>NC_059334.1:45209552-46428302 GCF_018350155.1 Leopardus geoffroyi | reverse complement strand
TACAGCAAACTTAGAGTGGATATTCATTTAATAGTAAAGGCTGTTCCTCTCTTATAAATCAAGTCTTGTCTTGGACTTGTCTTCTGAAAAGTGTGGGGAAGGGGGAGTGGAACTGGGGAAACTGAGTCTACCACATAACGTGGCTGGGATAATAACCCCAAGGAAACGACAAAGTCCTTTTAGGCAAAAGATCATGGCTCCCTCACTGGTGATGATTCTTAAAGTTCCCTTTCAGATATGCAGAGAATGGATTCAGATTAATTATACCCCATAGAGCACTTTAAAAATTCTCTGCCAGTATCCTTGCTGCTCAGGATCACCACAAAGACGTGAGCAATCCAGTACCAAGCCTTTTAAAAGCCCGATGTAGAAAAAGTACTTCACAGGCGCAACAGAAATGCCTATGTTAGCAGTATTTTATTCTCCAGGAAAATGCATCTGAAGAGCACAGCATTCTAGTGCTAAAGCACCTATTTCTGCCTGTATGAAGCAGAAAACAAAGTGGAACATTAAAGCCATTTGCAACGAGGGGCCAAATCAAAGAGGCGCAGCATTCCAGAGTCTGAGCGTTACTGGACCTACAAAATGAAATAGTGTGTAGGTCTCTTAGTGACTGTCCAAGCTGGATTGCCAGTTAGAACAGGGGCATGTGGGGGCCGGCCTCAGGTGCCTGGGCTGACATACTTATGGGAGCAGCTTATTTTTATGAGAGTTCTAATGACCTCTTGGGGGAGATAATGCTGGTGCCTGCTGGCAATGATTGCTGCCTCCAGAGCTAAGTGACATTCTTCCTGCCAGGGCATTCGGGCACAGTGGCCACCCCTTAACTTCTCAGGTCGGATTCTGTGGGAGAGAGTCGTCCAGGAGGTAAAGAGACTGTCAAGACTCTGGACAGAGGCAAGGACCACGAATAAGGGATTTCTAAGGGGGGCCTGGCGTTTAGCAGGGGATGCTTTTATTTCCTCTGGCTCCAGACCTTCAGGGAGAGTATGTCACGAGCAGGGAGATGAAAGGGTGAGCTTTAAAAGACAGTCAAAATTGTGACGAGAACAGTCTCGGAATACACTATTGTTGGGGTTCGCTGTAATGATGAGGCCAGGACTCATCTGGTCCTGTCCAGGAACCGGGGTGAGGAGCCAGGGCCCTGGGGACAGAGGGAGGACAGGGGAGGCAAGGAGGATCTCCAGCTGGCCTAGATGCTCTGGGAGGCAGGCTGGGAGACTCTAAAACAATCTGTGGGCCGAGGGGCCCTGGGCTGGGGAGGCTGGTTTTGCCAAGGCCTCTGCTCCTGGTATGCACAAAGATGGACTTTCCGCGCTCTCTCCTCCCAGTCCACTCACAGGCTCCCTGGTTGCCCACACCAGGGTATGTGGACGTTCAGGCAAGCGTGTACCTCCGGGCTCTTCTGCACTTTCCCTACAGCACTGCTTTCTCCTGAGCAGGGCAGGAGGGAACAGTGTCCTACTCAGTCACAGCCCTCTCCTACCAAACGTGAGCACGGTTATGAAATGCAGGGGCGGATGCGGAATCATTATACGCTTCCGTCACGGGGGCCCCGGACTCTCACAGTGAGTGGCCCATCGCGGCAGCAAACATCACATTAGGCCGTTGTTGACTGACGGCTTTCCTATGAGCTCTTCCACAGCTCAATTGTGCTTTATTCTGTTCTGGGCCACGATGACCTAGGTCCTCAGTACAAGTCAGATGAGTGGCGAGTGAACGGAACAGAGACGTTGTTAGTACTTACCTATCACAATGCCAGTGTTTTGGAGTGTGGTTCCCGCCGCAGGCCTTGGCTTGCGATGTGGGCATACGAGCCTGAAATGCTAAGGCTCTTTCACAGAAACGTCCCGGGAGAGTCAATAAGAGAAAGATTCTTTGAGCAAAGAAGTTTGGGAAACGCTGCATGCCGCATGCCCCTCTTGGAGTTCCAGAGACCGCATTAGCCCGCCCCCATCTGCTGGGCCTGGAGAGCAGCTCCCTTGCAAAAATGCCATCTCTCCCTCAGCCTCTGGTATGAAATTATGGCCTGAGGACGAAGGATGAGTGAATTAAATATCTGAATGCAGTAACAAACTTGGTTGTTTTGTCTCTCTAGTGGATCTATAGAAATTCCATTAGGTTGATTAGAATTCATCCTCCAATAGTTTTTTTTTTTTTTTTTTCAAGATGCCCTCGTGAGTTCCACATTCTTTGATTTCTGGCATATTTGAAACTGTTTTGATGTGTACATGACATTTTGGCTCTGCATAAAATCCATGGGTCCCGCTTGTCTCACTTGGGGTGTTTTGTAGATATTGTTTCCCCTAGAATAGGATGCTGTAGGGAGGAATCCACTGTGTTGAAAACCTAATTGTCATACAAATACTGAGCACATTTCCTTGCTTTCGTTTAACTCATTAATGGCTGAACCAACAGGAAGATCAAGGAACAAGAATTTTTCCCCAAGCACTGCCAACTCACTTTTAAGCTTTTCTTTTCCCTTTACCTTTTTGTTGAGTGTCTGTCTCTCACCTTCAGCTCCTGTTTTGTGCAGCCCTAATTGTCAGCTAGTGAGTGTTAGCTTTGTGCTGTTTGTTTCCTGCCTTCTAGACCTTTGAAAGGCTTCCATGGTCATTCTTCTCTCCTTTGAAAGGAAGCCCTTCTCCCTACCAGCTAATGGTGAAGGTGGTGTTGGTGTTGAGTCAGGGCTGAGGGCTGGGCCAGCCGGCAGCTGGGACTTTGTCGTTTCTAAATGTGTTCTCAGCAACACTGTTCTCTGCTGCTCAATTCCAAGTGGTTGAGGGTTTTGCATGAGCGAATGAATGCCAATACTTCATTTGCACACTGCATATTCCTCGTGTTTTGGTGAAGCAGGCTGCCACAAACGCTCTTTTGCTTTTAGAGAAACCAAGAGCCACTGAAGGGCCAAGAATAAATAGCTTAAGGATTGTCACAGAGGGCCCTCAGGACTTTTCCTCCTTTGGGGGAATAAAAAGCGACACAGTGAGTTTTCATAACGCAACGCCTACTGGAGTTGTTAGTAGATAACATCTGACAGATGAAATGGCACCTTTGGCCTCATTCTCTCCCAGCCATGTTTCAGGAGAGGCCAGCCAGGACTAATGAGAGTAGGGTCACCATCTTGACTCCTGGTGTTCTCTGTATAAGGCATTTTGGGAAATCTCCGTGAAGCTCATCCTTCTGAATTTTGGCATTCCTGTTTTGCCTTGCAGCCTCCGCTAATAACAGACAAACCAAGATTACTGGTTAAAAATAAGCCACAGTCAGTGTATGTCAACCCCAGGATCCTGCTCTCCCCGTGTGTCGTTGCTCCAATATTTGAATCCCCCTGCCCCGTGTATCTCAGGGAGCTGAAGAAGGTGCCGGTGATAAAAGGTGGACATGTGACTCAGAGCCCTGTTCATCCTGGACCCTGACCAGGGCCAACTCACTCACTGAGAACAGTGGGAAACGAGAAGCCAAAGGCACCGGCGAGAACAGAGAGAGAAGGAGCCGACCGGTGCACGCGGGCCCCCCTGACAATTGGGTGTGATGCGTTTTTCACATGTGGCCTGGCTTGTGTTTATTGGGGCTTTGCACTGGCCTCGTGCTACGCGTCCTCTTTTGTGGGTGCGGTTTTCATGTGTTCCTCTGGAGTAGCGGCTGCTCATCCTCTCACCCATTCTGAGGCCCGTTCAGGGTAAGGACCTTCCCTGGGCCAGAAGCATCTCGGTCCATGGAGTGCACACCCCACCCTTGTGTTCCAGGCTGGGGAGAAGGAAGGCTGTGTGGGCGTCGGGCTGGGCAGGACCTTCGCTGGGCTCGGCTTTCATCTGTCTCTTTCTAGGTCACATGCTAACTTCTTTCTCCGCCTCAAGGTTCCTGCAGATGGGGAGCTCAGCACCCAGCTTGGTTTTGAACAACCATACCTCTGGTGAATTTCACCTGACAAAACTCCACCCTCCCACCGAGAAACAAACAGACCAGGCCACAGCTTTGAAAGTTTATGGTTGGGTGATAAGTTCACTGCTTACCTCTCACTTAACCTTGGTCTAATGTATTTCTAATTTTGCCGTATTCATTTTGTCAGTGCTTCGTGTCCTTTCTGGCCCCCAGAAACATTAGTGAAATGAATGAATAAAGTAAATAAATGTGATAAGAATAGGCAATGGAGTGAGTGGGTCCTAATGGTAAATATTAGTCGAATGCCGGTTCTTTGTGTGAGCGGTGGGGAGAGTGGCTCCAGCTTCCTCGGAGCGTGAGGTCTGTCCTTCCCTGCAGAGAAAGATCACATCACAGCACAGAGACTCCGCCCAATACCCCATCTGCAGCTCACAATGACTCCTGAGAGAGACAGAGACAGAGACACAGACAAGAGGGAGGGAGAGGGAGGTTCACTGATTCTTGTTTGGAGGTGAGGGCCAGTGCTTAGCTCGCAGCTCCTTCCCTGCACCTGGTGCTCAGCACAGGCTCTCCTGGTAGGGCTGAGGGCTCCCCTGTGGTCAGGGGTGAGGGAAGGGGTGGGCTGCATGGGTGTGGTGTATATGAGACTTCTCTTGCTGGAGCCATTCTCTGGCTTTGGAGCTGAAAATGAGCCTCCCATTGGGCAGGAACACTGGATGCTGACACTTCCTGCGCACCTGTCATTTACCTGCCAGCAGCACTGGCCCACACAGCGCACTGAGCCCAGCGCCCGTCCTTTGGCTCAGGTGACTTCTACGGCCCTGATACAGGCAGTGTGATTAAAAACCCCAGTTCTCACACTTCAGGCTGCTCATTCCAGTCTCTGGTCAACACTGACCCGGAGCTATAGGCAGCTGCCGAGGTAAGGGCGCCTGCAGGGGAACCGTGAGAGGGTGGGATATGCACTACGAAAGAGGGAACGGGGGAGGCCATCGGATCAAGCGTTGTTAGATCCTTTATAATCGCCTCTAAATGGTCTTCCTGCCACTAAGCCCCGTCTCACCTCCGTCATGCCCCACCACATCCCACCCACGTGCCCACACACAACAGCCATTGTGCACGCCCCTCCTCGAGAGCCTCTCTCTAAAGGACATCTCTAATAAGGTGACTCTGCTCAAAAGCCACTGGGTAACCAGGAAGCTGAGAAGTCTTCTCCACTGGCACAGCCTTCGCCTCCTGTGGAAGGAAACCAGCGGAGAGCAGCCCTTACATCCAGGTCTAGAAGGGAGGGGAGCTGGCATACAAAGTCTCCTTTGAGGGCCCTGGGTTGGCCTCCAGGACAGACAGACCCTGCTCACCCTGGGCCCAGGCATCGAGTAGGGGCAAGGCTGCAGAGTCTGAGGCCAAGGTCAGATGCCCACAGGGCTTCCTGCTTAGGAGGCCATTGCTCACAAAGAATCTCCAGGAACCAAGGCCATCTTCTGAGATATCCTGATGGATCGCTAACCTGTCACTGTAACAGGGACAGCAGGCCAATAGCTCAAAGGGCTTGGAGAAAGTTCCAGCATGTGGGGAGTCATGAACCCACAGGGGAGGCACCTCAGCCTGGAGGGTCTCGACGGAGGTTGTACCTGCGGTTCGGGGTGCAGTGCCCCGGGCAGGACTCCCCCTCACAGGCCCTCTCGTGGAGCCGAGCATGCTGCTGGCACTCAGCAGATCATAAATCACCATCCTGCACTGCCTTCAGCTGGGATAACTCCACAGCTGGAAGAATTTTCTTTTTTCCCCCAAAACTTAACACATCATAAAACACAGCCATTTGGGGAATGAGAACAACCAGGAGGTGTTTTCGCCTCCAAGGCTGTGTTCTGGGAAAGCTTGGAAGGTGAGGTTTGGAGTCTGATATGTCTCCACCCCCGACCAGTCTCACCAGCAAGCCCTGAGAACAGCCGTTTCCTCAGGTTCCCAAGCTTCTTCCAGACCGGTGGCCCGGTTGCTGTGGCCCAGTGATTGCCAGACCTAGGTTGGAAAAGGCCATGGTTCCCTCTCTGGGGCCATCTTGGATTTGTGGCATGTGGGCTTAGAGTCAGCAAGTGTCAGTTTGTCCTAGAATTCAGCACTGAGTCTCCTCATCCCTTTCTGACTCCTTCAGCACCTGCATCTGGTCCAGGTATGTCAAATTTACATCTCGTTCATGACCCCATAGGTTTCTGATACCTTTGGCTCCCTGGCCCGCTCCCTGGCCTTAGTGAGCAGAACACCTACCTGCAGCTCCTTCCCAAGGTAGAAGCACCAGGTTCAGGGTGGACCGTAAGTGGTCTCCAAAGACAGTCACCTTCAATCTTCCCTTCCCTGTAAAGTGCTCTGTTCTAAGCGTAACTCTCAGTCCCTGGCACCTTGACCCAGGGCCAGATCTTTTACTTGCCTTGACCAACAAGATGCAGGCAAGTGATAATTTTAAGCCAGTGCTGAGTCTGGTCCTTAAGAAGTCTGGCAGCTTCTGCTTCTTCTGGGGGAGGCCTGTACTAGACTATAAAGAAGCTCAGGCTAGACCACTTACTGACAGGCCATGTGAAGAGAGGGGCCATATGGGTGAGCACCCAGCTGGGAAGCCCAGTGAGGACATCTCGCTTAAGGAGGGTGATGTCAAGATTGGGTGAGTTGGCATGGATACGGTGCTTAACACAGAGCCAGGCACATAGTAGCTGCTGGACCAGTGTTCACTCCCCAACTCTTCTCTCCAGTTCCCATGCCCAGCTGATTCTAGCGATGTCATCTTTGATTCTGGTAGCCCAAGGAACAAGAGGGCAAATATGGATCAATAACACTTTGCCGCTGTGGGATATGTGGGCCCAGACTCAATTCTGACACGATGAACAACAAATACAGTGTTGGTCCAGACGGAAGGGCAGACACCCCAATTCCCCTCCGGGGAGGCACACACAGCATTGTGACAGTCACCTTCCGACTCTTCGCAAAAAACCGAGTAGTCAGCGTGTCCAAGATGATGACCTGGGATGCTTAACTGAGACTTGTCCGAGGCAGCTGAGGGAAGCCCAGACTGGGGTCTGTGTATGCACATTGATAGCCCATCACAGAGAAATTTCATTGAACATTTGTTAAAAGCAGCAAGACAGATTTTATTTGAGCAACTGCAGCAGGGAAGAGAGGCTTCACTGCAGCCCTGAGCCCAACTCCAGACAGAGCAGAGGAAGCTAGGGATGCGTCACCAAAGGGGAGAGTGAGGGTCACGAGCGGTCAGGGGACAGGAAATTACTGAGAGGCATTTAATTAGACATCAAGAGTTGGAGGGGCGGGGCAGTCTCAGGGAGGGTCTTGCCAAGCCACAACTTCTGTTCTTATCAGATCAAGATTCTCCAATGTTGGTGTTATACACTTTACTTTCATTCATCCATTCAATTACTCTCTTTCTTTCTTTTTTTAAATTTTTTTAATCTTTATTTATTTTTGAGAGAGAGAGACAGAGTGTGAGCAGGGGAGGAGCAGAGAGAGAGGGACACACAGAATCCGAAGCAGGCTCCAGGCCCCGAGCTGTCAGCAGAGCCCGACGTGGTGCTCAAACTCACAAACCGTGAGATCCTGACCTGAGCCGAAGTCGGACACTCAACTGAGCCACCCAGGCACCTTTCTTTCTTTATTTCTTTCTTTCTTTCTTTCTTTCTTTCTTTCTTCTTTCTTTCTTTCCTTCTTTCTTTCTTCCAATTAGCATTATGGAGCATGTTTAAGGGTCAGGGAGAACTTAATAAGCAGAAGTAGACATAGTGCTGTTCACATGGTGCTTTTAAGACTCTTCCAGAAGATTAAAATGTCCACGTTTACCAGATCTCACAGTGACTGTTGAAGACATGAGAAGCACAAAAGGGAGGGTGCCCTCAGGACATATGGCAGAGGAACCTGCCTGTGCTCGGGGTTCTAGGACAGGTTCGGTGGCCGTGGTAACGTCTGGGGGGACTGCAGCGGGGGAGAGGGGCAGCAGGCTTCTCCTTTGCGGAGGGTCCGCGGGCGCGCAACAGGGGAGGCAGCGCCACCTGCAGGCGGCCCGGGACGGAGCAGCCCGAGGAACTGAAGGAAAGCGAGGACGTTCCCCCCCTCCCCCCCCCCGCCCCCCTAGAGGGAAGTGAGACAGGGTCACCGCCTGGGGCCCCGGGGGTGCGGACAATGGGAGATTTCAGGAGAACAGGTTAGAAGCGGTCATTTTGGAGGGTAGGAGAGCAAGCTGAGAAAAAAAACACGGTAGGTTTTGACATTTGAGCTAAGACATTTGAGATGTTGAAAGATGGATCCGTAGTCGAATCCACTTGACCTGTTATTTTCACTTTGTTTACTTTGGCTCCGTCTCCCCTTTAGGTCTATACATATACATATACATATACATATACATATACATACTAATATATATGCATGCCAAACCCCATGGATATGTGGTTTATGTATATATATGTTTACATGTATGGGGTTTTATATGCATCAGGAGATATAGTTCTGTATCTATGATTTTCAGCTGAAGTATGCCGTGGGGGAACAGGCACAGAGGCTAGAAGCAGCATGGCGCTTTCAGGAAACGGCAAACTCATTGGCTTGACTGAAGCCAGGGGTGAAGGGGAAAGGCTGGCTTAGCTTCTGTCCCTGGGGGTGACCAAAGAGAAGGAGCAGGTGGGACATGTGAGCTTTTCTGGGCAAAGGTCACCTTAATTGGAGGCGGGGGATGATTGCACGCCCATGAAATCGGTGACAGCCCAGTTGATGTGACCTGCCCTAAGACCCATCTGCACACGCGTGGCCCCACTGCCTCCTGAGAGCATTTCTTTTAGACTAAAGTGGTGTTTTTCAAAACCACCAGTCCCATGAGCCTGAGGAAAAAAAGCCAAGTGTGTTGGAAAAAAAAAAAGGCTGCAAATTCGCCTTTCCTCCCCTTGGGAGGACTGCTTTTATTAAAAAGCTCCTTGGTATCTAAAGTGGCGAGAAGTGTCGCAGTTCAGCAGAAATGTAGCTCTGCTTAACCCAGAGTCAAAATTGTCTGTTGTTCTGCTCAATGCCTATTGCCACCCAGGACGCTTGGACGCTTGTGTTCCTTGGAGCATATGATGAGAAATACTGGCTAAAGATACCATTTCCCAGAGGCTTCTGCTCTCATTTAAGTATGTTGCCAGGGAGTAACACATTGGCACATTAACACACACACACACACACACACACACACACACACGTTACTCAGGAGGAACACAACAGAATTCAGTCTAAAAGCACCTGCGTTTGGCAGAGCGGCTGCCCCTCCTCGCCCTGCTCCCTGCACAGGACCCAGACGGGAGGCTCTCGAACACCAACAGAGGGGTGTGCATGGCTGAAGGAGGGCTGGGGCAGTGCTGACAGTCCCATAAACGGCTGCAGGGCCCAGCTTGGAGAGGGTGACCAAGGTGAGTTTCCAGGAGGCAGCATTTTAATGGGACTTGCATGAGAGCTGGCCCTTTGACAGGTATAATTGGGTTAGAAAGGGCTTCGGGCAAAGGAAAGAATGGGAGTAAAGGCAGTAGCAGGCAGTAGGGTGGAACTTTAGTTCAGGGGTACGGCGGGCATGAGGCTAAGGACACAGACTTGGAATCGAGGTATTAGGTGTGTCAAGTCAGCGTAAGCGGTGGGGTTGGGTGGCCATGTATAAAGCAGAGGTTCTCATGCTTCCTTTTCTCCTACACCCAAGGGCTGGGATACACGCATCAGTGATTGGCTCACCCAGGCATTCATTCTCACCTGGGCAGGTCGGAAGAGGGCAAGGGTGGAGTGGGGTGTACTTTTTGGAAAAGTCTCTCAGGGACTCTGAGAGACCACAGTATTAATCACGTCTTATTTTCGCTGTTCTGATGCTTTGACATCTTGGAGCGCCGCGGCCCCTCCCAGGACCAGCCAAAATTCTTCAAGCTAGGAAACCACTCACCTAAGAGTACGCTTTCCAAATGCAAATCAACCGATCTAGAGCCCATGCCCAACCACAACCTTGTTTTTGGGGTCTCACAGTCTGAGTCACTATCCGCCTGCTTTAATCACCCCGGGGCCGGGTATCACACACCCTATACCCCAGACCCTGCTGAAACCATTCACACTAGCCAACCCTTAGCTTGCTAACCCTGCCTCATCTACTCTTTCCCATGGGAAGCACAATAAAGCTTCTTGCCCACACTGTCCCCTCTCCGTCTGCCTCCTACTGCCCCTGGTGCTTTCTCATGTGGTCCTGCAAGCGGGCTGTGGCTCCTGCTGCTAGACATCTGTGAGCGTAACAAACCTTTTCCTTCGTGACAGTCATTCCTGTGTCTGCATGTCTGGAATCATTTTCGTGTCTGACCATCTGATTAAAGCAAATCCCCAGGGGCACCTGGGTGGCTTAGTTGGTTAAGCATCCAACTTTGGCTCAGGTCGTAATCTCAGGGTTCGTGAGTTCCAGCCCCACGTCGGGCTCTCTGCTGTCAGCACAGAGCCCACTTTGGATCCTCTGTCTCCCTCTCTCTCTGCCTCTTCCCCATGCTCTCTCTCTCAAAAATAAATAAACATTAAAAAAAAAAAAAACCACCCAAATCCCAGCCCACCCGTATGACAGCTCCTATAGGTAGGGCGAGCGGTAGGTAGGGTGACCAGAACAGTCCTGCTTGACACCTGTTGCCCTACGTAATTATTAATGGCACTTCTTACACTCTTCAAAAGAGTCCCAGTTTGGATATTAAGTTTTAAAGGACTGTGCCTCCCGGTTGAGAATCACAGATGAAATGTAGCAAGAGAGGCAGGTCAAAGGCAGAATTCCAGAGGTTCCCACTAAGGAGACTGAGGATTGGTGTGAGGGAGGGGAGAGCCTGTGCTTGTCACATCAGAGAAACCCAGATTGTAGGGGAGAGGGGGTCACAAGGCACACGGTGGAGAAAGCAGAGAGGAGGAGAACCACGAAGGCTCCACGTTGGCCGGTCTGCAGGGGGAGTGGGCAGTGGGGTCGCTGCCTCTGGGCAGAGTGCGAGGGAGGGCAAGGCGGGAAGCGGTGACTGCATTATTCAGTCTTGTATCATGAAGGGAAGCAGGGAAGGAGATGGGGCAGGAATCTGAAAGGCAGCAAGGCTGAGGAAGTATTTTAGATGTATAACTGGAGTTTTCATGAGTTTCGTGGAGGAAGAGAAGTGGTAAGACAGAACACTCAATGGGGAAAGGACAGTCTCTTCCATAAATGGTGCTGGAAAAACTGGACCTCACATGCAGAAGAGTGACACTGGGTCCCTGTCTTACACCAATACACAAAAATCAATTCAAAATGGATGAAAGTCTTACACGTAAGTCCTGAAGCTATAAAACTCTAGAAGAAAATGTGGGGGGAAAACTGCTTCATATTGTTCCTGGCAATGACTTATTGGATTTGACACCAGAAATACAGTCAACAAAACCAAAAAACAGATAAGTGGAACTCTACCAAATTAAAAAGGAAAGGAAAGAGCAAACAATAGAGTGAAAGGTGTCCTATGGAGTGGGAGAAAATATTTGCAAACCATCTATCTGATATTTGGTTAATATCCAAAATACTAAAAATTTATTTAAGGTCTACAACACAATAGCAAAATAAATAAATAAATAAATAAATAACGCAATTAGAAAATGGGCAAAGAGCTTAAATAGACATTTTCCCAAAGTAGACACACACATGGCCACCGGGTATATGAAATGATGCTCAATATCACTATCAAGGAAATAAAGATCAAGACCACAGTGAGATATCATCTCACACCTGTTCGGATGGCGATTATTAAAAAAAAAAGGGGGGGGGAATAAGCGTTGGCAAGGATGTGGAGAAATTGGAACCCTTATAACACTGTCAGTGGGAAATAAATAAAAAAGAAAAAAAGGAAAAGAGAAAAAAATAAATTAAAAAATATATATACTTAAAAAAACACTGTCAGTGGGAATGTAGAATGAGCAGCCACTATAAAACACAGCATGGAGTTTCCTCAAAGATTTTTAAATGGGACTGCCACATTATCCGGCAATTATACATCTTTTTAAAAAATTTTTAATGTTTCATTATTTACTTTTGAGAGAGAGAGCGAGCGAGGGAGTGGGGGAGGGACAGGGAGAGAAGGGGGACACAGAATCTGAAGCAGGGTCCAGGCTCCTAGCTGTCAGCACAGAGCCTGACGCAGGGCTCGAACTCACAGACTGTGAGATCATGACCTGAGCCAAAATTGGACACTTAACCAACGGAGCCACCCAGGTGCCTCTATGCCGCTAAATAAATATATATCCAAAAGGATTTAAATCAGGATCTCGAAGAGACATCTGCACCTGCATGTTTATTATACCACTATTCACAAGAAGCAAGATATGGAAACAATCCAAATGTCCAGCAACAGATGAATGGATAAAGAAATGTGCTACATGTACACAATGGAATATTATTCAGCCTTAAAGAAGAAAGGAATCCTGCCGTTTATGACAAAATGGATGAATTTAGAGGACATTATGTTAAGTGAAATAAGCCAGTCACAAGACAAATACCGCATGATCCTACTTACATGAGCTAAGATAGTCAGACTCATAGAAACAGACAACAGAGTGGTTGTTGCCAGGGGAAGGGGGAAATAGGGAACTGTTTTTCAATTGGTATAGTGTCTGCTATGCAAGATGAATCAGCTCTAGAAATTTTTGTTATACAACATAGCACCTACGTGTTAACGGGCTGGAATTGTACTCTTTAAAATACATTGAGAGGATAGAGCTCATGTTAAGTGCTCCAACTGAAAAATAAAAATGGAAAAATAACCCAAGGAAAATGTCTTAGAAGGGTTGCATGTCTTTAGTGCCTTGGTGACTTGGTTATGGTTATAGTATCACAGGTGTGGGCCTCTGTCCAGACTCATCAAGACGTTTAAATTAAATGTGCACATGATTTATCAATTATATCTCAATAGAGCTAAGAACATTAAAAGGAAGCCCTAAGACAGAAAAATGGAAAGAGGTCAGGAAGGAATCAGGAAGGTGAGGGATCCAGAATCCAGGGGGAAAAGTTTCTCTTGACAAGAGGAAGGATATTTCTCAATAAAGACCCACGGGGGGAAGGCAGAGACATTCTGAGGAAAGGGGGAGAGAAGGTGAGAACGTCATTATCGGATGAAATTCTCAATAAATTATGAAGTGCATTCATCTGGTATGAGTTCAGGAAATGGGGGTGGGTTTGTGGATTTGGGGGCAGGAGGAAGATTGGGAACAGCTGCTGGGGGAATCTTCTGGAACACCAGCCAGGGTTGCAGAACTGGGGTTGTGCAGCAGCCTGGAGGGGCCGGTGGAGGTTAGCAAGGACTGGCTTGTCAAGGAGCCAAGGCACACAGCTACATGGCTTCCCCCTCCATGCTGCATGGGCCTGGAGGGGTGAGAGGAAGCCAGGTGGTGGCTTATGACCGTGCCAGTGCCTGACAAGGCGGGAATGGAAAAATGTAGGAGGGCCAGAGATTTGGAGCTGTGAGGATGGAGTTCAAAATGATTTCAGGAGGCACTTGCAGGATGAAAAAAAAAATGGGTGATCTTTACACAGATAAAAAGCAGGTGAACAAGAACTGGGGAGAGGTTGAAGCGTGGGTAGATGGTGGTCATGAAGGGCCACATCGGAGGACGTGGCCTTGGAGCTGGAGCTGGAGGGATTCTTGAGGGGTGGAGAGACCTGAGGTGAGGACATGTCTGTGTGTCACTGAAAAGAGTGGAATCAAAGTCCACCAGAGGCCTGGGAAGTAAGTTCCAGAAGAGTCATCGGTGTGGAGGTTGATGTCCTAACCTCTATCCTCATTCGAGCCTAGGCATTGGTGACAGGGGGGCACTGGGACCTCGGGCTCCCATCCTCTGAGAAGACAGGGAACTTCAGTAGAGTCATGGGTGGCAGGAAGACAGGTAGGGAATGGGTCTGTCAGGGAGCATTATTCTCCAATGATGTGGTGAAAATACCACCGTGGGGTGGACAACACGGTAGGGCTAAAACAAGGGCAGGGGTTTCTAAAGTGGAAGGTCAACTCTGCTTTCTTTATGAGTGTCCCAGGCCGTGATACCAAGTCACAGAGCAATGTACGTGTTGGGACAAGGTGAACAGGAGTAATGGAGTCAGTTACTGATAAAGTAATTAGTATTCCTGAGAAGGGGAGAAGGTGGTAGAATTTGAGAATGTTAAGCTTTCACATTATGGGAAAAAGATGTGTAGAGTTCAGAGTGGATGTCAAACGTCCAAGAATCAAGTCTGGAGTAGAGGTGGAAAGGAGAGTAGAAAAGCAGGGGCTCTGGTTTAAAGATGAGGGGCAGGGTGGGGTTGCTGGGTGACTATGCAGGTGTCACCCAAGTGGGGATGCTGAGGGGTCAGGGATGCGTCTGGGGCTTGCGAGAGGTCAGGGCTACATCTATAAATGTAGACACTGTTGACATGAAAGAGACAGGAAGAGCCACGAGACTACACCTGTAATAGTGCAGCCAGAAAAAAGAAGAGTTAAAAACCAAGAACTTAGGGGTGCCTGGGTGGCTCAGTCGGCAAAGTGGCAGACTTCTGATATTGGCTCAGGTCATCAGCTCATGGTTCATGGGACCAAGCCCTGCATCCGGCTGTATGTTGACAGTGCAGGGCCTGCTTGGGATTCCCTCTCTCCCTCTCTCTCTGCCCCTACTCCTCTCTCTCTCTCTCTCTCTCTCTCTCTCTCAAAATAAATGAATAAACATTTAAAAAACCCCAAAACTTAAAACATAGCAGCTGGGGAGATGAGAAAGCTCCAGCAAAGGAGACAAAGAGGGAGCTGCCCTTGATGTGGTAGAAAAACCAGGAGATGTCTTCAGGGGAAAGTGCCTGTGGGGCGAGGGAGAGGACAGTGGTGTCAGATGCTTCTGAGAACTAGAGGACGGTGAAGGCTAGGAACTGACCATTGGAATGGAAAATAGATTGAAAAGAAATATGAAACACACAGCATCAGGAAGGCGGAGGACCACATAGAAGATCTAACATTCATGCCATCAGAGTCCCAGACCAGGCAAAGGACGTGGGGCTGAGAAAGTATGCCAAGGGAGAGTAGCTGAAAAATGTCCAAATACGGAGAATGACGTAAATCTACAGATTAAGTAGGTGAACAAACTACCAATAGGGTAAACCAAAAACAATCCCTGAGAAGACGTTATCACAAAAAAAAAAAAAAAAAAAAAAAAATCGGCAAACTAACGACAAAGAAAAAGGTGGTGGGTACGTGAATCTACACAAGTGTGAAAGGTCATCCAGCCATCATACACACGCTGGGCCAATGTCACATTCCTAGCTCTGATGCTGCACTGTGGGGAGGTAGGATGAAACCACTGAGGAGACAGGGTGAAGGAGACAGGAGAGGTCTCTGTACTGTTTGCTACTGCTGACGTACGGATAGCTGTTTCCAAGTAAAAACTGAAACCAATCATTCAAACAATCAAGCAAGAGCAAGTATAAGAGAGAACAAATTACTTTCAAAGGAATGACCGAGTGACAATAGTCTTTACACCAGCAGCAAGAGATGCCAGGAGCAAATGGAGTTAACAATTTCAAAATGCTGATGGAAGATAATTATGATTTGATTTTCCTATCAGGCTAACCTGAAAAATGAAGTAAGAACACAAAGATATACAAAGACCACACAAAGTTACATCCATCAGATGATCCAGGTAAGAGCTATTACAAAACCATGTTCAGTCTTTGTTTTGCGCGGTCACTGGGACTAGAGACATAACCATGCAGCTGAAATACTGAAAAGTCGTCTTAATAATCAATGGGACAAATTACAATTGTCCAGTGCCCTTTAAAAACTTTTGTCAAGTCATTAAATAATGCTCTCTCACTGCTTGACATAAATATAGAGGAGAAGGAAAAACACAGTAGAAGTAACACATATTTAATACACTATATTTTAAAATATTGGAAACGTGGGAGAATTAAAGTGGTTTTATTCCCTTGTACTCTCTACCCTTGCAAAGAGTAGTTTGAATGGTGCTTGCGGTTCAAAGCCTGTCTAGTGCATTATTGCTTTTTGTTTCTTTGTTGCATTTTATCTCTCTCTTTTTGTGTGTGTGTGTGTGGGGGGGGGGGCAATATACCTACCTTGTGAATGTCAGATCAGTTATTTTTACAATCAGTTATTTGAACTCCTTTCTTAAATCCATTTTGGAAAAATATAACTGGTCGAAAAGGAGGCAATATAACAGTACACTTTGCTGTCTGGACAGGAACGAAGAGCCGTGCAGGACCAATCGCCAACAGACCTGGAAAGATGTCCCATGGCTGGTCGCTGGTCATGATCAGCAGACTCAAGGTCTAGCCGCAAACTTTGTATTTTTCTTGCAAATGCAAGTCTGGATCATGTTGTTGGAGCACTGATGTTATTTCACACCCAAGAAGTCCACAGGAAGTCACAGCATAGTCAAAAATCTGAAAACTAAAAACAGAGGAGAAATCTTGGGAGCAGGGTGAGTGTTATTCATGCGTATCACAACTGTGCACGGTGAGGGTTACCTGCACATTTCTGGGATGAAACTGACCTGAGAGGGGCCAGTGAGGATGGGTGTGGAATCCCTGACCTATGTCAGAAACCCTAATTAACTTTTAATGATAAAAATAGAAGTAACGTTTTGTATGTAAAGGTAAGAGGTAAAACCGACTTCAGACAAATAAATGGGGGACAAGGGTGCATGCGTGGGTAGCAAAGTCTGGCAACGTCCTTGGCACACCTGGAATGGGAACAACGAATACTGCAGACTTGCTCCAAGAAAAAGGTGAAGTTAGGTATTTGTGCTGGAAAAGTAAAGGAGCAACTGCAAGGGCAGAAAAATAATGATAACTTCAAAACCATAAAAGAAGCAAAAATTGACTCTGCAGGGAAAATGGAGATAAAAAGAGAGGCCACGGAAAACAGAGGCTATAAAAGAGCAGAAATAAGTCAAATTATATCCGCGATCACACACAAAGTGAGCAGTTTAACTTGCCTAATTAAATGGTAGATATCATCGGATTGAAAATGTAAAAATCCATCTATAGGCTGCTTACACGTGACGCACCTCAACCAAACCATGCAGAAAAATCAAAGGACAGAAAAAAAAATGAACTCTACCAGGCATGCACAAACCTAAATAAGGACAGTGAAGTAAAACTAATAACAGACCAAACAGAACTGGAGGCAAATGGCACTTGGGGGATAACGTGGGACAGTGCATTCTCCTAAAAGAAACAGTCTGCAGGGCTGAGCTGTGTGCGCTTAACGTAGCCCCGGGGATATTAATGACAATACTGCCTCTCCACGTGCATAAAGCAAAACCCAACAGAATCCTAAGACATTGCAAAACTGTAATCGTAACGGGAGATTTGAATTTACTTTACTTATCTTTCTGAAGAAGATAGCTTCGGTGGTAATAGAAGACCAAAATCACTGTCCTTAAAAACCTAAGCAGTCATGCGATGACATGAAGTGAGTAGAAGTCCCCCTGAGGGGGGACATCCTAAGGGGCACGGCCTGCGTTGGTGCTGTCAGCCTCAGGATTCCCGTCTGGAAAGTGGGCATGGCGACTGCTGTGTTGTCGGCTTCCTAGAAGTATGGCCAGGCGTGGGGAAGAGGTGGAAAGAGAGGGAGTTTGAGCGCATTAAGCACCCTCTGTGCCCCAGCTTGAGGGTTTGCTCTTTCGACTGTGTCCCTGTGGATTCGGACCAGAATGCTACCGGGCTCGGAGAAGGTAAGAGTGAAGTGAAGGCCATGCTTGGGCAGAAAGCAGATTCAATCAGATGTCTGAAGAGTTTGGGACTGGTCCTTCGGGTGGAAAGTGTGTGTGAACAGGGAACTATTCCTGTCCTGAAATGAGGGAATCGGGAGTGTCTAGGTCATCAGAGTCCAGCTAATTACTGGTCTTAGTCACCCTAATGGGAAGTCCAGGAGCCTGATAATTGGGGGTCATCACCTGGATCCTGAGTCCTTGAGGTTCACCCTGCCCGTGATGTCTCTGTGGGGCCACGGAGGTTTTGCTGGTGGACACGAAGGCATCTCATCCTAGGCCCACGCTTGGACCAGCTGATGGGTGGAACCACTTAACCCCCAGGGTTGGCCCAGGGGCCCGGGCCCAGGCTATAGACCCCCTCCCCAGACATTGCTTGAAGGCCTGCCTGTCACCACATTTGCAATGAAGAAAGGAAGGATACTTCCAGGAAAGGAAGAGTCTGGAAGGAAAAGGATTGAGATCGTATTAATTTTCCATGGCTGTGTAACGAGTTGCAAACTGAGCAACTTGACACACAGTGAGCATCTCCTAGTTCTGTAGGTCACAGGTCTAGGTGGGCTCCCCCGGGCTACCTGCCTAGGGTCCCACAAGACTGAAATCAGGGGGCCGGGATCTTAGCTGGAGGCCCTGGAGGTAAATCTGATCCCAAGCTCCCTCAGGTGGTTGCAGATTTCAGGTCCTTGTGGTTCAGGGACTGAACTCCCTTCTTCTTGCTGGCTGATATCCGAGGACTGCCTCAGCGCCTAGTGACCACCCTCAGGTCCTGGTCCCTGCCCCTCCCTTTCAGCAAAGGAGACCCCCTCCATGCCCAAGCCCCCTGACTCCGACTACCTCATCTCCCACCAGCCAGAGAGAACTGCTATCAAGGTCTCATGGGATTAGGCTGAGCTCATCAGAAAAGTCTCCCTAACTTAAGAGCACCTGATTAGTTGCCTTAATGCCATCTGCAAAGTCCCTCTGCAGTATGAGTTACTTCATCGTGGGAGTGACTTGGTATTCACAAGTCTTACCCACACCCGAATGATGGAGATTGGACAGGGCAGGGGTCTGGAGGGGGCCATCTTAGACTGAGGGTGGTCATTGCAGTGAAATGCAGTGAGAAGATGCCTGAAGGGCATTTTCTGGCCGCGGTGAGATGGGAGTGTGATTTGGGGGTATCTTCAAGCGCGGCACTTGTAAACTCCCCAGCAACGAGAAGGTCAAGAGGCCAGCATGCTGGGTACTAGGAGAATGGACTTTGAAGTCAGCTGAACTGTACTCGCCACTTCTTGCTGTATATGCAAACCTAGGAGCTTAAAGCCCAACATGTATTTAGTTCAGGAAACTGCACTATGGGGCAGGAAAGGCTTGTGGGCTCCACCTGGCACCAGCTGGGGAGGCCCCACTGGGGGCTGGGGGTCCATTTCTAACATGCCTCACTTGGTGGCTGGTGAGCTGGGGCAGGCTGGGAGGGGGAGCTTGGCTGGAGTTGAGGGCCGGGGCCTTGGGTCCTGTCCATGTGAGCCCCCCCACAGGCCTCCTCCGAGAAGGGTGATGGAATTCCAAGAACAAAGTCCTGAGAGACAGGAAGTGGATGCTGCCAGTTTCCTACGGCCTGCCCCCAAACTGGCACAGCAGAATTTCTGCTCTTGGCCAAGAGTCCCAGGTCCAGATTCAGCAAGAAAAAGAGAGAGAGAGAGAGAGAGAGAGAGAGGGCGCAAACCCCACCTCTCACTGGAAGAAGTGTCGAAGAATTTTGAGATTTAAGAATGTTTAAGAACTGCCCCCCTTGCTGTATGACCTTGCCAAAGACCCTGAACCTTGGCGTTTGGTTTTCCTCATCTAGAAAGCATGACAGACAACACTTTGCTGCCCTGATTTCTGTGAGGGAGGGTGATTCAGGTAGAAACCTAGTCTTGGGGTCTGGTCTGGGCTGAGGTCTCAGAGGTGAGTCCTCTGCACTTTACAGGGTCGGCGCCAGTGCACCTGACCCAAGGGGCAGCAGTAGAAGAGGGGCCTGGACAGCGTCGCCCAAGTGTGACCCAGCAGCCCACGCTGAATGCTGTTTCCAGAGCCCGTGCTGGAGAGTAAGGTGCTGGGACTTTCCCACTGAGACTGAAGATGTGCATGCTGGTGGCCCGGCCTGGGGAGGGAACCGAGAGGGTTGCCTCCACTCTTCAGCTGGGAGGACAGACCCAGGGATGGGGTAGCAGGAGCCGGGCAGCTGCGGGCGGTGCCAGGGTCGTAATAAAGGCAGTCAGCTTGCCACAGGAGCTGTCCACACCCGGTCACCCAGCAGATCCTCTGAATGCGGAAGCCCTGGCCTCATCCTGGCCCTGGAGAGGTTCCTATTCCCTCCACTGAGGGCAGAGGTCGAAGAGATTCTGTGGCTGGGGATGAGCACCCTCCCTCCACCCGGGGAGAGAGAGGGAGGCCCAAGCTGACACCATGAGATGTGTCTTCCAGCCAGCTGCTGGGTCCTGATGCTCTAGAGGCAGCAAGCTGTGTCCCGGTCATGGGCTGGGAAGGGGTGGGCTCTCCGTCAGCCTCCAGCCTCAAAACAGAGCCTGACTTCGGGTTTCCCATGGCACCATGCTGTTTGCAAGAGTGACGTACCAAGTCTGCTTTTCAGCGTGGAAGGGAGAAAGGAAATATTTGCTGAGTGTCTTATGTGCCAGGCACTGTGTGAAGCATGTCCTCAGGGAAACTGGGCCCCAGAAAGGCAAGGAAAAGACCATGTAACAAATCACTCTAAATTTGGTGGCTTGAAACCACATTTATCACCTCACAGTTTGTGTGGGCCAGGACTCTGGGTGTGGCTTAGCTGGGTCTCCCTGACTCAGGCCGCATCCAGCGCTGGCTGGCTGGGGCTGTGGTCACATCTCAAGCCTCGACCGGGGAGGGTCCGCTTCTAAGCTCACCCAGTGCCTGTTGGGTGCCACTCAGTTACTTGCAACTTGTTTCTGGAAGCCTCTCTCATGAGCTTCCTTGCCACGTAGGCCTTTCCATAGGACAGCTCACCGCGTGGCAGCTGGCTTCCAGCAGGACAAGTGAGTGAGACAGAACCCAGAGTCATTTTTGTAACCTAATTTTGAAGGAGACATCACATCACTTTTACCACATTTTATTCATTAGAAGCAAGTCACTAGAGGCAGCCCACATTCAAGGTGTGGGGTTACGTGAAAGCATGAACACTGGGAGGTGTGGGCACGCCCAGGATGACAGGGGGCAGGACTGGGATTTGATCCTACCTCTCTCTGACTACAGCATCTGTGCGGCAAATGCCAGTTGCCACACACACATACACACACACACACATCCCACACACAGGTACCCTCCCACACATACCACACACACACATATGCACACACACCACACAGACCCTGCACATACCACATACATGCGCTTGCACACACGCACACATGCACACGCACTCATGTACGCACTCCATTGCTGGGAGGAGACTGAGGACAGTGGAGGTAAGACAATGATTACGGAGAATTGGGGCTCTGGTGCCGCTTCGAAAATCACCTTGGGACCAAAAGTACAATTATGGGCCAAGTTGGTTCTGTTTCAAATGAAATTCTAGTTCAAGGATCCATAGCAACCATTTTTAAAACTAGAATCACCTGTGGAATTTGGAGCCACGAAGGCATCAGCTGTGAAGCCTGGGGTTTGGAGTCACTTGCTGGCTGGGTGGGCTTGGGTAAGCTAATTTTTCTGTGTGACAGTGACACCTACCTCATGGCTGGAAGGCTGGCATGTACTAGACCTTAAGCAAATGTGACCTCACCCCATTTCCTTTTCAGACAATTTGGCTGTCCTCACATAGTCACCAAATCAGTTTTTGGAACGAGAAAGGAAGCATGTTGCTTTATGGCTGTTGATGGCCAACTACAAGATGTGATGCAGTGGGGGGGGGGGGGTGCTGGGGAACGTTTGTGCACAGGTGCAAGTGTGGGTAGGGGCTTGTGGTATGCATTCCCAGTGGGGTGTGTTGGGGAAAGAGAGACACAGACAGAGAGAGATCCACCCCATCGAGGGGAATCCAGATTCATGGTGCTGATCACATCCACTAGGTGGCGCTGCGTGCCTGTGCAGCAGCCACGCCAGTACCAGGGGGCTGGTCCTGGGAGGCAGGGTCCCCTCTCCCACCCACCCACTCTCAGCTGCTGAACCTATGTCTCTTGATCTGTCCTGGGTCAGCTGGGAATTGCTGCCATCAGACCTGAATCCCATTGGAGCACAGGCTTAATATTACACTTCCCAATGCTGCCCTTGTTAATATCAAGGAAGCAGGGAAGCCTTCATTTGCACCATGCAAAGCATTTACACACACAACTGCTTTGCATCTTCACAACCACCTGTAAGTGAGGAGACTGAGGTTCAGAGCGGTTCAGCAACTGTCCAGGGTCACACAGCCCGGAGGTAGAGGAAGCCAGGGGCTTCTCTCCAGAACCAACTTGCTTTGTGTGCCACCAACTGGACCCTGAGCCAGGCTTGGTGGAAGAGGGGTGTTGGGCACGGGGCATCAGGGACTGCAGACAGAGGGAAGACTGTGGCCAGATGGGGGCTATAACTGGGGGCGTTGCTCCTCCTCTGTCTGCTGGGGCGGGGGTGGCTGTAGGGCTTGTGAGCCCAGAGCAGTGCTAGCAGGTGCTGGTCAATTGTAGGACCCTGTCTACATGAGGTTGCAGCCTGGTAGCCCATAGATGCCATTAGTGGCTGCCCCCTTCTTGGAGAACTCACGCTTCTTGGGCAGACAGAGCCCCACACTGGGCGCCTAACATAGTTCTTTACTGCTCCTGCCTGGCCCTCTAAGGAATCTGAGTCTGTAGCCCCTGCCCCGCAGACAGGCTGGAGCTTTGTTTCCTTTCTCCCCTGGGCTGAATCCCTGTGACTTGTCATGGGAAAGAGGAGTGCAGCTGGGTGGAGGCCGGTGATTCCCCCAGCTGCTCGGAGCTCCCCAACGAGGGTCATGCAGGTTTGTCTACCACTTTGCAGTTCAGAAGGGCTCGATCTGGACAGGACCAGGTGGCCACAGGTACCCTTATGCTTGGATAGCGCCTTTCACGGCACGGAGGCACAGGGCAGTGAAGGGGCAGGCTGTTCTCTGGAACCAGAGCTGGATTGTTCCCTGCAAAGTATCATGGAACCCAAAGGCCACCTCACTGTGCCCATCCCCACACAGCTCTGCAGGGTAGCCTGGGTGGTTGGAAATGCCCCTGGGCTCTGGCCCCGTCAGACCTGGTCTTGATCCCAGCTCCACCACCAGCCATGTGAGCCTGGGAGACTAACTCATCTCAGAGCCTCAGTTTCTCTTTCTGTAAATGATGACTGCAATGAGTAAATGGGATTAAGTTGCAGAGCGTGCTGGTAGGGGGTGCCCAGCACAGGCTGGCTCCCGCGCCCTCTTCCTCCTTACCTCTCACCCTGCCCGCCCCCCTCCCCCGAACCACTTCTCTTCTTAGAGCCCTTGTGCCCTTTACCATCCAGACACGTGCCAAACATCAGGCTGGCTGCCAGGGAGACGAGACCCCATTTCCTCTAATCGTCCTCCCCCCACAGAGGTGGGCATTAATGACCTCTTTCTTTACGGAGAAGGGAACTGTGGCCGCAAGCAAGTCACGAAGCTTGTCTGGGGCTGCCTAGCCTGATTCCACGACAGCCGGTTCCCACAGATGCTTATACTAACAATTTGGGAGCTCTGAGTGGAGGCAGGAGGCTTCCCGACGGGGCACATCCGGGCAGCCCCGAGACGCAGAGGTATTGGAGCTGGAAAGGCAGCCCTAGGGAAGTTTGGTGGGGGTGGGGGGGAGGGAGCGGCCGCTGCACATGCCCAACCTCTGAACCAGTGCTTTGGGCAGCTGCCTGGTTGAGCCCTGTGGGAGACCTGCTGATGGAGTCATTTTCGCCCCCACGGAAAAACAGCTCAGGGAAGGTGCCACCCAGGCTCTCGGCGCCCACGTGTGATGGGACTCCCAGCCCATATGTCGTGCTCAGGGCTTATGGGAGAATTCTCCATCCAGGTATGTCCCTGGCCACACCTGCTAGGTCTCCCTTTTCCCATTACCCAGTCTGTCTGCAGAGAAGCTGCCATGGCTTCCCTCTCCCCTGCCCTTCTGTAGGCCCACCGGTGTTCACACGGCCCCAGACAGGACGCCTGGACTGCCGGCCTCCGTCCCCCACCCCTGCCCCCAGCCGGCTGGCTGCCCAGCGATGCCTGGATGCCTGGCCGTGTGTCTGGAACGCGTGGAGTCACTCTCCTCTGCTCGCCACTGCTCTGCCTGTCCCCACACTCAGGGTCCTGATTCTAGGCCATCTGCTGTAGGTCCCACCCACCCAATTCCACTTAAGAAATGGTTAGTGAGTGCTATTCAGAGACGTCCAGAGGAGCCAGAGCCAAGAAGTCCTCCCGAGTGGGAGGACGGTGCAGGCGTTGGCACAGACCTCTAGGACCTGCCACCCCGGGATCTGTTGCACTGAGCCCTTCATGGCACGCCCTCAGCTGGACTCCTCGCCCCTTGGCCGACACTCCTGATCATCTGTGTTCATTCCCTGGGGCTGCTGTAACAAAGTACCCCAGATTAGGGGGCTTAAACAGTAGACCTATTTTCCCACTTTCCTGCAGGCTGGAAGTCCAAGATCAGGGTGTCAGCACGGTTGGTGTCCCCTGAGGCTTCTCTGCTTGGCTCACGGGTGGCCGTTCCCTGTGTCCTCACATGGCCCTCCCTCTGTGCGTGCACATGTCCGTGCCCAAAGTTCCTCTTCTTATATGGACACCAGCCATATTAGATTAGGGACCACTTTGAAGACCTTGTTTTAACTTACTTACCTCTTTGGGGCATCTGGGTGGCTCAGTCGGTTAAGCATCTGACTTCAGCTCAGGTCATGATCTTGCGGTTTGTGAGTTTGAGCCCCGTGTTGGGCTCTGTGCTGACAGCTCAGAGCCTGGAGCCTGCTTCGGATTCTGTGTCTCCCTCTCTCTTTGTCCCTCCCATCCTCATGCTCTGTCTCTGTCTCTCAATAATAAATAAATGTTAAAAAAAAATTTAAAAACCTAATTACCTCTTTATAAGTCTTACCTTCAAATACGGTTATAGGGGTTTAGGATTTCAACATATGAATTAGGGGAACAACACAGTGCAGCCCATAATAGCACCACAAGAGAGAAATGGATCTTAGGGACCCAGGGAGGATTCTCTCTTTCCAGAAGGGTTGACATTGCTCCCTTTCAGCCTGGTAGATCTGAAAAAGAAGGTGATATGACCACAGGGTGACCACCAGCTCTTCTCTGGATAAGTCCCTGATTACTACGGAAGGGCCATAGTTAAGGTAGACTGAAGAATGGGATGATGGATGCTACTCCAGTTAGTTCTACTGTTTCAAAGATCAGGGTGGCTGAAGCAAGGGGACCGTGGTGGCCCACATGGTTGTGCCAGGCACTGGGGACTTCTCTACACTGATCATACCCCTGGAATGCATGGAGTCTCTACAATTACTACTTGGCCTGTTCCCTGCCACAACACTCTCTCTAGCATTTTCTGGGTCTTTCACATTCTGTTTTCCATTCTCTAAACTCCTTCCATGAGAAGGGCTATGCTGTATGCATTTGAGAGCTCAGATGCTTGCTGGCTTTTGTCCGCTGAGCTTGGCAGTGGCCTGGGAACAGGACATGGTAGCAGGAATCAGGGCTATTGGAAAATCACAAAAACATGTGTTTTGCTGATGCTGTAAGCTCTCTAGTCTATAAAGAAATCCAAATGATGTAAGGGGAATGCTGTCAGAGATCCCAGGTCTGGACGCCCCAATTCCCACCTCTGTGCCTGGGAAAGATACTGACTTCTCGAGGCACACAGCAAGACTCTGATCACGAAGGGAAACTCAGATGGGTCCTCTGGACCGTGGTAAGAGCATGATGTAGCTTTGTCTCTTTTAACTTAATTCAGAAATTCCACCTGAGATTACTCATGCACGTGAGACCTGATCCAAAGAGTCCTCGTAACTGGCTGCAAAACTTTGGGGGGCGGTATAAAAATTTCAGGTCTGAGTGTCACTGCCTTATATTGTGCTCGGCGCTGGGAATGGAGGAAAATGTAGCCCACCTAGAAGGGGTTCCCAGGGAAATAAAGTGTGTTGAGAGGGCAGGAGGGAAAGACAGAGAGGTGGAGAAGTAGGCATGAGCCAGGCTAGGAAGCTTGGTTTTGTTTTTTTTTTTTTTTTCTTTTTGAAACGTATGGGAAACTATCGACATATTTAAAGCTGAAATCATGTTGGACATTGAGAAAGACCATCTCGAGAACTGTGTTGAGGGTGGTTTGGAAGGGAGCCACATTAGGCCTAGACTAGTTAGGGGCAGGTGCAAAAAAGAGTCCAAGCCAAAGAAGAGGAGAGTCTGAATCAGGGAAAAATGGTGGAAGCCGGGGGTGGCTGGACTTCAGCAATGCGAGGTAATGCAGCCCACAGTGCTAACTCATCAGCAGGGTAGACATCTCAAATGATTCCCAGGTTTCTGGCGTGGGGACTGGGCGGTGGTGATGTCATTCTTTGGAGCAGGGAACAGGAGAGAGTGGGGAGGAGTCAATAATGAGTTCAGTTAGGGACAAGGCGAGTTTGACCTGCTGTGGAACTTTCAGACAGAAATGCAGGTCTGCTGCCAGAGGAGATGGGGCCGGAGATGCTGCGGGAGGTGGGAGGGGGGGTCATGGCCTGTCGTCACCAGACGTCACTTACCTTGAGACTACCCTCTCTGGACGGCGGGTGGTGGGGGTTTCAGACTTGATTCTACTTTCCCTTCATTCATCGGCCTTTTTGTTCTTGTTCTGCTTCTTGGGAGGGGAGTCGTTTTATGAAAAGGAAATTACAAAATGGCAGGTGGGGCATCCCACCCTGTAACTATTTTCAGGACGACCAGGGTGGGCACGGGCAATGCCAACATCACTCATACAGCTTTGAGGTGAGCGTGCTAACCAATAAGCACATGATACAGGGGTAGCCCCGGGAGAGTCCAACACCCCCCAGGGAGGGCAGGTGCTGTGCAGACATACAGATGCACATGTGTCACGGTAGCTGACCTTGGCACCTGTAGTCCAGTGGTGATGAGGGACAGGTGACCCCTTGCAGGGTGGGTGCAGCGGCCAGGCTGGGGTGGGCACAGAAAGTACGTGCGGGACGCAGGGCGGCTCTCTGGATGCTGTCTGACTGTTGACGTGCAAACAAGGAGGGAAGACTCTTCTAGCCTGGGGATTGGATGAGGTGAAAAGGTGGAGGTAGAAGGGCCCTCAGGCAGGCTGAGGGGTTTCCAGTGGTCCCGGTGGCACATCACACTGGGGCTGAGCAAGGGCCATGCCAAGGGACATGGTGTTCCGAGGGGGCTTCCCTTTACTTGGTAGGAGACAAGAGCCCATAAACGACTTTAGGTGGGGAAGCGGTGTCAGCTGCATCTCAGCACGGCTCTTCCTATAGCAGTGGCCTGGATGACACGTGATGGGGTACAGCCAGCTCAGTGGGAACAGGGTGGGAGAGGAAAGGATGGCCAGAGAGATAATAGTGAGGTAGGGCGGATAGGAGTCTGGGGCCGAATGGGGTGTTCCCTCGTGTGAAGAAACTGGCTTCCAAGATTAGAGACCTTTCCTCCCTCGGTGGTAAAGGTGAGCCCCGGGGTTCCGGTCCTGGGGTGTGGCTCTGGGGCGGGCTGTGGTCAGCGAATGACTTTGCCCCGGGTTCCCAGAGTTGGAAATAGAGCTGCGACTCCAACCTGGCTCTCCCTGACCCCACGAATTGTGATGGTTCCCACCTATTTCACAGACCTACCGTGTTCCACTTCTAAAATGTAGCTGCACACACACACACACACACACACACACACTCACGGCTATGTCTAATACATTCAGTAATCAACCCTTTTCAATCAAGTCCATCAGTGAAGGACTTGCTTGAGGTGACAGCTCGTGACCACAGCCACCCAGCACACACCTGCCCTCCCTGTGTCCCCAGGAAGCCAGCCCCACTGGACTGGAGACTGTCTCTGGGAGGGGCAAGGTGCAGGGCAGGGTCATTTTCTCACACATGTTCTCGAAGAGGCTGGGGACAGGCTTTACGGCAGGAGGACATGGTTGAGTTTTTCTGGGCAAGGGACCAGGACCCAGTCTTCGCTGCCCCAGCTATAAAATGGAAGATGAAGCTGAGAATGTGAGTCGCCCGCAGCTGTGGGTGTGACCCCGGGCAGGATCAGGGCACGTGCTTGGCACAGGACCTGGCAGCGGCAGATGCTCCTGAAGTGGCAGGGCTCGTCGGCGTCAGCACCAGCAGCCGTCACCTAGTGTCACCGTCGCCGTCATCTGCATCATCACCGTCTTTAACCCCTCTGCCTTCTCGCTTTCGCAGCCCGGCCGGGCTGTCCGGGGCCGGCTCGCCAGAAAGCAGCCCCTGTAAACCCGGGGACACTCGTGGGGAGAACAGTAATGAATACAAATCGCTCCCTGGGCACCTGAGAGGCTGTCGCTAGCATCTCGGCCGTCCGCGCTAACCGTCCTTATTACCTCCTGAGCGGCTGCTGGCAGGCTTCTGGAAGACGGGGCTTGATGAAGACAGATGTCGGCCTGCCGGGCTGGGCCCCCGCCTGGGGTAATGCCGTGCTACAGCAGAGCCGGGCGCTCGACCGGAGCTCCGCTCTCTGCCAGAACTGAGTAATTGGAGGCAGGTGCTAAGTGCAATTTAAATAAAACGTTGAGTTAATAAGGACAGGCGACAAGGATGTTACAAGTCCCCTGTCCAAGTTTTCAACAGGCATTTGAAGACACTTGGAGGCCTGAAGAGACTGGGACTTAATTTCTTAAGTTTTTCTTCAAAAGCAAGTACAATTATGTTTTTTAAAGCCGATTTATTTTCACGTTTGTGGTTGAAACATGAGAGAGTCACAAGTCCCACAAGCATGTCTCTGCCTGGTACCCATGAGAGCTGACATCACTTCAGTATGGGAAGTACATAGCCGGGGGCTGTCGTGCTCACGTCTGCAGGACCACCCCCGAGGGAACGCAGTCACATGCCAAGGGACATAGACGCCTGGCTTTGAACAGCAAAATCGGGGCCCAGGGGTTCCCGAATGGAGGAGTCCGACTTTTCCCTGATAGCCCATGTCTGGAGGGTGTGACGCAGGAGCAAGAGGACAGAGATAAAGTCCGCACCTGTCCCATCCACATGTCCTTAGGCCCAGAAACTTAAGCTTCAGGTGTTTAAATTTTTTTTTTTCAACGTTTATTTATTTTGGGGACAGAGAGAGACAGAGCATGAACGGGGGAGGGGCAGAGAGAGAGGGAGACACAGAATCGGAAACAGGCTCCAGGCTCCGAGCCATCAGCCCAGAGCCTGACGCGGGGCTTGAACTCACGGACCGCGAGATCGTGACCTGGCTGAAGTCGGACGCTTAACCGACTGCGCCACCTAGGCGCCCCAAGCTTCAGGTGTTTAAAAAAAATCTGAGAGCCCAAGACTCCTGTCAGACGGAAAGTTGCGGAAGAGCCCCGCTGCCCCACGCAGCCACCCTTCTCTCTAGGCCTCTCTCAGCGCCCCACCTGCAGCACTCTGCCCCGGTGGCCACATCCCTGCTCATCCCACTCTGGGGCAAAGGAAGTCACTACAGGTTTGCTCTCTCAGTTCTTTACTTGGCCTCAGGCCCTCCAGCGCCTTGGTCCCCGCCGACCCCAAGTCCTCCTGGCTGGTGCCCGTGGGTAAGACTGTCCATCCTCACTCTCACTGGCACCTTCCAAGCCCACCCCTCCCTTCCTCGCTATTCCCCTGGATTCAAAACCCCACTTCCATGTCTGGAAACCACCTGATAGTCCAGGGATTTGAATGTGTTTCTCAAGAAGGCAGGAGTTAACTCAAGAGGCTCTCCCGGGGGGCTGAGCAGTTGCCAGTGGGGCCCTTGCTGGGGTGCTGACTAAAGTGGGGCTCCGGGCAGTGCGATGCTGCACCTGGGTGGTGGCAGATTTCCGAGGTTTTCAAACAAGTGCTGCCGCTCCCCGAGCAGCAGCGTGGGCCAGAGGGAAAGGCATGTGTCTGTTAGGTCCAACGGAGCTGAGAGTGAGTCCCAGATCTGCCTCCTACTATTTGTATCCCTTTGGGTGAGCCGTCTAATCTCTCCAAGCTCTGTTTCTGCACAGACCTGAGTCGACTTCAGTAGAGGTTGAATTTACTGGAAGAGACCAGGAAGACTGATACAGAAGCTTGGTGCACAGGCTTGGGGAACAGACAGGCATCGTGTCGGGTGCGGCCTCCAGGGACCACCTGAAGGATGGGGGCCCAGGCCACTGCTGCTGCCACACGGGCACCACTGTCCTGGGCTGTCACCTTTGCCCTTGAATCCTGGAGGAGCTCACTGCTGGATGGCAGAGTTGAGGGGGTGCGGCCAAGTGGGTGTAGGGGGCAGGGAGATGGATGAGCTTCGCCCACCCTACTTAGTTGCTGTCCTGGTGGCTGCACCCCGTGTCCCCCAAGACTCACAGCGAGGTCGGTTCTCCCAGGGTGGAAGGATGTCCACAGGTCGACGGTCAACAAGGAGTCCAGTACCGATTCGTCTGCTTTCTGGGGGAATCCTGGGGATTAAAGATAAGGTCTAGTGAGTTCTGGATGCCCAAGAAGGCCCTCAGCTAAGTAATTACAGGCCTTGCCTCTGGCAGCTTCTCTGCAGCCACAATTTCCTTCCCCACGCTGAGTCTCACTACCGAGTGAGGGGAGCTCTAATAGTCCAGAGAGGACTCCGTGGTGCATGTGGTTCAGCCTTATCCACCGGCTCGGGCCCTCAATGCCTAACGCCTCAATCAGACAGGAGAGGGAGAGGCTGATTAACTGATTGACTTTTATGTCACAAACCCAAGGGGAAGAGGAGGGAGTTAGTTGTCCGGGTGGTTAGTTTTGGCATCTTGGGAGATACTAGGGAGAAAGTCATTTGTCTTTTGCTTTTAACCAGGATTTCTATGGAGACAAGTTGAAGTCTGTTACTAGACAACCTGCTGGTTTGAGAGCCGTTGTCCTAGCTGCCCTAGAAGCAAGATCAAGGCTACAGTGCACCTTGGCTTGCTCTACCAAAGATTTGAAGGAAATGACCAGTGCCAAGAGTATGGTCTTCAGAGCTAGACAGATGACATGGGTTTGAGGTCTGTCTGCCCTCCTTACCAGCTGTGGGTTCTGTCTGACTTTGCCAGGACTTGATGGCTTCTCTTCAAATGATAATCAGGGTCTATTGCCCAGGGACATGAAGAGGAAGCAACAAAACCACTTTTGCAGACCTCCTGGTACAAAGGTTGGCACACTTTACCTGTAAAGGGCCCCTTAGTAAATACCTTAGGCTTTGTGGGTCACGTGGTCTCTGTTGTAGTGACTCATCTCTGCTGCTGCAGCCTGAAAGCAGCCACGGGCAAAATGTAACTGAATGGACACAGTTGTTTTCCAATAAAACTTTATTGACACAAAGGCAGCAGGCTTGATTTTGCCTGCAGGTTTGAGGTGGCAGAACCTGTCCTAGAAAATGGCCAGTACTCAATACGTGTGAGGTTCGTTCTGTCAGAGGAAGCTGGCTTGAATGACAAAGAAGTTGAAGAACATAACGTGCTCAACAAAAGTGGTCACTGACGACAGTCAGAAGGAAGACAGCTGGGCTCAGAAGTTCTCCTCAGGGAATTATTGGATTGTACCATAAAGCGTCTGCTCTGGCATGCCACACCAGCCATGGGCAAGCCAGCCTTGAACACTCCATCTTCTGCAGGGGTCCAGTGGGAGTTCTGGACAGTGTCCGGGGCCACTAGATGGTGGGTGACCACATGGGTGCATTGAGTGGGACCCCATAGTCTTGGGCCATGATTGACCGTCACTCCAAACTGGATGGCAGGTGCCTTTGCTGGAGTCCTGACCAGAGGACAGTGGGTGGGGCAGGGGCTCTGACCTGAATGCTCACAATGCTGCCGGTCCTGACAGTGGCCACGCTTGCTCAGGTCAGGTTGTACCCATGTAGCCCCTTTCCTGGTCCACAGAAGCTTTGGAGACATTTCCTGAGCATATGAATGCTCGCTGCACAGGAACTCATGTCAAGTTCTCTTGTCTAGGTGAAAATGATCAGATCTTGACCTTAGTGACGTCACATTTGTAGCCTTTGCTTTGGAGTCAGCAGTAGGAGGCTCCAGCCCATCTGTCTGGGGCTGGGGGCTGGGGCAAGGCTGAGGGAGACAGCTGGGGGACAAGGGCTGGGTGCTGGGGTGAGGCTGGGGCAAGGCCCCCAGTGTCACATGAACTTGAGTGGGTGTGGGAGGCAGAGGGGGCCGTGACTGCTACCTGAGGATTATCCCACCCCCACATGCAAGGAGGTGAGCTCATTCACTCACTCACATGGCCCCAAGACCCTACCTTGCTCCTGCCTTGCTGAGGACAGGAGCCGAGAAGAGTCACATTGATGGGGTGGATGCCTCTAGGGAGCTCACAGTCTGGTGGGCCCAGAGCCTGGGAAACAGAGAACAATAGTAGAAGCTGATCAGGGTTACATCACTTTTTCCCCTGTATGTTTGGCTATTTTCCATTATTCACAATCATCCTTGAATCTTACTCTGGGTTTTGAATGACAGAGATGTGGGCACTCGGAACTGTCCTAAGCAATCTCGTGAGTCATAAATGTGTCTCCAACAACGTGAGAATATTACCCCAGGGCCCCTCCCTCCTGCCTGCATGAAAGCAGAGGGCCACTGGGATGGGGGAGTGCTGGGGGTGTTTGCGGCATGCGGCTGGGCTCCAGCAGCCACACCCTTTGTGACCCAAGCACCGAGCCTAGATAGGAACATCCCCTTCAGCACTTGGTTAAGCAAGACCTGTCATTTTCCCTGAGACACAGCAGACCGTGTCATCCTTTTATCGCGCTCTCACGGGTCTTGGCAACATGGGCTTCCTCAGCCTGTAGCCCCAGCTGTGTTTTTTGACATCCCATTAGCAGAGGACCCAGAATGGAGGAAGTCTGGACCCCTCCCTAAGCTTGGCCCCAGAGTCTTCAATTAGCACATGACACCAGTGGTCCATGATTTCCGCCCAAGTCCTGCTTTGATTTCCCCAGCACAAACATGGCTTGGGGAGTACTGATAAGGGGCACAGCGGACAGAGCGGAGAGCCCAGCAGTTCTCCAGTACAAGGCCAAGGCGGTGCACGGTCGATGTTGCTAATCCCTTAATGAGGGCCTGGTGGCTGCCGAGGGCAGGGGCCAGGGAAGTGAGGGATGGAGGAGCACAGACTGGGCTGCACAGAAACCCCAGGAATGCCTTACATTAACAAACCTAGCCCGCTGGGCCGCCACTCCCGCCTCTTCGAGGTGCTCATGGAAACTCACACTAATTATAGACAGAACCATGTGGCTCGGGAAAGGAAGCACTTTTTTGAAATCTCATGGCCTCCAGTGATAATGTTTTAGAGCCGTGACATTAACACAAACAGTCCAGAGTAGGTGGGCAGGATGAGAATGTGCCGGCCCAGCACAGTCTGTGCACCCATGCCTGCCAGGTGGATGGGGGGCGGGGGGGGGCAGCACGGTCCAGCCGTGTTCTGGGGCCTGCAAGACATACAACCACTTGCTGTGGCTTGAGGCTTACAGTTCACCATTTCATCGGCTCTCAAGACAGCCTTATGAGGCACCTGTCACCACTCCCAGGTGACGGATTAGGAAGACTTCCCTTGGACCTGTAAAAAAACACGCCAAAGAACCCAGAGCTGACAGGGGCAGAAGTTGGATCTGAACCTAAGATTGGTTCCCCAAATGCACTTAAGAACAACTTTGATGGCACAGCCGCTTTGAGTGCTGAGAGGTGGGTTCACCTCGGTTGATGGACCAAGCTGGCTGGGCCCAACTTGGGAAGTCATTGTTGTCTGCTCCATTGTCTGTTGGGGCTGGGCCAGGGCTGTGGTTCAAGCCCCACCCTGAGCAGCACAGGTAGGCACTGGCCTCAGTCCCCCACAGGCCCAGCCTCTTTGGCCAGGCCTGTGATCTGACGTTGGAAGATCATACTGCCCATCGGGTAGAGTAGGAGCCTTCCCCGGGCCCCGTGAAACTGCCTCACACCCTTGCTTGGGGCTGGTTCCATCCCCCCAGTCCTGCCCCATAGCCACCTGCACCTGCCTTCATTCACACACAGCATGGATGGAGATGAGGGCTGCCCCTCCCCTCTCCCACCCTCCTTCCGGCTGCTCTGCCCACTCAGAGGGTAGGGGCTGCTCAGACCTGAGCCCACTTGGCCCACCTGAACTCTGTGTAGGGGCCGCATTCATTCTCCCCGGGCCCGGGGAGCTCCCTCAGCAGAGTCTACAAAGCTGGTGAGATGTGGAGCCAGCATTTCTGTGTGGTCCCCACCTGAGCTCTCTGAATGTCCTCTCCCGGGCGGATGGGGAGCTCAGCCCCATTGCTGGAGTTCACGGGACAGAACTGTGTGCAGAACATACATTGTTTTAAGAGGAAAGATGGAAAATACTTGGGACTCAACTCTCTATTCTCTTATCCTGCTTTTATTTTCTCATTAAACTGTGTGTTGTGTGTGTGTTTGCTATCCTTCTTCTCACTCTAGATCGTAGGCGCCATGAGAAGGGGGCCTCTGTTCACTGCTATGTCACCAACTCCTAAAACCATGTCCCCAGCCTGGTGTCCACTTGGTGCTTGGCACAGAGCCGTTGAATAAAGGGAGGGAGGAAAGACTGTCCTCAAAGGTGGGAAGCCTGAATGTTGTCATTTACAGTGTGTCATTTACATTACAGTGTCATTTACAGACCCAGGGATCCGGGCCGAGGCCTTGGCCTGGGGACGTTTGGCCAAGATCACACAGCTTCTAAGTGGGGGCAGTGGGATTCAACCATTTTTACAGCCTTTATTGCCCCAGAGTTTCCGTGGCCAGCTGCTAGCTCCTCAGTGAGGCCCTGAAGGCCTTGATCCCAATGTGGATACTTGCCCCTGGAATGGTACTGCATCCTAATCCTCACTCGGGGTGTGTGTGCACTGGTTTCACAGGCCCCAGGGGCTTCTGGTGAGCAAGTGGGGACCCTTCGAAGATACATCCCAGAGTGTGGTCCGTGTTTCCTGGAGGACGATGGACTCTCGCTGTGGTGCATGGCTGCTGGGGGTGTAGGTCCAGTTCTGAGGGGCCCAGCGGAGGTTAGAGGCCTTACTGAGGAGATAGGCCAGGGAGGTGATGTAAATTTATTAACTTGACAAATACTTATGAAGCCCTTATGCCGTTTTAGGCTCTGGGAATATAGTACTTAGACAATAGACAAGAACCCCAGCCTTGGCTAGATGATATTTTAGAGACATTATGGCCCCAGGGGTTAACTGCACAGGGCCCGGGGCCAGGCAGGGCTGGACTGAATCTTTGCTCTGCCGTTGACCAGGTGGTCACTTAGGGCAAGCCACTTAGCATCTCTGGGTCCGTGTTTCCCCATCTGTAAAAGGGGGGATCTTTTACAGATCCGTTTGCATGTGCCTCACGGGACGTGCTGATGGAATCAAATGCACTAATATGTGGAAAGTACTCAGAGCAGAGCGTGGGCCACGGAAACACCACGGCGACATGTGTGTTGTTAGTGGAGGGTAGAACAATAGTCAGCAACACAAATGAGTCAGACACATGCCGGTGGTGGGGAGAGGTGCCAGGGAGGAAAGAGCAGGGGGAAAGAGGGATGGGGAGTGTGTATGTAGGGGGAGTCAAGGAGGGCCTCAGATTTGAAGGAGGGGGAGGGACAAGAATGTCCCAGAAATGGGGGCAGCGCACACACATTCCTTCAGCCACGGCCGAATGTGATCTGGTCTGTAGAGCTGAGCTGTATCATTTTCTTTCTTCTTTTTAGGTTAAAAAGATAGAAGCTCACACACCTGTTCTGCACCCCACAGTCCTCTCTGGGAAGACCTCTGCGTGGGAAGAAGGGGCCAAATCCTTGCGGGTCACGCAGTGAAGCTCAGCTGAGGAGTGGTCTCCTCTTGGGACTCTCTCCCTGCCCCGTCACGGGCTCTGTCACTGGCCGCATGACCAATGCCTTGTCACTCTCTGCAGGCACAGAGGCACCTGTGAGCAGGCCCAGGTGGTGAGCCTTACTTTGTGCATTGGAGATTCTCAGTGAGGCTTGATTTTCCCTGAAATACCCCGGAGGTATTCAAAGAACGCTTGCTGCACCAAGTGAACAAAGGTCTGTCTCCGGGGCACAAATGCCTCAGGCAGGCTCCACTTGGGGCAAGAGCTCAACTTTGCCCTTTTGCCTTTGTCCCACGCTGCTCTCAGGAGCTCTGTCCATTGCCGGGCGAATTCCCAGGAGTGCAGGACGGCGGGGCCCAGCGGGAGAGGTGCCCTCCCGGCTCGTCGTTGCCACGTGCACAAGCAAGGCACCTCTAAGGCCCACCTCCTGCAAGATGCCAGCCCTGGACTTCAGAGAACACTGGTGGCCTTTTCTCTTTTTGATCACAGAGCCTGTGGCGGTTGGCGGTTTCCACCATCTCTGCTCAGCCCTGGGAATTAGCAACAGGTGCCTTTGAACTGATCCCCCCGGAGCCCATCACCAGCATTTCATGGAAACGAAGGAAAATAATTTGATTCCCCTTCCAAAAAATGTGAGTAGAGAAAATCGGCCTGGTTTTAGATGTGAGCCAACTCTCTTCAATTTGATGTGTCTCAAAAGAAGTGAGAAAGTGCAGGGGTTTCCCCCTGGGTAGGAGTGAAGCATGACAAGAGCCTGGAAACTTGGCAGGGATGCCCTGGATCGCAGCTCTGGCATTGGGCCCACTTGGCAGAGGCCCAGGGAGAAGATTTCCCGTTGTCCTGACGCGATTCCTCGGCTCCGAGAAGCAGGCACACATGTGGGCACGGTGCCTATGGGAGTCAAGCTGCCAGCGAGGCCGCACTCCCCCATTCGACCTCAAGTCAGGGGACGCTTTCCAGAATTTACTGAGCACCGCTCTGGGCGGGACACTCACAGATGGCACTTCTTAGGGTGGCGTGCGACCCTTGAGGAGCCAGACCCTGATTCTGCCTGGCCAAGCCCCCACAATGGAAACGGATCCAAGCACACTCATCTGTGAGATGACGGCCATCACTCTGGCCTTCAGAACCCAAAGTCCTCATGGGGGAAGTTTGGGTTCCCTGGTGCCCAACATCTGGGTATGAGGGATAACCCACGTTCACGGTTTGACTCAGACGTCTGGCCTCAGGGAAGCACCCGCGTGGGTCCCTGGATCCTGTTTGAAGGAAACTGAGCTGTCATGTTAAATGTTTTTCATATTCCCGTGGAAATTGGAACAGATAGACTGGGCTCCATGTCCAGTGCTGGAGTTTCCTGTGCTTTGTGTGGGAGGGGTTGAGCTTGGGATAGGGGTGGGGGTGCTGGAGCCTCCGGCATTGACCGAACCAATGGCGTGGGCCGTTGGCAGAACTCACCGTGATCTGGCCATGGGAATCCATGAGAGTGAGGCCCCGAGCTCACAGTCTGCCTGGTGGAGAGCAGGCTGGTGGGGTGGTGGGGGTGGGGCGGGCGACATCAGGCAGAGGTTCTGGGCGGGTGCAGACCTGGCGGAGGGGGGGGCGGCGGTGGACCCGAACGTGGCCCAGACCTCCTGGCCCGTATATGCCCTGCCCATGACCCCAGGGGAAGCTTGGGCGTTGTTCGCGGCACCTGGCATTTTGGTGTTGAGAACATGTCCCTGATGAGCCTCCCTCCACTGTGTCCAGAGAGGAGAAGGCTGTCAGGGCCTTGGTGCCCTGAGTCGGGGGTCCAACGGTCAGTGAAGCTGCTGATCCAGATCCAGAAGGGAGCGTCCAACGAGCAGGGCCAGGCCGCCGTGTGGAGGCTCTGGGCTGCCCCCCTCGTCCGAGCGGAGCCCAGTACCATGTTGGTTTCCAGCTCTCCCTCGTGAGACTGAGTGACAGAGCAACGTGTCTGGAAGACTGGTCCCCCTCCTCCACAGGGGGCTGGGCAGTGGTGGTGGGTGGGGAGGTTCTTGGCACCGCAGTTTAGAAAGGGCTTTGATCTCTTGGGGTATATCCACACAGGGTGTGTATGGGGCATGGGGGCCTGTGGCAGGAGCACAGTGACCCTGAGACGGGGAGGTCTGGGAGATTGGGACGATGAGGGGCCACCGGGGGCCCCCTGGTAAAGTAGAGCCCTGTCGTTGTGAGTGGTACAGGGGCTCTCACACCCTGTTCAAAATGCCCCTATCACTGATCAGGCACGTCTTCCCTGAGAGGCAGGTGACCTTTGCCCTTCACAGGGTACCTGCTCCTGGGCTGGGCCTCCCACTTTCCCCAGAAAGTCACAGAGCACACAGAATCTTGGAGAGAGCAGGAACCCCACTGCAGTGTTCCCCTGGGGACCATCTTCTGTGGCCTTTCTGGGTCCTGTCTGGTCACTCTGGTTGTGTTGGCCTGTTCATTTTTGCTTCGCACCCTGGGAGACCCCAGCCAGTAGACATGGCCACAGCATGGCACGGGAATCTTTCTACAACCCACTCCATCCTTTGTCTCATGCTTGTCTTGTTTTTCTCTTATTCCCACTACTTTCTCTCAGGGCCTTTCCACACCCCACCTCTACCCTGGCCTCTCTGACTCTCTACTGGATAACTCTCATGTATCAGGAGGAGGGGGCATAAGGGTGGGTCCTCCCAAAGCCAAGATTCCACGATGGCTAAGAGCGGTCCTGAAGGAAGAGGAATCAATGGTCAGAAGAAATGGGGACAGGGTCTTAGCAGGGTGGCGCAGAGCAAGGAGGAGCCTAGTCACTGGTTTTCACAGTGACTGTGTGGGCAGGTGGGGCAGGTTCAAAGGTCCTGAGAATCCATGGCCCTCCTTGCATGTCTGTGCCCACCCACGTGTCCAGGCCTCTAATCAGAGAGGGATCCCTTCAGAGGGGACCTCAGCCGATGACACCCAGCTCTTGGCAGCTGTGTCCTGAAGCTTCCAGCCATGGAATAGCCACGGCAGTCATGGCCTACAAGTGGCAGGGCCTCCGTGTGATCATGGACTCAAAGATCATGAATGAGGGTGACCAGGTTATAGCATGAGTAGGGAACAGACAAAGGGAAGCCACCGATGGCAGGACAGGGCAGACTCTCTAAAGAGGCCTGGGGACAAGAAACCCCGGTTGCTAGTAGGGTCTCTGTGTCGTCTCTCAAAGAGAGGTGTTTAACACCACCCACCCTTTCCACCCTTCACCAAAAAACCCTGGTAGGGTAACTTGGCCTTGCCTTGGTCCTTCCTCATATATGCTGGGTATGAGGAAATAAGACCCGGGAGCTCACAGAACCTGTCAGAGGAACAGAGAAGGCTGGAAGTCCCAGGTGGCCTGGCAGGGTGGGGGGAGTAGAGCAGAGAGGTGGGGCTCAGGGGGTCCTCTGGGCCAGCAGGTGGGGAAGGGGTCAGCACAACTCAGAATAGCATTCAGGAGAAGCAAAGTACCAGGACCTGACCCTGCAGGCCAAGGGGGAAGTGGGCATTGGGCTGAGCAAAGAATAGAACTGGGCCTCTGCAGCCAGAATGGGGCTGCCCAATGGGAAGGGGAGAGATCAGCCCACCATGTCTGGGGGAGGTCTCTGAGCCCTGAGGATGCTCAAATTTGGAGAAGACTGGGTGGATGGCAGGGCAGAAGAATATGTTAGAAAGGACTTGTTGGTACCAGGTGCTAAAGAATATTCTCTTAACTTCCACGTGGGTCCTCCAAGCTTGTTTCAGCATAAGGGCATGAGGAAACAAAGCAGGAAAAGTTCCTGTCATTTGCCTGGGGACACAGCTTGGAAGGGGCCCAGTGATATGCGTTTAGCTCTGTGGGTCCCCAAGCCCAATACAGGCCAAGGCGCCTCTGGGAAGTGGAAAGAGATGGTGTGGGGGCCACAGGACTCCTTACAAAGGGCCACGGCCAACCAGGAGCCTGACTTCCCACTGGACCCTCTCCCCCACCCTCCCCACAGGCCTCCTCTGTGCTCTGGGCCCAGATACAGTGCCAAGCGAGGCTGGAGGTGTTGTTGCTGTGGAGGCAGGAGAGCTTGGGGTGCAGTGCCCTGGCTGGAAGGCGATGTGGGAAATTTCTGCTTGAGGAGAGCCGTTCAAATAGGCCATTGGGCTGCTGGGCCCAAGGCCTTGTTTTCCGGCTGCCTCCTCAAATGGAGAAGGGGCTCTGGGGCAGGGCCTGCCTGGCTCCAGAAGCTCAGGCATGAACAACAGTCTTGTTGGCTGGCCTGTCACCCCCGGACATGTGGCCCTGGCAGCCGGCCGCTGCCCTCCTGGAGGACCAGAGCTTCCTGTGAGTGCAATTCCTTTCAAAAGCTCTTCCTGGGAAACTGGGCACCGGGGCCTGTGATCTCCTTCCTCTGTAGACCCTAAGCTTGGGGCGAGGGTGGGCACAGGAGCGCGTCAGGGGAGTGGGTTCTTCTAGATGTGGGGGTCTCCTGTCGAGAACTAAGTGGCTGGGAGCTACATGTGGCACGGGAGTGGGGAAGACAAATGGGGTGTGAGTCTGTCCATGGGCATGAGTGGGGAGGGTTGTGTATAAAGTGGGGTACACCTGTGCAGGGGAAGGGGGCTGAGGAGGTGTCTGTGAGGCTGGAGATGGGAGGCCTTTTCAGGAAATGGCGCTATGGTGCTGTGGTTTGCTTGGAAGGTGGATGCATGGCAAGAAGAGGCAGGGAAACCCGTCCTCAGGTTGGTCATAGCACCGAAGGCTTTAACTGCCATTGTGAGGAGTCTGGGCTTTCTCAGGGTGGGGTGGGGCCTGGAGGTGCAGGAGCAGGCAGTGGAAGCATGTGGAATGTGGGGCCATGTGCAGGATGGGTGTGTGCAGGAGTGTGCAGAGGGAGGGTGCCTAGTTGGACCCTGGGCCCTTGTCCTAGTGGGGGCGTGAGGACCTGGGACAGGGCCCAGCAAGGGAGTAAGGGGCTAGGACCAGTTGTATGGGGGTGGGGGCACTGGAAGGAGGACCGAAGGACTCTGTGACAAATCGACAACAGGGAGTGAAGGTCAGGGGTCACCCTGGATCAGGTGAGCCTGGGGGCAGTATCTGTACACAGCAGGTACTTTGAATTTGTTCACTATGTGATTGGTCTGTGAGTGGTGCCAGTGGGCAGAGGGAGTGCCCAGTGTGTGTGTGTGTGTGTGTGTGTGTGTGTGTGTGTGTGAGACAAAGAGAGAGACAGGAAAATGGTGCATGCATGCATGCACACCCTGTATCTGCTGGTCCCCGTCTGTCCGTCTTTGCTGCAAGGGGGTCAAGCTGCATCATCAGCATGACCAGCAGGGGGAGCTGTGCTGCCGACTGACATGTGCCCCTCCACCCTTAGCCCCTGTACTAAGGCTGGAATACATATTTTTACATTTTTGAGCGTGTGCCCATCTCTGGCATCGCTTAGACGGCAATCTAGCCCCAGTCCTTGCTGACACACTGTTTTCACCTCATCACCTCCTGTGCTAATAATACCACAGGATGTCACATCCCAGGGAGCCTGGAGCTCCTGGACCCCTCATCCCAGCTCAGCCCTGAGTAAGGCACACACAGTCCCTGATGGGAAGGCATCTGGTTCCTGGCCAAAGAAAGGGAAGGTGTCCGCATCCACACAGAAAGAGCCAAGTGTAACATAGAGGCCAGGGGGCTTCACCCAGGGCCTTTTCCCAGAGCCTTCTCCCAGAGCCCAGAGGGGGACAGCCAACACAGACTGTGGCCTCCGTCCTCACAGGCTCTGGGCCCTAGGGCTTCCCAACAGGGTGTGGTGTGCTGGGAGTGGGGAACAGCAGCCTAGGGTGGCATCCGAGGCAAGGAATGGGGACCCTTGGAACAGCTGCTGGGACCCTCAGGTCAAGTGGTTTCTCCAGAAGGGGCCGCCTTGCTCAGTTACGTCACTCACTGTACTGTGAACTCCTAATGCGTGAAGAGTGCTCCATCAAGGCAAAGATGGGTGCTGGAGAGACTCGGAGGAAGGGTTCAGCCTAGCCTGAGGGGTTGGGGTTGCCCGGCACAGCTTCCAGTAGAAGGTATGTCTGAACAAGGTTCTGAAGGATGTGTAGGAGTTGGTTGGGCCAAGCTCAGTGTTACACACACACTTTCTAGGCCTGTGTTCTACCCTCAGGAGGTGGGAGCCAGGCGTGTGGGGACAGGCGATAGAAGCCCACAGGTCCAAGTCAAGAACTAAGGCCAACCAGCCCCCGAGGGGGTGGTTAACCAGCTGTACTCACATGTTGGACTCTGGGGCCAATGCAGACCCTGGAGGAGGGGGGTAACTCTAGGGTGAGGGAGCTGAAGGAGTGAAAAGTTGGTCCTTGTGCCAGCTGGAAAGTCTTCATTCCTGCCCTGGTGCTTCTAGACTCGATGTAAAGAAAAACCAAACTCTCAGATCTGGGCTTTTCCGGGGACAGATAGCCCCACTTCGCTGGAGCTCAGAATTCCACTTGTAAAGTGGGGGGAGGGAGGGCTGGTGGGGGGTGGGGCAGAGGGGGGTGATGATAACCCCCCACAGGATCTTTGGGAGGGACTTTGAGGAAGTTACCTAGTTTGGTCCCTTTGCATCTAGCATGAAGTAATTCGTGTTCCTATTTTATGGGTGAAGCAGCGGGTCAAGCTGAACTGTCACTTGCCCAGACCACACAGCTGTAGCTCCGTGAAGCCAGTGACTGGCCCACATGTGCTTTTGCCTCTCGCCGCCTGAGGGGCAGCCCCGTGCTGGGACTGGCTGTGTGCAGGCAGGAACCTCCTTGGGGGCGGCAGGCCTCGGTCCCTGGCAGGGTGCTGTGACCTGCTTGTCTGACTGGGAGCAGAAAGTAGCTGTGTTTAAACCTAAGGAAAGAAACGCAAGCAAGCATGTCGACCACAGCCTGGCCCTCTGGGGACTCCCTGTGGCTTGAACGGTCTTCCTGCCTCAGCTCTGTTGGTGATGGGCCGTGCAGTGTCAGAGGCGGGGGCGGGGGCGGGGGGGGGGGGGTGGCCCAGGGGTCTGCAGGCCAGGGGGAGGTGACCAGTCAGGAACAGGCAGCTGTGGATCTTCCGCACAGGGATCTTCTGAGTACCTCTGTGGCTCTGCAGGTGGGCCCCGAGCACGTGACCTAGGCAGGCTTGTGGGACCTGTGAGGAGCTCCCTGCCGTACAGTTGGAAGGTTAAGGAGTGGGTGATACGAGACTCCAAACACAGGCCGCAGAGGTGGTATGCAGGCCGGGTATGTTCTGTCAATATATAATGTTTAATTATGTCCCAACATATAAAAAATAAAATCTAAAATCTAAAATTTTCCCATGGAAATCCAGACCTGGAGTTTCTCTTGAAAAATCGGAGGATCTGGCCACCCTGTGTAAAAGGAGAGTCGTTGCCCATTCTGGTTGCTGAGTTACTGCAGACCCCACCACTCTCTGTCGTGCTCCCCTACGCTCCTGTGTTCCCTGCCTGCATCTCTCTGGGCAGCTCTGTTAACACAGTTCCCCACCAGTGATGGGGATGCTTTTCATGTACCCTTGGCCCCTTGCCCCTGGCTCTCAATCTGGCTATGGTCCCAGTTGCCCTAGAGAGGAACCTGGGGGATGTGACAGGCACCCAAGGTCATTGGTCTAGCACACTGGAAGCTGAGTCAGGGATGAGGGTGGGGAGTAGGGAGAGAGGGCTCCCCCATCCCTGGGGCTAGTGAGTCAGAGGGTTTGGCCTGGGAAACTGGTGGGAGTAGCCACCGTGGGACCAGGGGGCTGCAGGCAGCGTGGCTTCTCTTATGCTGACAGAGAGAAGGCCCGAGCTGATTTGCCCTGGGCATGTCACAGACACAGGAAAACTCTATCCACCCTGAGGAAGTCAAATGCAAAGGGCAAAATGAGCTCTCCACCAGCTTCCAGACAGACCACAGACTTCCAGGACAGACAGCAGATATCTGAGCAGCTGTTCTCCACCCCAGGCTGAGGGGGAGGCAGGAAGGTGGCAAGGGGACAGGGTCACACTCTGGGAGGAGCAGGGATGGTTCTGTGGTGGCAGGACATTGCCCAGAGGTGGGACAGGACCCCCTCCCACGGGCCCTCCGTGGCCCTGGGCACAGAGCTGCTGCTGCTGGGGGGGAAAATGAGCCTGGAGGTGATGGGGTGGGGTGGGGAGGGGGAGAGACAGAGAGATACAGACAGAGAGACAGAGGCTATTAGAGACAGAGGCACACAGAGACAAGACAGCAACAGAGAGGAAAGACGGTGATAAAGTAACAGAGATAAATAGAGATAGAAAGCGAGACACAGAGACAAACAGATATAGAGACAGAGAGGGAGGGAGAGAGAGGGAGACAAAGAGAGAGACAAAGTCTGTTAGAGATAGAGATGCAGAGACAGAGATAGCAACAGAGCCAAAGAGACAGTGACAGAGATAAACAGAGAGACAGAGACAGAAGGAGGGACACAGAGACAAGCAAAAAGATACAGAGAGGGAGGGAGATAAAGAGAGAGACAGAGACTGTCAGGGATAGAGATGCAGAGACAGAGACAGCAACAGAGATAAGAAGACAGTGACAGAGATAGAGAGACAGAGAAGGAAAGAAAGGGAGACAGACAGAGAGAGAGAGAGAGAGAAGCAAAGAGACAGAGACAGAGAGACAGATTGAGAACCAGGAAGAGAAGCAAGCTGGATGGCCCTGATGGGTACCGCTGGGCTTCTTGAGCCTCTGGGTTCTGGCCTGACATGGGGCCAGCCGGCTGCCCGCCCCACTTCTGGAAGAACTGACCACCACCATCCAGGCCCGCCTCTCCTGGCTTATGGCCGGTGTCGGGAGCGTCCTGTGCGGACAACGCTGGCACGTTCCAGCCGCTCGAGAGCCTGAGTACGGCCGCTGCCAATGGGTCCCAGTGTGCCAGGGAAAGCACACTGGATGGCCTCAGCCAGCCTGGGGATGTGCCGGGAAAGGACCAGCAAGGCTGGGTGGGCGTCTGCAGATGGCCAGTAAGGAGAGGGCCAGACCAGGGCCCTTCTCAGCAGCAGGACCATACAGGAAGGCCCAGCCACTCCTGCGAGCCCAGCCCACCGGGAGGGGTCTGTCCTGGAGGACCGATGGACCCGGGCTTGGAGATGTGTCGACAAACAAATCAAAACCATATTTTTCTATGTTGGAAGACGGAGCCGTGATAAATTTGGAAAGTAATACATATCAGGGCTCCGCAGACCATTTCCCGACATCTCACAGCAGACTGGCTTCCTGCGGCCAGAGTGGCGCACCCCCAAGTGCGTGCGGCCCCGGACCAAGGGGCCGCGCGGTCGGTAAAGGTGGAGCCGTGGTCGGGAACGCCGAGTGCATTTCATTAGAGGCTGGTGATGGGGAGCTTCCAAGTGGATGGTTTGGAAGCCCATGAGCGGGCAGTGTGGGGGGAAAATGCCCCCGAGGGAGTTGTGGCCAAAGCCAAGCTGTGGTTATTCAGACTGCGGTTTTCCAGTCGCTTCCAAACCTGCCGTCGCCAGCTGGGACTCTGAGTAAGTGATGGCTCCCCCCCAGATCTCAGTTTCCCTGGCTTCTCCGAGATGTTGGTCACTCTTCTCTGCCTCCGACATTCTTCTGAGCGAGCTTGAAGGCCACACCCAGTGTTTCCTTGAAGATAGAACCTCCGTATCGGGTGGCTCCTTCAGGTCATGACCTGGCCTGACTAACACACAGGATCCAAGGCTGAACAGGCTCCAGATGGGGTCTTTCCCACCGCTTTTCTGGGGCCATTGCCGGCCGGGTAGACACCCTTGAGAGAGGAGCCCAGATAAGGGAGATCAGAGCATGTGGGTTCAGAGCCTCTGGGGGCGCGGAGTCTATGGGCCACCCTATGTTCAGGCACCCAGACCAGGGGGCTTCCCCCTGCCTGTGGCCTCTGAGCTGCCCTGAGCCCACCCTACACTCATGACTCCCTGACACTTGGCACAGGGCAACATCTCCAGATGCACCTCCTGGGGTTTCTTTTTCTCTCCAGAACCCTCAGTGGAGACTCCCTTGTGGTACCAGGTCCCACGGAGAGTCCCCTCGTGTGGAGCCCCTGCACGGAGGTCGCTGTGTGTGGGCCATTCACTGGGCCATGTCCTGGCTGTAAAGGCAGGCTGTGCCCGGCATGAGCACGTGCCTGTGCTGAGCACCGCATCTGCTCAGAGGTGATGGCTCCTGTCACAGCCTGTCCCACGCATACACAGCACCCTGTGTGAAGTAGGCGCACAGGGTGGGGGGGGTGGCATACTACTTTTGGCTCCTTTTCCCTTCCTCATCTCTGTTGTAAAAAGTATGCCTGCCCGGCATGTTTAGTTTATGTATTTCCATCCCCCCAGCCTTATTTCAAAAGAGACTCTGAGGGACTGGAGAGGGTAGTTGGATTTCAGGATGAGTGGTAATTGCCCTGTCTGCTGTGCCAACCACACTGCACGGGGCAGACTCTTTGTCTTTGCTGTGTGGTCCTCATGATGCACCCTGGAGGCAGACGTGCCCATGGGGCAGACCGGGGCCCTCAGAGAGCCATCTGTCAGTCCCCACTCCTCACTCTACAGGAAGGTAAGGTGAGGTAAGTTCATTTGCACAGGCCCTTACTATGTGTCTGTTTCCTGGTAAAGGACTCCCCGGCCAGAGGACGGGCATTTCCAGGTTATGCCTTCCTAGGCATCCTGGTCCTCGCCATCTCGACACCTCTCTGGTGGGTATGAGGACTGGTGGCCCCAAGAGGCTGCGTGCAATGGCTCGTGCGTCCGGGTAAGAGCTGCCCCCATGTTGCCGTGCAAGGAATCTTGTAACGGACTGCTCCAAGTTCACCAGCATTACTGAATCAAGGTGTCTGGACAAAGGCTCTGGGGATCCTGGAGAAGGGACGTGGGTGGGGCCCATTTCTCTGCAGAAGGCAGTTCTTTTAAAGAAAGGGTGCTGAGTACTAAAGGTATTCCTGTGGGAATACGTATGAGTAAGTGGGAATAGGACGACCATGCTAGTCCCTTTAAAAAATGCATTTTCTTCTGAGTATCAAAGTCATCTGTGTTCGTTACACACACACACACACACACACACACACACACACGAAGAAAATCACAATCACAAGTTGTACCACTCAGAAGCGTTTTAACAAATATTCTGATAAATTTCTTCTAGGTATAGCTACATAACTGCAGACATATTTTGGAGGGATTTTTTTCAAACACTGTTGATATTATATCATCACTGTGCCATGTGAACGCCGTGGGAACTTCATTTTGCTTGCATTTCTGTTTGCATTTTCAATCATTTCTACTCATAGATTCCTGGAAGGGGAAATCACTGGGCTGGAGGGAGTGAACACATTGAATATTTATCGTGAACTTGTCTTCCAGAAAGTTTGACTTGCTTTATTGCTCTCCAGGAGCGTGACAGTCCCCACCACCAGTCTTGAAAAAAGACTCAGGGCTGGAAGTGAGCCACAGTTTATCTGGTGTCTAGATAGCCAGTGACTACATGCCCTTCCAGTCCCTACTTGAAGCAGGGGCTCCCTGGCAGGGTCCTCTCTGCTGGTGCATCAGGGACAGAGAGCTCGCTCATTTGCTGCAGGTAAGGCTCTGCTTCTGCAGGTTGCCAGGTTGTTTCTGCGTGCCCTTGGACATGAGAGCTTTCCACCAATGGCCAATTGAGGCAGAGGAGGGTTTGCATCACAGGGAAACCTGTGTCCACCCCTTTGTCACCCAAGTGAGTTCTGGCAGGTCTCAATTCTAGTATCGTTACTCCACTTAGGGGACTTCTTTAAGAACAAAAAAGTACGAATACAAACGTAGTTATCAGAGTGATTATTTTAAATGAGACAAAAATTATAATAAATGACAAATTTTTTAGAAAGCCGATGAATAACAAAAACATCACAAAACTCTTCAAAATCAGTTTTTATGAAGTTTTAGACCTACTTCTATAATACTTCCCTTACATTGTTGGCTGAGTATTCTTTGTTGCCTCCATATGACAGCGATTTTCTTTCTTTCTTTCTTTTTTAATGTTTATTTATTTTTGAGAAAAACAGAGACAGAATGCGAGCGGGTTAGGGGCAGAGAGAGAGGGAGACACAGGATCCAAAGCAGGCTCCCGGCTCCGAGCTGTCAGCACAGAGCCCGACGCGGGGCTCGAACTCACAAGCTGTGAGATCATGACCTGAGCCAAAGTCAGACGCTCAACCGACTGAGCCACCCAGGCGCCCCGACAGCGATTTTCTATAGTCATAATAAAAAGAGAATTCGGTCTGTCTTCAGGGCCTGGCTAATCAAAAACATTAATTTTTTTTTTTTTTTTTTGGTAGTTTAGACAAATTACTTCCAACTACATAGCTCATTGATAATGACATGCGTTGTAGTATTATCAGGCTTGGGGAACACTTATTTCGTGTATCTATTGTATCTGAGCGGCAAGATTTTAGGGCATTCCCAGTCTCCACGTGGTCATTAATGTTATATAGTCTCTGAATGGCAATGTTCACATCAATGCTTACGTTCTAATGGAATTTATGAGATTTTGTGTGTGTGTGTGTTTTCTTTGTTGTTGTCAGTTTTGGTCAGTTCAGCAGGAAATTTCAATATTTTCATAGTCTCTTCAGAGAACTCACACTTTTAATGAGATTACTAAACACCCCAAGATCTTACTTACTATTTTTATTAGTAATACATCTCTTCCTCTTCATAGTAAAATCCGAACATTTAAAAATTCAATGTGATTAATAATTTCTATTGATTCCATAGCTCCTCTATATTACTTGTCTTATATTCTAGTCATTTTTATCTGATTTTTTTCCCCTCAGTTTCTTGATTAAAAATTTAAGTAGGAAAAACCATACTTCCAGATTGGAAAACTGTAACTTTTCGTCTGTTTTATTACAACATTTAAAAACATCTCTCTAAGGGGTGCCTGGGTAGCTCAGTCAGTTAAGCGCCCAACTTCGGTTCAGGTCATGATCTCATGGTTCGAGGGTTCGAACCCCGCGTTGGGCTCTAGGCTGACAGCTCAGAGCCTGGAGCCTGCTTCGGATTCTGTGTCTCCCTCTCTCTCTGCCCATCCCCTGCTTGCTCTCTCTCTCTCTCCCTCTCTCTCTCTCTGTCAAAAATCATAAAATAAACATTAAAAAGATTTAAAAACATCTCTCCAAATTATTTGTTAAATCATATATTCCCAAACGAACTTCTTAGCAGGAGCCCCAAATGCCTGAGGCCTCTTCAGTGCCACCTTAAAAGAGGGAGAATACATGACAGAGAGCAGACCCCAGTGCAAAGAGAAGCTATCTTACTTCCTTACATTGCTGGGGCCCTTCCAGGGCCTTGGAAGGGGATCCCGTAAATTGAGGTCCATCCTGCAAGTGTCATTAATTTGAAGGTAAATTTATCTCTGGCATCAGTCCCGGATTGCCTCTCCTCCACCAATGCCCTGTGGATTCTCTACCCAAAGGACTTTCAGCCTTTGTACTTCAAAGCTTTAGGCTGGACAGTGGCCAGTCCAGGAGACATGAGATGGGTGACTGTGGCTCATCAGGTGTGACAGGCTTTACCACATTCACAGTTCAGCTTCGTTGGAACTCTTGAGAAGATACCCTTATAACTCTTGATGAAGCAACTCTCTCGGACTGAGGATTTCCTATGAGTCTGTGACTGTGCATGGGTCCGAGAACAAGGAAGGCCCTGGACCTATCTTATGTATATTACAAACTCTTAAAATTGTGTCAGGTTTATTTCTGTCCTTAAGAATCAGCGTAATTCAGGAACATCTCTCTACTTGCTATATGGGATGTTGCCCAATTCATGACTTGCTCAATAAAGCCAATTCCATCTTCAAAGAAAAAAATCAACATAATTCAAGAAAATGAGAAGACAAGCCATGGACTAGGGAATAATATTTACAAAAGACATAGCTGATAAAGGACCTATGTAAAATATACAGAGAACTCTTAAAGCTCAACAATAAGAAAATGAACAACCTCATTAAAAATGGGTAAAAAAATTATACATACTGAGGGACACTTGGGTAGCTCAGTCAGTTGAACATCTGACTTTGGCTCAGGTCATGATCTCGCGGTTCATGGGTTCAAGCCCTGCATCAGGTTCTGTGCTGACAGCTTGGAGCCTGGAGCCAGCTTCCAATCTGTGTCTCCCTCTCCCCCTCCCCCTCCCTGTTCACACTCTTCTCTCTCTCTCTCAAAAATAAATAAACATACAAAAATTTTTAAAAATTATACATACTGTATAATCCCAAGTCTATGATTTCCTGGAGAAAGCAAAACTATGAAGACTGTAAAAAGATCAGTGGCTGCCAGGGATTTCCTGGGAGAGAGGAATGAACAGGAAGAACACAGAGGATTCTTAAGGCAGTGAAACTACTTTCTATGACATTATAATGGTGGATCCACGTCATTATACATTTGCCCAAACCCATAGATGGGCAACACTGCGAGTGAACCCTAATGTAAACTCTGGACTCTGGGTAATAATGATGTGTCAACATAGGCTCATCAGTGATAACAATGTATCTCTCTGGTGGAGATGTTGATAAATGGGGGAGGCTTTGGAGGGGGAACAGGGAGCATATCGGAACACTCAGCTAAATTTTGCTGTGAACCTAAAAAGTCTCCAAAAAAAGTCTATTAAAAATATCAATCTATTCAATGTTTTTTGTAACCTATTTTAATAGCCACTCCCAAGTAATGCATTCAATAGATACTGACTAACCCTGCTATACGCTACCTCTGAGCAAGGCCCTGGGACATAGTTGGGGAATCGGCTAGAGTGGCTGGTCTCATGGCTCCCAAATCCTGCAGGGAAGACAGTTACCCAGAAGTACAAATAACAAAAATATTACAGCAGTAAGTTCTTTCCCAGTTGTCCCCTATTTTAGAGGAGCAACAAGTAGGGGGACTCAAGCTAGTCTGAGGGAGTCTTCCCCCAAGGAAGGGACATCTGAACCTGGAAGGGCTTTAAGTGGAGGAGTGACATGATGAGACTTGTGTTTCTAAAATACTATCCTGGCTAGTGCACAGAATGGACCTGATGGAGTCAAGAGCGGAAATGGGCAAATAGTTAAGGGGCCATCACAGTACCTAGCAGGAAAATACGGTAGCCTGTGTGGAGGAAGGAAACCAGGGATCTTCTCAGGCGAAGAGGTGGGGGACAGTGTCAGGGAGATGTGGTGTCAGGGAGGCTGTGATAGAAGACACTGGAGGACAAGCAGACCTGGGAAGGGAGATGAGGCGGTCACTGGGGACCTGTGAGTGCTAGAAACCACTGAGCCGCTGAGTGAGATGTGCCTGGGCGGCATGCATCTGGAGCCACGCACACAGTCTGGGCGGGAGACATAAATCTGAGCAGATAGATGGTAATTGGAGCCATGTGGCGGATGAAATCATCTAAGGGGAACGTGTGGGCTGAGAAGAGCAGGGAACTGGGCCACGATCGCCGCCACATCTGTGGCCGTTGGGAGACAGGGCCAGGAGAATTCGCTGGGATTATCAGTGACACCACAGACAAAGAAATCTAGAGGCCAAGATGTGCTCCATGCTCTCCAAGGGCAAAGGCCTCCCACCCAACGATGTCCCGATGACTCCTCACCCAACCCTGAGAGGCGGGCATGCGTCTATCGAGTGAGGCACGCAGCACAGAGAAAGGAGAGCGGGAGTGGAGTCCCAGAGACCCGGGCTCAGATTCACGGGGTAATAATTTCACCCCGAGGGCTGTGGGGATCAAAGGGCACGGTGCATTTACAAAGCACCAGGCACTGCGCCTGACACATGGCTGTTGAGGTTTCGAGAGACTCATAAATAACACCCCATTATTCTCCTCCCTGCTCACGTCCGACTGAGAAACGAGACACAGGAGACAGGTTTCAGCAGGACGAACAACAGAGGTATTGGCGGCCCTGCTGATGGACAGTAGGCTGTGGCCGTGAGGTCCCTCCGGGGTTTTGGCCTTGCCACACCCTACTGCCATCCTCCCTGCCACACCTCAGGGCAGCCCTCTGGAGAGAATGAATGGGCCGGCAGAGCAGTCAGATTTACCCGGAGCACAGAGAGCAGACCAGAAGGGAATGAGTCTTGAGGGGGCCGCCTTTTGACGGCTCCCCCCATCCAAACTACAACTGGGGACAGTACTGTCCCCCGTCACCACCAGGGGCAGGGTGCAGGACACAGGGAGCATCACTCTGGTGAGGTGTCTCCTCATGGCACCATAAAGCCTGGGGGGAAGGGGTTCATCCTTGAAATAATTATAATAAGCAATTACAATAAGCAATTGTGAATACGGAGCCCCTCTCCCTCATTTAACGTGTGAAGACACGGAGGTCTTTACTCATTGGAGCGATGTTGATTAAAAAGTTTTAAATGTGCTGACTTTGCCCATGTAGTCTTTCCCGGTTGTTTCTTTGATGTTTTTTTTTTTTTTTTTAATTCTGTTTATCAAAGTCATACACATACATAGTTTAAAAGTCAAATGGTTCTGCAAGCTTTATAATGAGAAACAGCGTCTCTCTTCCCTGCTTCTGATTCTCGCTCCCCAGAGGCCATCACTCTGAATTCTTCTAGCTAATTCTTCTGGTGCTTTCCTCCTTACTTGAAAATAACACGCTTGGACTGCCATTTCTTGGTTTTCCACTTTATAAATGTTATTTGATGAATTCCTACTACGGCAGAGGAGGCCTCGGCTCTTGCAACCCAGCCTCTCCCCCTGCACGCGTGCATGCCTTTCTCCTCAAGCCTGACACGGTAGTTACAGGGTCGTTTTTGGCCAAATCAATATTCCGTATTTACATAGTTGTGACTGCGTTCATATTATTCACAGCTAAACCATGTAGCACGCTTTCCCATTTTGTACAACTTTTTGTTTGGCTTGGAATGAGGGGCTGCCACGCTTTGCCTTTGTTTAGTGTTCCATGACTGTCCTTTCCTACACTTTGGGGTGAAGGGGGCCTCCATGGAGTTTGTGCAGATGCGTGTGCCGAGGTGACGGGGACCCTCTGACTTCCCTACGCCGGGTCCCTGTTTGCCAAATCCAATGCCCTACCTTGGTTTTCTCCCTCCTGGGGAGAGGCGTCTTCTCCCAATAGCTTCTTGAGAAACGTTCTGTGTTAGGAAACTGTTCGGAGAGCTCGCGCATGCGAAAATTAGCTATCTTCCGCTGTCGCATTTGATTGGCAGCTTGGATGGAACTTCTTGCCCCTCCGACCGTGAAGCTGTTGCCCACTGTCTCCGGCTCCCAGAGCCGGCTGTGAGAAGTCAGATGCTCTTCTCTTTCCTTCACATGAGGCCACTTTCATCCCTGAAATCGTTCAGAATTTTCTTTTCATCCTTGGGGCGCACTGGTGAGGGTCTTCACATGCTGCTCCTCAGTGAGTCCTTTCAAACCGGAGGCTCACAATGATTACTCATAATCTGGTGATTTTTCTTGCACTATTTTCTAACCTCCTACCCTTCTCCCCCAATATATTTTCTCCGTTCTCTTTTTTTTGGACCTTTCTGTTTTTCAGTGATGGACTCCCTGGGCTGATTCTCCAATTTTTGTATTTTTTCTGTCTTATTTTCCACCTTTTTCTTTGTGTTCTTTTCAGAAGGTGTCTCTTAACCTTTCTACTGAAGCTTCTTTTATGGTTTTGGATATCGGCCAATTGATTTCCAAGAATACTTCTAAAATTCCGAATGATCCTTCTAAAACTTACTTTGTTATTATTTTTTAAGCAACAAGTTCTCATTTCATGGATGCATGTAATATCTTATTTCCTGGAGACAGCAATTATATATTATATTATATTATATTATATTATATTATATTATATTATATTAGTTATACTTTGCTTGTTTTCCCCTGCTCCATGAGTTGTCTGTTTCCTTTAAGCTCTTTTTTTAGTCTTTGATAGTTTTCATCTCTGACTTTATGTGCACAGTAAGACTCTAACACACACACCGCAAGCTCTGTGTGTCTGGGTGGGGTTTCATTGGAGGAAGACTGAGTCTGGCCATTTTACCCCAGGGGGTGTTCCAAACAACCAGTGTCTATATAAATTCTATTGGACTGATCAGTATCCCCAGAGAAGAAATCACCCAAAATCTCGCACAAGGATTATAAGCTTGGCTCCTAGTTCTCAGGCAAGAGAGGGGCACGGTGTGGATTTCAGCACTCGTCTGTCGGCTTCACTCGATCCTCATCGTTAGCCAGGTGCCGTCACCTGCGTCAGTGCCCGTAGTCCCTGAGTCCAGAGCCCCCTGGCTCCCTCTTGCTGAAGAGTAGAGCCCTGCCTTCTGCCAGGATGCTGAGGAGGTAGTTTTTCACCTGTACAGATTGGGGCAAGGGACCACGGGTCAGCATCTTCTCATACTAATGTTTAACCAATCATCCGTTTTCAGTTCCACCAAACTGCCTTTGCAGAAATCCCTGTACCCTGTACCCTTTCGGCAGCTCTAGCATACTTTACTTTGCTTCTTGGCTTCCCCTGCGTCTGGTTAGACCTCCAGTTTCTCAGAGCCACTGCATTGTGGCCGCTCATACAGCTGCCTTCCAGGTTCCAGGATTTTGTCACTCTTGCTTCTGTTCCATTTTCTTTGTGCATCGAAGTTTTTGCCTTATTTTCCCTCCTTTACTGCCATTTTGGTGGACTTTCAAGAGGGGATAGAGGTAAACAGACCGAGACTGCACAAAGAGCTGGGAGCACGGTCTTTCTTTCCTTGCTCCCAATCTGGAGACTTCTACAATCTCATCCTTCCCTGCCCTGGGACCAGCTGCCCTGCCTCCTGCCTCTCCCATGGGTAGGAGGTAAATGACTAGACAATCCTTTCAGCAGGTCCTGAATCAGGGGTCCAGCATTTAGACCCTGGGGGTACCCACTGTGTTGTCCTTGACCTTTTCTCCCCAAACCAAGACTGAGGGAGCCCCACTTGTGCCTCCAACATTCATTTCCCACATCTTTTTTTTTGTTTGTTTTGTCTTAATATAATTTATCGTCAAGTTGGCCAACATACAGTATATTCAGCGTGCTCTTGGTTTTGGGGGTAGATTCCTGTGATTCATCACTTATGTAGGCTAATGGTCCTTCAAAATCTCTTACCCATTCTTCTATTGGATTGTTTTCTCTTTTTTGTGTGTGTTTTGGGAGATCTATTTTGGCTACTCATTCTTTACTTGTCAGAAAACTCCTCATGTTTTTTTTTTAACTTTATATGTGTTTTGATCTCCAGAATTTATTTTTATGAGATTAATCAGTCAGTTCTTTCCTTTATGGCTTCTGGGTATTGAATCATCCTTCCTGTGGAAGGGAACCCCCACCCAAAAGTTGTAAAAATGATCTCTTTTCTTCCTCTGAAATTTTTATTGTTTTGTTTTTTCATGTAGCTCTTGTGCCTCTGTCCAAAGTCTGGAAACAGTCTCAGCAGAATGGCCCTTTCTCAGAATGCTCACCTGTTTCCCACAATGCAGCTATACTCTCTGGCGAGGTTAATCACAGTTCTTAGGACAATGCTTACATACCTGTTTATTTGTGGCTATTTGTTCGGTGTCTGTCTTCCCCTCAGATCTGTGGACATCAGGAAAACAGCTAGCCACGCGCTGCTTCAGGAATAAAGATGAATTTGTTTCCCACAGCTGCTGTAATGAAACACCACAAACTGGGTGGCTTCAAACAACAGAAACTTTCTCTCTGGAGACCGGGAGTCTGAAATCAAAGTATTGACAGGGCTGTGTTCCCTCTGAAGGGAGGAGCCTTACTTGCGCTTCTCTTCACTTCCAGTGCTGCTGGCAATCCTTGGTTTCCTTGGCTTGTAGATTCATTGTTCTGATCCCTGTCTCCGTGGTCACCCAACATTCTTCCTGTGTGTCTGTGTCCCTTCGTCTTCCTATAAGGGCACCAGTCATATCAGATTGAGGACCGACTCTACACCAGTACGATCTCATCCTAACTTAACTAATCATCCCTGTGACAGTCATATTTCCAAATAATTTCTGGAACTCCAGGAAGGACATGAATTTTGGGGCACACTCTCCAACCCGGCACAACTGATAGGTCTCCCCTTTTGCCTTCAACTGAGATGATGCCCTTGCATGGCCTCCATTACTGCTGCCCCATTGGCTCCCTTAGAAGAGCCGGTGTTCCCTAATTAGTGCCTTTTGATCTATCTCAGAAAGTTGTGGGGGAGCAAGAGAAGACTAAGGACTCCAGAGAGAGGAGACCCAGTCTTGCCTTGATAGTCCAGAGGGAATGGTTCAAATCCAGGGTCCCTGGAAGTCAGCAAACACTTGCTTCTTCTGCACACACTACAAGCCATGGTGGCATCTGCAGGATGGGAGGGCCTGGCTCCTGAGTGTTGGGACTGACCCTGAGGTCTTCTCTGGGAATGAGGGAACACTGTTTTTGTGGCACTGTTCCCCTGGGCCCTTCCTGAATGGTGCAGTTTGAATTGCAACCTGTCTATGGAGTAGGATGTACATCCATCCCTGCTTTACCAGAAGAAATGGCCCGGGTATGCGATGTTGGGCATGGACATATTTGGAGTCCAGAGTGCATGGGCTGGGGCAGTGGGAAGTGTGTCCAGGACAGGCTCCTCTCACACCTTGGGGTCAGTCATGTCCTGGGGCAGCTGGCAAGGCCCAGCTTCTAAATGGACTCACGCTCCATCACACTCTGCCATTGCCAACGGGGGTGGGATTGGCTTGGCTTCAGGAAACAAGGGGAATACATACAAAAGCAGGTGTACTGCAGGGGTGGAGTGGCGAGGCACGGCAGGGTGAGGGGGTCAGAGTGTTTTGTCCAGTTCGTTCTCAGGCACATAAAATCTGTAGTGGGGCTGCTGGAGGGACAAAAGCCAACCTTGCTTGTTAAGTAAAACCACAGTATCTTTTTAAAAAAAGCAATGTTATTGAGGTATACGTCACACATCATACAATTCACCCAAAAGGCAGAAAGTAAGTAGCCTGATGGTTTTGATATATTCACAGACTCGTGCAGCCTCGAGTCAAATTTAGAACATTTTCATCACCCCAGACAGGAACCTGCACCCTTTAGCTGTAATGCCCCATTCCCTCAGGAGTAGAAAACTACCAACCTATAGTCTATCTCGATCAGTTGGCCTCGTGTGCACATTTCATATAAATGAAACCATATAGTACGTGGTCTTCTGTGACTAGTTTCTGTCCCTTGGCACCACATGTGTTAGATTCACCCACATTGTAGCACGTCAGTACCTCATTCCTTTTGATGGTTGAATAACATTCCGTGATACGGATATACCAAAGTTCGCTGATCCATTTATGTGTAGATGGACATTTGGGTCAGTTACGCCTTTTGGCGATCGCGGACAATGCTGCTGTTAGTTCATACCAGTTTTCATGTGGACATAGATTTTCATTTCTCTTGAGTTCATAGCTAGGAGTGGAATTGCCAGATCGTTTGGTAACTCTGCTTTACCTTTTAAGGAACCTCTAGACTGTTTTCCACAGCAGCTGCACATTTTACATCCTTATCAGCGATGTATGAAGGTTCTGATGTTGCCAACGCTTGTTGTTATCTGACTTTTTTTATGATAGCAATGCCAGTGGGCATGAAGTGTATTCTCGTCATGCTTTCGGTTTGCATTTCCCTGATGGTTCATGGTGTTGGAGATTATTCATGTGCTCACCGACCACTTGTGTGTCTTCTCTGAAGAAACACCTGTTCAGATGCTTTGCCCATTTTTTAATTGGGTTATTTGTCTCTATATTATTCAGTTACAACAGTTCTTTATATATATTCTAGACGTAAGTGCCTTATAAAAGATAGGATTTTCAAAAATTTTCTCCCACTCTGTGTGTTGATTTTTTTACTTTGAAACCCCAAAGCTTTTAAGAGTGATGCATCCCAATTTATCTATTTTCGTCTTTGGTTGCTCATGCTTTTGGTGTCATAGCTGAGAATCCTCTGCCAAATCCAAGGTCATGAGGACTTACACCTGTGTTTTCTTCTTACATTGTGGTCTTTGATGCATTTTTTTTTAACGTGGGCAATTTTTTTAGTTCTTTATTTGCTGTTTAGTTGATTTATTTGATGCATTTTATTTCAAGATCTAATTGGCTTTGTTCAACGATTCATGAAACGATTCATGGACAATTCTAGCCAGTGGAAAGGAACTCCCTGATGCAGTTCGCTTTAAAAACCACACGTACGCTTTATGGCAGCGAGAGATTTGGAAGGAGTGTATATGTAGGGCAACTTACCCAATGCCTTGTTTTTTATTTTTACCGGATTTATCCACCTCAAAATTTCATTTCTGTGTGCTCCTTTCTGTACACACACATATAATATGGGTAGCAGTACAACAATAACAGCTACGGTGGCCGCATGTGAAGTGGTGTACAAATGTGGGCAGAGCAGTAACTGGAAACGTTAAGGGCACTTGACAATGGATTCTGCACTTTTTGAGCCCAACCCACCCCTGCCCTTAAAGATCCAAGAGAGCGGCCGGATTTTGGACTGACAGCATCAAAAAAAGATGATGGAGAACACACAAATCAAGAGACGCATATTCTCTCTAATTTAGACAAACCCAGAACGAAGAGGGCCTAGACCAGCTTCCTTGGGCAGAGTTCTGAAAAGGACCCTCTTTTTCCCCGCGTTTTTTTTTAAATGTTTACTTATTTTTGAGAGAGAGAGTCGGGGGGAAGGAGCAGAAAAAGAGGGGGACAGAGAATCTGAAGTGGGCTCTGTGCTGACAGTAGGCCTCAAACTCACAATCTATGAGATCATGACCTGAGCTGAAGTCAGATGCTCAACCGACTGAGCCACCCAGGCGGCCCTGAGAAGGATCCTCTTGCAGAAGCATCTAACACTTCCATCTTGTGAGGGCTGGTTGAGACACCCGTGCCTGGCAGACAGGAAATACAGGGCCTTGTCAACCCCACCTCCGCCCACCCACATGTTTTCATGGCACTTGAGAGAAGAGGAGGGGATTCCCAGGACTGCGGGGCCAGCTCCATTACTTAGGGGCCCAGGGCAAAATGAAAATTCATGAGAAACCTCTCATTCAGAAAGCAGAAAGGCATTAAAGACACACACACACACACACACAAAGATTTTTTGTCTTTGTTTTTGCAGTCTCGCTCTCTTGACCCATCAGACGTTTTCCATTTGTATTTACTGTCCTGCTCCTTCAGGTGCGGGGATACTCAAGGCCTGAGTGTAGACCTCACAGGCCAGGTTCTCCCTCCTGCCAGCCACTGGACTTCCACTCTGTGTGCCGTCCAGGAGCAGGGGTGTAGAGCCAGGCATTTTGTCTCCCCACGGGCCTGCTGCCTCAGCCCACAGCGCACAGGAGACCATGGGGTGTTGGGACACAACTATCACCTGGATCCAAGTAAGAGAGTCCTGCCCTATCCAATCACCCACTGCACATGCCGTGGTGCAGCCCAGCTGGGGAGTGGACAGCCATTGCCATGGCCCACCCCAAGATGTGTGGGGCATGAACCTGACCTTGACCCTCCCCATGCCCGTGCTGGTGCTCAGGTCTCCTCTAGGGGCAAAGTGTGGCAGCTGTCACTGGGAGAGAAGTTGAAAGGCAGAGGCCGGGCGGGTTCAAGATGCTGGGGACCCTGGGGCTGGGCAGACAGTGGGAGGTAGGAGCACTGTGAGCTGAGGCCCCAGGCCCCAGGGCATGGTCCACTGTGCCATGAGACTTCTCTTATAAAACACAGATTCAAAGATAAGATTATGAAGAATTTCCAGAGGGTGAACAGCAATGGAAGAACACTAACTTCTGAGTCCGGGGTCCTGTGGGACTGCATTGGCCACCTACCCATAAAACCAGTTCTGGTGTCCCTGAGAGTAGATGAGAGACAGAGCTGAGGGGCCAGCGCAGAGGTTTCCAGGGGGAGGTGTGGGGACCCCTGCAGTCCTGATAATAGTGAGGAAAGTCACTCCTGGATGCTCCTGGGGTTGCACATTTCAGGGAGCTGCAGGGACAATGGCCAATCCCACAGACCATTGTGTCCGGGAAGCATCCCAGGACCCAGAAGGCGGTAGAACCTGGAGGGACTCACCTCGCTAGACATGGGGAGTGAGACAGGAAAGGGACCCCTCAGTGCGCCCCCCCCCCCAGGAGTCAGAGAAGAAGGGGAGGGGGCAGGGTTAAAGAGAAGGAAAGAAACCTCCAGCTTTCAACAAGGAAGAGCAGAATTTCACCCTGGAAGTGACTGGGTTTCTGTGACTCGATATTGTTACATTTATCCATCCCAAGTGCACTTGAAGAGCTTTGCCTTAAATACGGTTCACTGTAGAGATGGAAATGACCCCATTTATTTTGTAACCAAGATGGGTGCACCGTTGCCCTGCAGTGCTGTACCTCAGACACTGACACTCACCAGGGCTTACTCCAGGCCAGGCAAGGTGCTGAGCTTCGTACACGGTCATGTTGAATTGTCAAACAACGAATGGCATTGCCACTTTTTGGAAAAGGAAACCAAGACTCAGGAAGATGGAATGCCTTGGCTGAGGCCATGAGAGGTGCAATTCAAATGTGACGGAGTTAGGGGCACCTGGGGTGGCTCAGTCAGTTAAGCATCCCACTTCGGCTTAGGTCATGATCTCACGGTTTGTGAGTTCGAGCCCCGCGTCAGGCTCTGTGCTCAGAGCCTGGAGCCTGCTTCGGATTCTGTGTCTCCCTCTCTCTGCCCCTCCCTTGCTCGTGCTCTGTCTCTCTCTCTCTCTCTCAAAAATAAATAAACATTAAAAAAAATGTGGTGGAGCTAGAATCAAACCGTGGTCACTCTGACCCCAATGCCATCCTTACCCCCACCTTGGATCCTAAACCTCTTTTTAGTCCTAACATTGTTTTGTGTGTTGCCTCTCTTTCTTGAGGTAGACATTTTGAGAGGGCACCAAAAGAAGAGGGAGTCGTCCGGTGAAAGTTCAGAGACGTTCAGAGAAAGTTCAGGTGAGAGGCAGATGTGTGGTGGGGAAGAGGGACCCGATGAAGGTGGCCCTGAATTCTGGCCAGGCCTATGGAAGGACGGAGATAAGGAAGGCTGCGATGTCCAAGAAAGAACTTATGCGTCTCTGGCCTCAGAAGTGAGTCGTGAAGAAGCTGGAGACCTGTGTCCAAGGATTTGTCAAGAGCTGGGCGTGAACGTTCAGTCAGTAGCCAGCAGATGCTTTTCTCTAAGCAGCCATGGGTCGTCATCTTTTTTGGGTCATAGGCCTTTGAAAATCTGATAAAGGCAACTAACACTTTCTCTGTCTAAAAAAATACTATTATAATTTTGCACACGCTGACAGTGCGGAGCCTGCTTAGGATTCTCTCTCTCTCTCTCTCTCTCTCTCTCTCCCTAATGGGGCACCTGCGTGGCTCAGTTGGTTAAGCGTCCGACTCTGTTTTGGCTCAGGTCATGATCTCACAGTTCGTGAGTTTGAGCCCCGCATCAGGCTCTGTGCTGGCAGCACGGAGCCTGCTTAGGATCCTCTCTTTCCTTCTCTCTCTGCCCCTCCCCTGCTCACTCTCTCTTTGTCAAAAATAAATAACTAAACTTAAAAAAGTAATTTTGCACATAGTTTCAAAGGGTTTACATACACCCGATCCTAAATCAATCTCAGATTTCCCTGCACGTCTAGAGGAATGGGGAAGCAAAAGTGCATCTGTACCCACTAATGTGAGAGCAGGGAGATTGGCCTTCGTCCGGGACAGCAGTCATTTGAGAAATGTATTTCTTGCTGCGGTGACAGAGAGGTAGACGGGGAACATGGTAAGGGGACTCAGCTGGGCCAAGAGCCTATATGGGGACCCAGGGCTTAGGACTTCCCTACAGTACCGGGCAGGGTCTCCCCTGTGGCCCCAGATGTCAAATTTTCTCAACACATCAGCACCTTCAGGGGAAGAATTGCATGTAATGGCCAGGGTAACACGAAGGATTTTTCTCTTCTCTTCTAAATATGTTTGCTTTTAAGTGATAAGAGCCCCGACTTCCCTCCCTGTGTGACAGAACAGGGCATGCCGCTTCGATCTGGGTCCTTCTCGTGTGTTTTCATCACGGATGGAGTTTCCTGGAAAGAGGCTCTGGGTCTGAGATTTTTACGCAGGACGTTTGTTGGGGATAGTGTGCAGGACAACATATGTGAGTGGTTAGGGAAGCAGGCTTGGACACAGAGAGAAGACGAGCCGGGAGGCAGTTCCCACAGACGCCTCAGCCACTCATGCAGGGAGGGCAGGTGCCAGCACGGCCCTGTGGAACGGTCCCGAGGTAGGTGAGGGGGCTGGGCCTTTGTACCCCTGCACTGATCAGTCATTGAATCTGGGAGCTGAGGCAGCCATCACCTCCGCTTCAGGCTGCCAATGGCCAACACTACTGGCAGCTGGGGGAATAGGGACTTGGTCTTAAAGTGGGGGAGGGGGGGACTCTGGGTACACCACAGTCTCTTTCTGGCCTGGAAAAATAATCATTTGATTCATCCTGGGAAGACCAATTGCAAAAGCTGTGCTCCTGTTTCCCTCCTCTTTATGACCAGGTAGCTGCAACTATTGAGTGATGCTGTTCTAGAACTTACTAGAACCTCTGTTGTGATTCCACCTACCCCCCAGACAGGGGCAATCCAGGATAAAGAGAAGATGGTGCCAGAGTCATGCCAGCCGGGATTGTTCTCTTGCCCCGGATTCACTACAGAACTAAGAGTCCCCCATGCTGGTCCTCTCAGGCCATCTGGAGTTGGGAAAAGCAGACGGAAGCAAGGCCAGGCCCCCTGTCGACGGTCAGTAAGCAACGGCCATTTGAAGCTGAGCCAGGGAGTGGGAGCCAGACTGGGTGTGGGGGGGGGGGTTGCTGGCTAGCATCTGGGCTCAGTCTGTCTGGAGGAGGGGTTTGGGGAAGGCCAGGCCAGGCCAGGCTGGGCTCTTTTGGGCAGTGATGCAGGTATAGAACGTGGGCTTCTCAGGGTGCCTGGAACAGGCCCAGCACAAGGCATTGACTCAAAACAAACAAGGCTCTTAAGATACTGATAAAAATAGTAACGGTGGTGACAATGACGACAATAACAATAGCTAACATTTAGCTAACATTTATTTTGGAGCTCCTTTGTGCCACCGGCCAGGCCACATAGTTTGCTTGAATTAGCTCCATTAATCCTCTTGACAGACCTATCAAGTAGATACTATTTTTATTCGCGCTGTACAGATGAGGGAACTTACCGTGAGAAGGCTAGTCGAGGGGCTCGAGTTACTTAGCGGGTAAGTGATGAACAGTTATTTAAACCCAGACAGTCCTACACTAGCCCTTCCCAAATCTTCTGCTTCTCATTACATGGGGCCTTCATTCCCCCCTGCCGTTCAGGCCTCATTCCCTAAGATTCCTCCTCCAGCTCTTATTCTCAAACTAACTATAACTAACGTATCAGCAAAGCCCCACAAGCATTGCCTTGAACCTTTCTCCTCAATGTGGACGCTTAGCATTATCTCCCAACCACAAGTGTATCAGTCAGAGGCGCTAGGTTATGCCTCAGTGACAAACAGCCCCCATCTCTCAGCAGTTTAATTTAACAAAAGTTTATCTCTCGCTCTTGCTACACATGAACTACAGATACGTGGGGGGCTCTGCTCCATGTCATTCTCACTTATGGGCCCAGGCAGATGGGGTTTCTAGAATTCTAATGTCACCATGATATGGTCAAGAAAGGGAGAATTGTGCACTAGCTCTTAGAGGTTTCTACTTCTCACTTTTTATTGATTGAAGCAAACCACATGTCCACACCTAATTTTACCAGGGGGGAAGGGCAATTCTACCTCAGACCCGGGAGGAGACCTAGCGACACAGGTGGCCCACATATGTGCCCAGTCACTGCCGAGCCAGTCTCCATTCTCTCTTGCACAAAGAACTTGAACAGCTTCAAACTGGTCTCCTCACTTCCCCTCCCGCTCTTGCCCTATAATCCCTTCTCCATGCAAAAGCCAGAATGATCTAAAACATACATCTGATGACTTTACTCTTCGGCTCAAAGTCCTCAAATGGCTTCTATCACATTAACAAGAAAGGTAAAGGTTCTCATCCTGGCCTACAAGGCTCCAGAACAAGGGTCAGCAAGCTGTAGCCCTCTGGCCACATCCAGCCCACCGCCTGTCTTTATCAATAAAGTTCTAGTGGAACAAAGCCACACTCATTCATTTACATATTGCCTGTGACTGCTTTCATGATACAGCAGAACTGAGTACATATGACAGAGACTGTGTGGCCACAAAGTGTAAATATTTACTAAGTGGCCCTTTACAGAGTCAGTTTGCTGACTCCTGTCTCAAAGGACCCGGACACTGCCTCCCCCCAGACTTTATTTCTCCTCGTTCCCCCTTGTACACTCCCTCCAGCCACACTGCACAGCCTGTGATTCCTGCAAGTACCCAGCTCACTCCCACCTAGGACCATTGCACACTCCGTCCTCCCGCCATCCTCCTCCCTCACTTTTAACACAGCCCACTCCTCCCTGTCCTTCTGGCTTCTTCTCTGATAGCACCTGCTCAGGGGGTCCTGCCTGACCCCTTACAATAGCAACCAGGCAAGCTCTTTAACCCCTTCTCCCCTCATTCGTCTCCAACCGAAATGATAGCACAGATGCTATTTATTTCCGTGTTTCCAGTCTTGCCCCTTATTAAGGTCTGTGAGGTCTTGGAAGTTTTGTATTGAGAGACCTGGAGTGGTCTCGGTACGTTGAGACAATCTTCTCTTCGCCTGTGCCTTCTGTGTCCCTCTTTTTTAAGCTGACGAGAGCCCTCCTGGGGAGGAAATTTTCAATTTTTGGCCTCAGCTCCAAAGAGAATATACTTCCATGAGATTTTCAAGATCGCTTTATGGCTGAAGATTTGAATTTTTGCATTTGAGGGTCAAGGACAATAGTGGTATTATTATGGCTTTTTAAAAAACACTTCAAGCAAATTCCGGTCATCTCTGGGAGGCAAACTTTGAACATCTCGGCAGTCCCCAAGGAGAACAATCTTCTGTAACTTTGAAGCCAAATGGGATTTCTGAAAAGGAAGCTACAGTCAATTGAAAACTCTCAGTGGAGCGTGAAGGGCAGAGGAGTCCCCGCGGTGGGCCGCAGCTGAGCTCGCCCAGGCTGGACGTGCCCTTCCCGGCTGGAGAGAGACCGCACAGACAGCACAGTAGGCGTGCTGAAGACTGCACGGGCCTCCGACCTGACCCTCTGCTCGGAGACCAGCTCAGAAGACCAAATATTTCTTCCTCGATCTTTGCTATGGGCTTGGCTGTTTTCAAATGACTTTAGGTGACTAAGACAGAAAAGACAGGCAAAAGAAAAACAAAGTGAGACTCTGCCCACCTTCTCCCCAGCAGAGATGCTCTGGGATATAGCAGAAACAAAGAGGTGAGGCACTGATGGTGGGGGGGGGGGGGGGTTCTGTGGGGGAGGGTGGTCTCCAGCGCCCCTGGCCCAGTCTTCCTGGAAGGAGCTCCCCAACTCTACCCTTCTCTGCTTGGTTGTGTGGCAGGAGATGCAGGGGTGCCCAGATGTCCTGCTGTCTGTCTGCTGGCCCGCCTTCCCTAGCTTCCCTGGCACACTCACGTGACCTGCTGCCATTCACACCCTGGGCTGCCTGTTCAGGTGCTGGGGTTCTGGGCCCCTCGGTGCAGTCCTCTGTGCTCCGCCCTGCCTCACCCCAGGTGATCCCATGTGCCTCCGGTTGAGTAGTAAAGTTCAAGCTTAGCTTAGCATTCCGGGTCATTTACAGTCTGTGTCCAAGTTCACTTGCCCTTTCTTTCCTACATAAACCTACACTGTGTTTTACCAGTTGGACGTCCAGCTGTTTCTCAAAGATTCTGGCACTGTCCTATTCCCTGCTTTGGTTTATGTCCTCCCCAATTCCCTGCGTCTCCTGCTTCTGCCTATGGGAGCATAAGCAGCCCCAGACCTGATTCCACGTCACCTCCCCCGTGACAATCGGTCTGGTCTTTGGGAGCCCTACCACGGGGTCTGCCTGACTGCAGCTACACGCACCTTCTCCCTTCCTAGCGACTCCAAGGGAACAGGATGTGGCTTGCTCATCTTTATTCTACTCCCCTCTGCTGGCCCTGTACTGTTTCTGGTGCAGACGGTGGGTCAGAGGGTGTTCATCAAATACACGGACTACTGAGTTACACAAAGATGTAAATGACTGATAAGGGTTTGTGTGGGGGCTTTTCAGAAAGCTTGTTGTCTCCGAGGTGGGGGGTGAAGGTGGCACAGGACGAGGGGTGGGGGAGAGGGAGGAAACCTAAGCCTGGGCAGGCACACTGGCCAGGGCTCCTGTGCCAGCCTGACTGATTGCGGTGATGGATTGATTAGGGTAAGTGATGGAGGTAACTGACTGGGATTGTCCCTCGAGGGCTGTGCCGGGGGACTGGGAGTTTCTGCCATTTCTGCTCCGGGGCTGATGAATATTCACATCTCTGTGGAAGGCCTCAGAGAGAAGGGAGGAGGGCAGGTCTTGGCCTCAGGGATCGTTATGAGAAAAGCCTTTGGAGGGGGTGGGCGCACCTGCTCAGACTCCGGCAGTTCTCCTTCGCTGGCCCTCTGACGTCCTGAGTGTCCTTCCTTGCGGGCTGAGTGACTCAGGACTCACCTCAATGGCCTGTGCCACACGTGGTGGCCCATCCTGGTGCCCTTGTACTGGGACCCTCTGCCCCTGTGTGATTGTGAAGCACAGCCTCCACCCCATCCTGAATCCTTTCTGTGTCCTATTGACCTGACCTTCAGCCACACCCACACTGGCCCCAACCACATCCATACTTGGACCCAGACGTGCTCAGGGTCCCCCCTTGACTGCAGCCCTTTCTTCAGGCACCATGCTACAGTCTTGTCTCCTGAAAAGCTCACCTGGATGTGGTTCCAATCCAGGATGGTTCCAATCTAGAAGTCCTACCGAACTTCAGGGGCTGCTGTGCAGAAGGAAGAAGAGAACTGTTGCTGAGTCATGGAGGACAGCAGGGAGGGAGAGGAATTGGTGGGAGAGGGGCTGTGGCAACCAGGGGTAGAGTGATGCTCCTGGGCAGGCTGGACCCACTGCCCCTGCTGGGGGCTTCAAATCATTGACCTCCCAGCAGAGGAGGGCACGGAGGCTGGTGCTGCCTCTAGGCTGCCTCCACGGTACAGGAAGAAAGCAAGGAGAAGAAAGAACCCTGATCCCAGAGCAACAGCTTGAGGTCTCCCTAAGTGCACGCCAGTCCACACGGGTGCCAACCTCACGTTCGGGTGAGAGCTTCCCAAATACCTCGGGCTGCCTCTCTCCCCCAGCCTCTGCCTGCCCTGCCCACTGCACATCCTTCTCTCGTCTTCTCGTCTCTCATAACAGCTCTGTCTGTTGCCTTCTCCACAAATGCACCCTTCCCGTGGCTGCCAGAAAATCTCTCGAGGTGGAAATCTGCTCACATATCTCCCTGCCCACCGTCCACCATGGGCTCCTGCTGGCCTGGGGGGAAAAACCCCTGTCCTTATCTGGGTGAACCAGGGCCCTCCATACTCTGTCCTGCCCGGAAGCACATTTCTCTCCCTCCCCTCCAGTCTTACAGCCCAAGTCCCGTCACGCCAACCTTCTCTGCATTTGGGGAACATAGTATATCCTTCCCAAACTTCTCCCTTTGCACATGCTGTGCCCTCTTTCTGGAATGCCCTTCCCTTCTGCTTTGGGCAAGGGCAGAGGTGGCGGGGAGGAGGTTTGGATATCCCATGGAATTTGGGCTGGATCCTTTTGCCTGGTGATTCTCAAACATTGTCACATGACAAAGCTCCTATAACACACCGGTCCTTTTCAGGACACCACAGACTCTTGATACTTTTAAGAGACAGGCCTCTTTGATACGGGACTGCCATGTTCCTTAGGCACACACAGCTCTCGGCACATATATGATGTTTTTAATAAAACACATTTCCAAGTTGTTCACATGATGTGTTCTTTTCATTTGCACAGTAATTTTCTAACGTGCCTGGGTTAGCAAACTGTAGCATGTAGCTGTGTGAATCTGTTCAACTTGGTGAGCTCTGAGTTCCTTTTCCTGTACGATAATGAGAGCAATTTCACAAGGATTGAGCAGATGAAAGCCGCTGGTGCACGCACGAGGAGTCCGGGACGTGCCAACAGCTTTTCTCCCCATCTTCTTTCCCATACATGACCCACGGGCCCCTTTGCTCCATATGCACTGTGACCCACGGCTCCCGGCTGGGACCCTGGTTTGGTCCTGTGGCACATATTCAATGTTTTCCCGTATCCAGTATTCACTTCCTTTTTTTTAAAATACATTTTTAAACTTTATTTATTTTTGAGAGAGAGAGAGAGAGAGACAGAGCACAAGCAGAGGAGGAACAGGGAGAGAGGGAGACACAGAATCTGAAGCAGGCTCCAGGCTCCGTGCTGTCAGCACAAAGCCCGACGCTGGGCTCGAACTCACGAACTGGGAGATCATGACCTGAGCTGAAGTTGGACCCTTAACCGACTGAGCCACCCAAGCGCCCCCTCCACTTCCTTTCTTAATGGCACCCAGTATCTTTATGAGGAATCCTCTGCTTGGGTGGAGGGTTGAGAGAGGCTGATACGAGCTTCCTGCCTCCTGCTGGGGCAACAGTTCAGTGTTCTCTGTGCTGGCAGGTGCGTCTACTGAGGGAGCCAAGCTGATTCTCTACTTTGTCACTGTTCTAAGATTCTCAGACTTTTTTTTTTTCCTGTACGAGGGAAAGTTCAGAGAATGGCTGAGACTCAGGAACTCCCACAGGTGTGCCATAGATATCACCTTGGGAGTTCCTAGAGTAGTCTAGGTCTAAGTGGTCAAGAACTCCTGGGTTCTCACAAGTCATGGGGAGGCAGGTTAAAGGTCTAGAAAGTTTTGCAGACTGATTCCTAGGGCTTATTTTGGTTCCTGAGGGGCTGTGCTCTTTGACGTCACTCAGGGAGGAAGTCCACGTTTGCAACTTACATATGGTGCTTCCCTAAGAGGCGTGAGCACCTTTGAGCCACTCAGAAGCCACATGCAGAAATCCTCAGCAGCAGTCCAGGGCAAGCAGGGACCCTGGTGAGAGAGCAGCTGCAGCCACAAACAGGGACAGAGACCCAGGGGAGACCTGGGAGCGTCAGTGTCCACCCACCCGCAGGCCAGGCACATCTGTATGGTTCTGGCAGTACAAGGTGTATCTCTAAGCCTCTATTTCTTCATCTAGAAAGTGGGCCTAATATTTGCTTTTTTGGATGGCACTTGATAAATGTGGCCTCCTTCCCGTTTGGGCAGATACCAACAGAAGAAGAGAGAGGAAGGTTCTGGGGTGATAGTTCTGGCATCTGCTATGACCAGGAGAGAGCAATTAGATCAAGGAGACAGGACATTTTTGAAAAGATTTGCAATGAGGGCAGGGAAACCGAGCAGTAAGACAACGGGTTTGGAACCACAGTGTGAGCGCTGCAGACTGGGGACCCAAGACTGTGCCCCCCTGGCCCCACGTTCCTGCTCCCCAAAGCTGATGCCTGTGTGTGCAAGCAGATACCTGTGGGGGTGCATCGTGGGCGTACATAGGGTGGGCGTGTGAAGGTAGGTGATCAGAGCAAACCCGTGTTGGGAAATTCTTCCCCTAAATAGCTGTTTCTGGCGGACTTAACTGCTCAGAAGAGTTTAGTTTCAAAGTTTATTCAAGATGTGATTATGTTATTTTCATATAATCTCTTTCTCGGAGAGTCCCCGTGGAAGAGGGCTAACTGGACGCTCTTCGTTTGTCGTAAGAATACTCAAAAGCAGGTGGAACCAGCTGGCCTTTGGCTCGTTGGCACGGGGCTCAGGCAAGGGCTGCACCCTTGATTGGGTCTGCCTTGCCACACCTGCCCAGAGAGAGGGAGGGCGCTGGTGGCCGCCAGCCCACGCTGGGACCCAAGAAGTTTATGAGGGAAGAGGCAGGCCTGGCTCCTCTTCTCCCTGGTACTCCACCCTGCTCTTGGGAGGCAGTGAGTGGCCTGCCCTCAATCAGCCTTTGGCCTCGCTCTCAGTTTCCATTTCCCTTTCTGACAACAGCAGCCAATCTCCCAGAAGAACAGAGATGAGTTTCTAATGCAAAACAGAATCTGCTTGAAGCAAGTCCAAAGTGATTTTCCAGTCCCTGTCTTTCATCAGGCAGGGGAAAGGCGTCCGTGTCAGGGGACCAGAGGTGATGCCAGACGCATGGGTGTGGGAGGGGTCTTCTCAGGTCAGAGGGGAGGCTTGGCAGGGAGCATGGGCATCAGAGCAGGCTTGCCCAGAAGAGGGTGGGGCGGATGGCCGCCTTGTGTCCCTGGTTCTGACCCCCATCATCCGCTCTCCTTTTATGCCATCAGGGCTGTTCCGACCTGCCAAAATTGAGGGGGTCCTGGTGGCCTCCAGTATGCCGTCCCAAAGAGGTGCTGCCATTCAGCCCCCAGGGCAGGCTCCCGCCTGCTTGAGAGCCACTCCTGACCCAGGAAGGCAGTGAGGAATCTGCACCAGGCAACCCAGGACCATGCACAAAAATACAGAATCCACCCCAGCTTCTTAACATTCTCACCTTGGAGATGGAAAAGAGGTAGCCTCTTGCTCGAAGGAAGGCAGGAATGGAGACCAGGGGGTGCATGGACACCAGGGCTCAGCAAGGACAGACATGGCCAAAATGATGAGGGGAAATGCTCCCCTAGGAGAGCAGAGTGCATGGAGGAGGAAACACATTTGGGAAATTTCCCAAATGCGTGTCTTCTCCCTGCACTGGTGACACTGGCCCCGACAGTATCTTGCGATTGTCTTAATTTCATACTACGGAAGAGGAGGCGATTTACTCTCATGTGTCCTCTGTCTCCCAATGTTTATTGTAGTGTTATTTTTATATTGTCAATGTTCATAAAATTTAATTTCTCACACCTCTTTTGACCTCACTTTGTATTTAGAAGGACGTGGTGTCCACTCCAAGCCCCTTGACAGTGTATTTTTTTGTTGTCTTGTTTTCTTCTTTTTTCTTTTTTCCAGATGAGGGCTGGCTCTGTCTTCCCAGCAATGTCTGCAGTGGGAAAGTGGCCGTAAGAAATGGCAATCGGATGGCATTGCCAGAATGGAAAAGGCAAACTCAGGTACCTGTGACGTGACAGGAAGTGGATGAGCCAACCGGGGCGATCATCCACAGTCCAGATTGGAATGAGCAAATGAGACATACTGATCCCTCATCCAATCATGGCTCTTTGGGTCATGATCAGTAAAATGAAGAAAGGTTACTGGGCAACCATGACAGATTTCCTCAATGTCAGCGATGAGAGTAATGGAGGAGACTAAGGGACTAAGGGCACCAGCAGCAGCCTTTGCAGTTTGACTACAATACAACTGGCCACACTGGGAAGGAGCCAGGGATGGACAAAGCAGCTGATGGCGCCAGTGCCCATCCTGGATACAGCCCTACCTCCTTATCCTCTTCCGCATCTTGTTCCTGGTTGTTCAGAGAAAGTTCTCACCCTTTGAGAAAAAGTGTCATCAAAAGGTAAAAGGCACTGGTATTCACTTTTATACCTTCCTAGTGATTTTAGTTTTTAAATGAATAGACACAGGGGTGCCTGAGTGGCTCAGTCAGTTAAGCGTCTGACTTCGGGTCAGGTTATGATCCCCCAGTTCGTGGGTTCGAGTCCCGCGTCAGGCTCTGCGCTGACAGTTCAGAGTCTGGAGCCTGCTTCAGATTCTTTGTCTCCCTCTCTCTCTGCCCATCTCCCATTCCTTCTCTGTGTCTCAAAGATAAATAAATGCTAAAAAGAAATTTAAAAAAAGAATGGACAATGATGTCTGGTTTGGATTCTAAATTCCATGTGCTTTTTTTTTTTCTTTACTGTTTACTGTTTATTTATTTGAAAGAGAGATAGAGAGATTGAAAACAGGGGAGGGGCAGAGAGAGAGAGGGAGACAGAGGATCTGAAGCAGACTCTGTGCTGACAGCGGAGAGCCCAATGCAGGGCTCAGACTCACAAACTGTGAGATCGCGACTGGAGCCTAAGTTGAAAGCTTAACTGAGCCACCCAGGCGCCCTGAGGTTTTTTGTTTTTTGTTTTTTGTTTTTTATTTATTTTGTTTTGTTTTATTTAAGAATGTCTTTTTTACTGCTTTTATAATTTAATAAGACTTAGCTGTTGGAGGTATAATTATTTTCTCCAGCACATTGGAGAAATACTCTTATCATCTTCTAACAGTTATTGTAGCTGTGGGACATGCAGTATTCGTGACTTGTGTTTTCCATTTCTTGGATTGAGGTTTTCTATATTTACCCCTTATATTCAATTTCTTAAGAAAGCTCTGTCTAGCTTTGCAATTATTTTATTGCTTACATGGTATGTGTTTTTTATATGCAGATTAAGATTTTCTTTCATTTCAGGAAATCAAAATTTTTTTTATCTTCAAATACATGTTTTCGTTCATATTTTGTGATTTCTGAGACATTATTTTTTTCCTGGTTGTATTGCCTTTAACTGTGATCTTCTTCCTAATAACGTTTATCTATTTTCATGAAATCTTTAATATATGTCAGTAGTTTGACTTTAAGTGAAATGCCCTATAAAATCCTGATTACTATTCTCAGAATTATTCAAAGAATATATTATGATATTGCATCCACAAACCATGACAAAAAATATCCCCACTTTATATGGAAAACTTCTCTGTCTTAGCAGAGAGCATGAAAGCATATACAGAAGTTAGAATATTATTATCCCCAAACTTCAAAATTCAGCATAAGGCCTCAAAGAAAATGTAAAGAAAATCTCCTAAGACTTGAAACAATCATATAAAAAGGTGCAAAAAAATATTAGAAAAAAGGTAAATGGATTGGAAAATGAAATGGGGCAAGAGTCAATATCCAAGAGAAGTTCCAGAAAGTAAGAACAGAGAAAATGGGGAGGAGGAAATAATTAAGGACATAATAGGTTTCTCTGGGCAAAAGCAAAGAAAATCTTGGGGCACCTGGGGCTCAGTCAGTTAAGCATCCTACTCTTGATTATGGGGCAGATTATGATCTCACGGTGGTGAGATTGAGCCCCATGTTGGGCTCTTCCCTGAGTGTGGAGCCTGCTTGGGATTTTTTCTCTTCCTTTGCCCCTCCCACTTATGTGCATGCACTCTCTGTCTCAAGAAAGAAAGGAAGGAAGAAAGAAAGAAAGAAAGAAAGAAAGAAAGAAAGAAAGAAGAAAATAAAAAAGAAAGAAAAGAAAGGAAAGGAAAGGAAAGGAAAGGAAAGGAAAGGAAAAAAATCTTCAGGCTGAAAAAATTGCTGACTGCTAAGCAGGGAAGATGGAAGAAAGAGTATAAAAAAATCCCAATAGCTTCTAGAAATAACAAATAAAATAGCTACAAAGGGAGAATTAAATTGGACTTCTTGCCAACATCACCAAAAACTAGAAGTAAATGCAGAAAGGTCTTAAATATTCTAAGAAGAAATTATTATCCACTTATAAATCTGTCAAATTGATGTGAGAGTAAAGGCAGAACTTTTCAGCCTTACAATAATTCAGGAACTTTACCTCCCATGCACCTTACCTGATAAAAGAACAACAAATTTTATTGGGGCATATTCAGAAAAAAAAAATCAAGAAATCAAGAAATCATAACCATACACCCAAGAAATGGTAAAAGAAACCCAGGAGAGCTATGAACAGAAATGCTTAATGAAAGCTGGCAGCAGGCCTCCAAAACATTAGTAAACTCAACAAAGATACGATTAACAAACTCCAAGATCACAGGAATATGATTTAGAAGGCAAGTGATCTTTCTGTCGTCAAGAAAAATGAAAGGCAATCAGATTCTCCAGACAAAACAAAAAGCTCTAAAAAAAGTCATCGTACAAATATGAGACGAGCTAAAACTTGGCATAATCTTAAGCAATTAATGGCATTTAAAAAAGGGAATCCATTTGACTTTAACTTTGGAATATTCTCAGTAGAACAGCAAAGATTCAGTGACCTATGAAAACATTCTTGTCTTTATGTAGATGTTTGTCTAATAAAAATATCTGGCCGAACCACAGGAAATTACCACATTTTTTTGTAGGTGAAAGGAGATTGAATAGAAGGGATTTCATATGGCTCATATGATTTAACTGAATACATAATCATACTATAAAAATTCTATATGCTGGGTTTTGATTTTCAGAATCAACTAATAAATAAAAGATGGAAGACACAACTTGCAGAGTAAGATATAAATGGTAAAAACTTTGAAAATATAAAATCCATGTATTCTAAGATGTGGAAGGGTGAGGAGAGGCAGATGGAATTTCAGGGGCACAAAATTACTTATTTAATTAGTGAGGAATCCCAAGATACATATTATATTTCCTGGATCAGGAAACAGATTGGATACTATAAGATAAAACAAATGTGTAAATATATTAATATTGAGAACTGAGATTTTCACTATAAAATAAAGGAGATATGGGTACAAGCTAAAATAAAGAAAAAAAATCCCATTCCATTAAAGTGGAATTGGAAATATCACTGCAAATTCATGATTTTATGTGTGACCACCTGTACATCCATCCATCCATCCCAACTCTGTCCATTGAAAGGGCAAAGTTCCAGTAACAACAGATCTTGGTTTCTCGATAGGACTCTCTCCTAAAATAAACCATCCTGGGTGAAATGCCTGATTCCAGGTCTGGGTCAGGGGAAGTAGAAGCTGAGCCTGGATCATCTTATTATTTGAGAAATAAGGATGTAGTTGAAGAATAGAAATGTGTCAAAAGCATACAGGAGCCAACTTTAAGGGGATCTCACTGGCCATATTTCAGAAAATTTAAGTAAGAAGTGTAACACATTGAAAAAATAAATCCATGAGTCTATAGTTATATGAGAGAGATTGCTTATGTCTATTTAATACTTAAATAAATTTATAAGAATAACAATTTCTACGTAATTTCCCAAACAAGAAATAATCCAATTGTCAGTTATAATAGGGTGGAAAAAGAAACTTTGTTACATCCATACAATGAATAATAATAGCCTTGCCTTCTTTCACTGCAGTAGCCCCTGGTCCCCTCTCATGGGTACCTCCTCTAGGCACCAAGGAGGAGTCATTCTCCCTCTCACCTTAGTAGGGTCCTTCCTCTCCTGTTCTGCAGAGCTCTGGTAGACGCCCTACTGAGTGGATCTCTGTCCCTCCAGGAGCATCAATAGACCAGACAAAAGCCCAGAATTTCATAGATTCTACATATCAGTTGAGGGCTGTGGTTCTTGACCCTTGCCTTATATTAAATCACAGTAATGCCCAGGCCTCACCCCTAAGACTCTGATTCAACTTTACCGATTGCCTCAGGTAAGTCTAACATTCAGTCAGGATGAACTAGGAAAGATGACAAATTCTGAGACAACAAGAGTTCAATTCATACAATCACGACAGACAGTATAACGTGAAGCATGGCACTATTTAATCCTGGGTGCAATGGAGAAGAGATATTAACCAGAGTAACTTGGAGTCTAAAATACCTTTCCCCAATTTCAGTTAAATTTTCCACAGTAACTAACACATGTTAATTGCACATGTTCAAGGGCAATATCAATAAATAGTCAATATTGAGTGCTGTTTAAACCCTGTTTAAAAGGAAGCCATCATCAACAGTAACTAACATTTAATTAAGTTAAATCATGAATTTGCCCCCATCGATCATTTTTGTTCTGAAAAATGAAAATGTTATTTGGTTCAGTCAGATATCACATTGCCTGCAATGGAGCCCAATGGCCAGGGGTGGGGAGAGAGGGTCTGGGCCCAACCTGCAAGGGTAGAGCATCGTCTGCTAAAAATGAACGGGATTTGGATTCTCACCACCTGAAATTGTTTCCAGGCCACCAAACTGCACCAACAGGAAGTGAGTAGACAGTCCCCTGGAAGGGGGAGGGGGCTCCCCACTTCGGACGAGGGGGTAACAGACAAAGGAGATCCTGCAGTTGGGAAGTGGCAGGGGCCACAAAGACAGTGGACAAGTGAGACCCCACCCTATTGTTTAGCCTGGAATTCACTCCAGTGCTAGGGAAGGGAATCCTCTTTCTGACCAGCTGGATTCGATCATTGCTCTGGCCAGCAACAATTTAAAGTGTTTCCCGTTAGCTTATACTGGGCTTATCCTGTTCCTTCTGTGCCTTTGATATTGAGGTTATTGGGGAAGATAACGTCGTTGGGGTTAGAGCTTGCCAGGCCGTGATGAGCTATGCCGACACCTGATGGAGAGGGCTGGACACCACTGAGCTCACTGAGATCTTCTGAGGTCTCAGGGTCGGCTGGTGGCACTGGTGGCACTTTGAGGTCGTGTCCTTTGAGGACAGGAGGTGTATGTTCTATGGATAGGAAGGTGACGTGTAAATGTTGCAGAGTTTAAAGGGTGGATGGAGGCAGAAAAGCTGCCTGGTTAAGTTGCTTGCCCAGTATCCACTGCTCCCTCTTGCTCACTAACAATAGCCCCATTTTATTTGGAGCAGTGGTATGTCCAGCTGAGAGACCGTATTTTCTCACCTCCTTTGCAAATGGGAGTAGCACATGAGACATAAGCATTAGTCAGTGCATGGGGTTCTGGGAACACTTGTAGTGGAAGCCATACCACTGTGCCTTTCCCTTCTTCCTTTCTACACCTGTGAAGCACCCCTCTGGCAGGTCACGCAGCACTACTATTGTCTTAGAAGTGCACTATGGTTCCCTCTTCCCATGAGGCCAGTGCGCTCTCATGAGATGCCTCTGGTCCTGAAGTTCTAAGCACTACCTGGGGTCTCTGGCAGACCCCCCTGCTAGTCTTCCCTCCTACATCCCAGCTGGGCGTCCATTTAGGCTCAAGCTGGGCACCCTTAGGATCGGATACAAAATCACAAAGGAGCAAACTTGGGACTTGGAAGGCAGAGACGGCTCAGTATCCAGAATCCTCACCGAAACTCAGCATTTATTTCTGTTGCCCATCAAGCCCCCGTGGCATTCAGGACCCTCACGCCCAGGAGTCTAGGTTACAGGAAAGAACATTTACTTCTAAAGGTGGAGACCTGGGCCGTGGGGGGCGGCAGGGGGCAGGCCTTCCATCTGAGAGTCAGGCAGAGGCAGCGGCTGAAGAACCAGATGAGATGTGTCTTCAGCCCTGACGTTTTGGGAGGTGAGAAAGATACTGTGGTCCTGGGGGTGGTGGAATGACCTGGAGACACAGAAAGCCCCAGTTCACTCACAGCTGCCCTACCCATTCATTCATTCCTTTACTCCAGCAGCTTCTCCAAGGTGCTCTGTGCTAAGCACCATTCTAGATCCTGGGGCTCGGGGAGGAGTCAAACTTTGTCCCAGCTGAGCTCTTTGAGAAGTGACAATAAAATAGGCACAACTCTGATAAGTCTAATCTAGGAAGGTTGGGGGTCAGGGGCAGACATACACCAGATGAGGAAGAGACGAATGTCAGCAGATTGAGCAGAGATGCTCTCAGATCAGCACTGTGGAAGGGGCAGAGGCAGGAGTTAGGAGCGGGGGAGATTGGCTGCAGCACAGTTAGCAAAGGCCTCACCGACCCCACTGGGATCCCTGAGGCTGGATGGCCCTCTAGCATTGGCAGGTGGAAGGTGGGAGGATAGGACTTCCTAACTTTTGTTGGCCAGTTGGATGAAGGTTCCCCAGGAAGAAGTGCGATGTGGGCCATGGTGACTCTCTTCAGTTGAGACAGCTCTGTAAAGGGCTGGGGCCAACGGTAGGCTTCTGACAGCTGGTTCGGCAGCTTGCAGAGTAAGTCCAAGCTGCCTCGAGGGCATTGGTGGGCGTGCACTTCAGCTTCCATGACAATGATCAAATAGGTCTGGCAGGTGCCCTGCACCATATGCCTCCCTTGGACACCTATAACGTAAGGAGGCTTGTTTGACGTTGTTTAACCTAGCCTTTCGAGAATGTACGTTGAGCACCCACACCTTGTCCTTCCTCACAGACTGTCTGGTGCAGCTCAGGAGAGGAGAGCCATAAAGAAGCTGCTTTGTGGATGTGGCCCTAGAGGCTGGTTCCCTGGATGGTCTCCTGAAGGTTCGGCTACCCAGCTCCCATACCTATGGTCCAAACTCTTTCCCAATGGAAGGAGAGTCTAGAAAGAGTCTTGTAACCCTCAGCAATTGAATCTGGAGCTAAGATACCTGTGACTGGGCACAGCCACCCGTCAGAGACACCCAAGGCTCTGTTCGCCCACACAGCAGACTTTTTGGTGGAGCTGTTGGCCTGGCACTCATACAACCCTTGGCCACCATGGAGACTACTGGTCTCCTCGTCCTCATAGGGGTCAGCCTTGAACTCCCACCTGGTTTCAATCTACTGCTGCACCCTGCTGAAGTCGTCTACCTGAAGGGAGAGCCCACCGCTGAAACTTCCGCCTCTCCAGGCCTACAGCCTTTTGGCTGATACTGGTCAGTTTCTTGTTTCTTATCTTTAGGCCATAATTTGGCTCCTTCAGGGTGAAAGGGACCTCCCAGTCAGAAGACATCCTGCAGCTCCTTTTCTGTTCTTATCACCAAAATGCCATTCCAGAAGATGAGGAAGGAGGGTGAGTGAGAGCATCACAGTTCTTATCATTCCCACCAAAAGACTGCACCCAGGCCCATGAAGGCCTCCTTGGGAGCCAGAGAGGCCATCGGGAGGGGAAGGATGGCTGCCAGCTCTGTTACCCCTTAAGACACGGATGGTCTGGGGCGCCTGGGTGGCGCAGTCGGTTAAGCGTCCGACTTCAGCCAGGTCACGATCTCGCGGTCCGTGAGTTCGAGCCCCGCGTCAGGCTCTGGGCTGATGGCTCAGAGCCTGGAGCCTGTTTCCGATTCTGTGTCTCCCTCTCTCTCTGCCCCTCCCCCGTTCATGCTCTGTCTCTCTCTGTCCTAAAAATAAATAAACGTTGAAAAAAAAAAAAAAAAAGACACGGATGGTCTGACCTCCCCCACATCTTGATTCCCTGGGCTGGTATTTCAGTGGAAGCTGTTTTTCCCTTTCTGGGGGCAGTTGGGGGCAAAGAACACAATTGCCCATCCAAGCTCCTCCTTCCTCCTTGTCTTTATGTGGAGGGAACTGATGTGTCATGGATGAAAGAGAGTGCGTTTTAGAACCAGGCAAACCGACTTTGATCCATTTGCCATCAGAAGTGTCCTAGAACTTTCTGAGACTCAGTTTCTTCATCTGTAAAAGAATAACAAAAATACTACTTGCTATGGTAGTTTTGAGGATGCGATGAGATGACATTTTTCATTTTTAGAACAAAAGCACTACGACACATTCCTTTCGTGGAGTGAGGGACAACCAAGCTCCTGCATGGTTCCACCTTCCAGGAAAAGGGATTTATTTCCATTTTCAGCATTTATTAGTACATTTGCTGCTCTAAGAAATTGTTGTAGATCTTTTGCCAGCTAAAATTGCTCAAAAAGATTCATACAACTGAATCCTGATTCTTTTTCCTGGCTGCAAAATAATTTTAGCACTCTCTCACATAATAATTTTTACTCATATTTAACAGCTTTATTGAGGTATAATAGACATGAAGTAAACTACATGCGTTTAAAGTGTGCAAGCTGATCAACTTTGACCCATGCAGACATCTGTGAAGTCATTGCCAAGTCAGAACAATGAGCACATCCAAACCTTCCTCACACCCCTTTGTTCCTCCTTCCTCCCACCTCCCCACCCCACCTTTAGGCAACCACTGATCTGCTCTCTGTCACTATACATTAGTTTGCATTTTCTAGAGTTTTCTATAAATGAAAGAACGAATATTCATTTTTGTGTGGTTTCTTTCACTCAGCGTTATTTTAAGATTCATTCATGTTGTCACCTGTACCAATAGTTCATTTCCTTTTTGTCGGTCTTACATCATACTTTGATCCATGAGATAAATGCTATAGAAGTACATCCATTACATTTTTATGGAAGCCAAAAGTGTAACATTATAGGAAATGTTCTGGACTTTCTTTTCTCTTTCTTTCTTTCTTTCTTTCTTTCTTTCTTTCTTTCTTTCTTTCTTTCTTTCTTTCTTTCTTTTTCTTTCTTTCTTTTTCTTTCTTGAATCGTAAACAGGCTCAGTGCAGAGCCCAACATGGGGCTCGATCCTACAGCCCTGGGATCATGACCACCAAAATTAAGAGTAGACTGCTCAACCAAATGAGCCACCTGGGTGCCCTGCCGGACTCAACTTAAAAAATGTTTAGGGGCACCTGGGTGGCTCTGTTAGCTAAGCAGCAAGCTTTGGCTCATGTCGTGATCTCACACTTCATGAGTTCAAGCCCCACGTCGGGCTCTGTGCTGACAGCTCAGAGCCTGGAGCCTGTTTTTGGATTTTGTGTCTCCCTCTCTCGCTGCCTTTCCCCTACTTTCTCTCTCTCTCTCTCTCTCTCTCTCTCTCAATCAATCAAAACCAAAATAAATAAATTTAAAAAAATGGTTAGTTGGTGTGTTCTAGATGTATAACCATGGACATGTCATTAAACCTCTCTGTGCCTCATTTTCCTCTCCTGCAAGAGAGGACTAATGATGAGGACCACCTCACTGGTCATGTTCACCAGTCCTTTATCATTGATTTGAGAAGCCCAGCCCACAGGACCTGTGTGTGTCTGCATGTCTGAATGGCTTTGTGGGCTGGCACCTTCTCTTGGCTTCAGCCCTGTGGGGAGACGACATATTTGCCAAAAGTCAGCAGTGATAGATAAAGGGAGCAGGGCTCTTGGCCCTCTGCCTGTGAGAGTGGCCACAGTGGGAAACACTCTGCCACGTCACTGACGGAGTATCTGGGAAGCAGGCCTATGAGGCGCTGCCACGGGACCAAACTCAGGTTAACATGGGTGCCCTCACCGGGAGAGGTTCTGGAGTTCTCCAGCTGGAAACTGAGCACCAAGTGAGAAGGAAGTTTAGAGTAAGTTGATGTGGTGGAGGAGTGGTATACACAGGAGGCCACACTCCTGCTTCTCAGCAGGACCGAGATTGGGAGAAAACTGGAAAGCTGTTCAGAGTCCTCTGGGAGAGTGAGAAAGGCATTAGAGAGTTCTCCAGACAGGCCCTTCCTTCTGGCAAAGCGAAGTTAGAGAGGTTTAAAGACGATTATTGGCTTGAAAAGAGGAGAGGCACTACTCTGAGCTGAGGACAAAACTTGTGGCAAATTGTGTTTTGCAAAGATGGCCGTAAGAGTATCTTCTGTCCTATATGCTCTTCAGGCTTGCCACCCCACTGCCTCATCAAGAAGTGGCATCTATGACCTCTTCCTTGAACTGGGCCTGTGTAACTGCCTTAACCAATAGAATATGGAGGAAGTGGAATTATGTGACATCTGAGGCTAAGTCATAACGATGTCACGCACTTCCTTCAGGGGTTGGGGTCCACCCATTCTTGGACCCCAGCCACCATGCTGTGAGGTAACCTAAGCAACCTGTGGAGAGGCTTGCATGAAGGGAAACAGAGACCCCCCCCCCCCCACCGATAGCTCCAGCTGAGCTCCCAGCCAACAACCAGCACCAAATTGCCAGATATGTGGGTGAGCCATCTTGGAAGGTGGCCCTCCAACCCTCAGTGTTCTGCTACACAGAGAAGAGACGAGCCACAATATCCAACAACAGATTTATGACAGAATAAAGGGCTGTTATTGTTCTAAGCTACTTAAGTTTGGGGGCAGTTTGTTGTACAGCAATAGATAAGCCATACAAAGCTCACCCAGGAGAAAGATATAAATTGATGACAGTACTTACCAGCTGACCCCAGTGAATAAAGAGGTGCCAACCCCAGCCCTTACTGTCACCTGGAAGCCTTCCCCATTGCACAGGGCTCTCCCAAAGGTCTGGCAAGTCTTGGGCATTAAAAGACAAGAATAGGGGCGCCTGGGTGGCGCAGTCGGTAGGGCGTCCGACTTCAGCCAGGTCACGATCTCGCGGTCTGTGAGTTCGAGCCCCGCGTCGGGCTCTGGGCTGATGGCTCAGAGCCTGGAGCCTGTTTCCGATTCTGTGTCTCCCTCTCTCTCTGCCCCTCCCCCGTTCATGCTCTGTCTCTCTCTGTCCCAAAAATAAATAAACGTTGAAAAAAAAAAATTAAAAAAAAAAAAAAGACAAGAATAAGAACTGCCTGTCCTCTGTTGGACATCCAACTTAAAATATAAATAATAACACCTCCGGTCATAGCATAAACATTTTTTGGAATGGTTTAAAATGTGTTCTTGTTATAATACTATCTTTGAATTGTGGGATTCACTGAGAGCTCTAGATAATTCCTTTGCTAATGTCAAGGATCTGCTCTATCATCCAGGCTCATAAACCTCTTGGTAAGTGGCTTGCAGGAGGCACCCGGCCATCAAGAGCTTTTTTTATTTTTTTATTTTTTTATTAAAAAAAAATTTTTTTTTCAACGTTTATTTATTTTTGGGACAGAGAGAGACAGAGCATGAACGGGGGAGGGGCAGAGAGAGAGGGAGACACAGAATCGGAAACAGGCTCCAGGCTCTGAGCCATCAGCCCAGAGCCCGACGCGGGGCTGGAACTCACGGACCGCGAGATCGTGACCTGGCTGAAGTCAGACGCTCAACCGACTGCGCCACCCAGGCGCCCCAAGAGCTTTTAATAACAATTTACTGAGGGTTTATGACAACCTGACTATTATTTTGCTGCATTTAGTAAACGAAGAGGCTGAGGGTCCCAGAGGCAAAGTCCCCTGAGCCAACAACTGGAAGAAGTGGGACAGGAGGCTTGGTCCGTCCACCTCAGAGTCCGATTGTCTTTACAAGGCCAACACGTAGCTTCGACTTTAAATTGGGGATATATTTCTTTTCAGTTGAGTGATAAGAATATGAACATGTATTTTGAACTCTGTCTCTGTTTCTCTCTCTTTCTCTTTTCACTCAAGCCATTTCTCTTTTCTTTCAAAAAAATTTTTTTATTGTGTAGAATACACACAGCATAAAAGAAGAACCATTTTTCACCGTGCAGTTCCGTGGCAGTGAGTACATTCACACTGAGGTGCAGCCATCACCAACATCCATCTCCAGAACTCTTTTTATCTTGCAAAACTGAAACTCTATACACATTAAACAATTCCTCATTCCGCCCTCCCTAGCCCTGGCAACCACCATTCTACTTTGTGTCTACGCCTTTGATTGACTACTCTAGAAACCTCATACGAGTGGGATTGTAAGGTGGTTTTCTGTGTGTGTGTGTGTGTGTGTGTGTGTGAGCGCGCGCGTGACTGGCTTATCTCACTTAGCATAATGTCCTTAAGGTTCATCCATTTTACAGCATGGATCAGAATTTCCTTCCTTTTTTTTAAAAATTGTTTTTTAATGTTTTTATTTATTTTTGAGATAGAGAGAGACAGAGCATGAGCAGGGGAGGGGCAGAGAGAGAGGGAGACACAGAATCTGAGGCGGGCTCCAGGCTCTGAGCTGTCTGCACAGAGCCCGATGCGGGGCTCGAACTCACAGATCATGACCTGAGCCGAAGTCGGACGCTCAACCGACTGAGCCACCCAGGTGCTCTAAGAATTTCTTTTCTTTTTAAGACAGCCACTTCTTTTGGTCCAAGTACCACATCTTGCCATCTTCTGTGTTTAAAACCTCCAACAAACCAGAGTTTCTTCCCATTCTCTGCCAACAAGCCTCGGCATGTCCCCTGAGAAGAACGAACTGGGGAAGGGACTTTGCTGGCTCCAGGTCACAGCCTGTTAGGTTCCTGGGTCAGGTATAAATTTGGACATAGGATATGTAAGCCTTAGGCTATTTTGGTAACCTTCTGATTTTACTTCTGTCTCTTGCATATTTTTTACAGGCTGAGTAGGCATTTTCCAGAGAAAGCGTGGATCCCATCCCGATTAGCACCCCAAAGTCCTTTCTGCCCTCAAATTACCAGATAGAGGTTTGCTACATTTGTCTACTGGAGCTGGGGCAGCCTGACTCTGTCTCTGAACTCAGATCCACTCAGTATATCTGGTCCTGCAGCCTTGACTAACCCAGGAGGCCTCTCAGGAGACAGACCTGGCCTCCTGTTATCCTCACGCCTGTTATATTTGGAGCATTGGCCTGTGGAGCTAGTCCATCTGAGTCAGCGGCCAGCTCTGAACCCCTTACTAGCTATGTGACTGCAGGGAAAGCTCTCATCCTTGTGCACTTGATTTCTAGTCTTGATTTCTTGAACAATGATGCAGCGATATGCCCCCAAGGGTCCTTGAGATGATGGAAATACAGCAGTGTTGCTTAACAGAGTGATATAAGCATGGACGGGTGCCTAAGGAGAAAATTAGAAGATACGGCTTGGGAATCTGGGATATATATCTCATTTAAACAAGCTTTCAAAATGAGAATGCAACGTCTCCATTGACCTAAAATCCAGCTGGCTGTATGATCCTACAGAGATGACTTATGAGCCAGGAGGTACGTCCTGAGCAGTTTTATCTGCCTTGCGCTAAACACTGCTCTATTTCACACTTGAACACACAGCAGAGTCAGAAACCAGAGGCCCCTACATGTTTTATGGACTCCCTTTGCTCTTGAAATTGGAATTATAAAGAGAATTTTCTGGGCCCCAAATGTCTCCTTCCCATGTAGCCACAATCCCCCAGCACCTCAGCAGGACATCTGCAAAGCCTGGTATCATATGTCATGTTCCCTGATGCTTCCTGTGACCAGCTTTGGCAGGATCTTTGGGCTCCCCGGGACTGTCTCAGGCCAAGCCTGTCAGCTCCCACCCCAGTGGCGACGCCTCCCCAACGCCCCTACTCTCTAAAGAGCTCTTTGTCCTGACATGGGTCACCCCAAAGGAAAGGTTTGATCACTCCACAGCCTCTGATTGCCAACCCTCCCCATTCTCACCTCTGAGCCAGGCTGAGTCACGGATTTCGTTTTTTGTGAAGTGCGGTTATTCTCAGTAAGCTTTTCAATCATGCCTCTGTCGTTTGAAAGCACTTTTGTTCAGGATATGTGGACTGGTTTATGTAGGCTTGTTTGTGGTCAAAGCTGTGTGTTTTTTATATACACTTAATTATAGGACTAAGGCCACAAGGATGCTAAAAGCTAGGCAGAGATTTTGTTTTTCCTGCTGCAATGAAATCAAAGCGTTTGCTGTTATTTGGACCAGGTGGCAAAGCCCGAATGCAGAGGTCACGTGGCCGAATGGAGGCCACAAGAAACCTACCGCACGTGAACCAAGCAGGTGCCTGGAGGGGACGATGGCACTCACGGGGAAGATCGGCCGCTCTGTGTTGGACACTGCCTGGGGGCACATTTCCTCTATTATCCACACAAAGTCTGTCTTCTTTAATCGACTGAAGAGGAAAAATGGTCAAAGATGCTAATAAAGTGTCCAAGGTCACGTGTTTAAAGCTGGTTGGGTTTGGGAATCAGACTCCCCCTCTGATACTTCTCCCTGTACTCCCAGGACCAGCAGCAGGTGCCTCCTATCAGCATTCTGGGGTCAGGTGGTTCCCAAGCACCTGTCTGGCAATTGGCATAATAAAGAGACTTTTCTTGGACACAAACAGATGTAAGCCCTGCTCCAGGACTAACCGGCTTCTGGCACTGGAGAATCGCTGACCTCCTGGGGTCTCAGCTTCCTCACTGTGTAATGAATGGGATAGTACCACGTGCTGCAGGGAGGTATCCTCAAGGAGGAGCTGGGGTCCAGTCGAGAATGGGCTCGTAGGACCAAGGCAGATATCCAGTTACCGGAAGTGGAACACAAGGCCCAGAGCAGGACTCGCAGCAGGCAGGACCCTAAACTCAGCCCTAAGGGAAACACTGGGGCTGTCTAAGTGCCCTTCTTTGAAATCAGGCCTGGACGGTGAAGAAGAGAGAGACAGATGCAGGCCCGTATTTCTTGCACTCAGCTTCTCTATTCACTTTGCTGTGGCTCTCATTCAATACGCTTGTCTCTCTGGAAATAACATCCGAGCACCACAGGAGAAGGACCACACATCTTCACACACAAAGTCCTTCCAGGAGAGAGTACATTCACGTAGCTGCATGGATCGCTTTTTGCTATTTCTGCAGACTCTGCGTCATGGCATGGTTAGGTCTGACAGTGGACTTCTCCTGCTATGACAATAACCACCCAGCCTGTTGGTGTGGAGATGTCACTCTACTGTCTTTGGCCTTCTTCAGTACATGCTCATGAGAGCCCGGAGGGGTGGAGCCCCCATACCTTGTGTGTGGATAGGAATGCACACAAACATAAGTGAGTCAAGGACGTAATGAGTGATTGGTCAAGGCTAAATGCTCTGTGTCCTTGTTCATCTCCATTGATTCAAGGGATGTTCACCTGCTCCTGTGTAGGCTAGGTTCCCACCAGCCTTTGCCATTTGAGCTTCCCCAGAGTCCAAACACTCAGTCCCCATGTCATGGTTGTCTCAGATGCTTCTGCCTACAGTCTGCAGGGGGATCCAGGCTGCTACGGCTGTGGCCACCAAAGGTTGGCGTCCTCATTCCAGCAGCTGCCTTTACCAGTGGCCCCTCTGTGTCTCCCTCTGTGACTGCCCCTGCATTACCTGGGACAATTGTATTCCTCTCCCTAGGGGGCTCAAAATAATTGGGGAAAACCCACAGGGAAATGGCCCCTAGCTTCCAACATGATGAAGGCCAGAGGAGGCCTTGTGGGGGATTAAGTGTTCTCAGGGAAACTTTCCAGGCGGTCAAGAGGTTTCCAGAGCAGGCAAAAATCTAGGGTATATGTACCACATTCTGAGCCTCAAACAATAAAACTGGAAATAAGTAGAAAAGCCAGGACCTAAAAGTACCCAACCACATGGAATCCAAAAATAGTTTCCTAAATATCAACGAGGCAGGGAGGAAATTCAAAGAAAGTAAGAGCATTTATGAAAATAATTAAAATGTAGATACCCTAACAAAGTGTGTGGACTTGGGCCAAACCATTCTCAGAGGGAAAGTAATTTCCTTAAATGGCAATTTTAATGAAAATGTTAAGGGAACTTTAATGACCTAAAAAGTGAACAAAGAAACAAAGACGCCTGTTTGCAGAACATGGGAGGAAGAAAGAAATCCAAACAACATGGAGAAATGAACTAGAAAGGGAGACAGCAGGTTAACTGATTTGGATTAACTGCTTGAAAAAAATAAGTTTACCAAATTGACAGAGGAAATACTGTTTTTAAGTTTATTTATTTTGAGAGCAAGAGAGAGTGGGGGTGGGGGAGGCAGAAAAAGGAGAGAGAGAGGATCCCAAGCAGGCTCCACACTGTCAGCACAGAGCCGGACATGGGGCTCAATCCCATGAACCATGAGATCATGACCTGAGCCGAAATCAAGAGTCAGACACTTAACCAACTGAGCTATCCGGGTGTCTTGGGAAATATTTCTAAGAGAGAGAGAGAGAGAGAAGAGAAGAGGAGAAGAGACAGAAGAGAAGAGAAGAGAAGAGAAGAGAAGAGAAGAGAAGAGAAGTTGATGATGCTAGAAAGGAAAAAGGCTGATGAAACACTGGGAATGATTTAATGGTTTGAGGCCATGGTTGGCACTGTGGGAAAGCTAACAGGTGGGGGGCTTCCAAGCCAGACTGCAGAACCCCACACTCGCTGCTCCATTGGCCTCAGTCAAGGTTCCCCAAACGACTTATTGTACCTGTCTCCTTCTGCAAAATGGGGAGGATAACAAAAACCTGCCTCTTGGGTTTTTGTAGTTTGAGTGAATGAATCTGTGTCACTTATGGCCGCCCATGTGGCCTGAGCTATTCTTGTCCCCATCTTATGGAGAAAGAAACCAAGGCAAAGAAAGGTGGAGAAATTTGTTCAAGGTTATTTGACTTTCTTAAGGTATTCCAAAGTGAGAGGATCACAGAGCTGTCACGTAGCTGAAGGGTCTTGGGATGTGTTCCCTAAAGAAGGGAAGACTCAAGAGGGCATTTCCTATGGGCCTGGAGGAATAGCTGGTGGCCATGGATAGCAGCTAAAGAGACATAGGTTGTGATGGTTAGTTTTATGTGGCAACTTGACTGGAAGGAAGGATGCCCAGATAGATGGTAAAATATTATTTCTGGTGTGTCTCTGTGGGTGCTTCCAGAAGAGTTTGGTGCTTAAATTGGTAGACTGAGTAAAGAAGGTCCCTCACCACTGTCATTGGGCATCATTCAATCCACTGAGGCCTGACTAGAATAACAAGGTGGAGAAAGGGTGAATCTGCTCTTTTTGTTGTGCTGAGACATCCATCTTCTCTTGACCTTGGACATTGGTGCTCCAGGTTCTCTGACCTTCAGGTTTAGACAATTTGGACACCCTGAACTTTCCTGGGCCTCCAACTTGCAGATGGCAGATGATGGGACTTCTCAGCCTCCATAATCACATGGGCCAATCCCCCATAATCAGTCTCTTTCTCTGGATCTATATATTTCCTATTGGTTCTGTTTCTCTGGAGAAGCCTGAAAAAAAAAAAAAACACATTCAATTTAATATGAATGCAGTGGATCAGATGATGGGCATTTAACCACCATTGTCTGTTTTCTCAAGTATTTTCCCCTTTCCCTCTTGGTGTCCAAGTTTGGTGATGATGAGGTAATGGTTTTTCCTGACTTTTGTGTTTCTAAAAGATCTTTGCCTGTTATGGAGACATTCTGTGCCTGTGAATAAAAATTATCACCACCATTGGGGCGCCTGGGTGGCGCAGTCGGTTAAGCGTCCGACTTCAGCCAGGTCACGATCTCGCGGTCCGTGAGTTCGAGCCCCGCATCAGGCTCTGGGCTGATGGCTCAGAGCCTGGAGCCTGTTTCCGATTCTGTGTCTCCCTCTCTCTCTGCCCCTCCCCCGTTCATGCTCTGTCTCTCTCTGTCCCAAAAATAAATAAACGTTGAAAAAAAAATTAAAAAAAAAATATCACCACCAAGGAAAAGAAGGACTTCTAGAGGCTAGAAAAAATCATGGGGAGTGAGGTGGGTATGGAGAGGGATGGGCACATGGAGAAACCAGGGTATATGGTTAGAATGGAGATGCTCACTTTTGGGGCAAAGTCTGGTGGAGCCTCAAGGAGGCAGTGAGACCCCAGGGAGTAACTGAGCACTAGTTGGCAACACTGAGAGCCTCAAGTTTCCTCAGAGATACAGGCAGATTCCTGAGACTCCCAGCAATAGCACGGGTGGGCTGCAGGAGCCACAGCAACAGGGATGAGGGGCCTCAGTGGAGCACCTTATGCCCAACATCAGGAGCAGATGAGACTGTGTTCATCTTGGCAGACACCAGGTAAGCAAAAGTCTTGAGAGTCTGGTGCTGCTTCAACCTAAGACCCTCCAGAACATAATCACAGCTTCAGAGGAAAAGGGAAGATCCTAATTGACCAATTTGACTTTTCCAAAACCTTAACAGCATGGAGCTTTCAAATAAAAATTGGGTTTGTAGACTGAGAGTCTGCCTTCTAATGTGAGGAAAAATTTCGCCCTACTAGTTATATGTACTAAAGGTAGATGGTTCACTGTCTCTGAAATGTTCCAGCAGGGACTGGATAAGCCTGTGCTGAGTATGCCTAGAAGAAATACACATGCTGGCTAGAGATTGGCCTATCTAGAAACTCTGCGTGAATGCAAACAGGTGGATAGGTGACAGCTGGCAAGAGAGGTTCAGAGGGAAACCTGAAATTTTCTGACTCTAAAATGTCCCTTCCAGCTACCTAAAATTCATGGTCTTTGATTTCATTTCTGAGGGGAAAGGCCATAGGAAATACAAGGTTGGTAAAGGAAGGTGGAGGATTTGGGAATTGGACAGAAGATGGTATTGACAAAGAGAGGGTCTGTGTGGGTCAATGAGGTGGGGTGGCCAGCATGCTGACAAGCCTATGGCTTGTGTGACTGAATGGGGTTTGTAGAGTTACGGGGGCTGGCTGATGTGTGGGAGCAGGTGTGCTATAGGGGAATGATGGCATGGAGTGTAGACTATGAGGATGATTGATGGAAGTCATATGAGGGTGCTCATGTTGTGGGTGCTAGGAGAGAGGGTGAGTGGGGTGTGCAGTTTGGGAGTGATTGTGTGCACAGCATAGGGCACCCTGTATTAGAATGGATTGATGGGTTTGGCAGTTTTTCCTTCTGTGAAAGGGTAGCCCCTTTAGCTAGTATTTGGAAATGTACCAGCTTAATTTTTAAAATTATCTTATTTGGAATTCTGTGAGCTTTTTCAATCTGAAGACATTTGACTTTCTTCTCTTCTGGAATGTTATACTCTAAGTATTACCTCTTTTTTTCTTTCATTATGGAATGACTGTTAGCTGGAAGTTCTTAATCTATCCTCCATGTCTGTTAGCATCTTTGTCATTGTCATGTTTTTCATCTCTCTCTTCTTTCTTTCTTTCTCTCTCTCTCTCTCTCTCTCTCTCTCTCTCTCTCTTCTCTCTGTACTAACTGGGTTATAAGAGATTTTTCACAGTTTGGTTTTCTCAACCATCAATTCTCCTTGATTCTGTTCAATCTTCTGTTTAGTTCTTTTATCATCATTTGTTTTTATTTTAATAGCTATACTTTCCAGATTTCTAATTTTTGTATGTTCCTGTTCTAGTTCATAATCTCTGATAGTTGATTCATAACCTCCTGCTCTTATTATATAAATGTATTCCTTCCTTTGTTTCTTTAGGAATTTAAACTCACCAATTTCAAAGTCCTTTTAGACAACTTTTTTGTTTCCATTTTCTCTGGAGGTTACTTCTCCCATTTATTGGATTTGTTAACTGTCATTCCAAGTGTTATACTTTCCTATTTCATTCCTTTAACTTTATGGGCTCATCTGGCTGTTTTATTTTTCTGGTTGCTATTTTAAATGTTTTCTTACCAAATTTTCTTCTTACTTCATGGTGGTTTTCCAGATTCAGCCAGGCTTCCTGTGGTCTGCATCTCAGATCAAAGTCTTATAGAAGGGCTCAGAGATCTTGCCTTCTGAGAAATTATAATCCCAGTCTCTGAACCTATGAATATCAGTGAGTAGCACCAAGTTGCACAATTCCAGAGGCACCACTTACATGGAATAAAATGTCAAGAGTGCCCTCTAGAATTGTGCAATAAGATGACCCTCATTGCAACCCATTTCTGATCTTGAGAAATCTCTCCTATTGTCTTATACCCCTTGCAATTACCACTTTTTTTTAAGGCCCAGAGACAATAAGTCATTTACATAAGAAAATGCTCCAGAGAATGGTCCGAAGCCCATGCCTTTTTCTGCTATACTGTGCTGCAACCAAGAACTGTTAAAGGAAGCTGTAGAAAACAAGTAGGCCCTTGAAATTTGACATCAAAGGCATTTCTAGGATTAACTGAAAAGATTCCTAACCTTTTTCCCTGTACAAAGAGAGGAGATGATAAGCATACACTAGTTGTGGCTTTATTGCCCCCACATTGCCTCATGTCTGCTGCCATTGCCAGAGTGGCTGAGTCCTGAGAGGACACCCAAGACTAGACTATCTGTGTACAGGGATACTGGCCTATGATTCTTCAGTTTCTTCCACCACTACTGAGATTGAGTATGGCAACTATCCTTCAGGCAGAGTTTTCTCTGGACTTCAAACAGCCCCAGGGTTGTGTTACACTGTTATTGAATGTGATGTTCCCAAACCATGCTACTTAGAATTTGCATCACTGTCAGGCATCATTACCCACTGCTTCACTGGGAGAGGATGGAGCCCAGCTGAAGACTTAGCAAACACACACATAAACCCTTGCACATTTCCTCTCTGATAGATGACCTCATGGGTTCAGTAACCCAGGAAATATTTGATATTGGTGCCACAAGTCCTCAGGGTCACTAGTTTACTGGAGACCAGTGCTTGAATTCACTCCTGCTAAAATCCCACCACCAGAGAAAAGATCCCAAGGCTACCATGGGGATTGACTGTATGTTCAGCCAATCAGATCTTTGGGAGGAGGGTTCAAATCCCCTCCTTTGGCTAAGTCTATTATAGGCAGTAAGAGACCTACCCAGCTGGTTTTCCCCATGCCTAGTTTGGTGCCTGGAAAATAGGTGGCTCTCAGTGACTAAAGGGGGACACTACAACCATGATAATAGAACTATCCGTTATCACCATCCAAGAATGACAAAGGAAAAGGAGCAAAATGGTTCATTTTCAATGGCTCCAATTCCAAAAGATGACAATCTGCATGCACTCTGGGTTTTCAAAGTAGGTGGAACTATTTTTCCAAATGTTTTAGCTCTGGAAAACTTCAAAGGTACTTGGCCAAGCAACTCCTCTCTTAATTTTTAAATCCATGTCTATTTTAAGAGAAATGCAAGCTTCCTGTTTCTAATTCACTTATCCTTGATTTGTCAAAACACTCTTTTGTAAGAGGTGTTTGTTGTCCAAAAATCCTTGTGACCCCTGTTAGAAACATTGCATCCTAAGGCAGGGAATTGGTTGTGGCCAAAAGCCCTTGGTCCAAATCCTGATTTCAGCTTCATGTCTCATCTCCCTGGAGAGCTCCCAGGTTCCTAAACAGGGCTGCCTGTCTTTTCCCATCTTTGAGAAGTAGAGATTGACTTTAAAAGAAGAGGCTGTGGCAGTTGTCCTCAGATCCCCAACCAAGTCTTAGAGGTTTGGCTAAAAACTTTGAACACCCTTCCCAGAGGAGAGTAAATACAGCCTTGTGAAAATACAGCATTTGTATTTCTTTGACTTTATGAAGTTTATGTACTTGAAGCGTAGCATGATAGATGAATGTGTTTTTCTGTGGTCACCTTTATTTAGTTTGCTCTATAAGGGTCCGTATTCATTCGAATGATATCCAACATGACAAATCATCATTTAAAAAATATCTTAAAATTGCATCCTTTCAAATATATTTTAAAATTGAGGAAGAAGTTACATGTAGTGAAATGTACAGGTCTAAAGTGTATAAATTAAGGAGTCTTGACAAATAGACATCTAACTAACAACCCAATTAAGTTAGAGAATATTTCCATCACTTCAGAAAATTTACCTGTGTCCTCTTCCAGTCGTTACTCATAAGCAACTGCTGTTCTGATTTCTGTCACTATGGTGGGCAGCTTCTCAGATGGGTCATAAGGATCTCCACCTTGGTCTTCATGCTCTTGTGTGATCCTTTCTGCTGGTGTATGGGCTGTGGCAAGTAACTTGCTATCCTTCTGAGGTTAGGTTACAAAGAGACTATGACTTCTGTTTTGCTCATCATCTCTTGTGCTCTCCTGAAGCCCCAGCTCTGGGGGAAGCCAAGTGACACAGGAGAGGCCTATAAGAAAGGAAAGGCCCAAATGGCAAGGAACTAATGTCTCCTGCCAACTGCCACTAAGCATCAGAGACCTCCCAGCAGCCACACCAGTGAACTTGGGAACAGATAGTCCGTCCCCAGTCAAACCTTGAGATGACTATAGCCCTAGCCAACACCTTGAAACAACCTTACAAAAGAATCTGAACCAAAAGCATCCAGGCAAGCTATGCCTGGACTCCTGACCCACACAAATGGAGATAATACAAGCTTTGTTACTTTAAGCTGATAAGTTTTGGCATAATTTATTACATAATAGTAAATGATTAATACAATCACCATGGATTTGTTTTGCCCTTGAACTTCAGAAAAAATGAAACCATACAGTACATATTCTTTTGTGCCTGACTTCATTTATTTAATGTCTGAAAGATTAATTTATGCTGCATGATAAATAATTCATTTTTTTTCATTGATGAGTAAGTTGCACTGCATGAATATGTGACAGTTTATTTTTATCCATTGTCTTGTTGATACACATTTGGGTCATTTTAGTTTTATGCTTTTTTGAATAGAGTTGGATAAAGGTACTATGAACATTCATGTATACATCTTGCTATGAACATATGATGTAATTTTTCTTGGGTAAATACCTAGGAGTCCAACTGCTGGGTCATTGTTGGTTAAACTTAGAAGAAATTTCAAAAGAGTTTCCAAAGCAGCTGTACCATTTTGAACTTCTTTTTGCAAAGTATCTATTCAAGGATTCCTCTACTTGCTTTGTTGTTCTTTTTCAAGCTCCTTACATGGAAACTTAGACCACTGATCTTAAATATTCCTTCTTTCTAATATAAATATTCAAAAGCATAAATTTTTCCCTAAGTACCACTGAATGACATCCCACAAATGTTTACATGTTGTATTTTAAGTATCATTCATTTTGAAATATTTTCTAAATTTTAAATTTTCTTTCTTCCCTGGTGATAGATTATTTTTAAGTATATTACTTAATTTTAAAATATTTGGGATTTTTCTATTTATTGTTAGGGATTTCTAATGTCACTATAGTAAGATAATATATTTTGTTATATTTTAATATTTTTGAATTTATGGCCTGGCATGTGGTCTGTATTATGAATATTCCAAGTCCACTCATAGAAAAGTTATGTTCTGCCATTGTTTGGTGTAGTGTTCCAACAATATCAGTTAAGTCAAGTAGGTTGTTAATTTTGACCCACCTTCTATATCTGACTGGTTTTTTTCTTGTCTTTTCTTTTTTTTTTTTTTTTTTATGTAAAAAAATTTTTTTTTCAACGTTTATTTATTTTTGGGACAGAGAGAGACAGAGCATGAACGGGGGAGGGGCAGAGAGAGAGGGAGACACAGAATCGGAAACAGGCTCCAGGCTCCGAGCCATCAGCCCAGAGCCTGACGCGGGGCTCGAACTCACGGACCGTGAGATCGTGACCTGGCTGAAGTCGGACGCTTAACCGACTGCGCCACCCAGGCGCCCCTTGTCTTGCTTTTCTAATTACTGAGAAAGGGGTATTAAGATCTCCAAATGTAATTTTACAGTTTTCCATTTCTCCATTTGTTATTTTTTGCTTTATGTATTATGAATGCTGTTATGTGCTGAATGCAATTTTGAGATTGTGTATCTTTTTGATGAATTTACCATTTAATTATTATAAGATTGTACCTCTGTATCTCTGGAAATACTTTCTGTCTTGAAGTCTACTTCTTTTGATTTTAATGTGAACATACCTTATTTTTATGCTTGCACAATGCATATATTTCCATCTTTTACCTTTGACTTCTGTGTATTTGTATTCCAAGAGCATCTCTTATAGTCAGCATGTGGTTGGATTTATTTCATTTTCCATTCTGATAACGTCTGTGTTTTTATTGGAGTGCTTAGTTCGTCCAATTACATTTAATACAATTATTGGTAGATTGCATTTCAATCTATCATTTTGTTTTCTAGTTGTCCCAGCCAATTGTTTTACTTCTGTGTTCCTGATTCTTGTCTTTTTTTTTTTTTTTTTTTGAGTTAACTGAATTTTCTTGGGTATTCTAATTTTTAATTTCTTTTGCCCTTTAGTTATAAATGTTTGTGTTTATTTAAATGGTTTCTCTAAGGATAATAATATGCATACTAAACTTACCTCAGTCTACAGAGAATTAGTATAGTAACTTATGTAAAGTATGAGAACCTTAAACATTGAAAGTCCATTCTTTGTGCAATTATCACCACAAATATAATTTGATGTAATGTAACGTAATAGAATAGATCATATAAAGATACAAAGAGAATACAGAGCTATCATTTTGCTTTGACTAGTCATATATGTTTAATTGAATAAAATTTATATATATATATATATATATATATATATATATATACATATATATTTTAAACTTTATTTATTTTTGAGAGAGAGAAAGAGAGAAAGCACAAGTGGGGGAGGAGTAGAGAGAGGGAGACAGAATCCCAAACAGGCTCCACACTGTCAGCATGGAGCCTGACTTGGGGCTGGATCTCATGAGCCATGAGATCATGACCTGAGCCAAAATCAAGCTGGATTCTTAGCCAATTGAGCCACCCAGGCACCCCTATATATGGTCTTTTATGACGACTATAAAATTTTTAAATTTTCATTTGATATTTTTATTTTATATTGTATATTTATACATATTTTATATCATTTAAGAAAAAACTAAAACATGTTTTTATAAAGACTATATTTTATTTTTATAAAATAATGTATGATTAGTTAAAGCAAAATGATAACACTCTATTCTCTCTATCTATATTATATTTACTATGTATAAGGATATAAAATTTATGGTGATAATAACAAAGAATGGGATTGTATATATACTTTAAATATATTGGAATTTTATATTTATGTACAACAAAGAATGAAATTATATACATTATGTATATAATTATGTTGCTAGTTTTTATAATTATACTTTCTAGTTTTCAACATAAATATTATATAATTATAAATGTATCTATTATCTAGCTATCTAGCTATCAGTCAATCAATCCATCCCATTTCGGTTACTCTTCCTTTCCCAGATACAAAATTCTATCTGTTGTTTTTTCCCTTCAGCTTGAAGAACTTCCTTTAGTATTTCTACTGGTTACAGATTCTCTCAGCTTTCCTTTCTGTGAGAATGTCTTTATTCATTCACACATCTAAAAGATTGTTTTCTGGATATAGAATTGTGGATTGACACTTTTTTCCCACCCATCATTTACAAGATGTTTCATCATCCTCTGGCTTCTGTAGTTTATAATAAGTTAGCCATCATTGTAATCATTGATCTTTGTCTGTAATGTGTGTCCTTTTTCTTTACCTGCTTTAAAGATTTCCCCACTATCTTTAATTTTCAGCATGTCGACTATGATCTAATTACATGTGATTTTCTTTGTATTTATCTTGCTGTGGTTTGCTGAACTTCTTGAATCAATAAGTTTATTTTCCACCAAATTTGGGGATATTGGGAGTATTTTTTAATATATTTTCTTCCCCATTCTCTCTTCTAATTTCCCTGAATTCAAACTATATGTACACTAGACTGCTTGATATTATCCCACAGGTGACTGAGGATCTGTTTTTTTTTTTTTTTTTTTTTTTTCAGTCTTATTTCCCTTTGGTCTTCAGATTCGAAAATGTCAATTGATCTGCAATCACATTTAATTGTTCATTCTTCAGAAAACTTTTCCTATCAAATGAATTACTCATTTTAGATACTTTAATTTTTAATTCTAGAATTTTCATTTACCTCAATATAACTATATTTTTAAGTCCTTAAAATTTTTGTAACAGCTACTTTAATGACCTTTCCTGTTATTCCACATCTGGACCACCTTGGATTCTCTTCCTGTTGCCCCTTTGTTGCCTCTATTATGAAATGCATTTTCCTGTTTCTTTGATAATGGGTCATATTTTCCATCTGCTTCACATGTGAGAATTTTTTTATGAGGCAGAAAGAGCACGAGTGGGGGAGAGGGACAAAGGGAGAGAGAGAGAGAGAGAGAGAGAGAGAGAGGGAGAGGGAGAGAATCTTAAGCAGGCTGCATGCTCAGCACAGAGCCCAACATGGGGTTTGATCTCATGACCCTGAGATCATGAGATCATGACCTGAGCCAAAATCAAGAGTCAGATGCTCAAATAACAGCCTCGCAGGTGCCCCACATATAAGAAATTTTTAATTTATTTAATTTACTTATTTTTATTTTTTTAATATGAAATTTATTGTCAAATTGGTTTCCATACAACACCCAGTGCTCATCCCAACAGATGCCCTCCTCAATACCCCTCCCCCACCCTCCCCTCCCCCCCATCCCCCATCAACCCTCAGTTTGTTCTCAGTTTTTAAGATTCTCTTATGTTTTGGCTCCCTCCCTCTCTAACCCTTTTTTTTTTCTTCCCTTCCCCCATGGTCTTCTGTTAAGTTTCTCAGGATCCACATAAGAGCGAAAACATATAAGAATTTTTTTTATTGAGCATGGACACTTTAGGTAATGCAGGGTGTCTGAGTTGTATCATTTTCCTTCATAGGATGTTGAATTTGGTGGGCAGTTGAATCACTAGCAGAACCTTTCTGTTCTGTCAGGCTTCGTTTGGGTCTCTGTTAGGGGAAGAGTATAAATGTTGTTTGTTGATTGTTTTCATTTTTAATCTAACTTCTTAACTTAGTTCTAAGTAAGAACCTTACTTTAGGCTGTGGTCCTTACTCTTAGATCTGGCCTTTCTGGTTCTCGGGTGAATGTCTGAGGCAGTCAGACTTATCTCCGAACTCTGGCTGGCTGGAGCTCTGGAGACTGTAGCTCTGCACAACCTTGTGTCTCTACTTGGCTTTCAGCTCCCTGGTATGTGATTACCTCCAGGCCATCTGGAGTCTCATCTTGCATATTCACAGTCTGGACCTCACAAAAGACCCATGGGTGACCCCATGCAGACCTCTGGGGCTCACTGGGAAACTCCTGATTCTCTCATTTATGCCTCTTCAGCTTAGTGAAATATTTTCTGCTTGAGCCCCACCTCTACCTTTCTGCATGATGGTTGAAAGTTGCTTCCGGGCAGAAACCAGGATTAATGTGCAGCTGACTTCATGCAATTCTCTTCTCTTATATATCACCAGTCTGCTCTTAAAGAGTTACCTCTTGTATTTTGTTCAATTACAGTTATTTTCAGTGGGAGGACAAATTTGGAACCGGTTACTCTATGATGATCAGGAACAGAAATCCTGACGGATCATTTTTCATTTTGGTTCAAGATTTCAATACTTTTTTTCCTAACCCTTTCTACTTGCCTTTCAGTGTTGGCTCTTTGACATTTCTTTTTGGAGAGAGGTAACTCTGTAGCTCAGACGTGAGCTATTGGAAAGGTAGGCAATGCTGTGGAAAGAACATGGGATTTGAGAAAATCTAATTTAAAGTCCTAGTTTAGTCACTTACAAGCTTATAACTTGAGACCGATTAACTAATCACTTTGAGTTCCAGTTTTCTCATTTAAAAATGAGGCAGTGATAATAATATGAACACTTATGCTCATAACTTATAAATATAGAAGTCTAACTCCGTGCCAGAAATTTTTCTAAGTGTTTTGAATTTGAACATTCTTGAACATTCTTTGTAAGGATAGACATAATGATATGTGTAATGGTCAAGTGGCTCTGGGGTTTGGGAAGAGAAAAATGAAAGATTCTGGGACTCAGGTGGGGTCTGACAACCCCAGCGACCAGTCTTTGCATGAGTGTTGTCACTTGATGCTCAGTCTTCATTGTGATCCTCCCATTTTGTTTCTACCGTCAACTGGGGGGATCATATGCCTCCTCCAAGCATGAATGAATGCCCTCCTAGATGTGGACAAACAGATGGCTATAAACATTACTTGCTAGTTTTCTACACAAATCTATTGGCTACAGTATTAGACTTATATTTTTACAGTGATTAAATGTTTAAGTGATTAAAAATTTGATGTAATAAAGAAATTATAGAAGATGGGACTTAACAGTTCTTGGATTAAAGACTTTTTTTTCTTATTACTTAAGCAAAGTAGAGAGTAGTAGCTTTCTTGACCAACATTGTTGAATAAACCTTAAACCTTGTATCAGTCAGTATAGTCTAGGTTACATTTAAGTAACAAACAATACCTAAATTTCAGAGACTCAACACAACCAACTTTGTTTCTTACTCATGTAACATGTCAAATTCAGGGCAGAGAACTATGCTCATTGTAGTTTTTCAAGGATGTGAGGTTATCAAGACTACTTTTCTATATGGGCTTTCATAAACATTGAGACAGAGGAAAAGGAGCAAGGCATTTTTGGTAATCTTTTAAGGGTTTCCATGCATTTCATTGTCCAAGCGAGTCATTTAGCCATACACTGCTTTATATTTGGGTAGGGAAGCAAATTTTAGCAGGTACTTGTGGTGGAAAGGTGGAATATTTGTAATGACCCTACTGACTATATTGTCTTTTTATGAGTTTCACCGAACCAGCTTGAAACGTGTCAGTCACAATTTCATTTGGTAACACCTAATATTCACAGGTGCTTTTCCTAAGGAGTTATAATATCTTTAAAATGGTTTTTGTCTCTTGAACATATGGTCTAGGTCTCATCTTTAAAACTCTCATAACCAATAAGAATGTCATTTCAGCCAGAACCTATGTCCAGCTCCATTTTTCTAACAAATATTTTTAAAACCATAAAATTACATTTTAACCAATGAGAAAAGATGCAGCAAACACAAAATGTGAAAGCTGTTGCCATAGAATTAAGACTGTGTGCTTTCTTTGGTTTCTAATTTCTTTGAAACTTACATAAATAATGATTACAACTTTGTGTATAACCTTAATTCATTTATATATAAGTTCTGCAAAATTTTCCTGCCATCAGTAATGGTCACTAAACTTTCTTTCATTGTATATATGATAGAAGTGTGACAGAAATAGGTCAAACCTACTGATAGGTGAGATGTAGAATTCACAATTTAAGGAGTAAGTTTTTCCATCAGAAAGAGCCAGACTAAACTGCAAACCACAAAGTGAAAAGTGAATTGATTTGAGGGTGTCTGGAAAATAAATCTTGAATGTTTGCTACAGTTTAAATATTTCAGTAGTACCTACCCACAGAGCCCCCAGATCCTGAATTTCATGGACATGCTCCTGCCTAGCACTTCTGAAAATACTTGTTATTTGGGATAAACATTGCTTCGCTGGTCCTACCACACCTGGTTGTAAGCACCATTATATAAGATTATAGAAAGAGATTCATTTATAGAGAAGCATGAAACAGCCATGAAATCTGTGGATTATATGTCAAAGCCAAAAGTCTACTCAAATTCCCATCCTCAGTAGATTTATGCATGTTTTCCTAAGTTTCCAGCTAGGAAAATTTGAGGGTCATTTTAGGATCCAAAGCCTCTGGGATATTCACACTTATTAGGTAGCATCATTTCAAACACCATAAAACAAATCTCTGTGCTTCTCTCTTGCTAGTGATTTCAACAGTAAAAATGCTGTTTCATTCCTGTAAATGCTCCCATCCTTCATCTCACCATGATAACCACCTCTGCTTTCCTTCTGCCTGCCACACTGTAACCATCGGAGTATCATAAACCTGTATTTTGTGGCTGGCTTCTCTTTTGTTTCTATTAGTAAGGGAGGCTACTTCTGGACATGATACATGTTACTGACTCTCCAAAATCGTCACTTCATGCACAGTCTTTTAGGATAAGAAAGTTAAGCCAAAAAATCAATAACAAAAAGAAAATTCTGTCCTGGACAAGATGGTGTAGACCTGTTTCCCCTTGTTCCTTCCCACTAAAGACAATGATAAACCCTGAAAACAATGAAGAGTCAGCCAAAGAATTTTGAAAGGTGGAAAGGAGAAGGCAAATTGTTTAGGAGCCTCAGAGTGGGAGGAGCAACATGGCTGCGGGTCTTGCAACCCCTTCATATGAAAGAAAAAGAAGACCCAGGCCCAGTATTTCTCAGCAGCCAGCCTGGTAGCAGAAGTCAGCCCAGGTGGGCTTGTCCTCAGATGGGGGTCCTTCCAGGCACTACTTCAGGCAAGCTCTGCTGAACAACTGCTCAGACAAAGCATTTTTTTCCTGCTGGGCTTAAGACTCTCCTCCCCTAAGGGATCCCAGACAGCCCGGCAGCACTGGTAGAGAGATCCCAGCCAGACATGCTCCCAACTCTGGAAGCCTCTTTGCCCTCTCAAGCTCAAGACTCCTCTCCCCCAGTGAGAGACACTGAGGTGCAGGGTGACACCAACAAGAGGATCCTGTCACAAAAAGCACCTGACAAGGAAATGCTCTCCATGCACCATAGGCAAGAAAGATCTCTCCAAAATGCAGCCCAGGGAGTTTCTTTATTCATATACTGGTCTGGGAAATTCCTTCTTCCCTTCAGGTAGCACCAGCAGAAAGGAGTGGGAGCCTCAGAAAAAAATGAGATAAACTAAGTAAACCAAAATAATACCACAAAGACTGAAAATTATATCATCATTGGAACCACAGATGACAAAAGTAGGCCAGGCCTTTGGGCTAACCCTACATGGGGACCCTGCGTGCTAAACAAAATGTTTAAGTAGAATCCAGACTGTTAGAGTAGCCAAAATGCTCAGGGTGCACTCTAAATCATCCATTACAACGAGAACCTGGACAATCACAACCTGAATGAGAAAAGACAATCAAATGACCTTAACATTGAGAGGGATCAAATGTTGGAATCATCTGACAAATATTTCAAAGCAACCACCATAAAAATGCTTCCATAATCAATTTTGAAGTTTCCTGAAACAAATGGAATAATAGAACATCTCAGCAAACCAATAGGGCTTATTTAAAAGAACCAAATAAAAATCATGGAATTGAAAAATACTGTAGCAGGAATAAAATCTTGTTAGATGAACTCAGTGCTAGAGTGGAGATGGTAGAGGGTAGAGTCAATGAACTTGAGGACAGCTCAATAGAATTTGACTCAATCTGACAAGAGCGATAAAATAGACGCAAAAAAAAAAAAAAAAAAAAAAAAGGAACAGAGCTTCAGAGCCTTATTGGACCATAATGAAAGATCCAATATTCTTATTACTGAAGTTTCAAAAAAAAGAGAAGAAAGAAATGGGCTGAAAGTCTTTGAAATACTGGCTTTAAAGCTTTTCAAATTTAGCGCAGATTTATAAATCTGAGCAAACTCAAAACAAAATAAACTCCAATAAATCTGTGCCAAGACACATCGTAATTAAGCTATTGAAAATTAAAGGGAAAAACCTTGAATCAGCCAGAGAGAAACAACACATTTTTTAACAAGGACCACGAATTTGATTAAAAGCAGGATTCTCATCTGGAACCCTGGAAGCCAGAAGGAAATATCGCAACATTTTTTAAGTACAGGAAGACCAGAAGTCAGCTGTGAATTCCATACCTTCAGGAATGAAGGCAAAAGGAAGATACTCTCCGACAAAATAAATAAATAAATAAAAATAAATGAGCTTGTCACCAGCTGACTTTCTTTAAAAGAGATGTTTTGGGGCGCCTGGGTGGCGCAGTCGGTTAAGCGTCCGACTTCAGCCAGGTCACGATCTCGCGGTCCGTGAGTTCGAGCCCCGCATCAGGCTCTGGGCTGATGGCTCAGAGCCTGGAGCCTGTTTCCGATTCTGTGTCTCCCTCTCTCTCTGCCCCTCCCCCGTTCATGCTCTGTCTCTCTCTGTCCCAAAAATAAATAAACGTTGAAAAAAAAAATTTATAAAAAAAAAAAAAAAAAGAGATGTTTTGAAGGAAATTCTTTGAACAGGATGTAAATGATAAAGAAAGGAACATGAGAATATCAGGAAGATGGAACAATAGAAAAAGCAGAAATATGGGCACATATTAGAGACTATCTTTCTCGTGAATTTTACAGATTCTCTTTGATTATTGAAATAAAAGCGATAGCACCATCTGACACTCAAGACAGTGGTACCTAAAAGAAAGATCCTGAGCAAGGCAGGAGCCTTGAGGGCAGACTCACCACGGAGCCTCCCCCCACCTCTACCCTGACTTTGAGTCAGTGAGCTGCTCAGCAAGCCTGGCCAGCCTGGTGTGGGGCCCCTCACTCTCTGCTGCATAGGTAAGGCTATACCCCTTAGCAGAGAGTAAGGATAAGAACCAAAAACTAAAATGAAAATGGAGCTACGAAAGCACACCTTTAAGTCTTTGGGTTAGTTTTTTTGTAACTGATTCTTTTGTGTAATGCAACTGACTAGCTTTAAATCGTTGTAATATTTTGTAAGTTTCCTTTTTAATTTTAAGATTTCTTAAAAGATTTAAGAGTTTCTTAAGAGAATTGGTCACATTAGACTTCTGATTTTAACTGAATGATAAGAAGTGTTTACATTTGCTATATTTAAACGCCTAGGGAAATTTAGTTTGTTAAATGATATATGTATGCAGTATGAACTAAATAGTGGGAGGCATGCTTATTTCATATTCAAAGAAAACCTAATTGTTTGGTATATTCACACAGTAAATAAATTGGACATTATCCAAGTACAAATTGTAGGAATATTATTTTCAATGCCTTAAAGCTTCTCAATTTTTTATTTGAGAGGGAGAGAGAGAGTATTCAGCAGTCTCCATGCTCAGCTTGGAGCCCAATGGGGACTTGATCCCACGACCCTGGGATCATGACCTGAGCTGATATCAAGAGTCATCCACTCAACCAACTGAGCCACCCAGGCATCCATATCAAATACCAAATGATTTATCAATAAGGGAATCCAAATAACCATAATTCTCATCACTATTATTTCCATGCCATTTATTGGGCACCTCTTTTGTGCATTTAGGGGCAACAGCAACACTTCCCTCACAGGAGAGAGCTGGTCACTACTAATGGTTTTCTAACAAGGGTTGCTACACTCCAGCATGGAGGTCTTTAACCCTGCCCCTGTGCTTCTCGGGTCTGAGTGTCATCATCAGTAGAACGGAAATTAATAGGAGATAAAATAATATGATATAATGCGTTTGGCTCAGGGTTTCCAGGAAGTAGAAGTGGTTAACACCTGTTAAATATTTACACTAGTGACTACCACGTGGTTAGTCTTCCATGCATGTTACTTACTATCATTATTCATTATTATTATTAATAACCCCTGGGAATCTAGGAAGGCTTCTCAAAAGAGGTGACACAGGAGTTGGACTGTGGAGGGGAATAGCAATGTTTTCAGTGCGATTTAAGAATGAGGAGGGCACTCTAGGTAGAGGGAACAGCACGTACACAGGTCCAGAGACAGGAGACACATGTGGCCTTCGTGGAAATTCAAAGCAGTCGGGTACTAATGGCACAGGCATGGAGAGAGAAAAGGCCAGGGGCCCTTGGAGGCCAGGTGTTGGAAGGCCACAAATGGTGGCTGAGGTCCACAGTCTTAGCCCTGCAGGCCGGAGTCCACAGACCTCTGTTAGGTTCACAGGATGTCTTCTCAGGGGGAGCATAACCTATGCATATTTAGTAACTTTGTGGCTTTGTGTTTATAGTTTTTTTTTTTAAATTTTTTTTTTCAACGTTTATTTATTTTTGGGACGGAGAGAGACAGAGCATGAACGGGGGAGGGGCAGAGAGAGAGGGAGACACAGAATCGGAAACAGGCTCCAGGCTCTGAGCCATCAGCCCAGAGCCCGACGCGGGGCTCGAACTCACGGACCGCGAGATCGTGACCTGGCTGAAGTCGGACGCTTAACCGACTGCGCCACCCAGGCGCCCCCGTGTTTATAGTTTTTAAAAGGCTCTTTTAAAATGATAGTTTGCATTTGGAAGACGTTTTAACTGACTCAGATTTTAGTTTCATTAAGTCGGGATCCTGCCACGGTACCTCAAACTAAGATTCTTGGTCACCCGGAAATTTGGAACCAAAGTCTTATGGAGACTTTCTCCCCTCCCCCTTCTCCCTCCCCCTCTCTCTGTACATAGATTCACCCACACCCATATGTCTAGGCTAAGAAAGGGTGCTGCATTATCCATACTGTTAGGCTTATGAGATTATATTTATATATTTATAAATACACACACATACATACACACACACACACACATTTCTTTTTCACTTTTTTTCAAGGTGACAGCACATTTTTATAAGCTTCAGAAACACTGCTGTGGGCAATGAATGCGTGTGGGCAAGGGCCAGTTTTGTGGTGTGACAGCTGTCCGACCCTCTGGGCTCTGCATTGAGAGGCGCTCTGGACACATTTGAATGCCATGCTGTTACCAGAGATCCTCAGTGACTTTTGTACAAGGGCCCCCGCACGTTCGTTTTACACTGGGTCCTGCAGATTGCGTGGCCAGTCCTGTGCGCGGGGCACTGATGATCAGCTTATTCTCCTCATTGGTAGGTACGAAACCTGAGGTTTAGAGATGTCCATCATCTTGAATCGGGAAGTGGAAGATGGATGGGGCCAGCCTGGCTGACGCCTTTTTATTGTGCGTGAAGGTAGCCAAGTGCTGTATTTGAGTTTGGGGGAGAGACATAATTAGTTCCAACAGTTTTCCTTGAGTCAATAAACAAACATTCCCCTCACCAGGAGAGTCCCTTCCAAGGGGTTCCTGCTGTGGGCTTTTTGAGGCCTTTTTCCAGCAGCAGCTAATGTCTCCGCACCTCCCACCCAGGACTCCGGATCTGGGACTGAGCATTCAAGGTGGGAAAGCTTGGATCTTAATGGTCTCCACCCAGGCTGCTGTCCTGGGTGCCCAGAGCGGCTGCCACCCCGCATGTCAAGGCTAAGACATGGGCTGCCTAATATGTACCATCAGGCCGCTGCTAGTGATGGGGGCCGTTGGGGACCCCTGCTCTCTACCTGACCCTCACTCCAGGAGGCTCCCATTTTATTCCACCATCAGAGACCCCTTCGGGGGATCCCTTATAAGAGCAGGTTCATGTCACGGACAGCCAATGCTAAGCAGTGAGTTCTGGGCAGGTGCTCCAGAAGCCGCCCACCCCCGCTCAGGGCTGCTCTGACAGTAAGAAGGGTCTTCCTTACTGTGACGGCTCCAGAATGTGTCAGCGTGGCTGGATTGAGCTGCATTTCCAAGAACTCATTTTCAGCTATGTTTCTGGTTAAGGTGAGTCCCAGGAAGATCTTGGGAGTCTGGAAAGGTCTGCTGGGAAGTGGCACACACATCCATTGCTGCTGACTGCTGATTCATCTTGAGGGCAGCTGTGTGTGCCTAACCCTGCTATGGAGGGCCCAGGACACCCTTGTCACCAGGTCCAAGGCCACACGATGGACACGGTTTCAGCCCGAGCTCCCATTGGTAGCTCTGGCCTGCCTGGGCCCCTCCCTTCCTGACAGCCTGTTGCATGGATGGCAAACTTGAGCAGCAGCTGTGAGGACAGCAGCCTTGGAGGGACGGCTTAGCCAAACCGCCTTCCATCACTGGGTCAGGTCAGGCCCCTCCATCAAAGCACGCATCTCTTTCTGGTTCTGCTTCTCGGAGTGAACCCCCAATGACACACTTAGATCCCACGGGAATCAGGCTCCCTCTAACTTGCACTTGTGCGCCCTAACTTGACCTCTGGGAGGAACAAGCCTGTTCTCTCCTCTGCATCAGACTTTCCACTGCATCTGCTTTTCTCCAGCCCAGAGACCCTCAGGGCCTTCAGACGACCTGCCGAGGAATGTCTGGGCCCTCTCAAAGCTGGTGCTCTTGTGCCCCGTCTTGTCCTCATAGGGAACACCCAGAACAGGGCTCGATTGTCCAGGTGAGGCCTTTGCTTTCTTAAGTCCTTACTGCAGACCCTTCACACGGAGCTCTGACAAAACACATATCAACGACCCCTAGTTCTTGCCTGAATTCATGAGAACCCGTTCTTTCTCCTGACTGCAGGAGAGAGTGGCCCCGGGAGAAACCTAACCCACTCGGGTCTTGTTTGGTTTTCTGCCCAGAGACTGAATGCCAGGCCAGGCTGGGCTGCCTCTGTCTCGTTATCACTCATCGGGCATCTCGGGCTTGGCAGAGGCTGTCTGCTAGTCTCAACACAGTGTCCTCGGTGGGTCCTGGCTGCATGGGGGGCTGCAAGGGGCTGGAAGTACCCACTCACCCTTCCCCTCACTCCCAGGGTGGACACAGAGTGGAGCCACTCAGCCAGCTGAGTTTATGCACCTGGTTCTCTGTAGTTAACTGGCTTCTGAAGTCACTGAACATTCCAGACCTCTCACCTTACCCCATGGCTCAGGGCTCTGACAGATGTAAAGAAAGGACTAGAAGTGGACCAGTCTGTTTGATATGCTTCTGCAGTGCTCTCATCCAGGCACTGGGGTTCTGTCCTGTTCTGCCTCACTTATCTGCCCAAATAAATTGTTCAGCTTTCAGTTCAGGCTTTTTCATTAAAACAATGAGGCAGTGAGACTAATTGCCTGACAACTTATCTCTGGACCCTCCCCCACTCCAGAAAAGCCAGCCACCCCCCCCCCCCCACAAAATCTAGGCAGAGGCTAGATCCTACCTTACCCTTGGTCTACCCTGACTCCTTAATTTCTGGCCATAAACATACACTGTCCACACTTGTTAATCTCATGGCCCCTTAATTCCTGTGATTTTATAAGTCTTGTAATCTTGGAACAAAGGTTTCTTCATGGACAACCAATCCCAAGGAAACTCAAAAGGTAGTTTGGGGATCCCAGAAAAGAAAGATTTAAGCCACGGTTGAGACCTTAGAGGTTGACTCATGCATGTTTAGTACTGCTATAGGCACTGACTTTGGGTCAGGTACTGGTGGGGGCATCATCTGCACTGATAGTGGCATCTGTGACTGCATGTGTCTGTCCCCAGACAATTTATGTGGGGCTAGTTATAGGCAGGTATATAGAATTTGCTTATAAATTTCTGTGAGCTTCTAAGACCGGAGTGAGTCGGAAAGACTGGACCTCGAAATGGAGCTAGCCCTTCTGTGGTCTCCTGGGAGCAAGAATGGGAGCCCACTGAGTCATAGAAAGGGCCACTTCAGGCACCTTCTGAGAGTTCTTTTGGACTGTGTGAACCACCCCTCCCCCCACCTGTGGTTCCAGATTGGCTTAGAGATTCTTCAAGATGTGAGGCGAAAGGCCAAGAAATCGGTTCCTCCTACCCCTTCAGCTGGGGTGGTCATCCTCCCTGAGGGCTGGGGAACTGGCATCTGGGAAGCTGCCATCATTAGCCCCCATGTTTACTCTAACTCCTCCTAGAATCTGAGACTGCGTCTCAGCTGGGCTCTGCTAGGCCATCCGTGAGGTGTGCTGGGGCCAGCACACCAGTAGCTCTGATGTCTCTTCCTTCTCCATCACCTCTCCTGTCCCTTTCTCCTACCTCCCATGCCTGGGCCCTCCTGCAAGATGACAGAAGTTTGGCCTAAGCTTGTAGTGCTCCTAACCCCCTTGCCATATTTGGTCTGCCCCCCTCATTTGTTCTGAAAAAAAAAAAAAAAAAAAAAAAACCAGTTATTGTCAACTTGTTTTTCTCTCCCAAACCAACCAATGGGCCTTTCTTCATGACATAATAGCCTTGGGGGCTCTCCCACCTTTTTTAAATGTTTATTTATTATTTTTGAGAGAGAGGGAGTGCGAGTGGGGGAGGGGCAGAGACAGAGGGGGACAGAGGATCCAAAGCGGGCTCTGTACTGAGAGCAGCGAGCCCGACATGGGGCTTGAACTCCCAAACTGTGAGATCATGACCTGAGTCAAAGTCAGACGCTCAACCGCCTGAGTACCACCTTTTCACTGAGTGTCTTTGGCAAGTGAATGACACCTTTGTGCTTTCATCAAATGGAGAAAATCATTGATGTTGGTTTGAGGATGCTGGAATCTGCGAGGGTGATTTATGAAGGTATCTGGGGGAGGCTGACCCCCTGTAGGTATCTTGTACCTATAGGACCCCGCTGCCCCTGTTCTTGCTCTGCTAGTTCAACCACAGTCACTCAATAATTGTCCCCTTATGTCCCTGACCAGGGGCACTGCTCTCTTCTAGGCAGGGAAGCCTGGGACCCAGTGGCCTCAAGCTGTATGCTCATGGACTCCTGGGTGTGTCCAGGGCTCTTGGCCCCACTGAAGCTCCCTCCCCAAGAGGCCATCAAAACAGAGAACATGACTCCTAAAACAATTCTCCCATGAGGTGCGATAGTTCCAGAAACAACTTACCACATTTCACAGCAAAGTTTACTCTGTAATCAAAGTTTAAGTAACAAAACAGCCATTCCTACCCCCACACTGCTGAAGCTTATGATAATAACTCAGTGATTTCTTAAAAAAAAAAAAAAAAAAAAAAAAAAAAAAAAGTTGTGTTGACATATTTCTTTTCCTGGCCAAAAAAAGAAAGGAGTGAAAGAGAAAATACAAATGTAATTTTTGCCCAAGCTCAGGAGAAAGCCCGAGACTGTGTTTCTCCCCAGGTCAGCAGGATTTCTGGGTTGTGATGTTTGTGGCCCAAGGACAGGGCCTCAGGGGGGCTGGCTGAGTACTTTCCAGGACCCTTACCTTCAATGAAAAAAGGGCAATGGGAACCAAGAAAAGGCAAGGATGGGTGCCGATACAGGATTCTGGAACAGTGTCTTCGGCTGGAAGTGCCCAGCACTAGGCAATGAGGCCTGGGATCTGCTGAGCCCTGCAACTGACACACATGTGGCCTGGGACAAGTGACGGGTCCTCTCCAACCCTCTGTTTTCCCCTCTGTGAGAGGGGTCTCCACAGTCCTTATGATATCTGAGAGCAGATGTCTGGTCTCTCTTTTGTCCCACTGGAGAGAATGGGGGCCAGGTACTGTCTCTGCTTTTGTGTCTTTTTCCTGCCCTCCCCAACCCCCCACTCACGAGACCTCAGTAGCCTCCCATGGAAGCCCAAGCAAAGTTCCAGCAGGGTCAGCCCATTAAACCTTGCAGGATCTGCAGAGGAAGTGAGCTCGTAGGAAGAGGCCTCCCTCCAAAAAAGAAGACCACAAAGGACCACTGTTGACAAGCTCGTGCCATGTGCCAGGCACACACTTTATCCTCACGACAGCTCTGTGAGGCCAGTGTGGAAAATCAGGTCCAGGGAAGCCTATTCACATGCCCAAGGCATCCAGGCCTCCCCACTTCCTGAGCTGCCTACTTGGGAGGTGGCAGAAAACCCAACCCAACAGGGACCCTGGGGATGGTGCCTGTGTGTGACCCTCGCTGCAGCAGGCCTAGGCACTCTGTCTGCACTCCACTTTGGTTCTCCCTCCCTGGGGCCAGAATCCAGAAATTCCTGAGTCCCGAGGGCCCTGTTGTCCAGAGCTCTGCAGTCACCGGGACCCTGTTTTCTCCTAATCTTGAGCGGGGATCCTCACCGTGGTTTCTAAAGGACCTGAGAGGTCACTGACTCCTTATTTCATGATTTACCCATTAAATCATGATTTAACACAGGGGGAACGGAGCCCCAGAGAAGTTCGGTGATAGTCCAAGGTCACCTGACCCGTGAACCAACCCAGCTGCGCTTTGTTGCAAAAGCTGACCTACGGGCCAGCCCTGCCAGTCCCACAAGGGCACGGAGCTGACGTAGCCAAGCCACTGTGCAACTAGGAACCTAACCAGCGAATCGCAGCAGCAATGCCCCCCCCCCCCCCCCCACTCCCCCGGCTGTAGAGACAACTCGCCAGGATAAGTATGGAACATAAATGACACAGTGCCCGGCACCTGGAAGGTGTTTGAGACATTAGCAACTAACACACATATTCTTTCTATCCCGCGGCAGGCTCTGTTCCACAGGCACTTAACTCGTTTACCCTCACGTGTCTGTGAGGCCGGCACCGTGGTCGTCTCCAGTTTACAGAGGACACAACTGAGACTCGGCGAGGCGGGCTCGTCCGGGCTTCTGTGGGACAGGGTCTGCGCTCCTGAAGGCCGGTTCAACGGCTCTCTCTTCCTCTCTTGGAGCCTGGAGACAGACTGGAGGAGACCCAGCCTGGCAGAGTGGGGGAAGGGCCTTTCAGGGCACAACGCCACCTGAGGGAGGGCCTGGACGGGAGAGGATGTGGTGCACTTTAAAGCTGACATATTTCACTTTGGAAATCCTCCCCTGATGCTCTCCAGATGCAGGAAATGGCTGAAGTGTACATTACTCAAAAGCCATCCCAGGTGAATAATCTGACATGGAAACCGAAGGGAAAGCAGGTTGAGTGTGGGGGGACACTTACCTGCTGTTCAGGGGCCATACGGCGCGTGAGATGGCCTTCACCAGCAGTTTGCGGGGGGCCCCCCCTTCTGATGGCTGTCACTGTCCATATGCACTTGTCAGCCGATTTCATCTTCATGGCTCTGAGACACGAAAGGGCGGGCCAAGGAGGCAAAGCCCACCCAGGACAAGGCAGCCACGCACTACAGACCCCTGATTATGCCTGGTAGGAGGGTGTGTTTTTAAAACACTATCCAACAAACCATATTCCGCTTTTAATTCCCAGCCAACAAGTATCCCAAGCTGGCCCGGGCCTCTGGGCCCGGGACCCCAGCCACTCGGCCCTCCTCGCCGAGGCTGGAGATGTCAGGGGGCCTCCACACCACCTCCAGCTGTCCAGGTCGGGTGGGCAAGAGTGCCCAGGCCACCGCTCAGCGGATCTGTCCTCACCGGCGTCTGGCACACCTCACACCTCAGTGCAGCACGCTGTGGGGACAGGAGCTCTGGAGTTGCTGCTGCCTGGCTGGAAGGCCCAGCCGAGGTCGGACCACAAGCTCCCTGGGCCTCAGTTTCCTCATTTGCCAAGCAAGGATAGTGATGCCTCCCTGTAGGACTGCTGAGAGGCTGCTCTGGGGGCAGAAGAGAAAGTGGGAACCCAGGTGGTCGGTGTCCTAGAGACGAAGGAGGCAGAGAACAAGGAGGGAAGCTGAGAGATGGGACAAAGCGGCAGCAGGGAGAGGTAAGGAGTTTTCACCGGTGGGGTGGGGGGGTGGAGTGTAGGAGGAAATGGCTCCTGTTGGGGAAGTGGCTTCCCCAAGGTCAGTAGGGGACACCACCATCCAGGAACAGGTGTCAGACACCTGACGATCCTTGGTGCCCTGTTCTCCCTGCGGCAGAAGCCACACCTTACTCTAAGTGGGCTGCTCCTTCCTCAACCCCTCCTGGGTTTCTTCTTGCTTGTGGGATGGAGAGAGATTCCTGCCCCTGGCCAGAGTCTATTTGTGGACTTCCCCGCCCTCCTCTCTTGCCTCCTCCCCGACACTGTCTCTTCAGCCTCCCGAGCCTTTTCCTTCCCCAGTTATCACCGCACTGCCATCTGCCCCAGTGCCTTGACACATGCTGTTTTCATCACTCAGTTCTTCCTTCTCCTCTTCCTGTGGTTTTCGCTCATCCTTCAGATACTTGGTCTCCCTGACTAGGAAACAGCCTTAAAGTGCGTTAGTGTGCCTGCATACAACAGGCATGGTCCATTATGGCATTTCCACAGCCGTACTTCTTGTTCTTGAGAGGGAGGGGTCCTCCTTGGTTTAATATCTGCCTCCTTCTGCCACTAGAAGGTGATCTTTGTGAGGGCAGGAGCTCTGGTACCCCAAGGCCCCGTGCCAAATACAGAAGGAGGTGCTGAATGCTGGACCGTTGGGTCTGTGGGGTCTTAATGAAGTAGTCAGGTTCTATAGCTTTTGACCATCTTAAAGGAGTGGCTTTCACGTGCTATAACTATTAAGTTTCTGTGAAATGGAGTGTGCAGAAAGTCGGCCCCTCTTTGTTCCGGATACGCCTCTGGGAGTCCAGAGAAGATGTGAGGATTCCTGGTTTGTGTCAGAAACAGAAACAGGAGCAGAGAGCTGCCGAAGGAGGCCTTCCCCGTGAGGGTTCCCGAGAGCACACACTCGTGCTGCGGCTGGGGTCACACACTCCTGCAGCAGAAATGCGTGTTACACCTCTGCGACAGCGTGAATTACAACCACGGAGTTAGGCCTCGTCTCCTCCTTGAGGTGGGGCCTGAACTGTAACCTAGAGCTCAGATTTCAAAACCAAAGTGTGACGGGCCAGGCCTGCCTTCAGGGCCTTTGACTCCTTCCGGCCTAGTGAGGAGGGAAGGCGAAGTGACACTTATCACCCCCCAGCTCTGTTTGGAGAGCAGGGGGAGCTCAGGCAGGTCCCAGATGATGTTTCAGCTTTGTCTGAAAGCAGGAAAGACAGCCTCTGGGAAGACGCAAGGGAGGGCTTGGGGGGTTCAGGTAAAGGTGTGGAAGTGTGGAGGACAGACGTGGCATATTCAAGACGTCTTATGGGTGGCCTTCGTGGGGAGTGCTAGGGGAAGGGTGTCAGCAATATGGTGGCAACACACAATGAGCCACCAAAGGATTTACGACAGACTCTGCTGTGGGAACTGTGACCTTGGTAGCCAGGGGGCACTCTCCCAGAGGGTGTAGGGGAGGCCTGGGGCGGGGAGAGGGGAGGAGGCTGTGGCCACAGTCCAGCCGGGAGGGGGGAGGCCTGAATGAAGGAGGGCAGCAGGGACAGAAGGGCAAGACAGAACCCAGCACCCTACTGTTATCTGCTGCAGGGGTGACAGATCCCACTGCCTGCTCAGGACTGAGCTAACCCAAGAGCAGAGTCTGTAATTGCCACGAATGGCCACGGATCCCCCTGCTCTGGTTTCGTCCACTGGCCCCACCCAATGGCGGCCCCACCCAATGGGCAGCAGCAGGCGGTGAAGGCATGTCGAAGGATAAACACATACCGAAAAATAGATTTGTAAGTTCTCATTAGTGTAGGGAAAGAACAGAATACATGCTACCTTGAGAGAAAAAGATGGAGTGGGGGTGGGGGGGGGGGTGTTTAATAGGCCCAGTGGGAAAAGGGCCCTCCAAGGAGGTGGTTTTTAAGTCAGATCCTGAGAAACCAGTAGGAGTTGGTAGGTAAAGAGTGAGGGAAAGGCTTCCGGCAGAGAGAACAACATAGACCAAGCCCCTGAAGAGGCAAACCACACGTGCTTGGAGGAGTGGACACCGAACAGTGGCTGTCGGTGCCTGAGGGGCAGTAGGGGTGAAAACTGAAGAGGCAGCAAGGCCCTAATGGCCTTGGAGAGGACTTGGGGAGGCTTGGCGAGGACTGGTGAGGTCCTGGTGAAGGCCTCACTGAGATCGTCTGTCAGAGTAGGAGCTTGGTCTGTGGCCTCTGTTGTCCCCAAGTCCAGCCCAAGTCCTGACACAGAGCAGGTTCTCAGTAATAATCATCCATGCATGGGAAAAGATGATCTTTAGGCCCCAGAGCCGTGGACGCTGACGACCCCCCTTGTGGACTGGTGTGGTGGACTTTGGGAGGTCTGGGACTTGCCTAAACTCCCGGGGGCCGTGCCCTACTCTCTCTAGCCAGCCTAAAGGAAAGGACCCCTGGGAAGCAGCACAGGCCCTTTTTCTTTGCTAATTACTACCTGACATTTTAATGTTCATGTTTAATTACATTCTCCACCACTTGGTGCAAAAAAATAAAAACACATGAAGCCTTAGAGACCTATAAACCAAATAAGAGAACTTTTGTAAAGCCCTTTGAAGTCCCTACTGGAGCCCAAAATCCTTTGAATGTGCCAATTGTGTGATGGGGTTTTTGAAATGAGGAAAGGTTCTGGGCTCTGGGGGCACATTCACACGAAAGCACACACGTACGCATGCACACATGGGTCGGAGAGGCCCATAAACCGGCCACGACCGCCATCCCCAGGTCCCCTGAGCCCACGCAGCTCTGGTCCGCAGCACAAGTTACTCAGAAGAGTGTCACTTATGAGTTGAGGGGCCCAAGTTCACAGTCCAGCTCTGTCATCCCTCATGCAAGACCTGGGCAAGTGACAAGGTGTGTGTCTCCTCATCGAATGGGCAGGGGTGACGCCTGTGAACGAGGGCCTTCCGTTCTGGTGTGTGATACCTTCTCATCCACACTGGGTTTAGTAAGGTGGCTTATTAAGTCACCAGATTTCGAGTTCAATTTATAATCTTTGAAAAGATTTTCCATGGGAATGAATTCACCCTCCAGAGAAGGGTCCTCCCTCAGACAAGGTTGTGCCCAGATCCCTAGCATTCAAGGGCAGCTTTGGGGGTGGTCGGGTGGGGTGACCCTTCTGAGTTGCCCTCACATAATTGTTTTCCTGAGCCGCTCAGTCACAGTTTTGCTGTCAGGATGCTCTTAAACCCGACAGCAAGGACTTTTTGAGGCCGGGCCTGAATTCAGATGAGCCAAACTCACCGATGACCACTTCACATTCATTTCCAATCACTCTGGAAGCAGGAAGGAGTGGGCCATCGTGGCAGAGTGCAATTTCCAAGCATTGTATCAGCGGTATTGTTTGGATCTAGTGAAGGCTCAGGATGACCTCCCAAGAGAAGCTCAGGTGCCTAGGAAAGCCAGCAGAGCATCTGGAAATGACTTTTCCTTGTTGGCTGCCCAAACTATAGAAGAGCTGGAAACATGCACTCAGCCAAACACTTCCTATGTCCTTCTGGTCTAATGTTGTCTCAGCCACAGCAGCAAGAGCACTGAATGATGCTCATGTACCGTGTGGCCACCCGCAGTTGAAGCGGTGACTCCAGACTGTGAGGACAGAAGGTCTCTTCTGCTTGCAGATGGGGATCGGAGAGATCCCCAGGAAAGAGTATTAGCTGGTGTCTCAGCCTCCTCTGGCCAACTCAGAGCAGCACAGTTGAGGCAAGCAGATGGACCTAGGATCAATTCTGTGCCTCATCATTTTTTGTTGGGGAATCTTGGCCAAGTGAACTTCCTTAAGTTTCATCTGTATGGGGGGGACAGACCACCCACTCCACACAATTGTTGGGACAGTTAAGTGAGAGAATGTGTGTTAGGGGCTTGACATATTACAGGTGAGAAAAAAATGTGTCTAGCAAGGGGCAATAGCATGAACAGACACTATGTGTAATTGGATATTGGAAGAGTCTACAGGTGACAGTGGAGACCAAGTAAGACAAGGAGCCAGAGGTGGACCATGGAGAGGGTTAAATGCCACCCTGAAGAAATATGCACGTGTCTGTAGCTGCCAGAGAGCATGGAGGACTGTAAGCTGGACAGAGACAAAGGACCAATTTCCTTCCCTCTCAACTTTGTCCACCTGCTCTTAATTCTTTAAATGTCACTTGATGGGGGCACCTGGGTGGCTCAGTCAGCTAAGTGTTTGACTTCGGCTCAGGTCATGATCTCACAGTTTGTGGGTTCGAGCCCCGCGTCGGGCTCTGCGCTGACAGCTCGGAGCCTGGAGACTGCCTCGGATTCTGTGTCTCCCTCTTTCTCTGCCCCTCCCCGGCTTGCTCTCTGTCTCTCCGTCTCTCTCTCAAAATAAATAAATATGAAAAGAATCTTTTTTAATTTCACTTGATGAACTAATCAGGATTGACAGTAAAAGAGCTTATGCTAGACTTTTCTCTCCCGTTCCCCTACGGTTCTGATGAGGAGCACTGGGCAACTCAGAGGGTCTGGCATACATTAGGTGTTGATGAGTATCTGCTAAAATGAACAAAATGTACTGTAATAAGAGTTGAACTCGAGTCCAGCCCCTCGGGACAACTTTGGAACATAAATGAAAATATCATTCTAGATGTTTAATGAAAACTATTTACTCTCAATGAACCTTAGGTGAGCTGCAAATTATTCACATTTAGTTCAGTAACTGGTGGCTGTTTGGCGAAGTCTGGATTACTTGTAAGACCCTGGAGCTGGTCAGTAGATAACCCTGCGGTGTGATGCTAGCTTTCGCCTCCTCCCCCAGCCTGGACATCTTTTTCATGAAAGGACACTTTCCTGTTTGTACAGCAGCTGGAGGCTCACACGTGAAATCTTTATATGCACTGCAAGCAGTCCAGGCATCTGACTTCCATTCTCCACTCACAGCTGGGAGCAAGTGCGAGAAATCAGCAGAAAGTTGGAGGTTTGTTAACAGGGGGTTTATCTTGGCACTCGGTTGCAATTAAATCCGGTGGGTTAAAAGCTTCTGAATGCATTACCCTCTTTTAAACAGGGCACTTTTAAAGAGCGTTTCCACAATGAACAATATTCATCACGGAGGTTATATATGGCTGCCTTTCACCCTCAAATAATGCTTTCTTTGCTTGGAAGGAAAAGCAACTTTCCCATCATCATAATTGAATCCAAACATCTGTCACCCACAAAGGCATGGTTTCAGAGGTCGGCTAATGGATATCTGGCTTACACGGCACCCAGAACCACACTCATTTGCAGCAAATTTACACCCACACCCACACGCACATGCACACTCCCCAAATGCGTCGCTCCAGAAAATACATTTCCATTATCATTTCTTTGAATAAAATTAAGGCAGCAGTGAAGAAAGAGAATGTAGCTGGAGTAGCAAAAGGAGCAGAGGCTTGGGTCAGGAGACCGTGGTTCTGACCGTGGCTGCTGTCACAGGTTGCAAAGCCTACGACGAGCAGCCTAACTCCTCTGGCTCTCAGTTTCCACACCCGTGAAAAGCGTGGATGATAAAACCACCTCTACCACTGAACTCTCGCAACCCACCCACAGCCGTAAGTGTCCATGCCTTCGTGCCTTTGCGGGAAGGTCCCTCTGCCAGAGGCTTGTGATCCTTCAAGACGCAGCAGGTAAGAGGCTGCTTCCCCCAGGAAGCCCTCCCTGCTTCTCCCAGGGAGAGTTACCCGCTCATTTTCAATCGTCCCAGAACCCTTGCCGCTACTTCCATTATAGTTTTTACTGCATTAGATGGCAACCACTTAACTTACGTGCCAATCTCCCCACCTAAACTATTAACCCACGGAGAACAGGCCAGGTCTTATTTTTCTCCCTTTCCCTAGTGGCAAGCACGGATTAGCGCAGTGTAGGTGCTAGGAAAAGGCTGAAGGGAAGAAAAAAACAACGTGACAAGTAATTGCTTGATCGACACCATCCCCTAGTGAGAGCAGCCCAGAGGCACGTCTGTAGCTGGCCCCAGTCTCTCTCCCCGCTGATGCTGGGGATGAGTTGCTGACAGAGGGCTGGGGAAACCCAGTGCTCGTCCCTTCTCATGCTCTTGGCTCATTGTCTTTGAACAGTCCAGACATCTCGTCTAGGCAACTCGTCTTTTTATGACCGAGTTGCTACCTCATTCGCTCCTCTGTTCTCCTCCCCTCCTGCCTGCCTGCTATGTTCCAGGAAACACAGCCAAGTTGCCCAGCATACCATGTTCTCTCGTACCCCTGAGTCTATCCCTTTGCACTGCGGCCCCACCTGCCTTCCTCACCTCGCTCATCCTTACCTGTCTCCAAGGCTCTTGCCCCAGGAATCTTTCCTGGATCACCTAAGCCTCCTATTCTCTGCCAGCCAGAATGCCATCCTGGACCCTAATGAGTCTGTCTGTTTGAGGGTCTGTGAGCTCCTTGAGGACAAATGACGGGTCCTGATCACCTCATCGTCCCCTCCAATACCTGCTGCAGCACCTGCCACATATGAGTGGACAGGTGAGTGGCATTTGCCTGACCAGTAAAGAGTCCTGTTGGAGGTCAACCACAAAACTTTTGCAGTATTATGATCACGCCATGCCACCAGGTTGAGGGTTTGTCTTCTTGGCCTTTGAAGATGCTCTTCTTCTTGACCTTGACCAGTTTCTGAGAAAAGTTCCTTAAAATCCTCCAGTTGTAGCCATCAGTTTTCAATTACATTGCGTGTGTATATATCTCATGTATTTCTATATTTATAAATGTATATCCAGTTAAGATATGTTGAAACTATATTTTAGGTATCGATAAGTATGTGATTATCTTAATTCCTTTACAGAGTCAGCGTTGGCCTGGATTCTCTCGTTTCAGCTCCCATTCCCACCCCTGCCTTTCTCCCACTATTATTTTCAACCTCTCTATGTTGTTTTGTTTCAGGTAAATCTTTTGTAGGCAGCTTATGGTATCATTTTGAAAATCCAATTTCACTGTCTGTATCCTCTAGGATTTCCACCTGGCAAAATCACATTTATATTTGTCCAGCAATGTCTAAAATTATTCAGTATCTCTATCTTCATCCCAGAGAAGACACTGCTCCAGCATATTTCCAGCGCCCCGCGAACACCCCTGCCCCACGTCTTCCACAAGTTGAGATCCATATTTATTTTTTCTATCAAGAATTAATAGTATCTGCCAACGTAGTTGACCAACTATCTTGACCATTTCTTCTTGTACCCCACTCTTCTCTGGATTTATTTTCCTTCTTGTTGAAGCTCATCTTTTAGTAGTTTTTTTTTTTTTTTTTTTTTTTTTTTTTGCAATGAAGGTAAATAGATGCTAAACTATCTTAGTCTTTTATGTCAGAATATGCCTTTATTTTGAATACTCTGGAATAGGAGTTAACTGGGTGCAGAATTCTAGGCTGACAGTTCCTTTAAAGATAATTTTCAGTGTCTTCTCGCCCCTGTTGTGGCTGATTGAACGGTGCTAAGCCTGATTCCTTCATAAGCAATCTCTTAAGTAAATTTTGTGACTCCAGCTTTCTCTCTGACATGTTATTTTTTGGTTACAATGTGTACTCAGATATAGATTTATTCCCATTGATTTTAGTATGTGCTTTCAATCTGAATGCCCAGTCCCTTGTTAACTCTTGAAAATTCTCACCACTTCAAACATTGCCCCTCCTCTTCCCTCAACTTCTGGAACTTGCATTAGATGAATGTCAGAGATTCCCAATGCCCCTCCCTATACTCTGGCTTCCCTTCCAAATAGCCATGCTTCCTTTTCCCCCTTTTATTTTTCTCTTTTTATGGAGCTCAGACTCAGAGGATCAAGTTAATCATAAACCTCACTTCATTCCATCTGCTCCGTGCAAGGTCCCTCTCTGGTTTTATTCACATAGCTATTCTGTTTCATGGTGATCCTCCCCCTCCCCCACTCCCACAAGAGGGACCCCTGCAGTCTGTTTCATGAGTAGTGTTTTGTTCGGATGTGATCTTAAAAAACACGTATTGTTTCCTGAACATGAATTTTTAACTTGTGGGAACATATTGTGTTACTTAGATCATTTCGTTTCTTAATTTTTCACCAAGCACTGTATTTTGTAAGAACCATCCCCATGTTGCGTGTTCTCAAGTTCATTACTTCTAATTGCTGCATAATAATGCTATATGTGCCTCGACCATGTGTTACCAATTTACTCATCTATCCATCTGTACCCTCTACCTGTCTCCAGGAGCATGCCTAATTTAATTAGTGCAAGACCGCCTTTCATAACAGTTGTGATACAGCATAAGCCTCCCTTCGATGTGTATAAGGTGCCTGTATCCCTTGCCCCTACCAACATTTGGCTTTACTCGACTTTTCCATTTTTACTAGCCTTTTTGATTGCTGTGTTTTTGACAACACTATCTTCCAATTTTACAGCCAGATCTTCCAGTTTATTAATTTTGTCTTTCACTGGGCCCAGTGTTTATCCTTTCATAGATCTTAATGATTTGCTTTGTTTTATTTTAAGGACTCTATTTTTTATTTCATGGATTTCTAATTATTTTCCTTTTATACATTCACTTGGTTTGGATTCAGAGTCACGTGTTTTTATGTTGTAAACACCTGTTGTTTTGATTGCTAGTAGTTCATTGCCTCTTAGAAAACAATAAATATCTTTATTTTCAAGATGGATGGTCCCTCAGTCTGTCCCTCAGCCCCACATTCCGGATCCACCATACTTTGTTCTGTGTTTTGTTGTTGTTGTCGATTTTTTCTGGAGCGCTTATCAACTAACATACTATACAGATTGCTATGTCTTTCTCCCTGTAGATGGGTCTTTGTTTTCGGCCTTAGGCTTAGCTTGGTTGTGAGCTCTATCTCCACCATCCTTTTTAAAAACAGATTTCTAAAAATGCTTTTTTTCTTACCCTTTGGTCACTGCCATGATTTTCACGAATCTATTTTGTAATTCAAAAGCCAAGGACTGGGGCACCTGGGTGGTTCAGTCAGTTAAGCATCTGACTTCGGCTCGGGTCATGATCTCACAGGCTGGTGAGCTCAAGCCCTGCATCGGGCTCTGTGCTGATGGCTCAGAGCCTGGAGCCTGCTTTGGATTCTGTGTCTCCCTCTCTCTCTCCCCCTCCCCTGCTTGTGCTCTGTCTCTCAAAAATAAATAAACATTAAAAATTCTTCACTCTAAAAAAAAAAGCCAAGGACTGATTCTTTTCCTTTCTTCTGCATTATAGTTTCATGACCATTCTCTGAGCCCATAAAGACTGAAACTAAATGTATAAACATCTCTAAAAATCTGAGAATATTATCCCCCACAAATACCCTTGTATGTGGTCTCTTTTTCTCCTAGTCTTTCACTGGGCAACTTGGGCATCATGTCCTTTGGACAAGCGGGTCAGATTTTCATCTTAGCCCGCTGGGCTGCCATAATAAGATACCACAGGCTGGGTGCCTTGAACGAGAGATGCCATTCTCTCACAGTTCTGGGGCGAGAAGTCCAAGATCAAGTCCTGGCAGGGTTGGTTTCTCCTGAGGCCTCTCTCCTTGGCTTGCAGAGGGCTGCCTTCTGGCTGTGTCCTCACGTGGCCTTCCCTCAGTGAGCGTACAGAGAGAGAGAGAGAGAGCACTCTGCTATCTCTTCTTCTAGGGACACCAGCCCTAGTGGATTAGGGCCCCACCCTTATGACCTTATTTAACCTCATTACCTCCTTTCAGGCTCTACGTCCCAATGCAGTCACCTTGGGGATTAGGGCTTCAACCTATGAATTTGCGGGCGTGGGGAGACGGTTCAGCCCATGGCATTCCTACCAGAAGCCGTGTGAGAACCGAACAGAAACAGAGTGGCAAATAGTGAGTGTGCACACTCAGGCATTTGTTTGGTGCTTCTCTTATTGGTGGTCATCAACAAGAATAAAGCGACACCTTTTGTGAATCGAAGGTGACACACACACACTGTCACTGCCTCTACATCTCTACCTCGTGTGAGAGTGAACGGAGGGGCCCAGGGAGGTGGAACTTTACCCTAGTGAGACAGCTGCTGGTTACCAGCAGAGACGTCAATTACCTTGGCGCAGACCGTCTTTGTTCTGCTCTGTTCTACCTCGCACGGCCCCTCTGGGAACTTGACGTTAGCAGGTAAGTGCCTCTTGCCCACACTCACCGTTTTGCGCCGAGAAGGTTATTCTCCGCAATAGTACTCACGAGAAGGAGTCGAGATCCCAAGTCCTCTCTTTTTGAAGCCGACAGGAGAGGACACAGGGGTGGAAATTCACTGTGAGGCAGAGAAGGAGGGACTGGTTACCCTGGCCCCACATGGACCCCAGGTGGCAGGGAAGGATGTGGCTGAGCCTGGACAGCCCTCCTGTCCCGCCTCCCTGGGCAGGTGTTGGGAACATGTGTGGGTGTGGGTGTGAGTGTGTTCATGTGCACATGGATGGAGGTGAGTAGCAGCAGGCGTCTGCCTGAGTAATTGAACACAGGGAGTTAGGCCCGCCGAACGTGGGTGTGTCACTGCAGAGCTTGTAGGAGGGCCAGAGACGCCCCTGCCCTGCCTCCTGCCTCCTGCCCTGACCTAGCACTGCCATGCACCCGTATCCACAGTCCAGCACTCTCTGCTTAAGGAGTATAGAAGCGGGGTGCAACAGCAAGAACAACGCTCAGAAGAGAGCAGCACCGGGGCAGAGGGGGGAGGCCATCAGCCTGACCAGGGGCTGGGCCAGCCTTCCTGGGTTTTTAAGGGCTGGTGATCCGATTCCAGGAAGAAGGATACTCCTTGGGGAGCGTGCGAGGGGGGTAGACACATGCTATTTTAAGTTAAATGTTTCTATTTTAAGTGTTCATATTCTAAACGCTATTTTAAGTTAAATTTTAAGTTAAACGAGATTTCATTTTGCATACCAAGCTCATGAATTGCCTCCACAATTTTGAAGTTAAGGAAATGAAGGCAAAATGTGTATTTATGGATTGAACACTTGTTTATTTAGCACCAGTTTATCAGAGAGAATCAACACCCGCCTGCCTATAAGGAGTGTCCAGTCTGGGCCTAGGCCACCTATGCCAATGCCACGTGATGCATGCAGCGTGATAAAGCCTGAGGAGCCGGGAAGAGGGGCTTCCTGGAGGAGGTGTCCCCTGAGCGGTGCCTTGATGAGTGAACAAGAGCTTGCCAGGAGAAGAGGGCGATTAGAGCAGCAGAAGGGGCCCCTCTGGTAAGGCAGGAGCGAGGCATCTTTATTCCACTTCTTTGAAAGTAAGAGTTTCCCATCCAGTGGGTGGGGCTGGGCTCATCCATGACCACAGATGCTTCTGGGGAGGAGCTGGAGGTCACCCATACTGACTGATGTGCCACCTGCCATCAAGGGCATTGAGTGTGCAGCGAACTGCAACATCAGAACTCTCTGTCCTGCACAGGACATGTGCCCCCCTCCCCCATGGGAACATTTCCCAGGAATCTGGCCAAACCAGAGCTGATGCTGGAGACACAGAGACCTCCTCAGCTTGGCGGGCCCCTCTGCCCAGAGTGGAATGCCCTCCAGGAGGAGCCCCATCCCCGACTCCTGCCTTCATCTGCTTTTCATCGCCTTCTCTCCCTGCTCGCTAACCAAACACGGTCTCAATTGCCAACTGCTTGCTGCTGGGTCAGGAGGCTCACCCTCACAAAGGAGCTTGGAGAGTGAAGCTCCTTGAGTGACACTCCAGTAGGTCAAGATTTATCTAGGTGCAGGGGTTTCATCCCAGTGCTGGTGAGTCTTGCACCGAGTTTCAGATTCCCAGAGCAATCCCAGAGCGCAGAGCACTCCCCGGGCCCCAGCTGGCTGCACGATGCTCTCTGGCAGAAGTCTGGGTTCTGACGAGGCTCTGTTTATCCACAGATCACATTTAGGTACCCACGAGGGATACTGCTAACAGCATCAGGGAGCATCCGGGATCCTTCATCCCACAGTTTCTTAAGTTGCTGTCAGAGGACTTTGGCTAAACCTGTTCCTCGTCTCTCCAAATAAGTTACAGAAAGAGCAGTTTTCTGTGCCATCACACATATCAGCAATCAAGTGACAGACCCCAGGAGGCTTCACGCCCCTGGCTGAGGGTATTGCTGGTGAGTCGGTGTGGTTTGGGGCCAGGATCTCCAAACCATTAGGATGTGTTGGATGGGGAGTAAGTCCCGACACCATCTCTCTATTGTGGAGTCAGTACACCCTAAGGGCCTTCCCAAGTCGCAGAGGCATTGATGCTGAAGTGCAGAGGACAGGACGGCTGGTGACTGTCCTTGCCACAAGGGAGGCAGTGGCAGGGATGCTCAGGCACCTGAGATGAGATGTAAAAATACAACCATCCGTGTTGTTTGTGTGTTGTGGGAATCTCTTATGCTGAGTCCGGGCATCCTTACTGCGGAAAGGAGTGGGTTTTCAGGAGGTTCCTCTGGCAGAGAGACAAGGCAGAAAATGGGCCCAGCTAGATGGGGGCTGGGCTGTGCTCTTTCACATGGTCTGTGGCATCTGGAACCCACCGAAGGTGTGTACCCGAGGTACAGGTTTTAAAGGGACATCGTTGAGTTGGGGCACCTGGGAGGAAGCTACAGCTAGATCCAGCAGAGGACGATGTGGGCCCTGAGGCCACCAGGCTCAGGGTCCTGAGTGTGTCCAGTGGGGCCATGAGCCGCAGGATGGGGTGGGCAGGAGGGTAAGCGGAACGGTGAGCCTGTGTTCCTGGGACTTTACTAACTTCCCTCTCTGCAGCCATCAAAAGGCTGGCTGGGGACCAGGAACACACTTCATCCATGATTGGAGGGGTAGGAAGGCAGGGAGAAGAGTTTTTCCAATGGTGCACAGTCCTTATAAAAATAGTATCAGTTTGTGCCCTTTCATATTGGGGTCCCTGTCTGTGGACTTTCTTTGAGCTCTGACACGTAGGGAGGGCAGCAGGAGAAGCAGCCTGGAAAGAGCCCCCCTGTGCAGGTGAGTGTCTCCAGCCTGACCAGTGCCTCCAGAAGATGGGGACCTTACAAAAGGACACGTCCTCCAATAAATAAAGGAGTGTGAAAAGCCGAGAGGGAGATGAGACCCTGCGTTAAGTTAAAAATAATAAATACTGAGTGGCCAAAAGAGATAACAGTGGCAAGTAAGGGGCAGAGGGGAGACCAAAAGCCCTGGAGAGATGCAGTCCGGGGAACTATTGAATTGCAGCTGTTTTTATTAAGCTCACGGACCATGGCAGACTCCAAAATGGCCACAGAGCTTCGAGCAACTCCCGTGGCATGTTGGCGTCTTTCCCCACCCCTGGTTCAGGCTGGCCTTGTGACTTGCTTGGGCCAGTGGGAGAGTAGCAGACGTGACCTAAGCAGAGATTTGCTTGCTCATTAGGGCTTTCCCTCTTGCTGCTCTTGGGGCTCTCTTGCTATGTGATGAAGTGTGAGAACCTTCTGGATAACGAAAGACATTGAGCTCACTCCTCTTCCTCTTCCTCCTTCCTCACCCTCAAAATGCGCTTTAAACATCCCTTTCTCCAAGGATCCTTTTCTAACCCACCAGGATGAATTAGGAACCCTCCTTTGGGCTTCGGTAGAATGGAAATCAGCACCCCATGTAGTAATTTGGAGCATATCTATTACCCCCACCAGCATACTTATGAGTTTCTCAAAGCTTGGAGTATGTTCATTTGGCTTTACAGCTCGTGCCTCCAGCACTGAAGCTGATACATAATAGGCACTCAATACACATTTGCTGAAGAAAGAAGGGGAGGAGGAAAGGAAGGAAGGGGGGGGGCAGTGGGAGGAAGAAAGAATACCCATCTGGACCTGCACGCAGCATCTTACGTAAGAACTAGAATGAACAGTGTCGGTAGGAACTCTCTGGTTTAACATAAAATCATACGATCTCACAATGACACAGAACCTTGATATTTACAGCTACTGTTTCATAAATATTTTTTTCTCAATGAGTCTCATAACAGTATTGCATAAAAGATCATTTTCATTCCTATCTGAAGATACATCTTATTCTTTTATCTACCTTAAATCTCACCCCTATCCTAGAGGGCTTAGATGCCTTGTCCAGCATTGTGATCCATTCAGTGTTGACAGCAGGACTGAAGCCAGGATTTCTTTTTTTTTTTTAATGTTTATTTATTTATCGTGAGAGAGGGAGACAGAGTAGAGGAGGGACAGAGAGAGAGAAAGAGAGAGAATCCAAGTGGGATCCACACCGTTGGCGTGGAACTCTATGTAGGGCTCCAACTCACAAACCGTTAAGATCATGACCTAAGCTGAGATCAACAGTCGGACACTTAGCTGACTGAGCCACCTAGGCACCCCAAAGCCAGGGTTTCTGACTCCAAATGCCCACACCATCCTATCGGGAGGTGCCTCTCATGATCAGTCACTTGAGCGATGCCTTAAAAAGTTTTGCCATATCTATGGACCATTTGTCATTAACATTTTTTACTTAAAAAAAAAAAATTTAACGTGTATTTATTTTTGAGAGACAGAGACAGAGAACGAGCAGGGGAGGGGCAGAAGCAGAGGAAGTCACAGAATCCGAAGCAGGCTCTAGGCTCTGAGAGTCAGCACAGAGCCTGCTGAGGGGCATGAACCCACGAACGGTGAGATCATGACCTGAGCCGAAGTCGGATGCTTAACCAACTGAGTCACCCAGGAGCTCTACTTACTTTTTTTTTTAATGGACTAATTTCAACTTTAGTATATTTACTAGTTTTCAATTAATTTTTTTAAATTTTGAGATAACTTCAGATTCATGTGTAGTCGTAAGAAACAATAGATCCCTATATCTTTCACTCAGTTTTCCCCAATGGTAATATCTTGAAAGACTGTAGTGCAATATCACAGCCAGGATTATTAACACTGATACAGTCAAGATACAGAATATTTCCATCACTATAAGGATCCCTCCTGTTGCCTTCTTACAACTACATTTATTCCCGTCCCACCTCATCCCCTCCTTGATCCCTCACAATCACTAATCCGTTTTCTTTTTCTACAATTTTGTAAGATTGAGAGCATTCCATAAAGGGAACTGTTTGGTATGCAATATTTTTGAATTGGTTTTATTTTTTTTTAAGTTTTTTTTTTTAATTTATTTTTTGAGAGAATCAGAGACAGAGTGCCAGCTGGGGAGGGGCAGAGAGAGAGGGAGACACAGAATCCGAAGCAGGCTCCAGGCTCTGAGCTGTCAGCACAAAGCCCCACATGGGGCTCAAACCCACAAACAGCGAGGTCATGACCTGAGCCGGAGTCAGACGCTTAACGGACTGAGCCACTCAGGTGCCCCTACCTATTTATGTTTGAAAGACACTGACAAACACTTTGGCAGTGTGGCTGTATTATTTTAAATTCCCATCGGCACTGCATGAGTGACCCAGTTTCTCCATATGCTTGCCAGCACTGGAGATAGGCATTCTGATAGATACGTAGTGATATATCAGCACTGGAGACAGGCATTCTGATAGATACGTAGTGATATATCATTGTGGTTTTAATTTGCATTTCCCTAACGGCTGATGGTGTTAAAGATTTCTTCGTGTGCTTATTTTACATCGGTATCCCCTCTTTGGTGAAATGTCTCCTCTAGTCTTTAGTCTATGTACTAATTGAATTGTTTGAATTTTTGTCGGTGGGTTTTTGAGAGTTCTTTGTATATTCTAGGTCCTAGTTATAGGTCTAGTCCTTTGTTGGATACATGGTTTGCAAATATTTCCTCCCAGTCTATAGCTTATATTTTTATGCTCTTCACAGGGCCTTTTGTGGAGCAAACATCATTATATTTGTGAAGTCTAATTTATCAATTTTCCATCTATGGATTGTGCTTTTGGTACCAAGTCCAATAACTCTTTGTCCAGCCCTACCTCCTGGAGATTTTCTTGTAGTTGTTTAAAAGTTTTGTGCTTTCAATGTTTTACATTTAAGTTTATCAACAATTGTTTTGTTCTTTTTTCTTTGTTGCCTGTGAATGAATGCCTAATTCCTCCAGCACCATTTGTTGAAAAGAGCATCGTCCCTTCGTTGAATAGCTTTTGCCCCTTTGTCAAAAAATCACATGGGCGTGGGTGGATCTGTTTCTTAGTTCTTTCTCTCATTCACTGATCGATCTCTGTGTCTGTCTCTCCACCCATACCACACAACCTTGACTAATATAGGTATCTAATAAATCTTAAAATTAGGTAGACTGATTCTTCCCACCTTATTAGTACTTTTAAAAATTGTTTTAGCTATTCAAGTTCCTTTTTCTTTCCCTATACATTTTGAATGTATTTTTTATAAAATTTTTTTTTCAACGTTTATTTATTTTTGGGACAGAGAGAGACAGAGCATGAACGGGGAGGGGCAGAGAGAGAGGGAGACACAGAATCGGAAACAGGCTCCAGGCTCTGAGCCATCAGCCCAGAGCCCGACGCGGGGCTCGAACTCACGGACCGCGAGATCGTGACCTGGCTGAAGTCGGACGCTTAACCGACTGCGCCACCCAGGCACCCCTTGAATGTATTTTTTAGAATAATTTTAAAATAATTTTGCTTATATTTACAAAAAATATCTTGCTGGGATTTTGATAAAATGGCATTAAACTGTATTTCAACTTGGGGATAATTGACACCTCAGTTGGCTAGATACCTTCCATAGCCCCTCTTTCCCACCCACCATTGTCAAACAGATGTGATATGTCCATCTCTGCAGCCCAGGGACCCTCTCAGGACACAATAAGGGAAATAAAATAAATCACATGTAGACTATTTAAAGAATACTCTTCTATTCACTTCACCCATCCTTGAGTGAGCAGGGGACTCCTCTTGAGCCTGGGACAGATAGAGGAATAAAACGCTGTCCCCGTCCTCCAGGAGTTCAAGAACACGCTTTGGTGACAAACGTGCAACCGTTAATCATCGGGGCTGTGCTGGGCATCTGTGCAGAAAGCTACATGTATCCAGTGGCCAGGTTTCCCTGGGGAGCAGGGGACATTAGGTAGTACTTAACCTACATAAGGACCCAAAAAGGTAGCGATGTTTACCCCATTCTGCAGTGGAGAAAATTGAGACTTTTACATAATTTTCCCAAGATCGCAAAGTCAGTAAATGACAGAACTGGTTTGGGCTCTACGCCAAATCCCTAGGTGTTTTTTTTTGTTGTTGTTGTTTTGTTTTTGTTTTTTTCCATTGAGCAAACGGAAGGCTCAGTATTTATTGAATGGATGTAGAAAGGTAGATATAAATTCTGTGCATCTGCCAAGAAGAGAAAGAGCAGTCGCTCCCCTGGCCCTTTCCAGCAGGGGCTGCTGGTGCTCCCGCCCGGGGGTCTGCGCGGCCTGTCCCGGGAGCACCACGCCAGTGCTGCCCACAGCCTGGGGAGGACTCCCCCCCACCCTCCTGTCCCCAGGAAGGCCTGCGGGGATCCTCTTCACACTCCTGGGTTGTTTGCTCAATTCCACTCACCCAGCAGATGACTTTGAATAAATAGCCTCCTTCATGTGAACCTGGCTGGGGGGCCGGGGCCGGGGGGTGAGCGTGTAAGGAAGTGTGGGCAGTGAAGAGAAGCTTCTGAGTTCATAGGGCAGGTCCGCCGCCCAAAGCGTGAAGCGATTTGTCCAAGGAAGCACGTCCATCAGATGAGAGCCAGGATCTGGACTCCAGGTTTGCCTGGGCCTTCCCCACGTGCCCCTGGGCCTCTTTGGAGATTCAGAGGAACCGATGAAGCAGCCAGCAACGCTGAACGTGCAGATGACCCAAGAGAAGGAAGGGGCCGCCGCGGAGCCCCTGGGCCAGGGGGAGGACATGCGTCTCTGCTCTGCCCCAGACGGTGCCCTGCCAAGGCCCGCTCTGCCTGCGTCCTGGGGGGCTCTGGGCTGAGGCCCCATTTCAACTTCCTCCCAGGCGGGGCCCAGCCCACTGCAACAGCTCGGCACAGCCCAGCACAGCTCCCAGCGAACCCCGAGTGAACTCTTGGGGGGTTTATTTTCATTTCTTCTTGGCAGGACGTAACTTCCTGCTTCTAAGAAAAACATCTTTAAGCGGAGCCATGAACTAGTTCCAGGGCGTTCTGCACATCCCCCAGCTCCGACAGAACAACATGATGAGCCCAATTGGAAGCACATGGAGCCTGTTTCCTTTCAAAATCCCCAAGAGTCTCAGGCTTGGAGGAGAGAGGTGTTTGATAAATCATGTTGGAGATTTTATCAGGTCCAGCGCGTGAGAGCAAAACCCAAGAGAAGGAGGAGGAGCCAACGCAGGCCTCAGAATCCACTCCGGGGAAGCCCGAAGGGCAAGAGCCACTTGGGCCAAATCAGGACTGAACAACAGGAAGAAGCCCGTGTTTACCGAGCACCCGCTTCGTGCCAGGTGCTGGGCTAATCCAGCGGCCAGAGACCGAAGTAAGCCGGGCACCTGCCCTGACTCCTGCCGGGAAGGCTTCACAAACTATAGTTACAAGGCGCGGGGAGCAAAGGGCTGAGGAATTCTGACCATGTGGACACCCGGAGCTGAGCTGGTACTGGGGCTCCGTCCTCACATCACCTCTGAGGACCAAGGGGAGACGAATTTGTGTAAGCCAAGGGGCGCGGTCTTGAGTCATCCTCCTCTGCCCCCATCTGTGTGCAGGCGGATCCGTGCTTGGCCGAGTCGCAGGATGCTCCCCAGGAGAACACGGCCGCCCAGGGCAGGACAGAGAAGGGCAGTGAAGAAGGACGTGTTGAGAGCCCAAGAGGGCCAGCAGTGCTAGCCCGCGCCCCCGTCCCCCGCGCCCCCGTCCCTGCGCCCCCGTCCCCGCGCCCCCATCCCCCTCCTCTGGCCTCACCAGGAAGAGCGGGCAGTGTGTTCAAGCCCTCACCCAGACAACTGGCCTTGCTAACCATCACGGCCTGGACGCAGGTCACACGTAGCAGTGACTGGCTTTGTCACCTAGCTTTAGTGGTTCATACACAAACATCCCCTACAATGTGGTCACTTCATTAATAATTTCCTTGCAGTCTCCGAGAAACAGTATCGCGGAGGCCCTTTCTCATATGACAGGAAAGGGTGCCAAGACCAACGGACTTTGAACTCAGACAGCAATAGTTCCAACTGTACCTTCTTAGCAGACTCAGTCTCCACTCATCAGTTTTCTTATCTGTGGAATGGGCACAAGGACAGATACTTTATGGATTTGGTGTGAGGGTTATTTTAGTTACTCATGTATCCCTTTTTGTTACAAAAAGATTAGGATAAGGGTGCCTGGGTGGCTCAGTTGGTTAAGTGTCTGACTTTGGCTCAGGTCATGATCTCACGGTCTGTGGGTTCGAGCCCTGCAGCGGACTCTGCTGACAGTTCAGAGCCTGGAGCCTGCTTCGGATTCTGTGCCCCGCCCCTTCTCTTTGCACCTCCCCGCTTATAAGTGACTTATAAGGATACATAAGATAGACGAAAATGGTACAGAAACAACAATAAAAGAAGGATAGGAGCAAAGGAGAAGACAGTGAATCTGGGAATAAGGCTAAGAACTGCACGCCATGATGCCACATCATAGGCTCGGGGTGAAGAACACTTATACCTCTAAGAATTCTTGTTGCTGACATGAGAAAGGGACCCCGTGGGCTCCACAGTTGGTGGAGGTCACATGATGAAGCAGAACAAGTCCACAAGAACCTCAACAATTCCTGGTACCGAGACGAGGTAGGAATTAAGCCTGTTCGTCTTTTTGAAGAGAATGCGGTGTGGGATAATGACGGATGTCCTAGGAAAATGTTATCAGTCCTGACAGGGGGCAACCTCGCGACCTGGATAAATAGCATCACACAGCAAAGCAATTCAGTCAAAGCAAATGTGCCAGATGTAGATTTGGATGTAGATTTCACAGTACTGGGAAGAACGATCTTTCAAGAAATTATCCTCTCACGTGTCGACAAATTGAAGACTGTTTTCTCCAATCGCTACAGGATGGGCAGCCGCTCCTGGTTGCTGATGAAACGCAGACCCCGTAAGTTTTGGCAAGAAGTGGAACACGGGAAGTGTTGGCCTCCTCCTGGGAAAACGGTGATGCCCGACCGTGACTCAGGCCCGAGCTCTTGCTTAGGAGCGTGTCTGTATGTGTCTGTATGTTCCATAATCCTCCATAGAAAATTATTTTGAGTCCACTAGAAAATACAGACTTTAATGAGGGCTTGAATTCCCTAACATCCACACACCTTATTAAATGGACACAATAGTTTCAGTCTTGAGTATGTTCGGAGCCAGCGAAATCAGTGAACCACCCCAGTCAAATAATCTCCATAAATTCTAGCACTCCAAACTTGGGTTTGAACAATGCTATATCCCAGGGAAAGCAAGTAGATTTTTAGTGAAATGAACGATTTAGTTAAAGAGATATTTGTTTATAAGCCACCCAGGTAGAGAATTGTCTACAAAAACTATAACAGAAAATTTTGAGTAGCTGACTCTATGTTCAAGCAATGCATGGATGTTTCAGCCAGCAGATGACTGAGATGCTACATTTCTCGTCTACACAGAAGACAAAGCATGTGTTTATATTACCCACATTCCCTATACCCGGCAATTACATATCCACCTACCCCAGAGAGTATAAGACAATAAGTTTGGTGGTATCTTTTTCAGTGACAGAATACATTTTTCTATTGCTTTAATTTTATAACACTGAGACACTTTAGTAGTAAAAGATCCAAACAATGTTGAAAGTTATAGAATAAATCTCTCCCCTCGCCCCCTTCCCTGCCCATCCTATTCTCCAAGGGCAATCACTTTTCAAAATGTCTGATTTTGCTTTTCCTGGTGGTGACCTCCAGAGCTCTGAATAATATGCCCAGAGCTCTTTTTCTTAACCTGCCAACCCTCAAGAGCACCTCTTAGCTCTTCCTGTTTAAAAAAAAAAAGAAATTTAGGGGTGCCTGGGTGGCTCAGTTGGTTGAGTGTCCGGCTTCAGCTCAGGTCATGATCTTACGGTTTGTGAGTTCAAGCCCCACGTCGGGCTCTGTGCTGACAACTCAGAGCCTGGAGCCTGCTTAGGATTCTGTGTCTCCCTCTCTCTCTGCCCCTCCCCCCCGACACTCTGTCTCTCTCTCAGAAATAAACATTAAAAAAAATTTTTTTAAAGAAATTTTAAATTACTTACATCAGATTTTACTCAGTCTAAACTTCATCTCCATATATCATTTAGTTCTTCAGTTCTCCAAGCTCCCCCTTATGATTTTAAAATATGCTCAAAGCTATTTCTTGATCTCTATTTACAGAGCACCTGTTATGTCTCAGCCATGTGAGCTGAAGGAATCATAATCTTTGCTTTCCCTGCTCTTTCCCACTTCTCCATCTCATCTACTATCATTTCTATTCTTTTTAAAAAAAACTTTTTTTTAATGTTTATTTATTTTTGAGAGAGACAGAGTGTGAGCAGAGGAGGGACAGAGAGAGAGAGGGAGACACAGAATCCGAAGCAGGCTCCAGGCTCTGAGCTGTCAGCACAGAGCCCGACGCGGGGCTCAAACCCCCGAACCATGCGATCATGACCCGAGCCAGAGTCGGATGCTTAACCGACTGAGTCACCTACGTACCCCTGTCATTTCTGTTCTTACTTCAAACTGTTAAGGTTTATAATATTTTCTTTTTCCTTTGTCAATATATCATATTTTATTGATTTGAAACGGTCATGAATTCTAGGACACACATTGCTTTATGTTCCAGTAAGTAAAAGTAAATAAATACATACATGCTGCCAATGATACCCCATTAAAAGCATATCCTAGTTTCAGAGAGGCTAAAATATGGGGGGAAATGTGTCTTAGAATCAATGAAAGATGGTAATTAGTCTCTGGTGTTTTGCTCTATTTATAAGTTAATTCTAAATATAGAAATGAACTGCCTTTATAATACTATCATTGTGTAATATTCCGGTAGGTGATTAGGACTGTAGAGAAGGAATATAGCTTTTGTCATAAAACATGTGCTTCTCAGATGGAATTGGTCCATGTCAAAGAGATTCTCTTTTCTTGTAGTCTATAATTTGCCCCAAATCATACAACACTTTCTTGCTTTTCATATGGTTTTCTAATACATCTTTCCTGGAATGTCTATTATATATTTTTTTTCTTCTTCTTAAAAAAAAAAAAAAAAAAGGAATACCTTGCCTTCACTTTAGCACTAAGATGGTCTGGCCCCCAAATCATATTATATGTTGTGAAATCTACTTTTTTCTCAAAAATATTCTTTTTGGGACCCTTTGGTTTGACCAATGTGTTTGTAGCCCTGCCACATAGCTGCCATCCTTAGATGTCCCAGCACGGAGTACTGCTTTCTAGCTTCATTTTCCTGAAGGTACACATGTCCTTCTCTCCATTAGATCCCTTTTCATTACTTTGTAGCGTACCCTCATGTAATGTTTTTCAGAAGAATAATAAGAAAGTGTGTTTCTGATTATGCATATTCATTGACCTCTGCTCCCTTACCAAACCCCACTGAAATGACAATAAAGTGGCTTTTTAAAGCACATTGTTTAAGGGGCGCCTGGGTGGCGCAGTCGGTTAAGCGTCCGACTTCGGCCAGGTCACGATCTCGCGGTCCGTGAGTTCCAGCCCCGCGTCAAGCTCTGGGCTGATGGCTCAGAGCCTGGAGCCTGTTTCCGATTCTGTGTCTCCCTCTCTCTCTGTCCCTCCCCCGTTCATGCTCTGTCTCTCTCTGTCCCCCAAAAAATAAATAAACGTTGAAAAAAAAAATTTAAAGCACATTTTTTTTTTTTAATTTTTTTTTCAACGTTTATTTATTTTTGGGACAGAGAGAGACAGAGCATGAACGGGGGAGGGGCAGAGAGAGAGGGAGACACAGAATCGGAAACAGGCTCCAGGCTCTGAGCCATCAGCCCAGAGCCTGACGCAGGGCTGGAACTCACGGACCGCGAGATCGTGACCTGGCCAAAGTCGGACGCTTAACCGACTGCGCCACCCAGGCGCCCCTAAAGCACATTGTTTAAGAGACAGGAGAGTAGTTAATACCAATAAATACCGTAAGCTAAAAAGTGGAACAATGAATGGTGAGTGGCTGAGCAGGATCCCAAACCTCCAGGGGTGAATGGTGAGCATTCAATCCCTCTGCAGGCTGGGTGCTAGCGGTCCCCAGACACCTCTGGGAGTGAGGGCCAGGTGAGGCTGGATGCAGGAGGTTTGCTCACAGTGTACTTAAATTTGTTAATGATTTCCCTCAAGCATCAGATGACCTTTTGTTGTTCTTATTTGTGATTGAATTAGGATCCTGATTATAGAGCCAGGCACAACCCTTTTAGTGTGCTGGTCCATACTCTTTCTGTCCTCATGGTTGTTGTGAATTTTTTTCCTCTATGTTCTTTAGCATCTTTTCATTAGCAATTTGGGGAAGATAGATAGATAGATAGATAGATAGATACATCAGTAGATAGTCAGCCATTTTGAACTAGTATAACGGCTGGAAAAATCAAGTGTCTGCCGAGAGATGATTCCTCCTTATTCATAGTGCAAGTCTTGCAAGCTGGGCCCATGATTCAAAAGCAAAATCTTTTGTTGACCTCATGTGACTTTGTCCATAACCAAGTTACATCCATAAATTAAAGGTCATTAAAGGTCAGTGAAATCTACCAATAAGGTGACATAATTATGCTGTTCATTAAAGGTCAATAAATTAAAGGTCATTAAAGGTCAGTGAAATCTACCAGTAAGGTGACATAATTATGCTGTCCCCCAAGTGACAAGCAGTTGAACATTAGGCTGTGTGTAAAGTCCCCTGATTCCATCTGGAAAACATTGGCTTGAAAAACGCTGACCCACAGTGTGTCAAATAAGAAACAGAACAATATTTGGATAAAGGGTCTGTTAATTAAATTTTTAGGGAGGAGAGAAAGGTCTTTTTAAACACAGGATTCCCTTTCTCCAACCACATGGGACCATGTCTATAGAGCCAACACAGGTGAGCAAGGGTTTCAGGAGCAAAGCCCATCCCACTATTCTGAGACCCTTTAATGCCCTAAGTTTTTAGTCAGCTCCTTAAACTGAAGGACCATTGCCCGGTTGAAATGCTCCTATGTCAGTCTGCTTGGGCTACAACAACAAATACCATAGCCTGAGTGATTTAAGCGATAGAAATTTATGTTCTTACAGTTCTAGAGGCTGGAAAGTCCAAGATAAGGATCGCAGCATGGTTGGGTTCTGGTGAGGGCTCTTCGTGGCTTGTGGATGGCTGCCTTCTTGCTGTGTCCTCACATGGAAGAGGGAGAGAGGGAGAGAGAGAGAGCGAGAGTTGCAGCATCTCTTCCTCTTTTATACAGACACCAATTCTATCTGACCAGGGATCCCCCCCCTTATGATCTCATTTAACCTCTATCACCTCTTTAAAGGCCCTATATTCAAATACAGTCACATGAGGAGTTAGGACTTGAACATAAGAAGTGGGGGGTGGGGTCACGATTCTGTCCAGTGCCTTAAGAGCCATGTGTACGAGGACCAGTGGCCATTATTTGTGGAGGAGAGCAGAAAAATATCTCGCAAGTATCCACAGTGATCTGGGACTCTCTCACCTCACTGGGTGCACAACCAGCCTGTCTCTGAGCATCAAGCTTGTTTCTGCTCCTCGTCCACAAAAAGGCTTTAGGGAACCCAACTTCCATCTATTCGAAAGAAAACCATGGCTGCTCCTGGTTTCTATCTAGTTCTTTTCATGTTGGAATAGCACTGGGTGGCCACAAGGCTGTGACTGTCAGTTCTCATCCAGGCTCTCCCATTCAGTCCTGTATGAGCTGGGGAAAGTCATCTAACTTCTCTGAGCCTTCCTTTCCTCTTCTGGAACACAGGGAGCACGGCACCAATCTCAAGGCTGTGGGGAGGACTCAGGAGACCACGGACGTCAGACACACAGTGCTGTATTCGGCAAAGGGTGAAGCCTGCAAATATTCACTCCTTGCTCCTTCCTTGCCCTTCACACAACCAAGGACGTTCTGTGGTCCCCTTCTCATCTGAGATCCTGCAAAATGTAAATTCCATCCATTGTTGTTCAGTGACCCTATCCCTGCGAATGTTCAGACATAGCTGGGCCATATTTCCCAGGATGAAAGCCACACCTGATCCAGGTCCCCCCGTGTGGAAACAGTCTGTGGGTGTCCCTTTGCTTCTTCTTTCTCCTTCTTCCAAGGCAGCTCTGCCTGTGGGTCTGCCTCGGCCCCCAGCCCCCTCCGATCTTACTCTCCTCATAGTGTGTTCCAGGGCAGTGATTCTACAAAGCACCCCCGACCAGCATCCACATTCCTGGGAACCTGCTAACAGGGCAGTCTGGGACCCCAGCCCCTACCCAGTGCGTCAGGAGCCCCAGACACGACCCAGAGATCAGTGTTGTCTCAAGCCCTTCGTGAGAAGCTGACGCAATTTGAGAATTGCTATTTTGGCCAGTGGTGGGTCAACGGGTACGGACCCTCTGTCCCTGGAGAGGACAGGAATTTCTCAGTATGGCACCTGGCAAGTCACATGTAGAAGGATCGGTTGCTGTGGTGTCTTTGCTGTGCTCCTCTCGAAGTCGGCTCTGACCCCAAACACTCTGAGCAACACTTCCTTTTGTTGGTTTTGTTTTATTCACTGCTCCATCCCTGGTGTTGAGAAGGGCGGCTATCCAAGAGCTAAAGAGACAGCGGCGGAATGAAAGTCCAGCAAGATCCTGACATAACTCACCTTCATTGGTGGACCTGTGAGACACAGACAGGGTGTGATCTTGTCAGGGTATGCACTTGAAAATCAGGTGACACACATCGGCGAGGAGAAACAGCTCATTGGAAAGCTAGGCCCCACTGTGGATGATGAAATGGGTGCAACATGTGAAGTCAGGGGTTCATCGGAGGTCACACGTACCCTTCCCCAAACACACCCCCACGTAGAGCAGCAACCTTGGAGGTTAGGAATGATCGTCTCACTGCCCCAGTGGTTCGAGCAGAACAGTAGTGACGCGTGAGCGTGGACCCACGTGGGATTCCACCCGGTTCCTCCAGGCATGGCTGCTGACAGTTCCACGAAGCTGGGGTGCTCACGTCCATCAAGACATGATGCCTTCTAGTGATGGGGCCTGCAGGGGCCAGAGCCAGTTGCCTGGATTTGAATCTGTGCTTTAGCTGTGAGGTCCTAGACAGCCTGTGCCTCAGTTTCCCCAGCTGTAAAATGGGTTCTGGTCTAGTTAGCTGACCCTATCTATGCTCTCAATCTGTCCCTGAACTTCCTTCAGAAATCCTGAGTTTCTCTGGTGACTTTTGCTGTTTAATGTCCGCTACATGCATGCATGTATGTGCATACACACACACACACACACACACACACTCACACACAAACACCAACAGTGACCTTGAGCTACTTGAGAGCAGAGTCTTCACCTCTCAATCACCAGTCCCAGCCCAGTGGGAAGTTACTACATGATGTAGGAGAAAGCACTTTGCCAATGGTCCACTTCTATACAGATTGAATGCTATCAAATATCCAGCCAAGAACAATACAACACCTAGCATGGCCCTGCCTCTGAATTCCTTCTAGAAGTGGGGTTTTCTTTTTTTTTTTTTTTTTAATTTTTTTTTTAATGTTTATTTATTTTTGAGACAGAGAGAGACCGAGCATGAAGGGGGGAGGGGCAGAGAGAGAAGGAGACACAGAATGGGAAGCAGGCTCCAGGCTCTGAGCCATCAGCCCAGAGCCTGACGCGGGGCTCGAACTCACGGACCGCGAGATCGTGACCTGGCTGAAGTCGGACGCTTAACCGACTGCGCCACCCAGGCGCCCCTAGAAGTGGGGTTTTCATTCTGATGATAAAATCTCCCAAATGATGGGGCAGAGTGTCCCATTGGGCCGGGCTGGCAGGGAAGGGCCTCGTGCCCTCCTGGAGAGGCTCCGCCCTACGTTGGCAGTGTGCCCTCTTCCCACTTCGCCGCCACTGGACATCCCCAAGCGAAGAGGCGTCCCTCCGTCCCTGGGTAGTTCCACAAGCTGGAAGGGACTGCGAGGCCCCAGCAGGCATCTCCATTGTTGAGGCCGAGGTGGGGGTGGGGGGGGGGGGACAGCCACAGCACCAGCGATGGTATCTGTTTGATTTTCCTATGGTCAATTAGCCTTTATTTCTAAATACCCTGGGGGTCACAGCGCTGCCCTGAAACAGCCTTTCCAAGCACTGCCTTCCTCTTGAAGACAATGACCAACTTAATGAAGATTGATGGCCCCTTCGCTGGGCCCCTTCCCCACAGTAGGAGGGAGACTCTGAGGAGCCTGGGGGAGGCAGGTGTGACGGCCTTGGTGCTGACACTCCTCCCACAAACCGCTAGCAAAATGGGCTGTCTTCACTGCTGGCCTTCATAAGCAGGTTAAAAATAAACCCCAATGAAGTTGTCTCCTGACCCCAGCTCTGTTTCCACACACCCCAAAGAGACTCTAAAATGCAAATGTGGCCCTTGGGTCAGGCCCTCGCTTAGTTACCTTTTACTACTGCCTTCAGGATAAAAGCTCAGCTGGCACCCAGGATTTCTCCCACCGAGCCCTGATCTCTTCCTCCTCCCTTCCTGCCACCCCTCCCCTGGGCATTTCAGCAGCTCTGAGCCGATGCTGGTTCCAAGCCCTGCCGCCCTGTCTCCTGGGTGGGGACGCACGCTCCTGGTTCCCAGTGTCTGCAGATGGTCTGACAAGCCCCCACTCATCCTCTTTCCCTAAGCCTCTCCTGACCCCAACAGTTAAACCCCTCACTCCACTCTGATGCTGCACATCTGTTCCCTCCTCTGTCTTGTCACTTTGTGTATTCCATTGTCCTTTTTTAAACCTTTCATCCTTTGTTCCTAATTACCGGAGGGCCACATGGTTACCATAAAATAGAAAGTACAGGAACCCACAAGTTCAAGAACGGTCGTGCGCTGTCACCAGGCTGCTGTGGTGTGTATTTTAGTCACTCCATGGTTACATCTGTCTCCCCACGCAGGGCTCTCCTGGAGGCGCTGTCACCCTACTCCCCTGTGGAGCCCTGCCTGGCAGGAGTCACTGGTACAGAGCTAGAGAGAGTAGGTGGGAGGTCCCCACTCACTCTCAGGGTCATGTCCAAAGCCTACACCCTTTGGTTCCTCGGTCCCAGACAGCGATGTGTCTTTCCTACAGTCCTACTCTGCCTCCTGTAAGCCCCTGGAGAAGGGCGACAGGAGATCAATGTCATGACCCGGAGTCCGAGCTGCCTGCTTGCTGCAAATGTTTAGCTGCGAGAAACAGAGGGAGAGTGCTGACGGTGAAGCCCACAGGCTTGGGGAAGGTGTGTAAACCTAGGGCTCTGACCCAGGATCCAGGGCAGCAGAGCTAAGTGGCTCCTTGTGAGCTGCATGCCACAAAGAGCAGAGCAGGAATACAGTGAGCCGACAGTTCTCCCAAAGCTGAAAGACTTGCCTGAGATTAAATCCCGGGCCAGTCTGGTACCTGAACTCCTGCTCTGACCATGGCGGCACTCTGCCCCCATCCAGCAACAAACAAGCATCGGGCTATTCTGATGGGATTTGGTGCCTGGTGCCAGAGTCTGACACGTAGCCCGACAAGTCATGCGGTGGTGGCCTCGGTGAGGGGGTCGTCGACTCCAGGGCGGGTCGGCAAGTGCTTCAGACAGTCAGAGCTGGTCTTCAATGTGTTTTCCACACATCTTGTGATCCTTCTGGCCTTTTCTAGACCAGATGGCCATTAACCTTGAACATATGGGATCTGGTCTTGGCTGGATGTCGAAAGCTGACCTGATCTCAAAGTCTCATTTGAGGTCTTCAAAATAGAATTCACTTCGTCAATAGGGCTTTGTTTTGAAAGTAAACAGGTGGAAAATAACAGATCATGCTTTCAAACATCAGCCGAGTAATAGCCCATGACAGCACGACCTATGTGTTACCAGGCTTCATGGAAACGGTCCGCATGGTTCCAATCACTCTACGTGCTCTGGCCACTCCAGGATGTGAATAGTTTCTAAATGATGTGCACACTCATTTGCAAGGTCCACAGCCAGCTCGGAAGGAATGCTGCCTGAATCACCGAGGAAAAAGACAATAGAACCTGTTTGTAGACATGGATTTTAAGAAACACTCGAGGTTCGTCCCAAAGCCTTCAAATCACCCACACGGCTTTATAACCCCCATGATCACGGTCCACCCTCCTGAGGACCTTCTCCCTACCTGCTCACGGCTTCTTCTAACCCTCATTTCCTCTCTCCCTTAACAGGTCCCACAGGGAGGGAACTGAGAGTTGGGGGAAGCCGGCCAAACGATCTTCTGCCTGGGGAACATTTGCTGATGCTTCCAGGGCTCAGAGATCGGTGACTCCCCAGTGGACCATGCCAAGCTCTTTTCCCTTCATGTCTGAGGCCCGCGGTGCAGTTGAAAGAAAAACTACTCCATGTGTTTCTGATCCATCTCTGCACAGCTCATCCAAAGTTTGGATTTTAAGCGTTCGTAGATATGCATGATGCTTTTGGAGTCTGCTTTACAAGCCTTCCACGCTTTCATTTCTATTGTGAGAGGAAGCTGAGCGTTGCCAAGAGTAAACGAGTTGGCGTCTCAGAAGGTTCACGTTGGGTCTGTAGCACTGAAGCCATAAGGCTTGAGTGGAAGCCGAGTTTCAGAGAAAGTGCTCTCATCTCCACCCAGATGCACCCAGAGAGGACGCTTTCTTTGGAGGGGCTGAAGCCATTATACGTTCAGCCTCTGCACGTTCCATGCGCGCTCACTACAGATCCCCTTGGGCTTTGCCATGTTAAGATACAATCTAACACTGCCAAGAGGCTCTCATCGGTCATGGGTGATCTTTGGGGGGGTGGGGGAAAGGGTCTCCAAAGCCGACAGGGTGAATCACTTCCCACACTGTTAACACGTCAGCGCTACAGCTATTGAGGTTCAGAGCAGGGCAACATGACTGGGGATCTGAATTCCTCTGCTTCCAAATCAGTATTAGTAGCCCAGAAGAAGAATGGAAGGAAACACGGTCTTTCTGGAGAGCCACGCACTAGGGAAGGAAAGAAGGAGGTAGAGCAAGTTACATCCTTCCAATAAAACACTTCAGGAATAGCATGGACTATGCCGCTCGGGGTCTGTCCAGATCTTCCCCTTGGTTGTACAGCTGACACAGTGTTGGTATCCCGAAGGAAACACGTGCAACAACAGGCCAAATGCGTGGTGTTGGGAACTGCTCTCATTTCCACCGAGGCAGGGGGCCTGAAGGGCAGCTGCAGGGTATAGTACAAAGCCAGGCTTGGAGCCAGACATACCTGGGGTTGCATCCTGAATCTACCCCCTCCTAGCCACGTGACCTTGGGCCAATCCTTTCACCTCAGTTTCTTCCTCTGTAAAATGGGTGTAACAATATAACCTCTTGGCATAATGGGGAGAATATATATATAGTGCTTAATAAACAATAATATATGATGATGGCGATGGGCTGCCATTGGTAAGTGAGTAGAGTTCTGTGGCCCTGTGGACTGATTGGCTGAGGCCTCAAGGGCTCTGCTCTCCATTGCAGCATGTTTGAAAAGAGTAAAGCAGAGGTCTTTATAACCCACAGGGTGGGGCGGTGCAGAGCAGGGAAAGAGCTTGAATATGGCTGTCTAAGGCCTTGAGACCTAGGCTTGAGTCTTGGCTCTACATCCCGAGCAAGTAGCTGAACCTCTCTGGGCCTCAGCTTCTTTATCTAGACAAAGGTGGCTTATGGTACTGAAAACCTAAGAATCACAGGAGAGATGGGATATGAGAGTGAGCAGAGCTCTAGGCGGGGCCACAAAGCCAGCGCCTAGGGGGCCAGACAGGTGCAGGAGTGAAGGGCGGCCCGTGGGAGGAAATAGTGGTGGGAAAGGGGGGCTGGGGCATGCCTTCCTGGATGAAGGCATTCACCTTCATGGTTACAAATGCCCCCCACCCCCCACCCTGCCCCCAGCAGGAACCACACTCACTGTGCAAGCCAAACAGAGCAGGCCAGGCTCGGGCAGCTAGATATAACCTCAGGGGCGATCGGTGCCCACAACTTCACATTATACATCGTTACGGAAAGTCTTGCTGTTGAAGATGGAAATCTCCACTGGCTGCCAGTGCATCAGACAGGTTAGAAAACATCAGAAGAAACCGTTTATGAGACGGCGTATGCCTCTCCGTCACCCCATTGTCTCGGACAAGTCATTTGCCTCGTTAAGCCTCACTTTTCCGTCCGCAGAACAGAGTGTCATCGAACATGGAAGGGGATGCCATCTCCAGAGGCCAGACACAGGGCAGGCTCTCAGTCATTGTTTTTAACTTTTTCTTCCCACAAACTAAAAAGTCAAACTGCCCCAATTTTTCTCTGAGGGTTAGTGCAGGCTTTTCTTACTGTTGGTGGTCAGGGGCGCCTGGGTGGTTCAGTTGGTTGAGCGTCTGAATTCGGCTCAGGTCATGATTTCATAGTCCATGAGTTCGAGCCCCACGCTGGGCTCTGTGCTGACGGCTCAGAACCTGGAGCCTGCTTCGGATTCTGTGTCTCCCTCTCTCTCTGCCCCTGCCCCTCTCATGCTCTGTCTCTCTCTGTCTCAGAAATAAATAAACATGAGAGAAAAAATTTTTAAATATTGGTGGTCAAAGATAACAAAAACATAGGCAGGTGCAGATGAGGCCCGTCTGAGGGCAGCCTCCGTTTTGAAATAGCCCAGGGAGAAAATGCAGATCTGGCCTTGGTGCAATTTAATTGCTCTGTTGAGCCATCATGGGAACGCACATAAACAGGAGGGCTTTTCTGCCTCACTTAGGCAGAGGGTTTGCAGGAGGAAGGCTCACTTCCTCACGGGCTCTACTCACAATGGACTCCAGGAAGGCTGTTCTCCTATCTGCCCGACGTGCTTTGCCTCTGGAGGCCCCAGCAGCCGCTAACAGAGCCCCTATTCACTGCCGCCGCTCCAAGTAACAGAGCGGTTCACTACTGCGTGCGCCGGGCACGCGGAGCGCAGGTTTACAAAGAGTTATTTTCTTAAGAACAGATTTTTTAAAATCCCATTTCCTTCCCCGTTGCCCAACCCCCACATCCTTGCGAATGGACCAGAAAGCTCTGTGGCCAAGCTTTTCTTGGATCGTGAAAATCAAGATCAATAAATATCTGTGCCGGAGCATGACTCGCCCCGGCGCCTCCCTGCGTTCTGGAACAGGGGCCCTGGTGGTGCGCGGCCTTGCAGCCCTGGAACCCGGTGATCCCGCCACAAGTCCGTGTTGTGTGCGGGCTCCCCAGGCTGCTAGCACCCAGCGAGGAAAGAACCTTCCCAGGGATAAAGCACACCTCGGGGGGTGCTGGGGGGGCACCCTTCCAGGAGCGTTGCCAGTCTCAGAGGTGGGGGGGGGGGGAAGGGGCCCCGCTCCATTCGTCTGGGGTTTCCAGGATGAATTTTTTTAAAAACAAATTTTTTTAAAGTTTATTCTTGACAGAAAGAGAGACAGAGCACGAGTAGGGGAGGGGCAGAGAGAGAGAGAGAGAGATCCAGAATTCGAAGCAGGCTCCAGGCTCTGAGCCGTCAGCCCAGAGCCCAAAGCCCGGCCGAACTCACGGACTGCGAGATCATGACCCCATCCGAAGTCCTACGCTCAACTGACTGAGCCACCCAGGCGCCCAGCCAGGGTGTATTTTTAGGCCTTGTTTTGCACAGCTTGATTTTCGGTGGTTCATGAGGTGTTCCAGGTACTGCTACCTACCTGAGTTCTGAAGTACCAGCACATTCCCTCTCTATTCCGTGCCTCCCCTCCCTCCATCCCTGACCTCTCTTTAACACGCTCTGATCAGGTGTTCACCCCCACTGTCCCACCAACATCGCAAAGATGACGGCCATCTTGTTAAACCCACTGGTGGGTTCTCTGTCTTCATCTGGCTTGATCCTTCAGCAACATTTGTCAGTGATCACTTCATCCTTTGCAAATACCTTCCCCTCGTTGATGCTTCCATTGAACCAGAAGGCCACACTGGGCTGTCTCCCTACTTCAGCCTGGCTGGGCCTTCTCTTCTTCCTGACCCATTAATTTGGGGGACATCAAGGGCTCAGGCATTTATTGACACTCGCTCCCTGGGTAGTCATATTTGGGCCGGTGGCTTCAAACACCGATGATGCAGTCAATACCCTTACGTTGATCATTTCAGCCCCAACCTCTTCACACTGGCCTGGTTCAATTAATCATTTGAACACCTACGTGGAAGCAATATGTCCCAAACTCAATATGCCCAAAGCATATTGGATCTATCAAGCCCTCCCCTGCTGCAAAACATACCCTACTTAGAATATACACTACATTCTCCATTCTCTTTCTTAATTTTCTTCTTACAATTAGATATTTTTCATCTTTTTCCTTGTTTCCTGTCTGTCCTCCCTGCTACAGAGGGGAGCCCTACAGAGAAGAAACTTTATTTATCTTATATTTCATGCTGTATTCTTAGTACCAAGGACCATCCACTCAGGCACCCAATAAATATTTAATAAATGAATGAATAAAGTAACACTGAATTTTGTAATGTGAGTGTTATTCTCTTTCCAGTTCTCTTTGGATCCATAAAAGCATGTCTGTAACACTGCTCTGACACATGATAATTTCCCTTTTGAACAAAGAGAGAACAGTTTTAGTCTGAAAAACTTGGCAAAATAGTATCTTGCTAGAGTTTAATAAACTTATTTTATTTTCATTGTCTTTTTAATATAGTTTTCTTCTCTTTATGGCAAATATTAATAATTCTATATTTATACTTCTGGTATAAAGTTTCTTTTTAAATTTTATTTATGTAGGCAATATACGTGAATCAATTTAAAGAAAATATTAAGTAAATAATAGAAGACTGGACATTGGTGCTGGGTGGTAAGAGAGAGACTTCTGCCAACAGCCCCAGCCACGGCATCACTGGGCTCCAGGGCCACAGGGAAAGGAAGTGAGGCAGGTGTCTCCTCATCACAGGACCAGGGAGGGGCTTCATGAGGGCCCAGCCCCCAAGGCAAGGCTTTCTCCCTGGAGAACTCTGGATAATGGCTGTGCCCTTTTAATTTCTGCTGGGGCATCTGGAACCCCGCCTTCCTTTCAGGTTACATGGCCAGAGTCAAATGACCTCAAGGACCTTTTGGGAAGGAAGAAAAGAAGGGGAAGGGGAAAGAAGAAGGTGGGGAGTGAGGAAGGAAGCAGGAAAAATATTAAGCATTTATTGTTTGTCACACTTTACAAATGATCTCGATTAATCTACTCTAAATGTTTGGTGCACAGACACAAAGGAACACCTGTCTAATGGCTCCATTGTCTGCCCTGCAACCAGAATGATCTTTGGCAATGAGCCCAGGCATTATCTCCTTCTGCATGAGGCCTCTGCTTCTTGCCAGAGTTTTCTCTGAGACTGGGGGCTGAAAGAGGGCAGGGCCTCGGCACATGTTATACCTCATGGTGGTGTCCCCAGAACCTCACGAATACTGAGCTGCACAAAAGTCTTTGCTGAATAAATGCAATAAAATTAAAAGTGGAGGAAAAAAAGTCCTCTGAACACATCAAATCCCCATCAATAGTTTAAGACAGAATAACATGGGAACAATTCAATAAGTGAGTGTCAAGTGAATGAATGAACTGATCTTAAAGGAAATGCTGCGGGGTGAAGGTGGGGCTGGGACACCATGTAAATGTGGTGTGGGCTTCTTAGTTCTCCAGGGAAGACTCTCAGAACATTCTTTTACCAGAGTTTACTACCTCTCCAACTCCCAAAGGATGATGGCACAGAAATTCTACAACAGAGATGTCTAGTGAGATACTGAAGGCTCCATGGGCCAGAAAGGTTTCTGGCCATCTGACTCACCGTCTGGGTGTGCATATGACGGCCGGAGTGGCATCACTATGGCAGCAGGCATGGTGAGCTGGCCGGTGTTGGCTTTGCACCAATTACAGTGTCCTTTGTAGCAAGGACACACCTGGTAAGTGAGGCTGGCAGCCATTCCACAGGGCTAAAGCACTCCCCACACCAGTTAACTTCCCTCGTGAGGATATTCTGGAAGGAAAGGAATGTCCCTCATCAAAGAGCAATCATTCTGACACGTGTTAAATAGAGCAGGACTTTACTCAACATTATTGAAGTAAGGGGGAGAGAGGATTTACAGCCAGCAGGCAGGATGGGGGACAGCATAAAAAACTTCTAAGAAAAGCTAGGTTGGACACCTAGGGCAGGGGGAATTCTTGATAAACTGGTTGAGCAGGATTCTTCACTTGAACTGGTCCTGGAAGGCCAAGGATGAGGCCAAGATGAAAGCTCAGAGGAACCTGACTATCCTTTGGTCAAGGAGGGTGTCCTTGTCACCCTTAAGAAGAGAAAGGCTTGCCTGGGACATGGGTTAGGCTTGGGGATGGAAGGAGAGAACAGTTTTGAGTTGAGTACCTAGAGAAGCCATCCACGTGTGTCTCAGGCCTCCAGGGATATAAACGAGGTCCATGTGTTAGAGGAAGGGTCTAGAAAAGGTGGAAGGAACAATCTGGGCCCGGGGACCCTGGCATGTAGTCCAATCAAGGTGTTTCGTATGAGTGAGTTTAGTTTCTCACACTTCAGCACATGAGACCCCAGTGAGTGGTGGGCATTGCCCTTTGGAGAGACAAGCTATGACTGGGACCCGTTTCCAGGAGTCTGGAAAGGGCATGTCAGCCCTGGGACTGTAGAGGGCCTGGGGTTCACAGGGCGGCAGCACCTGAGGGTCCCGTGGACAGAATGGAAGTGTTTGGAAGGGTGGGGGGTGGGCCCTCAGGAATGTCGCAAATCAGGCTAGAACCAGAGAGTACTGAGCTGAAGTTGTTGGGGCCTCATTCCTTGGTCAGACCCCCCAGGCTGGCTTGGCCTTGTGGGGCTTGGCTCACATCACTGTGGGCCTGGAGAGTGATAATCAACAGACAGGACGATGGCCAAGGCCTGACTCCATTTTCATCATTAATGAAAGACTGTGTTACTTTCACCGGACCGGCCATCCTGTGGCATCGGGGTGGATGAATGCTTTACTCTGAAAATGAATGTTTGAAAAAGGTAAGGTTTCATGACATTTATGCCCAGGTATTTCACTTCTGGGAACTCAGCCAAAGTAAATAATATTAAACAGAAAACAAGCTTTATGCACAAAGATGTTTATTGCAGTGGTACTTACGCTAATGTAAAATTGCAAACAATCTCAATGTCCCAGGACAGAGGATGATGATTAAGTAAGTTCTTTCATAATCCACTGTGAAATATTTATTCAGCCATTAAAAACGGTGCTTACAAATTCTATAACAACATGAAGGAATGTTTAAAATGAGTGAAAAGGTGGGAAACAGAATTCACATATAATGTTTGCGTCTGTATACAAGTAAGAAGAAATGAAACGCCGTGACTTCAGAATTCTAATACGTTTTGATGCTCTGCTATTGACCAAAAAAATCTAGCTGTCCAGGACACCCTCACCCCAGACGATTCTCTATAAGGTAGCACTTCTGTGTGGTTTAGGTCACTGTGCTCTATCGTCCAGACACTTGGGCAGTAGGGGTGAATGCCTGCCCCAAGTGGCCCCAACTGGCTCCATTAGTCAGTACGAGTGAAGCTGTGATCCAGTGATAACCAACCATTAAATCGCATGGCTTCAAACAACACAGCTTGATTCCTCATTCAGGTCACCCGTCCACAGAAGGGCGACGGGGGACTCTGCTCCTGTCCGCACTCAGAATGCAGGCTGACAGCCTCTATCACATGGGGTGCGGATGGAGAGGGCTAGGAACTGTCGGCTGCTCCCTCACAATTAAATGCTCCACCCCAGAAGCAACGCACCGGACTCCCACTCACAGCTTGCTAGTGAACGAGTCAGATGGCCCTCTCCTCCAGAGGGAAGGCCAACCTCGTCTGTGCTGGAAAAAGGAAGAGAACCAACTAACTGTCTCAGGGCAGCACCATTGGCCACCACAAGGGCCTTCCAGGAGCCCAAGTGTCACCAGGAAATCTCTTGGGAAGATTTCTCGGTGCTGATGGTCCAGCATCACCCTCCCTGTTTTGACCACCAGCCGAGAAAGGCAACAGCAGACATTTGGTTCCAGAAACTGCAAGAAATGACTGCCCTCCCCTCCTTTTTTTGTTTTTTGTTTTTTGTTTTTCAGCTGCAAAGTGGAGATATTTACCATCTCCAAAATTATCCCTCCTTGGGCACTTTACAGAATGTGCAATGTTTTCATACTCACACAGCCCAAGGCCATGGCCAGCACAGAGCTGTGCAAGGTCCGTGCCCAGACGGGCTCTCCCTCCAGAGTAATTCATTCTGCAGGGATGCTCCATGCTCCAGAGAAAAAGTTCTAATCAGAGGTTGTGAAGGTTAATTCACTGAGTTTTGCTTCCTTCTTGGCACTATTAGAAAAGAGGTTTAAAAATGAATGAAGTAAAAGAAGACTAAGACAACAGCATTTGTTGTAGCAAAAGCGCTATGTCTGGGAAAGCTACAGGAGTCTCTCTCTCTCTCTCTCTTCTCTTTCTCTCTCTCTCTCTCCTTCTCTCTTTCTTTCTCTGTCCCCCTCCTGCCCGTCTCTCATTATTCCCACCTCTGTCCCATTATCGTGTTTCGACTGTAAGCATACAGTTGTCATAAGAGTCGTTTCCTATCAAACATGCTTGAGCTGAGATATATTGAGGCACCACTGAGGTGCCAAGCTTAGGTCAAATCTTACTTCATAGGCGCTGAGAAATTTATCAGTAGAAGCCTGCAAGAGGATACATTGAGTTTTGATTGCTGGGTAACAAATGACCACAAGCCTTAGTGGCTTAAAATAACACAGACACCTCCCAGTTTCCTGGGGTCAAGAGTCTGGGTGCAGTTTGAGGGGAGGGTCCTCTGCCTAGGGGCTCACCAGGCTGAAATCATGGTGTCAACCATCAGCATTCTTGTTTGGGGCTCATTCAAGTTGTTAGTAGAATTCAGGACCTGTGGTTGTGGCACTGAGGTCCCCACTTCCTTGGGAGCTGTGAACCAGAGGCCACTCACAGCTCTTAGAGACCTCATGGCTCCTCCCCATGGTACCTTCCACGGGTATGGCTATTTGCTTTCTTTCAAGCCAGTAGAAGGGTTGTGGCTGCCCAACTCCCTAAAGGCTCATCTGAGACACTCAGACTCACCCAGGACAATCTCCACTGTTATTCAATCAAAGTCAACCTATTAGGGACCTTCATCATATCTGCACAATCCTTGCCATATAATGTAACCTACTCATTGGACCAATATGGCATCATGTTCGCGGGTCCTGTCTCCACTCAAAGGTAAGAAATTATAAAAGGCATGAACCCCAGGGACAGTAATCACAAGGACATCTTCAAATTCCCACAGCAGGGGGTCTGTATTTCTGTGATGATCAGATTCAGTGCATAGCCAGGGGGAGCTTCTAAGCAGGGCACTCGAAGCTGTCTTGGACATGAAAAAGAGCCACATTTTGCTAGGAGAGTTCTTTGTTCTCATGGTCAGAGAGGAGCCTTCTGCATCTCTGAGCAGAAAATGGGAGCCTCCAATTCACAGGCACTGCCCTTCCTTCTCTGTGTGACAGCACAGAGAGGGGCCAGGGCAGCCTTGGAGGACGGCAGGACCAACAGAGCAGGGCAACACCACGCACAGAGAGCTACCAGTCCTTGGATCCCTGGGGCAGCCACATTAATATTTTCTTCTCACCAGTCAGGGGAAGCAGAGGGCAGTGGGGGGAGGTGGTGAAGAAGTGGGGCCTTGGTTGACAGTTGACTGCATGAGGGGTGTCAGAGAAGTTCCCCCACACCCTGCTCTTGGGAAACAGACTCTCTGGTCTCTATGCAGAAGTCTCCATCAGCCATCACTCAGAAATGTTCCCCCACCCTCTTCCCTGGGAGCTGGGAAACCACGTGGGGACTTGAATAGCTTTGAGTCACAGGGACTGTATTGGGTTGGAGTCAAGGGTCTTGCGTTCCAGTTCTTCCCTTTAGCTGGCTGTTGCTCTGGGCAAGTCTGAGCCTCGCTTTCTGGCTCTATAGAGGGAAGAGGCAGGATGGAGTGAAGTCCCTTTGAGAAAGCAGCTTTCCAGTCCGTCATGCATTGTTAATACCACCCCCCCCCCCCCACACACACACACCTTTTGGTCTTGGATGTCCCACTGCATATCTGTGCCTGTGGCTGGCTCAGCTCTGCTTGGGGTCCAGGTGGACCACAAAGAATGCCTCTCCTCTTCACCTATTGCTTCACCCACACAGTTCTGATAGCCTTTGCCAGACTGGGTCAGGGAAGTCAAAATGGCCCCGTGACCGATAGGCCACACAACACGGCTATGCCAAAGCCAGAGCCTGAGCCACCGATTAGGTCTGATAAATCGGGGCTATACTTAGGGCCTCAGCTTCTCCGTCTCAAACTGAGGAGTTGGACTAGTCCTAAAATATCCACTATACTGTGTGAGGTCTAGGGTTGAGCCTCCCTGGTTCTGGGGCAGCCTGCTGTGATTTTAACCATCATTTTAAAATGAAATGATCTAGCATTTTGTGGGCCCCAAAGGTTTACTTAGTGAAACTAGACTGAGCAGGAAAATCTCTGGGGAAGACCTCCAAGGTGGGTAAACCTGTGGGTATAGCAAGAGGAGACTATATATTGGAAAAGCCCATCATGGAAGACTCCATCCCAACCCAAGCAGGGCCTTCAGCATGGCTCTCCCCAGGGATGGATGCCCAGAGCCCTCATTTCACTCACTGCTGGACGGTTCTGCCCTAAGCTGAAGGCAGCCCCCCTGTCGTTCTGCACGGCAGCCTTTGCAGGGATTGAGGAGTCTGTGCGATGCCTGGCACGTAGCAGCCTGGGGCCTTGGGGTGGACACAGCTACGCTGTGATGCAAAACTCATGGACCTGAAATCCCACCACCCGGCCCACCAGGTGCCCTAGCTGGCTGGGGGAGCCGGGGCAACCACCTGCCTTTCCCAAGCCTGTTTCCTCTTCTGCAAAATGGAACCAACAAACCCAGTTTCTCCTGGGTAGGGTGAAAGCGAACCACTCTGGAATGGACAGTTTACAGGGTGTTACGGTCACAGTTATGTACCCCTAAATCCACACGTTGAAGCCCTCACGCCCTGGGCCTCAGAATGAGGCTATATTTGGAGACAGGGCCTTTAAAGAGGTGATTAGGTAAAATGAGGTCATTAGAGTAGGCCTAATCCAATCCGACTGATGTCAGCGTAAGAAGAGATTAGGACGCAGATGCACACACACACGGGGGAGACAGTTTGAAGACACAGGGAGAAGATGGTCATCTACAAACCAAGGAGAGAGGCCTCAGAAGAAACCATCTGGGTCCATACCTTGGTCTGGAACTTCCAGCTTCCAGAACTGTGAGACGATAAATATCTGCTGCTTAAGTCCCCAGTCTGTGGTGTTTTGTTAGGACAGCCCCAGGTCACCCAGCACGGGGGAAGATTTGTTTTGCAATAGGCAGAGAGGGGAAGGCCCAGGGGGCTGGAGCTCCACCCTCCAAGCCGAGGCCTGTCCCTGCTGCCCTCCCTGTGTGGCCCACGGCCAGGCAGCCCCCACCCGCCCTGGGGCCTGCAGCACCCGGTTTCCAGCGCAGGCCGGCCTGCCGGGCCGCGGGCAGGGTAGCTGAGGCAGCGCACCGCAGCCAGCTTGTTTTGATTGCAGGCGGCTCTGCTGGGAGGCTGCAAACTCCGCCAACTCGTCTAACATGATTCCGCGAGAAATGTTGACTCTAAATTACAAGGACTTAATTTTTCCAACCACAGCTAGGCAGTAAATGACTCTCTGAAATGACAGATGGAAAGTTCAGTTAATATGTTTATCTTCTGGCTCTAAGCGGTCCCTCCTCCCCCAGCATGGCTCAGGCCAGCCTGCACAGTGGGGGGGTGGGGGTGGGGAGCGACATTGGTTGCCCAACCCCCCCCCCCAACCCTGCCCCGACCCCAGGCCCCCTGCTCTTCAGACCTAGACCTCCAGACCTGCCCCTGACAGGAGGCGGCTGCTGTGCGCAGGGCAGGAAAGCCGCCCCCCCCCCCCCCCCCCCCCCCCCCCCCCCCCGGAGCCAGGCTCCAGGCCTTTCTGTGCAGCCAGCTCGGTGTCTCCATCTCAGAAAAGTCAGGTGAGCTATCTATCCTGAGGCAGCAGTGACCCGACTTTGTCCCCAAGGTGGCAGTCACCTGGCTTCTTTGGCTCTGTCATCTACAAAATGGTAATTCAAAACCCTCCCACCAGCTGGCAGGGGGACGCCAGGAGCACAGTCATAATTATACCAGCGAAGACCTGCATAGTGGTGTCCATGGGTCTGGCACTGAACTGTCCCAGGATGTAGCTGTTATTATTATGATCTCCATTTTATTGTTGAGGACACTGAGGTGCAGAGAGGTTAAGCCGCTTGCTCAAGGTCACATAGAGAGCAGCAGAGCCTGAATTCCAACCTGGGAGGGCTGGCTCCATGATTCATGCTCTGGATCACTCTTTTGCTGGGCATCCCCAAAGACACTCGCTGTGGGGAGATGCTAAGGGTAGGATTCTGTGGTAGCTACTTGGCAAGGAGGTCACCACTCGGTTCTGGATCCCCCGTCTCCCTGTAGACAGCAGAATGGTGGGTTCAGACCGGTCTGGGCAGGGTGCCAGATCACACTCCGCTGCTGACCCCTGCAGGGAAGTGACACGCACACCTCCCCACCTTCTTCCTACCCTCTCATCTCCAGTCCTTGCCCGGGCTGCCAGTCCTGCCCGGGAGCTCTGCCCACCAGCCCCCATGTGATGTCACTGCCCAAAGGGAGAGACCACTGTTGCCAGAGTTGACCAGTCCCCTCTGAGACCTCTGCTCCCAGGGGAGGGCTACAGGTCACAGCCCAAGGCCTGCCACTCTGCTGGCTGCCTTGACAGTAGCTTCCTGGCTTAGCCTGGTGGACATGGGGCCAGCCCCTGGTACAAGGAGCTGGAGTCACAGGGAGGACATAGGAGGTAGTTTCCCATTAGTGGGGAGAGACGTGATCACCACAGTCCTTAGCAGGCCGAGCCGAGTGTGGGTAGGACCCTGAAGCCTGGTGGGGAAAGGCTTCCTTGCTAAGGTCTTGCCTGGGTAGAGTCTTCCAGAAGTTTGGTAAGGCAGAAATAAGGAGAATCCCAGGCAGAGGAACAACCCGAATAAGAAAACGAGGGAGAAATAGTGTGGTGTGTGTGTACAAGGAAGCTGAAAAGATTGGGCTTCCAGGGCGTAACGGAGAGACTGGAAGGACTGACGGACAGACACAGACGAAACTGGTAGGAGTGACAGGGCCTGACTAAATGACCTTCTGTAAAAGTTTCATGTGACAAGTTCGGAAGATTGGGCTTCTTCTGTTGAGGGATGCATCTTTCGTGTGTGTGTGTGGTAAAATAGATGTAACTTAAAATTTACCATTTCTACCATTTTTAATGTTTATTTGCTTATTTATTTATTTTGACAGAGAGAGGAGAGAGAGAGAGAGAGCATGAGTTTGGGTGCAAGTGGGGGAGGGGCAGAGACAGAGGGAGAGAGAGAATCCCAAACAGACTCCTTGCTGTCAGCGCAGAGCATCAGATGTCCCTGACGTGGGACTCGATCCCATGAACCATGAGATCATGACCTGAGCTAATAGCAAGAGTCAGACGCTTAACTGACTGAGTCAACCAGGTGGCCACTTGTCGCCATTTTTAAGTGTACTGTTCAATGGCATCGAGTGCATTCATGTCATTGGGCAGCCATCCCCACCATTCGTCCCCAGAACTTTCCAAGCATCCCAGACCGAAACTCCACACCCGTAAAACAACTGCTCTCTACAGCCCTTCTCCCAGGCCTGGCCACCACCAGTCTCTTCTCTGCATCTGGAAGTGACCCTCTAGCAAGGGGCCTCAGTCCTAACCCGGGAAGCGTGACATGGCAAGGGGCCGGGTTAGCCAGCCGCTGTAGCTGCAGAAGAGAAAGATCTCACCAGTGGTTGCCACAGAAGCCCCAGCAAAAGACGAGCCTGCTTGCCCGGAGGTGGTGGTCGCCGGCAGATGCCCAGCCTGGAGGGCAGACCTGGGTTTGGAGTCCAGCCCAAGAACTCAGAGCTCTGTGGCCCCAGGAAAGTCCTCAGCCTCTGCAGGCTAGCTATGAGGAAGAGATAACAGTGCTTCGCAGAGTTGCCTTTGGGTAAAGTCATAATAATAGCCGTGACTATTTGCTCTGCCCTGTTCAGTACTGGGTACACGCCAAACCCTTTCTGCGCCTGTCTGTCAAGTCAGCCTTGGGCCCTACAGACTGAGCACCTCTGGGAAACTGAGTTTCATTGAGGTTCAGGTCTTACAGCCCAGGATTTGCAGCTGAGAGAAACTTACCCCAGGATCCAACGCAGAGGGGGTGCTCATAAATGTGGGTTTACTTATAGTCCCTCCGTAAATGTAAATCAACCATTATGCTGAATTTCTCACATGGATACAAGGATCGGCCATTCAGGTAAATGGTACTTTTCGCTGTTGGGGTTGCACTAGAGTTCAAAGCAAAGCGGCCCCAAGACAGATCTGTTTCAGTGCAGCTATGGTCTCGGCAGGAGGCCCCGGCTTCTGTTGCAAGGCAGGGAGGGCCCCAGGCCAGACAGCTCATGAGAGAGGCTGCTGGGGGCCTCTGCCTGAGACTGGCCCAGGCTTGCTGTTTAGGATGTGGGAGGCAGCAGAGCCCCGGCCGTCTCTTGGGGACAGGAGTGTCATGGGCTCTCTCGTGGAGCAGCCAGAAACCAGCCCTGTGTTACTTTGAGGAAGTGACATGGTTGGAAAAGCCCATGTGAGAAGAGTGTCCACGTCCTCCTTGCTGAAGAGGAAATGATGTCCCCTGCCATAGGAACGCCCCCCCCCCCCAAGCCTGATTGGCTGGAGCCAGGAGGTCTTTTGGAGAATCCAGGATGCAGGATTCTTCCCAAGAGCCTGCCCAGAAGTTCCTGGCATGTCAGGGCCATAACGAGTCGGAAAATGGACTGGGTCATGGGCTCTATTCCCCAACACACAGGCTTCCATGGAGAAATGCAGGACATACTCTTCTCTATCTCCTCATCTTCTGCAATGCCTCACTGCCACATGTCACCTCCTTGGCCTAGTACCCTGGCCTTTTGTGACCCAGCCGTGTCTGATGCTGTTGCATCCTGCTGTACTCCCCTCTCCTCATGTACACGGAGCCCGAGCCCAGAGAAAAGTCAGTTCCCTCTCCATCCCAAGTCTTCCATGATTTGGCACCCATGAATAGGCTGTGCTCGCTACCCAGAGCTGTTTCATTTTCATCTGCTGACCAAATCCTACTCAAAGCCAATCCAATGTCATCTTTCTCAGATACCCTCTGGGATTCTTGCCAACAGGTGGACTCCTACCTGCTCCCCCGACCCCACCCCCGACCCCCAGCCCCATGTTCTCACTGGGTTCTACTGGGTTCCACCTCTAGGGTTGCTCGTCTACATCTATCCACATGCCCGGTCAATGCCCTAGATTGACAGGGTTTGTGCCAAAGCCTCCGTGGCCACAGTGTCCAGCATGGTAGTCAGGGCATGTTACTTGTCTAAGTTAAGCAAGGTGTTCTGGTCATCTTTCTAGGTAGCAAACCACCACAAGTGTGGTAGCATAAGGGCACCTGGGTGGCTCAGTTGGTTTAAGTGTCTGACTTTGGCTCAGGTCATGATCTCGCAGTTTGTGAGTTCGAGCCCTGAGTTTGGCTCTGTGCTGACAGCTCAGAGCCTGGAGCCTGCTTTGGATTCTGTGTCTCCCTCTGTCTCTCTTCCCCTCCCCTGCCCATGCTGTGTCTCTCTCTGTATCTCAATAACACATAAGTGTTAAAATAAAAATTTAACGTGGTAGTGTGAAACCACCATTGTATTATGCCCATGGATGCTGTGGGTCTGGAATTCTGTCACAATGCAGTAGGATGGTTTATCTCTCCTTTGTGAGGTTTGTGACCTCTGCTGGGAAGCCTGGAAAAAGTGGGAGTGACTTGATGGCAAAAGGCTGGCATCATCTGATGACCCCTTCACTCAGTTCCTACATGTGGTTTCTCCATGTCCCCTGGGCTTCCCCACAAGATGGCAGCTTCAGAACAGTCAGACTTTTTACACAGCAGCTCTGGTCTCCAGTACTAGCATTCCAGTGGAGGAGGAAGCTGCATTGTCTTTTTGTTTTCCTTTCTGTTTTTTTTTTTTTTTTTCATAAGCCCACCAAATTCAAGAGGAGAAGACACCTGTCCGTGTGAAGGTGGCAAAGTCACATTGTAAAGGAGCATGTAGGACAGATGATATTGTTGTACCTGTCTTCAGAAATCCAATCTGCCACAAAATGAATAGGTGAGAGATTGAAATATGTGTGTATATATACAATTTGAATATATATATATATATATATATATATATATATATATACAATTTGAAATTTTCTTCTCTTTCCCCACCCTCAATCTCCAAAATCAGGTTTTCAGCACAAGAAAGAAGGCAAGTACCAATAGACTTACGTAACTGAGCTCATTTATGGCTCCAAAAATATGTTAAAACAAAAATCCTTTGCAAGCACAGATCCTTGTGTATGTTTAAAATATGACATCCCAGACCCTGTGACAAAGAAATTATTTCTTCCATCTTTTCTACAGGGTAGTTTCCAGAATCAGACGGTTTCTTGATCTACATTTGAAAACTGAAAGAAGAACATTAGGTCCTAATCTCCATCAACAAATTCCTTCCAGCCAAGAACTCCCAGGTTCCACTTTGTTCATTTCTGTAGGAATTTGGACGAGCTAAAAGAGACACTGTTTTTCAACTCAGGATCCCCATCCCATCCAATTGGGATGAATGTCAGATGTGAAAGCTTGTGTGTGTGTGTGTGTGGGGGGGGGGGGTGGTGGTGGTGGAGATAAGTCCCTTAAAGACATAGAATATGAAGGGAGGAATGGAGTTAGAATAAATAGAATGCTGCATGTTGAAATGTACGCTTGTTTATTGAACACTTTTAAAGAAATTGAAAATGCCATTGGTCCTATCTCTTTAATTAGAGATGAGACCAGAAGGCTGGGGATGTCGAGGTTAGCTGAAAACAGAGCTGCACTGACCCCAGTCTAAACAGAGGGAAAATTAGTGTGAGCACCAAAAAAAGCAGTTGATTATTTTTCTTTAAATGTAAATAATATTTTTGGCCAGTAGAGAGTTGAGGACAGGCTAAAACTGTCTTTGCTGCTTTCAGCAAATAAAACCCTGTTCAAGGCACAGTGTAGCCTCACTGCCAATTGCGACTCTATTCAAAGTCGTAGGACTTTCTTGAGCCTTGCATGTCAGTTCAACTGGCCTGGGACCTTTGGGTAACATCTGGAAGGAATGTATACCAGCAGATGCCAAAACTAACTTTTAAATATCAATCCTCTAGACTGAGCCACGGGGAGGGAGGCATTCTCGAGAACCGATGGGAAGATCAACCTCATTTCACTGGTTTGGAGGACAGCCGGACCTCTAAGGCGTCCATATGGTATGATTGGGAGGTACGAGGTTCTAGCTTTTCCCTCCCCTCGGCACTGCCGCTGTCTGCAAATGAGCCTGCAGAAGTCATGAGGGTGTCTCTCGGTTATGAGTACGCTCCTGGTAACCGGGCAGGCCCTTGGATTTTCGGGGTTTTCTCGAGGGACAGGACTGCCATTTAACTTAGCCAATGGAGCACAGAAGGAGGGAGTTCAGCAGTGGGACCGGTGCTCAGGATGGGAAACTGACTGAGCATCCATGCGGCCTGCTCTTGGTATACCTGCCAGAAACTCTGGTAAAACCCGTGCTTCAGCTTGTGCTGGAATACCTGCTTAGATGGGGAACTCACTGTCTGCTAAAATCTCCTATTCCATTAGAACTCTTTGTTGGGCAGCTCTTTCTTTCTTTTTTTAAAGTTTATTTATTTATTTGAGAGAGAGAGAGAGTGTGTGCATGGAAGGGGCAGAGACAGAGAGAGGGAAGAGAGAGAATCCCAAGCAGGCTCTGCACTGTCAGGGCAGGGCCCAATGAGGGGCTTGAACCCACGAACCACGAGATCATGACCTGAGCCAAAGTCAAGAGTCAGATGCTCTTTCTAATACTAAGCTAGAATAACAGCCTGCTCCAGTTAGCTGTGGGACAAAATGAAAGAAAGAAAGAAATACCAAGTTGACGTCATTCTCACTTGCACCACCTGTCATGCTGTGCCCTCTGGACCTTTATACAGGGAGTCCAAGGCAGTAACACAGAAGGACGAGCACTGCCTATGGGTCATTCACATCAGCAGTTCTCGAAGGCACCAGAGCTCACAAGACCGTCACACGGGGGTGGTCTACCCTGAGAGATACACCAGGCCCAGCATGCCGTGAGGACAGGCTGTGAGGCCTGGAGCGAGTCAGCGGGCACGAAGCTTATGCAATGTGGGACAACTGTGCGTCAGGAGTGTGGATCCCACAGGACTCGGAAAGGTTTTCCGCACACGCTGCTGTTTTGCTGAAGAACAATGAAGTGGATACCTGAGGGAAATTAGAAGTAGACTTTAATTCTTTTTCATGTTTAAGACATGCTTTTAATATTCAGATCACGCGGGGCTTTGGAGGTGTCTGTACGGAAGTTCGTTCTTACTTTGTAGGAATGGAGAGGCCATTGCAGAGTCTTGGCGGAAGACTAGGACCTGGATTCTATTCTGAGAGTGTTGCTCCATGTTCAAAGCATGCCCGACACATCACAACCCGGAGAGCCACATCTTTATCCATCCGTTTAATGTAGTCGTTCATTCCACAAATATTTTTTAAATGTTTCTTTATTTTGAGAGAGAGAGAGAGAGAGCAGGAGTGGGGGAGGAGCAGAGAGAGAGGAGGAAAGAGAATCCCAAGCAGGCCCTGTGCCGTGAGCACAGAGCCCGACGCAGGGCTTGATCCCGCGAACCGTGAGATCATGACCTAAGCCAAAACCGAGAGTCAAACACCCAACAGACTGGACCACCCAGGCGCCCCATCATTCCACAATATTTGTGGAAGACCTACTCTGAATTGAGTGTTATTTGTCCTCAGAGTTGAGGACAGGGCAGGGAACAAGGCAGGCGTGCCCTTTTCACCTCGAGGCTCAGCACCTTCCTGGCGGGGAGTAGCAATGAACAAACGGCGATGCGTTTTGTTAAGGAAAGCAGAGCAGGCTTAGGAGAAGGAGAGGATGAAGAAGGGAGAGGGCCTTTTTAGGGAGGGTGGTCTGTGTGGAAACCCTGGGAGAAGAGCATTTTAGCATTTCCCTCCAGAGGGGTGGCGAGGACAAAATCCTGTGGCCCCAATGTGCTTAGCTGTCCCAGACCAGCGGTAAGAGAACCAGCTGTTCTGGACACGGGTGAGCAAGAAGGAAAATGAAGGGCAAGTAGGTGGGAGAGATGGTGAGGGGTTTCGGAGGCCACTGTAGGAGTGTTGCTTTCCCTTTGTTGGGTAGAGGCCGTGGGAGAATCTTGGCAGAAGACTGATATGACCCAGGCTACACTGTGAGTGAATTAGTCTGTACATTATGAGCAAAATTGAGGTTGGGGAGGAAGGAGGAAACAGAAGTCTACTAAAATCATCCAAGCAAGAGATGATGGTAGCCCAGACCAGGCCAGCCTGGGTCGTCTTCAGCTGCAAGCATCCTCAACGGTCAGTATGTCTGGCCGAGAACACTGCCACCTGAATGCTGTCAGAGTCCTCGTAGGGAGGAAGGTGAGAATGAATCCAGGCCACACAGCTGCAGAACCCGTCATAGCTCTAGTGTGCCTTGGTGTTCAGGCTTGGGTCTTCAGTGCTATTTGTCACCAAGAGGAATCAGGCAGGACTCTTGTTCTCAAATCTGGGGGCTGCGGAAGTATTACTGAGTAGGGAAGATGTTTTTTCATGCCTATAAATATGTCCGCTTTCAAAAAATGACAGTAAAGTTGCTAGGGAATGGACAAAGCAGCAGCTTTGAAGCGATCCCATCAACCAAGATGATCGGGAAAAAGAAAATACTAATGAAGGTTGCCTGACACCAAATGATTTTGGGGAAGGCCACGAAATCATAATAGCATTCAAAAGAAGACAGTTACTCCAAGGGGCGCCTGGGTGGCTCGGTTGGTTGAGCGTCCGACTTCGGCTCGGGTCATGATCTCACAGTCTGTGAGTTCGAGCCTTGCGTCGGGCTCTGTGCTGACAGCTCAGAGTCTGAAGCCTGCTTCAGATTCTGTGTCTCCCCTCTTTCTGCCCCTCCTCCACTCATGCTCTCTCTGTCAAAAATAAATAAACATTAAAAAAAAGAAGACGGTTAATATAATGTGTGCAAAAGAAGAACGCATGTATTAAGATATGTTTAATTGTATTGCTTTTAATAAGTGGAAGATTATGTTGTATTTATTTTTCTATGAAGCATACGTCTATTTACAAAGTATAGAGTTCTGTTTCTCACCCTCTCTGTTGATGAGAAAGAATAAACACAGGGAGCTATAAATAAACGAAAATAATCCCTCAACCATGGGTACTGTGTCATGTAATAAGCAGGTGGAAGAAAAGTCCAGAAATTGATTGCTCTTGTGGTCCCACACAGAAATTAATGAAACAGAGAATCCCACAGAGTATTCTAAGATAATTAATTAATTGAACATTACACATACTCCATCTCTCAACTCCTAATAGATGGGACCTCAAGATGACCCTACTAATTATAATGCAATATTGATAAGGCATACTTAAGTTTCCAGTTAATATTTATAGAGTAGGCCAATTCATCATAATGACAGGACAATAGTTTAGGTAGTGCTAGCCATAAGAAACTTTTAGAAATACATCATTTCTGGGAAAGACACCAAGTTTCAAAAAACTAAGTCTCTGAATTTAGATTTTGAAAAGCAGTGGCTTTAACGTCCGGATATAACAAATAGAACTTCATTATCTGAAGGAACTCAGCCAGTAACTTTGTTTGGATCACTGTGGACTATACAAACTTGTCCTAGATCAGAATCGGCGACCTCTTGTCTTCTGAAGTGGTATACACGCATTTACTTTGAGATCTGCTAAACTTATTGGGATCCGATAGAATTACTGAAGTCCCATGTGGGTGTAAAAAATGAAATCTTTGGAATACTACAAGTAAAGATAATAACCATGTCAATGTAAGGGATTCGTGATTGTGTGGCCACTTTTACATATCAATTATTGTGGTTTTGTTAATATACATACATGATATATATATGATATATATGATATATATTTATACACATATATGAGACATATATATACATACATGAGATATATATATACACACATGAGATATATATACATTATATATATATATGTATATATATATATATATATATATGAGAGAGAGAGTGAGCAAGTGAGGGAGAGGGGCAGAGGGAGAGAGAGAGAAACGTAAGAAGACTCCACACTCAGCACAGAGACAGAACTTGATCCCATGACTCTGGGATCATGACCCAAGGTGAAATAAAAAGCTGGATGCTCAACTGACTGAGCCACCCAGGCACCCGTGTTAATGTTTACATCTTAAAATGACTACTAGTCAGGACAGCCTAGGTTATGCTGTAACTGCAAATAATCTCAACATCCCAATGACTTTATCTCATGTTCCATGTACATCTTGGTTCATCAAAGGGCTCTCTGTTCCAGTAAGTCACCCAGGGACCCAGACTGATAGAGGCTCCACGGCCTTATAGTTAGTTACCTCACCTGGAACATGCAGTGAGTGTGGTGGTTTTAAAATGTGACCACAAATTAATGTACACTTCCCTTTCAAAAAGTAAAGACTAATCTCCCTCCCTTTGAGTGCAGAATGTACTGGGTGGCTTGCTTTTAATTAATACAGTGCTGCAGTGGTAATGACACGTGGTTTCTGAGACCAGATCATAAGAGGCATTGTGACTTCCTCCTTCTTCTGTCTAGGATCACTCATCCTGGAAAAAGCCAGTTGCCATGTTATGAGAACCTTCAAGCGATCCTATGGAAAAGCGCAAATGGCAAGAAACTAAAAAGCCTTTTTCCAACAGTCAGAGAGAAACTGAGGCCTCATGCCAATAATCATGTAAGTGAACCATCACATGAGCAGATCCTCCAGCCTTAGTCAAGCTTTCAGGTGACCACAGCCCTGGCCACCATCGTGACTCTCAGTTCAGGAGAGGCTCTGAGCCCAAACTACCCAGCTAAGCTGTTTCTGAGTTCTTGACCCACAGAAACTGTGGGATAATAAATATTTACTATATTAAGCCACTAAGTGTTGGAGGTAGTTTGTTATGTAGTGATAAATAACTAACACACTGAATTAGGGCAAGAGGGCATTGAAGAGTTTCCTTCTGGCAAGTTAGTGTTTTAGCCCAGAAGAGGTGCATTTAATTTCTAGTCTTATCTCATCAGCCAGAATTGGCCAAAGTTTCATGCCAAACTGCAAGGTCCTTGCACACAGGAAGAGAGAATTCAGATATGGACAACCGCTATAAGCCTCCACTACAAAGCATTTAAGACATCAGAGAGAATCTTATATATTTGACCTGTACTTTTAATTAACTATTTGGGAAGTTCGATTAAATAGGCTTTTAATAATGTATCCATATTGGGAAATTTTTCGTTCATATTTCAATCACATTCATAATTATGAAGGATTATTTTAGAAATGTATATTCAGAGAAAATGTTGACTGTTAATATATATAATATATTGCTAATCTGCACAAGGAACCCTTTAAAGTTTAAATTTTTTTTAATGTTTATTTATTTCTGAGTCAGAGTGGGACAGAGCATGAGCGGGGGAGGGGCAGAGAGAGAGGGAGACACAGAATCCGAAGCAGCTCCAGGCTCTGAGCTGTCAGCACAGAGCCCGATGCGGGCTTGAACTAACGAAACGTGAGATCATGACCTGAGCCGAAGTCGGTCGCTCAGCCAACTGAGTCACCCAGGCACCCGAGAACCCCGTAAAGGTTAAAGAGTCTATTAAGTCTAGTGAAGAAGTGGGTGGGTGTATGTTCTGGTGCTCACAACGAAGAAAATAATAGGTTCTGAAAGATAAGACACTGCTTTTCAGGAAGTTTCTAAATGGAACTATTAAATAGAAGAAGGTGACATACCTGGGAAAGAAGGTGAGTCAGCATGGGTTCACCAAGAACAAGCCATGACAGACCAACTTGATTTGCATAACAGTGTATTTATTTCTCTGTTGATTTAAGTTTTATCAGAACATATGTAAGGACTATCTTACCCCCTTGCATTACATGACATGGAAGCATATAATGCAAAACCCATCGGGGTACTTACTCTGATGGATCATCAGCTCATGATCCAAAATGATCCTATTAAATAGAGGAAAGATCTGAAACCAAGGTGAAATCAAGTGCATTCACTGAGAGCCTTTAACTATTGGACAGGGCCACTTTGTCTATTTTACCCATTATTTTGGACTCCCTGCGTCATGGCCAGAAATCTCTCTTCCTCCTTCTCTCCTATCTAAGTATAGATGGTCAGGGTCCAGGATTTGTCTTCTGTAAGCATATCAGGGCACCTTGCTGTGTGTGTGTGTGTATGTGTGTGCACACCTATGTGTGTTCTAGCTTCTTTACCCTAAAATGGATGAGTTAAGTCAGACTTACACTGTTTCCCAGTTGTCTTCAATATAGGATGGAGACAACTGAGGTTACTCTTCAGCCTTGGTGAACTAAAACAAAGTCTCTGTTCCAGTTTAGATCAGGGAAGCCTGCCTTAGATCTTGGGATGCATGCCCAACCACTAATAAAGAGTTTTCACTTTTATTTTCATCTGTTTTTGTCTATACACCATTGGACAGAACTCTGTGAGGGAAGAGGGCTAAGTCTTAGGTGTCAATTCCCAATAGGTCTGAATGGACTATAAGCCCAGAGTGTGACATGCTATTGGGAAAACTAGTGTTATCTGAGGTGGCATTGCCAGAATTGTGCAGAAACCAGAATGGAGTAGTGATAACCTTTTATTTGGCAGCGGTCAGACTACAGAGAAATGGTGCTTGCTTCTGAGCTCCACGCTAAAGGGAGGCGATACATAGAGTGGCAATCAGGACAGTGAAAAGATGGAGGTCACGTTGGGATGGAGTAGGAAACTGAATGTATGTAACCTAGATTGGAAGGAGACATATTGATGACCTCAGGCATTGGAAGGGTCATGGGGGAGGAGCAATGGGCAAAACCAGCTCCATTTAAGGTAGAGAACTAATTCTGGGAACTGGTTGTGCCAGAAAAAGGATAGGTGCAGAACAAGGAATAATTTGCCAATGAGCTCTCTAAGCATGGAGTTTTCCCAGTTCATGAGATGGTGAGACTCCAGCACTGGAAGTGGCAAAAGAGAGGTTTGATGTTTGGATTTGTTAGGATTGATTTGTTAGGATTGATGCCAAGGATCCTGACTTAGAATTAATTGAACTAGTGGTCTTCAAGTTCCTTCCTCGCCAACACTCCATAACTGTGAATCTGGGTAGCCTAAAGATAGATGCTCAGAAGTTAGCCAGATGAAATCTTAACCTAATGAAGAGAGCTTTGGTCTATATGTTCAATGCAGCTACTGTTCATCAATGTCTAGTTCTCTCCTACTTTCACTTATGCAGAGGAGTATAAGTTCTATTCCTTGAAGTGATGTTGACCATACAGCTTGTTCCTACCAAAGAAATGTGAATGGAAATGATGTATCACTCTGGCCCAAAGCAATTAACTACAGATGCTTGACCTTCTGATTCTTTCCTCATCTGCAACACAGAGGTGTTGAGATAGAGAGGCCAAAAGAAGGAGATCATCCAAATTGCTAAATATGGAGAAGAGTTGCCCTGGAGAGTCTCCCCAGATCTCAAATGAAGGTAAACTAGTCTTCTGGAGTTGCCACCTTGGTTCTGTGAAAAGACCAAAGATGTCTCCTTTGTGAGAAGAAGCCAGCACCATTTTGTCTGCAAACAAAGCTAATCTGGGTCGACACAGAGTCTGTAGAAACTGAGATCTCACAGTTTCCAGCGAGCTTGAAACCGGGTCCTTTTACGTTCTGTCTTCTCACCAGGCCATGCTATGGCGATTGCATGAGGAACATATTTCTTCAAAGGAGAATCAAACAACACTCCCCAGGCACCATGTCAACAGCCCTGGGCTGGTGAGGAAAGGCAGTGCTCCTTACAGAAGCTCCGTTTACAGCAGGGCTCACACTTTGCCCCAAGACAGCTTTGATCACAATGAAGTTTCCACAAACACAGAATGAATGAGGAAGAAGATGGTTATGTTTTTAACCTCATCTACACTGACGAGAAATGAGGCATACACAGTCTTCAGCACGAAGATTTCCTTAACTCCCTGGCTTCAAACATCTGTCATCTTTCCTTTTAAAGTATAGGCTTCAAATAGTTGTGTATTTTTTTTCTGCTTGTTATCCCTTCTCCTCGCATAATTAAGACTCGACGGTGAAAGTCACTTATGGCTTACTGATACAGTTGAGTAGAGTACAAGCTCAAAAATCAGCCTGCCTGCCTTCAAATCCCAGTTTCCTGCATTTGTCTCTGGCTGTGTGGCTTTGGGCAAGTTACTTAACCACCACGTGCTTTAATTTCCTCATCAGTTAAGTGGGTATCATCATAGGATCTATCTCACAAGGCAGTTGCGGGATAAAATGTGTTAATATATGTAAAGCATTTGGAAAAATGCTTAGCATATGGTAAGTATTCAAAAAGTAGTATTTATATTTTACTAAGTTCTTGACTGGCAGCCAAGCAAATTCCAAGAACTGTGAACAGTCTGTGTGCTCAAGTCTAGGGGGGTTTAAAGTAAGGTAATTCATGGTGTCCCCTAAATGCCCCAAAAGTCCATCAGGAAAAAAAAAAAAAAACAACAACACCTAGACTAAGCAACAATCCAAGGCTTATTGGTAAGAAAGAAGAGTGGGCAATAGACAGGAGCTGACAGCGTCTGCTATAGTCATGGTGTCACATGATCACCTCTAGCTATAGGGCTGCTGGGAAAAGAATGTTTTCAAAGGCCAATGAGATGAAAGCAGATGTCTTCAGGGCCTTTCCGGCAAGCTTTGCCTTCTGCTCTGTGTTGCGCCTTCCTTGTCTTGTCTTCCCCTCCCTCTTAGAAACCAACATGGTCTGTTTCCAATTAGGAAAGGCCACAAGATATCAGACACCTTGATCCTGTCAGTCCCAAGCCACTGCACCAGGATCTGGTACATGAGGGGGAAAAAAGAAAACAAAACTGTAATATGTTTATGTTACTCTTGAGTGGATTTTGTTTTTTGTGGCAAAATGCAGGCCCTAACTAATATGGTCATCTCGGCTGCTCGGAAAACGAATGTTTTAAAAACAAAAGAAAGAAGAAACAGAGGATCATGGGAACCATAAAGTGGTCGGTGACCCACCAATTTCTCTTTTTCACTGAGCTTTCAAAAACTCTGCAGAGTATGGAACCTACAAATAGTGCAGAACTTGCTAGAAATGCAAGGAATGGACAACCTAACATCAAATAATAGCATTGATAATCTGTTCCTTCAGAAACCAAAATAATTAAAAGATTTAAGTATAGATAGATAGATAGAGATGAAAAAGCTAGTTAAGAAGAAATAAAAATTGAAAAAATAACATACTTAAAGCAGGAAGAAGCTACCATGAAAAGAGAACAAAAACAGTAAAAACATCCTAGAGAGTACAGATATTTTTTTTTATTTAAAAAAAAATTTTTTTTAGCATTTATTTATTTTTGAGAGACAGAGAGAGGCAGAGTATTAGCAGGGGAGGGGCAGAGAGAGAGGGAGACAGAATTCGAAGCAGGCTCCGGGCTCTAAGCTGTCAGCACAGAGCCCGACGCAGGCCCGAACTCAAAAACCGCGAAATCATGACCTGAGCTGAAGTCAGCCGCTCAACCGACTGAGCCACCCAGACGCCCCCAGATATTTTTGCCAATACAACAAATTCATTAGGCATTCTTGAAAATAAAAGGGGAGAAATCTCTCAGAGTATAAAGCAAAAGGAAAAATACATGTACATCCCAAATTGGAAGAATTAAAATTTCAAAATGGGGCAATGGAGATTGTAAAAGGATATATTTTATAAGGAAAAAGATGAGTAAGAACAGAGATAAAACAGTTGTGGGTTTTTTGTTGTTGTTGTTGTTGTTGTTGTTGTTTTTGCATTTTCACGTTGAAAGCCAAAGAGATGGTGATAAAGCTGATATTCTCTAAATAATCTAAAACAAACTTATTGAATTATTTCGAAAATCATCTGACATTAAGAACCACACGAAAAGTCACTTCCGTTAGCCCAGAAATTCCATGTGTAGAACTGGGTCTGAAAGAAATAATTCTCAAACAGGAAAATTTACATATGCAACGTGCTCTCTTTAATACTACTTATAATAACAAAAAAACTGAAAACAACTGCAGAATTCTTAACAATAAAAAAAAAGGGAAAAAAACTTGAGAAAAAATGCAAGTGACCAGTAAAGAGATCATATTATCAAAGAAATGTAAATTATTATGATAATGAGTTATCAGTTCTATCCATCAAATTGGGAACATTTTAAAAGAAAAATGTCCAATGTTGTGTCTAAGATGTGGGTAAACACAATTTTTATGCTCTATTGGTGAGAGGATGGGCCCAACATTTCTAAAGGATATTTTAAGAAAATCTTTAGGGGGTGCGTAGGTGGCTCAGTTGGTTAAGCATCTGACTTTGGCTTGGTCCTGATCTCATTGTTCTTCTGTTGTAGTCCTGCCTTGGGCTCTGTGCTGACAGCTCGGAGCCTGGAGCCTGCTTTGGATTCTGTGTCTCCCTCTCTCTCTGCCCCTCCCCTGCTTCTGTTCTCTCTTCGTCTCTCTTTCTCTCTCTCTCTCTCTCAAAAATAAACATTTTTTTAAAAAGAAAATCTTTAGGATAAAATGCACTCATTTTGACAAGGTAATTTTACGTCTAAGTGTTTAACATTAAGATACAATCCAGCATTTATACAAATATATATAACTGGGGAATTTTATTAAATGGTATTTATAGTAGCAAAAAACTAGAAATGATGCAAGTCCATCAGCAAAGAGCTGGGGCACTGGGGAGAGCTACATCTTACAGTGGTACCCACAGTCTTCAGCATGTTTTAGTAGTTCTGGGTAGGTTCATGGCCATGGTTTATTAAGTTCAAAATTCAAGCAATAAAACAGGTCTCTTACCTGATCTCATTTGGGTGAATATATATATCATATATAAAATGTAAATATGGGGGCACCTGGGTGGTTCAGTCAATTAAGCATCTGACTTTAGCTCAGGTTATGATCTCATGGTTCATGAGTTCGAGCTCCACCTAGGGCTCTGTGCTAAGAGCTCAGAGCCTGGAATCTGCTTCGGATTCTGTGTCTCCCACTCTCTCTGCCCTCCCCCCGCTCACACTCTGTCTCTCTCTCAAAAATTAAAAAAAAAAAAACATTAAAAAATAAAATGAAATAAAATGTAAATATGTATGTTGATGGCGTTTGGAATTATACATACCTTAATCATAATAGTTGCTATCACGGACTTCTCAAAGTTTCCAGGAATTTTTTTCTTTTTCACTTTCAAAAATTGTTAGACATCTGCTTCACAATACATTACCATTTTAATCAGAAAAGTAAAATAAACACAGCCACTTTTGAGGAGGGAAGGGATGAAGAACGCCTTCCCCCCTGCCAGCCTCCCAGGCTTAGAGGTACAGAGAGCAAAGAGCGGAGTCTCTTGAAGCAGGCACGCTCCTTTGGAAGCCATGAGAACAGATAGCTAACCAGGCATCTCATTAGTGTCAGAGCAAGACCAGCCATTTAAAGCCGAAGTCATCACTTTTCCAAGGTTTCCCCTCACATTTAACTACGTTTGGATAATGACCCTGTGTAGGTCCAACTCATTCATTTACTTAGAGGTACTTTTTACAACTGGTTTATCTTGGAATGTTCATCAGGAAGTCACATAACTTAAAGTAAGACATCCTTTGCTAAGCTTTACTAAGGCTTTTATGACTAACATGAGCATTTAGTAACACCTATTTTAGATTTTCCAGCCTAGAATTACTGCTATAACATAAAATCTTGGGCCTTGAACACACTCTGTCTATTGATAAAGTAAACCCCAATTTCTGGCTTTGTTCACTAGCTCTCTAAATATTCTTTTGGGTTGGTTTTGTGCCTGACACTGTTAGGAACTGGAGATACAATGGTGTTATGGGTTGAATCAGGTCCCCGTCCAAACATTTTATATGTTGTCGTTGTATATTTATTTGTTTATATTACCATTTGTTTACACTATTAAATATAATTTATTTGGATAGGGGCTTTACAGGGGCCATCGAGTTAGGGTAAAGTGGTTAGAATGGGCCCTAACCCAATGTGACTGGTATCCTTATAAAGAGGGGAATTTAGAGATAGGCATGCATAGCGGGTGAATGCCATGTGGACATGAACATGAAGATGGCCATCTACAAGCCAAGGAGAGGACCTGGAAGCAACCTTGTCAACATCTTGGTTTTGGACAATTGGCCTCCAGAACTGTGAAACAATACACTTCTGTTGTTTAAGTCACTCAGTTTGGAGTTAGAGCACAGGATCAGGTGAAGCAAACCCAAAGACAACCAGGGAAACTCCCAGTTGCTGACTCTGTAAGGACATTGGGAAAGCGCCTGTCGCCTGCCCTAACAGTGAGTATTCAGCTGGAGGCCATGGGAGTCCTGAGTCTCAGCAGCATAAGCTGAAGGGAATCTCCTGGGTAGTTGTCATGGTTTGTTTATACGAGGACACCAAATCATGTCACGTGATCATGGCTTCCTCTTCTTGTGGGCTGCTTGGAACCTCAGAAACACCTTTAAGATCCTAAACATATAGGACCTTGCAGCGGACATCCCATGTTTCATCTTATTGTTTCTACCCTCTTAACCCACACTGACTTTTATTTTAACCCATATTAGCTTTCATGAGTACTTCCAGTAACTGTTTATGTGAAGACAAGCATGGATGTTTGTGGTTTATGTGAAGAGGGGCGTGGAGATTTTAAATTAAATAGACAATTTAATTGACTCTGGTAACCACCCCAAAATATTTTGTTCAGTTGTTAAAAATGATATAACACCATGAATAAATATTTATATTTAGTTATAATTAAGTTTATTGTATTTTGTGTGAAGAAAAGGAAGCCCAGATGGGCATCTTTTTCCAGCAACCATCAGCCTTCGATGTGAAACAAACTAGGAGCAACTCCAGGAGCCTCTGAGAACAGCTCTGGAGCCATTCCAGGGAGCCGAACCAGTCTGCGATCAGGGGCGTTCTGAAGCCCAGAGAAGGGGCGTCTGATGAAATGTCCTCATTCCTGCCCTCAAAAGTCTCCTCTCACTGTAGAATCAGGCTCTTCAAAGGCCAGGGCCTTATTGTCTAAGCCAGGCCCAGGGACTTGCGAACTAAAAAGAGAAGTTGGTTGCTCCCATCTCCACCCCAAGACACAAGGAGGAGACGAAGCAGGATAACTCAATAGACCCTTCCACCCAGAAGAGGAAGAAGAAGAAGCACGTCACAGCGACTGAAATCCAGCTAGACTCCTGCAGACTGGATTGTAGCACCATCCCTTGATTAGGGACTTGTTCTTTTCCCGGGAACTGGCTTCTAATTCACTGTTCTCTCAAGCTCTTGGAGCCATTCTCTTCAATGTCCTCCCTTTTCTATAAGAAACGGCTATGTTTGCAGCTGAGTAGCTTTCTCAGCCTGATTCCTGCCTGGAGATATTTAGGGACCCAGAGGTCTTTGGGGGATTTTCACAATCTCAGTCCCTGCTGTAGCAATGTGGCCATCTAGATCCCTTGAATGAACGTCTTCACTGAAACAGATAAAACAATAGATGTAAGAAACATCTTGTCAAATGTAGTACTGAGCTAGCACAGAAGTTAGAAATCCACAGAATGATTTAGAAATATCAGAGGCCAATCCTGGTTCTCTGTAAGATCTTAAACTTATAAAATTTAAATGACCTCTTTAAGAGAAAGAACACTAAATTTTAAAAACAGAATGAAGTTCAGCATCTTGGAAAGAGCCCACGTAATGAGGAGTCTTGAAGCTCATGTTTCATTAGTTTCACAGTAAATCTGCTTCTAAAAGTAACCAACCTAGAGAAAGTATATTAAGGGTACCATTTGAGATGGCAATAAAGATACTGATAAGTTTTAGAAACTCTTAAATATGCATTTGAAAAGCTAAGGTAACCATTAATAGAACAAACATAGAGTGTATACCTTTAAAACAAGTAGAGGGAAAACAATGGATTCAGATTTTAAGGCACTGCATCTAAATTAAGGCATAGAAGAGAAGATAAAAAAGAAAAAAACAATGCGACAAATAGAAATTGCATAGTAAGATTGAAGGCATAAATGCATATCACACTAAATATAAATGAACAAAAATACTCCTAAAATATGAGAACCAACTGTCTGAGTAAAAAAAAAAGAAAAACGAATTCCAACTATGTAATGTTTAGAAGAGCTAACTGTGAAACGTAGACACAAAATAGTTGAAATCAAAATTGAGAAGAAAATTCTAAACAAGTACTACTAATAGCAGCTTCAAATATATATGAAGCAAGAATTGCCAGAACAACAAGGAGAAATTGATAGATGTACCTTATTAAAGGAATATTTTAACACAGCATCTCTAAGTATTTGATACAAGAAGCAGCTATAACACCTAACAAATGGAGAATATACACGTTTCCCACATAGGAAACATTTACAAAATCTAACCACATACTGATCATAAAGCTAGCCTCAACAAATTTCGAAAAAATTATATTATACAAATCACATATTCTGACCACAACACAATTAAGTCAGAAATAAGTAATAAAATAGATAAGGTAAAATGTGCTTCAAAGTTATATAAAGACATTTTTAAATAATTCATGGGAAGAAAATAAAAATAAGAAAATATTTATAAATGACTATAATAAAAAATACTGTGTATGGGGCATCTGGGTGGCTCAGTAGGTTAGGCATCTGACTCTTGGTTTCAGCCCAGGTCATGATCATGATCTCATGGTTCGTGAGTTTGAGCCCTACATTGGGCTCCTTGCTGACGGCATGGAGCCTGCTTGGATTCTCTCTCTCCCTCTGTCTCTGTCCCTCCCCCACTCACACACTCTCTCTCTCTCTCTCTCTGAATAAATAAATAAACTTAAAAAGAAATACTACATATTACTTTTGTGGTACTTAGAGGGAAATTTATAGCCTGAAATGCAGTGAGAAAAAGGCACAAAATTACACATCCAAAATATGAAATCAGAAAAATAACAGCAAGGAATATAGATGGAAGAAAACAAATACAAGAGCAGAAATTAGTGACATAAAAATAAACATAAAGAGGATAGGCGAAATTTAAATCAAGTATTTGACAATGTTAATCAAGTAGACAAAGTCTGGGCAAGATGCATGAAGGAAAAGAGGTAAAGCACATCACAATTGGGAAAGAGAAGGAATATAACTCAAGTATTGCAGAAACTAAACCAATACAAAGAAAGATTATGAGTAATTTCATGGCAACAAATGATGAGATAGTACATGTCTACAAAAATACAAGTTATTAAAAAATATTTCAAGATGAAAATGGGGAACTTACTAGTTCCTAGAATTCTCCCACCAAGGAAACGACAGACCCAAACCACCTTAAGGTTGATTTCTATCAAACATCAAAGATCAGACAAGTCTGCATCATATACATCATTCCAAAGAACTGAAAACGTGAAACCACACACTAAGTTATTTTAGGAGGCTACCTGATACAGTAGGTACCTACCTACTATATAGCCTATAGGAGGCTACCTGATAGTCTTTGTTACTAAGACTGACAGGGAACCGAAAAACATAAAGCTACAGCTTATTTCCTTTATAAATAGAAATGGAAAATTCTAAACAGAATACTATAAAGAACGTAAAATACTTGAAAGCAAAATGGGTATCATGACCATTTTGAGATTATCCCAGGAATGCAAAATTGGTTTAGTTATGAGTTAATGTAATTCGCCATATCAGCAGATGAAAGACACAAGATCAAATACTCATGTTTATGGATGCAAAGATCTCTTTCATATAATTTGACATCCATTCATGGTTTACCAACAAAACAAAACTTTTAGGGAACAAAGAATGAGAGGACTGTTCTTAACTTGCTAATGGGCACCTAACAAAATCTACAACAAATTGTATGTAAAGGTGTCTAAGGCATTCTCTTTAAGAGCAGAAAAATGACAAGAATGCCTGCTTTCACTTTCCCATTCAGTGATACAGTAAAGGGCTTATCCTGTTCAATAAGAAAAAAAGAAAAAAAGTGGAAGCTACTGGAAACCATCAATCAAAACTTTCATTATTTATAGACGTTAAGACTTTCTATATGCAAAACCCAAAAGAACCCACAAATATAGTTTGAAATTAATAAAAGAATTCACCATGTTTGTTGGATTAAAAAATCAATACACAGGGGGCACCTGGGTGGCTCAGTCGGTTAAGCGTCCAACTCTGGCTCAGGTCATGATCTCACCGTTTGTGAGTTCGAGTCTTACATCTGGCTCTGTGCTGATGCTGGCTCAAAGCCTGGAGGCTGCTTCGGATTCTGTGTCTCCCTCTCTCTCTGCTCCTCCCGTGCTCGCACTGTCTCTCTCTCAAGAATGAATAAATGCTAAAAAAATTTTTAAAAATCAATACACAAGTCTACTGCATTTCTAACCACCAGCAATATATGAAATGTAATTTTTAAAAAAGATAATATCCTGAAAACCACACTGAAAAGTGAAAGACGATTCGGACCATATTCAGGATGACCATTGCTGGGAGAGAGTAGGTGAAGTGCATCTGTGGAGGGGCACACAGGGAGCTTCTAATGCATTTATAAGAGTCTGTGGTAGATTTTATTTTTCTTGTTTCAATGGTACAGTTACTCTTTTTGCACCCTTTTTAAGGTATGATTTGTTTTTGCAATTACTTTTATTATTAAAAAAGCAGCATACTCTTTTATGTAAGGTATTGCTCGCGATTATTTTTTATTATGAAAAAAAGCAGAACACCGTATGTGTATCTGGCATCATTCCAGTCATGTTAGGCACACGCATTTATGGTAATAGTGGTGGGGCTGTAAATGGCAAATGAGAAAGCTGGAAAATTTTAAATAGGAGGAAGACATCGAAGGGCCCTGGATCTTAAATGCCCTGCTAAAGAATTTTTACTCGGTTCCAAAGGAGTAACTGTATATTCTATTAAGAAGCAATAAATGTATATATAAGCAAGTGATTGACTGAATTATATCTATGCTTTAGGAAGGTAACTGGCAAAGTACTAGGGTGATTATCTTGGAATTTTAGAAATGGCTTTCTATATAGCTTGACATACGTTAGTGACTTTCCAGAAGTTAAAGCCTTCTCTCCTTGTCTTCCTTGAGCATTTCATTGTGAAGAACTAAGGCACTGCTCAGTTACGAGATGTCCTGTTACACTCCCAGTCAGAACTCCTCCTTGTCCCGTTAGCAAAAAAGCTAATAAGGGGTTGCCTGGGTGGCTCAGTCGGTTAAGCGTCCAACTCTTGATTTCTGCTCAGGTCATGATCTCACAGTTCGTGGAATCTAGCCCCAGGTCGGTATCCTCACTAACAACATGGAGCCTGCTTGGGTTTCTCTCTCCCTCTCTCTCCGCCCCTCCTCCACTTTTGTGCTTGTGCTATCTCTCTCTCCCAAAATAAACAAACTTTAGAAAGAATGTTAATAAAAAATGGCTAATAAGCTGAGGTGATCTTGTGGGACAACACCTACCTAGCCCATGGTATGCAGGAACTGATCTCCAGGCCACCTGCCAGCACCTAATATAGATGAGTTTTGACTTTCTTTTGGGTGTTCTCATGCCACTTGTCCCTGGCTTGTCTCTTTATCTTTGCATCTGCCTAGTTTCTGACCCTTTTGGGGACAAGGTAGGGTGGGGGGGGGGGGAGACACAGGGAAGGGGTCCTACTGTCTGCCCTGCACTTGCTTTTTGAATAGGAGCAAATTAGGTCTACTTTGACCCTTGGCACTATGTCTCAGACAGTGTTCTCAGTTACCCTCTATCCTGACTTTCTCTTGTCACTGTCCTTTCTGGAATGAGCCCAAATCCTCAGGTTCCCAGCCCTAGGCTGTAGACATAACCAGCATTCCCTGGCCAGGGATCTCAGCTCCCTTGTCATTACGATAAGGGCTTTGGCCCTGATTAGCATTTGCATATCTCCTGAGATCAGTGTTGAAATCAATCCTCACAGTGTTTGGCCTTGACCACAGTTTGAAAAACTGTGGATTGCAGCCATTAGTGGTTTGTGAAGTCATTTTGGTGGGTCATACGCAGCACTTAATAGAATCCTATTTTTGAATAGGACAGCAAATATCACATTGCTTCACACACGGTAAGGGTAAGTATGGTTCCTATAAAGCATATTTTCATTAAAACGTATCCTGATGTACTGAATTTTGACCCTGTCACGGACTAAAATGTGTCCCCTCAAAATTCACGTGTTGAAGCCCAAACAGCTAGTACTTCAGAATGTGACCGTATTTTGGAGATAGGACCTTGAAAGGGGTGGTTAAGTCCAATGAGGACATTAGGGTGGGCCCCCATCCGATCTGACTTGTGTGTTTGTAAGAAGAGGAAATTTGGAAGCGCAAAGAGGCACCAGGGGCACACGTGCACAGAGGGAAGACCATGTGAGGACACAGGGAGAAGGCAGCCGTCTGCAAGCCAAAGAGAGAGGCCTCAGAGAAACCAAACCTGTTGACACTTTGATCTTGGACTTCTGGTTTCCAGAACTGTGAGGAATACATCTCTGTGGTTAAAGCCCCTAGTCTGGTATTTGGTCATGGTAGCCTTAGCGAACTAACACAGACATATAATGCAATTCTCATGGTGGATTCAGTCACTGGCTTAGATGACCTCAAAGCCTCCTCCCAATTTTAAAACTCCTTGGAGGTTGAAAAGAATAAAGCCCTGCTCTCCAATCTGCAAAGAAGCTTCCTTCGGGGTCTCTGGAAGCCACCAGCACGTCCCATGAGGGCCCCCCAGTGTCACCCGCGCAGGGTAGAGACAAGGTGTACAGTGGGCCTCTGAGAAGCTTTCAAAGACTGTAGCTTTGGCTGTGGTCATGAAGATGGAAACACACAAAGTCTGTGGGAGCTAGCCAAAGGAGTCCAGGGGCCAGACAGCCCTTTGCAGCAAAGGATTAAAAAGAACCTGACTTTTGTTATCTATCTATCTATCTATCTATCTATCATCTATCTATCTATCTATATCTATCTATATCTATCTATCTTTAATGTTTATTTATTTTTGAAAGACAGAGATAGAGCGTGAACAGGGGAGGGTCAGAGAGAGAGGGAGACACAGAATCCAAAGCAGCCTCCAGGCTCTGAACTGTCAGCAGAGCCCGACATGGGGCTCAAGCTCACCAACCACGAGATCATGACCTGAGTGGGAGTCAGACATTTAACAAACTGAGCCACCCAGGCGTCCCAAGAACCGGGCTTTTGAAACGTCAGGGTCAGGTGCTCATTCGGCTGACACTGGGTCCCTTGTGTGCGATAACATGAGTGAGGTAGTGGGTGTTTCTGGATCCTGCTCCATTTCCTTCCATCAATCCACCCCTGAGCACCACCCCAACATAAATGAGGGCGAGTCCAGTCCTAGCAGAGCAGGCCCCATCCTGGCTGGAGTGACGGCACGCTCGCTGCAGCGTCTTCCAAAGGTAAGTCTGTGAACGCGGTCCCCTGGGTGCCATCTGATGACGGCCTCCCTTGGCAGTTCTGCCTGGACTAACCGAGATGTCACTCTCATAGTCACTGTTAACCTCCAACGCCTGCTGCTAAAGAGTTTTCTGTCTCCAAAAATAATCTCCAAATGATGGTTAGCGCGGCCCCAGCATAATTCATCCCTTCTAAATAAGTGAAAGGAAGTTAATGCCCAACTTCTGGCATAGCCACAGAGCGGGCCTTGGAAGAGGAGGTGGCCATGACTTCAGTCTTTGGCAGAGGGCTGTGGATGGGACGCGGAGCCAGGCCAGCACCAGGACGCCTGGCAGGGACATTTCCTTCTGGCTGGGGCCAGGAAACAGTTTGAAGCTCCTCCACTACTCTTCCTGGGCTCTGGGAGTCTGTCACCTGAACTGGCCACACCACCATCTCAGGGTGTCACCAGGATCTCACTTTTCCAAGAGCTTCCTGATGGTTACTTGAGCACCAGGGAGCAGGTGCCTGGTTGTTGGATCTGAACCCTGATTGTACAAAGAGCATCTCTCCAAGTCCTGACTCCCCACTGACCCCAGAAAGAGATCGAACGTCCTTGCACATCATTCTGCCATAGACACAGTTGCAGTCCAGGCTGATTCTCGGGACTAGATGCGCATTACTGTGTGCCGAGAGAGGGATGTCGTGTGTCTCCGTGTGCAAGCTTTCTGCACATGCTCTTTTCCTCATGCATGCAGGGCTCTGGCTGATCTGGAACATTCTGAGGCTGGGAGGAGTTGGGGATAGCATCTGCAGTGGAACAGGAGGAGGCTACTTGGCATCATCAGCATTTAATTAATCTTTAGAGGAGCCCTGGGGGAGATAGTTAGCATACCCACTTTGCAGATGAGGAGACTAAGTCTTGGAGGTCAAATAACTTGCCCCAGCCCACCAAGTCCATGAAAAGGACTCAAAGACAGTTTATTTGTTGGTTGAGATCAACGATCTTTGCACTCTCCCTTATAGTGAAGCTGGAAAAAATATTGTAATTGGACAGGCTGAAGAAGGGGCCCGAGAATGACCATAAAGATGATGAGAAATCTTCAGGGGGTTCTCCAGAGCATTGAGGGTAGGCCCAAAAGGCAGGACCTGGAGATGGTCCATGGCCAACCACAGGTTCATGGGGTCAGTTCTGACCTTTGATGCGGCCTTCCTTCTTTTTTAAAAAAATTTTTTTTAACATTTATTCATTTTTGAGGGACAGGGAGAGACAGAGCATGATCAGGGAAGCAACAGAGAGAGGGAGACACAGACTCTGAAACAGGCTCCAGGCTCTGAGCTGTCAGCACAGAACCTGATGCAGGGCTCGAACTCACGAACTGCGAGATCATGACCTGAGCCGAAGTTGGACGCTCAATGGACTGAGCCACCCAGGCACCCCGACGCAGCCTTCCTTCTTTAGGCTTTGGAGGCATCGGGCCCCCTGGGGAGCAAATAGGGTCAGGTCCAAGATCACGACCACTGGCTGAGTGACCCTGGCTAAGTCGCTACACCACTTGGTGCCTGTTTCCTCGTTCAGAAAATGAAAATGGCCCTCCCTCTCTCAGCATTCACGACAGGATTCGGCCTTCACTCCGCACGTGTAGACGATATGGGCACGTGCTCCTCACCGCCTCACGGTGCTGGAAGTGTTGAAGCCCAATGGAAAATGTATGCCTCCTCCACAGAGCTCTCCTTGTTTGAATGAACCGAATCTTTATTTCTCTTTTACAAGCAAAGAGGTTTTCATTAATTTGTGCCAGACCATTTAATATATTCTTAGGTTTCTACAGTGCTCTCGTTTCACTTAATTTTCTAGATTTCCAAAAAAGTTTCAGGACTTGGTTTGGTGAAAGACTTTGAAGGAGCTGAGGAAAATAAAAAGAATGGGAAGCAATTTGTTTGCAACAAGACTTCAGTCTAAGGCTCTCACCAAGAAAGAAGTACAACTGGATGGATGCAGGGGTTTTCCTTCAAAGTCTTGATCTTGCTTCTCTTTGGACAAGGTCAGATTGGCAAGAAATGAAGCCAGAAACTCAATGACCTTGTGAACACAATTTTGTGTGTTTTGATTAGGACCATTAATAAGCAGTAAAAGCCTTAGAGAATGGGGGGAAGGATTTTTGAAATCGACTTGGGAATCCCATGACTCCAGTGGGGGAGGGGGTTTCCACTGAGAGCCAAGTTTCTGAGTCTGGGTTGTTCTTCTTGTTTTGCAAGTAAGAACTCTGAAGTACAGAACCCTCTAGTGACTTGCCTGAGGTCCTGGGGCAAGTGATAGAATCTAGCAGAACTAGAATATTCCAGAAGCCTTCACTGCAGCTTGCAGAGTTGGGGTGGGGGGATATGGAGCCAGAGAGAGGGAAAGAGGGAGGGAAAGGGAGAGAAGTGAGGAGAGGAGGAGGTGGGAGGGGAGAAAGGAGGAGAGAGGAAGGAAAGGAGAGGGAGGGAGGAGAAAGGGCGGAGGAAAAGAAAAGGGAGGAAAAGAAGAGAGGGGAAGAAAGGAAGAGGAAGGAAGGGGGAGGGGGAAGATAAGGAGAGAGCAATGGGATCTTGCTGGAATGGGGAGGGAACTCAGGGGCCTTAGTTTTCCCTCCTCATAGTTACCTTACGAGTTGCTTCAGAGGCCAAAGGGATAAAATGATGAGGGGACAGAGCACCATGCAGGGACATACTTCCCGTGCCAGACCTGAGTGGGGGCAATGAGCACTGCCATCCTCCAGCTGCATGAGCACCTTTCTGCCCTTGTCTCTGAGCATCGGTTTCCTCACCCTCGAAACGGGGCTGAGAATTGTCCCTACCTTACAGAAGGTATGAGGAGTTGCCACTTGCTGAGTGACCCATCAGAGATACAGATCCCTAAGTGCAATTATGAATATGATGCCCAGGGGTGCCTGGGTGGCTCAGTCGGTTGAGCATCCAACTCTTGATTTTGGCTCAGGTCATGATCTCATGGTTCGTGAGATCGAGCCCCAAGTCAGGCTCCAGGGAGTCTGCTTGGGATTCTCTCTCTCTCTGCCCATCCCCTGCTTGTTCTCTCTCTCGCTCTCTCAAGATAAATAAATATTTTAAAAAATGAATATGATGTCCATTGGGAAGTTTAACATACAACATAAGCAGCTGTACTGCTGGTCTAGGCAACCAGGAGAGTGTTGGTCGCAGGACTTGGGGGAAAGTGTGAGAGGAAGTGCTCTGTTGCATGCACAGTGCCCTCCGTCACCTTGGGCAGGGAGGCCAGCATGGCCCTTGTCCTGGGTGCCCTGGGAGCTCTCAGGGGCCTTTGCTGGAAGTTTCCCCCAGCCCTCTTGGCCTGGGCCTACTCACTTTCTCCCCTGAGTAGTGTTGGCAGATAAATGTAAAGGATGCCCAGGTCATTTCGACTTCAGGTAAATAATGACTACTTTTTTTAGTAGGCATGTGCGCATGCAATATTTGGGGTATACTTCTACTGAAAGTTTGATGCTTGTCTAAAATGCAAATGTAACCAAATACCCTTTATATTTGCTAAATATAGAAACCCTACCTTCAAGGAGAATTTCTTTTCTGATTATGAAAATAATACACGCCTGATGTATAATCTAGGAAATACTAAAAAACAAGAAAAATGAAATAATAATTCCTCCATAACTCCATGAGCTGATGTTTGAAAGACTTCAATACCTGAAAACTGTGGCCTATTTCCTTGTATTTTACACAGTTGAGATGATATTTTTGATATTTCATGTACGGATCTTATTTATCTTCCTTTGGCTTGACATTAGACATAAATCTCCCTGTGTCCAACTGTCTTCTCCACTGCATAACCTCCGCCTTCTCGCTGAAGAAGCCGGTGGTTCCCAGTGTGCATATCTGTGCGTAATACTCTGTCCACACGTCTTCAGATGATCTCTCAAGTGGCTTTTAAAATTATTCTAAGTTATATATGTATATAATCATGGCAATTTGGAAGTGATGACATTTAATATCTCATGGTGACTTTTTTCTAGAGCTCTCACGGGTGCAGTCAAAGCTTCCCTCCCAGGCTCAGCAGAGTGACTCTGCAGACGGTCCGCCTGTGAGCTTGTGAGCTGATGTTCCAAGGGAAGAAAAGTCGGCACTCAGCCTTTGTTCCTCCAGGAGCCTATGAACACTCATTTCCAAAGAACAGCATTGGTTTGAAAAACACACAAATAAGATCAACGGGATGGTATCTTGTTTCCCAAGGCAGAAAGAATGGACTCCGGGATAGTGTTTTCCACCTGTTGGCTGGAACGTGCACAGAGAGAGCTCACCTCCCCTTTAAGATACCCCTTACACTAGTGATTCTCAACCCCAACTACACATCAAAATCACTGGAGGAGGTTTAACAACTGTCATGTCCTCCAGCCGCACCCCAGCCTGGTCAATACTTATCTCTGGGGGAGGGGTCCCAGGGTCAGCATCTTTTCCTAGATGTCCCTGGGTGACTTTAGTGGGCAACCAGGGTTGAAGACACCTGGTTAGGAGACTGTGAAGCTATTATTTGCGTGAGTCAAATGAGAAGAGGCTGGAGACAACAGAAGGATGTCTGAGACCTACCTGAAGCTAGGACTTGAGAGTCATCATGCCTTTGAGTTCACCCTATCAGCCGTCTGTCTGTTGGTCTCAGCAGACACAGGTTCTCTTCAGGGCTTCTTCCAGAATCTTCTCTGAGTCTTGCAAATGGCCTGGTCCTCTTGGGGTCCAGCTCAAGTTCTCCACTCTCCCCAGACTGCTCTTGACTGACAGTTAACATGGCCTCTGGCTGTCTGCCTGGTGGTCAGGTGCAAGCCCCTTGAGGCTGCGCCCCTCTTGTCCATGGTGCCAAGGCTAGCCCACGGACCTGGAGCCACAGTTGCTTCTCTTTCATCACTTGGTGGGCCTGTCCCCCTCTCCATGCGAAGAGACAGCTTTGAGGACCTGCGTCTTCCCCTGAGGATGGAGAGGGGTCGGTTCCCCACATGGCAGATTCCTTGCTCCAGAGCTAACTTTTGCTCTGTGGGAAACCAGAGCCATTCCTCTCATCATTCAGTGTCCTTTCCAGGCAGGGACACCACCACCACCACCACGCAGGGACACTAACCCTCCTCCCCCCACCCCCGCCCCCAGAAGCTGTACACATAGGACAGGAGAGAAACTTCCTGAGTAGAGTCAGGGGATAGGCCCAGGGAAGCCAGGGGCCTGCAGGAGGCTGTCAGGGGCTCTTCGTCAGTTTGGGCAGCGTTAACAAAATAAGATGGACCATGCGGCTTAAACAACAGACACTTATTCCTCACAGTTCTGGAGACTGGGAAATCCCAGACACGAATGCTGGCATGGCCGGGTCTGGTGAGGGCTCCCATCCCGGGAGCCTCCTTCTTGCTGTGTCATCACATGGTGGAGGGAGACAGAGAGAGAGAGAGTGGCTCTGGTCTCTTTGTCCCCTTATGTGAACACTACTCCCATCATGGTGGCTGCACCCTGGTGACCTCATCGAAACCCGGTCACCTCCCAAAGGCCTCACCTCCAAGTACCATCACACTGGGGGTTAGCACTTCAAAACACAGATTTGGGGGGGGGGGGTGGGACACGTTCAGTCCATAGCGGGGGGTGTGAGGGGAGTTAGCAGGGGAAGAACAAAAATATCTCGGGACAGTCGCCCTATGTTTGAGGAAACGTCAAGCCCCGTCGATGGCCTGTCAGCGCGCAGCATTCTGGAGGTGAGCATGCTATGTTGGTGGGGGGTTTGCCCCTCGGCCCTCTCCTCCAGGCCCTCCCGAGGTACAGGAAGAGGCGAGAGAGGACAGAGGAAGTGAGGGGTTGTGATCACGTACTGGGTTCCGGGTGTCTTCCGGTTTCCACCTGTCTCTGTGGCACCCCCATCAGCGAGCACACATGGGGTGAACAGCAGGTGTGGTCCAGTGCCACACAGCAAGCAGCACGAGCACCCGTTCACTTCCTCGCGGAGTTCACACTCGTGTGGCGTCAGACGGGCAGTCGCCGCACGGTCACACAGACACACGAGGCCCACAGGCAAGGTGTGCAGATCTGAGTCCCCGCAGGGCCTGTAGCCTACGGCTGGGTTCACCCACGGGTGCACCGAGGGAGACCAAATGGTGGAGGAAGGAGGCGGGACGTGGGCCTGCTGCAGGCCCAGACTGGCTGCGTCCTCTGCGGAAGGTTCCGCCCCTCTCTGCCTCCAGACTGCCTCCAGGTTCTGAGAACCACTCCTGCTCTGCCCACGTGGGTAGAGAGAGATAGGGATCCCTTCCCCAAAAGTGAGCCCCACTGCCTCGGAGGACCACCCCACCCCTCGAGGCTTCCCTAACCCCAGCCTCCACTTGGTAGCCAGTGTCTTCATTGAACCTTCATCAAATTACGCAATTTAAATATACCATCTGTTTCCTGCTGGGACCCCAACTGACCCAGTGACCTAGACTGGGAGGTCAAGGAAGCTTTCAGAGAAAAGGATGTTTGAACTGAACTCCAAAGGGTGAAATTCCAGTTGTTCTTAATGGGCAGATGCAACACGTGTGTTTGGTCAGTAAGGAAGGTCCTGTTGAGCCTGAGGTTATAGTGAAGAGGGTGGCGCTGGTGCAGAGGAGGACCCCATGAAGCCCTCCCTCTTCTAGCCATACCTGGACAAGGTGTCAGTGGGCCTGGGCTCAGCTATAAGAAAGAGTAAGAGGCAGCTCACATTCCTTCAGCACTGCAGGGACCAGGAGTCTGCTGGTGCCCATCCTGATAGGAGACCTTCCATACAGGTAGACCTGGGAGCCTGAGGTCTGGCGCTCCCAGGTTGTGAGGGATGTTCCCTGAAAGGCCAAGGTAAGCCACTGGAGGGCCAGGAATCAACTTTGGAGGGCCTTGTGGGAAGATCTGGACCCCACGCATGGACTGTAACTTTGCATCCCTGAGTTGGTACCCCAGGAAAATGTGGGCTAGAAATAGTCCCATAGACATATATTCCAAACTCCATTGCATAATCCTAAGGTTTCATTATCTAGCTGTAACAGTTTACCACAAACTTGGTGGCATATTTAGATACTTATTCTCCCACAGTTCTGGAAACCACGTCCAACATCAACGTGTCACAGGGTCTTGCTCCTTCTAGAGGCTCAAGGGAATATTTATTCTTTGCCTTGTTCAGCTTCTGGTGGTTTCCCACTCTCCTTGGCTTGTGGCCATACCATGGCAACCTTTAAGGCCAGCATCTTCAAATATCTTTCTGCTCAGTCTTCCCATCACCTTCTCCTCTCTGTGTATAAAATCTCTCCTGGTCTCCCTCTTGCAGACACTTGTGTTTGCATGTGGGGCCTTTGGGGACAACCCAGGACAATCTCTCCAACACAAGATGGATCTTTAACTTAAACACATCCAGAAAGACCTTGTTTTCACATGTAAATTAATATTCGTAGGTTTCAGAAATAAAGATACGGGTATCTTCTGGGGGCCACATCTCAGGCTACCACACTAGGCGGTGAGACATCATCTTTCTGAGTAACCCACATGCAGTGGCAGCTTGATTCTGGTAGAGCTGTTAGTTGACAGAAGAACTCAGGATTCCTGATGAGCTGCTGTCACTGAGTCCTAGTCCTGGGTGAGTCACTAGATCTCTCTTAAGTATTTTCCTTCTGTTTCATAAATGAACAGGTGGAGGTATATGAGTTTCCATGAACCACTAGAGTCTCCAGATGGGCCTCATCTGTAGACCTCTTGCACAATTGGTCTCATGCATATGTGGATACTTCTTGGAGCTCTCCCTAGTTCCTCTGAAGGCCTGGGACCAAAGAAGCCTCATAAAGGATCAACTGGGTGACTCCTAAGCCTAGACAGAGAGCCCTGGGAACTCTCAAAAAGTAGCCAAGCCCCAGACCAATTCAGTCAGTACCTGTGAGGATGGGCTGGACATTGACAGGCTGTTTAGTCTTTCCAGATGATTCTAATATCAGACAGTGCGGGAATAATGAACCTTTGCAGATTTTTTTTTTCCAATGTTCCTTCCAGGTAAGGCATCTGAGGAATCAGTAGAGACAGAACTGTGAATGTCAACTCTGGCTTCACTTTGGCTCCATTCAGGTGGATTTCATTGATCTGGAGTGACATGGGCTTCAGGATCTAAAGCTTCCCAGATGACCTCAGTATCCAGCCCAGATCGAGAGCCCTGTGACGGAATGAAAGGCACCTTTCCACCTCAGCTGTATTCCAAACAGCAGCTGTTGGACCTCAAGAGGTCTCCCTGACTGGGAGTTTCTAGACCATAGAATGGCTCCTTCTATGGGAGATGGCAAAAGTCATTTCTCTGGAAATCCTGACCCATCAGTGAGGTTTCTAGCCACAAAGACCTAGCCATGACTCCGCTGCCAGAGGGTTGAGGCATGGATTAGGTGACCTTTCAAAATTCCTGACAATTCCTTCAGTTTATGAAAACTGCTAATCAAGCCTGCCCTTGATAGATTCTGCCACCGTTTAGACAAGGAATGTAAAAAGAATAAAAATAACCCAATGAATTCAGGATCGTGGAAAATGCCATTACTGGTAATGAAAATTACAGGAAGCCTTGCTGACTCCTGCTACCTCCCCAAGACTAACATGAGAACATGTTTTTTCTTCTGATGCAATAATTAAGTTTGCCCAAGAAAAGGTTTCTCTGTGCATGCCTCAGGGCAGGGGCTAAATGAACCCTTTAACTAACTGATAAATGCGATCATCTCAGTTTCCTGAACTCTCTGGGACAGATGGGCTTCCCAGGTAGATTAACTGAGCAGTCATGTGCCTGGGTGGGGTGGGGGTGGGGGACTTCTAGAGAAGGCACTGAAGATTCCCGAAGCTCAGATAGATTTACTTTGTGAGAAAATGGAAGAGCTAGCAGCAGCCACACTTCTAGAACCAGAGACCAAGATGCCAAGATGGAAATAACAGCTCAAAGTAACTCTCATCAGATACCACGGGGACGAGGGCACACATTCCCTCAACACCGAGCACAGACGAGGCAGGGACGCTGTGTGGGCACCTCAGATACGCAGGGAGCAAAACAGCCCTCACTGCCCTGACGAAGATTTCACTTAGTTCATTTCATTCACAGATCTTAACCTAAGAGCCTCCCAGGGTGCTCAGAAAGCTGACTGAGATGGAGGGACAGATAGCTGACCCGTGACCTGACAGCTGAAAGCTGAGCAGGATGAAACCTGGCTGGGGGTGGCCACCCTGGACCCATACACTAGGACAGAAGCAGCAAATTACATGGTTGCAAAACATACAAATGAACAAGAAGGGAAAGTTTTAGCCTCATTAGTTAACAATGAGAACAAAAGCCAGAGCCTCTTGAAGAACGATTTCTCTCTTCTGGAGGAATACTCAAAAGGATGAGCAGTGTTTAATGAAGTGGGTCTCCCTCTGCCCTGGGGTGAAAGTGTAAACAGTCATGAGCCCCTGGAGAAAAAATGTGGCATTCTGTGTCAATCCCAGGAGCATATTTCAACTCCCTGTTTCCATCTGTGCGAATTTAAGAAACATTCTATCATAACAAAGGCTTTAAGCTAAAGGGTATATATATATGGAGGTGTTATTTATAAAAGCTGTGAACTTAAGCCAAGGCTCCTCCTACAACCACAGAGAAATGATCTTGTGCCCCCAAATAGGCATGCGCACAAGCGTGCATGCACACACACACACACACACACACACATATTTAGACCCATTAAAATGAAACCTATGAAGAGATCAAAGATCTTAATGATACAAAAATGTTAAGTGAGGGGTGCCTGGGTGGTTCAGTCAGTTAAATGTCTGACTTATGCTTAGGTCATGATGTCACTGTGCGTGGGTTCAAGCCTGGTTTCAGGCTCTGTGCTGACAGCAGGAGCCTGGAGCCTGCTTCAGATTCTGTGTCTCCCTCTCTCTCTGCCCCTCCCCTGCTCGTGCTCTGTCTCTCTGTCTCTGTTTCTCTCAAAAATGAATAAACATTAAAAAAATGTTAAGTGAAACATATGAGATAGAAAATTATGTTCATTTCAGCAGCAACTATGTAAAAATAAGAGGTTGCCTCAAAAAAAAGGGAAAGCAATATTTTTTAAATATTGGAGTTGTGGTACTAACAAAAACTTTTTTAATTTTCTGTATTTTCTAAATTGTAATGAGTATTATTTATAATTAAAAGAGGGTTCTTTTTTTATTTGCCTCTTTTAAGTAAAGGTTAATCTATTTCAGTTGTTAAATGGAATTGATGGGCAATTATTGTGGTCGCTGCCTTTGTCACTGCTGGTCCTGTGATACACTCTCTCCCCTCCTCCCACACACTTATATACACAAACCTTCCATCAGCAGAACATTCATGTCACATTATTCTAATGGAGGTGCTAGGGTGGCAGTAGTTGGTGACAGAAGGAAAGAAAAGTGAGACTGAAGAGATCAAAGAGTAAAATCCCTAAACTGAGGGATTTTGATGGGTCTGAAAAAGAAAAAAAGAATAAATTCTGTTGGAAAAGTTAACATAACATTTTGGTTGCAGGTAAAAAAAAAAAAAAAAAATGCCTGAATAGGGCCTTTTAAGAGCTTACTTTTTGTATCTTTAGGGAAAGGGTGGGGTTTCCTACCCTTTGTAATTACTTCAACACACCAGACCTCGGCACCTGCAACTGAGATTCAGAGCAAGGAAAAATTGATACATCTCATCCCTGAATTCAGATCCTCCCCCCATGTAGAGATGATGAGCTGTCTCACCGTGGCAGCACAACTGGGACCAGGCCACCAATTCCTCAGCTCTTTGACGGCTTGCCTTTTCTGAGGCCCCCAGAGTCTGGAAGTCCCTACGGACAGTTCCTGCCAGGCCAGCTCATATTGGACCTGCCATACTCCAGACAGCACAGGGCTAGCACTCATCACTTGCGGACTCTCTTTTGCATTTCATTCCCTGTCTTCTGACTTATCAACCTCTCCAAGAAATCTAAAGTACTTCTGTATGCCAATGGCTCTCAAACTTCAGTGTGCGTTCAAATCACCAGGAAGACTTGTTACAAAACAATGCTGGGCCCCTCTCAGAGTTTCTGGTACAATAGATTTGGGGCGGGGTGGAGAAACTACGTTATTGACATGGTCTCAGGCACGCTAGTGGTTGGGGGAACACTGTGTTCTATGCAAACCACAGAACCAACTGCACATCCTTCTCTAAGAAACTCTACGTTTCCCTACCTGCTAAAAAGCCAAGGTCAGCGCAAGGAAGGACTGCAAGCTTTCTGAAATTGAAGATAAGAAGAGACTGTCCAAAGACTCCATGTTGTTGAACTTCAGAGAAAGGTCTGACTTAGTGACAGGTGTTAGATGGTGGCTAAGTCTATGGCTTTTGCCATGAGGGCTTTGAGAAAGACACCACCATGGTGGGAGTTTGAAGGAACCCAACTTGGGGATTTTGATGGCGTTGGGGGGATTAGGAAAAAAAAAAAAAAAAAGAAGGCACTTGTGTTGGACCCAGAAGCAGAATAAAAAAATACAGTAAGAGAAACTGGGTCATGGGCAGTATTGTGAATTGAATTGTGTCCTCTAACAAGATATATGGAAATTCTAACTCCCAGACCCTGTGAATATGACCATTTTTGGAAACAGAGTCTTTGCAGATGTAATTAAGATGTAAGTTAAGATGATATGCTGGAGTAAGGTGGGCCCTTAATCCAACATGACCAGTGTCCCTAAAAGAGGAGAAGCACACAGAGACAGGCGCTCACAGAAAGAAGAAAACCATAGCTGGTGACAGGAGAACCAGAGACTGGAGCTGTGCAGGCAGTTGCAGAAACACCAAGGGCTGCTGGGAACCCCCAGAAAACAGGAGAGAAAGCACGGCCCTGCTGGTGCTTGGATTTTGGACTTCGGGTCTCCACAACTGTGAAAAGATAAATTTCTGTTGTTTTAAGCCCCCCAGTTTGTGGTGCTTTGTTATGGCAGTCCTAGAAAACTAACACAGGCAAAGAATATTGATTTTCTTCTTTCAGATGCAATAAAGTTGGAAGGTAGCTTAAAGGTCAACAGTCCCATTTGCTCACCTTTGAGATGTGTCAGCTGAGCCAGAGAGGAGCCCAAGAGAACCCAGAATACTTGCCTCAAGGTCAATGCGTTTACTTTGCTGGTCCTCCCACATCTGCCTGTTCATGTAGCATCCTGCCTTGGTTTCTTTTCTTATGGGCTCAAATGCGTCAGTGAGGCCCCTGCCTCCACAAAATGTCAAGTCCTCAGTGGGCCAGGTCCTACCCACAGTGAAGAGAATGCTGGTCAGTTGGTTCTGTTAAAAGGGATGGGGGGTGGGGGGGAACCTGCGTGGCTTAGTTGAGTGTCCGACTTCAGCTCAGGTCATGATCTCACATCGTAGGTTTCAGCCCCACATTGGGCTTTGCACTGACAACATGGAGCCCGCTTCAGATTCTCTGTCTCCCTCTCTTTCTGCTCCTCCTCCACTCTCTCTCTTTCTCTCTCTCTCTCAAAAATAAACATAAGAAAAAGTAAAAGCGATTGGGACTCTGGCTCCTTTGAAGGAAGTCAATGCTGTAAGGATTCGAAAGGAGTCTGTGAGACCCGACTCTGAGCCGTCAGGCTCAGCTCTGTGCCATCAAGGAAGGACACTTTAGACCTGATGATGCAAACAGGCCAGAATTCTCCCCATTGAGCATTTGGATTGCGACTCTGTCCTCATAATCCCAAAGTTGTTCATATTTGGACCAACTACGCTTGTATCTTTTCATTTCCCTTTCTTAAATGCAACAAATCCCACAATGTGATACTGCTTGACGCCCACTAGGATGTCTAAAATCCAAAATACAGAAAACGACACGTGTCAGTGAGTACGCAGAGAAGCTGGACTCTCACACTTGGCTGGTGGGAATGTGAAATGGTGCAGCCACTTTGGAAAACAGGCTTGCAGTTCCTCAAAAAGTTAAACATAGAATCACCATATGACCCAGCAATTCTGTGTCTAGGTATATACTCAAGAGACATGAAAACATGTCCACCCAAATACTTGCATATGAATGATCATAACAGTATTATTCATAACAGCTAAAAAGTGGAAAACAACCGAGTATGCATCAATATGGTGGTATATCAATACACCGGAATATGATTCCACCATAAAAAAGGAGTGATGTAGTGATCCGTGTTACAAATGGATCAACCCTGAAAACATACCAAGTGAAAGAATTCAGTCACAAAAGGCCATGTGTTTATTCCACTTGAAGGAAATGTCCAAAATGTCCAAGTCCACAAAGACAGTACATTAGTGATTGGCATTGGCTAGGGGAGAATGGGAAGTAAATACTAATGGGTACGTGCTTTCTTTGGGGTGTGATGAAAATATTCTGGAATTAGACAGGAGTGATGGTTACACTACTTTGTGACTATACTAAGAACCATCAAATTGTAAACTTTAAAAGAGTGAATTCTGTGGTCATATGAATTGTATGTCATGTGTATATGAGAACATGAGGCTAAGAGCAGCATCGGATGACAATTATTCTGGCAACCCTGTGCTCCATAGATTGAGAAGACAGATGAGAAGCTACAGACAATAAAAGCAATTGAAGAGAAAATCACTACAAAATATGAAGAGCCAAGGACCAATACTGAGTTTCTATGGAAACAGAACAGTGGGACACATGAAAACAAGGAACAGAGTTGTCTGAGGAGCCTTTCAGAATACAGTGATAGTGGGATGACCCATAGATCAGGGGTCTATCCAGACATGGCTCCGGAACCCTCAGGATTCCAGAAGTTCCATCTGTCAGTCAGAGGTAATGAATCAGGCGGCCCCCACCATCGGTCGTTTTGGCTCTATGGTGAGTGTAAGAAGGAATCAACGTTTCTAAACCTTCCCAATCTTAGATTCTCTCTTTCTACCTGTGACAGCTGGTCTCTAAGACACCCTCCCCCAATAAATCATGCCTCTCAGTATTCACATCTTCATCTAATCCACTCCCTCACGGAATCTGGCCTCGCCCAACGTAACCAATGAAATGCAATGGAAGTGACACAGTGTGACTTCCCACATTAGGTGATGAGTATCCTTGAAGTCCCTGCCTTTGTCTCTTGGAACCCTTGCTGTGGGGAAAGCCTGACATTCTGGAAGAAGTTCAACCATCCTGGAGCTTCCATGATATGAGGAAGCCCACACTAGCCAAAAGAAGTGGCCGTGTGTAGGGAAAGATTCCCAGCCAGCTCCAAGATGTCCTAGCCATTCCAGCCCAGGCACCAGGCACAAGAGTGGAAAAGCCCCCTTGGATGTCCAGCCTAGGTTAGTCTTCATTTGACTCTAGCTCCAGATGACATCTGACCGTGAATGAGCGAGAAATCATCCAGCTGAGTCCAGTCAACCCACAGACTCGTGAAAGGACACGACAAAATGTTTTGTCTCTAAGTTCTGGGATGGTTTATTATAAGAAATAGATAACCGAAACACTGACCTAAAGAGCCAAGTGTGGACCACTCTGCAGACACTCAGACCATTTTCATGGATCAGGGTAAGAGGCGAGCTGTCACCCCTGCCCCCCAGTGGCTTTAAAAGCTTCCCCAGGTGTGGAGCATCCATAGACACCAGCCCTCTCCACATTTCTCTCTTGAGCTGAGAGACTCGCCAGAGCTCACAGAACCCACGGGGGTTGCCTGCTTCTGGCTGCTAACTCCTCTAGCAGCGCACCATGATTTGAGCAACACTTAGGACCCTGTTGTGCGTCCCCTAGCTGAGTCTCCAATTCTTCACCCTAGAGCTGTGAGATGCCCTGCTGCTGCCTATTCCAGGCCCCGGGAGACCTCACCGAGGAAATATGGGAAAGACCTGGCAAGGGAGGAGGCGGTAGGAACTGGTGCCCAACAGAATCTTCCGGGTCAGACTGGAACACACCGCGTGCCCTGACTCTCTCTGCTTGTTGACTTGGACTGCGTGTATTTTATTACTTCTGGCCCTCAGCCAAGGCTGCACCTAAGGATTCATGTTGGCAACTGGGGGTGGCATTTCCCGGGCTACATTTTGGGGGGAGGAAAGTCATATTTCAGAGATTTATCCTCTTTGTATGTTGTCAGCTTTCTCCTCCTTGTCCTGTCCCAGGGCTTACTTCTTGGGGTGAAAATTCCATTTCTCTCCTTTTTGGGAGACACACTAACACCCTCCACAGATGAAGCCCTCGTCGCCCCCCACCACAGGTATAGTGTGGTTCCTCATCGGCGTGACCATCGTGTTCTCCAGAGTTTCAAGTCGAGGGTCCCAGAAAGGTACGAATACGTGACATTGAGGGGCCAGCCGTCAATGCTGTTGGCATCTGTGCCCATGATTTCCAGACTGGCTGTCACATTCAGTGTTACTGATTGATGGTCTTCACCTGTGTTTACCCCACTACTAGCCAAGGCCAACCCCAGATGGTTAAGACCTGGAGGAAGTAGGGTGGGGGCTGGAGTAGGAATGGTAAATGCAAACAGCCTATTAATGCAATGGTTTCAAATTATTGACCAACTCATTAAACACATGTACACATACGCATGAACACATACACACGCGTGTGTGTGCCCCTGAGTGAGTTTAGTGCATTTTGGTAGTGTTACTTTTCATATTTCCACTGCCCAGAAACTGGTGCAGTTTGCAGGTTCCACACACAACTGAAAGTTCAGAGCTTGTCCTGGGTTGGGAATCTGGCCAGCAGCCCTTGATTTGTGCTCCCTTTGGACCAGCAGCCTAGAAAGGAGGAGCCCAAAGTCAGCCAGGGAGGGACCAGTGGGGCCAGCTAGAAATGGCTGCCTTGTTTGCCTCTTGGCAATTCCCACAGCCCACTCTGCACCACCCAGGGAGGTTTTGCTTTCTCTGACTCCTTTTCTTGCTTCCCCGTCCTGCCTTGTTTCACACTAAGGATGGAAAAACTGAGCCATCGGGAAGTAAAGCCAGCGAGCTGGGCATCAAGCAAGGAGCAAGAGAGCCAGGTCAGAACCCAAGAGTGACCCTGTTGCCCAAGAGGCATGGAGAGAAGCCACCAGGGCTTGACAGTGCTGGAGAGGCTGAGGCAAGAGGATGCATAATCCAGCGAGGGCATCTCCTGCCAGGACGAGCGGGCTTTGAGCTGGAGCCAATGGCAGCAGACTCACCTCATGCAAGGAAAGTCACTTGTAAAGTACATATGTGAAGTATCTTCACCATTATCGCTGTAGCCAACAGCAACATCAGACGGGACCCAGAGAAACCCCTCATGCCAGCCTTCCACATTCTACCTGGCAAGTCCAGCAGCAGAAAGATTCCAAACTGCCACCATCTTGTCCTTCCCTCCCTGGAGGCACACGCTACTACTCCTCATATCTAGAGATGAAGTCTAATCCCCTTTCTGGAAAACAGACTGGCCGCAGACCCACCTGACAGTTCAGTGTGTGGGGGGAATAATATTCAAGGACTTCTGGGACTACACCAAAAGATGCCTCGCAGCTTCCAGTTGGGCCTCTTGGAACACTTGCTTGGGGGATGCCCTCTTAGCGGCTCACTTTGATGCCGCATGGAGAGACCAGGTGCAGGTGTGACAATCCCAGCTGAGCTGGCCATGTCAGTGAGTTGTCCTGGATGTCCAGCCTAGCTAAGCCCTCAGACACTCCAGCACAGCCACCGTCTGACTGCAATGACATGAGACACCCCACATAAGAACCATCCAGCTGAGCCTTGAAACAGCTTTTCGTACATGCACCCAGGCTCCCTGGTTCCCCTGCCTGAACCCTAGAGTCTGAACTGCTTTTTCATTTTCCTACTGTGGCTTCCTCGCTGTTGCTTAGCATTACTCCCCATTACTCCCCACTTGCCTGCCCCACCCACAGATAAGCCCAGGGATTTTGTCAGTTTAAGTGTCTTTCTAAATTAAATTTTTTTTAACGTTTATCTATTTTTGAGACAGAGAGAGACAGAGCATGAATGGGGGGGGGAGGGGCAGAGAGAGAGGGAGACACAGAATCGGAAGCAGGCTCCAGGCTCTGAGCCATTAACCCAGAGCCCGACGTGGGGCTCGAACCCACGGACCGCGAAATCGTGACCTGAGCTGAAGTCGGACGCTTAACCGACTGAGCCACCCAGGCGCCCCAGTTTAAGTCTCTTTCTACAGCTTCCCTGCAGGGGCAAAGATGAGATGATAGAGTGACAAGCACATAGAAGTGACATCAGAAATATCCAGCATACCCCATACATGCCATTCCTAGCCCAAGGTGGTGACTTCCTCTTTAGATGATAACCAGGAGAAGCTCCTGAAGTCTTGCGAACAAATTCAGAGCTCCTTCTGACCTTTAGCCCTCAATCCCTGCCCCAGGAGCATCTTGGAGCAGAGAAGCATGAGGATCCCCAAGTGTGACTCGGTGGTCTGGAGCATTCCTGGCTCTGTATGTCCATCCTCCAACCAAGAGTCTGCGGCGCTTATCACCTCCACATGCCTCCTCAGCTTTGACCTTCACTCTCCAGGAGCAGGGAGCCTGGCCAAAGAAATGGCTTTCAGAAGAAGTGGCTCCACCGACCCGGCTTTCTGGCTCTGATGCCTGTGAAAGCAGCACAGATGTTAGGGCTAATTAGCCACCCGGCCTATCAAACATCCCAGGCAGTGAGGTTGGTTCTGGGCTGAAAGGTGAGCTGTTTGTTTAAGGGAGGTGGGTGGTCTCTAGCAGGACTTTCAGATTAACCTAAGCCCTCTGAAAATAGAAAATGCAAAGCTGGGCAGCCTGGGGTACCAATCAGGATAAGTGTAAGCCAGGCGTGAGGTCCCCTTTGATTTCAGGATCTCCAGGCGGAGTGAGGAGGAGGGAAGGGGAAGGAAAGAAGAATTCTTTCTGGCTCCAGCCAGAAACTAGAGGGGCAGGATGTCTTGGGGCAGAAAAGATACAGAGATCTCCTGCAGCGCCACATGGCATTTCTGGGGAGGAAATTTCTAAAGCCCTTGCATTCTTGAGCAACACCATGGGCTGTCAATTCCTTCCTATTTCTGGGAGCAGCAGGAGGATTTGGCCCCAAGGCCCTGGCTCAGCATCTATTTTCCTGGGCTTCCCATAGGACTCGCACCAATTCGTGCACTGGACTCCTCTCTTCTAAGGAAGGAGGTTGTGGTCTCCATGGGGTGTCTGGGATGAGCTGCAAAGGTCTGCACACACAAATCTTGCCAGAGGTCTCAGGACAGATGAAAAAATTCCCTAAGTCATGGGGGTTCAAAATATAGTACCTCTCTCACACATCCATCGGGAGATAAACAGAGGAGTCATACCAAAGGCTGTCAAACGTCACCTCTATTACTAGCAAAGCTGATTGGAGAAGATGCCCTTAGATACGCAGCAAAATGGGCCTGCCTATAGACATTTCTTCTCCAATCCACGTGGCCAAGAGTGCACAGAACACCTGTTCTCTGCAAGACAGGAAGATCCCAAGACAGAGAAGGGAGTCTGAGCACAGCCTGGCAATTCCCATTCTGAGCCTCGAGGGAAGAAGGGTAAGGCCCAGAGTATTATTGGGGGGATTCCCTCACCATAGAAACATGGGGTCAAGGGAAGAAACATCCTTCCTACCGGCAAACAGGAGCAGCCCTGGGAAATCTGGGAGTTCCCAGAGAACTTAGATTCATCTTCTTAGTAGCATCTGAAAGTCTCCCCATCCCCTCGGGAGTGACAACACGTGCTAGTGGAAAGAACGCGACCATGGGGATCGCAGGTGGGTCAGATGGCCTCTTCTAAGCCCCTGTTTTATCCTTCGCAGTGTACAGTGACAGTTCCTGCCTGGCAGGAATTCTGTGGGAGCAACAGAGCCTGGGTGGTCCCGGTTTTAGAGACCCGGGAAACCCCTCCGCTTCAGGCAGACTGGGATAGCTGGCCATCCTACTGAAACACATTGAGTGCTCAGGAACTATTTGCTACCCTCCTTGCTCACACTTCTATTTTGAAAGTGAAATTTGGAGAATTGCTCAAGCAAAGAGCCCAGGCAGCCCCTCGCTCTCTCTCGGGTTCATAACGGAGACCCCTCTAGGGAAGGGCAGGAGAGTAGACTGGAGCAGGGCATTTGAACTTGGAACACCCTCTGGAGTCTGGAATAAACAGACTTGCATTTCAGAGGAATCTTTCTGTGGCATCACCCTCAAGAAAGGTCAAATGGAACCACCCCTGGCACACAGCTAAGTACATGTTGCTGAGAAAATGTTTGGACTTCCCTTTGAGGTGGCCAGAGCGAAGCAAGAGGACGTGTGAACTGGTTCACCAACAATATCGCTTTTCCAACCATGGCCCCATGTGCCCCAAAGCCCACCTCTCAGCCCTTTGCAGCCAAGTTCAACGTCAGAATCTCTTGCCTGCTTCTGTGTGGGTACTGCCACGAGTGTCCATGAAGCCAGAATGTCTCTAGAAAATAGGATCCTCTGGGACAGATACAGTCTAGAAGCCAAACAGCCTTTCGGATGGATATTCCCCACTAGATAACTTCCCGAATCCAGTGATGGAGTTTGAACGGAATTGACCAGCTGTCTGGGTGCGTTCTGCAGGAGAGGAGCAGACCTTCCCCCTTTGCAGCAAGGCAGAAACCTCGTCCAGTCGGAGGCCTCAGCTTCCACGGAGGAAGTGCCTCTGGGGTGGCCAAGGGAGTCCTATTGCTGTGTTTGTGGTTAGAAAGTTCTAGAAGCCCCTGTGTAAGTGCCACACAAGAAGAACATTGCCAAGCTCTACTGTGGAAACCTCTGGTTTCCTGAGCAACTGGTGGGCTCTCTTTGTGACCATGAGAATGATGTAATCAACAAAGTTCTCTTTTGCTGCCAAAGCTCAGAGTGAAACTCAAAGCTCATTTAAGGCACCGAAGTTGGTCCTCACAGTTGATATATGTGTGTTATTACCTAGTCTTGCTTCTCTCCATTTACTGATTTTCCCCTAGGCCTGGCTTGTTATTTTTGTGGTATCATAATATTATTATATGTATCTTTGTTAGAAGCCGCCTCGATTTGGGGGTGGGGGTGGGGGTGGAGCTGGCGTGAGGGGTAGGAGAAGGTAATACCGCCTCATCTCTCTCAAGTGCACAATAATGGCTGGGTTTGTACCAAAACAAGCTTGTTGCTCTAAGTCTCACCCCGGAGGAACCCAATTCTGCTAGCATTCTGAGGATCAGGTACATAAAACCACACCTCCTGGAGATCACGTAAAAGGTAGTAAACAACAGCTCAGACTTTGGGTTCCAAACCTGGCTCTGCCTCTTACTAACAGTTAGATTTGGGGCAAATCGTGTGTATAGCCGTCTTTTCCTTACTTACCCCATCTGTCAAATGGGTATCATCATCCCTCACCTTCCATCCTAAGGACTGAGATGAACCATATACCTGCCATGACACCGGTACTGATCCCATGGTTTCCCCACGACTTTGCACACAAGGCTCAGACATTTGAGTAAAGGATTTATCTCTCTTAACCACACAGGACACCCATACACAGCCCTGGGAGACAAATGTTCTCCCCAGCTGGCAGATGGGGGCACTGAGGCTCGGGGAATGAGTTACGTGGCTGGAAACGCTGTGAATTTAAATCCAGGTCCTGCCGCATCAAAGCCCACATTCTGGATCGCTGAGCTGTATTTCTCCACACTGTAACTGGGGGATGACAAGTGCCACCTGTCATTATCACATGGACACCTGTGGCCCTCTGTGTGGTTCTCTGGCCTTTTGCTGCTTCTGTCTGAGAGTAACCCAGGCCTCCTGACCCCACAACAAGCTAGTGAAACTGCCAATCACTTCCTCCTTAGCTCCAAGTGGCCCAGCATGGCAACCTCTCTGATGAGGGCAGGCCACCAGGACTAGTCAAAATGTTGGAGGGGAGGGGAGAATGGCAGACACAGGGAAGGCTTTAACCCAGGCCTAAGCCAGAGGCTCCGAGTAGAAGTAGAAAGTGAACTCTCCCAGCCCCTCTGCCCAAGATGCAGAAAGAAGGGGCCTACTAGGCCCCAAAGAAGGAACAGGAAACCAGGAGGAGCCGCCTAGGACTCAGGGAAACCTCGCCAACAGCAGGCAAGACACTCAGGCCTCTGTTGACTTACGGGCCTCCAGGGACTGGGCTGTGTCATCTGTGTCTTCTTGGGCAGAGCTAGTGGCAGCCTGTCGCCACTTGAAATGATGAAAAATGACTGATGGGCCATTCCTCCCAGCATGGCCGACCTCCTCTCTAGAGCCCCCAGGGCGCCCCCTGGACCAGACCCACCCATACAGACATGTCCAAGGTAAGGCCCAACGTCAGCTTTACAGCCTGGCTTACAGCTACTGACTGGCTCAATAAAAGCCCAGATGGCATCTCACCAGTGTGTCATAGAAGCCAAGCCAAGTCTCTTAGGACCCTTGAAGGTTCTCCTGACATTGGCCACAGGCAGGGTATGGATGAGGCCCCTGGCCAGAAATTTGTAAATCCCTGCTCTAAAGACCAACACTCACTTTGCATACTTGAGTTGCCCCCATACTTGTCTCAGCTTCTCATTATAGTAATAGTTAATATATCTGCAGCTTTTTAAAGTTTATACCATGCCTCACATCCTCCCTACTACCTTGCAAGGAGGTGTTACTATTAAATATATATATATATATATATATATATATATATATATATATTAGTTTTAAGTATTTATTTATTTTGGGGAGAGTGCAAGTAGGGCAGGGGCAGAGAGAGGGAGACAGAGAATCCGAAGCAAGCTCCAGTCTCCACACTGACAGCAGCTAGCTCGATGTGGGGCTCGAACCCACGAACTGTGAGATTATGCCCTGAGCTGAAGTTGGACAGTTAACCGACTGAGCCATCCAGGCGCCCTGTATTCCAGACCTAGAGAGGAGGAAGCCAAGACTGAGGGAGGCCACGTGAAGACTCCCTGTCAGGGGGACTCTAGGAGCCTCCTGCACATGTGGACAAGGGCATCTATGTGAGGGCCTGGTGCATCGCACAGATTCTGAGCCCCTCTGCCTCTCCCTGGAGATCCCTCTGCTGCCAGCGGTTTGTCTGATATCCAGACCCAATGACGGTCCTCCCTCTGCACCCCCTCCTATGCATAAAGATATGGCCCCAGAAAACACCCAGGACAAAGGGGACACGTAGGCAGGACCGGCAGCTGGGGCATGGCCCCTCATGTGCATGGGGTTCAAAGCTCTTTGGATGCTCCTTCACATGCCTCTGAAATTTCTCACCCAAGTGAGAATGGTCTAGATTGACTTGGGGACACTGAGTACCTTACCAATAAGCCTCAGACACACAACGTGTGCTGGGTCCGAATCCTGGATGCTGTCCTGCTCGCCCTCTGGGAGGCCTTTGGAGAGTCACCTGATTTCAGAATCTATTGCCTCATCTATAAAAGGGAGATGCCAGAGGTGTTATGGGATTCAGGAAACGTGGAGGGAGTGACTGCAGCTCACAAGCACTTAGGCACAAATTTAAGGTGGTGCTGTGCCCATGTCCTCCAGGAAGGGGCCCTCGCAGCTTAAACACAAGGAGTGGGCTAAGGTTGCTTTTATACGAGGCCCAGGCCTCCCGTCACATACCGCGCCACACCATACCCCCAGCCTCCTTGGGACAACCAGGCAGATGGGGCCCGTAAGCACAGCACAGACCCAAGAAGGCACGTCCAGGGAGCAGCACTGGAAGCTGACACTTTGGAGGAAGGTCTGGCTGCGGCACACACAGTGTGGACGTATCATTGGAAACAGATGCCCCGGATCGAAGTGCTCTTTCTCATCTTTGCCAGGCTTCCTGGGCCTGTGTGACAATCCACTAGGACAATGCACGCTGGACGGGGCAAGGGGACAAACTGCTCTTGGAGGTACAGCTGGAGCCCTTGCAGGCCACCCAGCATCAGCCTGCAGGGAGCCCTCCCTCTCCTGCTGTGTCTTGACCCCCAGGCTGTGTGACTCCAAGCAAGTTCTTAACTGTTCTGTGTCTCAGTCCTCCCTCAGGAGATGGAGACAATAACAGCACTGACCTCCTGCTATGAGGATTAAGTGAAAAAAATTGGACAGTTCCCTCAACACCTAGTAAACCAGCCTTCAACGCGGAGCCTTAACTGACTGTGTTACCTCCTGCTCCCCTGGGTCTGACTCCACCCCATTCTCCATTAGATGAACTTCACTGTGCCACGCAGTGCCAGGGGAGGAGACAGAGAAATGAGGGAGCCTCAGTTGAAAGGGGCAGGCGTGTAATTGATCAAGACTCTGCTGTGCAGCAGACTTGTAGCCCAGGGGACATCACTGCTATGGAGCCCCAACATGGGGCTAGCAGCCCAGGGGAGGGCGTGAGGGGTCAGGCATTGAAGCCTAAGGCAGCTTTTCTAAGGCCGGATCAGGGTCCTAAAGCTGCACAATGTCCTCAGCATTTTGCCCCCCAAAAGTGAAGCTTTGCAGGTACAAAGACAAGCCTCTCAAATGGTGATGTGTTAGGCCTTAGAAGACAGGCAGGGAGGTGCCCGTGGGTCAGGACCTTCTCCCGGCCTTTTTTTTTTTTTTTTTTTTTCAACGTTTTTTTTATTTATTTTTGGGACAGAGAGAGACAGAGCATGAACGGGGGAGGGGCAGAGAGAGAGGGAGACACAGAATCGGAAACAGGCTCCAGGCTCTGAGCCATCAGCCCAGAGCCCGACGCGGGGCTCGAACTCACGGACCCCGAGATCGTGACCTGGCTGAAGTCGGACGCTTAACCGACTGCGCCACCCAGGCACCCCCTCCCGGCCTTTCTTATGCCACTCCCAGTGGGGACACAGACCCATCTGAGGTTGATTCTGGCCACAGGATGCGCCATAGGCATCCTGCAACCTTGTTGTCAGGGAGTGTGTGCCTCAGGCAGCCTAAGCAGGAAAGGAGGCTCGATGATAGCCTGGCTCCTCACTCCCTTTCCAAGAGGTGGGAACATGGTCTGCAGCGAGGGTTACAGCTCTGTGTGCTCCAGCTTGGCCACACCGTCCATGTCATCTTTGCTGCTGGCTTCCCTGCATCTGTTTGATTACCTTCCTTTCAGATCTCAACAGCCGCATCCTCAAAAGCAAGCGCCTCATAGGGTCCTCCAGGCCATGAGGTCTTCTCCAAAGTGGGCACTGAGGCCCAGAACTTTCTCTGGGCCTGTGGGATGCTGGGACAGAAATGCTGTGCTGAGCTCATCATCCATCCACCTATGCATCCATCCATCCATTCCTTCTCCCACTTTATTTTCTCTGAGGCCCTCCAAAGCTCCATCCCTGCCAGACAAGCCCAACTGGGTTCTCCTGGGAGCAGGCTGGGAGGCAGAGTTAAAGACGATAAAAGTTTCGCTGGGGAGTACCATTTGTGAAGGTAGCCAGGGCAGAGGATTGGTCAGGGAGTGGTCAGGCTGGGATGCAGAAGTGACCAAGTCTCCACCAGCTCCTGGGGGCTCTAGAGCAGACACTTGCCATAGAGGAGACCCCAGTGAGTGAGAAGAGCTATGCCCTGGTATCACCACCTTGCTCAGTGGTGACAGAGCCTGTCCTAGGAAGAGTGTGATAAGGCGGGAAAGCAGCCAAGGCTGTCAACTAACCATACCTCTGGCAGCTAGGCAGTAGCAAAGCTTCCTTTAAAGGGGGACCAGCAGTATGCCTCAGAGCCCACCACAGTGGCCCTACAAGTGAAGGCAAGATGCGGTTGTGACAGAGCCCCATCCCCAGGAGCTAGCAGGCCCAAGTGCTATTGAGATGCCAGAGGCCCCAGCCCTGGGGGGACAGGGAGCCTTCCTGAGAGTGACAGCTAAGACCTGAGCTAAACAGTGAGTGACCGGTACCCAGTGAGAAAGGACAAAAGGCCACTGGCCTGGGATCAGTGCGTACGAGGAGGTCACAAGATGGTAGCTGGTCACAGCAGAGGCCCCGGATTGCGGCTGCGGGACTGTTCTGGAGCCCAGATCCCGCGGCCCTTTCATGGCGCTGGCAGGAGCTTTCTATTTCAGGCTTCTCAATTCTGCCTGAAACCATTGAGCCTGGGGCTGTCCCAACTCACTTCCTCCCCGTCCCCATCATCTTTATTTGGAGCGTGGAACCAGAGCACGCAGGCCCCACAGCGGAGCTCTTGTTTCCTGCGAACAGCCTTGGCCTTGTCTGCCTGGCCGGGGGGTTGCTGGTTATGGAGGCAGGGCTGGCGTCGGGGTGAGTTACCAGCTAAACCCAGACCGCCCTGTTAATGTGCAGCAGGAGGGACCATTGTTTTTGGCCTCAGGAGACGACTCAAAAGCCAGGGTTGATTTTGGTCATGTTTAGCCATGTGCTCTACAGGCCTGGTTTTAGCGAGCAAAGGGTATGCATATTGGCCCTGAGGGCCTGAGTGGGGAGGGTCGGGGAAGAAGCGGAACCCTGGAGGCTGGAATTTAGGGGTACGCCCAGCCGCTCAAAGAAAACCCGCCTCATCTCCTTCCCCCAGATTGTTATCAGGCCCAGGCTGTTTGAGCCTGCAATCTGCCTGCCTCTGGCACAGCCACACATCTACACTGCTACTGTTTTCCCTTTAATTTGATTCCCCCTGGTAGCCCGCAAAGCTGGGGCAAGAGTTATTTTCAAACAAGAATCCGTCTTGTTTACTGAGCATAAGCTTCCACCTCATCAGAAAATAATATAGGGCTCCTTCCATCAGATTTCTCTTGGAAACCAGACCTCTATTTGGAGGCAAAGCATCTGAGGAAATTGAGTTCTGGGACTCTCCCCTGCTCTGCCTGACGCAGGTCCCAGCAGCCTGTCCCGCTCTGCTGTGCACGTATAGCCGCCAGGGGCCTTGTCAATGCACGTGTTTGGGTCAGGACCCCGGGGAGGGGCTGAGACCCTGCGTATCTGACACATTCCCGGGCGGTGCCCACCCTGCTGCCCCACAAGCCACACAGCAGCAAGAGTTGAGAATCTCGCCAGAATTCTGTTCTCCAGAGGGTCCTCTGCTCAGACTCCCAGAGGCCAAAGTCTACATGGCATCCTTGGTAGAGGCAGCGGATCCTCCCGGCCCAGCCACCATGCAGGTTGTGTGTGACCCACAGAGCGCTAGGAAGGGAACACCCACCTCCATGCCTCCCAGACCGCAGGAGACCTCGGGGTGGACAAGGTGTGCCAGGAGGCTCGGACAGGCAAGCCAGGAGAGAGGACAGACAAGGACAGGTCTGGAGAAGACCCAACATCTAAGTTACCAGCAGAAAAATGGGCCTGCGAAGGAAATGGGGAAGGAGTGCTCCAGAAGGGTGGAGAGATGAACAGTAGCATCCTGAAAATGAAGGAGGAAATGGTTCGCATGTTCCAGTGTCGCAGAGAAGTCACAGAGGCTGAAGGTTGAAAGGTATCCTGTGGGTTGGTTTTCACAAGGTGCTCACTCAGCTTGTGGGCTGCAGCCCTCAGCCCAGCAGAGCAGGTATGCTGGGGACAGGGGGGTGGAAGCCAGTGGACAGAGGAGGGGTGTGGGCGTGAGGCTGGGAAATAAGATATTTGGTCAGAAAAGAGAGAGCATCCCAGCAGTAATTGGGGGGCAGGGGGAAGGAAATTGAAACTCATTTCTTTGTAAGAAGGAAGGGTGAAGCAGAAACCAGCAAGGAAAGGGTAAATAAAGAAAATTACAAGGGGGGGGGGAAGGGCCCCCCAAAGGCAAAGCCCCAGGAGGCACAGGGAAGTGTGTAAGAGACAGTGGAAGGGGAGTTTACCCCTCTTCCCTCGGGGCTGCAAGGTAGGAGGTGAGAGCAAAAAGGAAGATTGGAGGTAACCATGGTGGTGAAGGGATTCTGATGGCTCCGCTGGGCACACACTGATTTTCTCCAGCAGCACAGAACACACGGAATATCAGCTCTGAGAAAGGGTAGTTGGGTCAGTTCATGACTAGGGTGTGGCCAGGAGGACTCAGCCTGGGGAGAGCAAACAAAAGACGTGAGGATGCCTGTAAGAGAAAGGCTGTAGTTGCTTCATGGACTTAAGCAGAAGAGGAATGGATGAAGGCAGGCAGGAGCCCAGGAGAGGGGAGAAAGCAGAGGGCTCCCTGGTCTGGGACATCCAGTGCTGTGACTCCAGAATGATGGGTTGAGACAGCTATAAAGAAGGACGTTAAGGGGAAAGTGAGAACATTTCGTTCTGGACCATAGCATCAGTGGGAAGAACAGGAGCAGTCGTAGTCACTCTCGCTGGTCAGGTGAGGAGCTGGAGTCCAGGAGAGGGGACCATCACCCCCGACAGTGGCCACCTATGATAATGACTACTGAGCCTCTCAGCTCCATTGAGACTCATCTGGCATCCCGTTCCTGGGTTGTGGACCCACAGAAAATCACGTTCTCAGGACAGCACGCTCCTGCTGCTGATGAACAGCTATGTGCGTGGAGGTGATATCTGAGAACCAGTCCTCCACTAATGGGGAGACAGCCAGGGCTGAGCCCACAGTCAGAAGCAAGGCACTGTGGTCTCTAGGGATGCTCCAGGGCAGCAGCCTTGCTTTCCCAGGGCAAGGTCTCTGAGGGCTGGCCTTGTCCACCCAAATGACCCAGCAACAGGGGAGATGTCACCAGCACATCTGGTGGGTGTGAGATGAGATATAGGACAGGGCTTTGGAGCGGCCATTGTTTCAGAGAGAAACAGAGAAAATCTCCTGAGGAGGTGGATTCTCAAACTCTTTTTTCCTGTGTAAGAGTCTGACAATTTATATCCCCTAAACTGACTGTAACTGCCACTATTAGAGCCCACTGAACTCTGTGCTGGATAAGTGTTGCATACACTATCGAATTTAATTCACGTAACAACCATGAACTTGAAAAAACGTGAAGCGACCTGCAGGTATTTCTATGCAGACACTTGTGTTTACCCAAACCAAAAAAAAAAAAACAAAAAAACAACAACAACAACAAAAAAAAAAAAAACCCAAAAAAAACCCAAAAACCAAAAACCAAACCAAAACAAAACAAAACGTAGGAACTCTGGTACAGAAATTACTTTACAAGCTCTCTTTCTCATCCAAACACCCATTCGAGTGGGACATCGAGACATCCACATGCAAAAGAGTGAATTTAGACCCAACAATACACCATACACAAAAACGAATTCAAAATCAGCCAATGAGTTGAATATAAGAACTAAAGCTATTACTTTATTAGAAGAAAACATAGGGAAAAATCTTCATGATCGTAGATTTGGCAAAGGATTCTTGGATACGATGTCAACACACAAACACAAACACTGGGTTGAGTGGACTTCGTAAAATTTTAAAACTTTTTATGAGGCACCTGGCTGGCTCAGTCGGTTAAGTGTCTGACTTTGGCTCAGGTCATGACCTCATGGTTTGTGAGTTCAAGCCCCGTGTCGGGCTCTGTGCTGACAGCTCAGAGCCTAGAGCCTGCTTTGGGTTCTGTGTCTCCTTCTCTCTCTGCCCCTCCCCCGCCCCTCAAAAATAAACAAACATTAAAAAATTTTCAAAAAACTTTAAAACTTTTGTGCATCAAGGGACGTTATCAAGGATGTGAAAAAACAACCTATAAAGTGAGAGAAAATACTATAATCACAAATCATATATCTGATAAAGGTCTAGTATCCAGCGTATATAAAGAACTCCCAGAGTGTAATGATTTCAAAAAGTTTAAATACGGGCAAAGTATCTGAGTAGACATTTTTCCAACGTGGATGCACAAGTGGCCAGTGAAAGATACTTGACGTCTTTAGCCATTAGGGAAATGCAAATCAAAGCCACAATGAGATATCACTTCACACCCACTAGGATGACTATAATCGAAGTCAGATGATAATGAGTGTTGGCAAGGATATGGAGGAATTGAAACTCTCCTGCACGGCTGGTGGGAGAGTAAAATGGTGCAGCTGTTTGGAGAACACTTTGGCAGCTCCTCAAGAAGTTAAACAAAGAATTACCATATGACCTCAGAGAATTACCATATGACTACTCTCAGGCATATACCCAGGAGAAATGAAAACATCTGTCCACACAAAATCTTGTATGTGAAGTTTTATAACAGCATTATTCATAATAGCCAAATGATGGAAACGACCTAAATGTCATAAAGGGATAAATGAATAAACAAATTATGGTTTATCTAGACCCTGGAATAGTATTCAGCCATAAAAAAGAAATGAGGTACTGATCCACGGTACAACTGGGATAAACCTCATAAACATCTTGCTACGTGAAAGAAACCAGGCGCAAAAGGTTACACATTGTATGTTTCCATTTATATGATCTATACAGAATAGGCAAATCCAGAGACAGAAAGCAGATTAGAAGTTACCAGGGGCTGGGAGGAGGGGGGAATGGAGACTGATTACTAGTGAATATGGGGCGTTTTATGGGGTAATGAAAGACTTTGGAAGCTAGAGAGAGCAGAGTGCTGTGCAGCATTGTGAATACACGAAACACCACTCAATTGTCCACTTTGTTGGTTGTATGTTATGTGAATATCACCTGTCAGCCTCACAGAGAGGAGCTACATGCCGATGGAAAGGGCCAGCCAAGATTGAAAAGGACATTGTAATTCACATCCCCCACCTGCTCACTTGTGGGCTGGGGACAGGTGGACTCTGGCTGCAGGTGAAGAAGGTCCTGGTCACTTGTCTGGGGCATGGTTGTGAGTGAAACCTCACTCAAATCAATGCCCTGCCCCCCTCTGCCTGATCACCACGGTGCCCAAAGTCAGTTCTTCCAGTGTGTAGCCCCAGGTGGGGGAGTGGGTAGGGAAAACCAGTGAAGAAGTGGCAGCAAGATGATTCACAGGGAGAGAAGCAAGGAGGGATTCCTTACCCTTCTTTAGATTAACATCCTTTCCGCAAGATCAAACACATTCTCCTAAGTAATGTTGAGTCCACTAAAGACCATCTTCTGGCCCCCTGAACCTTTAGAATACATCTCTCTGAGATCACCTCGTCATCCCAGCAATGAAGAAAGGAGGCCTGGGAAAAAGAAAGGAGTTAGTAACAAAAACACAATTGGAACCACGTGTTTTGTCATCCTGTGCATTTCATATTTACGGAAGCAGAAGTCATTGCTTGAAGGCAGCAGAAGTAAAAGGTGCAGGAAGGAACAAGGGTCCAGGATGGTGTGACAATTGGGAAGAGGAACGTCAGGGAAATTCTTAAACTAGGAGAGGGAGATGGTGACACGTGCACGTATTTCCCTGTCCGTGCCACGGGCCATCAGCATTGAGGGGAAGGAGGCGCACAGTGAGGGACCCAGAACATTGAGGCTGAACCTGAGGTCTACAAGTTGGCACAGGCCTGGTATCATTTCAGCTCAACACATTTCAGCATCTCGACTCCCCTCAGTGCCACAGAAGAAGAGGGCCAGCAGCATAGGACCACGGTCGGGTTAGAGAGTGACCTGGAAGGCTGTGGCAGCCTCGCCCTCTTCATCATGGAGGCTGGGAGCAGGTGATGGGATGAAGGGAGCCAGACTGTCCTCAGGGAGAGGCAGAGGAGCCATCGCTGCGGCCATTTCCTGCCCCCCAATTCTGCTCCCGGTACCCCCGCCGTGACATGAAGTGTGGAACCGCCCGGCAGACACCCGCACCTCCCAGGTCTGGCCAGGAGCAGCCAGCTGGCCACCAAGGTGTTTTTCCCCACGGCCGGGGGCCATCCGTGGCTGTTCTGGCTGGGTGGTGATTCGCAGCTGGCAGGCCTCTGGCCCGGCGTTATTTTGAGATCCGGCTCCATGATGGGCTGATGTGACAGCTTTGTCTTCTCAGACCCCTTTGATTTGTGAATCTCCCTTTGTGGTTGGTGGGGGACGTTCAGGCCCTGCTGTTTCTGGGCTCCGGCATCCCCCGGGCTGGGCAGGCTGGGCCAGCTGCAGAGGGGGTGGCGGACAGAGGCGGGAGCGGCAGAGCCCAGGGCTGAGCAGCCGCTGGCCTGGGCAGCTCGGCCTTCATTTCCAGGCAGCGTGGGGCTGACTGGGTGGTCGCGGAAGAATGATAAGTGCCTGCTCAGAGCCAGTTTTGAATGGCCAGATCACAAACCGCAGGGCTGGACAAGGGCTGCCCTGCTGTGCTTGGGCCTGGGCCCAGAGCTCTCTATAGTGTCTGCGAGGCTCAGGGGCGGACCCACGAGGAGCTGCCCGGGGCTCATGGGGCAGCCAGCCCTTGGGAAAGAGTACTTGGGGCCCGGGAGGGCTCTGCTCGCCAGGAAAGGCTCCAGGCCTGTCAGGCACGGTCTGTGGGACCCCGCTAGTAGCACTTAACTTCAAGACAGTTACTGAGGAGAAAGAGCCTCAGAGACAAGGACAACTGGGTTCACATCCCAGCTCTGCTCGGAGCTGGTGCTAAGACTTTGGTCTGGTTACTTAACCCCCAATCTCCCACCTGTAAAATGGAATTATAAGACCCATCACTCAGTTGTGAAAGGTCTAACTGGGTTATAACATATACAGATGTGCTCAGCATTGTATCTGCTTAGCAAATGTAGTCACACATTTGTAGTCACACAGGCCAGTCTGCCCCAGCTGCCTGCCTCCTCCTGCTTCTGTGGGGTAGGAGATGGCCACTTTTCAGGTGCTATCTGGCTAGGTGTCCCCTCCATTCTCATGGCGCCTTGAATCCTTCCCCAAATAGATGTATTCCCAGGTCAATAAAGGCCAGTTTCCAGCCACCTGACTGGGAGCAGCTGAATTCAGCACACACACCACTCCCTCCACTCACTGCTAACTCTCAACTCCAACTCAGCAGATACTTGAGTCAACAGGGCCTTGTTTGGCTGCTGAAAATCATGTGGTTCCTTCCAGCTGGATCCTTAGCTGCCACTGGGCAAAGCTGCCTACAAAAGAGGGGAGATGCAGATCCCAAATCAAGGCTTGCTGAATAAAAGAAGGAGGCGACAGCCAGAAGCTTCGCAGATCCAGCAAGATGCAACACGTCCCAGGGTTTCAGGGTCTCAGCCTCAGAGCTTCTGGCACCCGGAGGATAGAGGGTGAGAGTCAAATCTTAGGATGCAAATGTCTGGGTGGAAGAGGTCTTATGTGCCACCCTGCCCGAGCCCCGCGTGCTGATGCACATCCGCACTGAGAGCCGAAGAAGCTTCCACTGAGGCTCCACCAGAAGCAGATGTTCACCCCACTTAGGCAGCTCACTGTCTCAGCAGGGCCTCTGTAGAGCGAATCCTGGCCTCAGGTAGTTTTCAGTAGTTGAATCCTATCTCCTGTCTGGGGCCACACAGCAAATATCTGCTCCTCATTCCTCAATGCAAGCTGACGGACCCTCGGCAGCTTCTGTGAGTCTTCTCATCCCTCAGAAAACCCCACAAACATCCACCCACACTTCCCTTCAGGGAATGGCTTCAAAAGCCCCATTCTCTTCTGCTATCACTTGCAAAGAACAAAGGCCCCAGCTTCCCACTGGAATGAGAGGGCCTTGAGGGGGCCTCCAGGGAGCCAGGGCTGATAGCCTTCCCCTGGGGCCACCTCTCCACGAGGACCTCTTTAAAGGCCTAGGCCCCCCTCTCCCCTGGGGTCAGGGTGCTCTCTTTCGGTCAGTCCTGCCTGCACTGGGAGCAGGTCAGGTTGTCTGGGAGCCTCACCTTCACCCCCAACTGTGGCAGCTTTGATCCTGTAACTCTCAGCTTTTCCATCAGAATTCAGAGGGCAATAATAGTAACTGTTTGCTTGTAAAATGCTTGGAGCTCAGAAGAGAAAAGGTGTCAGACAAGTGTGAAATGTTATTACTGGCACAGGCCAGAGACTGGGATGGAAAATCACCAGCACAAAGTGGGAACTCAGAGGAAGCCATTTGTCAGCTCCTCTGGACAAATGGATACGGGAAAAGGGGTCTCCCCTCTGCAGCCGGCACACCCCAGGTCAGCCGGAGGGGCTGGAAAGGAGGCAGGTGGGCCCAGAGGAAGTTTCCTGCTTTCTGACCTCAACACTACTGAACTCATTCAGTAGCTGTGCCTTCAGCCTAAACACCTACTCTCCCTCGCTCGCTGGGGGAGGCTGTTGGCCTGGCCCAGGTGCCCAGATCCCCAAAGCACCCAGTTCAATCAGAGAAAAAGCCTCCTGGGCAAGGGACCACTATACCCACATTGGATAAACCAACCTAGTTTTCAAACAGGGATGCACCAGGGAGATAAAGCAGGTTAGCGTCTACAGTCTACAAAGTGAAGACTGAAGAGGCCGATAGTAGAATAGACACAGTGGGCATACAGATCATTCAGGGAACAAAACAAACTAAAAAACTCTAATTAGTACTCTCAAAAATTCGGGAAGATAGTACATCTATAAAAGAATATTCTGGAACGAAACATCTTCTTAGACATTTTAAATGGGTTCCACCATGCCACATGCCCAAAATATTCATTGCTAAGTGAACAAAACGATAAAACCAAGGAAATCTAGCAAAACATAGAGCAGAAAGGTAAGGAAAAGGAACTTCATATTAAAATGACTCATGTTAGGATGAGTGAAAAAAATATCAGATAACATTTGAAAACACAAAGGATAGAGAGGAAAAGAAACACCTATAAATGAATAAAAATCAGACTTGGCGTTTCAGATGAACGAAAATTGTCGGAAATGTGGCTGGTTTTAACACACACCATGTTCCTAGATGGGAAGGCTTAATGAGGATACCAATCTCCCCACAAGCAATCCAAACATTAGATTATTCTCCCTGACTCCTGACAGCTAAAGCTTGCGTGCGGACAACTTAAGATTCCCACTGAGAACACGGAGTCTGAAAGCAGTGCCGCGCAGAATCGGGGCAGTTCAGAATTCCCCCTAACGGCAGTGGTGATGGAGATGGTGCTGGTAGCAATGGCGGTGCTGTGGTGGGGGTGGTATTGGTGGGAGAGCAGCATCCAGTAGCCAGGGTCTAGTGTAGACAATGGCAGCAGAATCAAGAGAACAGCCTCTTGGCAGGAAGCATCCAGGGACGAGGACTCGCGTGTGACCACGCTGTCCCCGTGGTATCATTTTGCTGTGTTCTTGGTTCTCTGACTTCCCTCCACTCTGACTTTTTCCCCCCAAAACTTGTTTCCAAACACCCCATCCTTTCACTAAGATATCCAGCATCCTTCTAATAAATCTCTTTTCTGAGTTAAATAAAGTTGGTTGCTATCCCTCGCAACTAAGAACATGGACAGGCACAAAGAAGTTTCTAATCTTGAGTCAAAGACAGGCTTTTGGAAGCAAGACACGAACCAGACATATTATTTTGAAAACAAAGGTCTGGCTGAGGGAAGCATAAAAACGTGAAACAATCTAATAGCAAAAGGCAGGGCCATGCTATTAAGGGCACATACAGAGGAAGGAAGGCTTATAGATGCATCAGACGCTCAATCTCCCTAATAATCAAACACCTTCAGATTAAAACAACATAATATCAGTTTTGCTCTTCAGGCTAGCAAAACATGTAAATCATACATAATATCCAAGGTGCAACAACGTGGGAAGATAGGTTCTCTTCCAGGGCTTTGGGGAAAACAAAGAAGTATGGCTTTGACTGGGGAGTGGGTGGCATTTCCCAATACTTGAAGTGGGAGTTTCTTCTCATCAAAAATGTTAATTCTAGGGGTGCCTGGGTAGGTCAGTCGGTTACGCGTCTGACTCTTGATCAGGTCATGATCTCACGGTCCACGAGTTCGAGCCCTCCATCAGGCTCTGCTCTGACAGCACAGAGCCTGCTTGGGATTCTCTCTCCTCTCCTTCTCTCTCTGCCCCTCACCTGCTCATGCTCTTGCTCGCTCTCTCTCTCTCTCAAAATAAATAAATGTTCGAAAATAGTTAATTCTAAGTATGTATCCTATAGAAATACTTGAACAAAAAACACAGATGTTAATAGCTGGATTATTCATGAGAGTCAAAAATTGTAGACACCCTAAATATTACCTACAGGGGAATGGTTAAACAAAATATGGAAAACACAGAAGGAATTCAAATGAGTTGATAATCTCTACTGATCTAGAAGATTCTTTTTTTAAATTTTTTAGACGTTTTTATTTATTTTTGAGAAAGTGAGAGAGAGAGAAAAAAAAAAAAGAGAGAGAGAGACTAAGTGCATGCAGGGGAGGAGCAGAGAGAGAGAGGGAGACACAGAATCTGAAGCAGGCTCCAGGCTCTGAGCTGTCAGCAGAGAGCTGGCTACAGGGCTTGAACTCATGAACCACTAGATCATTCCCTGAGCCAAAGTCAGACGCTTAACTGATTGAGCCACCCAGGTTCCCCATTCTAGAGGATACTTTAGTTTATTGTTCAGTGAAAAAAAGCAATTGCAAAATATTCTATATGGGATGATTTGTTTTCTCATCAAGATAATGGTCATGTTTTACTCACACACCTCTGTAAACAGGCAATATTATAAAACGAGCTTGTTTTACTTTCGCAATTCTTCAGAAAAAAACTAAAAGTAGAAAGGAATTGAAGTTGACAGGAATATCCGTTTAGGGATAAATCACCAGGAGTACTTTGACGTCGTCATGTGTCATAGTGAACCTGTTCAGTATTAGGCTGAGTATGGGTCGGACCTTCCACTGTGTCCTATGTCTTCCTGCAGGGGTAAGTGGAGGAGGCCGAAGGGGTAATTGGTTTTATCCTATGGCCTCTGAAAAATTGCTTCTGAGTCTAGGTCAAGCTAATGGGGAAAATGGGGATTACTTTTCAGAGTAATAGTTACCTTGCATAAGAACTGCCCAGTTCCCTTAATGTGTCACCAGAGGAGTGAAACTAACTGGAAAGAAAGCCCCCTCCCAATACCCGGACTCACAGACAGCTGAAAAGGTGTTTGTTTGACCCAGTAAGTATAATATACAGTGCCCACAGCACATCCTGATGGAATATTACTAGGGGGCTGCCTGTATTTTGCAGCCTGACGTCTCTTTGATTTATGAAGCCAAAGTAAATGACAGGCGGGGCCAATAAAAATTCTTTAGAGATTTAGCCTCGCTTTCCATTGCATTTTGTAGAGAAGATGAAAAGGCGTGCATGCCTGTAAGGGGACCGAGTGAATGAAAGTCATGAGCCACGCACAATCGGGGTATCCATTCATCTGTGTCAGATGGAGACTTTCATCCAAGGCGGGTTCTGAGGCAGGAGCACAGCTCCATCTGGGGGAGGCCTGAACTAGATAAACATTTTGTCGACTTCTGGGGTCTATTGCCTGGCTCGGGGGGGACCAGCGGAGCTGGCTTGTCCAGGAGCTAGGTTCCTGGAAAGTGACCCACAGCCCCTGTTCCCAGTGGGTCGTCTTGCCTTTCAGAAGAATCTGGAGAAGGTATCTAAGAGAAGGTAGTGTTTTCATGAGGGAATGGTCTGGCCCTTCCTTGAGTTGGACACTCACACAAAGCCTGAGAGGAAATAACCACTAACGTTGTAGGATGTAGTGGGCTGGGGTGTGACACCTTTGAGTAACTTTGGGTAAGTCACTTCTCTGAACCTTGCTTTCCTCTTGTATTAAGTGGGCACGGAACCACCTTTGTCACAGGACCAGAATACTTATGAAATGACATGATTTGTTAGTTTGCCTGGGCTGCCTTAACAGAGCGCCACAAGCTGGGGGCTTGACAAACAGAAATTCATTGTTTCACAGTTACACCAGAGGAGGCCTGAGCCAGATAGAGGCCTGAGGCTTCATATCCGGAGGCTGGAAGTTCAAGAGCAAGGTGTCAGCAGGTTGGGTTCCTTCTGAAGTCTATAAGGAAGAAGGTGGACGTTAACAGTCCTGTGGCTTTCGGCGGTTTGCTTTCTGTCTTTCATGTTTGTTGGCTTGTAGAAGAATAACCCCAATTTCTGCCTTCATTTTCATGTGGTGTTCTCCCTGTGTGTGTATATATGTCCCCAAATTCCCCCCTTTTTAAAATAAGGACAGTCTGTCGGATTAGGGGCCAATAACCTTGTCTTAATTAATTACTTCTAATTACTAGTTTCCAGATACGGTACTAAGGGTTAGGACTTCAACATAGGAATTTGGGGAGGACACAATTCAACCCATAACAAATGACCTACGGAAAGTGACTGGCATATTGTATTTCTTCCTGCTATCATCTGGGTTTAAAGAGCTGACGAATCTGGGAAAGAGACCCCCTTGTCTGAGGTGGCTTCTCCAGGTGGGGTGATACCCATACTACTCTGCTTCTGTCCTGTGCACCTCCCCCTCAGCGAGGCTGTCCTGGCATTCTACCTCCTGGGCGGCCAGCACCATCTCCCCTGACCCCCAGGGACTCGGGCCTGCTGTCATCTTCTGGTAGACCAATGCCCTTGCTGACACAGGTTCTGTTTAGGAACATGTCTGCCTTGGTCCTCGTAATGTCTCTGTGCTGTGACTGCTGAAAGCCAAGATCTGCCACACCATCACTATGTACCCCCAAGAGTGGACCAGCAGCTTCAATAACAAGGTGAAACCAGTTCGAAGGCCTGTTCCCCAGGCGTCCCTCCCCAGAAGCTCCCCCAGTCTCGTGCAAAGGAATCTTGTCTTTCTGGACACTAGCATGGATGCCTACTGGCCAAGCCACTAGGCACTTGGCACAGATAATGACCCAACACCTGTGAGAGCTCTTTGCCTCTCAGAAAGGACACAAAGGCCAGAGTGAGCAGAATGGGGTCCACGACAGCCCCAGTATCCCCGGGGGATAGCAATAGGCATCAGCAAGTCTTCGCACAGCAGACTGTAGGAGAGAACCCTGTACTCAGAAGGCCAGCGGTTAAGCCCCGGCTCCCGCTCTATCTACCCATTCAGCTGCCAACGTGTCACCAAACCTCAGAGCCTCCCGGTTTGACTTGCAAACATGAGGTTAAGGACACTGCCCCTTGCTGTAAAGACTCAGGGGGGAAAGGGGCCAAGAGTTGTGAAGGGCAGGGCTTGAATGCACGGGTTTACTTCGCAGGAGCACTTCTGCAACATGCAGGCCTCACAATTCACACCAACAGAAGTTTCCAAGTTGTCCCCCCGAGGTAACTGCAAGGACACGGAGTACTGAGAAATGTTCTCATCCTGCCTTTTATTCGGTGATGCTCTGGACTGAAGGTTTGTCTCCCCTTAGATTCATAAGCTGCAGCCCTAACCCCCAATATGATGGTACTTGGAGACAGGGACGCTGGGACATAGTGAGGATTAAATGAAGGCATGCAGGTAGGGCGTCATAGTGGGATTAGTGCCCTTATACGAAGTGACACCAGAGCTAATCCTCTCTGTCTCCCTATCTCCCCGACACCTGAGGGCAGAGAGTAGGTCCCCATGTACAAACCAGGAAGAGGAACCCAACTGTGATGGCCCCCTCATCTCAGACTTCTGCCCACCAGCTGTGGAAGAAAACAGTGTCTGTTACTGAGGCCACCCAGCCTGTGGTGTTTTGTTATGGCAGCCCGAGCAGACTGAGACAAGTCAGAAAGCACTCCAGTTTCACTTTTAATAGGAATTCATTGTCTATTTCTTTTTTTTTTTTTTTCATTTTTTCATGTTTACTTATTTTTGAGAGAGAGGCAGACAGACAGATGGAGCACGAGTGGGGGAGGGGCAGAGAGAGAGAGAGAGACACAGAATCCGAAGCAGGCTCCAGCACAGAGCCCGACGCGGGGCTCGAACCCACGAGCCATAAGATCACGACCTGAGCTGAAGTCCGATGCTTAACCGATCGAGCCACCTGAGCGCCCCATTTACAGTCTATTTCTTATAAAAAGCGCAAATATATTCAAAAGCGCTAAGAAAAAAAATGAAATTCTCTTGAAAGAATGGCTAAGGGAGAACATGAAGCGATAGTTTTGTATTTAATAGCAGAGCTATCTAGGATGATAGCCACCAGCCGTGTGTGGTGATTGCGCACTTTGCGGTACAGCTGGCCCAACTTGAGATGTGCGGTGAGTGGGAGCTACGCGATGGGCTTCAGAGACATACTCCAAAAACAGAATGTGAAGTTAATAATTTTTTATTGATTACCATGTTCAAGTACCAATATTTTGGATCCACAGAGTTTAAAAAAGAGATGTGACTGGAATGAGTCTCCTGGTTTCCCTTTTTTTAATGTGGCTACAAGAAAGTATAACATTACGTATTTGGCTCATACTTATGGCTCACATTCTATTTCTATTGGATGGCGCTGGTGTAGAGTCTGAGGCCATAGACAAAGCATGGACCTCTGAGTCAACAGCTCTGTACTCCAATCCAAACTGTCATTACCAGTTTTGTCAACAAGGGCAAATGATTTAACCTCCATGACCTTCAGTTTTCCCATATGTGGAGTGGAGATAAGAATGCATTTCCCCATGATGTGGCAAGGACCAGGAGGAGTCCAACATACCGAACGCCTACCAGGAGCTTGTTACCTAGGAGAAACCCCCTCAATGTCTGTTTCCAACCCCCTAGTCAACAGGAAGGGAAAAGCAGGCTGTCTGCACTCTCCTAATCGGCACAAGTGCAGGGCTGGTGACTTTGCAAGGATGGGCTTCTGGGCAAGCACAGTGAGCGAGCAGATGTGAAACCACACAAAGAAAGTCCTCGGTGTTATTCTGTGTGAAAAGTTTAGAGTTTTGAGGGGGAGTTTCTATTTGACTTGATCTGCTTGTATTTCTTTAACGTGGGCTCTGAAACGTGGAATCTGTCCTCGATGAGTAGAGCATTGTGACAGATCGGTGTTGCTGTGGTGTGATATAAAGGAGTTATGGCTGCACAGAGCACATTCCCCCATTCTCCACTCCACACACATTGCTCAGAAGCCTCCGAGGCTTCTTACCTGCAGGGCTCTCACCTCCTGGTCGCAGGGGCCTCGAAGCAGCTCCTGGAGCTACATGTGACGACACCTCTGAGACCTGGAGATAAACAGTCTCGTACAGCCAGTCTATAAAATATAACTGAGATGAAATACAATTGAGATACACTGAATATTGTGTCATGTCTTATCCTGGCTTTGTTGTTTGGCCGTTCATACTCAGGGCAGTGACTCTAAGCTGGGTCTAAGGCCCCTCTGGGCTGTGGCTGTCCACACTACTCAACGTGGCAGATGGATTTTGGAGGCATGGGGCGCCCAGAACATAGGCACCAACAGCTCCTGTGCATGTGGGCTCATCTGAAGGACGGTTTAGTTCTCCATACCACATTCTAAGAGGGAAATTTAAATGCAGGGCCTGTCCCAAGGAAGATAAACAGGTAGGATCCATGCCTCGTGGAAACAATTGGAGGCATAGAGTGTTTCATTGAAAAGAGTCAATAAATGTTGGAGTCACAGCATGTAAAGAAAGTTCTAGCCTCACTCTGTGGGCTCCTTCAGATGGGAGAGCAGCCAGCAGATGGGCTCTCTGGGAGAGAGAAGATTCGCTCCAATGAGGAGGAATGTACTTATTTACTTCTGCCCTTATTCCTACAAACATTGACGATACGTGAAAGGAACAGGGGGGTTGCCCAATGCAGCAAGCTGTTTTGTGAGGCTGTAGGTAGGCTCTGGGTCCCCAGAGATATCTGAGTAGCTGCTGTGTGTGCTCCAGGGTGAAGGCCTTTGTTCAGTGAGGACCTCCAACCCTCAGCTTGGAAGTGTAGACACAACTCCTGACACAGCTGGGGTGTCTCCATGGAGCTCAGAGGGCCCACCTACTACCCGTTCCTCAGGATCCTAAGCACTGGGGCCCTTCGTCAGCTACACATGCAAATTTGTGAAGTTAGAGAGTTTGTCTGGAACCTTCTTCTCTTCTGAAAAATACATCTCCCTTTAGTAAAGTTCATGTTTCTTGTCCCTTCTCCAGATCCCAGTGACCTCAGGGTCCTGGCCCCCCATCAGGCTGACAGAGACTCCCAGACCAGCCTTTCTGGGGCTGTGAGCTGGGGCCACAGTAAGTGCCTGCCCTGGCCTGGATGCTGTTTTTTCCAGCCGTGCCTGGACCCTGGACTAAGTGAACCCCAGGAATGGGCTTCTGTTTGGGTAGGGTGGGAGGTGCTCTCAGTGTTTTCAAACTGCACTTGCCTTTGGGGAATGGGAAAGAATGAGTCAGACACAGTTCTTTGAACCTGGGACCCCTGGCCTGAACTTTGAGAAGACAGGAAGGCACTCTGGTTAGTCACTCCTTTTCTGTGGGGCCATGCTGGGGGGCAATGCCTGATCACATGTGTTAGCACTATAGGCCTTTCCATGGGCAGGCACCAGCATGCCTAGGAACAATGACTTCTGGTGGAATTGTCCAACACTAGCCAAGCATGCCCAGCCCAGAATGCTCTTCAAGGCTTCTGAAGACCATGGTTACCCACAGTTATGGACAACAGAGGAGAATGGAGGGAACGGGGAGAGGTTGTGGGGGGGGGGGGGCTCATGGAGTACTTTGTGGGCAGACTCAGGCCAATTGGCTGGTCTAGGACAAAGGGACAAGAGTTTTGTGAACAGAGCACTTTCCCTGCTCCCTCTGGGCACATGGCAGGTGGAATCCTAAGGTCAGCCTTTCCCATAGGAGATAAAGAACCTAAAAGTGTTCATACCCTTTGATGGAACAGTTCCACTCTAGAAACTGATGCTAAAGAATTGACCCCAGGCTTAAAAATTAAAATACCCAGAGATGATCACTGCACTATTATTTACAACAGCCAAAGCTTGAAATGGACTAATTAAGCAACAATCAGGATTGACCAAACTTGTACTATTTAGGGAACATTTGTAAAAAATATAACCTCACGATATGAAAATGTACAATGGTATAATCATGGCTGCACAAAAGGATGAAAACACAACCAGGAAAAGTCAAGGATGGAATGGTATAACAACGGTGGTTAACTGTGTATGATAGGAATGATGATTATGTATATTTTTCTTTTTGGTATGTTCCAAACTGCCTCCAATGAGTGGATATGTCTGATAATTATTTTGATGTCTTACAAAGTAACTTCAGGCTTAAAGCAAATCAGCAGACCTTCTATGACTCTGTAAGTGGGCCGGTAACAGAGAAGCTTCCCGATGCAGGAGACTTCCATGTTGATGGGGCTTGATGGAACCTGGAGACTCATAATCCATAGAAAGTTGCCTGAGGACAAAGTTGCTAGCTAGTTCCATTGGTCAGGGTTTTGCCTTGCCATCCTGACAGGAGTCCCCACAGGGTCCCAGAGAAACCTGACTATTCTCCAGGGGTGATGCTCAGCCCCCATGTGGCTACAGGGGAGGCGACCGCTACCTTCCTGGATGCCTCTGGATACAGCCCGTGGATGGACATACCCAACAGTGGACTGACTGTGTGTTCCTAGTCTACCAAACCTCACCCCTGTCTCCTCATATTGGTGGTCACACAATAAAAGACTTCCTCACTCTTACCATTGGTCTGGCCCCAGGACAGAAAGACACAATTGCCACATGTGTCCCATTTGCCAGCCCCAGAGACCATGACCATTGTGCCAGAGGAGTAGTCAGATGACTCATATGTGGCAGGACTTGGCATGCCTCTTTGGTTTCTTCATCACCGCTGTTATTTTCCTGTTATCCCCACCAAAGGAGGATGTTTTTGTCCTTCAGTTGCATGTGCTTCCGGACCCCGCAGAGTTCTGCAAAAATAATATTGTAGTCCCTCAAAGAGCATTTGTCTCCTAAGGGATTAAGAGCCATAAGCAAAGTGATTAGCTGGAAAATCTCTTACTGATCAACACGAAGACTCATGTCCAACTAGGACAGCTGGAGACTTTGACAGAGGGTGGGGGCCCTCAGGCCAGAGATCATTAGAGCTGCATACTTGAGGTGTCTTCATGCTGTGCAGTTGCTTCTCTTACACGTGGGGGAAACTGAGGCTTGGGGAGAAGGGGATTGGCTGACTCACATTCCTTATAGAACTAGGACAGGGTCTAAGATGTATTCTACCATTGGCAACCTGGTAATCAAAGGGCCACTGTTCTCATGAATGTAGTCAAGCAGGAAAATGACCCAAGGAACAGATATCTGGAACTTCATGTATCACTTGCGGATGGTGGAGTCGTTCTGGAACCCCTGGGCTCTTCAGAACTCAAAGAACTCTTACTTTCTACCTGCAAGCTCTGTCCTCAGTTGCCAGCTAGTGGGCTACTTGCTCCCTAACCACCCACTACATAAAGACACATAAAGGAAAGACGTTCCTTATTTCTCCATCCTGCTCCGTGATGCTCAGACCCATGAGTTCCCACATGGAAACTAGCCCACCTTCTACCTGAAGGCCTCAGAGTTCAGATGGTGGGTCAGGAATCTGCCTCTTCTGCGAAGGGCAGACAGCTGGGAGAGACATCCCTAGAGACAACCCACCGGATTTTGCCCCGCTGTGGACACTCAGTGCAGTGGTCACAGTGCCATGACTAGGACATACAACAGACATCTCCGTGACGGTGCTGGGTCCCTTATGGAAGGAAAATAGCACAGAGGGAGCACCCACCATATACCTGGTGGTTTGCCAAGGGGCAGTGTCACCATCTCCTTTTTACTCATGGGGAAACTGAGGCTCAGAGAGAGTAGGGGACTTGGTCAAACTACTTAGTCAGCGTGTGGTAGGGCCAGGCCCAAACCCAGGAATGTTTATCTTCAATCCCACCCTCCCCCGCACCCCTGACGTGGTTGCCTCCAGGAGCTCATTTGACTCTCGTGCCATCACCCCCATGTTAGGGTGAAAACCGAGGGTCAGAGAAACGGTGAGGTATCAATTTCAACCGAACATGGTGGGTACATGTGGCATTCTGTCCACTTACTCTCCCAAATTCCATTAAAATGGCCAAAGGAAAAACAATTGAAGCCATAAATCTATCAAGGAAAAAAGAAAAAGAGGGATGGCAGCAGATTAGAGAGGTCAATAGAACTTTGGGGTAGTTAGAAAAGCAGAAGTTACACTTATGGTAAAGTGGGCAATAAGAAATCTGCTGATTTATCTCAATAAAACATGGGGAGGCTCTGGAACTCGAGGTCCTGGACCGCTGAATGGAATGAGAGGTGGGCTGAAAACAGACATGCTGTGGAAGCCCGGGATAGGGAAGGTTATATTGTTCCATCCTGTCCCCACCCCGCACAGCCAGGGGTGCTCCCTCAAAACAGGTGCAGCATCCTCTCTGGGGAAGCAGAGAGAAGCAGCTCTGAATTCAGGGACAGCAATTACCACCACAGACTCAGGGGAGGCGCCTGACCAAAAGGGGGGATAACTGGACTTCTAGAGGTGAACCTTCTAGTCCTCAGCTCCTTCCCCGTCCATTTGCTCGGCCACCCTGGCAGCCAGGCACGCCTGTGCCCAGAAATGGGAGCACTCGTCATTTGCCCATGGGACAGCGAACTGACGTCTTGGGTCCCCCGGTGGAATGGCCATGTCTCCACGTGACCATACCCCTTGGAAGACCCTCACCAGGCCACCTCCAATCCTCAGCCCCGTGCATACCTTGTACCCAGAGTTTCCAATCAGTTTTGGTGCTTCGGTCTGGGTGTTAATTTTGTATTTTGCTTTGATGTTAGAAAGACAGATTTGAGCACATCCAACTCCTCCATTCAGAGCCCACCACTGGTCCACGCAAGCCCCTGTCTGTGTCCGTCCATCTGTTTTCCCTGCAGCTGCGATCCACGGTCCCTCCCCCGACCCCACCCTCCCATAAGCAGTCATGCTGATATGTTTAATACAATTTCTAGGTTTCATCCAGTCGCAACAGGTCTCTCCTCCCCAGAAGCCCCCTGACCACCCTGCCGATGTCACGCTCTCCCGGTGGCCCTGCTTCGGGTCTTCCTTAGAGCCCACCCTGCGGGAAGAGGTCTCCTACTTTATCTGCTCACCTCCACTAGAATACTAGCTGACGGGGCAGGACCATAAGTTTCCAGGGCTCAGAACTGGCCCTCCAGGGGGTCGGAGGAACCTGGCTGAATGGGCCAGGGACATCCTCCTGCTCTAAAGTGCTCATGGCCCGGAAGCTCCCCATCAGTCGCAGGCTTCTAGGAGCCTGCCCTCTGCCTGCACAAGAAGACACAGCAGGCCCCAACTTGGGGCCTGCCCACCCCACGTTCTCCACCCCTGGGCCTGGCTCAGTCCAGCCCTTTCATGAACAAATGGAAACAAGTATCTCAGGAGAGGAAAGCCATAGATGAGGAGGGTCTGGTGTCCTCATTCTGTGGCTGGGCCTCCCTGGGGTGTGCCTGCTGGCATGGCCCAGTGTCCTCTGCTCTCTGCTCAGGCCCAGCCAGGAGCACAGATGCCCGCAGCCACCCATATGCCTTGTCTGACGCAGGTCTGCCTGGCCCAACAATACTAGGCATATAAAAGCCACCTGCCTGCCAGCCCACTGCCGGATGCCCCTGCTAGCTCCAGAGAGATGCTCACCAGCCCGAGACAGGTGGCGAGGGTCCAGGACACACTGGGCTACGCAGGATCCCCAGGCACGTGGCACCTTGGCACAGAAAGCTGCCGAGGTAAGGCTGTGGTGGCAGGTTTCAAGAACACCGCCTGGGGGCCCTCTGTCTTTGAGGTGGAAGAGATCAGGCATCACAAGTGATTTAGGGAATGAGGTTGCAACCTGGGCATGCACTGGTGGGGCAGATCGTATACCAGACACAGACGCCATGCTTGGGAAGTTCAAGGTTGTCCAGAGTCACACAGACGGCAGGCAGAGGCATATCCTCTACCTTCGCTGTCTGATTTGGATGGCCACTCTCCCTGCCTGCTCCCCTCCGTGGACGAGGCTTCAGAGAACCTTCTCCCGGTCTGTGAGAGGCCAGATACCCTCCCCAGGGAGAGTAGAAAGCCATTGTTTCTAGAATCCCAGCTCCCAATAAGGCCATGGGCTCTGGAAGGCTGATGGATGGCAGTCCTGCTTCACACATTCTTTGGTTCACTGCCCAGCAGGAGGACCCCAGCTCTATGCCTCTGTCCACGGAGGGTCCTTATGTTCCTCTGAGACGTACTGCAAACCCACTCTCTGTTTCAGGAAATGCCATGCGCTTCTTGCTTCTCTCCCAATGGTCCAGCTCAGTGGTCCTGGTGGCTGCAAGAGTCAAGGGTATCCTTGTCTCTCATCTTACCCAGTTACTTGCCTTTCCTGGGAAGACCATGCCTATTCCCTCTCTGTCTGCCTCCTGTATCCTGAGACGTGGAATGCTTTTTCTTCTTCTCCCCCTATGTTTCTTTCTCAGCCAGCTACCACCTACTCCAGGAAGCCCTACTGGACTTCACCCTGGCTCAGTTAGGGTTGCCCAGTGAGATAGCTATGCTCCCTTCTTGCCCCATGCCCACCTTTCTAGCCTCATCTGTGTCCCCTCCCACTACGCTTTCAGTTCCTAGGAGCTGCCACACTGCCTATAGTCTTGGGCTCCTGCTCTTTGTGTCTGCACCCCCAGAACTACCCGCACACAGTTCTCAGCTCATGGTAGACCCTTGGGAAACACTGTCAAGTGGTTGTGAAAGAGGAAATATCTCCAAATCCCACTGAGAGCAGTGAGAGTCCAGAGATAGGACTCCAAAGGGCCCTGTGAGCCAGGCCGGGGTGAGGGTAGGGCCGGTGCCTGCCCAAGCTGCTTGTGATGGGGCATTCTGGCACCTGTTCCAATCTCCTGCCATCTATCTGCTTGGGGGACCAGAGCTGGTACTTCTCACCAGACCCCACGCTGGCAGAGTGGCTGCCCAGGATTGGGGGTGAGGGGCCAGCCTGGCTGCTCAGGGACCTTGGGGCTCCCCAGAACGAGGCGGGGGTGGTGAAGGGATACAGAGAAGACAGCTCGACCACACAGGAAGGAGGCCTCTGTGGCCACCTGGGGGTGCGGGCTGCTTCTTCCACAGTGCAGCCTTGCCAGAGGGCTCCATGGAGCATCACAGCATCTCATCCTTCCTTACAACCCTGAAGGGAAGCCCTCTGTGTCACCAGGAAGGATGTACAAAGGCTGACCGATGGGTTCAGAGGAGGGAATGTGGCTCAGGAGGTCCATTTATGCCTAACTTCCATGCCCCAGGTAAGTGATAAGTCAGCCATCGTAGCTCACCTGCCTCACCTCACATCATGGGCCCAGGAAATCCCACCCACACCAAACAGCAGGGGAAGCAATGTATAATAATAAAAATGAAATAGAGTCAACTACACAGGAAGAAAATATAATTCAATATTTAACCCCTGTGGGGGTGGGGGGTCGTGACAGGCTTAGAAGCATCAGTGGTACCAGAAGAATCAGACCTGATTTTATAAAGTATGCAAAACTTGGTACATTTAAAAAACTGACCTTAGTGATGTTGCTTTTGGGGATAACAGTCTAAAATATGTACAAAATCCGTATACTATTTTATTCTTTGATCATATAATTCCACTACCGTAAATCTGTTATTTGGCATTATTTAGCAGATAATTTGCCAAAGCCACAATAAATCTAAATGTGGGGAATATTTTATTGCACAAAGATGTTCCTTTTGGTATTGTTTATAATAGGAAAATCTGGAATAATCAGTGAGGGAAGATTGGTTAACTCTACCATGGGTAAAGCAAACCAGAGAAATATGCCGTCAATTAAAATATGCTTTTGAAAAGTTTTCTTGTGACATACAGAAATGCTTATGTTCCAATGTTTGGTCGCAAAAGGAAAACCCAAATATGCGAACACTGAATGATCTCAGCTGTGTGAACAGGAAGGCATTCACAGAGTAAGGATGGGAGAGAGTTGAATAGCCTGTCAAAAATGACTTTGTGTGGTTCAAAAATAAGGAATCCTTTTTACCTTTGCTTTTTTTTTGTATGTTAATTTTATTTATTTTAATATGAAATTTATTGTCAAATCGGTTTCCATACAACTCCCAGTGCTCATCCCAACAGGTGCCTTTTTATATTCACCACATGCTCTCCAATGAGTTTTAAGTATATGTATAATAAATAAGCAAATACCCTTCCTCAGCAAAGCTAAAAGGATTCTGCCCACGTTTGCACTTCTGCTTTACAGTCTGATTATGTGTTGAGTTGGAACCAATACAACCGTGGGCTCAGGGTCACTGGTCACCAAGGTGTCCCCACGAGACCAGGCACAGACACCAAACTCTGTATCATGCACAAAAGGGAGCAAAAGTAAGCATTACACCACACGAAGGAACACATATTGAAAAAAGCAGTACATCTGATGAGTTTTACCTGAAGTAGGCAAATGTGATAAATTCTAGAGTCCTGGGTGGGGTAAAACCAAATGCTCACAAAGCAGAAAGCAGGGGAAAATCCTGAGAGATTACCACCAATCTCATATGGGGCGATCCTCTGCCGTACAAAATGTTAATTTGGCTAATATGAATTTGAGGCAAGGGCGCCTCTGGGCAAACTGGCATTAGAATGGCCTGTGAGTCTAGCTCACTTTGAGGGGAACTGACTTTAACTCTCTTAAACTCAGCCCTGGCAATAGGGAAAGTGGCAGAAACTGATGGCCTTGCATCCTCCATCCATAGCTCTCCGCAGGCACTGGGAACACGGGAGGAGAGAAGGCTTAACCGTCTGAGTCCTTTCCAGGGAGCAGGCAGGGGGGTGGGGGGCCTCTCATTACCTCCCTCCCAGGGGGCTTCCTAAGCCCAGGCTCTCCCCAGTCAGTCCTCCAAGCCCCTCCTGGTCAGCCCCTTCCCACAGACAAGCCCCACCAAGGCTCCCATGTTCACGGAGGCTGCAGACTGGTGCCTAGCTGCCTTCTCAGTCCAGCCCTTCCCACTCTGTTCCCCACCCTCCCGTGCTCCCCATGTTGAGTGCACCAAACCATTTACTCTTCCCTGAAAATAGCTAAGGGTCGTAAAAAGCCCAATGTGTATCATTATGAACAGAGGGAGTCTGGAGAGGTAGCACCTGGCATCCAGGGGAGGCAGCTGGGTTATGCGATGCCCTGGCAGTGCAGCGGGATGCTGGGGAGGACAGAGGTGGTGGCAGGGACGTGGAAGTTTCCATTGGCACATTTGCCCCGTCTCCAGCAGGCAGGCCTGAGTGAGCATCAGCATGAGCACAGGGGGAGCCCAGACATAGGCTTAGTGGCAGCAGGGCATGGTCTCCCCCCTTCCAGCGGGGCCCGGATCCTCCTGGGATAGGCCAGGCTAGAGGGAAAGCTAAGACTGAGCCCAGCACACAGAGGATATCAGACCATGGGATTGTCTGATATCCCATGGGCATGCAAGGAGCCATGGGATGACCTGGGAACATCTCGAAGTTGGAAATGGAGGTGTGCGAGGATATTGGTCTCCGTGGAAGGGCCATGGGGAGAGAGGCAGAAACTAGAATTGATGGCCCTGTAGCATTTATTGCAGTGTTCATTTGTCCCAGACTGAGAGTTCCCTGGGTGGGGCAGGACTTTCAGTGCTAAAACCGGGAAGGTCCCTGGCCAATCAACATGGCGCCCTAGTCCTGTGATGGGCCCAAAACAGTACATATTATCTCAGTTGTTATCTCTTCACAACCACCCCATGAGGTAAGTTCATTATTATCTGCATTTTACAGAAGAGGAAACAGAGCTTGCCAAAGTGCCACGCCTGCTCCAGGATGAAGCCAGCAGCCAGACCCTGGTCCACAAACCCCAATGTGGTCTCTTTCCAAAGGGCCATGGTGATTTCCAGGGGGCCAGAATTTAAATAATACACACTGAGGTCTAAGCTGGGGCTGGATGCGAATGGGAGCCAGGGAAGGGAGAGCAGTCAGCCAGACCAGACAGGCCGGCCTAAGAGGAAACTGCACACAGATGGGCTGACCCCGGAGGTGAGCTCAGCATGAAGACCTTGGGCAACCAGGGAAGGAGACAGAGGAGAGGGTCTCCCCCTGGGTCTCTAAGGTGCCAAAGGGCTCAACAAACAGCCTGAATCCACAGCACTTTTGCCTTGGCCCAGAAAGATGCCCAAATCTGTGCTGGGCTCCACTGGGTCCACTGTACGGGGCTTGGGGGGCTCTACCAACAGGGGCAGAAGCAGGAAAGTCACAGAGCACAGCTTTGGCCATTGTAGGGTCTGACTGGACATGAGCCTGCTCATGCCCCCTAGAATCTGACCTCTTAAAGGCAGGAAGTGGGGCTGGCAGAAGGGCTGTGGGGAAAGGAGGAAATGCCAATAAGAAACCAAGTAGGTCCCAGGAGACCAAAATTATGAGTCTATTTGGATGGAAGAATACCAACTGGGAGAAACATACTACAGCCTGAAGTGCATTTACAAAGGTGAAAAGTGGTCAGGGGACCAACTAAACTTTTAGCAAGAAAACGCAGATGATGGCACACGATACGTGAAAAAAAAATCTGGGTTTTTAAAATCATGCCATAGTAATAATCAAGACTGCTTTCACAAAAGCTGAGCTATGTTCAAGGGATATAGAATGGACTGCACATTGATTGTTGTCTGTATCTCAAACCGCGTTTTACACACCTTCATCTAAGACATGGTGCGGCACTCTGCCACCAGGAAGCGGTCAAATAACCCCTCCTACAGGTCTCTCTCAAGATTGCTCCAGAGTGGGGCATCTGGCTTGAGCCAAGCCAAAGTCCTCCCCCCAGATTTTCATACTGGGCTGGTAGGGAGTCATGCCTTTCCTCATTGGCCATAAGTAATGGAGGACAGAACAGAGAGCTGCTGGACCCATGACCCCACCACTCCTACCCCCCATCATTCTGGCATAGGAGAGAATGAAACTGATAACTGAGGCAGAAAGAAAATGTCTACACCAGGAGGTGGCAAACTACAGCTTACTGGCCCAATTCGGCCCAGCACTTATTTTTGTAAATAAAGTTTTATTGGCACACAGCCATGCCCTTTCATTTATATATTGTCTACGATGGCTTTCATAGGCAGAGTTGAGATCACGTGGCCCACAAAGCCTAAAATACTTATTAACTGGCCCTTTATAGAAAAAAAAGAAAATTTGCCTACCCTGGGTCCAGATGGTAACCAGGATGTTAATAGGGGTACCTTATACATCGTTCTCATTTTTTTTTTTTTACAATAGCCACGTAGTAACTGTATAACCAGTTAACATTAGAGCTGTTTTCATTTTAGAGCGGAAAGAAGGAAGGAAGCGGGGGAGGGTGCTAGCAATGTGGAGGTCTGGGGTTTGAGTTTTCCCAAAGGCCGGCTGTACAGCTTGCTCTAGACAATCTGGTTATCCGAGCCGGTGAGCCCCTCCTTCCCAGTTGTGCTAGCTTAACTTTGGTTTCCATCAATCCTCAGTAAATCACGGAGGACTAGCAACCTTCTAGAACCAGAGGGAACTACCAACACTCTCAGAGCTGATCATTACTCTTCTTCTCTCTTGCCTTGTGTTCGAGGTCTCAAAGGGGAGACAAGAGGGAAGCAGGGGGCAAGGAGCTGTAAATGGCTGCAGAAGCATCGTCCCCAGGCCTCTGAGTCTCCCTCTCCCCTCCTGCAGCCCTGGAGCAGACCTGTCTTTGCTCCCTAAACACCTCCACAGGACAGACGCTCAACAGCCACAGTCTCCCCAGGAGCCCCCAGTGTACAGGGACGGGCCACATGCAGGAACCTCTCTATATATAGGTCTATCTGGAGCAGGTCTCATTCTGAAGGTGAAGAAAGAGCTTTGGAGGCTTAGGAGGCTGTAGGGGGGCTTCTGGGACAAGACAGAGCTTGACCCTGAATCTTGAAGGTGGGATAAGATTACAAGGGTGGGTCTGGGGGGGGCGCATTTTAGGCTGAAGAAAGTCTTGCTTGGGGGAATGATGGGCGTAGGTAGGAGGGACAGGCGAAACCAGGGTGCCAAGAGGAGAGGGTGTGGAGGAAACTGGTGGTGGAGGCAGGGCTAGCCCGAGAGGGTCTGTTGTACCAGGGGCGAGGGGAACGAGTAATGCTTTATAAACAGGAGAGCGACGGAGTCAACTCTGACATGAGAAGGATTTACTGTGTTGTCCAGGAGGAGGGGAATGAGAGGTAAGGCCAGATGGGGACAGGAAGCAAGAGATGACAAAGACCTGGAGAAGGGGATGGCCACGTGCATGATTTAGGGGTGTGGTTAAAGAGGGGAGGAGCCAGAAGAGGACCTGGAGCTTCAGGTCTACATACATCCATCACAGCAGAAGCAGGAGTGGAGGGGAAAGCCTGAGATCCAAGAAAGGGTTTTGATATCCAGTAGCTGATGGGACACACTGGCCTGCGATCCAGACCTAGGTCCAGGTGGACATTCAGAACTGGGATTGGTTGGAGTCATCCAAAAAGAGGAGTAGAGGAACAGCAGAGAAGCGAGAGCTCAGAATCTAGCAAGAAGCTGGGGCGCTGGGCCGAGCAGCCCACAAGGAACAGAGTCCTGCCAAGAGCCTCGTGAGGGAGGTTTGAAGCAGATCCTGCCCTACTTGAACCTCAAGATGACTGTGGTCCCGGCCGACACCTTGACTGCACCCTTGAGAAAGAGTCTGATCTAAGCGACGTTCAGATTACCGACCCACAGAAACTATAAGAGTGTACTATTCTAAGCCACTGTAAGTCTGGGGGTGATTTGTTACACAGCAATAGATGACTATCCTCCCCTTCCCTCCTGTATTCATCTCTGCCCCTCCCCGCTTCCTCCCTCGGCTGGCACAGGTGTCTTCTGTTAGAGATGGGCATCTCTGTGTTACAGAGAACATGGCCGGAACAGGTATCATTCCACATGAGCAACCTGACGAGTAGGGCTTATTTATCCCATCCAATCTGCTTGGAAACATCCTATCAGTAATGACTGAGCCGGCTAGTGATTCCTCTCTGGGATTCACCGTGACCAGGACAGGTGTTGGACTGGCTACCATGAACTGGACCCACTGATACAGCTGGAGGGTAGCCTCTTAAGCAGCCACACTGAGCCACATGTGTGGTTTGGGCGGGGGGCCTCCCTCCTGCATGGGAAGCAGAGGGCTGTGTCACAAAGCAAGGGAGAAACCACCTGGGCAGTCGAAACAACAGCTGGCCACTGCAGGGACCTCAGTTTTCTCAGGGGTATAGACACTGGGCCTTCCACTCGGGAAAGGGAGGCTGAACATGTGTGAAGCTGGAGAACATGCAGAAGGGGAGAGACATGCTGGGAGGAGCAGGAGGATGCCGGGGTGAGGCTGGCAGGGTGAGAAGCCAGTAGCCTGGGCCCAGCGTGGGGCTCTGAAAAACCCAGGGTAGGGACTGGCAGGTGGCCCAGGGGAGGTCCAAGTGTGCTGGCTGGAGGAAGGGTAGATGGTGGAAGGTGGGACCATCCCAGAGAGGCCAGGCCATCCCGGGTGCTCACAGTGAAGGTCAAGGAGGAAGGATTGGTTGCCGCAGTGAGGGAGAGGTGCTCTGTCCTCAGAGGGTCCACAAGAGCAATGATGGGCACATTCCGCTCCCAGCCCAGACCTTACGGGGAGGGGGGCAGGTCAGGGGGACTGACAGCAGCTGCCAGCGCAAAGAAGGGATGAGACTGGGACGTCTCCCGGGGAATGACCCATGGAGTGGGCACACCGGACAACAGTCTCTCATCCAGCCACCCAGGAACCAGGTGCAGAGATGGATTCTAGTGCAGCAGGTGTATGGGCAAGGCACACGGAACATCACCCATGAGGGGTGAAGAGACAGGCTGGGCAGAGCAAGAAGGTGAGGGAGAAGTGGGTTCAGTGGGGGCTGTGGTTGCTCCCACGGGGGCCTCTGGAGTGAGATGGCCCCTCAAAAGGGTCCAAAATTAAGCCAAGGGAACCCAAGCCTTTGTACCGTCATATGGATGAGCCAAAGGACACAAGGTGGCCCTGGAGAAAAAGAGCATGATGACCACAGGCCGGGCAGCTCTTCAGGCAGCTGAGGCTATTCCCAGGGAGGGTCTCAGCAGTGAATCATCTGCAGACAATGCTCCAGATGTGGGAGGAGTAAGTGGCTGGGTCCTGAAGGGGCAGCTGGGTGGCACCACACCATCTACACAGGCTGCCTTCTCTGGAGCTTGGGTCCATTTGCTTCCTGTCTTGATCCCACCCTATCTGGGAACCCTGTCCCAAAGATTTTGCTTGGTCTCTTGTCCTGGGAAAACATATAAGAGGAAGGTTAGAGGGATAAGGAAGGTTAGCTGGGCTTAGGACCACCGATACTCATCATCATTCTCCCCTACTACACGTTCTAGATTCTTTTCCACCTCCACTAGCACCTCTGCTGGGCTCGAGGGCTTGCCTGGTGGGGTGACCCAGAATGTCACCCTTGGAGGCCACTGTGTCCTTCTCAAGCTGTGGCTCCTGCCAATGTCTATTTGCTGTTGGAACTGGGCAGGGAGTACCAGGAGATGTCCCACTGGGCCAACTGGGTGCTAAACATAGCCTCTCTGCCCCACTGTGTCACAGCACAGGACCAATTACCTGTGTAGGATGGTGACTCCTGTCCTTCCCCACTGGCCTCTAAGCACAGTTGCTGGGAGGGATTGGCCAGTACCTGGCACTGAACATGGAAAGGAAATCCTACTATGCGTCCTAGTAGAAGCATTCCTGGCCTGGGTGTCAAAAGTTAAGGACTCAGGAGCCCAGTTTGCCCTAGTGGGCCACTGACAGTGATGGTGACAGTGCCACTCCTACTTCGACAGCCTGGTTCCTGGACCATGAATTCGACCAGCTGAGGGCACAGCATCACATATTAATCATTGATTCAGAGTATGTAATATGCTCTGAAGTGTTGGCACCCCATCCTCTGAGTATCATCTCAAGATGGTACCTCAGCCATGTTTTCCAACGCTCGACCAGGCTGGCAGCTGACGAGTTGTGACAGAACCAAAAGATCCGTTGGCCTGTGTCTACTGTTGTGCCTCTTTTGCTGTAAAATTAGTCCGTCAGTGCAAGACTATGTTATGTGGGACCCTGTGTCAGTGCATCAAACCCTCTGAAAGTCTGGTGGCATTGGCTGAGGTGCTGAGGGAAGAGTGGGATGAATTCAATGACATCATCCATCCACCAAATAACTTAAGCTCATCCTGGGGTGGTGCCGTAGCACAGGCTCAGCATTGGTCTCCCTCGCTGGTAGGCTGGACAACTGAGTGAGATGGCCCCTCACTCAGGGTTAGCTGTGGGCAGTGGGCACAGGTTAGCTGTGGGCAGCAGGCACTAATGCTGCTCCATTCACACACCAACTTGTCAGCACTGGGGTGACTGATGACAGAAGCTGGCTGACGTCAACCGACCAAGCCATTCTATCTCCTTGGCTGTTTAGTGCCTCTACTGCAGTGAGTTTTCTCTGGTGGACACTAACATACAACACAAAGATCCTCTCACCTCCTGCCCACTCCTATATATTATCCACATGTCTGTTCCCTGGGCTCCTTTATCCCTGATATTTCAGTCTGTTTTCTTCAGGTCCCCAGTTGACCAAGCAAGCCATTTGCCATCGCCCACATATCTACCTATATTCTTACTTGACGTCACTTTTCTTTCTACACAAGGTGGTGACCAGGTGTGCCCCATGAAGCTCCACCTGTAAGGAGGATCTCCTCTCATTACTGGCTTTCAGGGCCGTCTCTAAGTGAGGCTGCAATGCAGTAGAAATCCATTTTCAGTTCATGCCCACATACCGAGCCTACTCATCCATGGATGAAGCCCATACATTTTCCTTCTCCATCAACTGATCATAGGGAGTGCTCCAAGTGGTCATAGGTGTAAGCGGAAAGAGAGAGACAAGAGCAATGGTTTCTCTCTCTTTGTGGTCATCTGTGGATGGCACAGAGGTCTGAGCCACCTGCTCGCACAGCTTCATTGCACCCTTGGCACTATTCAGGCCCAGTCTCAGATGGACTGTGTCCATCTCGGAAGAATTACTACAGCACCCACCCAAACACATGACTTGGTGAGCGTAAGAGAACATAGCTCATGATGGACACTTCGGGTGATCACCTGATGTGATGTCCCGTGGTTAGGCTTTCTATGCTTGCCAGTGTCCATTTGATCTATTGCAACAGAGGCAGTAGAATTAACATGGCCCTAGGGAAAGAAATACACATACTAGTAAATGTATAAGGGCATCTTCCCCACATAAATGCAAACTATTTCTAAGTTCTCGAAAGATATGGAAAAGAGCAAACTCACCAGATCAAAGGCTGCACGCCATGTACCCAAAGCCATGTCAATCGATTCTAGCTGAGACACTGCTGAGGTACCAATGCTGCAATTGGGGTGACTGACACTACACTTGATTGAGTTCGTGGTTGCCCACTGTCATTCTCCAGTGTCTGTCTGGTTTCTGCAGAGACCAGTCTGGTGAAGCATCCTTTGTGCTTTTAATTTTTTTTATGTTTGCCATTCCCCTTGGGACATAATACTGATTTTGATTTCTTAATATGGCTAGGGCAGCAGTGAGGGAACAATTTCAGAGGCTTCTACCTAGACTTTCCTACTGTAAGCTTCCACTTACCTTCCCCACTGCCATGGCTTTTACCCTACAGACTAAGAAACCATTGTGAAAATTCTGGTGGCTACCAAAGACGTTCACTCCAGCTATGCATCTGAGGTTTAGGAAAGTGGCTATTGTATGAGACTGTGGGCCCAGTGATCTGGGATGGGCCAGGATCCATTTACTCACTAACCCCCATACACTCTGCTCTAACAGAGGGATAGTTTTGTTTGGGGCACCCAGTATCAATGTCAAGTTGGACCCTGTGTCTATCCATCCTTGAAGTGTCTGGATGCTGCCCGTCCCCCATATATAGCTGTTCCCTAAGCAAATGGCCATAGGTCCCTTTGGGGAAGGATGAGAAATTATCACCAATCATCCTTGCTGTGCTGTTGCCGGCTCCTTCCTCCCATAGATCTAGCCTCTTTAGTCAATGTGACCTAGGCCTAAAAACTGGTCTAGATCTAGAAATTGGGGAAGGGAGTGTGACTTTTATTAGGGTAACTGCCCTCAGCCTCATTCATTCATTCTTGGTTTAGTTCTGATCGTACACACTGATTGAATGAAGTAAGCAATACTGTTGTTGGTTGCCCATCTCTCTACCCCCTAGGGCCTCTGTGTTCTAGTAAGCTCCTCCCCAGCTCTGTGTGAGTTAGGTACTCCGGCTACACTCCACCCATGCCCTCTGTTTTGAAAGTGGTGTTCACTTTGACTTGAATAGTTTAGCGCTCCATTATTTGGGGATCCCTTTGTCCCACTTCTGCTGATGTCCCAATTCATCAATAACAACTCCCAACCTGAGCCCTAGCCCACAGAGAACAGCCATCACTGAGCTCTTCATAAGTTGGTGTTCCTCTCACCACCGAATTGCGTGTCACTTTGGTAAGTGGAGAGTCCTCTGAGACCTTCCATGGAACATATAGGCTTGTGGTTTTCTGCCCTTATAGACCCTCTCCACTGCCACATATCCACTTCTCTGAGCCTTTAATCTGTCTCTCCAGCGTTTACGATGGCAATTTGTCACTGTTACTTCACTTAGTGAGGGCCATTACTTTTCCCAAGCATCCAAGAGCCAACCCATAAGCATATTAGCCTCATCTACTGGGGCCCTTGCCACGGTGTAAGCCCTGCAGCATGGGACAGGGCTTCTGTATTGAGAAACACTCCGTTATCCAGCTCTATATCCTTGCCCCCTTGCACCACCAGGAGCCAGTCCCAATCATCTTCTGCTGGTGCATGTTGACTCCATATTAAAACACTGCAATCTATTGTACCTTTCCCTGTTGGTGGGCCCAGCGCTCTCCTGGCTGAGCTATGTGGTGACATGACCCTGGCAGCCAGAAAGGGGGTGATGGGTAGATTACGAGAGGGACACATGTTATACCTGCATCATCTTCGAGCAAGGGGAGCATGAGATACTTCCTCGGACCCAGAGCATGCAAGCAGGTATAGAGTTTTCATGTTCTCGAGTGCATCAATCGAGATGCCCCCATTCCAAGTCTCAGGGTCCCTCTCCTTCCCAACTAGGACCCTGACTTTGGCATAACGGACTTGCTGGGGTTGAAAAATTCAGCCATCACTTGAGCTCTGCTACCTTCATATGTAAGTCCTGGGCCTGTTCCCCAGCTGCACCAGCTGCAGGGGGTTCTTCACAGGCTGCTGGGAAGGCTCTCTGATTTGCACACTTTGGCTTAAATTAGTGACTGATCACCCTCAACCTTTCATTATCTCTCTCCCATGAATCCATCCCACTCAGCAGGAACCGACTACTTCCATTGTCTTTATAATGATCATTTTCCCTGAACCTTTAATATTTGAGACATTGAGCCCTCCGGTTCCCCACTACATATGCCAAGGGCTATCTGGACTCTAGTGACAGCAATCAGAGTCCTCTTTGCCTTTGGACAGTAGATGTAGCCCCCAGATCCCATCTTAGAGCCCACTTCTTCACATCTCTCCTGGTACCAACTATCATAGGTCAGGTGTCTCAGGAAACAGACTGTGCGATGGAAATGTGCCTGCAGAGGTTTATGGGAACATGCACGTGGAAAACGGGATTCATCAGACCGAGAAGGTGAATGTGATGTGGCTGTGACAGGAGCCTCAGCAGAGCCCACTGCGAGTCCTGGAGCCCACGGCCCTTCAAAGCTGTCCTGCCTTGGGACAAGGGGGTCGGGCCTTTGCACCCTTCAGCCTAGTGGCTGCATCTGGGCTGTCCCAGGGAAGCGGACGGCTCTGGGTGATGCAATTCCTGGGGAGGTTCTCAGGTGTGAGCCATCAGGAGACCGCTCTCCTGGCAGCTGGGGGGATGTGCACCTGGGTTCTGAAAGAGGTGCTGGGTGGTATAGCACAGTGTGACTCTAGAAAAGCACGGCCGGAGGAGGCTGGCATCGTACTGAGAGAATGTGGGTCCTTCCGAATCCGGGGCTCGAGAGAACTGGCAGGACTGGAGAGAGGCTCACTGAGACAGTCGGGGGACAGTCAGGCCAGACATTAAGGGCTCAAATGCCAGGACAAGGATGTAAGGCTTTGTCCTTCCTGCAAAGGTTCCAAGAAGGATTGTTTTGGGGTTGTAAGGAGCCCATGCAGCCCCAAAGGGGGTCCTAATTCCCAAGTGTCTCTTTGGCTGCCTCCCCCGCAGAAGTCTCCTAACTGCCTTGCTCTGGCCAACTCACACACACCGCTGCCCCCTCCCCCAAAATCGGCCCCTTCAGATTGTCACTCCCCACAGTGCCGCATTCATGCGTCAGTTCTAAATAGTCCCACTGTTCAGCTTTAACGAGAAGTAATACCAATTCCCATGTTTGCTCAGAGAGCACCATATTTCATCAAACCAGAGCCCGTGCCGGCTCAGATTACTGACCGAGACAATGTTCTGTAATCCTGGTTTATTCACATGTCACGGGTATTTTAGCAAAACAGAAATGAATGGCCCGAGCCACCCTAGGAAGTAACGGGAGGGTTGGGTTCCCGCCCAGGGGAAGTCATGCTTTCTCCTGCCACAGTTCTCAGAGGAGCTGACTTTGATTCTCCGAGCTTTTCCCGACTTTCAGAAAGAGAATATGGGCTGAGGAGGAGTCACAAAGTGGGTAGCTATTTCCCTATAAAATGTTAACTCCACGGATGGATTTTGCCGGAGCAAAAATAAAATCTGTCATTGATTATAAAGTCCTTTGTGCCTGTTACTTCACAGATTTACTACACTCGGGCCCGGCGGCCTGGGGAGGCCCTGGGATTCTTGTCTCCAGCGCCCCTGCAAACCCGTCGGCTGCTTTTTCACAGCTCATACCCCAAAAGAGAAAAGGAACTCACTCACATCTCTTTTGTCCATGAGGGCCCAGAGCTTTGGAAGTCTAGATGAAGGGCTGTCAGTCACACACCCACCCCCGCCCCCACCAATCTCTGGACAGGGACCCACAGATACCGCCGGTAGAGGTCTATGACTTCCTAATCACAGAAACATTCTCCTTCCTTTCCCTTTCTTTTTAGCTCTTGGCGCTGTGCACTAAGAAATGCATTTCCTCTGCAGAGCGAGGCTAGGCAGAACCTCTCACCAAATTTCTCCAAGTCTGCGTCCACTTTAAATAGGCTACAATCTCTTCTGAACACACAAAGAAAAAGAGTTGTAACAGGGATCCATGCTATTTAGGACTCTCTCATGCTAAAACTCTGCTAATAATCCTCAGAATACCTTGCTCCTGTCCCCATTTTAGAGCTAAAGAAACTGAGGCCTCAGAAAGCTCAAACAGCTTGCTGAAGGCCATACAGCTGGGTAGTGGGGGAAACAGGCACACAAATCTAGTCCCAATTGACTCCAAAGGTCACAATGGCTCTCTCACTTCCAAGGATGGGTTGACCTGAGGCCACAGCCTCAGGCATCCGGTGTTGGAACTGAAACAGAGCCCAGGGGTCAGGCTTCTCTTGTAAATGGGAGGCTGCTGGGGTTCCAAAGAGGCGATGGGGCTGGGGACCGAGCTAGTGAGAGCCAAAAACTGACCCTCCCACCAGCTCACTGGGCAAGATCATGAAACGGTTGCTCAGGAACTTTCACGCGGTGTTTATTTGGGGAGAGGTTCTGGAAGAAACCAAATGAGCCTCCCTCTCAGAACTGTACGCTTTGGTTTCTCCTTTACTCACACACCGAGCTTTTTAACTATTTGAGCTTCTTCGCTTCTTCCCTGGGGGTTTCTGAGCTTCAGGGAACCAGAGTGTGGCAGACAGACCTGGAAGACTGAGGGCCCCCAAACAACTTCTCACCTCTCTGAAGAGAGTCCTCCTCCCCATCCCAGTCGTCAAGTCCAAGACCTCGGGGCTCCCGATAAGAACAGTGTATGACGCCCCCAGGACCCTGATCCTTTTAGGAGGAAGCTGTCAGAAATCACAGCTCTCAGGACTGGAATCCACAGTCCGCCATCTCAACTTTTATTCCGAGCTACAGCCTGAGCTATTAAAAACAAAACCTTCTCGTTGGCAAGCTCCACAATTAGCCTCATTTCCCTGCTAGAAACACTGTTCTGCATGAGCTGAAATTGCACAGCAATTGTTTCTTGTCTTAGCGATGCTGTTTGCAGGCCGTGCTGGGAGCCAGCGAGGATGTGACCCGGTGGTAATCTGAATTGCTTCACCAAACACATTTTTATCCCATCATCTCGGCTACATGAAAGGGGGCCATAGTGCTCCAGTGTTCAAGACTTAAAGTCCCGCTGTTCAGCAATAAAATGAGGCAAGAAATATTAGCCGTCCCTGGCTGATGCCTTAATTCTTTCCCAACAATTCAGAGAATCTGTACCCTACAGGTTTTAGTGCTGGCTAAAGCCTGACCCTCAGGCTGGCTTGAATGGAGGGGGAATGAGTTAAGGAGAGCAAGAAGGCTTTAATGGACACAGATCCCGAATAGCCCAGCTTGTCCCGGCCTCCTGCGGACTAACCCTCCTTTTCACAGGCCTCGATTGTGTATGGCTCCAGCAGAGACAAAACTACCCATGAGCAGAGGTTACCCCCAGCCGGTACAGGTCAGAGGCATTCTGGGGGAGAAGGGGAGAGGAGGGGAGAGGGGAAGTGAGGGACACATGGAGAAGGAGGAAAGCAGGGGTGGGGGTGGGGGAAAAGGAGCTGTAAAAGTCTGTGTGGATCGTTTATAAGGGCAGATCCATCAAGTCTAAGGCTGTGACTTGATCATCTTACCTCCAGGCGAGCAGTTTTGAAAGCTGTTTCACAGAACAAACGGGAGCTACATTAACGGGAAGTTGAATGTGATGTGAGATAATTATCAAAATAAATAAAATGCTTCTCTATAGTCTTCCAAAAGCTACAGGCCTGAGGGTCAGAGGCTTTCAATAGGATGGCCTCTAATCAGACACTGCAAGATTTAAAAGAATTACAAATAGGTTGTGTTTTACACACTAACAGAAGCTTTTTCCAGCAATTTTTCAATTATTGCATTGTGAGCCCTCCAAGAAAAGTAACGATTCTGGCTCACGGAGCCCAAAGTTACCAAGTAAAGGGAACAGGGTGTTCACAAGTTTGCAAGCAGTCCTTTGAAATGTAGCATAGGCAGTATCCTAGATAGTTCTGGAAGAACATGGGTTTGAAGAGGTCCTTTCCTTCCTTCACAGAGATTTGTAAACTTTTTGTGTGGGCCTTGGACAATTTTCTCAGTCTGATGAAACCTGTGGATACTTTTTCAAAAGAGTTTTTTTTTTTTAATATACAATATACAAGGAAGCCAATTCCATTAAAATATAGTTATCCAAATATTTTTAGTATACGTGCTGCCGAAGTGAGCACTCCAAATATTTTTAAAAACAACTTTCCAACATAGTAATCTAACTGCCTTTTTATTCATTAATGGAAGTCTCAGGTATGTTTAATGCCACTGTGATTGGTTGCCTACATTTCTAGTATAGAAAATGCTAAGTTTCAGTTACAAGTTATTGAAAATAAAAATGTAAATTGTCCCCATCCAAGTTCACAGACCCCCAGAAATTCTCTCCATGGACAAGAAACCACACTAAAGGCAGGATGAAGTTCAGGACCTTCTGACCCAGGGCTAAGCTGAGGGGCAGTGGGCCAGGGACTCACTATCCTGTCACTTTATTGTGAAACCTTGGAAAATCTACTGCTTTCTCTCCTCCTGTCCTGACGCCTTGGAAACGTTTTGTAAAGCAATTTGAAACCACATCCTTCTGCAAGACAATCCTGATGGCTACTTGTCCAAAGATTAATAAAGACCTTTGATGTACTCCTTCAACAACTGGAATCGTTGTTGCCAAACACGGGTCAGTTAATGGACTAATTCTGAATTTTAATGAGGATCTGGTTCCAGTTGCCCTGGGTTGGTTAAGCTTTGGAGTTAGGATTTCTCTTTCCAGAGGCTGCCCGGGGAGGGTCCGTGTTCGCCTCACTCTTGCATTTTGGATACACACCGGCTAGGAGGCAACCTGGCATACACACACACACACACACACACACACACACACACACACATCCCCTTTCGGGTCCTCACGGGGGAGCTGTCATCTTGCAACTACATAGTCATCACATGCCATTACAGGGGCAACCCGGCAGGCGGGCCCCTCTCCCAAGGCCGCCCAGCCCCCCCCGCAACCCTGGCCAGGCTGTGGCGCCGACACACAGGAGCCGGCCCGGTCCGGGTCTCCGTCTCTCTGCAGGGGAGCGGGGAGCGAGCTCGCCCACGCCCACGCCCCCCACACTCCCGGGCGCACACTCGGGCGCACACCCCTGCGCGCGCACGCCGCCACACACGGGCGCACGCACACCGCAGCCGGGCCAGGGACAGCCGTGTCGGCGGCGGCCCCGCGTGGTCCCGGGCGCACAACCGGTCCCCCCGAGGGCGCCGCCGACCGCCCCGCCCCGCCCCGCCCCCCGAACCCGCGGAGCAGGGCGCCCAGTGGGCTGCAAAGTTTCGCCGCGCGAGTCCGCTGGGGCGTCGCGTCGGCTCAGGTTTGGCTCGGCTCCGCGGGGCTCCGGACGGCCGTGACCGCTGGCCCGCGGCTCGGGCGGCGAGGACGGACCTGCGCGCTCGCCTCGGGTCCCGCTCTACCCCGCGCCCCGCGCGGATCTCAGCATCCAGCGCCCCGCGCGCCCTCCCGCCGCCACAGGGTCGGTCCGCAGTCGCCGGTGCGCCCGCGAGTTCTCTCCTCCTCCCCGGCTTCGACCCTTCTTCGCCGCCGCCACCAACCATGGCCCGTGGCCCTGCTGGGACGAGCCCGGGAAGGCGGCCCCAACTGTTGCCGCTGCTGCCTCTGCTTCTGCTGCTGCTCCGGGACGCGGGCGGCAGCCACCCGGCCCCCGCCTGGTCCGCCTCGCCTGCAGCCTCTGATGGTCTGGCTGGGATCAAGGACCCCTGGCGGTCCCTGGGGGACGCGGCCACCACTCTGGGCCCCGGCGCCCAAGACATGGTCGCTGTCCACATGCTCCGGCTTTATGAGAAATACAGTCGGAGGGGCGCGAGGCCAGGAGGGGGCAACACGGTTCGCAGCTTCCGGGCCCGGCTGGGTAAGTAGAGGGGGCCCCGGGCACCCCCTCTTCTCCTAGTCCCCCTTCTTCACTTATTCATCCTCCCCTGCCACTGCACCCTCTTTGCTTCTTCCTTCTAGTCATAGACTCATTCATTCATTCGTTCATTCGCTATTCAGCAAGCACTTCATGCCAGGCTCTGAGACTCCAGTGGAGACACCAGAGTGGCAGTGACACAGAATTCCTGCCCCTAGCGTGCTGCCAAACCTGGGAGGGTGTCACACTTGTGTAGACATAGACCACCCCATACACAAAGCTTTAAGCGTAGGGTGAGATGGTACTGGGCTGGGGAAGCTCATGGTGGGTGGTATCCATGTCATAGGGATGAGTTGTGTTGGCTCTTGACAGATGAGAAGGCTCTTGACACTGAGTGGGTCCAGTCAGGTGGGCATAAGGCAGTCCAGATACTGCCGGACACGGCCCAGGCAGAGGACGTGAAGTTCTAACTGGGGCACACGGTGAGTTGGGTGGCTGGGCCAACAGAGTGAACTGAGAAGGGCTTTGGGTGCCTTGTCTTGGGTACACACAACTGAGACCTCCATGAAATGCAGCACTAACCTTAAATGTTCAGACCACAGGGCTTTCAGGAAGGGTCCAGAAGCTTGGGCAGTGGGGGCATCCTACTCCCTTCCCACCCTTGCCCCACCTGAGCAGATCCTTTCCCCTCTCCTCATTTCTTGGAGGGAGCTGGACAGAGGCCACTTAAAGAGCCCCCCCCCCCAACCCCACCCTGCACTGAGAGCACTTTGGGGCTGTGGCCTCAGGTATCAACTAGCCCTGGCTGGGCTACCACTCCAGGCCCTGGGCAAGGTGCAGCCTGGTGGCAGGAGTGGCGGGAAAACCCTGGTTGTCACGGAGACCACTCATGGTCACAGAATATCATTCCAGAAAATGTGGGTAGGGGTCCCTGCAGCCCTTGTGGGGGAGAAGACCATTTATCAGGAGAAAGAGTGTTGGTCTCTAAGGTCCCTCCTGAGGTGGAGGGGAGCAAGCCCAGCACTGGGGCCAGACAGGCTGGATCAGGTCGGCCACCTGTTGATTGCTGGTTGTGTGACTCAAGGTAACACCTATGGTTTCAAAGCCAGACCTGGGAAGCTTGGCCGTGTGTAACTGTGTACTGGGGACTATCTGCCGCGGAGAGGCCTGTCCCCCCACCCCTCACTTAGCAGACCACTTGGTCAGTGTTTCTGGGCTCCAACCGGATCTAACTCTGTCCTCCCCTGTACTTTTTATTCACCGCATGGAGTCCATGTCTGGAGCACCATTATTAAATTAAGCCACTCAAGAATTAGCCAGCATAAAAATGACCTCGGGCGAATCACTAAAGCTCTGTGGACTTTAGTGTACTCATCTACAAAATGGGCAGGTCATGCCAGTATCTTTCCTGTGGGGTTGCCCAGAGCCCAGCACTGGCCAGATGAGGTATTGGTGCATGTTGTTTCCATGGGAATACAAAGCATTTGTGTTCATATAGGTGAAGACTTGACCTTGCACCCACTGACGCAGTCCTCAAAGCCTTGTAGTTGAGGAAAGCAAGGCCAGCCAAGTCACTGCTGCAACAGGGGTGAGCGCGTCCACTGAGTGCACCCACTGCCGCAGCCCAGGCGTGGAGGTGCGTGGCCTTGTCTTTCCACTTTCACCGAATGGGGGCAGTAGAAGTAATAGCGAAGCATTGGATGTTAGCCCTGAGCAGGACCTGGAGACAGTACTTCAAATCCAGCCCTTCCATCTTACAGATAAGGAAACTGAGGCTGAGGTAGGGGGCTGTTCACAGTGGCACCTCCCATCTGCTGTCCCCACTGCTAGCATCCTCTTCCCACCTTCAGCAGAACTAAACCCGGGACTTAGGAGACAGAGGGCAGAACAGACAATTCTCTGGGAGATCAGAATTATTCTGGACCAGTGTGCGACTGACAAATGCAGCACGCTTGCTTGGAACCGTTTGACAGCCATGAATAGCAGCCCCAGCCAGCTCCACCAGCCTTACCCCTCTGGGCATGGGTTTCTTGTGCACACAGTGGGGAGGGGAAGATTCGGTGGGATGAGGTGGGTTTGTGCCTGACATAGTGTAGGCCCAGACAGTTTGGTTTCTCATCTCCTTCCTTCCATTCACACCAAGCCCCTCGCCAGCCCTCAGAGATGCCTGGTTTGTGACCCCGCGATCCAGCTGCGAGCCTGGGCAGGGCCCCTCGTCTTTGGGTGAGGCACAAATGTGGGGCTTTTAGCTCCGGCCCTCGAACATACTGGTACCATCCTGTGGCCTGACAGTGGCCTCTGCAGCCCCAGTGGTCTAGTCCCTGCAGCCACGTTCCTTGTTGCAATGGAACCACATAACTTGCATGCCACCACGCACCATAGCTCAAGTGCTGAGTGTGGGCTGTGAGCTGGACTGGTAAGGTCCAAATCCTGAGGCTGTGACCAGCGTAAGGGACTGAACTTGTCCACCACTCAGGTTTTGTTTTTCACTTCTAAAACGGGGCTAGTAATGTTCCCTTCCTTATAGGGTTTTTAAAATGAACTGAGGTATGTCAAGTGCTTAAGACAGTGCCTGGCACGTGTGTCCGTAATTTATTAGATGCTACTATTTTTGCTTCAGCCACCCCTGCCTCCCTCCCTTCCATTGCTCCCTGAAATGTGTCTTGTTCCCTATTAAGTCTACCGCAGTGGAGAGAGTTTCTGAGCCAGACGCTGAGGGTTAAGGTTAGGTATTCCCTGCCCCCACTGCCCCAAACAACTTGTGTTTAAATCTGAGCTTTTCCACTGACCTGTGTGAAATTGGGCAAGTTACTTAACCTCTCTGAGCTTGATTCTTCGTCTTTAAATGAGAGTAGTAATACATACTACGGATAGCTGCCAACAATGCCAAAAGTCACATTCATTTCAGTTCTCCCGAGCACTTCACTAGGTGGCAGGTGCTGCAAGGTCAGAGGATGCAAAAATGCAGACACTCTTGGCCCTGCTCAGAAAAATGCACGAGCTGGTGGGTCAAGGAGAAATAAGTGCCGTGCAGTGAGAAGGGGCTGTGGGCGTGTTTCGGGGGCCAAGGGACCTGATGACACTGACCCAGCAGGGAGAGGGCCAGTGGGGAGGGGCCAGTGATGCCTTCCCAGAGCAGGTGAGCAGACATCGGGGGGTGGGGGGTGGGGGGGGGGAGGCAAGGGAAGAGAGGGGGAAGAGAGAGAGAGCATGCAATAAATTTGTGCTCACCTGCAAATCATAGAAAATCACACTAAAGAAAAGAATCCATTGCTAATCACAAACCAGAGTTAATACATATATATTATAGTTTATATAAATGCATCACTATATTCTCTATATATGTAAAGTATCTAATAAGATCATATCCTTAACATGCAGGTAAAAGTTGCTATATCCTCGTTGGAAGTTACCTTTTACCCATTACTGGTCATCCCGAATTGGTTTTCATGCTTGTCCGCCATTGGCGATTTTCCCTATGGAAATGGCTTCCTCCTTGATGGGGTTCTTGACTTTTTCTGACTGATTTGTAGAGCTTTTTTGTGTAGTGAGGATATCGACTCTTCATCTGTAATAGATGATTTCCTTACAAAGCATGAGTGTGATGCGAGGGATGACACTGATCTGGGGCCACAGTAGCAGTTGAGGAGGGACCATGGGTAAGGACAGTGGTGGAGGGCTGCAGAGTTCAGGATGGCTGCGGAGAAACAGGACACAAAGCCAGTAGGAACTGCGGTTGGTCAGATGCAGGAGGAGAGAGGCTGTGACACTCTCTGGCTCCTTCTAGGGGTGTGGACAGGAGGACAGGGAGGGGGCAAGGACAAGGTGCCCTGAGCGTAGCAGTAGTTGGTGACACCACACGGCCAGTATGTTCTGAGCGTGTTCGGTGCCAGGCACCATGCCATGAGCTCTACAGAGATGATCTTACAACTTTGGGAAGTGTCTACAAATACTCTGCTCAGCTTAGTGTGGAAACTGAGGCAAAAAGAGGCCCCATGACTTGCCTAAGGCTCCATAGCTAGTAAGTGATGCAAGCAGGATTCCTCTGGGGCCTGCCTGAAAATAGATGCTTGATGCATGTTCGTTCTCTTCCCTCTGTGCCCATGGCTGGCCCATGGCTCCCTTCCTCCAGCTTCCATGGGTGCTTCAGCCTCACGTTCTCCCTCTGGTCTCCCTGTCGGCTGTTTCCAGGGCGGTGGATGAAGGGACAAATCCCATGTGGCTTGGGTTCTGTTCCTATAGGGCAGAGCGGTCTGAAGGTCCTCTTGTCCTGAAGGTTGGCCGGCAGGGTACCTGGGGGAACCCTTGGGCTAGAGCCACCTCTCCCCCCACCTCCAGTCCCATCCCCACTACCCTCGGAAAGGAGGCTGAGTGCTCACGAAGCAGACCCAGTTAGGGTTCTGAGATTTCAAAAACTCCAAGGAGAGATGGGTTTGTCTAAATAAAGTCAGTCCTTTCTTTCTCGGAGAGGCAGAATTCCAACCCATCCAAATAATAACTTGTGTTTGCAAAATGTTTTGCAGTTCACAGCACATGGCCTTTGTTACATTTGCTGTTAGGTAGATCACCATTCTATCTAGAGTACACAGGGGAGCGTGGCCTTGGGGTCAGACAGACCCGGGTGCTCTGCCCCTTACCAGCTGTGTGACTTTAGGCAAGTTAGATACCCTTTCTGAAGCTCCATCTTCTCTCAGAGAGTGAATGACCCGTCTGCTCTCCTCTTTGGGAAAATGTGGAATCAAACATGCATACATGCTGGAATCCTGGACCTCCATAACTGGTAAACAAGATTATTCCTATTTTAAAGAGGAGAAAACTGAGGCCCAAGAGAAAGTAACTGGACAAAGATCCTGCTGCCCCGTGTCTCCAGGGGGATTTGTATCATCTCTGTCTTACCAAAGAACGAGGTTTTCTGTCTTACCAAAGAATGAGGTTTTCTGTCTTACCAAAGAACGAGGTTTTCTGGACTTCTTTCAGGATGTGTTTGCTGAACCCCAGGGCAGCAGGCCAGGAATCACCCTTTGTTAACTGGGGCAGACAGATCTAGCAAAGACCCCACTCTCCCCCGTCATTCACCACGTACTTCTGAGTGGAAGTTTGAGCAGAGACCTGAAGGAGAGAGGGGGCGGTGCCTGCTGCAGGAGGCTTGATGGCCAAAAAGCCACAGCTGAGGCAAAGCCCTGAGAGAGGATGCTTCCTGTTGGAAGGACCAGAAGCCAGGGTGACTGGGGCAGAGATGGGGGTGGGGTCGGAGGCAGGCCAGGTCAAGCAGGGCCTCTGCAAAGGGGTCCAGTGTTGCTTTAGGGCCAATGGAGGGCTCTGAGCAGGGCAGTGACCTGTGAGTGAATGCCCAGGGCCTCCCTTGGACAGTGCTCTGCAAAGCTGTGACAGGGCAGCAGATGGCGTCATCACGATGGCCTGTCTATGGCCTGAGGTGGCTCTAACCACCTTTTCCAGGACCCCCCATCAGCCCAACACTTAGCCCAGAGTAGGAGTTTCCGAAACGTTTACTAAGAAAGGGAGGGAGGCACGGAGGGAAGCAAGAAAGAGAAAGGAAAAGAAGCATATAAAAGGAGGGAGAGAGGAAGGAGAAAAGAAGGGAGGGAGGGAGGGAGGAACTTTTCTTGCTGACCATGAGATATGGCACCAGCGCCGTTCACAGGAAATAGGAAGTTCTCTTGGGTGTTTCGCCTTTGAGGCCCAGGCTCATCCAAGCCCGGAGACTTCACGTAGGTTCCCCTTATCTCAGCCACAGCCCAGAGCCCCCTGCACTACACGACTCAGGAGCGGTCAGAGAGTAGACCCAGCCTGTGGCCCTTCGCAGTTGGGAGACGGGGGGACCCATCTCCACCCACAGTTCCCAGCAGAGCGGGTCTTCAGGCAGCAGGCTGCCTCATGAGGGACAAGCTCCTGGTGTCCAAAGGTGGCTCAAGCCCAACGGAGGAAGGACTCCTGTCCTGAGTGGGATGGATCAGGCTGCGTGACCTCAAAGGTGTCTCCCCCTCTCTGCAGTTCGGAGCCTTAAGAGAGGGGCAGCATTTACTGTCCCTCTCCTGCATCCTGGGCAGAAATACCCCTCAGGGAAGGCCAGCTCTCCTCTGAGGCTCCTTGGGGGCAGGCCTCCCAGCACCTTCCTTGGACCACACCTGTCTCAGGCCAAAGCTGCTGGCCCTGCCATGGTGGTCACAGCCGACCTTCTTCATAGACCCTGTAGTCCTTTAGCTCCACCACTAAGAGGGAGGCTGAGGGGCTGTTCTCTGGGAAGGCCCATCTCTGTGCTCCCAGTCTGCTGCTCACCAAAGGTTCTACGTTCCTAGGCCAGAGATGCTTGCTTCCTGCTGTGATGGGCAAGCTCCTTGGAAAGAGTCAGAGATGTCCATCCTAGAGCCTCTTCAGCATTTTCTAGCAAAGAATCTGTAGCAGAAAAATACGCTCAAATTGGATGAAAGAAGAAATACTTCATCTGCCTTGTGAGCTGGGTTACAACTCAGATAATTTGGATCACTGAGGGGACACTGAGTTGCTCGCCAGCCTTGATGTTTGGATAGAAGTGGGAGGGAACCACATTTAGGGGTTCTTCCTTGGTGCCTGGCACACTACATATGCTCTTTATTAAATCCTGCAGAGAATTATGTGAGATGGAGACCCGACTGTCTGTCCGGGGCAGATGAGCTTGGGGTGGTCCTGATGCAGCCTGGGGGCCTGGTTCCTGCAGCCCTTTCTATCCCGACGGGTGTGGGGGCTGCATTGTTGGGGAGCTTGCTCCCCACCCACACATCAACCTTAGATTCACAAACTGGCCTGATGGTTGGAATCCCCCAGGATGCTGTTCATAACACAAATTCCTTGACCCCTCTGTCCCTGACCCTCTGAATCAGCATCTCCAGGGAAGGAGAGCAGAGATCAGGAAGTTGGGGAAATGCGGAACTGGAGCCCGTAAAACTCCAGGCTGCAGTGTCTGGAGAAGCCAAGTGTAAATGGCCTTCAAGGCCCCCTGCACGGCTCCTTGTGTGTGGAGCATGTTGGGAGGCTGCCACTGTCTCCTGAGGGTTTGCTCCAAGGGGTCACAAAAGGCAGGGTCGTTAGGGTGTCATCCAAACCTTGATTGACATTTATCAGGCCCTCCTTGGATATGCTTTTCCTTTCCTTCCTCTTTCTCTCGTAGTCCCTTAAGAGTACACGACAATTCCCAATCAAATTATACCTTCTTCCTAATAGAAGGAAATAACCTTAACCTGAAGATTTCGGTTAAATAAAAAAAAAAAACAAATCCAAGCTGATTCTGTAGGTGCAGGTGTTAGAGAAGCTAAGGACCTGACCCATGCCCTTTGGGCCCAGTGTTCCTGCACACATACACACTCCCGTGCTTGGGGGCTCCGTCCTTCTGGCAACTTTTCCCAGAAGTCTTCACCAGCAGACAGACACCTGGCATCAGGAAGTAGAGCAGCTGGAGGAAGGCAGCCAACCTGGCGGCTCTGGTATCCCGCCAGCCTGCAGTCTCATAGGGAGGCCTTGGGAACGACCCCTCCCTCCTACTCGAACCTTCCAGAGGATGTGGCCATTCAGAGAACTCATGCTGCCTGATCTTGGGGCAGCTTCCTGGGGCCACCGATGAGGATGTTCTGCTCCGTGACCCTAGGGTTCACCTAGTAGAACCAAGAAAGAGGTGCCTGACAGCCTCAGGGATGCAGGGGCCGGAGCATTCTAGAGCTGCAAATGCAGTGTTTGAGGAATCCCAGTGCTTATCATGATCTGGGCCTCTGGAGAGCAACCTGGTCTTTGGGGACTCTGTTGAGTGGTTTTGTGCAGCCCTGATACTGCCCTTTCTTTGTAAAAAAAAAAAAAAGCTTTAAAAACCCTTAGGCAAAACAAATAGAAGACACACCCAAACAGCTGTGCCCTTAAGGCCAGTTTTCCTCAGAAAGCACTCAGAATGCAGGGAAAGTAAGGTAAGAGGGGCTCTACTTCATTCACGTCGTTTGGAAGAATGACTGCATTTGATATCTGTGAAACAGAGGCCTGGGCAGATACAGGAGGGGGGCTGTCAGCAGGGCTTGGCCCCAACCCAACCCATCCCAGAAACCTGATTCCACCTTATCTCCTCCACCAGCTGTCAGTGATGTTTGGCCATTTGTTCACTGAATGGCACTGGAGTGCAGGGAGAGGAGGCATGTGCGTTAGGGCCTGGCAGGCCTGAGCCCCTATGTGTCTACTACCCTTTGCTTGGAGCAATGGTATATTTATTGACAGTCCCCAACTGCTCCGACCTGTTTTTCATCCGTTCATTGAGGATAAGTAAGGGTACCCTCCTCAGTTTACTGTGAGGATTACATGAGATGAAGAAAGCCTGGCTGGCCTGGAGGTGCTCCCTAAATGGGCATTGTTCTTCCAACCTGGCCCCTGGTGGGAGACCCAGGGACCACCCGGACCTATCTTAGAAAGAACCTAACGTACTACGGTCTGTTCTTCCCTCACAGAAGTGGTCGACCAGAAGGCTGTGTATTTCTTCAACCTGACTTCTATGCAGGATTCAGAAATGATCCTCGCGGCCACATTCCACTTCTATGCAGAACCTCGGTGGCCCCGGGCACGAGAGGCCCCATGCAAGCAGCGGGCCAAGAATGTGTCCTGCCGCCTACTGCCCCTGGGCCTGCCCGCTCGCCAGCACCTTCTCTTCCGCAGTCTCTCTCAGAACACGGCCACACAGGGGCTGCTCCGCGGGGCCATGGCCCTGGCGCCCCCGCCACGGGGACTGTGGCAGGCCAAGGACATCTCCCCCATCGTCAAGGCAGCCCGCCAAGATGGCGAGCTGATCCTCTCTGCTCAGCTGGATCCTGGGGAGAAGGCCCCAGGGGTGTCCAGGCCCAGCCCGCACGCGCCCTACATCCTCATCTACGCTGACGACCTGGCCATCTCGGAGCCTAACAGTGTGGCAGTGACACTACAGAGATATGACCCCTTCCAGGCTGGGGACCCGGAGCCCGGCGCTGCCCCCAACAGCTCGGCGGACCCCCGCGTGCGCCGGGCCACGCAGGCCACTGGACCCCTCCAGGACAACGAGCTGCCAGGGCTGGACGAGCGGCCGGCGCACGCCTCCCACGCCCAGCACTACCACAAGCACGAACTGTGGCCCGGCCCTTTCCGGGCGCTGAAGCCGCGGCCTGGGCGCAAGGACCGCCGGAAGAAGGGCCCGGATGTGTTCATAGGCTCCTCGAGGGTGCTGGACTTCGACGAGAAGACGATGCAGAAAGCCCGGAGGAAGCAGTGGGCCGAGCCGAGGGTCTGCTCCCGCAGGTATTTGAAGGTGGACTTCGCAGACATCGGGTGGAACGAATGGATCATCTTGCCCAAGTCCTTCGACGCCTACTACTGCGCCGGCGTGTGCGAGTTCCCCATGCCCAAGGTAGGCTGTGTCTGAGTAACACCGATGCGTTCAGCCCCTTGTCTGTCTGTGACTCTCCGCACGGCCCCTGCCGGCAAGTCCCTCTGCCCTGGGACCTGCTTCCTGTCTGTAAAATGGGGATTGGAACACCTCGCATCGAGTCAAGGTAGGGGACAGGTAGGCAGAGGTCCTAGAGCAGCAGCCTGTCAGGTGAATACAGCCCACAGACAGACGTGGTTTGGCTGTGCTTTTGAAAGTGCTGCCTTAGTTGAGTTTGAATTTTAAATCAGAACATTGCTTCGTTTGAAAAGGAGAACCCATCTCCTTAGGTGTGTGTTCCCACATAGCAGCTGCCTTACAAGGATTGAGTCCATGCTGCCCCCCTGTAGACAGGACAGGCCTCTGAAGCCCCTTCCTCACCAAGGCTCTCATTTCTGTTCCTGGCCTGGAACTCAGGGTGTTGGCATCTGTGACCAGTGGAGAGTTGGCCTCAGTGGCTTCCTGTATGGACTCCCTGCTCCCCGCCTCCCACTCGGGGCAGGGACCCACAGGACAACTAGCTTTCACTTGTACGAGTCTGCAGGAAACAGCGCATGAGGCCATTGTGCTGGCCCTGGGGTTCCAGAACCTCACCCTCCCTCCAGTCTGGGTTGTGGCTCTGTCCATCCAGCTCCCCACAGCCAGAGCTGTGGTGGGCTGGCTGCCAGCTGATGTCGCCCCTCCCCATAGTGTGCACGCTTTCCTCCAGCTTAGCTCCTCTGCTGAGTTCCAGGTCATTCCTTCCCCTTCCAGAAAGGAAGTCAGTGCATAAATCCAATTTGAATGTAAATAAATCAGTCAGCTGGGAAATCCCAGCCGCAGACACAGGCAGCATTAACCTGTTTGGGAAATTAAGGGGCTTTTTTCCTTAAAGCCATGCATGTGCAAGAGAGAGGAAGGGAGGTGCCCAACAGGGAGACAGGTATTGGCCGGAAGAGCCTAGTACAGGCCTGGACAGATACAGGATGAGCAGTCGGCAGGCTCCAGCTGGCTGACCCAGCACTTACCTTATCAGTCTAGCTGGCTGCCTGCCGCCTTCCCTGACAGCAGCCTGAACCCACAAATCAGATGTCCCTCCTTTCACCTCCCCACGCAAGGGGGCTTCCTCATGAACGCACTGTATATAAAACTTCCTTTGGCCCGAAATGAGCTGAAACTCCCGTGGCTTGGTCTTGTTTCTCTTGTTGGAGGTGTGTGAGACAGCATTCCCTGTGTTTGTGGCTATGGCCCAGGCTCTTCTGGGTATGCGACTCCGCCTGGGGAGGGAAAGAAAACCCGCGTGGCTCCTCCAACTTTCCTTGACTTTTGGCTGCTTCCTAACTGAGCGGTCTTGATCAGGTTACTTTGACATTTGAAGCTTCCATTTCCTATTAGAATTAAGGTAGTCCCACCCCATACCACGGATACTATGACGAGATGAAGCAGCCCCTGACATCACTCCCCCCGGCCCCCCTGCAGTCACACCTTTCTGGGAAATGTCCATTTCCAGCCCCATCATGCTGGCGCGCCCACGCCTGCGGGCCTTCCCTTCCAGTGCTGAGAACACCCTCCCACTGGAAGCATGTCTGAACTCCTCGGGCTGTGAAATCTGGGCAGCTGTGGCCCAGGCAGAACAGCTAGGCATCGCCCTCTGGATAACTCCTGCCCAGTTCCAGGAGCTCCTTGGGGATGAGCGACGCACAGGTGCCCCCAAGTGGCCAGTGCCATGAAGGGATGTGTCTTCCCTCCGGGAGACGTGAGGGGCAGGAAGGCCCGAGGCCCTTGCACATCTCCTTGGGATGCAGTCTGTGGCTGACTTCAGAGGAAATGTGTGCCCAGCCCCGGAAAGTCACCTTTTCTCCTAGATCGACACCTTTTCTGTGGCCTCAGTCAAGGACGCTCTGGTGGCGCAGTGGGTGGGTGAGGGCAGAGCGCCTAGGTAACCATGCCCTTTCCTGCCTTGCAGATGGTCCGCCCGTCCAACCACGCCACCATCCAGAGCATCGTCAGGGCTGTGGGCATCGTCCCAGGCATCCCAGAGCCTTGCTGCGTTCCCGACAAGATGAACTCTCTTGGGGTCCTCTTCCTGGATGAGAACCGGAACGTGGTTCTGAAGGTGTACCCCAACATGTCTGTGGAGACCTGTGCCTGCCGGTAAGACCAGCCACTCCGGGTGGAAGGAAATCTCCGCCCCACCCCACATCCAGCAGGGTAGCATCCTCAGGGCCTTCTGGGGTGAGGCCTTGATGAGGGATGCAGCTGTATATGTGGGGCAGAGCTCAGAGGCACCCTGGCTGGGTCCCAGAAAGATCTGTCCCCTGGGACACATTCTGGGGTCTCTCATTGCCAATGACTTAGCCCCCCTACAATGCCAGTCTGAATCCCCTGAAGGAATCTGGGAATTAGGGCTCCCCTGAAGGCTGCCCATTGCCCATCCCCTCTGCTCTGAAGACCTGAAAGCCGGATGTGTCTGTAGTGTTGGCTTTTGTGACCATCATCTCAAAACCTTGGGAGAAGACTGCAAACTTGAGGGCACCTGCTGTCTTCACAAGAAAGAACCTCTGTTTAAAGAATCCGTTTAAAACACTCTGGGCCACATACTGATTCTGGAAAACAGGGCCTAAATAACGGTATAAACTTCCAAACTCTGCTGCAAAAGCTTTCACAGAAGCCGTATGCACCTATAACCAATTTTGGTTTCTTTTTCTTAATATATATTTTATTTTAAAACAAAGAGGAGGGGGTGGACGCCATTCCCCGCAGAGGTAATCGTGCCGGTTAAGTGTGCATTGTTTAAACATGTTTATTGAAATAACACCTACAATAATATGTTGGAATACTAAAAAATAACCAAGATTTTTATATTTTTGTAAATTATACTTTCTATACTGTAGATTGTGTATGTTATGTGTTTTTATGGGATGCTAATAAATTAAAGGTACAGTGGTATCTTGAAAAACTGAATGTCACCCATTCCAAAATATGGAAGGATCCCTATCTATAAATATGACATCTTGGGGGCTGCTGGGGACACAGCCTCCTTTAGGAGCAGAGCCGCACCCCCCCCACCCCAGGCCTCTTCACACCTTCTTGTCTCTATCCTGAACTCCAGAAAACAGCTACTCCTATGCCTTCCAGTATGCTGCCCACCCACTTTGCCCCACAGGTACCACCCTGGGCTCATCCAGGCGGGACAGGGCCCCAGGCAGGCACAGTGGTCTCACAGAGCTTTCTCAATCCTTAGCATCAGAAGGGACATTGAGTGACTGAAAGGTGTCTGAGACATTCAAAGGAACGTCTGTGGTTGCCTGGGTAGAGACCTCTTACCTGGGGTAGTTCAAGCAAGAGATCCAATGGGAAGCAGTCAGGGGTGTCTCCTGAGGTCCAGGGGCTCCTGGGGAACTAGAATGTCTGCTTCTCCCTGTGCATGTTTGTAGAACAGCCGCCCTGCTTCCTCGTCAGCAGCTCCATCCCAAAATAGCTTCCTCTAAATGGTTCCCTTATCTCTGAGCTGACACCACCTTACAACTATAGTGACTGGGGCAGGTGTGTAAACAGTCCTTCGGCTGGGACCTGAGAGGGTGCCATGGCCCTGAGTCTTGTTTGGAGGAGACCGAGAGGCCATGAGCTAAACCTCTGAGAGGGGACTTAGGAGGAGAAAAGAAACCCAAGGCATCTGTCTTAAGTCTGGCCGCTGAGCCCAGTGTTCCTGGGCAAGTGATGGCTGAGGAAGTGCTCCCAGGAGAAATAGGTAAGGAAGGGGTAAAGCTGGTCAGGAGGCCGAGAAGCCAAGCATCCCAGATCTTGGATCTTGTGGGGAGCTCTGGAGCTTAATTACACCTCAGGGTTAGCCCGGCCTTGAGGCAAAGGAGCTGGACATTCAGACCTCCTCTCCAGGCTACTCCCAGGTCTCTGGCCCCCTGCATAGGCGGTCACAGTAGCTCTGGAAGCCCACGTGGTCTCTGCAGAAGGCCACAGTGGCTGCAGCTAGAGGCAAAGCAAAATACCCTGGAGGGAGGGCCCAGAACAGGTAGGTGAGGCGGTGTCTCAGGGCAGCCAGGGGACCCAGCACAGTCTGCCCAACCTCTCCTCCAAGGGTCTTGGGACATGTGTGGGAACAGCAGCCCTGGGCCTGTGGCCCTGCCTCGGCAGAGATCAAGTGGGGTGAGGGTGGTGCCTAGCACGCACACTGCCTATTCCTACAGGGACTGTGCTGCACCCAAATGGTCCGTTCACTGGATGCTGGGGCGTCTCAAACTGATCTGCAAACTTAGCGCCTGGCTGGCCACATCTAATCCTTTTTGGAACATTACGGGATATAAATTAATAACAAAACGAGTAAAACTATTGGGGCTTGATAAGGCTCCAAATGCCTTTCTTCTCAATATTAGATTCCTCATTTTTCCGCCTCCTCCTCCTCAATTATTTTCTCATACACTGCTCTCTTTCCATTTCTTGATAAAGCTGGGGTGTCTTACAAGAGTTCTGTCTTAGTCTTTCTGGCACTTGCAGTGTCTGGGGGACCTGAGTCTCGGGGCCTTCATTTCTGGTTTCCAAGGACGGGGAGCAGGCTGGGAAGATGACCCCCGGGTCCAGTCGTGCAGACCTCTGTGCTTGTGCCAGGATGGCTGTCACCCGGCGGTGGTGACTGCAGAGTGCGCTGGAAGGAACTGGTGTCATCAGTGACTGCTCACATTTGTAAAGCACCATGAGGTTTCGACACGGCATCTTGTTTAGCCTCCTAGCAAACTTGCAAGTGGATTACCCAATTGTTGCCACAAAAACTCAGGCTCAGGATGGGGTAATAATATGCCCCGCCCCCGTGTCTTACCAAGACCACAGGCCATGTCAGCTTTGATGCTCAAGGATGCCTGATTCAAGGCCTCTGTGGCTGGTGCTGATCCCCAGCTTCTGGGACAGTGGCCCCCACTGCAAGCCTATTAGGGTTTTCCCAATGGCACTGAGTGACCTTGTAGGAGAGCAAGGTATAGAAAGAAATGTACGGATGAAACAACTTTTTTTGTCCCTCTCAAAAGCCAAATATCAACATCACATTGTCACAAAGGCAAAAGGCTCCAGGACACAGCCAAGATGTGCATGGGTCCCTGAGGTCACCCAGCCGCCTCTGTATCAGCTTGGAGGCGGCAGTGTGGTGGCCTGCAGAGCCCTATTCCTGAATGTTTATATCCTCTGGAAGGGTAGGGCCTCGTATATTAATTCGTGTGACAAATATAGACAGTAAAACGGAGAGCTAGAGACTTTAAGGTGGAGGGGAAACTTTGGAAAACTTTTGATGTTATCTTTTTTCTTTTCGCTGACACGTGGGGAAACTGAGTCCAGGTGCTACCAAGTGTCTTGCCCGAGGCCTTCTGATAGGTGCCTCTGTAGGTCTGAGTCACTCATAAAATGCCACGCAAGCTGTAACCTACAACTGATGCTCCTTCTGGAGCCAGGATGGATGTAGGGCCATGCTGGAGGAGCCTGCAGAGGTCTGGGGGTGAGGGTGGGAGGGGTGAGGAGGGGGCTCCAGGGGGAAAGGAATACAGTTGGCTCTGCCGGGATGGAAGAGCTAGATTGGCTGGTCGCATAAAGACATCACAGGTACCATATGGTGCAAAATGCATTCAGGGCCTGGACCAGATTCTGGTGGGAAGACCAGGAGGGCAGGCCCAGCTTGCCAGCCCTGGCCGTTCAAGGCTCTTTCCTGCTCCCAGAAGCTGCAAACATAAAATCCTTCACTGATAAACTGGTGCCCCTGAGATTTTTTATTCCCTTTCTCTTTTCTACTCTCAGAGAAAATGATGCTCATTCAAGCTTTGCAGTACTTTTCCTACCTCTTTTATTTCTAATCCCATTCTAAATTCCTCTGTCTCCCCCAGCAGTCTTGTCTGTATGAGTAAGGGGTGAGCAGAGGAATGCACCTGTTTATTCAATTATTTGGCACCTACTGTGTGCCAAATACCGTACAAGTATGTATAAAGTATACACATACTTTATCTCTTGGAAGGCTTGTATGAATTCTCCTATCAAAACCAATGTGCAGACCTGAATGTGCATTAGAATCACACAGAGGACTTGACCAGGTTGCTGGGCCTTGCCTCTAGAGCTACTGACTCAGGCCAAAATTTTGCATTTCTTTCTTTTTTTTTTTTTTTAATGTTTTTATTTATTTTTGAGACAGAGAGAGAGAGAGAGCATGAGTAGGGGAAGGGCAGAGAGAGAGGGAGACACAGAATCCGAAGCAGGCTCCAGGCCCTGAGCTGTCAGCACAGAGCCCGTCATGGGGCTCGAATTCACAGACCGTGAGATCATGACCCGAGCCAAAGTCGGACGCTTAACCAACTGAGCCACCCAGGCGCCCCCAAAATTTTGCATTTCTAACCAGTTTTCAGGTGCTGCTGCTGCAGGGCCAGGAACCACACCTTAGGAACCACTGTTCTACTAAATGTGCTGCCCAGCTGGATGCAGTCCTGAGACAGGTTGCTCGCATTGGAAGTACTCACCGTGTGCCAAATGGGAGTAGGGCGTCACAGAGGCTGGGCGCAGAGCTGGGAAGGGACCTAGGCCTTGCTCTGCATGGCTCATTCTCTCTCCTTACAGCCTTAAGGTGGGTCCAGTTTTCATTCTTCTGAGCCACGTGTGGGTAAACGTTGGAGTCGAAGAAGCTCACAGAGCGATAGGTGTCCTCCTGCCATGCCTCCTGGGACAAAGGGGTTCCTGACCCCCAGGAGGCAGCTGTTATCATAAAAATTTAGGCAGATCCTCTCCTACCTCCATAAATGAAGGCTGAAGTCTGTCTGCTGGAAGGATGAGCTTCAGCGATCCTTGGAATAAATGGATGAGTCAGATGTGCTTCTCTTGTTAATTAAATTGTGCTTCTCCCGTAGCAACTGCATGGGATGACTCAATTTCTGTAATTCATAAGTTTCAGGAGAAATGGTACTACAGAGGCTTTAGTTACAAATCACCATAGCACAGGGGGCCCTGGGTGGCTCAGTCGGTTAAGCATCCGACTTCAGTTTAGATCATGATCTCAAGGTCAGTGAGATCGAGCCCAAGGTCAGGCTCTGTGCTGACAGCTCAGAGCCTGAAACCTGCTTCAGATTCTATGTCTCCCTCTCTCTCTGCCCTTCCCCACTCATACTCTGTGTCTCTCTCTTTCAAAAATAAAATAAAAACATTAAAAAATTAAAAATTAAAAAAATCACCATATCATAGTAATGCCAAACTATCTGGCCATCAAGTCCAGACAGGGGGACAAGGCTGGGTCAGCAGCCACCAGGGCAGAGCCAGCCTGACCAACACACTGCCCGGAGTACCCCGAGGTGTTCATGACAAGTGCAGCATGAGCGTAGAGGCCTGCCCAGGGAAGGCCTCAGATCCACCATGAACACAGGGCCAGCTCTCTGGGCATGTCAGATTGCAGGAAGGATGTGCCAGCTCAAGCCAACAGCAGACAGTGGTCCTAGGGCCCTTCATAGTGGTTGTCGGGCGGTTCCAGATGTCTGAATGGTGTCACTCAGAACACAGAGGCTGTGTGGTGGAGGGGTCCTGGGCAAGCACTGAAAGGCAGGAGCGACTGGGCCCAGGTGGAGGGCAGCGGGGGAGTGAGTATGAGCCATTCCAAACTGAAAGCACATCTAAAGCAGGGGCTCTGCAGAAGGCAGGGGCAGAGGAACAGAAGGCAGGGGAAATAGACACAGTGATAGAAAGATCAGACCTTGTACAGACAAGAGCAATAATGAGTATTTCTTGAGCACTTACCATGTGCCAGGCTCTGTGCTAAAGGTACGCAGTGTTCCTGAGGAGCACCCAGCATCTGTGGATCCCTCCGGCCCTCTCCCTGGACACACAGCGTGGTACCAAGTAGGATTCCCAAGCATGGGACCTGGACCATGTGTGGGTAAGAGGCGGCTACCCCTGTACCTTCCAGAAGACTAAAGTCCAGACCCTGTGGGGTGGCTCATCAAAACATGGAGAAAATATAGTCCGGCACAGCTAGCAAAGCAAATTCACATTTTTTTTTTTTTGTTCATCAAATTACTAAAGACTAGGAAAAACTACCGCTGAGGGGTGGTAAGACAGGTACTCCTAGGCTCTGCTAATGTAAGTGAATATTGAAAGAGCATTTCAGGAAAGCAACTTGCGATGTTTACCCAGAGCTTTGAAGACGTTTGCCTACACTTTGATTTGGACATCCCTCTTCTGATGAACCGCCTGAAGATAAAATGTAGACTACAGCAGTGTGCCTTGCAACATTATCATAATAAATAGCCCAATTGTCCTACAGTTGGAGACTATTGGATACATTAGGATATGTCCATACCATTGAATAGTCTTCAGTCATTAAAAATGAAGTATGTGGTGGCTCAGCTAGGTAAGGGTCTGACTCTTGATTTCAGCTCAGGTCATGATTTCACAGTTGGTGGGACTGACGGCATGGAGCTTACTTGGGATTCTCTCTCTGCCCCTCCCCCACCTCTCAAAATAAACAAACCTTTTTTTAAAAATGAATTTTTGGGGGCGCCTGGGTGGCGCAGTCGGTTAAGCGTCCGACTTCAGCCAGGTCATGATCTCGCGGTCCGTGAGTTCGAGCCCCGCGTCCAGCTCTGGGCTGATGGCTCAGAGCCTGGAGCCTGTTTCCGATTCTGTGTCTCCCTCTCTCTCTGCCCCTCCCCCGTTCATGCTCTGTCTCTCTCTGTCCCAAAAATAAATAAACGTTGAAAAAAAAATTTTTTTTTAATGAATTTTTGAAAAATTTTCATGGCATGTGAAGATACTTGTACCATCCTTTAGTAGCGGCTTCTGGTGATCAGATCTAAACCCCTCTGGGGGAATTATTTCAATCTTTCATTCCTTGCCGCCAGCGGCATCACCCCCACCTAAGCCAATCAGGGCATTAGATTCCCCTCGTTCGCAATGATTGGCTAAGTCATGGGCAGATGACCCAATCAGGACCAAGAAGCCACCAAGAGACTAACTGGGACTTCCAGTTGGGCTTTTTCTCCCTTCCTCTCCTTTTTCCCTCCTCCCCAGGATGCAGACCTGTTGCTGTCAACTTGCCAAAACAGAGAGGCAGAGGGTGAAGACCACACAGTGGAAGGCAGCTCTAACATTATTACAACTTTGCCTAGACTCTAGACCAGACTGTGCTAAGTCAAAGCTTCCCTGGACTTTGCAGCTTTCGTTAGCCGTAATCCACGTTGTTTAAACCTGTGTTGTTTAACAGTCTGTAGTCTATGAGAAAAGGAACTCTAAATGATATACTTTTTTAAATTCCTTTTTCAAATTGTGGTAAAAGATACATATCCTAAAATTTACCATTGGCAGCTCCGTGGTATTTGGTACATTCACATTATTATGTAACCAACAGCACCATCCCTCCTCAGAACCCTTTTCATTTTGCAAAACTAGAACTCCGTACCCAATAGTCAATAACGTCCCAGTGCCCCTCCACCCAGCCCCTGGCAACCACCATGCTACTTTCTGTCTCTACGCATTTGGCTGTGAGTGCAGTCACGCAACATTTGTCCTTTTGTGACTGGCTTGCTTCATTCGGCATGTCTTAAAGTTTCATCCACGTTGTGGCATGTGCCAGAATTCCCTTCCTTTTTAAGGCTGAATAATATTCCATCATATGTGTGTACCACATTTTCTTTATCCATTCCTCCACCAGGGGACACTAGGATTGCTTCAACCCTTTTGGCTATTGTGAATAATGCTGCTATGAATGAACATAGGCGTACAAATATCTCTCGAGACCTTGCTTTCCATTCTTTTGGGTATATACACAAAAGTGGAATTGCTCGGCCATATGGTACCCTATTTGGGGGAGGAGAAAACTGGGAGAAGAAGGGTAAATATTATCTTTTGTGGTTCAATTAAGGCAGCCTGAGGCCTGACTGGTGGCAGGAGAGGGAGGGGGTCCTTTTGCATGAGGATCCCTGCATCTGTTGGGAAAGACAGAATGAGACCCAAACCTTGTTCCCTAAGGCACAGAGTTAGGGGGGTCTGTCCAGCTGGACCAAGGCTCATTTGTACAAAAAGGTAACAAGGTCTCTGAATTCACACCACCGAGGAAAGTGGGAGTCGGAGCTGGTGACCCAGGCTCCCTCCAAGAACCTAGAGATCTGTGTGAGAGCAGAATGGGATCAGAATGTGGCCATGGACAGCTTCTTCTCTCACCCCAGCCACCTGCCTTCTGAAAAATGGTAAGCCGGGGAGCGTGCTTGAGAAGTCTGTTATCTTGGTGCCCGAAAGAGGACATCACAGAGATCTGGGCAGAAACTTGAACCAGCCAGGGCATCCCAGCAGCTGTGCTCAAGCAGCTCTTAGATGTGTGGGACCCACCCCCCAACAACAAAACCAGGTGTCATTGAGAAGCCACAGCAGCTGGGACCTGCTAGGGGCCCTTTCTCCCCAACCACTTCTGGCATTAAGAGGCTGGACTGATACCATCTACCACCACCTCATTTGAACTAAATAAACCTATAGCACACTTGGACAATGTAGGCAATGGATCAGACTTCCTGATAACATGGATCGGGAGGCCTGATACAATTAGTTAAAAACAACAAATGACATATGGATATATTGATACCCTGAGTCTGTTGGGCAGAGCATTCCAGAAATACATAGCCATGTTGCTTTGCACCGCTCCGGGGGCATCATCCACATTACGGTCTATGTGACCAGTGCCTCCGGGCAGGGCTCATGTGCAGCCTCCATGGGCACATGTGGTGACCCCATATGTAAACAGGTCCACAGTCCTTTATTTGAGATCCCAAATCCAAAACTATCAGAAAACCTGAAGCTCCTTTTAACTCTTTTCCTGGAAAAACTTGATCTGAATGGATATGTGTGTTTCTATTTGTGTCACTGCAGAAATGTTAATGTATTTGGTGATAAGGTATTATCTCCAACCCCATTGGGATAGTACGGTATATGTGCCATACCGAATTTCCAAAATCTGAAAATATCAGAATCTCAAAACACTCCTCGCCGAAAGGGTTGTAGATAGAGGATTGTGGAGCTGCATATCCTCTATTTCAAAATATTAACTGTGGGCATCACTGGTCGGGGAGACGTTTGGTTATTTTTATTTCCTTCTTCATGTTTTACATTCCCCCAATTATCTGCACTATGTACTACTGGGATAATCAGAAAATAAAACCTACCATGCTTTTAAGAAAACATCAGGTAGCAGCCCCTTACGCTCCCCTGACCCACATTCAGGCTACACCTGTGTGTCCTTTGGCTCCACCTCTTGAATGGGACCTGATTCTGGGCTACCTCCAGGAACTGGAGCACCATGGGGGACGCCTGGCTCACTTCCCAGCTCCTCCCAGGCTTTCTTTGCTGCAGCTCCATTTTCAGGCTCCACACCCCGTCATCCTTTCCCCGCCCCAGGGAGTTCTTGCACTGAGCTGGCTCAACGCCCAGCGTGCTTCCTGCCCCCTCTCCAAGCAGCACTTCTGAAGCTGCACCCCTTCCCGTCCACCCTCCTTTGACAGTGTCCCCAGAGGATGGGGACAGCAAGTTCTGTTCAGGCCCGGCAACTCTGAGGCTCTTGGTTTCACCCTGCCCCCATTAGGGGTGGGAAGAACACTGGGCGCACATTGGGATCTCTGACCTCCGCCAGCTGGCCTGCCGAGGCCCCTCCTACGTCTTCCTGAAGCTACTCAGCTCAGTGCTACCTCTCCCCAGGAGTCCTGCCAGCATGGAAAAACTTCGTGTTCAAATACCCCTCAGAATAGGCCCCCAAGATTGTTAACTATCCCCATTCCTTACCTTGGTCCACGCCACACATAATGGAAATGAACAGAGCCTATGTGTGGGCACGATGCTCTTACAATTTCACAGACCCTGGGACCTTGGCCTCCTAGGGCCAGGGGGATGTCTCCTGGGCATATGCTGGTCTCAGGGCTTCCCTGCCTCCCTGCCTCTCCCCAGACTGCACACCTCTCCTGGCTGATGAGTGTGGCCCAATTGACATGAGCAAGGAGCCCCCCAAGCCCAGGCACAGAGCGCTTCTGGGGCTTGGGCAACAGGTCTCATGGTGGGTGTGGTGTCCCCGGAGGGCAGGCCGGGGAAGCACAGGGAAGTAGCAGCCAGAATGTGGCCACTCAACAGATGGTGCCATGACGTTTAGCATAGAATCATCTTAGATTCCTCACAATTCTTTTCTGGACCCCAGGGTCATAGAGGTGATGTGACACTAGTGGGTGGTATATGAGGGAGCCAGGGTTTGAACCCTCCTCTCAGAGGTCCAAAGCCTCCATCCTCCCTGATCCCTAATGTTCAGGGATCTCACTTGACAGACGACAACGCAGACACCGGGCTCTCCAGACACACACACAGGCACACATGTGCTCCGTAGGGAGCCCGCCTCCCACTGACCCTGGGCCACCCTGCTCGGCCACCCACCCCACCCACCACTTCTCTTGTGGAAGTCTTCTGGGAGTTTTGTGTTGTTTCTATATTTGGAGGACTTTTTGGTCTTCTCTGTTTCCCGAATTGTTTCTGTGGCCCCGGAGATGGAGCCTGGGTCACCCTGTCTCTAGATTCTTCTGAACGGAGCTGGCAAGGAAATGAGAGAGGATCCTAATTAGGGGGGCGATAACCCCACGGAGAAGTTCAGATTCTCTGCAGCAGGCCGTGGGCTTCCCACAAGCCCTGCGTGTTTGTCAGATGTTTATAGAGCCTTCATTAACGGAGAGCTCGCTTAGATAAGAGGTGGGAGCGCAGCATCGAGGGCCAGATAAGAGCGCGCGGAGGCCACTCCGGGGACTGCGGCTGAGAGCCTGTGAGCCGGCCCCGGGGTTCCGTGCAGAGGCAAGAAAATGCGGGCGCGCTCCTTTTGGGCTCCTCCCCGCGCCCGCTAACACCCCCGGCGGCCGCCCGCAGTCTCCTGTCCAGGGCGACAGCGCCGTCCCAAGATGTGCTGCGGGGCGCTATGGGTGGCCCTGCCCGTGCTCTCCCTGCTGGCCTGCTCCGTGCAGGGGAAGCCGCTGGAGAGCCGCGGGCGCGCGCCCGCGGGGGGAGACGCCCACCGCTTGCTAGGGGGGCCCGGAGGCGAGCGGGAGGGAGGCACCTTCGACCTGAGGATGTTTCTGGAGAACATGAAGGTGGATTTCCTGCGCAGCCTCAACCTGAGCGGGGTCCCTTCCCAGGACAAAACCCGAGCGGAGCCACCGCAGTACATGATCGACCTGTACAACAGATACACCACCGACAAGTCGACCACCCCCGCATCCAACATCGTGCGCAGCTTCAGCGTGGAAGGTAGAGTCGGCTCCGCCGGGGCACCCCGGGGGGACTCAGGGGTCACGGCTGCACTGCCCAGTACGGTGGCCACTGGACCCACGAGGCTCTTTGCGTTTCTATTTAAATAGATTAAAATGAAATAAAATTAATAACTTAGTTCACTGTCTTCAATGCAAGAGCTCAATGGTCATGTGTGGCTAATGGCTACCTTATAGGACAGTGCCGAGTGTGAAACGGGTCCCGTCCATCGCTGCAGAAAGTCCTACTGGAGGGCTCTGCTGTGGAAGGTTCTCCCTCCCTGGGCCCGGTGCCACGTTTAACACATTAGGTGCCCCGAATGCCAGCTCCCTTTCTTCCATCCCTTCTCCTCTTCCCCTTTCTTAATGGCCCCCTTCCTACTTTGAAACAGACAATTTATTTAGCCTCACCCAAGTGGTGTCTTTTTTAACTCTGAAAGAATGGCTATTTCTCTCCCACCAAAAAGTATCTACAAGTCTGATCAATTTTTGTGAGAGAAACATCAGAGGACAGCTTTCTTATTTTCTAAATACAAAATGATTTGCCTGCTTTAATAGGACTGGAAGATAGCAAACATCCACTTAGGGCTTGTGTCCACTAATGGCCGTGACATAGGTGAGATGATCTTGTGAGCAGGGAAGGAAGCCAAGGCTTGCAGATGCTGAGGGAACTTAACCTGGGTCACACAGTGGTTCGGCAGCTGCATTCTGACCCAGGCCCCACCTGCCTACAAAGCTCAGGCTTTTCCTGCCTCTGCTGTTTCTCCAAACAGCCAGGCACACGCGGCCTCTCTCCTCCAGGACTTGACCCCTGCCGACCCCTAACAGGCCTTGCCCAGGACCGTGGTAGGCCAGACCTGCCCGCCTGCAGAGCTCATGCCCCGTCTAAAAGACGCGAGAGTCATGATACATGCCCAGCAGTGCTGCGTTTTCTGATTGCCCCAAAGAAGAAGAATAATCTAGATTTCATGTGAACTTGCCTGATTTTTAAAATATTGGCTTCATTTTAAAAACCACAATGTGCGGGTCACCCAGATGCTGCCAGCACCTCACCGTCCCCATGGGGCGTGCCTGTAACCTGCGCTTTAGGAGAAGGCTGAGTTTCTTCGGCTGGATCTCATCACCAAATCCCAGAATCTGGGAGTCCAGCATTTGGAGCCATCTCCGTTACCATCCCCTCCCGCCCCCCCAGCATTGTCCATGCCCCCAAAACGAGTGTTCTGACTCGATCCCAGCCCTGCCTGTGGCCAGCACTCCTGTGGAGGGGGCAGGTATGCTTCTGTTTACAGATGGTCCACATGCAGCTCAGGTAGGGAGGGTGTTTGTTTTCTAGATGTGTGATGTGGTCCCACAGCCATCTGCAAAGCATGCCACAATAAGAGCACGGTAGGGCATGGATGCTCATAGAGCCCATTCGCTCCTCACATTCATTCTGCGGGAGCTAGAATGGCACATCCACATTGGGTGAGGGGCCACATGCTTTGAGGGGGGAACGCGTGTTGGGGAGGAGGGTCTGGGAAGGCGGCGAAAGATTGATTGAGCATCAGCTGTGAGGCAGGGACTGTGTCCGTAAGTTCCATGTGACCTCTTGTGGAAGCCTCACACCAACCTTGGAAGGCAGGTAGGATGAGTCCCATTCTACAGATGAAGAAACGGAGGCCCTGAGAGACGCGGGACTCCTCCAAGGTCACAAGCCTAGGAAAGGGCAAGGTCTGGATTAGCACTTTGGCCTGTCAGACGCCGCTGGATATCACCGCAGCATGCTGTGGTCTCATGTTTGTGACTGAGCCACGGCATAATAGAGATGTCCTGATGGCCGTGCATCAGCCAGGAGAGGTTGGACATGGACATCATTGTGTAGCTAAAAGGCAAGCCCTGTTTTTGCCTACCATGACACAGCAGTGGAGGCTAATATGTTTCCTTTTTTCCTCAAACATAAAAAAATCCACTTTAACTTTGCTCAGAAATTACAATTCTGAATGATTTCTATACTATTTAAACGCTGAGATTTTTAACATTGTCTTGATGTTGGAAATTCACCGCCCCCTCCCAGGGTGTCTCCTTTAACATCATACACTCAGGATCTGCACTCTGAGGCTGACAATGTGCTTTGCTATGTTATTTGGTTCTTTCTTTTTTTTTAAAGTGAAGAGCTTTACAGGATGTGTTCGCTTGGCAGTTAAACATTCTAAATACCAGTCTCCACATCTGTAAAAGTGGAATAATAATTAGACCCTTGCAGGGTTAGTGAGAAAAGCAAAGTGAAATATAGAAGGCAAAGCTTGTAGTGCAAGGCTGGGCACTGACTAGATGCTTACTAAAGAGTTGGACCTGTGAACTCCAATGCAAGGCCTCTCCTGCCTCAGGTTTTCTTTGGAAGATCCTAAATGTAACTTTGAAAATTCTCTTCTACATTAAGGGCTTAGGTGAAACCCAATAAAGGTTTGGTCGAATCGGTCAATGTCATCTTGGGTGCCCTTTGACACGAGCCATGAGTCTGTTTTGGTGTAATGAAAGATGCCCATCGCTGACTGTGTGCCTGCATTTCAGATGCTGTCTCTCTTGCGGCCACGGAAGACTTTCCCTTCCAGAAGCACATCTTGCTCTTCAACATCTCCATTCCCAGGCATGAGCAGATCACCAGGGCCGAGCTCCGACTCTATGCCTCCTGTCAAAACCACGGAGATTCTTCACGTGAGTTGAAAGGCAACATGGCCATTTATGATGTTCTGGATGGAGCAGATGCCTGGGATGCTTCTACAGGAACCAAGACATTCCTGGTGTCCCAGGACATTCGGGATGAGGGCTGGGAGACCTTTGAGGTCTCCAGTGCTGTGAAGCGGTGGGTCAGAGCAGACTCCACCAAGAGCAAAAATAAACTGGAAGTGACTGTGGAGAGTCACAGGAAGGGCTGTGACAAGCTGGATATCAGTGTCCCCCCAGGCCCCAAAAACCTGCCCTTCTTCGTCGTCTTCTCCAATGACCGCAGCAATGGGACCAAAGAGACCAGGCTGGAGCTCAGGGAGATGATTGGCCATGAACAGGAGAGTGTGCTCAAGAAGTTGTCCAAGAATGGTCCGGCAGAAGCAGGGGACACCAAGGATGAGGATGGGGAAGGTCACAAGGCCACAGGGTCATCTTTAGCCAGACGGAAGAGAAGTGCCGGGGCCAACAACCACTGTCAGAAGACCTCCCTGAGGGTGAACTTCGAGGACATCGGCTGGGACAGCTGGATCATTGCACCCAAGGAGTATGATGCGTACGAATGTAAAGGGGGCTGCTTCTTCCCCCTGGCTGATGACGTGACCCCCACGAAGCACGCCATTGTGCAGACCCTGGTGCATCTCAAGTTCCCCATGAAAGTGGGCAAGGCCTGCTGCGTGCCCACCAAACTGAGCCCCATCTCCATCCTCTACAAGGATGACATGGGGGTCCCCACCCTCAAGTACCACTACGAAGGGATGAGCGTGGCAGAGTGTGGGTGCAGGTAGTGCCGGCCTGCGGGCAGGGGGAGACAGGGTGGAGGGGTCCTGCTGAGAGGTCCTGTGTCCCTCTGGGCATGACAGGGACTAAGTCTGTCTGCATGCCAGCCTGAAGAAGGAAAGGAAGCTGCCACATCCTAGAGGTAAAAGCCTGCCCATGCATACACCACTGGGTCCAGCTTCAGGGGAAGACAATAGCAAGGGGCTGGGGGTGAGAGCTTAGGAGAAGAGGAAAGCCTAGAAGGATTGTTGGGGTGCTAGGGGAGACAACCAAAAGGGGCCAGTAGAAAAATAATCCAGAGCCAGTAGAAAAGAACAAAAGGGAGGCAGAGGAGTACAGACAGATGGGGCAGAGATTTATGGAGACAAGCAGGACGGGGTGCATTCCAGTAACTTCAGGGAGTGAAGGGGACAGGGACAGCTATGTGCTCTACACCCATCACTTCACAGATTCCCACAACCCAGTGAGATGGGTGTGACGAGTCCCAGCTTACACACGCAGAAACCAAAATGCAGTTCAAGTAACACCGGTCAAAGGCATGAATGATTCCAACCCATTGGTCTCCATCGGTCTGTCGGCCACCAAAGCCCAGGAGCTTCTCAAATATCCCATCAAAGTTTGTCAGGTCACCTTTCAGCTGAAGAACAATTAGATGCCGGGAGGCAGGCATTGAGGGGCAAGCTGGGCTCAGCCCTGGCCAGTACCCACCCGGATGACTGGGTTGTTTGGAGCATCCGGAGCACATTCTGACTGCTGGTGCCTGTGTTGCATCAGTGGCCCAGTGCTTTTTAAGATGACCCTTGAGCCACTAAACACTACCCCCAAAACCATCTGCAGGATGGAAAGAGGGCATGACAGAAGCCCTCAGGTAGTAGCTTGTACCACGGCTGCAGGTGCTTGGACCCAGTGGCATGATGCTTGCACAGCCAGCGGTTCACACGGGGCCACCGGCTGCCCGTAAACTCAGACTCTGAGATGGTTTGGGAGGAGCAGGCACAATTTACCCCCAGGGGTGGGGCAGCCTACGGCCCGCATCTCTGCAGTTAATTTACTCAGCATAACCAGCTCACCAGCAGAACACATCTGTGGGCTGCCCTCCCACAAGGACTCCGTGGGAGACAGGACCTGGATTTGCATTGGTTGGAATAAATGCGCTCTTGCTTTGGTATTTGCAATGTCCCTATTTTTACTCCTCGGTGACATGTGTTCAAGTGATGATGTCCAGCCTTCCTGGGGGAGGGTTCCCAGCCACTGAAGAACTCAGGTCCTTAGTGGCCACAACCAGCTCTGCCTGCACCTGCCGACTTCCTCGAGCAGTGTGTGTTCAGCTCTGTCCTGGGCTTGGGCCTCAGGACTGGACTCAGCCCCCATTGACCCCAAGACGGGACAGAGTTTCCATTTCTTCTGAATTTCATTCTCTTCTCTGACTCTAGAGGCCACACATGGAATGGGGTGGAGTGAGGAAGAGTCTAGAGGTGGTGAAGATTCCACTCCATGGCCCTTCTGACCGCTGGCCAGAGCAGAGCCTATAAGAGGCCTAGAGAGGCCCAGGCCATTCCCACTGGTTGAAGCTCTCAGTATATTTTTTTAAAAAGTGATTTGTGCCAGATGTTTACAAGGAACTAATGAAGAGCTTTAACATAATGAATGCAAATTAATTAATTTAAATACAATTAATTACTGGAGTTACAGAAAGTACTAATTCCTGGTACGACAACGTTGCTCAATCATAAAGATGGATGAGGAACATCTTTTAGTCCTGGCGGTGTATTCTGTGCCTGCATCAAAGTTTCACTTGGAAATAAAGTCAAATGTCTAAACTGTGGACTTTTCCTGAATCTGAGACCTGGGTTTGACGACTCCTCGATGCCATACCCTCACCACCCCTCCCCACAGGCCCTTCTTTCCCTGGGTGGGGGACAGAGGAGAAGGGCATGGAGACAGAGTTGCCACGGTGGCGAGTGGACAGGTGTGGGCAGCGTCTCTGTCTGTAGGGAGAGTGGACGTGTCCATATAAGGGCATGTGTGTGGGTATGTGAGAAGGCAGATGTTTGCAAGCGGGCAGCAGTTAGCCCCATGCCGTCCCTCACTTCCCCCATGTCAGGGGAGGGAGGTCTGGGCCATGAGTCACCCCTGCCCAGCGGCCTGGGCCCTGCTCCACTATTCCAGCATTGGCTCCCAGTATGTGCCCGCTCAGATGCCAAGCTCCAGCCCACTCCCAGGGCCACTCCCTGGCGATGCCCTCAGCCAGCTGCCTGGCCACCTCACTTCCAGCTGCAGAGCCCAAGTCACCATCCGTGAAGGCTTGACTCTAGTGGCACCCCTTTTGTCCCCTCTCTTGATGCTCCGGCTCTGATCTTCCTGCTCTGAAGAGCACTACAGTGCTTCTGTCTCGTGGGTCTTATGGGCTCAGCGTGGGGACCTGCTCACCTCTTGTCTGAGGTGTCTTGTCACCGCATGTGCCACCAAGTCTTCAGGAGGCAAGGCCTGAGAGCCTCTGACCTCGGTCACTCTCAGAGGGCTGCCATGGGCTGTGGCTCAGGACAAACTGACTTGGACGGATGTGCAGGGAAAAGAACTTGCAAGGAGCGTCCCCAAGAAATGCTGTCTGGCTTCCACCTCCCTGGGTTACTCTTCCCACCAGATTCCCCAAAGCTTTCTTCACCCCCGGCCAGAGAACAAAATGCAACAGCGCCATCCTCTGGACACTCCGTTATGCGGACAGTTAGCCCTCTGCCTAACGACCAGCACCCTTAGTACTGCATTTTTAACGTGTCCTAAAGCGCGTTCATTTTTGTCATATCTGGGTGGTGATATTACCGCTACCACACGTATGAAGAAGCTGAAGCCCAGTGAGATGACCAGTTGCAGGGCTGACGGGCCGTCCCCTGTTCCTCGTGTGACCTACTCTCCGGGCAAGGAGCAAGAGGAGAGAGAGGTTCAAGGATGTCAAGCAGAAAGCCACAGGCAGACACAGAGAGACAGAGAGATGGGGGTGGCGTGGAGAGGCCAGGAGAAGAGCCAGGGAGGAAGGCTGGGGGGCTCCTGGAGGACCAGGTAGGGCTGGGGACTTGTACTTAGTGGCTCAAGCAATAACCTCAGAATAAATGACATTTTTATCCTGACTTTTGCAAATGAAGAAGACTTTTGCAAATGTGGAAGCACTTGGAGGCTTCACACTTTACTCAGAGCCACTAGCCAGGAACTGCTAAAGCCAGGATTTGAACCCTGGTTGTGACGCTAAGCCCAAATTCGCTCTGTTGCCCTGACCTCTGTCCTAACGACCTTCTCTACAGTGAAGGTCATGGTCACGTTAGCAGGAAGAAGCAAAGACAAAGCCTGTGCTCTCCTGGGCAAGTGCCACCTTCTGTGCCCTCCTTGGCCACTTCCTCTCTGGTGCTACTTGTGCGGAGACCTCTGGTCAGTCAGGCACCGATGGACTGGAGAAGGTGGATGACACACTTGTCCCCTGTGATTAACATTCTATCGGCTGGGTCACGAAATGATAGACTAGGCACTTAGTTAGACAGGAGCTGGAGTCAAGGACAGTGATAAGTAGATTACACATTAGAAACCTGGGGCACAATATCCTGACTTTGTGGCCTCCAAGACCCCTCAACATCCTGACCTCTTGGTTCCAGCATCCTGGGGCTGACAGACCAAGAGCCACAGGGGTAGCACATATGTTCTCCTCTTCCACCTCTGCCCCAGTGTAGCCCCTAGACTCACAATAATGCATTCACACTGCAGCTTTAGCCCCCTGCCAGGCTGGTTCAAGTACAAACCTTGGATGGATAAAAACTCCTTCTCCCACCCTGTGGGAGGAGTTTCCCAAAAGATTGGAAGCAGGCTCCATCAGAGACCACCCTGTCTGTGACCTGAGACCCAGCTCACAAAAGCCTTAGGACAGTGGCCACCTTAAGGCCTGCCAGCTCTCCCACCTTGAAAGTATACTTTCACTTTCACAAACTGCTTCGAGCTACTTCCCTTCTGGCTGTCTTTATTCCAGGGTGGATCCCCATGATTCCTGGGGAATCCAAAAATCAATACCTCCATTCACACAATGCAGACTCTCCTACCTGTAACAGAAACACCGTGGCTTGTACCTCTTCCGGAATTCTATCAAAATTGGGAGAAAGCAGGAACCCTAGAGTCAATCCTTCCTTGCAACTTTCTCTTTCCAAGCCCAACTGAATTCCCATATGAGCAGGGCCAACACAGGCGGGTGTGGGAGGTCACATCCCTCTGAACTCAGAAACTCTTTTCCTCGCATATACAAGGCTGTGGTTCCATATATAGCTCATCTGACCAGCTCTCTCTGTCCTGGACATCAGTTCCTCTGCAGGGCATAGTGAGGAATCCAGGGCGAGCCCACCTCTGTGGGTGCAGTCTGCAGCAGGCTCCAGGCATTAGCTCTGATGGCACTAAGCAACATGAGGAGAGGCCCCTGCCAGCCTCTTCCCCACAGGGAACCTGCACTCACCCCACTCTAGAATGCACACAGGCATCCCTGTGGCCTGGGCAATAGCATGGGACCTGCCTGATTTAGTGTTCTGCTGTTGCAATCTCAAAATTCACAATAATTTTTGAACAAGGGTCTTGCATTTCCATTCTGCTTCTGGCCTCACACACTGGTGTAGCTGATCCTGAATGCATGTGTGCACTTGATTTCCCAAGTCCCAGGGACACCCTGGAGGCTGCTTCAGACCTTCACATTGATGTGATTCTGATGTGCCAGGGAGTCTGAGCTTTGCTGCTGAGAGCTTGCCCCGGGGTCCAAGTGAAAGGACCGGCCCTGTCCCCTTCTCCCTGGTGCCTGCAGAGGGGGCCCAGAGGCGTCTCCAGTGTGTGATCAAAGGCTTTCAAAGGCAAGCCTATTATATCCATATGGCAGCTCCTTGGGGAGCCAAGGTTGCTGAGAAAGTTTGGAACAGCCTGACACGAAGGGGTGCGGCTTTTCCCAGACTTGCCTTCACGTGGGGACGGGTGACTATACCCAAAGCAGGCAGCCCTGCACACAGGTGGCTTACATTGGATCAGACTGAGCTAAACTTCCAGAAATTCTTTATTTTTCAAATCAGGCAGAAGTCTAACACCATGGGCCTCAGCTTCCCTGAACACTTCCCACTTAGGACTGCCCCTCCTCCAAGCAGCCTGTTTCATGAGTGGGCAGTTCCGGTTCTCAGAAAGATATGCCTGAGCAAGGGCCCAAGTCTGCCTCTCTGTAGCTCCCTCCCGTGAGTGTTTGTTCCTGCTCACGGGTCCCTGCAGTCCAGGAGAGCCCTGCCATGCCAACCATCTGCGTAGGGGCTGAGGGGCTTTGCCGCGGCAGGTATGGCCAGCATGGGCCTATGAGGGGTCAGCAGCCTTCTCCAATCGGGATCAAGTAAACAGACTAAGGGCAAGCAAGTATTGTTTACAACAGCCAAGTGCAGTTCAAACATCTCCTCCTTTTTAATGAAATGATGGACATCACAGGTAACAGGATTTTCTTCTTTATAATGTCCATACTGGGCAAAATAAAATACACTATTCAAAAGGATTTTGAACCATTATAGTTTTATGACCCAAGTCCTTGGCTCCTTCTCAGTTTGTCCCCCACCTACGGACCTGGGAGTTCTCAACAGAAGCCCCTCAGCCAGGCATGCCTATTGATGCTGTGACATCCATGAAGGGAGCCAACCTTGCCGACCTCCATCTGGGACCTGTCGACTTTGGGCCCAGCTGCAGCCCCCGTGTCCAGAATCTGGCCAGACCATCGTGCCCTCCGATCATGCCTCTCCTGGTCTGGTTCTTCTTTTTTCTGCTTCGCAGACTCCTGGTTTTGGATTCCAGTGCCTAGCACCTGCCCACCACAGACCCACGCACGATGCCCATTTTCTCATTCCTCTCTGGTTTTGACATTGGTCCTCACTCTCAGATATGATTTACGGCAAGTTCTTTGTCCCTTCACATGGGTGGTGATGCCCCACCTTCTGCCTGCTCGGTGGGACCCATACCAGCTGCCCACCTAACTCCCTGACAGGAAAGCACCTCCCATCAACAAGATGTAGAAGCCGGGGCCAGCTGGGCAAATGCCAGGTACACACACATACCCTCTCGGGAAGAAATGCAGCCTGAGAAGCACTGGAGCGTCACCTCCAGAAGGAACCCAAGAAATGGCCGTGCTCCTGAGTCCCCAACCTGGGGTCTCTGGGCCTCCTCATGGAGGTCTCTTTTAGCCAACTGCAGTGCCAAAATGGACCCCAAATCACGTAAGTGTTCCCTCTCTTCCTCCTTTCCCCACATTTTTAGGGAGGAAGAACCTTTGAGACCTGTCTGGGTTGTTCTGTGCTGATGTAGGTAACAGGTAGAGCTAAAAACATGGAAGGGGCCTATAGAGCTGGACAGTGAGTATATGAGTTCTGTGACCTTCTCAGGACCCCAATGTCACGCTCACATTCTGGAGGCCGTGCCTGACCCCACCTCCTGGAGCCTTTGAGGTCTTCCATGTCAGTGTTGGAGTCTCCTTCCTTTGCTGGACAAGGCCCCAGTCAGGTGGCCGCTCCTGGAGCTGGCATGTGGGTACAGAAGGTCTGCCCAGGACCCCATGATGGAACAGTATAGTGTCTCGGTGCCACCGGGAGAAGCTGCCACATACACAGACAGAACAGCAGCTTGACCTCCTTCTGCAGCTTGGTCCTTTGAAGAGGTGTTGAAAAAACATGGCAAGACTCTAACAACATGTTTGACCAAGACTTCCTCTCTTGGAAATTGTGAACTAGCATCAGTGAGCAGTGTGCTGTGTGGGAACCTACCGACAGATACGTGCCACACAAATCACAGAAAGCGATGGAAACTGAGAATAAGCTGAAACAAGCGTATGTCCCAACTTACCAGCTAAAGCCCAAACACATGTCCAGCAGCAAAAGCACAGCTGTCCCTATGGGTGGGGCCCTGGGGCCACCCACCAATCCAGGATCCTGGATGGGAAGGGCCTCTGAGAGTTATTACCCTACGCAGCCTGTCTAGGAGCAATCCTGGGCCTTCCTAATATACAGAATGGATGAAATACAGCATGTTGGCTACACTGGAAAAAAATTTATGGGTCTGAAAATGCTGACACAGGCAGACTAGACATCTCCCAGCCCCCCAGGGGGGTTCCCACGTTAGAAGTTTCTTGTCCTACAGACCACCCAGGGAATGCAAGTCCATAACACTGGTAGTCGTCTCCATGAAGATCCATCAAGTATTCTTTCTTCAGACTATGAATTTGCTCACCAGATCTGCAAAAAATACCTTCCAGCTGCAGACAACAACGACCATTGTTCTTATTAATTGTGTTGCCATTAAGGCAGAATGTGAGCTGCTTTTAAATTCTTCACTTCCTATGTTCTGCCTCTGATCACTTTTGTCTTTCCCTCTTGCAGGGTTTGCATTAAATGTCATTTGTTTGGAGAAATTGAAATTAGATGTAAAAAGACATGAGATTTGGAGGAAGCACGCGACATCACCAAGGAGACAGCAGCAGCCAGGGCTGATGGAAGATGGAAAGGCAGAGGGGTCCTTTGGAGAGACAGACCCCGGACTTCAGTGAGGCCCCCTGCACAGGACCCAGAGGACACAGGGCATAGGGGCTGTGGCATCACTTAACAAGATCTCAAGCCTGGCTCGGCCCTGTGGTGGGTTGAACATAGACTCCAGGACCTATGAGTATGATCATATATGGCACAGAGGGACTATCACTTTACTGGCAAAAGATGTGATGAAGGATTTCGAGAGGAGGGCCATACTCTGGGTTATCCAGGTGGGCCCTGAATGCAATCACATGTATTCTTACGAGATAGGGAAGAGGGCAGACAGAAGAGGAGGAGTGGGGGGTGACCAGAGAGACAGAGACTGGAATGGTGCAGTCACCAGAAGTCGGAAAAGGTGAAGAACACATTGTCCCCTAGAGGCCCCAGAGGGACTGTGGGCCTCTCAACACCTTCATCTCCGGCTTCTAGCCTCCAGAACTGAAAAGGAGTAAATTTCCATTGTTTTAAGCCACTCAGTTTGTGGTCATTTGTTACAGGAGCCACAGAAAAGCAATACAGTGCGTGGCCCTGCCCTGGTGGCTTTGCGGGCCAGACTTGTGTGGACCAGCTTCCTGCTTGTTCTTAGGCCATGCAGTCAGTCTGTGGGGCAGAGTGTGCTCCTAAGGAAGGAGCGTATGCTCAGAAGCACAGTGTGATCTCATGCACACAAATGTGAGCACACAAATACACACAAGTACCTGTGTGCACACACGTGCATACCCACGTACACACACATACACGCACAAAACCAGCAGAGATGGGCCGTCCTTATTAGTTAGGCTAGGCCGTGCACTGGGCCGAACCCCTGAATTGCCGAGTCCTGGGTAGACAGGGTAATACAGTACATTGTTAAGAGCTGAGGATAGAAGATGATGAAGCAAACTCTCACAGGATCACCAAAGAGGAGAGGCCATTCTAACGCAAGTGCGGTTCTTGGAGGCCTTGGCAGAACAGATGGAGGAGTGAGCCCAAGCCATTCTGGACATCTGGAGAAAGAGAGCTGAGGAAATCTAGGGCTGACTTCATTTGGTGAGAAGTAGGGCACCGTTGGGGCTAAAAATTCAGGGGCAGTGGAATGAGGAATTTAGGTTTTAGAGAAATTCAAGTCACTTGCAGTATGTGTGTATTTGTGGTCAATGAAACTGTTCTTTCTGGAACCTGTTTGCAGAGTACTCAAGTGTTCTCTGAGCCTAGACTGTTCTCAGAACAAACAGAAAGGCCTCGTGTGGATGTGAGGGCTGAATGACTTTTTGGAGCTTGTTTTCAGTTCAGGTTCTCACTCAGCTACTTACTGTGCCCTTGGAGAAGACTTTTGACCTCTCCAGGACTCAGTGTTTTCACCTATAAAATGGAAACAATATCACAATATCAACAATGATGGTTAATTTTATGTCAACAAAGCTTGGTGCCAAGCTGTTTGGCTAAACACTAGTCTAGATATTGCTGGAAGGTATTTGTGAATGTGATTAACATTTACTATCAGTTGACTTTAAGTAAAGCGGATTACCCTGTATAATGTGGGTGGGACTAATCCAATGAGTTGAAGGCCTTAAGAGCCAACTGAGGTTTCCTGAGAAAGAAGAAATTCTGCTTCAGGACTTCAACATAGAAACTCTGCCTGGGTTTCCAGCCTGCAGGGGCCAGCACTACAAATTCCAGACTTGTCATCCTGCACAATTAAATGCCTGAGACAATTTCTTAAAAATAAATCATCTCTCTCTCTCTCTCTCTGTCTCTCTCTCTCTCTCTCTCTCTCTCCACACACACACACACACACATCTTGTGCCTTGGGTCCACTACTGAAGATCGAATGAGGAAGTGATGGGAAAACAGGACTTCCACAAGCAAAAGAATGAAGTTGTACCCCTACCTCACATCATATACAAAGATTAACTCAAAATGGATCAAAGACATAATAAATATAGGAGCTAAAACTATAAAACTCTTGAAGAATACTGAAAGATACGTCTTCATGGCCGTGGATTTGGCAAAGGATTCTTAGGTATGACACCAAAAGCAAGAGCAACAGAAGAAAAACCAGGTAAACTGGACATAATCAAAAAATTAAAAATTTTTGTGCTTCAAAGGACACCATCAAGAAAGTGAAAAGAGAGCCCACAGAATAGGAGGGACTATTTGCAAATCATATATCTGATAAGAGACTTGTACCTAAAACATGTGAGAAGTGCTCATAATTTGATACAACAAGGACAACTGTCCTAATTTAAAAATGAGGCAAAGGACTCAAAGAGACATTTCACTAAAGAAGTTGTACAAATGGCCAATAAGCATATGAAAAAATAGCGGGCATTGTTAGTCACTAGAGAAATGCAAATCAAAGCTACTTCACACTCACTAGGATGGCTAGTATCAAAAAGCCAGATGAGAATGAGTGTTGACGATGAGGATGGGGAGAAATCAAAACCCTCACATGTTGCTGGCAGGAAGGTAAAATGGTGCAGCTGCTTTGGAAAACAGTTTGGCGGTTCCTCAAGAAGGTAAACAGAGAATTACCACATGACCCAGCAATTCTACTCCCAGACATACCTCCGCCCCAACCCATGGGCAAAAGACCTAAACAGACTTTTCATCATAGAATATATACAAACGGCCAATAAATATATAAAAAGATGCTCAACGCCATTAGTCATCAAGGAAATGTCAGCTAAAATCACAATGAGGAGCCACTATATACCTATTAGAACGGCTAAAATCAAAAAGTCTGACCATACATACTAATTGTTGGCATTGATGTGAAGGAATTAGAAGGCTCATACGCTGCTGGTATAAGTTTAAGTTTTGGAAAACAGGTTATTTCTTAAAATGCTAGACATATATTCTGTTCTAGTGAAAATAAACACATATACCCACACAGAGACTTCTGCTTAAACAATCACTGCGGCTGCATTTGTAACAGTTCTATACCTGAAGCAACCTGCGAGTCCATCAACCTGTGAGTGGATAAAAAATTGTGGCACACAGTGGACTACTCAGCAATGAAATAAATAAACTAATGGTGAACTCGGCAACATAGGCGAACCTCAAAATCATTATGCTGAGTAAAAGACAGGGGAAAAAAAACAGTACACATACTATAATCCCATTTAAAGTCCTGGAAAATGAAAACTGACCCACAGTGGTGACAGAAGGCAAATGCAAGGGGGTGAGGGGTCAGTAACAAAGAGGCATGAGGAAAAACAGAGGGAGAGGGAAATATACATGACCTTGATCTTGGTGATAGCTCCATGGGTGAATACACATGTCAAAACCAGACCGTATGCTTCAGATACAGGCAGTTCAATGTATGTCAATTTTACATCAATTACATGGTTTAAAAAAAAACAGAAAAAAATACACATTTATTAGATAATTTAAAAGTTACTGAAAATATGATAAAGAAAATATCATAAGTGCATGTGAACTTATGATAAGTGAACTTGAAGTGAACAAGTGCACATACTCGTTGATTCGTTGAGCCAAGGTTTGGACATTTAGTCTACAGAAACAAGAAGCACTAGTCCTTGTGAACACGTGTTTGAGAACGTTTATAACCATAGAAGCAAAAAACAGAAGCAAAAGATCAGTAAATTATCAAGGACTACGACGCAACCATTAAAAGGATGAACTTTATGTATAGGCTTCAACATTGAAGGTTGTTTCTGCTGTATGCTTAAGTAAGTAAAACAAGATACAAACTACTATGTATATGCAGTATAGACACTATGTATACATAGGTAACACTAAACAAATGGACAGATGGATAAGCATCCATAGGTGAATGGACAATACATCTCCTGCATATGTGCTTCCATGTATGAACGCAGAGAAAGGTGAGGACAGCTACACATTAAACATTTATGTATGTATAATATATATTATTATTGGCTGGGTTAGAATGGCTTTGGAAAAAGATTGTTCACACATTTATGAATTCTTTAACTTGTAAAAAGGAGTATGTTTCACTCTTATTTTTTAAAAAGTAGAAAGAAAAAGGATTAAAATAAAGACAAGATTCAACGTGCTTTGAAATGCATCCAAAAAAAAAAAAATATGTTGGTTTGAGATTTAGGGAGAGGGTCAGAGAGATAGAGGTGAGATAATGAAAGGGTAATAAAATGTCAATGTTAGAATCTAAGTACATGGGTATTGGCTGTACTGGTTGAAAATGTCCATAAAGAACATTGAGGGAAAGATAAACATCAAACAATGGATGGATGGATGGATGGATGGATGGATGGATGGATAATAGACAGAGATAAGGCCTCTGCCCACAGCAAAAAGTGAATCTGTAATGTAACAGGTGATTTGCTCCTTCTTGGATTGCCCAGGCTCCAGGCATGTTCCATGTGACCATCCCAACAGCACATCTTCTGTGCTTCATCCCCCTTTTAATCTGACATTTGGATCACTGCGGGTTGTGCTCTGGAGTGAACACTAAGCCCGAGCTTTTCTCAGGCATACAGATTCTCCAGACACACCGAGGCCAATGGAAGGTTTGGGGCCTCAGAAACATTCCATATGCCAGGGGCCCGAGGGCAATTTCTGCCTGCTGGGGTATCTCTCCCCACCCCCACAGGGGAGTTCTGATCATAGGCTGCCCCTCACCAACTCCTACTGAGTCCTCAGCTTCTCTGTTACACCTGCCAACACTGTTGCAACAATGCAAACTTTATCCTGTTTCCCTTCCAAGGAAGCCAAGGCACAGAGCAGTCATGTTACTTAATAAAGGTCTCTACCCTAGAAAGTAGTAGGGCTGGTCGGGGGGGAGGCTTCCAAGCTTGTACTCTTGACATCTCTGCCCGCATGGCTGCTTGTGCAAGTGACAGGGAGGCAGGGGCTTCTGACTTCATCCCAACTCCAAAATCCAACCCAAAGTCACATGCTAGACTGATGGCTAGCAAGGACTGGATGGGAAGGTGTGGAATTTCTCTCCTCCTGGATTTCACCGTGGACTTGTCTGAGGTACACTGTCCTTAGCTGACTGCCAAGTACTTATGTTCCCCCTCACCTGGGGACCAGAGAACATCCCTAGTTCCTGGACAGACTGGAGAACTTTGGGAACAGAATTTTCTCCCACACCCACAAGAGGACACATCACATCCCCTTGCAGGCACTAACTCTGCCCTCCTGATGACTTGAAATGGACTCTCATTTTGTTTTCCACATCCTCTGCGAGGCTCTGGGCCATCCCCACAAATCAGGGCCCAGCAACAGCTGCAGGAATCCCATCCTGAGGCTGCATTTTAAGGAATGTCCAGGAGAAGCACCTTCCCCAAAGAAGGACCTTTTCCTGATTGTCTTTATCCTCTGCACTTCCTGGTCCAGAGGCTTTGCCTGAGCTCACGAAATGACAGAGAAGTGCCCTCAGAGGCCCAGGATGGCATACTCTGAGATGTGATTCCCCAAGTTGGGGCCAGAGTGAAAGGCCCAATCTTCCCAGTAGGGACTAAGGAGGCCTTATTGTTATAATAAATCAGCCTCACCTCATTGGCTGCAAATAGTGGAGTGATGTGACCATATGTCACTTGGGCATTAAACAAATCCTAATGAGCTAAAAACATGTTTGTTTTAGCTAATTGACCTCTTTGGCTTTCATAAACCACTTGGTAAACATCCTCAGACAACGATTTCCAGAGAGGGGATTGTGGTTCTCAGGGGCGCCGAGAAAGCCCCCCGTCTCCCGGAGCACCTCCTGCGGGGATGCCTGCTGAGGGACACATGTGTGCCCGCCTGCTGCCCACACGACTCAAGAAGTGTGTGGTGGTGATAACAGGACAAAGTGAGAAGAGTGGAGGCAGGCCGCTCTCCCAGCGCTCTTCCTGGCTGTGCAGTCTGAGCCGTGCTTGTCTGATAAATATGGAAAGTGCCCACCCTCAGAGGGGTGCGGAGACAAAGCAGGGCTTCTAGACTCTGGGCTCCATGGCAGATACGCTTGGAGATCTGTGGCAAGTCAGCCCTCAGCAGGACCCATGTCCCTTCCATGCCAAGGAGCAAGATCTGGGAGCCTAAGGGTCCAGCTGTTCACCTGAGACAGGCCTGTATGCTCTGTGCAAGTGAGGGAATGATCTGGATGCCTGTGAGGTCTGGGACCACAGACACCTAAGTCCTGCAGTTGGGTTCTTCCTGCAAGCAGCGGGCCATAGCTGAGCCCTTACCCAGCAGGGGGTCTTCTTTAGCCAGGAGAATGGACACTTGTCAGGTCTCAGAGCTAACCTCACCTGACCTAGAATCACTGGTCCCATGGTGTCTAGAAGGCAGATGCCCCTCCCACTCACCACATCCTGCATTGAGGTCCGGACATCGTATTCCTACTGTTTGAAAGCTGTTGTGGCGGCGGGAGGGGGGGACCACCCCAATTCCCTGGATGCATTACCAAGATATAGAAAAAAGCTTCAAGCCCTGAAGTAGATGGGGGCCCCAGACTCAGCCTCTGAACTGTCTGGGCTGACTGCAGTCCCCCCAGACTTCTTCTCAATGTCCCCTTCACCCCTAAGGTGATGGGCTTCAGTAAGCTACTGAGATCTATTTCTTCAGCTCTACAGCAGAGATAATACCTACCAGGGAGAACTTATCAGCGACGGAATGCTTCCGTCTTGCCTGAAACCGTGAAATGCTTTACACATATTTTCTCACGTGATCTACACAATAAGTAAGATACTTCCCTAAGGCCACAGAGCAGTGAGTCGCGGAGCCGGGCCTCCAGTGAGCTCTACCTAATTCCAGAGGCATGGATCACCCAGTGTAGTGGGAAGATGCTATTTCCAGCAGGTTAACAGCTCTATTTTGCAAGGCTCTGGTGAAAACTGTCACCTTGTGAAGCATGAAGCACGGAGTCCGGCATGCGGCAGAAACTGCAAATAAACGGTGGTTATTCAGATTACTATACACAGAGATAGCACAGTAGCATGAGATCCAACATACCTTCTGGGTCAAACCACTTCGGGCCCTTCTCCCCAGTCCCCAGGGCTGATGCGCTTGAATTAGACAGGATTAAAGGCTTACTGGAGCTGGAAGCCGCACCCCAACTCCCGAGTTTAGCCCCGGACCTTCTGTCCACCCGCTGAGAAGGACGAGGGAGGAAGGCAGCCGCACAGGGCAGTGCCGTGGCCTTACGCACAGTCAAGGGAGCTTTTGCTTGGGAGCCAGCTCTCCTTCTGGATCCCCATGACGAGAGAATGGGCCCTGCTCTTGTCCATGCTGCTCTGTGGCCTGGCTGGCCCCACGCACCTGTTCCAGCCAAGCCTGGTGCTGGACATGGCCAAGGTCCTCCTGGATAACTACTGCTTCCCAGAGAACCTGATGGGGATGCAGGAAGCCATTGAGCAGGCCATCAAGAGTCGTGAGATCCTCGCCATCTCGGACCCTCAGACTCTGGCCCATGTGTTGACGACTGGGGTGCAGAGCTCCTTGAACGACCCTCGCCTGGTCATTTCATACGAGCCCAGCACCCTCGAGGCTCCCCGGCAAGCCCCAGCACTCACCAACCTCACAAAAGAGGAAATGCTTGCCCGGCTGCAGAAGGGCATCCGCCACGAGGTTCTGGAGGGCAATGTGGGCTACCTGCGTGTGGACGACATCCCAAGCCAGGAGGTGGTGAGCAAGCTGGGGGGCTTCCTGGTGGCCAGCGTCTGGAGGAAGCTCATGGGCACCTCTGCCTTGGTGCTGGACCTCCGGCACTGCACTGGGGGCCACGTTTCCGGCATCCCCTACGTCATCTCCTACCTGCACCCAGGGAACACGGTCCTGCACGTAGATACCATCTACGACCGTCCCTCCAATACGACCACTGAGATCTGGACCTTGCCCCAGGTGCTGGGAGAAAGGTACAGTGCCGACAAGGATGTGGTGGTCCTCACCAGCGGCCACACTGGGGGCGTGGCTGAGGACATCACTTACATCCTCAAGCAGATGCGCAGGGCCATCGTGGTGGGTGAGCGGACTGTGGGGGGTGCCCTGGACCTCCAGAAGCTGAGGATAGGCCAGTCTGACTTCTTCCTCACCGTGCCCGTGTCCAGGTCCCTAGGGCCCCTGGGAGGGGGCAGCCAGACATGGGAGGGCAGTGGGGTGCTGCCCTGTGTGGGGACACCAGCCGAGCAGGCCCTAGAGAAAGCCCTGGCCATCCTCACTCTGCGCCGGGCCCTGCCAGGAGTTGTCCGGCGCCTGCAGGAGGCGCTGCAGACCTACTACACCCTGGTGGACCGTGTGCCCAGCCTGCTGCACCACCTGGCCAACATGGACTTCTCCGCAGTAGTCTCGGAGGAGGACCTGGTCACCAAACTCAACGCTGGCCTACAGACTGTGTCTGAGGACCCCAGGCTCCTGGTACGGGCCGTGAGGGCCAAGGACGCCTCTTCTGGGCCCGAGGTTGGCGAGGACGAGCCTCCGGAGGTAGTCCCCACGGTGCCCGGAGCTGAGGCTGCCCGGCAGGCCCTGGTGGTCTCTATGTTTCAGGTGTCGGTGCTACCGGGCAACGTGGGCTACCTCCGCTTTGACAGCTTCGCCGATGCCTCCGTGTTGGAGGTGCTAAGCCCCTACATTGTGCGCCAGGTGTGGGCGCCCCTGCAGGGCACGGAGCACCTCATCGTGGACCTGCGCCAGAACCCCGGGGGGCCGTCCTCGGCTGTGCCCCTGCTACTGTCTTACTTCCAGGGCCCCGACAACGGCTCCGTGCGCCTCTTCACCACCTATGACCGCCGCACCAACATCACGCAGGAGCACTTCAGCCGCATGGAGCTGCTGGGCCGGGGCTACCCCACCCAGCGCGGCGTGTACCTGCTCACCAGCCACCGCACTGCCACCGCGGCCGAGGAGCTGGCCTTCCTCATGCAGTCGCTGGGCTGGGCCACGCTGGTGGGCGAGATCACCGCGGGCAGCCTGCTGCACACCTGCACGGTGCCCCTGCTGGAGACGCCGGAGGGTGGCCTGGTGCTCACCGTGCCTGTGCTCACCTTCATCGACAACCACGGCGAGTGCTGGTTGGGGGGTGGCGTGGTGCCCGACGCCATCGTGCTGGCCGAGGAAGCCCTGGACAGGGCCCAGGAGGTGCTGGAGTTCCACCGCAGCCTGGAGGCCCTGGTGGAGGGCACGGGGCACCTGGTCGAGGCTCACTATGCACGGCCAGAGGTCATCGGGCAGACCAGTGCCCTGCTTCGAGCCAAGCTGGCCCAGGGGGCCTACCGCACCGCCGTGGACCTGGAGTCACTGGCCTCCCAGCTCACGGCCGACCTGCAGGAGATGTCTGGGGACCACCGTCTGCTGGTGTTCCACAGCCCCGGTGAGATGGTGGCCGAGGAGGTGCCCCCCCCACCCCCTGTCGTGCCCTCCCCAGAGGAGGTCTCCTACCTCATCGAAGCCCTGTTTAAAACAGAGGTGCTGCCTGGCCGGCTGGGTTACCTGCGTTTCGACGCCATGGCCGAGCTGGAGACGGTGAAGGCCATCGGGCCACAGCTGGTGCAGCTGGTGTGGCAGAGGCTGGTGGACACTGCCGCGCTGGTTGTCGACCTGCGCTACAACCCTGGTAGCTACTCCACGGCTGTGCCGCTGCTCTGCTCCTACTTCTTTGAAGCGGAGCCCCGCCAGCACCTCTACTCTGTCTTTGACAGGGCGACCTCGAGGATCACGGAAGTGTGGACACTGCCCCAGGTGGCTGGCAAGCGCTACGGCCCCCACAAAGACCTCTACATCCTGATGAGCCACATCAGCGGGTCGGCAGCTGAGGCGTTTGCTCACACCATGCAGGACCTGCAGCGGGCCACCGTCATTGGGGAGCCCACAGCTGGAGGGGCACTCTCTGTGGGCATCTACCAGGTGGGCAGCAGCCCCTTATATGCCTCCATGCCCACGCAGATGGCCCTGAGCGCCAGCACAGGCGAAGCCTGGGACCTGGCTGGGGTGGAGCCTGACATCACCGTGCCCATGAGTGAGGCCCTCTCCACAGCCCGGGACATAGTGGCCCTGCGAGCCAAGGTGCCCACTGTGCTGCAGACAACCGGGAAGCTGGTAGCCGATAACTATGCCTCCCCTGAACTGGGGGCCAAGATGGCGGCCAAACTGAGCCGTATGCAGAGCCGCTATTCAAGGGTGACCTCAGAAGGGGCCTTGGCTGAGATGCTGGGGGCCGATCTGCAGATGCTGTCCGGAGACCCACACCTGAAGACAGCCCATATCCCCGAGGATGCCAAGGACCGCATTCCTGGGATTGTGCCCATGCAGGTGAGACACAAGGGAGACTGAGCCTAGCACAGTCCCACCAATGAGCCGACCGGTTGTCTGCACATCCAAGGCTCTGTGCACGGTGCCAGGCAATCGCTTCCGGACTCGTTTTCGTGTTTAAGTTCTCATTAGTCACGTCTTTCCCTTCCTCTCGTCCTGTCATTCCTTCTCCTTCTGGTGTCCCTGAGCACCTCTGTAGAGCACCGATAACCCACGAGGACTCAGTTTGAAAACCCCTGGTATAGAAGGAGTGGCACTCTTGGCGGGGTGGAAGGCAAATGTTTGCAGCACCTCTCATCATCAGTGTTGGCGAAAAGGTCAGGTCATGAGAAGTCACTACGGTTTCGTCCCCTGGAAATGCGGGGTTTGTGTTCATTCTCACCACCTGCCTGCCTCGGGGGGGTTCAGATGGAGAGAGAGGAGCAGGCAGAGGTCTTGGCCTCACAGTTGCCTCAGAGCTAAAGCATGGAGCCTAGACACAGGCTGTGGCATGGTCAGGGGTGCTGACGGTGCACAGCCTGGAGAATCATGGCAGTGGTCAGGCACCACCTGCCTTCTCCTCCCCTCCCACGATGCAAAGCATCCGGAAGGACCTGCACTTGGTGGGCGTGCAGTCTGGTCCAAGGGCCAGCTGAATGGGAAATTCCGAGCAAGGCTATTGTGGTCAGTATATTCGAAGCCGGCAATGGCATTTGGGGAAAACACTGAAAAGGTAAATCAAGGTTGAGGAGTTTTGCTGCTGGGTGGATGAGAGAGAAGTTCTCTAGACCGGTGGCCATGGATTCATCAGGCACTCCCATAAGCTAAGAGCTTCATCGGGAAGCAGCATTTACAACATCTCTCCACGTCGTTTATCCTCTGTGATTTTTGTGGCAGAGTCACAAGTAGTCAGGGCAGCATTTGTCTCGGGGTCCCTTGAAAGGAGGTCTAGGATGCAGGCAGTTCAGGTGGGAGGCCGTCTTTGAAGCAGGAGTGAGGGGGCAGGGAGAATGGGATAGGAAAGGAGGAAAAGCTGATGGGTAAGGGCATTATGGAAGCCGTTGCTTCCTAAAATTCCGATGGAACCCTGACAAGTGTGGGGAAGGCTTCCCGGAGCCGTCCATCTACAGACGGGAGCCAGCAGTTCCTGTCCTTCTTTGGCTAAAGGTCCCCCTGGGGACATGAACTCTCTCAAACTCTGAGGCAGCTTGGAGAAGGTCCTGAAATCGAGAATGGAAAGACATAGGGGTGTGCTGGAGGCAAGGCCCTGTCAGGCAAGGGGCAGTTGTAGCAAAAATCAGAGGAGGGCCAAGGGCACCAGAAGCATCTAGTGCAGAATCATCATCCCTGTTTTACAAAAAGAGAAATGGAAACCCAGAGGGGTGCAGAGGAGTGTGACCCATGGCTGAAGAGCTTGTGACTAAGGGCAAAGCAGACCCTGGAGGCTGGGTGTCCCAGTTAACATTCCGGCCCACAGAGCCTGTGTCCTTCTAGCAGTCTTGGAGAGAGAAGATGAGGCACAAAACATGTTGGAGGAGCCTAGAATGTGCCAGCACTGTGCTAGACTCACAGGGCCACCAAATTCCAAATCGAGGACCCACTCCTTTCCAGCATCGCCAGGATTCATGGTTTGGAGTCACATATGGATTCAGCTTCTGGTTCCACCACCTACTGGCTGTGTGACCTTGGGCAAGTTACTTAATCACTCTGTGCTTCAGTGTCCTCATTGAAAGGATGGGGATGCTATAGGGTGCCCTCATGGTGATGGTAAGGGCTGCAATGTGCTCAGCACAGGGTCAAACCCCCTTCTAAAGGCTCAGGGGCCCAGGAGCTAGCTAATGTCTTCCCTCCCAGCCCTAGGGAAGACGATGAACTCAGAACCATCAGGAGGTATCTGGTGAGGTCAGGGGAGTCAGAGTGGAGACCACGCCTGGGCCTTGCAGCTCTGGACACCGCGGTGTGGGGTTGACATGCATGAACGTTCTCTGTAAGGAGTCTGCCAACCGCATTTGGGTCCACATCCTAGGCCCACCACCCACATAACCTCCTAGGCGCTCCATCGGAAACCTTCTTCAGAAATGTTAATTCCCTCCCATACCCTCAATATCTTTCACGTATAAAGGAAAATTGTGGTGCCCGGTTGCCTGAGCTATAACATCTGCTCCTCTGCTGACACTGAGCTGGACCCCCACCCATTTTTTTCAGATCCCTTCCCCTGAAGTCTTTGAGGACCTGATCAAGTTTTCCTTTCATACTAATGTGTTTGAGGACAACCTTGGCTACTTGAGGTTTGACACGTTTGGGGACTGTGAGCTGCTCACCCAGGTGTCAGAGCTGCTGGTGGAGCATGTTTGGAAGAAGATCGTGCACACGGATGCCATGATCATTGACATGAGGTCAGTGGCTGGGGGGGGCAGAGGTCTCTGGCCAGCCAACCCAGGGGTTCTGGCGTAATCGGCCGTGGGGGACCCCAACATCGGTGATCTTTCTAAGCTCCTCAGATGATCCCAGTGTTAATTCCAGACTAAGAATCACTGGGCTACTCCTGTGGTTTCCAAACTTGCCTGGCCATAGGACTCAGTGGAGAGAGAGGGGGAAGGGAGACTTTAAAAACAGATTCTGGGGGCTTAACGTGACCCTACTGAATCTAAAGCTCCGGGGCAAGGCCCAGTCATCTGTGTATTTGAAAGGCATCACCCCGGGTGATTCTGGTGATCAGTCATTTTGGGACAGCTAGCTAGGCCACCACCTGCACTGTGCCTCTTATGTCATACAAAGTCAGCCCGTGACCACCCTGATCATGAGAATTGGAAAGCCAGAGTCCCCGAGAGAATTTGAGAATAAGCCACTATTGTGGCAAAAAGAATTCTTTGCATCACAAAATGGCTGGTGGAGGGACACTTTTAGGTAGAGACCTCCCTCCTGGAGTGGGTGGAAGAACACCCACCCCCAGCGACCAGGGCCCTGCCTCCATGGACACAGGGAGGGGCAGGCTCCTCCCCCAGGATACAGAACCCCACTTTGCAGCTGCAGGAGACAGGCTGCCAGAATTGGCCAAGTCACGACTTGCTTGTCTGCAGCTCAGCTGTGGTTCTTGTCTATCACTAGAGGGCTCCAGATCTCAGAGGCTTGTTCTCCAAAACCTCTCCCAGGGCTCTGTGGCTACATTTGTAAAAGAGGAAGTGGCCCAGCCTACAGAGTGCTTCCAGACCCTTCTAACCTGAGGTTTGGAGTTTCAGACACTGAGGTCAAAGGCCCTAAACCCAGCTGGGCCACCCTAGACCTTCAACCAGAAGAGACTCCTATCATATCACCAGCCCACACTTTTTATTCACAGATGAGGAGACAGGGTCCCAAAGAGTTCACTTAACAGGGCAAATCCGAACGTCCTAGGACAGGCACAGGTTGTCCCCTCCCCCACTCTTCCACTCCCCATCCAGTGTGGTTCCACAACTCTGAGCACTCTGCTATTCTAAGTAGCAGCTCATTAGGAGACCTGAACAAAAATGCCCAGTGGGTCTTATGAAATTATAGAGAATGCAGCCGGGAAAGCAGTGTCCTCACAGGCAGCATGGGTGTGGAGAGCAGTCTATGGTCAGTAAATGAGGAAAATCTATCAGCAAGTTCATGACTGCAGGACTTGTCAGAGCCTTTAATGTAATAGACACAATATGTATCACATAATGTATTAATATGTGATCAGAAAGGGCAGGTATGGCACCAGTGATTTGAAATTTCTCAAGAGACTTATACTCTGGGAAATGCCAACCACAGAATTCTGCAGGAGAAGGATGGGACAGGGAGGCTGTCTGGAATTAGTGTCTTCCTCAGGGCAAAGGTCCCAGGCTCCCAGAGGGGAACTGAGGGCCTCCCTGTGAGCTCTGCCCCAATGACCCCCACTTCCCTTCCCTTAGGTTCAACATCGGTGGCCCCACCTCCTCCATCTCTGCCCTGTGCTCCTACTTCTTTGATGAAGGTCCTCCAATTCTGTTGGACAAAATCTACAGCCGGCCCAACGACTCTGTCAGTGAGCTATGGACCCACACCCGGCTCGCAGGTATGTACAGATGCTTTCCCTTTCCTGTTCTCATTCTAGAAGCTTCTGGAAAATCAGGGAAAGACAGCTTGGGTCCAGGGAAAAGTAACAGTAAATGGAATATAAAGCTCTGCATGCACTGCACTTTTACATATGATTCTTAATCCCTACAAAATGCTACCATTATGCTTATTTTCTAGATGAGCCTTGACTAGGTCGAGTCTCTTGTCTAACATCACCCAGCTAATAAGTGGAAGCGCCCAAATCTGAATGCTGGTTTCTCTAAAACCAAAATGCCCTCCGTTCTGGCCACGACAGCCATCAGCATGCAAGGCACAGCAGAATTAGAAGGACCCTTGCCCTTCACCAAACCCCACAGAGTTTCTGGTGCTCATCCTCCCTGAGCTGTCAGCAGCAGCTCAGCACACCTGCCTGAATAAAGTTTGTGGTTCTGATGGGGCCTCTGCCCTGCACAGGCACCACGCTCTGTAGAGCCAGGGCTCTCGTGGTCCCCGTCACGGGTGATAGGCTCACTCTGACTCCCTTGCTCAGCATGACAAACCAATAAACCTACGTTCCCATCCGACAAGGGGCTGGGAGAGCAGTGGGGGAGAAGGGTTCATATGACCAGAAAAACACCCCACAATTTTCATGTGTACACTTCCTTATCACACAAGGATTCGAGGGAGATTCCAAGGCACACATTCACAAAGACTGCAAAATGTAAATGAAAATTAGAACCGGGTGAACTGTAAATTCAAACAGTTTTCAAAACCAGGAGTTACAAACAGACTCAAATCTGCAAGAGCATGGGGTCCTAGATTTGCAATGATGTCCAGTATGGGAGCCGCTTGCCACATGTAGCCACTGGGCACTGAAATGTGGCTCATATGAGTTGGGATGTGACAGGTGTAAAATATACACCAGGTATTTTAGGGCTTTTTATGGAAAAATAAAGATGTGTAATAGCTCCACAATGTTACTGATTACATTTTTGAGACAAACTTGTTTTGGATATGTTGAGTTAAATAAAATATGGTTAAGATTCATGTCATCTGTGCTTTTTTTTTTTTCTTGTTTAATGTGACTCCTAGAAAACTTGCAGCAACACCTGTGGCTCACTTTCTGGCTCACGTTGTGTTTCTATCGGACATCGTTGTCCTAGAGGGCTGTTGTCGTGAAGCCACGAGTTTGGGTCTTCCGGGAGTCCAAAGTGAAAAGAGAATCTGGCAGGTTAGGCATTCTTATGATTCATGAAGAGGAAGCACATCCTTTCCTCGGGAGAGTCAAGGCTTTTCCCGTCACTCAAAGATAAAAGTGCCAGAAGTGCGTGAAGCAGCTGTCAAGCCCTTACAAACTGGAGATGGGGCACACGCTCGTAGCCCCATTTGACACTTGCAGAACTGGGGCTCACAAAGGAATGCCCTGCATGTGGACACAAGGCCACAGAACCAAATCCCAGGCCTTCCTCTTTGCGGGTCCACACAGTACGGAGAAGGCAGGTGCCCCACCGTGCTGACTGGACTCCCCATCTTCTGTCTTCCAGGTGAACGCTACGGCTCCAAGAAGAACGTGGCCATTCTGACCAGCGCGCTGACAGCCGGCGCCGCGGAGGAGTTTACCTACATCATGAAGAAGCTGGGCCGGGCACTGGTCATCGGGGAAGTGACCAGCGGGGGCTGCCAGCCACCACAAACCTACCACGTGGATGACACTCATCTCTACATCACCATCCCCACGGCCCGCTCAGTGGGGGCTGTGGATGGCAGCTCCTGGGAAGGGGTGGGTGTGGTGCCCCACGTGGCTGTCCCTGCTGAAGGAGCCCTCACCAGAGCCAAGGAGATGCTCCAGCACACTCTGCTGAGGGCGAGGAGGAGCCCCAGGATGGGTGGGACCTCCAGGCCACACACCAAGGGCACTCCGGCACGTGGTCCTGCCTGAGGCCTCCGGGTTCAGAAAAGGGACCTGCTGAGCCCCGGTAGGCTTAGAGTTGAAGGCACCCTTGGAGTTCACCCGATGGTCTCTTCACCATTGCCAACATCTCTGAGCACATAGGGACAGGCAGCTCACCCCTCAGAGGCAACCCCTTCCATAGTAGTTATTTTGGGGGAGGCGAAGTCAGATGTACCTCCTACCCATGCTTCTTAATTGCCAAGCCCTGGTCCTAGAGCAGCTCCATCCGACAGAGCTACGACGTGAGCCGCAGATCGCGGCACTCACGTCACTTTACGTTTTCTAGTAGCCACCTTCTTAAAAAGTAAAAAGAAACAGGTGACGTGTATTTTACTAGTGTGATTTATTTACCCTACTATATCCACAGTAGTATCATTTCAGCAATATAAAAATGATTGTGAATGAGATGTTTTTGCACAGAGCCTTTGAAATCTGGTAGGTAGTCTGCACGTACAGTGCTTCCTCCCCTTCCTCACACCCATGTCTGGGGCTCAGGGGCCACCTGCGGCCGGCGGATCCCCTGTGGGACAGTGCAGGCCCAGAGGTCAGGGACCCCCACTCCCCCAGCACGTTGTCCCCTTTCTGCCCTCCCTGCCTCTGCATCTTCCCCATTAAAGCACCTCTCCCTCTTGCCCTGGGATCATTTCTGTCCCAGCATTCTCCTCAGGGGTGGCAGCCATCGTGCTCACCCTGGTCTCCCACTGCCGATCGCTTAGCACAGCCCCTGGTGCAGGAACGCACATGAGTATCTGGCAGCAAGTCTGTCTTCCCTTCATGTGTTCCGCCCAAGGCCTTGTTCTCTGGCTTCCGCCAGGGCCCCCAAAGTGAGCTCTAGTGTCATGCGGCACTTGGACATGCAGCATTGCTGTTTGAGGGTAGAGTGGCCCTGGGCGGTGGTCTGGGTGCCTGCCTTTCTTGGCCTAGGGCAGTCTGTCACTGCACTGGCTGTGCTGACCAATCCCACTCCTAATAGGGCAAGAGGGCTGAAGACCCCAAGATCTCCTCCAGAACCGGGCAAGCCCCAGGAGGAGACAGGAAGCCCGGGGGTGACCTGGAGGAAGGTAGCCACTGGCTGGCCCCTGGGAGCTAGGCAACCTTACTCCACTAGAATCAACAGGGACCCAAAAGTGAGAGACCTCCAGGACTCTGCCCAAAGTCACAGTGGGGATGAAGCCGTTACACCAAGGACATCCCCAACCCTGCCAATCAGTGCTCTCAGAGCCCCGGGCTCCAAGATGTCTGAGTGAGGGAGGATGAGGGACCGTTGCCATCTGGCTCGCTGTCTGGTGAGTCCAGCCTGCAGCTGCCACAGGCGACTTCCCCAGGGCACCGGGCTGACCTCACTACACAGCCCTGACTCCACCAGCCCCCTCCCCAGGCTCGAGGGAGCTGTGGAATCTGGGCACACCCCTGGGTCACCACCAATATCTAGGAAGTTCGCCACCTGGAAAACCTTGAACCAACCCTGCTGAAGTAGGAAAGCTCTGATGCAAGGCGTTCTGGGTCCTTTCCCTTCTGCTAAATTCAAGTAACATGAAGGGCATGATTGAATTCTAGCAGCATCACATATACTGGGATTTCACCTTTTTCTTCATTAGACCTATTAACATCCAGGCAGATGTGTGAGGTCCCTACATGCTTATATTCTAGGGGCTCTTTCTCCTCCCTCCTCCTTCCCGCTCTCCCCCCACACACACCCATAGCTATCTGATGATCACCTACATCAAACAATGGTTCCTCTAGGTGGTAGAACCAGGGGCAATATTTGAACTCTTCTCTTTCCTTAAATCCTTATAATAAGCATGTATTATTATTTTCAAATACAGCATTCTTCCAAAAATAAAATAAGATACATTGTACCTTGAGTCCCTAACCATACCTTAGTGATCATTAGCGATTGCTGATTTTTTTCCCAAGGGTTTTCCTTATATATCACTTGGATTTCTTTGATTTGCACCACTGACATTTGTTGACTGTTTAGTTTGTTTACGGTATCAGGCTAGGTGTTGTGGGGTTTGCAGATGGCAAAGGTCTCGATGGGTCTTAAATAGGGGGAGGGGTGGAGCAGCTCCTAGGGTGGGTGACAGACATACTTCTCTCTTCTGGGCTTCACAGTGCAGAGACAACCATTTTTTTTAATGGAACACCTCACGAATTTGCATATCATTCCTGTGCAGGGTCCACGCTAATCTTCTCAGTACCATAGACAGACATTTCAGTATATGTGCTGCGGAAGCGAGCACTGCACAACCATTCTTATCATTTCTGCAGGAGTCAGTGGACACTCAGTCAAGCTCAGTAATTCACAGGGGCTCACATAGGCAGCACAGCGGACATTCGCCCTACTTTAGGCCACCCAGCAAAGGCACACCCTCTGAATGTTCAGAGAATCGCTCCCCATCTGATCCTGTGGGAAACAGACTCCCTAAGAAGCAGTGAGGCATTTGGGAGCCCTGTCTGGGTGGATAGGCCAGGACAGCTACTTCCCAGCTATGGAACTCAGGGCAAGTCACTTTGCCTCTCCAGGCCTCAGTCTTCTCATCTGTACAATGAGATCCACAATAGCACCTTTGGGGCTATGAAGATGAAAAAGGTTAATCCAGGGGCGCCTGGGTGGCTCAGTCAGTTGAGCATATGACTTCAGCTCAGGTCATGATCTCACGGTCCGTGAGTTCGAGCCCCGCGTCGGGCTCTGGGCTGACAGCTCAGAGCCTGGAGCCTGTTTCAGATTCTGTGTCTCCCTCTCTCTCTGACCTTCCCCCATTCATTCTCTGTCTCTCTCTGTCTCAAAAATGAATAAACGTTAAAAAAAATTATAAAAAAAAAAAGAAAAGAAAAAGGTTAATCCAGTGCCCAGCCAATGTCACCTGTCACCATTTCCCCACTACCAAGCTGGACACACCACAAGTTCACTTTTCCAGCTTCCTGGCAGCAGGGTACCGGCACAGGGTTCTTTCTGGGCCAATCAGAAGTTCCTATGAAGAATGTTTAATCTGTTTAAGTAAGTTGAATGGGTTTTTAAATGTTTATTTATTTATTTTGAGAGAGAGAGAGAGAGCACACACAGAAGCAGGGGCAGGGTGGGGAACAGAGAGAGAGGGGGAGAGAGAGAATCCCAAGGAGGCTCTGCACTGTCAGCACAGAGCCTGATGTGTGGCTCGATCTCACAAACCATGAGATCGTGACCTGAGCAGATACTAAGAGTCAGACGCTTAATTGACTGAGTCACTCAGGAGCCCCAAACACGTTGAATGTTTAAACAAGTGATAGCTGGGCAGCAGCAGCGGCCAGGTGCCCCATGTGCAGGGCAGCATAGCCATGCCCCTACTCAGCAGGGATGGCAGCAACATCCTCCATAGGCCACCCTGGCTGACCTTGGCTGAGGTCCTGCTGACCAGCTCCTTTTTCCTGCCCACTGTCCAGCTCAAGCCCCCAGCCTGCCCATCAAATATTGGGTACAGCCCAGGCTCCCCTCAAGACATCCAGGCGAGGGGCAGGCGAGCTTTGAACCCACATCTGTCTGGCTCCAAAGACCCTGATGTTCCCACCATACCATGAAGAGGTCCTGGGCCCAGCCTGGGGAGAGGGTCTATAGTGGGAGAAGCAGACCCAGAGGGTCCCATGCAGACCAAAGGGAAAGGGTCAGCGTTCCTGAGCCAGCTCTCTTACACTCTTACCTGCTTGGAGACAGAAGGCTGGAGAAAAAGGAAAAGGAAAGGCTTCTCTTCTGGTGGTAGAACCAGGTGACCCACAGCTGCCTAGCAGCCTCTGTTCCAAAAGACTACAGGCCCCTTTTGCTCTTGATGTCCCAGTATGAGCTCATCACCTCCACCTTCTCTCACCTTATCTGGATAAGGTCTGCTCCTGCCCCCAGGACCCCATCCTGTACACAGCTACCCCTCCCTCCTGAAATTAGGGCAGAGATATGAGAGTTAACCCCAGCTCCCTCCTCTCTGCTCCCACCACCACTCCCACCCAGGTATCTACAGAATCACCAGGACACTAAATGAGTTGTCAGAATTAATAGTTAATAGTTCATTCCCCTCTCCCTTGTTTTGGGGTCCTGGTTTGGTTCCTAAATCCCCACCACAGCCTCCTACCCCATTTCTGTGGCCCAGCCTGCAGTCAGGGCCACTGTTCTGCCATGTAAGCTTCTCAGGTCTCCCCCTGCTTGAGGACCTCCCCAAGGCACCACTGATCTGCGGTGAGAGGGACCAGGCCAGGCTATCCTCCCCATCTCCCAAAGGTAACCCCAGCCCACAGACAGGCTGGACCTTTACTTCACCATCAGGATCCTTGCTGGAGACTTGGCCAAAGACCCCAGTCCAGCAGAGGCCAGGGACCACACTGGAGCATCAGAGGGGAGGACCCCAGCTTTTCTCCCATCTCACTCACCTTCCTGCTTCCTATGTCCCTGCATCTGCCTACTCAGCCCGTCACATGGCCAATGGTCGTGTTTGTGTGTCAGTGAGGGCCTTGGTTATCCACACAGCTTTAATGCAATGAGAGAACATGACTCAGAAAAAAAGGATGCATACCAAATTACTTGTGGGCAAAGAAGCTTGCCTAGGAGATCCCCACTGGAGGGCGCCTGTCTCACATTTCCTGGGTTCCATAGGATTAGCTGCCACCTGGCCTAAGGACCTCCTTGCTTCCTTGCTGATGAGAGAGGCTGGAAGTGAAAATAGCCTGCTAATCCAAGCGGCTTAGAAATAGCGAGGGTATCACAGGCCAGTGGCTTCCTGTCTCCTACTCCAGGACAACACAAGATGGCCAGGGAAGAAGATGTTAAATTTAAGGAACCCCAACCCTCCTTCCAGAATGTACTGCCTCCCAACCCCCACTCAAAATTAGTGTCTGAAAATCCCTAAGAAGTGGTACAAATCAAAGCCTATTGGAGAATATTTTATTTTTAAAATAAAAGTTTTTTTTTTCTATGGGATATACCTCTTATGATATGATTTTTAGTCCTCTCTCAAGACTTCTTCTCCAAACAAAATAAACAAATTATACAATTAACCAGGGTGTGTAAAGTCCTCTCTGAAGAGAAGCGGCCTGCAGGGGAGGCCTGTAGCCTCCAGGGGGAGCCAAGAACCTTCCAAGGAAAGGGAGGATGCAAAATTTGCCTTGGAACAACTGGTGAATTTCTCCCGTATGTGAGGGGTTCTCTTATTGTGCCCAGAAGAATAGGGCCAGGCCCAGCACCCAGCCTCTTCCAAGTCTGGACGCATAACGGAGTCAGGGGTTTCCACTGCTGCTCATTTCTCCCCCTTCCCCACCCCCTCCCCACTAATGTGCTTCCTTAAATCCATGCTATTTTGGCCATTGGTTTTTTAAAAACTGAATCACCAATTTCACATACAGTCCTGATTTCCAACCTCTCTTGAGGCCTGCATTCAGCCTGGCGCTAAAGAGCCTTCACCAAAGACAAAAGAGCTCTAGAGGTCAGGTCCAACCTCCCTCCTCTACCCTCCCTTTCCCTAAGCTCAGTGGACTTCACTCCTGTTCATTAATTATACAGTCTAATTATACAGTTATTTGACTAGGATACCCTGTCTTCAAGGTCTAAGATTCAGGAATGGGCCAGAAGTTGAAATCCAGAATACCAGCCTTGTTAAGGTTTCACTCCTCTTCCAGATAAAAGCAGGTGGCAGGGGGTGGGAGAGGAGGCAGATTTTGGTTAAAATTGAGAACTAAAACAGACCTGAATTCCGAATGTCTTAATTTAGCCTCATTAGCACATGTTGGGGTCTCTTAAAAATCTTATTTGAATGGCTGCTGCTTGGGAGATTTCTATATATACATTGCCGGGGCACCTGGGTGGCTCAGTCGGCTAAGTGTCCAACTTAGGCTCAGGTCATGATCTCATGGTTCATGGGTTTGAGACCCACATCGGGCTGTCTACTGTCAGGCCCTGTGCTGACAGCTTGGAGCCTGGAGCCTGCTTTGGATTCTGTGTGTGTCTCTCTCTCTCTCTCTCTCTCTCTCTCTCTGCCCCTCTCCCACTTGCACTGTCTGACCCTCTCTCAAAAATAAACATTTAAAAAAAAGGTATACATTGCCATTTTCCCAGCCACTATAAGGTATTTTCTCTAGCCTATTCCAAGAAATTAGCCAAGACTTTCTGATCATTGACTCAATGGTTTTTGTGTGACATGCCTAATGACAACATTGGCAGAAAACCATCAAGGCCCAAGATCCTGGAAGAGGTGGAGGAGAGAAGACTGAACACATTGGAGGACAGAGGCAAAGACACCAGTGCAGTATGGGGAGACTGCATGATGCTAAGAGAGATTTCCTTCTTAGGTGGGGCATGTTGTGGAACTTTCTGCGAACTTGAAAGACAGGGGAGGAATTTGAAAATAACAGATTGCATATCCTACCAGAACCTACAGGATCAGGGTACAGAGCAGATTAAATTAGATATAGAGAATTTAAGAAATGTGGCAATTCTTACTCCAGAATTATAGAGGAAAATTCTTACCTGCTGATGTGATGTTTTGTGGCAACATCAGCAGCCAAACTCTTAACTAGTATGGAAGGTGGCAGAGGGACCTTGGGCAAAGTCATGATTAAAAGTGACTACTCTCCAATATGGCTGGAAGGGCAGGAGAGAAGAAGGGATGAGACAGGATTTGACGGCCAAGGGGACTTTGGGAACCCAGTCTGGTGATAAGTAGGAGCTGCCACATTAATCAACTGCAAAGTCTTCACCTCCATAAGTCATCTTGGAGTTTGTCAATTTAAATGGCTGCAAAGCACCTCGCATGTCCATCCGTTTTTATTAAAATGAATTCCATCTTACCAAGTTGAGTTGGGAGAAGATGTTCTGTTATGCTTCTTCATAACTTTTATTTGATTAACTTTTTTTTTTTTTTTTTTCAAAATGTCTCCCTTGCTTGAAAATGACGCGGTTGCTGTTAGTAGTAATTCTGTGTGCGGCCACAGGCAATGTTCTTAGAGGCATGCGGGCGGGTCAGGGAAGATGCCTGGGCCGGCATTTCAGGGGTCCTAGCCTTGACCTCACCACCACTCGCCCTGCATCACTTTGCACGTCAGCTCACCAGTGGACCTCAGTGCTCACCCCTATACACTGGAAGGATGGACTGGAAGTCTACAGTCCCTTTCCATTTTAAATTTCTATTTGGTCTTAAGTGCACTTATGACTTTAAAAAGGGAGTTCACAGAAATACGGACCAATCCAATAAGCCAGAAGAGGATGGCTGTGCACACCATTTGACAGATGTCAAAACACTATGAGCAGCTGGCTCGGGTTTGTCAGGGGCGAGACTGGATCTAGGCATCTCATTCATGCATGCAACAAAAGTCTGTTGAACAACTACTATGTGCCTTCATTGTCCTTCCTGCTGGGGATACAGCAGTGAACAAAACAGCAAAAATCTCTCGTGGAGCTTAGGTTCTAGTAACAGGAGAGACGCTGTAAATAACACAAATCAGAAAACTCATGTAGCATACAAGATATAGAGAAGTGCTAAGAAAAGGGTGATAGGAAATGTGGGGGTGTATGCAGGCTGCAAGTTTAAATTCCAGAAGGGGTCAATGCCTGGTCCTAAATCCTACTTTTTAAACCACCCATGATACCATGTGACCCACATGCTGAGCAGATGTGTGGCAGGCTGGGAAGGATGTGAGTGCTCCTGGGGCCTTATTCTTGCGCTGCTTCTCCTGAACCTATGATCTTAGGAAAGAAGCTTACCCTCTCAGCGGTTTGTTTCTTCTTCAGTAACATGGGAATTAAATACCTACCTCCTGCACCTGTCATAGGTTAAAGGCTATATGTCACTGCATAGTGTGGAGCCTCAGGTTCACACTCCCTCATATGCCCTTTCCTGTATCACATGGATAGCAGGGGAAGGTTCCCCCCAGCTCCAGCCCCCTCTGTGGGTAAAGGGCCACCCTGCAGGACCTCCCTTTTCTCTCTCAGGGTGGGGGTCCTCCAAACTTCCCTGCAAGAATGGAGATGCTCTGTTGGTGCCTGCAGGGAGCATTGCTGGCTCCTTCCACATGCAGAGGAAATGACTCAGGGGGTCTTCTCCTCTCCTCCAGCCCACCCTTCTCACTGCAACCAGAGGCCCCTCCAAAGTGCCTCTTGGAGCCATCCTTCCCGTGCCCTGGGCCAAATTCCTGTCCTTTGAGGCCTTCCTACGTCTCCATCTCAGAGGGCCCCACTCAGTCCTCCTCACACCAGCCTTGAAGCATCCTAGAGCCTCTGTAGCTCTGCCCCCCCCCCACTGCCTTCTCTCCAGCTACTACCCTCCACCTGCACCTCCAGCATCTGCTGGACTTGGATGATCTGCTCTTGCCCCTGCTCCTCAGGAGGCCTCAGGGGGCACTGCACTTACTCGCACAGGTCTGAGGTGCACCTGCTCCCATGTGCCAGGCACCCCACACGGGCTTTTGTTTGGCATCCATCATGCTGCACACCAGGCATTGCGCACCCTGAACAAGGACCATGGGCCGAATTCACTGGGCCTCCCCCAGGGCCTGACACCGAGCCTGGCACAGCAAGGGTACCCAGGGAGGCCAATAAATGGGTGACTGAATGGCTGGCGATGGGTGCAGAATGGCTGGGTGTGTGGGTGGGAGGCGGGGAGAGGGTGAGCGAGAAGGAGGGTGGGCCGGGTGGGACAGGCTCTCACCAGGACCCTGTGTATGCATGGATAGGGAGAGAAGAGATGGAGCTTGGGGGGTGTTTGGACGGGTCACTGGCCACTGTCTGAGATGCCCACACCAGCTCCTTCCCAACCACAGCCTGAACTCGGTGCCAGAGGCCCCACCAGAGGGTTGGACACTGCTGGTCAAATGAACAAATCCTGAAAGTGCAGGGGAAACCAGTCAAAAGAACGCCTAACTGGAAAGAGCTCCCAACGAATGGCCTTCCCACAAACTGGCCCGAGTTACATCAGAGTTTATGACCTGAGGTTTGCAAGGGCAAATGCAGATGAAAAGAACAGTCACCGAGGGAAGCGCAACATGCAATAGATAATGGTAACCACAACGCTCCGAATTCTCACCATGTTTTAAGTCTTAAGCTTTTGCACCATGCTTGCTTGCTGAGAGATAAGGGGTGTGTGGGTGGGGGGATGTTGCTCCTTTCTCCCCCTTCCACATATTCAGCATGTGAAGAACCATGGACCAAGTATGTCAGCTGAATGACTGGTCCCAACTCTTCATGCCTCTGTGGTAGGACCTTACATCCGCTCCCTCATCACGGCTTCCCTGTGGGCAGGTGACACATTTCACCCACCTGCTTTGGGCTTGGTCATTGACTCACTTTGGCTGGGAGGCTGTTAGTAGAAGTGACCCAAGCAGAGACTTGAGGTGTGCTTGTACGTTTGGATTTTCCTTCTTGTGCTCTGGGAGTGACCATAAGAGAAGTATTATCTAGGAAGCCCACTAGTCCTAGAGTAACAGAACATGAACCTAAATATAATTTGCAACCTGGAGCCAAGCCCAGCCAAGCCCAACCCAACCCAGCCAACCCACAGACCTTCGAGCGAGAATTAGATGCTTTGGGTTGCTTGCCGCTGAGACTCTGTCATGGAACAACAGCTTACTAATCTGGACAATGATAACAAATATCATTCACTCAGGAATCACACTGTGCCAGGTGGCATCCTGGCTATTTTCCACACACCTTCCCACGTAACCATGACAACATCCCTAAGACACAGGTGTCGCCCTCTCCATTTACAGAGAAGAAAACTGGGGCTCAGATGGTGAAAGCGATGTGTCCAAGGTCAGGGCTAATATGTGAAAGGTTAGCATCTAGGTTTGTCTGCCTCCAAAGCCCAGGCTGTGTGTCAAACTTGCCTCCATATGGAACAGGAGCAGGGCCTCTACTCCGTGCCTAGCAGTCTTGATACCCTAGGTTAGCAAAGTGTGTCATTTTATTTCATGACTTTATTTCCATCAAAATACATCAGAGCCAAGGACCGTCTTTTTCAAATGATGACCAAGTTCATCTATCAACTCCAATGCAGACAGCCCTGCAGACAACGATGACGAGCCTTTTCAAAGGAAGCACCAGTGAGCCATCTCCGCCCCACCGCCAAATGCTAGAAGCATCTACAGGTCTGTTCCACAGCCACCTGCTAACTGTGAGAAGTCATGTGCCTGGAGAGGTGGTGGCGCTCCCGGAAATACTCATGGCAAATGGGACACGTGAGGGCCTCTTCTCTCAGCTTCTTAGAATGTAAGTCAGGCCCCACATGTTCCTTTTTGTGGTGGGACCGCATGTGGAAGACCAGGTCGGAGGTCAGGCGAAAGGAGAGGTTGCATTTTGCACACCAGTTCTGGGTGGACAGGCCCAGGGAGGTGAATGTAGGTGGCAGCAGGGCCCAAGTGGCAGTGGGAGAGGATGATGACGGTGTGGACATCTGGGCTGCGGCATGCTTTAGCCACAGTGCGGGGGCCCCCAGGAAAGCACTGCAGAGAGGAGCATTTTGTGGCAACGTCTGCAGGTTCCAGAAATCACCCACCAAAAACTTAGAATTCGAAAGCTGATCCCAACAAGGGACGTCTACTGTGTTGCTGAGTCCCAACAGCTCCCCAAGGGCATCTGCAGGTCCACGTGTCTGGAAGACGGAGGTTGGCCCAGGTCTCCCTGCTGGACACCTGGCTGGTTTGCTGAAGGCGCTTTTCTGCTCCCCTCGGGCTCCACTGGGCCACACAGAGGTCTTGCTGTCAGCCAGGTCCCTGGGGGTGTCCTGGGTCAGCTTCTGGGGACCAGGCTGGCCTGTGGGGTTATCATACTCCCTCTCCTTGGCCTGCACACCCTCCAGCCTCTTCTTGAGTCGAGGCACCTCTGTGAAAGCACTCTGCCCCTGTTCCCAGCACACCTTCTGGGCCATTGGCTTTCCCAGTCTGAGTTTTCCTGGGGTTGCTGACAGTGTCACCTCAGCAGAGGTCTCCTCCCGGCCACCACCACCTATGGCAGCCTCAGAGCCCAGGTTGTTCATTTTTTCCAGCAGCACTGGCTTGCAGCTCCAGCCCTGGTCAGCTTCACTAAGCCTCCATGTGTTTTCAGCTGAAGAGCTCTGCAGAGCACCCTTCCCAGCAGCCATGACGACCAGCAGGCTGTGAGCCAGCTGAAGAAGGTGGACGCTCCAACAGCTGTCAGTCTTCAGGGCTTTGGCGTTGCGGAGGGCTTGCCCTGGGGAGGAACCGTGAGATTGGAGAGCTCCCCTGTTGGCTGGGCCAGCCACACTTGGACCACGGGACTCTGCACAGAGAGGAAGCAACAGCAGTCAGACACGAGCCCTCCATCTTCATTGTTTGCATCCAAAGAATCCTGACTGCTATAGACACGACAGCTCACCCTGACTCAGAGCGCTATGCCACCTGCTTTCACCTCCAGGACTCCGTTGGGGAGGAAGGACCACACTGCGTGACCCTGCCACCCAGGGACATGGCTCAGCATTGCCCCGCACCTGTCAGCATCCAGGCAGTAGCTGCCGTGTTCACACAGCACACGAGGTGTCCACCAGGCAGTTCTGACCTGGTTGCCAACTCTAATGTGCTTGCACCCTGATTTATGAAAGTTTTCATTTTCGTTTAGAGCATTCTTGCTACTCAGCATGCCAATTTTTCTTCCACAGCATCAGAAGTGCCAGGGCACAAGCACCTGGGGACTGGAGCTCCTGCAGCACAGGTGGCCAGAGGGTAGAAGCTGGACAGTAAATGTCCAGGCATCCCGAGTAGGTCTGTGGTTGTACCTGGCCCCACTCCCACTCCTGGGGGGCAGCCACCTGTCCACCTGGCCCTGCCCCTTGGAACAAGCATGAGTCTACCCTGTATCCATTCAGACATTAATCCATTTCCTTCTCCTCTGCTCCCCTGTCAACTGTCCTCTTGTGCCGGCCAACCTGCTGGGCCTACTCAGGGAGACCAGCCTCCACTTCAGCCTGGAGGTGCTCCAGGCTCAGAGGAAAGACACTCACGGCCACATGTGAAGTGGCACTGAAGAGGAGAGAGTGCCACCAGCCCTGCTGGGGAGGCTTTCATACCTGCCCTCCCCTAATCAACTCCACCAGCCAGTTCTTGAAACCAGGACTCCCATCTTCAAGCTCCCCAATCCCAGCTGGTGAGCAGCACTGGCTGAACCAGACCCCATTGAGTGTTCTGAGTTTTCATAGTTAGAAAGCAGTTATCCTCAGGCCTGCTCAGGTCCTCAGGTCCTATCCTCAGGTCCTCAGGCCCAGGAGGACCGTGATGAGTGGGCGACCAAGCCCCTTCCTCACAGGGACCTCCACGGGCTTGTTATTCATAAACATCACTGGGCTCAAGTCAGCTCCCGCCCACCTGTAAACGGAAGCACAGGTACCCTGCCCTCCTTCTCTCTGTTTCAGTGGCAAGAGTGTGGACAGGTGTTTTGCACGTGTTACCTCCTTCCACCTTCACTGCGCTTGGAGGACCGTCACCCTCTTTCACAGAGGAAGAGGACATGGGTTCTGGAAAGCTGAACACCCCGTCTGAAGTCCTCTGCAGTATGAGGCACTGCTGGGAATGAACCCCAAGGGTGTGTCCCCAAAGCATGCTTTGGTTGAACTGCCCATGTGGCCCTCACGATACCCCAAGTGGTGAGCACCGAGTCCAAACTATATGCTTCCAGGGGAGTCCAAGCCACTCCTAACATCCTTTCCGAATTCATTCTCAAATGGGGTGCCTTTGGCATCAAAGTTTAGTGCTAGCTTATGCTTCTTGAAGAGGCAGAGGCGACCACACCAGTCTACCAAGTGTCCCTGCACTGACCATCCCACCTCTCTCAACCTCAATGTCCCGTCTACAAACTAGAGCTGGTGCTAAATTATCTCACTGTGCTTTCCAGATCTACCAGTGTGTGACTACTTGAGATGAAGCTGATTCTCCCTCATCCTCAAAGAACATAGTTGGTCTGCTTGAAGCCCCACTGCTGAGCTTCTGAGCTCACAAAGACGCACACGCACCCAGATACACTCACACCCTCACATGTACTCACACACGCTACACTCACACACTCAAATACACATATACTCACAGACACACATACACACACACACATATGATCGCACACACTTACATACACTCACACTGGAATACTCATACACACACAAACATCCCTTCTCTAACCCTTCTCTCTTTCTCCACCCAACTCTGCCTCAGACAGCCCTCCAGATTATATTTTAGAACCATACAATGTCTTCCCCGAGCCTGGGCTGGAGCCCACCCTGCTGTCCTCCCGGTCCTGTTGCACGCCTACATCCCTTTGCAGACAGCTCTACTGGGCTGTCTTCACAGCTTTGCCAACCACAGTCATGTAGACCTAGTTTTCAGAAGTGTCTGGAGTGCCCTGAGCCACAGATGTCACAACCCTGCTTTCAGCATTCAAATTTAGAACATGGGATCTTACTGCAGGACGAAATATTTGCTACCAGGGATGCTTTGTGATATGAGAATAGAAGTAACTGTTTATTACCTATGTAAGTGAATACGTGCCAGAGATGCTAAAAGGCTTCGTATGCCTTATTGCATGGAATTTTCATGATAACCACACAAAGGAAGCTGCATGATCCAACCCAAGGGCATTAATCTCCAACCTGACAAATGCCACGTTGCTAAAGGCAGCACTGCCTTCCAGCTTCTTAGACCAATATGGGCCTGGATTCTGCCAATCATTATGTTAGACATTCACCCATCTTCATGCTCCATCAATTTTATTATTCAAATCTTAATCATAATAATGAGAACAACAGGAGGAGGAGAAAGAAAAGGACATGATAATAATAATGATGATGATGATAATAATAATAATAATAATAATAATAATAATATTGGGGCACCTGGGTGGCTCAGTCAGTTAAGCATCTGACTTCAGCTTAGGTCATGATCTCACAGTTCATAGGTTCAAGCTCTGCATCGGACTCTGTGCTGACAGCTCAGAGCCTCAAGCCCGCTTCAGCCCTCTCTCTCTCTCTCTGCCCCTCGCACACATGCGCTCTTTCTTTTTCTCTCTTTCTTTGTCTCAAAAATAAACATTAAAAAATTTTTAAATAAAAAAATAATAATAATATTGAGGAGGAGAAGAAGAAGAAGAAAAGGAGAAGACGAGGGTACTGAACTAGCTGGGGACCTTTGGCATGACCAAGCTCCCAGAGGGTCACCTCTTTCTCATGCATCAGCACTGTTGGGGTAAGGTCACTCACACAAGTGCAAACAATGTCCTACAAAATTCTATCTGGGGCTCCCTCTAACTGGTCCACTCTGTCTATGACATTGCCAGATTGAAGCCTCTCACAGCCGAAAATGACATGTGCCTGGCGTGGCCTGTCCCCAGTGAGCCTGTGCCAGCTCCTGACACTCATCTCTTCTTGTCGAAGGACTCACCAGCCCTTTCCCAGGGTCAGCATCAGACTCTGGGTCTCATCCAGCTCCAGGCTCCATGCACCTCCCCTGTGATCCAGCTCTCAGATGACCTGAGCAGATGTATGATGTCACCTCTGGGGTCACATCATGCCCTGGCCAGTGAGTTCCGGGTCAGGAGATCACAGGCACAGCAGCTTGGTGCTGCCTTGCTCCTTCTTCCTACGTGGACCTACCCATGCCCTTTGTCACTAGAGACGGTTCTCAGCCAGACATTCCAGTGGATGTATGCAGCCCTTGTTCTCCTTGTTCCCATGCAATCTTAAGGGGCCCTTTGCTGTCCCTCCACTGTCCTCAATAGCCTCAGTTCATTCTGGGCTCTCGACCCAGACACTATTTACTCGTCCTCTTCACTCTGTTATGTGTGTCCTGAGAAGGGTTCTCTTGTCCTCCTTGGATCTCATCAGTCTGAGCTCAGCAAGATAGTCTTCTGAGTCACACAGACATTGTTCAGTGCCACCCCGTGTCTTCTTACTGAGAGGACCTGATTTCAATCCCATACTTTGCAACATTTCTGAGCCCTTAGATTGTGGGATTATGAAGTAATGATCTTTGAAACCTTCTGAATCTGAGTTTCCTAAGTTGATATGGTGTGACCACATCCAGCCTTCCCTGTCATACAGGATCCTTTTCCCTCAGACTCTCAATCTTCCTGGGCCACAGTGAGGATTCCACTGACCAACACAGGAACGGCTACCCACTTGGAGATGAAGACTCACCTACCCCACAGTGTTATAAGCATGTGTGTCTCTGTTTATTACCCATTTCCAAGGCACTGAGTGCAGACTCCAATCATCCTTTCACCTGGGAAACACTGGCCGCATTCTTCCATATTACTTTTCTGTTTGTGCTATGACTGGCCCATCCCATGTACTCATCAAGCCTTCCATCACATAGAGGTTAAGTGCATGGCCTCTTACGTCAGATGTCTGGATCAAACCCACCTCTGCTCTTACCAATCTTGTAACCATAGGCAAGGTGCTGATCCTCTCTCTGACGACTTTCTCGTCTAAAAAAGGACCCTTTCTAAAAAGGATCATCCTGGGGTCTGCTTCACCAGGTGGTTGTAAAGATTAGATGGATTAATATACCTAAAGTATTAAAGAGCCTGGTTCAGTAAGTGTTAGGTAGCATCAATTTATCAATTATTATCACACTAGTACAAAGGGTCAGAGTCAACCTCATGGCTGCCTTCCCTCTACTCACATGCTCCCTGGAACCAGGGCACAATACTGTTTAATGAGTGACCAAATGCCCTGGGCATTTTCCTCCTTCCCCCTTCATTCACATAAGAAAGAGGTTTTAGCAAACAACAGGGCAACCTCATTTCCTGAGATATCTGAAGGTACTCTCCAGCCTATGTCAGCTGGCCAGTCTCCAGCTTTTCCAAGCTGCAGCTCACTCAGAAACTGTATCTTATTCAACGATACCATTTATATCACCAGCTAGTGTCTTCCCGTGTCTGCCTTCCTTTTGAGCTAAAACAGGAGCAGATAATATCTCCTGTGCTCCAATCATTTGATTTCCCTAGACTTTGGAGATGCTTCTCAGACCCTGAAGGAAGGTTCCAGAGGATAATTATCTATCCATCTCTTCTACATATGGATTGTGATGTCCTGGGTTTTCCTGAGAAGGGAAATACACATGCATCTTCCTAGCTCTGGACCCCTGAGAAAATTAAAAACTGGAGAGTTATCCAGGCTTTCCTGGAGGCTGGCTGGTAGTGCCATTGGAGCTGGGAGAGGGGAAGGCTTCCCAGCCAGTCCCCACAGGCTCTACGTCCAGCTCTGCCTGCACCGCTTCAGCAGCAATGCTTATTGTGTTCAAGCAAAACCAAATGCAGGACTCCCAGGATGCAACCACACATCAGGGCCATAATGACGTCAGCAGGAGTCCTAACACAATTTGGCCATGTAGACCAATTTCAGTGGCAGCCTTCAAGGGTAAGTCCGTGGCTTGTACATCAAACTGTTCAGCCAGATTCTACCTGATGCCAATGATAGCATAACCTTCTAGAAAAGAGAAACACAGCCTACTGAAAGAAGGAAAAGAAATTTAAAAGCACCGGAGCTCAACACAAAACCTTGAAAAAAAATTGTTTTTAATTTTGTGATTTTCTGTTTTAAAGAAAATTTGTCACTTCCTGGGTTTCTGAAAAAGAAATCTGCTAAGCAAAGAAGGTATGGTATTTTTAAATCATTTGCAAAGCATCCCTTTCACTCCACCCCTCCAGAAGTTTGACACATCGGAAGTCAGTGGTACAATGACATAAAAGGCAATTTGACTCTTCGATGCAGAAAATAGTCCCCTGAATCAAAGTTCCAAGCATATACTTAAGAATTTGTCCAACATTCTTTGATTTAAAATGAAAAAATTCTTTCAATAAACACACTGCAATCCTCTTCCATATTTCATTTTTGTTTACTTCTTGTGTGATTTATGTAATGACAAATTTCCTTTTCCGTAGCAACTGAAAAGTCAAATAAACTGAATAATCATTAAAAATCATAAACTAAAAGGTTAAATTATTTATTTGAAAAAAGCTTCAAGTGTTAGGTGGCAATTAATAGCTTTAAAAAAATAAACAGGTTTTCTCTTTAAAACCATATGATATGTATATATATATATATGGTACATACATACATATATATATATATATATCTCATGTGTGTATACGTGTGTTTGAACATACAGCTCTATAGATGCCATGAAAATATCATAAAATAATAAAATTATGTCTGACAAAATTACATTGCTAACAAGAAACAAAACATTGCTTTAACATACAATACCTCTACTTTATTCTCCCCAAATGAGTCAGATTTGTTTTTCTAGATTTCTTCACTGAATATGTGTCTAAGATAATCTTTGATACTAAGATATTTTCAACTGTGGTCCTACCCAACATACACAAAAACATTAATTTTAAATGGCACAATAATTGCTATAAGATGCCTGTCTGATTCAACATACTGTCTGATTCAGTAATTTAATTTCTGCACATCAGCACCATTGACAAGTATGTATTTTAGAAATATACACTTAATTTCATGTTTTAACTCTCAGCTAACGTTTTCACACGCAAAGCCCTGACCTCCCTATTGTCTTCCCACAACTGAGCTCTGATTTCCACCCCTTCCCTCCCCACCAACCTGGCTTTACCCTACTTCCCCAGAAGGAAGGTGTGGGCCCCAATGTCCCCTAAATGTTTCTGCATGCTTTAGCTTCCCGGTGTGTTGTCTGTGCCTATTACTAAAGGCAAGTGTCAAGAAAGGATTCAATCAATTCCTTGTCTGTAAAACCAAGTATTTTCTTCCAGCTCACCATAAAAACTCAGATATTTACGACTGAATCATTTATGGGTTTTTTCCCCCAAAACAGACACTGAATGTATTACGTGCTCAAATCTTTGGATATAATCTGTTGGAAGAAAGGATCTGGGGCAGATGCACCATTACCCTGGTGCCCAGCACAAGCCCTAGCTGACAGGGACAGAGCAACAACAGGATGAGAGGATGGGTGGATGGATAGATGGATGAATGAAAAGAATTGCTGCCCCAAAAGTCAACCTAGGAGAAGAAAAATCAAAGGCCGAATTCTTGGGGCTGGGAGGGGTGGGGGCAAAGGGAAAGACCACCGAGAGAGACAGAAGGAAGAAAAGAAGGGGTAGGACAGGGGAAATACGTAATGAAGAAGAGACAGACAAGAAAAAGTGAGATAGACGACAGAGAAAAACAGGAAGAGATAAGGAGACAAAAGACAGAGGCAGAAGGCAGGGACTGGGGGGCACGGGGTGAAAAAAAAAGAAGGGCGCGACCAAGGAAGCAGGCGCCCGAGGGGAGAAAAGAAGCGGGCAGTCAAGGGCAGGACAGAGCATTCTGCCCTAGGGAGAGACCGGTAGAAGTGGGATGAATCGCGCCCCCCACGTCCACTCGCGGCCCGTCCCGGGGGCAGGACGGCGCGTCTCACCTCAGCTCTCCCGCGGCGCTCTGGGCGCTGGAGACGCGCTAGCAGCCCCGGCCGCTTGCAGGTTACGCCGCGCGACACGCGTGTGGGAACCTAGCGCGCGAGCCCCGGGGGCCGGCCGGACCCCGCCCTCCCGGACTGCTCCCGCCTCCGGGGCGGGGCCTCGGGCACCCCACCCCCACGGCCCCTGCCGGGAGGGGCCTGGGAGTAGACGCGACCCGCCGCCAGGGGTGCGGTACGGACGCCCGGTGCGCTCGGCTCCGCGAACCCCCCGCCGCCGCCAGGTGGCTCGGCCTTGGCTGCAGCGGCGAGCCTGAGGAGGCGTCCTGGCGCCGGCCGCCGCGCCGCGCGGAAAGCCCGGGTGCCTTTGGAGGCGGTGCCTGGGCCGCGGCGGAACCGCCCCTGCCTCTGCTCACTCGCCCTGGATGCCGCTACTTTTCGCTGGGGTCGGCGGGCCCTCAGGCTACGGCCGGGACGTCAGTGCGCGCGGTCTGCGCCCCGCCGCGGCGGGTCCCCCGGGCGTCCGGGCAGTCGTTCCCCTGCCCGCTGAGCGGCCGGGCAAACTGCATCTTCGCAGCGCCCCCGAGAATCTCCCAAACTTCAGCGGAGCCGTGCCTCCGCCTCGCCGTCTCCTCAGCTGTGGGATGGCCGCACCGCGCCAGGTCATGGTGAGTTCTGCGACCCCCCAGGAAGCGAAGGTGGCAGGGAACCGAACCACCCACGGAGGGTGGGACGGACTCGGCCCCAAAGAAGGGCTGGGGGACGGGAGGGAATGGCTTCTGAGTGGGCGACAGTCATGACAGGGCTTGAATGACCTCGTGGTGACAGGAGAGAAGAGATGGGAGAAGTGTCTCAGGTAACCAGAATTGTTGCAGTGGCAGCCAGATGTGCGGGTCACAGGGCATGAGCACAGAGACTGGAGCGCAGAGCAGATGAGACCAAGGAAGGGACATTGAGGGACTGAAAGGGAAACCAGTCGTGAGTCCCTGCGCCTTCCTTCCTTCAGTCACTCTGTAAATGTTCTGGACGCCCTTGGGGAGGCAGAGGGTGTGGGGACATAAGGTGACAGGCTCTGTGCTTTTCCCCAGGTTTTGGAGTCCCTATTACACAAATAAGATTGTAAAGGAATGAAATGATGTTAAATGTGAGGTGGGGAAAGCTGATTCAGAATAAACATTAAAACTTTGGGGGGTGGTCCACAAAGCAAAACTTTTATTTTGGTGAATATGGAAATCCCTAATGTGAGCATTTATATAGCCTTAGTGAAGGAGAAGCTTAGAGGAAAATTTGTGCCCCCAAATGGTTATGTTATGGGGGAGGAAATGGTGAAAATAAAGGAGTTAATAACTGACCTAAAGTAGTTGAAAAAGAGTAGTAAAATTAAACCCAAAGAAAATGAAAGGGAGAATATATTAGAGAAAAAAAATACAGAAAATAGTAAAATAGTAAAACAAAGCCAAAGGTTATTTGAAAAATTGTTAATATAAATAATATTCTAATGAAATTGATTGTAAAACAAGACAGTGCTTCCCATTTTTTTTTTTTAATTATAACCCCCCCCCCCAGGAGCTTTTACAAACACATTTTTCCTTATAGGCTCATGAAATTTTAGTACCAAGGATTTATTGTATATCTCTTTATGTACTGTGCTTTATAATTAAAAACTGTGAGACTAATTTTCACTCCCTTGGGGCAATATTCTCCCTGTTGTGAATGCATAGAATGAGAAAAGACACAAGTCATATTAGGAATTAAAAAGCTATAACCACAAATCGAGCAGAAAGTTAAGACTCAAACATATTCTTAACAACTTCATAACAATATGCGGAAATAAATATCCAAATTCCTAGAAAAATGTGGTACCTAAATGACTGATAAAAGAAATACAAGCACAAAATAATCCAGTGTGTTAGTCTGCTCAGACTGCCATAACAAAGTACCACAAAAAAGTTCCTTTAGGATGAGGGCCACATTCTTATGACTTCATTTAACTTGAATCATCTCCTTATAGGGCCTGTCTCCAAATACAGTCACACGATGTGTTAGAACGTCATAATATTAATTGAGATGGGGGGGCACATCTCAGTCCATAATGTTCAGTAAACATTAAACAAATGATATCAGTAGTTTTAAAAAATTCTCACAAAGAAAACACTAGGCAGAGATGATATTATACCAAGTATACGTGGAGTAGATTGTTGGGATCATGTTGAAACTACTTTCAAAAGGAAAGAAAGTACAAACACCCCAAGCACATTTTCTGAGGCTATTATTACCTAATATAAAACCAGTTAAGAACAGCACAAAAAGAAGAAATTACAGATCAGCCTCACTCATGTTCATAGATAAAAAAAAATTCTAAACTAATAGTAAACTCAATCCAGCAGTATTTACAAAAATTATCATGGCCTAGTCAGGTTTATTTATAAAATATTAAAATTGGTTTTATATGCATTAATGTAGTTAATCATATTAATAACTTACTGGAGAAAAATTATATTCATCACAAAGTATGCAGAAAGAGAATTTAGATAAAATTTAACACTCGTTCATGATTTGTAGCAAACCAAGAAGGGTAGGGAGACTCCCTAATCTGATAGATGTCCACCAAAAGCCTTTCATAAATATCATTCTTAATGGTGACGTATTAGAGGTATTTTTAAAGTCGAGAATGCCTCCATCACAGCTTCCAGTCAAAATGTCATTAGAGAACTAGTCAGTACAGTGTTTTTTGGTTTTTATTTTTTATAGAAACCAAAACAATTCTACAGATATATTTTAGAATAAGGGAGCTTAGCAAGTTAGGTGAATAATCAGTAAATTAATACATTTGTCCACAACACCAATAAATAGTTTGAAAACTTTGTTTTTAAAAATGCTATTTACAAGAGCTGCTATATATGTATATATATCTATGTAAATATATGTGTATGTATGTATATGTATGTATGTATATATATAAGTACATATGTATATGTATACACACCTTCCCTACACTGTAGGGAAAGGCACTTGGCAAAATGGTTTAAGATCTTTATAGGGAAGTTTATATGAAAGGCATTGAATACGACCAAATAAATAGAGACATTATCATGTTTACCAATAGGGGAGGCTAGATAGCAGATTCAAATCCTTTCAAATGTATCTATATATTTAATGTTATAGTAATAAAATATTAAGAGCATTTGGGAGGAGTGGAGAACTGGTGAGCTGAATCTAAAATTTACCTGAAAGAACAAGTGGCCATAAGAAAAATAAGGCGGATGATTTACCCTGCCCTGCAAAGGCCTGCTGTAGAGCTCTGTATGTTAGATAAAATAACTGATGCCCTGTGTGTATCAGATTCAGCTGGGTTATCTTCTTGTAACAGCCCCCCACATATGATTAGCTTAAAAGCACAAATTTTATTTGCCACTTATATTCCATACCCTCCTGCATATACGTATCCACCTCAGGTTTCTAAGAGGGCATTGCACAACACAGGTGCTCACCTGAATCATACCTACATTCTTAAGGATTCTATCCAGAAGTGGCACATGTACTTATGTTAACATTTCATTGGTGGAATCAAGTCCAAGCCTGCTATGAATGTGGCAGGGAAGCACAATCCTTCCTTACAGGAGTAAGGGACAGAAAGGAAAAATAACACAATCATCCATACTATAATAAGATAGTGTGGTATTGACACTATAAATACAAACCAACAGATGGATAAAAGGAATAGGACAGAGAGCACAGAACCACATCCACACCTATATGGGATCTGAAACACATCAGAGGTGACGTGCAAATCATTGAAAAAAACATAGAATAGTCAACAAATAGAAAAGGATGGTGCTGAGACATATATTTGGGAAAACATGGAGTAAGATCCCTAGCACAAATTGCACTTATTAATTAATTACAGTTTGATCAAAGGCTTCAATGTGAAATAAAATCTTTAAAACTTTTTTTAATTTAAATTTTTTCTTTTTAACGTTTATTCATTTTGTGAGAGACAGAGAGACACAGCCTGAACAGGGGAGGCACAGAGAGAGAAGGCTCAAGGCTCTGAGCTGTCAGCACAGAGCCCGATATGAAGCTTGAACTCACTGACTGAATGATCATGACCCAAGCTGAAGTTGGACATCCAACCAACTGAGCTACACAGGCGCCCCTAAAATCTTTAAAATTTTTAGGATAAAGTGTGTCTCACCCTGACCTTAACAGGGGAGAATTACTTAAGTCAGATACAAAATCCTGCAAATCTTTAAAGTATAAAATAAGCCACATGCTAAAAGAAAATATTTGCAACAACTGATAAAGGATTAGAATCCAAAATGTATAAGGAATGCCAAAGAATCAATATGAAAAGCATAAACACCTGAATCAGAGAATGGATACAGGTAGGAACAAACACTTCACAAACAGAAAAATGAATGACCCCAAATCTCTTGAACAGAAAACCATCAGAAATTATGGAAATGCAAATTAAGCCCACCATGAGATGTCTAATCAATAGATGAGTATGCAAAAATATGACAATAGCAAGTGTCAAACAAGGAAAAGCTAATATGCTAATGACATGCATACCAATCCTATCAATTCCAAATATTATTTAAGATATTCCATGGCTTTAAATACCACTCCCCCAAAAAACAAAATAAAAAACAAAATAGGGGCGCCTGGGTGGCGCAGTCGGTTAAGCGTCCGACTTCAGCCAGGTCACGATCTCGCGGTCCGTGAGTTCGAGCCCCGCGTCAGGCTCTGGGCTGATGGCTCAGAGCCTGGAGCCTGTTTCCGATTCTGTGTCTCCCTCTCTCTCTGCCCCTCCCCCGTTCATGCTCTGTCTCTCTCTGTCCCAAAAATAAATAAACGTTGAAAAAAAAAAATTAAAAAAAAAAAAACAAAATAAAACTGCCAGCACAAAGGTTTTTATCACTTATACCTTTTTGTAAATACATACTGAAAGCTCTATTTTAAACTTAGAAGGATTTTTAGTGCATATCACACTTGTTTTGTACATGCAAAAAATGAATAAAACAAAATAAATCAGTTAAGGAATTTCTAAATACTTTTTGCATCTCATACTGACTCTTTGCAATCACTTTTGACTCAAGAGTTGTCAGTGCCTGTGCTTTTCCATGGGGCACAGACAAGCCATCCCCATTCAGCCTTCTCTGCATTTCTGATCCACAGAACCTGTGTGCATATAAAATGGTTCTCTTGTATGTCACTACGTTTGGGTGGTTTGTTACACAGCAATAGATAACCAGAATGTCCCTTATTCACAAAGAACTTTGAATGTTTACACAAACCTTCTAGGCCTTCTAGATCCTTCCATGTCCATGGGTGACTTCAGTGTTCACACCAATGACCATTAATTACTGTACTCTAGTCTTCCAGTTCAACGACCTCCTGGACACCCACAGGGATGTCCTCATCTAAACCACCTCAGCTGCCTTCTTGAGTTACAAAAAGGCAGAGTCTTGGAGATTTTAATGGCCACCTATGAGGGTTTAGGGTAAGAGACAAATGGAGGCCTCATCTTATCCCCCATCCAAAGATCCCATGACTCCTGCCTGGGGTTGTCAACAGGCAGGACACTGAGCAGAGCTGCAGGTCACAAAGTCACCATGCCAACCTTCCTGTGCATCATAAGGGACATCACAGGGAATTCTGTCTCTGTGGGGCAGGGAAGGGCCACTCAGGTAGTGGGACTACTGCCCCAGATCCAGCTGTTTGCCTCTTCCGCCCAAAGGGCAGGTACCAGGTGGAGGCTCTAAGAGCACCTTGGAGAAAGAGCTTGAGAGAACAAGGCTCCAGGACACAGGGTTGAAGGGGAGACAGCAGATGAGGCAGAAGCCTGTGGTGGCTGGGCATGGCCAGCACTGATCCCCCTGCTCCAGGAGAGAGTGGGGTCTCAGGGACAACTAAGAAAATGGGGAGCAGCAGCCTCTGGGTGCCAGGCCCTGCACTCTCCCTGCTCCTGCTCCTTTTCCTGCTGCTGCCACCTCCATTGCTGAGCACAGGGAGCTTCCTGCACCGCCTCCCAGCCTGGAGACCCTTCCACCAGGGCACCAGGCACTACAGGAGCAAGATAGAGAAGCCAAAAACCTGCGAGGGTGCCTTTGATCTCTACTTGATCGTCGACACGTGAGCAGCCCTCCCACCCTGGGTGTTCTTTAGGGCACCTCTGACCTCAGGGTTACTGCTAGCATGAAGCGGTTCAAGTAGACCCCAGTTTCTGAGAAAGGGGAGGTGGGAACAGTCTTGATCAGACCCAAGATAAGACCCTCTGCAATCCCCTTGTTCCTGAGGCTGAGGGAATGCGCCCAAAATTTGTTCCCTGGGACTTCTCCTTTTGGAGAGGAAAAAGGGCCACCATAGAGTTGCTGGATGGCTCTCAGTCCCCCCACCAGCATGGCCTGGATCTGTGGCCTGCATGCCCCTTATATAGCTGGAGAGGCAGGTGATTACTAGGAGCTCCTTCTCAGCAGTTGTTAGAAGCTCTCTATGGTTTTTGGTTGTTGTTTGTTTTGTTTTTTACCCAAATGATTTCTGTTTTTACAGGGCCACAGAGATTGCCATGTTGCTTTTGTTAGGCATTGTCATAGTGTCACTGATTAGAAAGTTCTTTGCTCTCCTGCTGCTAAGTGTTTTGGTTTTTCTTCAGCCACTTGGAGACCATGTTACAGTTTGTGTGCACGTTCACAACAGTTTGGTCTGATCAAGCTTTGTCTTAGGAAACTGGGATGTGCATCTTATGGTCTTTGATGGAAAGGGGGTGGATCTTCGTGCTTGGAGAGACTGGAGAGGTTGCCTTGGTTCCCTTTTCAACTCCTCTGGTGGGTTGAGAATAAACTTTACTGATTCAGTGGTAGCAGTAGCATGACTGTCAATATAGTGTCAATATAGCACTTTTTGGTTTCCAGAGCCCATTTACTGTACTTTTGTCATCCTCATAATCATCGTGGGGTTTAGGGGGTGGGGAGCACCCCAGCATGTAGCGTACGGACGTATTTGCATTTGCAATCTCCTGGAAAGAGGACGGAATCTAGAGTTTGATGAAGTAGCACTGAGACTAGTGAGACTGGCAAGACTCAGGCTTCATGTGTGCCCTGATGGCAGCATCCCAGGCTGTACTGCCTCTGATTCCTTCTATTCTCCATGGAGGCTGATGATTGGGGAGTTGTGTACCCAGCCCACTAGCATTTAAGGAAAGCCGGCAGAGCTGGGAGCCACCATGCCCACTGAATAAGTCCCTCTTCACTGTCCTGTGGAGGGACTTCTGAGTTGTTCTCAGCAGGTTATGCCTCATTGATACTTGGCACAGCCCAGAGGGATGGTGATTTCTCTCTTGGGCATTGGGCTTGGGAGACGGATGGGCATTGTAAAGGAATGAAAGCCTCGCTGGGTCAGTCTTTGCAGAGGATGGTAATGAGTCCAAAGGGCCCCCTCAGGTGCCATGCTGTTACAGTGCTCCTGCCAATGCATATTTCTGCCATTAGGCCCGATGTGGGTACGGTTCAACCCTGCAATGGATAAGAAGGGCTCTTTGCACAAGTAGGACATGTGAGAAAAACATTAATTGAGCACTTATTGTGTGCCAGGCAATGTGTTGACCACTTTGGTCTCCTCCTGCTTAGAGGAACAGGATCTATTTTCCTATTTTAGGGTGATGCAACAGAGTCTGGAGAGTCCAGTGTTTTCTCAGTGTCAATTAAGCTAGTTTGCTGCAAAAGATTAGATAATAGGGGTTGGTCTCCTCCCCTCTCTACCAAAGAGGGTGTAAAGTAAGGGTATGAAAAGGTACCATTCTAAAGAGGTGGTCAGGAAAGTCAGGCTGACAGACAGGATTGTGAGGAGTTCAGGCAGGGGCAGTGTTTTTGACCAGAAGAGGTGTATGATTGGAACTAGTTTTAAGCGAATCACAGTTGAGCACAAAGGCAGAGACCAGTGAGGGGCTGGCACAGAGGTCCACAGACGACATGGTAGTGGCATAGAACAATAGGGTAGGCATGGTAATAATGAGTGGCCAAGTTCTGCATCTTATTTGAAACTAGAGGTCAGGGGCGCCTGGGTGGCGCAGTCCGTTAAGCGTCCAACTTCAGCCAGGTCACGATCTCGCGGTCCGTGAGTTCGAGCCCCGCGTCAGGCTCTGGGCTGATGGCTCAGAGCCTGGAGCCTGTTTCCGATTCTGTGTCTCCCTCTCTCTCTGCCCCTCCCCCATTCATGCTCTGTCTCTCTCTGTCCCAAAAATAAATAAACGTTGAAAAAAAAAAATGAAACTAGAGGTCACAGGAATCCAGACAGATTGGATGGGGGAGGCAATGTGTGACCCCAGACTGGGGGTAAGAGTAAGGTAGGAAAACAGCTTCATCACTGCATCTTCCTCACAACTATAGGTAAATGTTATTATCCCTATTTTATAGATGAGGGAAGGAAGCTGCTCAGGGGAAGGAATGAGGCCCTTAAGGTTTGGCATTGCCTCATTCAGATTTCTCAGATAGGAAGACATGGACCCAGAATTGATACTCTGAAGTGTCTTATTCCAAAGCTCATTTCAAAGACTTCAAGGCTGGGTAGCTTTCTTGGAATACCTGTGATTGTCCTTGAAGACAAACGGAATTTGTCACCTGCAGGAAGGTCTTAAGTGGTTTGCTTTCAGCTTATTCATTAGGTTCCTTATTAATTTGGTCATTCATTAGATTGAACAGGATGAAAATGAGTGAGTGTTCCCATGTGCCTGCCTTATTGGCCAGTGGCATATGAAAGCCAGGGAGCTCCAGGCAGAGGGACTGGTCTATGCAAAGACCTGAGCACTGAGGCCCTCAGGTGATCCCAGAGGATCCAAGTATAAGGAGGAAGAAGGAAAAAGAGTGGAAGAAGGAAGAGGACAGGCTAATGAGGAGGCCTTGGGCCCATGTAGGAGGTGTGTTCTTCACCTTAAGGGCAACTGGGGATCAATAGAAGAAAAGCTTTTAACAGAGGAGAGATGGATCAGATCTATGCTTTTATTAGAGGCACTGGATTCCTTGAGAAGGATGGGTAAGAAGGAGGAAGGATGGAAGCAGCAGCTGCAGTGAAAAAGAGAAGGTCTTAGAAGTTCCCAGAAGGCCTGAGAGACTAGGGGAAAATATGTAGGAACCTAAGGCAGATGTGCCCTGTGAAAGGAGAATGGGCAGACAGACTGCTAGGCAGCTCCCACATGTGTGGTATGGATGCAGAAAGAGGGGCTAGTGTAGAGAAGAGAAGTAGAGCTTCAAGATCCATTCATTCTGGGGACATTGGGACTCTGGGCATTGCTACTGTGGGTGCATTGGGGATTGGAGAGGAGCTCACCACTGTCTTTCCTAGTATTAAAAGGTAAACTGAAACATTTTGTAATTTTTAAGGATTTGAGCATATATGAATTGGAATCAGGAAACACCAAACCTCAGTTATTAGGAGCACTGACAGGATCCAGTGTCAAGGTTTATATAGAGAATATATGAAAGAATATCAAAGAAATTATTTGAATGATTGTAGTTTAAGTAGTTACTAGCCTTATTTGGAAAAGCCTATTTTGTTGCTTGTGATTGGTGTGCCTGTGTAGGCTTTCAAGGTATCAGAGCTACCTCAGTCCAATGGCTTTTCGTGTTAATACTTTAATAATTACTCCCTTTTGGTCATCCTCTCATACAGGAGAGACTGACCAACAATTTAGTATTAGTGCCACTTTTAGTTACCATTAGGGTTAAGTTGTTCTTGTCTTTCATGAAACTTGTAGGTAATGATGTCAGGAACATCAGAAGAATTGTTTGTTTTTGCTATTCATCTGTTAATTTTTTTCTATTTCTCCAAGTGCAGTGAGACCATCTGATGTATTGATGATGGTTGTGGACACATATTTAAGACCTTTGAGAGAATACAGCACACCATGGAGACTACCATGCTGACTATCAGGAGGATAATAACAAGAGACTAAAGAATATTCCTTAGCCAGCAAGAGACTAAAGAATGTTCCTTAGCCAGGGTACACATGAACCAAACCAGTTGGCATCAGATAAATCAAAGAATATATCACAAGAGGCATCAACCTGTTTAGCTAAGTGGCTTGTTTGTTAATTTCTCATATTTCAATGTCTACAATACCAGGGGTGTTGGACCAGGTACAGCAGGAAGTAATTGCTATGGCAGAGACTCCTCCTTGTTAGCCAGTAAGGAATCTAAACAAATTCTATTTTCTAAAACCACCTTATCAGCTTGAAATAATCCTTGAAACAAAGAGGCATACTTTGGGGTAGCATAATTTACTACCTATTATCTACCTCCTTTGAAATTTCCCCAAGAATTTTCAGTCTAGAAGTTGAGTTGGTAGCTTGTTTCATCTCATTGAATCCATCCCTTCGTCTTGAGAATAGGTCAACTCAGTTAAACAGTGATGTCTCATTTCAAGAGGCAGTGTTGCAGGTAGGATCCCAAAATTAGACCTATTTAATAAGAGATATTTCAGTGAAAACAAGGAAACAGTTAATGATTGGGGCAAACTATACATCAGGTCCTGAGTCCAGAGAGCAGCCAATTGAGAAGACTTCCAGACCCAGATGTGGGTTCAAAGCGTCTCTTGTGTAATTTAATTGTCTCTGGTGATGTTATTGGGTGTTCAAGTGACTGTTCTGAGTGGTCCACACAGCATCAGACACAATGGTTTACTGTAAATGAGCCATTGTGTTGATTTCTATGAAGTTTATATCAAGTTATCCAGTTCAGTTTGGAGAACTTTGGGAAAAGGGCAGTTTTTATTCAAATCAGAAGGGTGGAAGAAAGTTGGGATCATTAATTTTGAAAGTTGTAGACAGATATTGGAGAAAAATAGAATAATTTAGTATCCACTCCATTTTACAAATGGATAACAGTGCCTCAAAGACAATGAACAGGTTTAGAATCTGATATCCATTAGGGTGTGTTGTAGGTTTTACTGAAAATATTTTTCATCTCTACAATTACCCCAATTTCTACCAAAAACAATCATAATAAGACTAATTTGTTTGCAAAACATGTCTAGTCTTATTAAACTGGGTCTAGTTATTTGCATATGTGCAGCAAGAATAGTATATGTACTATTATGTATTGTACATAGTATATGTATATATACTATTGTATATGTATATGTACTATTATGTATACTCTCAAATATACTATTCCAGTTAAAGCTTTGGTGATATCTAAAGGGATTGTCTTTATACAGTCCATATTGTTTTCTTAAAATTGGAAATGACTTAGATTCAATTTTTAAAAGCTTCCTTAGTCTAAGAAGCCAAACTAAGCAGTTGGCCAAATTTGTCCTGTAATAAGAACAGATTTTCACTGAACTTACGCAAATGTCTATATTGTTATGTACAGTAAGAATACTCAAGAATTTCCGGATAATAGAAGGATGAGATAGAGAGAAAGAGAGAAATACAGTTGACCTTTGAACAATAGGGGTTTGAACTGCATGGGTCCACTTACACATGAATTTTTTATAAATGCAAGACATTCGTAGAAAGAGGCACTACACGTCTCTTCATCTCCACCCAAAGTTAGCAAAGGTAGATCCTGGAGTGACACCTACTCCTGGCTTTTCTACCCAGGAATATGGGAACCCTCTTTCCCAGCAGAGTCTAGGAGAAGACAGAGTACCTTTGACCATCTCCCTAGGTCACTTGCTCTACCTGACCCCTCTTATGTGGTTCTAGTACAGTTTCTGCTTGCAGGAAGTTCTGGCAAGCAGTGAGCCTCCAGTTTCCTGGTGCTGCCTCAGAGAACTGTCAGCACCGTGGACAGCGCCCCTCCTACTGTCTGCTCTAAGACCCAGGCTTCTTCTGCCTGGTGCCATCCTGCCCTGGTGTTCTCCCAGATTCCCTACCGAAGAGCTCCTATTCTGTGGTCCTTGCCAACTCTGACCAGTGACTGGACCCACCACTTTGTCAAGAATCCCTTCACAGAACTGGTTTCTTTGTGCTTCTCAGTTCAAGACCTCAATGATATGAGCTTCACATAGGTACTGGAGTGAGGAGTGCCGGGAACAGACCAGAACTCTGCTGTTCCAGCCTTCTCTGCATCTTTGCTCCAACTTCCCTTCACTTCTAGTCATTTGGTAATTTCTATACTTTTAAATCACAATGTTAAACACAGTTGTTGAGTTTTGAGAGGAGGAAAAAGTTATATGTGAATTTTCAACTGTGCAGAGTGTTGGCACCCCTAACACTGATGTTGTACAAAAACCAGCAGTATTGCATTTTTGTTTTAAAAAGTTTGCTTTACCAAATTGCTATAAGTTATAGATAGGTTAAAAAAAAGAAGAAAAGGGACCTCTTAAGTATGGAAAACAAAATGTAGAAGAAACAGCTGTGTTTCAAAGTCATAAAAAATTATAATCATCCTCATCAGTTATTTCAGTCCCATTCCATGTAGTTAATTCTTTTTAAAAATTATTAGAGAGGGGCGCCTGGGTGGCTCAGTCGGTTAAGTGTCCGACTTCGGCTCAGGTCATGATCTCACGGTCCGTGAGTTTGAGCCCCGCGTCGGGCTCTGTGCTGACAGCTCAGAGCCTGGAGCCTGTTTTGGATTCTGTGTCTCCCTCTCTCTCTGACCCTCCCCTGTTCATTCTCTGTCTCTCTCTGTCTCAAAAATAAATAAACGTTAAAAAAATTAAAAATTATTAGAGAGAGAGAGAGAGAGAGAGAGAGAATGTGTACAAGCATAGGAGAGGGACATAGGGAGAGGAGCAGAGGGAGAGAGAGAATTCCAAGCAGGCTCCATGCTGAACCAATGCGGGGCTTGATCCCACAACCCTGGGATCATGACCCAAGCTGAAATCAAGAGTTGGATGCTCAACCAACTGAGCCATCCAGGTGCTCCATGTAATTAATTCTTGTTAAAAGTTTTATGAATCTATCAGTTTCTCCACTAGAGTTCAAAAAATTCTCATGGCATTACCAGCTCAAGGTATGACATTAAAGTTATTCAGAATCTGTACTTGGCAGTCCCTTTTATGAATCTCTTTGAAGAGGAAGCACTTTTGCAAAAGCATGAGAGTAAAACAATAACTGTAAATGTCAAAAGACGTAAAAGTGGCCAATATTAAAGATCTTATGAGAGCCTATTACAGTGAAATTGATAAAGAAATTTTATTTTTTCTGACATAAACTTTAAGATAATAATTAGAATTATGGTTGATAACGTTATACCATAACAGAATTCTACATAGACATAACAGACATAACAGAATTCTAAGGAATTTCATATATTCCCATGTGATTTGACATGTTAAATTAGCCTAATTGTCTAACATGTCTCTTTTATAAAGAAAGAGAAAAACAACTTTTGACATGTTCCAGGGACCCTCCAAAATATCCCAAAGTTAATTTGAGATAAAAAAAAAGACGTCATTTAGAATTTCATTATGGGAAGTTTATAAGAAATAGCAAAAGATTTGAACACTTGATTAAAAGTCATCTGGGTTATCTATCCAACTAAAGTGATAAAGATTTCTGGGGTGCTTGGGTGGCTCAGTCGGTTGAGTGTCTGACTTTGGCTCAGGTCATGATCTCACAGCTCGTGAGTTCGAGTGCTGACAGCTCAGAGCCTGGAGCCTGCTTCAGATTCTGTGTCTCCCTCTCTCTCTGCCCTAACCCACTCGCATTCTGTCTCTGTCTCTCTCAAAAATAAATAAACAATAAAATTTTTTTAAGTGATAAAGATTTCTAAGGCAAACATAAAAAGTTACATAGTTGTAAAAAATCTTAGCTCTTACAAAAAAAAAATCTTTCAATAGAGGAGACTCAGTTCCCCCAAGTAATCAAAGACCCAGTAATGACAGCATGAAGCACAAGAAATTATTTTGGTAAGACACAATATATTTGATTTCAAGATAGATTATACAAGGGTATAGAGCAACCTTTTATAATCTGTTATTAAGAGCACACCAAGAGGGGTGCCTTGGTGGCTCAGTTGGTTAAGCATCCAATTCTTGGTTTTGGCTCAGGTCTTGATCTCACAGTTCATGAGATCAGGTCCCATGTTGGGCTCTACACTGACAGTGACTCTCTCTCTCTCTCTCTCTCTCTCTTTCACTCTGTACCTCCCCTACTCATGCTGTCTCTCAAAATAAATAAATTTTAAAAAGAGCACACCAATAGTTTAAGAAAACTTTTTCTGTTCAAAATATTAAAGAGAATTACATTTTAATTTTTCATAGGTATACTATTGATATTAAAGCTTATTTTTAAAATATTTTAATAAAATCATTCATTTCTCACCAGCTTGACCAAGTAAAATGTTTCTCTCACTTTCTGCTTTCTATTTCCATTTAGTTTTAATCTTCCATTCCTCTTTTTCATTCTAAAATGACCATTCTTTTAGAACAAAATTACTCTTTTCCCTTAACAAAAGTTTATTTTCATACCTCATACCTTTTCTTACAAAAATACATTCTACTCTCCCTATATAGAGTCATTTCTCTTATTATTTCTAGTAGTTTTATTTGCATATGTTGATTCAAATTTTTAGTCCTTTAATTTCTAGTGAAAACTAAAATTGAGCTATTAAGGACTATTATACCAGCATTCTGTAGATTGGCAAGTTTGTGAATAAATTTCATAATTTCTGGAAGTATGTATATTCTTCCTCATAGTAAATTTTTCAGTGTGGCATAAGACACGTTTATTAACAAACCCAAATAGCTTTAGTTCCTCTGTAATAAGCCCAATGTAGTAATCTTATGTTGAATAATTAGTGTTTCCATATTTTATCTTGTTTGGAAAAGGCAGTCTCATGTGTGTAGACTCATGTGCATCCATCCACATAAGAATAAACCTTGAGCCTGGAACATGTTTTTCCAAAGAGATAAAGAACCCATACAGCCTGTGTTAGGCTTAGCACCTTGAGTGAGGACATTGCTCCTTGTTTAACTTTCTGAATGTTCTTTTGTCTCTGCTTAAAGGATGTGCATCATATGGTACCTGACCAATCCACTGTTACACCTGTCTTCTGTGGAAAGGGGCAAGGCTCCTTCCACTGTTGCAGGAGATGCATGCTTAGGGCAATTGCCATGCCTAAGCCACCAGGAGAGGCCCACTGGGTATGGGGTCTAATGCCCACTAGTGAAGTTCATCTTGTTCTGTCTCTTTATGTCAGTAAAACATTGTTCCATCCAGTGCTTGACTATTGGGTTTTTCTTGGGGACTCCCAACCATGATGTACTGATCAAAAGTGTTAGGGTTCTCTCCTGGAATTGTTAACTAGTGATCAGTAGTCTCCTCTCTTAGGTAACCAAGAGAGGTAAAAAAATTAAAAAAAAAAAGTGGGCTTTAAATCACTTATGTAGAAGTTTTTTGTTCTCATAATGAAATAATTTGTAAGATTATTTTTTATTACTCAAAGAACTGGATTGCATTCTGAATGATATCAAAGGGCTGACCAACCCTCTAACTACACTGCCTTCAATTTGTATATCAGGGAGATTTTCTTCACCTCCTTATTCTCATTTGTTATCTCTGGTCTTTCTGATGGTAACCATTTTAACAGATGTAAGGTGATATCTCATTGTGGTTTTGATTTGAATTTCCCTCATTATTAGTGATCCTGAGCACCTGTTACTCTCTTTGGAAAAATGTCTCTTCAGGGTTTTTTACCATTTTAAAATTGGTTTACTTTATTTTTGCCTCCTCTCATATTTTAAATAGTTTTTTAAGTCTTTGTCTAGTAAGTGTGATGCCTTGGCTTTCTTGGGGATGATTTCTGTAAATGTATTTAGATCCTTTGAATGAGCAATGTTCTGCTGTTTCTCTCTATGTTTTGTGATTTTACTTTGTTGAAAATTGGGTTTTTAATTATTATATTGTAACTCTTGGACATGTGAATATCTTTGAGAAAATATGTCATTTTAGGTCATACATCCATTTTTAAATTGGATTGTTTGTTTTTTTTTTTGTGATTGAGTTGTATGTGTTCTTTACATATTTTGGAAATTAACCCTTTAGCAGAATATATCATTTGCATATATTTTCTCCCATTTGTGTAGATTGTCTTTTCAGTTTGTTGATCTTTTTTCTGTGCAAAGCCTTTTTATCTTGATGTTGTCCCACTTGTTTATTTTTGCCTTTGATGCTTGCCTTTAGGTGTTACAACTAAAAAATTATTCCCAAGACTGAAGTCAATAAATGATTTTCTTACATTTTCTTCTAGAAATTTCATTTTTTTAACACTAACATTTCAGTCTTTACTCCATTTCGAGTTAATTTGAGTGATATAAGGATCTAGTTTCATTCTTTTGATTTAGAATGTCCAATTTTCCCTGAACCATTTATTAAAAAGATAGTCTTTTCTCCATTGAATATTTTTGACTTCCTTGTTGAATATTAATTAACCATATAAGCATGGGTTTATTTTGCAGATTCTAAATTTTATCCCATTGATCACTGTGTCTGTTTTATGCCAGTATCCTGCTGTTTTTAACTACTATAGCATGTAATATAGTTTGAAATCAGGAATTATGATGCCTCCAGCTTTAGTTTCTTTCTCAGGATTGCTTTGGCTGGCCACGTGGGGTCTTTTGTGGTTCCATACACAGTTTAGAACAGTTTTTCCAATATATGTGAAAAATGCTGTTGGAATCTTGATAAGGATTTCATTGAATTTTAGAAGGCTTTGAGTTGTTTGGCTATTTTAAAAATATAAATTCTTCCATTCAATGCACAGGATTTATTTCCATTTATTTGTGTTTTCTTCAATTTCTTTCATCAATGTCTTCTAATTTTCAGTGTAAAGAGTTTTCACCTCGGTTAAATTTATTCATAAATATTTTATTGTTTGTGTTATTGTAAGTAAGATTGTTTTCCTTATTTCTTTTTCAGGTAATTCATTGCTAATATATAGAAATGCTTCTGGCAGCACATCCTGCCAATGTGCTGAATTTGTTGATTAGATGTGTGTGTGTGTGTGTGTGTGTGTGTGTGTGTGTGTGTGTATAGTCTTTAAGATTTTTTAGGTATAAAATATGTCATCTGGAAATAGAACAGCTTTATTTCTTCCTGTTTAATTCTGATACCTTTTATTTTTTTCTCCTGCCTGGCTACAACTTCCAGTACTGTGCTGAATAGAAGTAATGAGAGTAAACGTCTTTGTCTTGTTCCTTATCTTAGAAGAATTTCTTTCACACTTTCACCATTGAGTATGATGTTATTTGTGGGCTCTCATATATGGCCTATATTATGTTAGGTGTGTTATTTCTATAAACCTAATTTCTTGAGTGTTTTTTTTTATCATAAATGGATGTTCAATTTTGTCAAATGCTTTTTCTGCTTCTATTGAAATAACCATATAATTTTTATCTTTCATTCTACCAATGCAATGTATCCCACTTATTGATTTGCATATGTTGCACTGTCCTTGAACCCCAGGGAGGAATCCCTCTTGGTCATGGTGTATGATCTTATTAAGTGTTGCTGAATTTGGTTTGTTAGTATTATGTTGGGAATTTTGTATATATATTTATTTATTTATCAGAGATTTAGTCCGTGGTTTTCTTTTCTAATAGTATACTTATCTGGCTTTGGTATTAGGGTAATAATGGCCTTGTAAAATGAGTTTAGAAGTGTTCTTTTGCTTCAATTTTTAGAACAGGGTGAGAAGGATTGACATTAATTCTTTAAATGTTTGGTAAAGTTCATTAGTAAAGCCATCTGCTCTTGTGTTTTTCCTTGTTGAGAGGGGTTTGATTACTGATTCAATCTCCTTACTCATTGCTGGTCTCTTTAGGTTTTTTCTTTTTTCTTGATTCAGTCTTGGTAGTTTGTATGTTTCTAGGAATTTATCCATTTCTTCTAGATTGCCCAGTTGTTGGCATATAGTTGTTCGTAGTAATCTCATATGTTCCTCTGTATTTATGTGGTATCAGTTGTAATCTCTCCTCTTTCATTTATAATTTTATTTATTTGGGACTTCTCTTTTTTTTTCTTTTGGTTAGTTCAGCTAAAGATTTGTCAATTTTGCTTATCTTTTCCAAGAACCAAGTCTTAATATTTTCTATTCTTTTCTTGTTATCTTGACTTATTTCTGTTTTTTATTATTTCCTTTCTATACTAAACTGGACTTAGCTTCTAATTTGTTCTTTTTCTAATTCATTCAGTTGATAGATTTATTTGAAATACTTCTTTTTCCTTGATGTATGTGTTTATTACTGTAAATGTCCCTCTTAGAACTGCTTTTGCTGCATTTCATAAGTTTTGGTATATTGTGTTTCCATTTTCATTTGTCTCAAGATACTTTTTTTCCATTTTAATTTCTTCTTTGATCCACTGGTTGTTCAGAAGTATTTTCTTCACTCCCATGCATTTGTGAATTTTCCAGTTTTCCTCCTGTTTGATTACTAGTTTCATACCATTGCAGTGAGAAAAGATTCTTGGTGTGATTTCAGTGTTCTTAAATGTATTAAGACTTATTTTGTGTCCTAACATATGATCAATCCTGGAAAATGTTCCTTGTGTGCTTGAGAGGAATGTGTATCCTGCTGCTTATGGATGGATGAACTATCCTATAGATGTCTTTTAGGTCCTTTTGACCTATAGTATGACTAAAATTTGTTGTTTACTTATTCGTTCTTTGGATGATACGTCTATTGTTGAGCATGGGGTATTAAAGACCTGGGCCAACTATTATGGTATTGCTGTTTATTTCCCTTTTTATTTCCATTAGTATTTGATTTATATATTTAGGTTTTCTGATGTTGGGGCATAAATATATGCAATTATTATATCTGCCTTATGGATTGACCCCTTTGTCGTTATATAATGACCTTCTTTGTCTCTTTTGGCCATTTTAAATTTAAAGTCTATTTTGTCTGATGTAAATATATCTACCACTCTTTTCTTTTGGTTACCATTTGCTTGAAATATCTTTTATCATCCCTTTACTTTAAGATGTGTGTTTCTAAGGCTAAAGTAAGTCTCTTGTAGACAGTGTATCATTGGGTCTGTGTTATTATTGGTTTTGGTTTTATGTTTTTATCTACTCAGTCATTCTGTGTCTTTTGACTGGAGAATTTAATTCATTTATATTGCCATTTGTTAATTGTTTTCAGATTGTTTGATAAATCCATTGTTCTTTCCTTCTTATCTTGTCTTCTGTTGTGATTTGATGACTTTTTGTGACAGTATATTTTGACTTTTATCATAATTTTTTTGTGTAACTACTACAGTTGACCCTTGAACAACACAGGTATAAACATCTACTTATATGTGGATTTTTTTCATAAATACTATGTGGTACTATAATTGTATTTTCTCTTCCTTATGATTTTCTTAACATTTTCTTTTATCTAGCTTATGTTATCTTAAGAATATAGTATATAGTACATATAAATACATAATATGTGTTTATCAACTATTTATGTTATCAGTAAGGCTCCTAGTCAACAGTAGGCTATTAGTAGTTAAGTTTTGGGTGAGTCAAATGTTATATGCTGTCAAATAACAAAAATTCAACCAAATAAATTTTAAAGATCTAATTGGAATTTATTTTTAAAAAAAATCATGAATCAGGCAGTACCCCATCTAGCAAGTAGAGGGGAGATCCAGAGGGCTACAGAAAAGGAAAGGTTTTTTAATGTATAAAGGAATAGAGGGGCTTGGGTGGCTCAGTTGGTTAAGAGTCCAACTGTTGATTTTGGCTCAGCTCATGATCTCACAATTGGTGAGATTGAGCCCCATGTTGGGCTCCATGCTGACAGTGCAGAGCCTGCTTGGGATTCTCTCTCCCACTCTCTCTGCCCCTCCCCCACTTGCACCCATGCATGCACACACTCATTCTCTCTCTAAAAAATAAATAAATAAATAAATAAATAAATAAATAAATAAATAAACATTTTAAAAATAAATGTAGAAAGGATGTAGGAAAATGGAAATTATTAGCAAAGAATTCATTGTTTTAGGCAAGATTTCACTCCTAGGAGGAACAGAAGGGATCTATCAGTGCTGACCACGAAATCTTCATGGTGACTAGTTAATGGTTACATTTATGGGGGGTTGAAACTGAGTTAGGTTAAATATTGTCTTGGTTTGGGGTGTCTGGGTGGCTCAGTTGGATAAGCATCCGACTTGAGCTCAGGTCATGATCTCACAGTTCGTGGATTTGAGCCCTGGATCAGGCTCTGTGCTGGCAGCTCAGAGCCTGGATCCTGCTTCAGATTCTGTGTATCCCACTCTCTCTCTCTCCCTCCCCCTCCCTCCATCTCATACTCTCTGTGTCTCTCAAAAATAAACATTTAAAAAAATTTTTTTAAAAATATTGTCTTGGTTTACTGACTTGGGACCTTAACCTAAGTGATGCTATTTGGGGCTTGTGTTTTTTTTAACAACATAGATTTTCAACTGCATTGGGGGGTCAGCACCCCTAACTCCTATGTTGTTCAAAGGCCAACCGTATGTTGTTGTTTTTGTAGTTATGATGAGGCTTACATAAAATATCTTATATTTATAACATTACCTGACATATAACCTGACAACTTAACTTGGCTACCATTAACTAAACTTTATATACTTTTACCTCTTTCCATCACATTAAGGTTATTGATATTACAACTTATTCATTTTTATACTGTGTATCCAATAACAAATTGCTGTGGTTATGAATAATTTTATTATGTCTGTTTTTTAACTTTTAAATTAGACTTGTGAGTGAATTATGAACCACCAATTTATTAGACAATGTGACTCTGAATATATATTTAGTATTATCAATGGATTTTATACCAATGTTATGTTTTTATTATTTAAGTAGCATTATTTTATTTCTACTTGAAGAACTCCCTATAGCATTTCTTATAAGGCAAGTCTAGTGATGATGAACTCTCTTACCTTCTTTTGTTGTTATTCAGGAAAGTCTTTATCTCTACTTCATTTCTGAAAAACAGAATTGTTCAGTATAGTATTCTGGTTGACAATTTTTTTCTTTAATTATTTTGAATATATCATTTCGTTCTCTCCTGACCTAGAAAGTTTCTGTTGAGACATCTTCTGACAGTTTTATGGTACGTTCCCTTATATGTGACTGTGTTTTTCTCTTGCTGCTCCCAAAAGTCTCTCTTTGTCTTTGACTTATTAAAATTAAATATAATGTGTCTGGTGTAACCATTGTTAGGCTTAACCTATTTGGAGTGCATTGCACCTCTTGAAGCTGGATTTCTATTTTTTCTCCATGTTTGGGAAGTTTTCAGCCATTATTGCTTTAAATATACTTTCTGTCCCTTTCTGTTTTTCTTCTTTTAGTATTTCCATAATACCTGTATTGTTTCCTTTGTTGATTTCTCATAAGCCCTGTAGGCTTTCCTTATTCTTTTTTATTCTCTTTTCTTTTTGCTTCTCTGACTGATAATTTCAAATGTCCTATCTTCTAGTTCATTGATTGTTTATTCTGCTTCTTCGAGTCTGCTATTGAAATTCTCTATTGAATATTTCAGTGCAGTCATTATATTCTTCAGCTCCAGGATTTCTGCATGATTTATTTTTATGGTTTCTATCTCTTTGTTGAATTGTTTACATCATTTTAAATTTGTTAAGACTTGTTCTGTGGCCTATATTCTCTACCTTGGAGAAAATTTCACAAGCGTTTGAGGAAAATGCATTTTGCTGTTGTCACATAGAGTGTTCTTTACATATCTGTTAGGTACAACTGGTTTAGAGTGTTGTTCACATCCTCAATTCCCTTATCCATTTCCTGATATTTTGTCTAGTTTCTCTGTCCATTATTGAAAGTAGAGTATTGAAGTCTTCAATCTTTATTGTAGAGATTTCTAATTCCCTCTTAAATTCTGTCAATGTTAGCCTCATAAATTTTGGAGCTTCAATGTTTGGTGAATATCTGTTTATAGCTGTTTTACTGGCTTGATTATTTGACCCTTTTATGAATATATAATGTCCTTTGTTATTTATAACAGTTTCTTATTTAATGTCTATTTTATATAATATAGTTACCCAGCTCTCTTTGGGTTTCAGTTTGCCTTGAATATCTTTGCATTCTTTCACTTTCAACCTATTTATGTCCTTACATCCAAAGTGAGTCTCTTGTAGATAGCATACACTTAGATCTTTCTTTCATCTATTCTGCCAATCTATCCCTTTTGTCTGGATAGTTTAATCCATTTACATTTAAAATAATTGCTATATGGAAGGACATACTTCTGCCATTTTGCTGTTTATTTTATGTTTGTCTTAGGCCCTTTTGCTCCTTATTTTCTCCTTTACTGCCTACTTCTGGGAAGGGAATCAAAACTTATTAGTACAAAATAGAATAATCAAGTTTTTATCCCCTTCTCATTTCCTCTGTGCATTCTATTATAGATATTTTCTCTATGATTACATGACCACTAACTGTAATATGCTAAATTTATAGCAATCTAATTATAATTAATGCCATCTTAACTTTAATCACATATAAAAACTCTACTCCTAAGCTGCTACAACCCCTCCTTTGTGTTATCAGTGTCACAAATTACAGCTTTACACATTGTGTGCCCAGTAACAGATTTCTAATGACTTCAATGCATTTCTTTTGAATTCTATAGAGAGTAAATGCTCAGTTACAAACCATGATTACAATGATGCTAGCTTTTATATTTGCTCTTGTATTTATCTTTACCAGAAAGCTAAGTCTGTATCTTTTTATGTTCATATAACTTCAAGTTACTGGTTAGTGCCCTCCTGTTTAATCTGTATGGTTCTTTTAACATTACTTAATGTTAGGGCAGGTCCATTGGAAATGGACTCCCTCATCTTTTGTTTATCTGTGAATATCTAAATTTCTCTATTACCTACAAAGGACAGTTTTGTAGAATTTGGCATTCTAATTTGATTTTTTTTCCTTTCATCACTTTAAATATTTTCTCTACTACCTTCTGTCCTCCAAGGTTTCTGATGAGAAATAATCTTAGTGAGGACAACCTGCATGTTACAAGTCTTCCTTCCTGCTCAAGATTCTTTTGTTGTCTTTGTCTTTCAGTAGGTTTATTATAATATGTCTTAGGGTGGGTCTCTTTAGTTTATCACAGTTGAAGTTCGTTGAGGTTCTTGGATAGGTTGATTTATATACTTCATACAATCATGTACTTTAAAAAATTAATTCTAGTATAGTTAACATATAGTGTTATATTAATTGTAGGTGTACAATATAGTAATTCAACAATTCTATACTTCATTCAGTGCTCATCAAGATAACTGTGCTTTTAATCCCCTTCACCTATTTCACCCGTCTGTCACCCGCCTCCCCTCTGAAAACCATCTGTTTATTCTCTGCAGTTAAGAGTCTGTTTTTTTGGTTTGGCTCTTCTTTTCCTTTGTTTTGTTTGCTTGTTTCTTTGTTTCTTAAATTCCACATACCAGTGAAATCATATGGTGTTTGTCTTTCTCTGCCTGATTTATTTCACTTAGCATTTATACTCTCTAGATATATCCATTTTGTTGCAAATGGCAAGATTTCAATCATTTTTATGGCTGAATAATATTCAATTTTGGACATTTTTTTGCTGCTATTTCTTCAAATAATGTTTACGTTCTTTTCTCTTACCTATTTCTAGGATTCCTGAAGGTAGATATTGGTCTGTTTCATGGTTTCATGTAGGTCCCAAAGATGCTTATCATTTTTCTTCATTCTTTTTTCTTTCTACTCCTGACACTTGAAAATTTCAATTTTCCTATCCTCAGCTTCCCAGATTTTTTGCTGTGTATGCTCAAATATGCTACTGAACCACTGTAATAATTTTTTCAATAAAATTATTGCAAATTTCACCTTCAGATTTGTGTTTTTTAATAATTAGTTTTTTGTTGATATTCTCATTTTGTTCATATATCATTTTCCTGATTTCCTTGATTCTTAGTCCTTACTTTTCCCTTACCTCTGAGCATATTTAAGATAGTTGCTTTAAGCCTTTGCCTATTAAGTCTGATGTCTTGGCTTCCTCAGGGTTGGTTTCTGCAAATTTATATTTAGTACCTTTGTTTTTTTTAAATATGAAATTTATTGTCAAATTGGTTTCCATACAACACCCAGTGCTCATCCCAAAAAGGTGCCCTCCTCAATACCCATCACCCACCCTCCCCTCCCTCCCACCCCCCATCAACCCTCAGTTTGTTCTCAGTTTTTAAGAGTCTCTTATGCTTTGGCTCTCTATATTTAGTTCCTTTGAATGAGCCATGCTCTCCTATTTCTTTGTATGTTTTGTGATTTATTTTTGTTAAAAATTGGGTGTTTTATTATTTTTTAAAAAATATTTTTTTAATGTTTATTTATTGAGAGACAGAGACAGAGCATGGGCATGGGGAGGGACAGAGAGAGGAAGAGACACAGAATCTGAAGCAGGCTCCAGGCTCTGAGCTGTGGGCACAGATCCCAACATGGGGCTTAAACTCACAAACCGTGAGATCATGACCTGAGCTGAAGTTGGATGCTTACCCAACTGAGCCACCGAGCCTCCCCTAGTGTTTTATTATTTTAATTTGGTACTCTGGAAATCAGAATTCCCCATGGATACTAGATTGCTTTTGCTTTTGTTATCTATGGTACAAGTGTGTAGATTTTTGTTTCTTTTGTGAGATTTCCAAACATTTTTTGTAAAGAATGTAACAATATCCTTGTATGTGATTACTGGAGTGTTTGTTCCTTTAGCTCACATTCAGCTAAGGTTTTGACAGAGATTTCCTTGAATGCCAGGAGCTAGAGCAAACATAAAACAGCACAAAAATTCAAAACAAAACACAGAGAACAAACACATCAACCAGTGTGTTTGCAAATGGTACTTTGGTGGGCATTCCTTTACCACTTAGTTAGGCTTGCTCAGAGCCTAGAAATCAGCCCAAAGTGAAAGCTTAAGGGTTTTTATGGGATTTTTCTAAGCATGCTTCTGACTGGGCATACATGTGGCTTTTTAGATGTACCTTTGTCCACACCTGCTTTTGTACATTCTAATTGACCCCAGCCAGGTTAGAAGAGATGTACACAGTAATTTGTGAGTAAGGTCCATGCTGTCCCCTCTGGTTCAAGGAGAACTTTGAACTGGGCTACAGATCAAGACCAAAACTGCCACCAGGCTAGAAAGAGAGTGGGGAAAGAATGATTAAAAATGCCACAAATCTTACCTGTCATTTGAAGAGACTGTTTCTTGATTTGGGCATTTTCTTTATTGCTATAAACCTTTGATTGTTTTGTAGAGCTCCTACAGAGTAGAAAGTTGGTGAAGAAAGCTTTTGGTTATTTTTTTTTTTTGGAATGTTATTATTGGGGAATGAAGGCTTGGAGTTTCAGAATCTGCCTTTTTGCTGACATCCTCTATGCTATTAGTTTTCGTTTGTACTTTCATTTTTTTCATTTGTCAAAAAATGCTTGAACATAAATTTAAAAGCAAACACTTTGACTTCTGCCTAGGAAAGAAGAGAATTTAGTTTTCTTATAGTTCAGCTCTCCTACATGGATCTTCCCCACTCTTTCCATTCCCCCAGAGTAGTGACATCAGTAAGATATTTTAGACTCAATCTTCAACAGTAGAGATGCCCTCAAATGTCTGGTTATCCCCATCTCTCCATTCTCATTTCAGTGTGGGGTGATAAAACATGATTGGAGCTCTGTGTGCTGGAGCTCCATGTGGTTGCTCTTTTCCATACTGCCTCTCTCCTAGGTACTTATATCCTTGTGGTTTTTCCCACTACACAAGAGCACTCACATTCTTCTGTGTTCTAGAAGCTAGACCTTCCTTCAAAATCATCACAAACTTTTCCAGGGCTGGTAGATGGGTTGAAGACTCTTATCCTGTGAATCTTCTTTGGAAGATCCTCTTCACTCTGGGGGAGAACAGAGGAGAGTAGTAGGGAGAAAGAAAGTGAAAAGGATTACCATTGGTTAGGAGAGGAATTGCCTTTGTTGTAGTTTATTGTGGAGCTTCCATGAGAAAGTCTGTATTGTGGGTAAGTTGTCAGAGTCTATTGCTATGCTCCCAGCAACTGTTGGTACAGCAGTGTCACCCCAGTCTCCCAAGTCCAATAGGTAGAGCATGGGCTTTGCTGGAAGATCTGGGTTCATATCCATGCTATTCATGGAAATTGTGCCAAATTCCTTGACCTGCGAGAGCCTGTTTTTTCATCTGTAAAATAGGAATGATGCTAATATCATTGGATTGATTTGGAATTGGAAATAATGCATATAAAGTGCTTCATAAATAGTGCTCTATGAATGATCATCCTGACATAGTTATAATCATCTATTCTTAGTTTCCTCACCATCTGTTGATAGTTTTAGATGAAACTTAGAGGAGGCAGTAAAAATGATAAAGGGAAGATGTCCTTGGATATGAGGACCACACATATAAATATGACATTTAGGATGTTTATTGACAAAGTTATCACTGGAGGAAAGAGGAAGGGCCTCCTTGTGGGTTCCTCGAATTCACATGACATGAACTGTCAGATCCAGAAAAAGAATCCAGGCCAGGGAATCAGACAGTTTTACCCCTTAACATCCATAGGATCTTGACCAAGACTCTTAGTGACCCTCACATTTGCCAATCATAACCTGGAATAGTGCAGAACTATAGAGATGTTGGATTGCAAAGATCATTGAACCCTGAGCTGGTAAGACTCATTTAAGGGCTTCCTGCTTAGACAGAAGGAGACATCATAAGGCTCTAACCTGCTTGAGCATCTTCACCAACTAGGAACTAAAGTGGGAGCCTATGAGTGTGAGAAACTGAAAATTAGAAGAGGAAGTGGCTTTTCCTGTGGCTTTCCCTGCTGGTCAGAGCATGATGGTGACAGAAGATCAGTATCCTAGGTCTATTCCTATCTCTCCCCTTGCAGTGGTGCTGGAATAGGCCTTCTGTGTCTAGAGTGGCTCAGCTTTGAAGGATGAAGGGAAATTAAATAGTCTGAGTAGCATAGCCTCCCTTGCCTGAGGTGCAGGCTCCTGTTGGGAATGTCTTTTCCTACTCTGTGAGTGCTGGAAAACATGAAAGTATGAACAGAATCTGTGTGTGTGTCATGAGGAATGGTTGGCAGGTCAGACTTTGGCCTACAAATGGATCCCCAACCTAAGGAGGTATGTCAGGATAGCTCTGATACCCAAGAATCCAGAGTCCATTAAAGAATTACAGGGAAAGCTTGGGTCACTCTCTCAGCCTAGATGTATTGCTTTCCAGAGGTATTTGATGGAATGTGATGCAAGAAAACCCTGTCTTGCATCCCACTACACACCTTTAAGGGGTAGAAGAGGACAGTGTTAATGGTTATTCCAAAGGGAAGTGGGGGGCCAAGAGTGCCAACATTTCAAAATCAGAATGTGTTTTCCAATGAATGCATCCTCCTTCATTTCTTGTCTCCCTACCATGGCCAAACCAACCATCCTGGTTTGCCACCCAAAGTCCTTAATCCATGAAAGTCACTTGGTCCCAAGGACACAGGCCTGGTTATTCAACCTCCCCACCATTCACACTGATGAAAATCACCACCAGGGTGGTGGGTATGTGGCAGGCTTCAGTTATGTGGGATGCAGAGGAGCTTGCTAAAGGGACTATGGGAGGTGGGGACAGAAACTGCTTTCCTGATGATTGTCTTTCATCCCTCTGACTCAAGTCTTTGTTTTCAGGTCAGACAATGCAAACAGCATTTGGAAGGACATTTATAAATTTGTGGATGATCTGGTGAAGAGGTTTCCAAAGTAAGGCTTCTCCATGCTCCAGGGTATTTTCTTCTGCCAGACGGGTACACAGCTGCTTAGACTCAGTGGGCATGGGAGTCCCTCAGGCCAGGAGCACAGAGCCCATGGTGGTGTTCTGAAAAAGGGAAAAAGGAAAATCACACTGATTCCATTAGTTCTTAGCAGCTTTCACTGACTCTTGCTGGAGAGTCAGTCCACATTAAGGGGGACACAGTCTGCTTCTGAGGACTTTACAGGCTTGGAGAGGAAGTTAAAGCAGACTGACTCAGTAACCGAAAACCTGGTTAAATGATGCTGAAGGCCAAGAGAAAGGGACAAAAGTCTTGCATGGCAATATGGAGGAAAAAGCAAGAATTCCTAGAGAAAAAGCCAAGGATAGCTACCTAGAAGATGTGGACATTTGAACTAGGCCTTGAAAGATAGGGGAAGACAGGATAACAGGAACCATCAAAGAGGCTTCTTGTGATGGGAATAGTCTGTTTGGCTGCAGAGTAGGTTTAGTCAGGAGAAGACCCAGAGATGAGGCTGGACAAGTAAGCCAAAAGCCAAGAACATAGGGGCTCATTATGCCAGACCACAAGCTTGAATTTCCTGCTGTGCGCAATAGGTGGGTATAGGATTTTTGAGCAGGGGTCTCACATGATCGAGGTTGTGCTTCAAGAAAAGAATTCTTATTATAGTGGATAAAATGAGCTGGATCAAGAGCCAAGAACAATAAGAAGTTCAGCTAGGGACCTATTGTACCAATTTATCTAAGTGATAATGAGGGTCAACAGGCCAGAAGACAGTGGCCAGAGGATGGAAAGAGAGGGATTTAGATAAATGGCTGCCAAGAAAGAGAATTAATTTCTTTGACAAGAGAAGGAAGTACAGAAGGAGTTAGGAGAGAAAGGAATGAAGGTCCAAAGAATGTAGAAGAGAGACCAGGGGGAACCCCTCATGCAGGAATGTGCAGGTGTCTATCTCCTTGCAATGTACTGTTCACATGGCTTGGGGTGTGTGTGTGTGTGTGTGTGTGTGTGTGTGTGTATGTGTGTCTGTCTGTCTGTCTGTCTTTTGGAATACTGTAAGAATGTAAGAGTGTAAGAATGGATCAGGATGCCATCTTGGCATTCTATTCTAAGGAGGCCACACATCTTACAGTCTAAAAAATTTTTCACTAAATTTACGGCAACTTTCAGGTTTGGGAAATGGGTCCCAAAGCAGAAGAGTTGTGGTGGGAAGTATAGAAATTGACATAGACCCCCTCATTGGCTGCCTTGAGCCTTGTTTTTCTGAGCTTCATTGGTTTCATTTCGAGCCTGTGTTGATAGCGTCTCACAAGCACATGCTTCCTCCACAGTTCAAAAATGAGGATGTCCTTAATCACCTACTCCACACAGAGCCACACCATCATGAATCTTACCCCTGACAGGTAAGCGCTGATATGATCCCCAATGGCAGACCTAGGAAACCAGGTCTCAGGGAGAGCTAAGAGGCTGAGGGGTTCCCTGAAACCACAGTGGGGAGCCCACTGGTGTGCAGACTGGGCTGGCCTGGACTTCTTTCCTTGTGCACCCTGATCCTTAGCTTTGGGCCCCCAGCTCTCTCTGACCCCTGGCTGCACTGACACTGGCAGACTATGTGCTGCTAGACCTCTCCACCCCTCTAAGCCCTGACCTACAGCTGTCCTGAGTTCTTCCCTCCATGCTCTTCCCTTTTCTTAGAATGGGCTAGCTAGGATTCCCAGGATTTTAGGGAGCAGATGTGCAGGTCCTTTATGAACAGTGATATGAGTCTGACACCTACTGTTGTTATATGTCACTTTCTGCCCTGAGCCAGTGTGTAAGGAGGGGTGGGTGGAAGACAGATCAGAACCAGGGAGGAAGAGATCGGCAGCAACAAAGCATTGATGTTTTCAGTGGAGGGAATTTTGCTCCCTTGGTGGGTCTAAACCCATGAGTGGGGTCCTGAACATCAGGCTGGGATAGGGTGCTTGAGGAAGATAAGACATATGCCTGCGTACTAGGTGGGCCATGGTGAGCCCAGCAGTTTGGGCAAAAGTCTGGAAGTTATGGAGCTTCTGAATAGCTGGTTAAGGAGGTTAAGATTCCCATGGACACAAATGACTGGAACCCAATGAAGCACCAAAGAGAGGTTGAGCACCTCTTAGGACTAGATGGGCCCCAATATTTGTGGCACAGAGCTACCATTCAGGACCATGGAGAGAAGCCAGGCATAGCAGAGTGGTGGTGTCAATGCTTGGAGGTAGCAGCACTCTTCTGCCTGACTCCAGGACAAGCAGGGAGAGAGGGCTGGCTGCCCCAAGCACTAGTGGAGGCACAAATTTGTGCATAGGTGGGGTTTTGCATTCAGGACAGAGAGACCTGAGTAGGTTGAAAGTGGAAGGAAGCAAGTCCATTGGGAGAGATGCTGGCAGGTGGCAGAGAGATGCAGGGCTGCTGGGCAGGGGGCTCTGGAGGAAGAGCTGCCCACTGGGGAGGGTAAGACCTCTGCCTCCTCCAAGGTGGGGGGCTCAGGGCCCAGATGTGAGAAGCTGTGGCGGGGAGGGGGCTCAGGGAGGACCCGCCTGGTCCTCTCTGGAGCGTGAACACAGTAATGTCTTCCCTGATTCAGGGTTCAGGAGTGGGAATGGGGCCAGGGGCATGGAAACTATGAAATTATGTTTTTCTGAGGAAGTAATGTTTTAAGGGAAGGAGTGTAGCTGAGGGTGTTAGGAGCCTGTATTCCTTCCAAATGCAGAGCTAGGAGTAGGGCTGGAGGGGCAGCACTCCCTTAAGGGCACTGGCTCAGGCAACCATATGCCTGACCAGGAGGCTCCTGGGCCATAGACTGGGGAAGCATGAGAGTCGCCCCAGATTTGGGGGCTCAGTTAAATAAACTTCCAAAATGTGGCAAGAGGAGGGAGAATATTTTTGCTGGGCCGGGTAGCACCTGGTTTGATCTCCACTGGCCATGGGTGCCAGGCCTCACCTCCTGGGCCGGGTGGGGCTAGACCTGGAGCTCTCAGGTCTCACCCCACAGCAACATCTCCACTCCCCACAGTAAGAAGCCCTCTCAGGGTCCCAGCTCTCCTAGCCTTGCTGTGCCAGCTCAGCTTGTCACATGGGATTAGCCTGAACCTAGGTCCCCAGTCCCACCTGTGAAATCCCCCTTAACAGCAGCCACCTGGCCACATACCCATGGCGGCCAGGGGAGCACTGCCCCTCCACCTGCATGGGCAGCCCTCGAGGCACTTCCCCAGCTTTTGGCCTTTTTCTTCAGGAGTATGTAAGCCCAGGAGCCCTAGTTCTCTCATTAAGGAGCTTTCTCCTTCCTTTGGTGCCAATCCAGAAGGGGAAGAGGCTTGGGGCAGGTGCAAGTCAATCTCAGGATTCTGTGACAGGGGAGGATGGGACAGAGCAGAGCTATCAGCAGGATGACCTTTTCCAAACTCAGCCTTACCTGCTAAAGGAAGAGTGTGCCTTCCCAAGGGACCCGGTAGGTGCTAGCAGCCCTTCCAGTCACACTGTGAGTGCAGATTCACAGTGGCACATCCATGAGTGTGCCCCACGTTCACCACGGATGGTCAAGGCAGGGCTCTTGAGGGTCCCCCAGGTAGTGTGCCTGAAACAGTGGTGAGTGCAGAGAAAGCCAGGCCATACCCATGGGAGCAGCAGAGCAGCCTCCCCCCACCCCATGCTCACCAGATGGGGGACAGAGAAGGCCTGAGCAAGGCCTGTTCATATCGAGGACACAGAGCATAAGGTCATAACCAGGCTACTTGACTTGTATCCTGTCCCGACTAGACAGGTCTTCACAGTGCACAGTGGCTCCAGGACAGCTTGGGATGCTTGTAAATTCAACCCCAGATTATACCTCAACCCCTTTTCTAATTTTTTTTTCAGAAGTAAAATACATAATAGTCTTGAAAAAATTCAGAATATAGTGCCTACCGGAGCCGCAAACATGCATGAAGGATTTAAAAAGGTACCGAATCTAGAGCTCTGAGGATCTCTGCTTTATGGAGTTCTTAGATTATCCTGGGCCCTCCCACCGCCCTCTCCAACACTCCTTCATTTCCTTGCAGGCAAATGAGCAGATTGAAAAAGAAATCTATGGAGGTAAGCTTCCTGGTGACTTCATTACGGGCAGGTGTGGGGACAGAGCCAGGCCTGGACCTCAGCAAGGTGCAGACCCTCCTCGGCCCCTTCCTAGCGCTGACTCTTGGAGCAAGGTGCTTGCCCTCTCTGTTCCACAGGTTCCTCCTCTGTGCAGTGAGGATGAAAACCACCCCCAGTGATGAGTCTCAGAACCACATGGGATCATGTGTGTACTTTCTAGGCTCTTGGTAACTGTGAGGTGCTTGACCAACACTTGGGCTGCCTGAACAAGAAAAAAGGAAGCCAGGGAAACCAAGAGCAGAAGGATTCCATTTTCAGAAAAAAAGAGCTGGGTTTACCCTTTGCCGCCCACACTTTGTCTGTATCACATTTCTGGCCCTGGCTCCTTTTTCCTTCAGTTCTTTCCCTTCGGCTGATGTCCTGTAACTGTGTCTCCAACACTGGAAAAGGCTGTGCTCTACCCAGAACTGTCTTCATCTAAGAGAGAGAAGTCTCCTTCTCCCTCCAGGACTGGGATGCTAGCTCTCCAGGCACTTCTGATGGCAGGTGCTCAGGTCTGGGCACTTCTTCCTTGGAGGAGGAAGTATGGGGAGCAGTGTTGTGGCCCCAGCAGCCTGCAGAGAGTCACTTTGTGTATCTTTACCAATGAAGTTACTCCCCATTTCCCCTGCAGGCAACAATGCTCCCAGTCTGATTATTGGTCTGACCGCAGGACCACTGACACCAAGGACATTTGAGAAGACTAAGTCTGAAGTGAGTCCAACCCATCAGTACCAGCGTTTTGCCCCATGTATTTGGTACTTTCTACTCAAAGGGTTCTTTCTCTTAGGCTGAGAAGGCTCGTGAAAGGGGCGCCAAAGTTTATTCTGTGGGTGTAAAAGACTATAAGAATGACCAGGTAATTCAGAACAGGTAACCTGGTGCCCCTTGCGAGCCCAAGTGGGGTATGCTTTCAAAGTCAGCTTTCCCAAAGGTGGTCCTGTAACCCACCCCGGTGTCTGGACAGCAGATAGCCACTCCAGAAATGAATAACAGCGTGTAAAACCTGCCCACCAGCAGTGGAGGCAGAAGAGCTTTCCCTTCCATAAGTGTGGGCTGCTGCCTGACAGCAGGGTCTGGCTCTTGGAGTCTAATATGGCATAAGGGAAGAGACTGTCTTCTGGGGTGGAGATTTCTTTGTCCTCAAGCCCAGGCCATGTGCCCAAAGTGCCTCCTCTCTCTTGTAGCTAAAAGACATTGTAGAAAGAAATGACCAATTTTATGGGGTAAACAGTGGATTCGAGTCCCTGGAAGACATCGTTAACATGGTGAGTGTGGGCTAAATGTGAGAAGAGCAATGGGATGGCTTCTCACCATGTCCCTCCCCCCATGTCACTATCCCTGACCTGCCACCCCTCTCTCTATTTCCAGCTGGTGGTAAATTCCTGTCATGAAATTATGGCTGGGGAGAGTTACTTTGTTTGTGTAGGAGGTAAGAGCTATAGTCACTGTTCTAGCAGAATGGAGAGTGGTGGGCGGGGTGGGGGGGCTCTGTGAGGTGTGTGAATATGTGGCATGTGGGTAGTGTGTGGGTGTCTTGAGTGTGTTGTGCATGTGTAGCATGGTAGTGTAGAAATATGTTGGATATATGAGTGTGCCTGGGGTATACAAGTGTGTCTACATTTGATTGGAGTGTGCATGTCAAGCATGGGTTGTGGTGTGCTTGTGTGTGTAATTATTTTCCCCATTATTATTGAGATATAACTGACAAACACCTGTGTATAAGTTTAAGGTATTCCATATAATGACTTGACATGCATATATTGTAAAATGATTACCACAATAAGATCTTTGTAATTACTTTTTTTAATCTCAAAACCAAAAGTTTAATACAAAATAAGAATAAAGTATATTTAAAAACCTTCAACAAACACTTCAAAATGAAATCTGAGAACATATTAAAAGAACAAAACATCAAGACTAATTAGGGGCCACCCATGCAATACAAGTCTGATTCAATAGTTCAAATATCAATGTAACTTACCATATCAGCAATGTGGAGAAGAGAAACATGATTATCTCAGTGGATGAATAAAAGAATTAGAGGGGGGGGAAGAGTTAAGGTGGTGAAGGAGTAGAGGGATCCTATGCTTGCCTTGTCCCTTCAACATAGCTAGATAAATATCAAATCATTCTGAGCACCCAAAAAATTGATCTGAGGGCTGAGAAAATAAACTGCACATTTAGAGGGAGAAAAATGGCCACATTGTTAAATGTAGGAACTGCAGAGAGTTTATTCAGGGCAGAAAAGAACTGCATGTGCTCTGGAGGGGAGGGAGCCTTGATCATGGAGACAGAGAGTGGGGGGAGGGGGAGAGAGAGAGAGAGAGAGAGAAAGCAGAGTGCAGGGGATTGCACAAGAGAAACTCTTCCCCAAAACCATGGACTGGGAAAAGGAGAGGGACTGACTACCACAAGGTTTTATAAGCAGCAGAGCTCAAAGGCTGAAGTTTTAGAAGTCCACGCCATTGCCAGGGTCGTACCTGGTGGGCTTAGTAGTGCTCTTATGGGGAAGGAGACCAGAAGCCCAGGAGTGGGCAGTGTGGTCTGAGGATCCCCCGAGACACACAGGGAGACAGTTCCTCTTCTTGGAATGCATTTGGGAGAGGTGGCATGGCTTCCCAGGAAAAAAAGAGCTGGTGGGCACCAACATGCTGCCCTGCTCACTAGAATAGGAACAGAGACACTTGCTGAAGGCAGCAAACCTTGGTTATGGCTTTTTCTGTGCTTTACCATAAACGTCAAACCACTGCACAGTCATGCAACTGTTTTTCTGGCACAAATAAATACCAGCCATAGCACAGCAAGACTCTCCCCCAGAGGATCAGCGTGGGTCCATGCCACACCAGGTCCCTAAATTTGGAGCTCTGAAACCCAGTCACATGCCTGAGATAAAACACAGGAGTACTGTGCTGCCGGCAGACAGACGGCTCAGACAGACAGGGTGAAGGCAGCGTTCTGACATAAATCTGGGATACAAGAGTCGAGATTGTTTGCTCTTCTGTGATGGCTTCCTGAATAGTGGCAGGTGTGTACTCCCCTCTCCAGGGATGAAAGAGTGGGATGACACCATTTTCCGCCTGCACATTAATACAAACAGACTTCGGTGAGCAGCACATCAACTCCACCGGAGGCTGCAGCGACTTACACCAAGCCCCGCCCCACTGCACCTGCAGATACATCTTTACAAGGACAAGTCACTCTGAATACCAGCACAACAGGCCCCTCCCCCAGAAGACTGGAACAAACCCCCTGCATGCACCAAGTTCAGTGATCATATACAGTGCTCCAAAGCTTCAGCCTAGAGGAAATAAGATCTAGCTTCTTTTAACAAGCAGACCAAAACACACCTAAAACTTTCCATATAGTGGACAAGGTCCAACCACTCTGTACTGTAAGCAAGGAAAAACTCTGCAGAGGACTGACTTGAGGGACGGAGCAGCCAAAACACAACAGTAGAGTCCACACTCTGAAACATTTCCTGAAGCACCAGGCACAAGTCAGTATAGAACCCCTTCTTATTATAGCCATTACTCTCAGGAGCAGGAATATAACAGCCTTTCCTAACACACACACACACACACACACACACACACACACACACACAAAACAGTGACCTAGACAAAAATGACAAGATGGGGGTATTCATCCCAAAAGAAATAACAGGAAGAAATCACAGCCAGGTATTTAATCAAAACAGATATGAGTAAGATTCCTGAACCAGAATTTAAAACAGTAATCACAATGGATAATAGCTTGGCTTAAGAAAACCATAGAAGACACTAGAGAATCCCTTATTACAGAAATAAAAGAACTAAAATCTAGTTAGGCTGAAATTAAAAATGCTGCAACCAAGATGCAAAACCGACTGGGTACAATGCAGAGGATGGACAAAATAGAGGAACAAATCAGTGATATAGTAGATAAAATTATGGGAAATAATGAAGCTGAGAAGAAGAGGGGAAGAAAAGTATTGGATCATGAATGTGGACTTAGGGAATTCAGCAACACCTTAAAGTGTAGTAACATACCATAGGAATCCCAGAAGAAGAGAGGGGAAAGGGGGCAAAAAGGTTTATTTGAGCAAATTTAACTGAAACCTTCCCTTATCTGGGGAAGGAAACAGACATCAAAACCCAAGAGGCACAGAGAATTCTCATGAAATTCAACAAAAGCCAGTCATCACTTAGACATATCATTCATAAAATACACAGACAAGGAAAGAATCTTGAAAGCAGCAAGGGAAAAGAAGTCCTTAACCTACAAGGGAAGACAGATCAGGTTCATGGCACATCTGTCCACAGAAACTTGACAGTATAGAAGGTAGTGGCATGATATACAAACTGTGCTGAATGGGGAAAATATGCAGCCAAAATGACTTTATCCACCAGGCTGTCATTCAGAATAGGAGAGATAAAGAGTTTCCCACACAAAAACTAAAGGAGTTCATGAACGCCAAACCAGCTCTGCAAGAAATACTAAAGGGGACTCTTTGCGTGGGAATGAAAGAGCAAAAGCAACGAAGAGTATAAAGGAAAAAAAGACATCACCAGAAACACCAACTTTATAGGTAACATGATGGCACTAAATTCATATCTATCAGTAATCACTCTTCAATGTAAATGGACTAAATGCTCCAATCAAAAGACACTGGGTATCAAATAGATTCAAACAATCAAACAAACAAACAACACCCATCTATATGCTACCTACAAGAGACTTATTTTAGACCTAAAGACACCTCCAGATTGAAAGTGAGGGGATGGAGAATAATCTGTCATGCTACTGGAGATCAAAAAAAAAAAAAAAAAGCCAGAGTACCATACTTATATCAGATGAACTAGATTTTTTTTAATATGAAATTTGTTGTCAAATTGGTTTCCATACAATACCCAGTGCTCATCCCAACAGGTGCCCTCAGTGACTATCACCCACCCTCCCCACCCTCCCACCCCCTGTGAACCCTCAGTTTATTCTCAGTTTTTAAGAGTCTGTTATGGTTTGGCTCTCTCCCTCTCTAACTTTTTTTTTCCTTCCCCTCCCCCACGATCTTCTGTTAAGTTTCTCAGGATCCACATAAGAGTGAAAACATATGGTATCTATCTTTGTCTGTAGGACTTATTTCACTTAGCATAACACTCTCCAGTTCCATCCATGTTACTACAAAAGGCCATATTTCATTCTTTCTCATTGCCAAGTAGTATTCCATTGTGTGTATAAACCACAATTTCTTTATCCATTCATCAGTTGATGGACATTTAGGCTCTTTCCATAATTTGGCTATTGTTGAAAGTGCTGCTGTAAACATTGGGGTACAAGTGCCCCTATGCATCAGCACCTCTGTATCCCTTGGGCAAATTCCTAGCAGTGCTATTGCTGGGTCATAGGGTAGGTCTATTTTTAATTTTTTGAGGAACCTCCACACTGTTTTCCAGAGCAGCTGCACCAGTTTGCATTCCCACCAACAGTGCAAGAGGGTTCCCATTTCTCCACATCCTCTCCAGCATATATAGTCTCCTGATTTGTTCATTTTAGCCACCCTGACTGGTGTGAGGTGGTATCTCAGTGTGGTTTTGATTTGTATTTCCCTGATGAGGAGCGACATTGAGCATCTTTTCATGTGCCTGTTGGCCATCTGGATGTCTTCTTTAGAGAAGTGTCTATTCATGTTTTCTGCCCATTTCTTCACTGGATTGCGTGTTTTTGGGGTATGGAGTTTGGTGAGTTCTTAATAGGTTTTGGATACTAGCCCTTTGTCTGATATGTCATTTGCAAATACTTTCCCATTCCGTTGGATACCTTTTAGTTCTGTTGATTGTTTCCTTTGCAGTGCAGAAGCTTTTTATCTTGATAAGGTCCCAGTAGTTCATTTTTGCTTTTAATTCCCTTGCCTTTAGAGATGTGTCAAGTAAGAAATTGCTACGGCTGAGGTCAGAGAGGTCTTTTCCTGCTTTCTCCTCTAGGGTTTTGATGGTTTCCTGTCTCACATTCAGGTCCTTTATCCATTTTGAGTTTATTTTTGTGAATGGTGTGAGAAAGTGGTATAGTTTAATTCTTCTGCATATTGCTGTCCAGTTCTCCCAGCACCATTTGTTAAAGAGACTGTCTTTTTTTCCATTGGATATTCTTTCCTGCTTTGTCAAAGATTAGTTGGCCATACTTTTGTGGATCCAATTCTGGAGTCTTTATTCTATTCCATTTGTCTATGTGTCTGTTTGTGCCAATACCATCCTGTCTTGATGATTACAGCTTTGTAGTGGTGTCTGAAGTCTGGGATTATGATGCCTCCCGCTTTGGTCTTCTTCTTCAATATTACTTTGGCTATTCGGGGTCTTTTCTGGTTCCATACAAATTTTAGGATTGCTTGTTCTAGCTTTGAGAAGAATGCTGGTGCAATTTTGATTGGGATTGCATTAAATGTGTATATAGCTTTGGGCAGTATTGACATTTTAACAATATTTATTCTTCCAGTCCATGAGCATGGAATGTTTTTCCATTTCTTTGTATCTTCTTCAATTTCCTTCATAAGCTTTCTATAGTTTTCAGCCTACATATCTTTTACATCTTTGATTAGGTTTATTCCTAGGTATTTTATGATTCTTGGTGCAGTTGTGAATGGGATCAGTTTCTTTATTTGTCTTTCTGTTGCTTCATTATTAGTGTATAAGAATGCAACTGATTTCTGTACATTAATTTTGTATCATGCGACTTTGCTTAATTCATGTATCAGTTCTAGCAGACTTTTGGTGGAGTCTATCGGATTTTCCATGTCATCTGCAAAAAGTGAACGCTTGACTTCATCTTTGCCAATTTAGATGCCTTTGATTTCCTTTTGTCGTCTGATTGCTGATGCTAGAACTTCCAACACTATGTTAAACAATAGCAGTGAGAGTGGACATCCCTGTCGTGTTCCTGGTCTCAGGGGGAAAGCTCTCAGTTTTTCCCCATTGAGGATGATATTAGCTGTGGGCTTTTCATAAATGGCTTTTATGATGTTTAAGTATGTTCCTTCTATCCCGACTTTCTTGAGGGTTTTTATTAAGAAAGGATGCTGAATTTTGTCAAATGCTTTTTCTGCATTGATAGGGAGGATCATATGGTTCTTATCTTTTCTTTTATTAATGTGATGTACCACATTGATTGATTTGCGAATGTTGAACCAGCCCTGCAGCCCAGGAATGAATCCCAGTTGATCGTGGTGAATAATTTTTTTTATCTGCTGTTGAATTCGATTTGCTAGTATCTTATTGAGAATTTTTACTTCATATTCATCAGGGATATTGACCTGTAGTTCTCTTTTTTTGCTGGGTCTCTGTCTGGTTTAGGAATCAAAGTAATGCTGGCTTCATAGAATGAGTCTGGAAGTTTTCCTTCCCTTTCTATTTTTTGGAACAGCTTGAGAAGGATAGGTATTATCTCTGCTTTAAATGTCTGGTAGAATTCCCCAGGGAAGCCATCTGGTGCTGGACTCTTATTTGTTGGGAGATTTTTGACAACTGATTCAATTTCTTTGCTGGTTATGGGTCTGTTCAAGTTTTCTATTTCTTTCTATTTGAGTTTTGGAAGTGTGTGGGTGCTTAGGAATTTGTCCATTTCTTCCAGGTTGTCCAGTTTGTTGGCATATAATTTTTCATAGTATTCCCTGATAATTGCTTGTATTTCTGAGGGATTGGTTGTAATAATTCCATTTTCATTCACAATTTTATCTATTTAGGTCATCTCCCTTTTCTTCTTGAGAAGCCTGGCTAGAGGTTTATCAATTTTGTTTCTTTTTTCAAAAAAACAATTCTTAATTTCATTGATGTGCTCTACAGTTTTTTTTAGATTCTATATTGTTTATTTCTGCTCTGATCTTTATTATTTATCTTCTTCTGCTGGGTTTGGGGTGTTTTTACTGTTCTGCTTCTATTTCCTTTAGGTGTGCTGTTAGATTTTGTATTTGGGATTTTTCTGGTTTCTTGAGATAGGCCTGGATTGCAGTGTATTTTCCACTCAGGACTGCCTTCGCTGCATCCCAAAGCATTTGGATTGTTGTATTTTCATTTTCATTTGTTTCCATATATTTTTAAATTTTTTCTCTAATTGCCTGGTTGATGCATTCATTCTTTAGTAGGGTGTTCTTTAACCTCCATGCTTTTGGAGGTTTTCCAGACTTTTCCCTGTGGTTGATTTCAAGTTTCATAGCATTGTGGTCTGAAAGTATGCATGGTATGATCTCAATTCTTGTATACTTATGAAGGGCTGTTTTGTGACCCAGTATGTGATCTATCTTGGAGAATGTTCCATGTGCACTTGAGAAGAAAGTATATTCTGTTGCTTTGGGAGGCAGAGTTCTAAATATATCTGTCAAGTCCATCTGATCCAATGTATCGTTCAGGGCCCTTGTTTCTTTATTGATCCTGTGTCTAGATGATCTATCCATTGTTGTAAGTCCCCTGTATTAAAGTCCCCTGCAATTACCACGTTCTTATTTGCTTATGTTTGTGATTCATTGTTTTATATATTTGGGGGCTTCCATATTCGGCACATAGACATTTATAATTGTTAGCTATTCCTGATGGATAGACCCTGTAATTATTATATAGTGCCCTTCTTCATCTCTTGTTACAGCCTTTAGTTTAAAGTCTAGTTTGTCTGATATAAGTATGGCTACTCCAGCTTTCTTTTGACTTCCAGTAGCATGATAGATAGGTCTCCATCCCCTCACTTTCAATCTGAAGGTGTCCTCAGGTCTAAAATGAGTCTCTTGTAGACAGCAAATAGATGTGGTCTTGTTTTTTTAACCATTCTGATACCCTATGTATTTTGGTTGGAGACTTTAGTCCATTTACATTCAGTGTTATTATTGAAAGATATGGATTTAGAGTCACTATGATGTCTGTAGGTTTCATGCTTGTAGTGATGTCTCTGGTACTTTGTGGTCCTTGCAACATTTCACTCTCAGAATCCCCCTGAGGATCTCTTGTAGGGCTAGTTTAGTGGTGATGAATTCCTTCAGTTTTTGTTTGTTTGGGAAAACCTTTATCTCTCCTTCTATTCTGAATGACAGACTTGCTGGATAAAGGATTGTCAGCTGCATATTTTTTTGGTTCATCACATTGAAGATTTCCTGCCATTTATTTATGGCCTGCCAAGTTTTAGTAGATAGGTCTGCCACTACTCTTATGGGTCTCCCTTTGTAAGTTAGAGTCTGTCTATCCCTAGCTGCTTTCAGAATTCTCTCTTTATCCTTGTATTTTGCCAGTTTCACTATGATATGTCGTGCAGAAGATCGATTCAAGTTACGTCTGAAGGGAGTTCTCTGTGCCTCTTGGATTTCAGTGCCTTTTTCCTTCCCCAGATCAGGGAAGTTCTCAGCTATGATTTGTTCAAGTACACCTTCAGCCCCTTTCTCTCTCTTTTCTTCTTCTGGAATTCCTATGATATGCGTATTGTTCCGTTTGATTGCATCACTTAGTTCTCTAATTCTCCCCTCATACTCCTGGATTTTTTTCTCTCTCTTTTTCTCAGCTTCCTCTTTTTCCATAATTTTATCTTCTAATTCACCTGTTCTCTCCTCTGCCTCTTCAGTCCATGTTATGGCTGCCTGCATTTTATTTTGCACCTCATTTATAGCATTTTTTAGCTCCTCATGACTATTTCTTAGTCCCTTGATCTCTGTAGCAATAGATTCTCTGCTGTCCTCTATGCTTTTTTCAAGCCCAGCAATTAATTTTGTGACAATTATTCTAAATTCTTGTTCCGTTATATTGCTTAAATCGTTTTTGACCAATTCATTAGCTGTCGCTACTTCCTGATGTTTCTTTTGAGGAAAATTTTAACGTTTCATCATTTTGGGTAGTCCCTGTAGTGGCTCCAAACTGCAGAGCACTTCCCCTGTGCTGTCAGGAGTAACTTGTGATGGTGGGTGGGGCTGCAGTCAGACCCAGTATCTGCCCCCAGCCCACCACTGGGGCCACAGTCAGACTGGTGTGTACCTTATCTTCCCCTGTCCCAGGGGCAGGACTCACTGTGGAGTGGTGTGGCCCCTGTCTGGGCTACTTGCACACTGCCAGGCTTGTGGTGCTGCTTTGATGGGATCTGGCATATTAGCCGGGCTGGATCCGCAAGGTGCAAAGGGGTAGGAGGGACAGGCTTAGCTCACTTTACCATCAGTGGTCCCCTGTAGGAGGGGCCCTGCAGCACAGGGAGGGAGGCAGCCCTGTCAGAGGGATGGCTCCACAGAAGCACAGCTTTGGGCATTTGCATGGTACAAGCAACTTTGGTGATGGGGACTGGTTCCCTTTGGAATTTCAGCTGGGGGATGGGAGAGGGAGATGGCGTTTGCCAGAGCCTTTGTTCCCCTGCCAAGCTGAGCTCTGTCTTCCGGGTCTCAACAACTCTCCCTCCTGGTGTCCTCTTGCCCTCCTCGCTCTCCAAGAGCAGAGCTGCTGACTTTTAACATTCCAGATGTTAAGTCCCTCTGGCTGTTAGAACTCACAGAGTCCGGCCCCTCTGCTTTTGTTAGCCAGACGTCGGGGGCTCTGCCTTTCTGGGCGGGCTGCCCCTCCACCGCCCTGGCTCCCTCCCACCAGTCTGTGTAGCATGCACCGCCTCTCCACCCTTCCTACCCTCTTCCGTGGTCCTTTTGTCTACCCATATGAACTAGATTTTAAACCAAAGAATGTAAAAAGAGATGAAGAAGGGCACTATATCATAATCCATCAAGAAGATCTAACAATTATATATGCCCTCAACTTGGAGGAACCCAAATATGTAAATCAATTAATAACAAACAAACTCATTGACAATAATACAATAATAGTAGGGACTTTAACACCCCAACTACAGCAAGGGACAGATCATCTAAGCAGAAAATCAACAAGAAAACAATGGCTTTAAATGACACACTGGAACAGATGGACTTAACAGATATATTTAGAAGATTTCATCCTAAAGCATTAGAATACACATTGTTGAATGCACAAAAACATCCTCCAGAATGCATCACATACTGGGTCACAAATCAGCCCTCAACAAGTACAAAAAGATTTAGATCATACCATGCATATATTCAAACGACAATGCTATGAAACTTGAAGTCAACCACAAGAAAAAATTGGGGAAGACCACAAATACATGGAGGTTAAAGAACCTTCTACTAAAGAATGAATGGGTTAACCATAAAATTGAAGAAGAAATTAAAAAGTACATGGAAGCAAATAAAAATGAAAGCACAGCACTACAAAACCTTTGGGATGCAGCAAAAGTGGTCCCAAAGGGAAGTATATTGCAAAACAGCTATACCGTAAGAAGCAAGAAAAGTCCTAAATACACAACCAAACTTTACACCTAAAGGAGCTAGAATAGGAACAGCAAATAAAGCATAAAGCCAGCAGAAGAAGGGAAATGATAAAAACTAGAGAGGAAATAAATAATAGAGAAACAAACAAACAAAAATAATAGAACAGATTAACAAAACTAAGAGGTGGTTCATTGAAAGAGTTAATAAAATTTGTAAACCCAAGCCAGATTTATCAAAAAGAGAAGAGAAAGGACCCAATTAAACAAAATCACAAATGAAAAAGGAGAGATCACAACCAATACCACAGATACAATTATAAGAGATTATTATGAAAAATTATATGCCAACAAACTGGGCAATCTGGAAGAAATGGATAAATTCCTAGAAACTCACAAACTACCAAAGTGAAACAGGAAGAAATCGAAAATTTGAACAGACCCATACTATTTTCAGACATTATACTCTATGTAGAAAATCCTAAAGGCTTCACCAAAAAATTGCTAGAACAAATACATGATTTCAGCAAAGTGGCAGGATATAAAATCAATGTACAGAAATTCATTGCATTTCTATACTCCAATAGTGAAGCAACAGAAAAAGAAATCACGGATTCAATCCCATTTACAATTGCACCAAAAACAATAAGATACTTAGGAGTAAACCTAACAAGAGGTAAAATTTCTAACTCTGAAAACTATAGAACACTTATGAAAGAAATTGAAGAGGACACAAATAAATGGAAAAATATTCCATGCTCATGGATTGGAAGAACAAACATTGTTAAATGTCTATATTACCCAGAGCAATCTCCTCATTTAATGCAATCCCTATCAAAATACCAGCAGCATTTTTCACAGAGCTAGAACAAACAATCCTAAAATTTGCATAGAACCAAAAAAGACCCCAGATAGCCAAGGAAATCCTGAAAAAGAAAAACAGCTGGAGGCATCACAATTCCGGACTTCAAGCTATATTACAAAGCTGTAGTCATCAAGACAATGTGGTACTGGAATAAAAACAGTCACATAGATAGTGCAACAGAATGTAAAATCCAGAAATGCAATCACAACTATACGGTCAACTAATCTTTAACAAGGCAGCAAAGAATATCCAATGGAAAAAAGACGGTCTTTTCAACAATTAGTGTCAGGAAAACTGGACAGTGACATGCAGAAGAATGAAACTGGACCACTTTCTTACACCATATATAAAAATAAATTCAAAATGGATAAAATACCTAAATGTGAAACAGGAAACCATCAAAACCCTAGAGGAGAACACATGCAGCAACCTGTTTGATTTTCCTATAGCAACGTTTTACTAGATGTGTCTCCGAAGGCAAGAGGAACAAAAGGAAAAATGAACTATTGGGACTTCATCAAGATAAAAAGCTTCTGCACAGCGAAGGAAACAATCAACAAAACTAAAAGGCAGCCTACTGAATGGGAGAAGATATTTGCAAATGACATATCAGATAAAGGGTTAGTTTCCAAAATCTATAAAAAAAATTTATCAGACTCAACACCCAAAAAAACAAATAATCCGGTGAAGAAATGGGCAGAAGACATAAACAGATATTTTTCCAAAGAAGACATACAGATGGCTAACAGACACATGAAATGATGCTCAACATCACTCATCATCACAGAAAATACAAATCAAAAAAAATCAAAAAACAAATCAAAACAAAATCAAATACAAAAACAAATACCACCTCACACCTGTCAGAATGGCTAAAATTAACAACACAAGAAACAACAGGTGTTGGTGAGGATGTGGAGAAAGGGGAACCCTCTTACAGTGTTTGTGGGAATGCAAACTGGTGCAGCCACTCTGAAGAACAGTATGGAGGTTCCCTAAAAATTTAACAACAGAACTACCCTATGACCAGCAACTTCACTACTAGGTATATACCCCAAAATTACAATAATACAGATTTGAAGGGGTACATGCACCCTGATGTTCATAGCAGCATTATCAACAATAGCCAAATTATGGAAAGCCCAAATGTCCATGGACTGATAAATAGTTAAAGAAGATGCCCTATATATACACAAGGGAATATTACTCAGCCATAAAAAAGAATGAAATCTTGCCATTTGCAAAGAGATACAGTGTATCTCTTGCCATGGAGATACAGTGTATTATGATAAGTGAAATACCTCAGTCAGAAAAGAAAATAACATGATTTCATTTTATGTGGAACTTAAGAAAGAAAACAGATGACCATATGGAAAGTGAGATGAAAGAAAGGAAAGCAAACCACAAAAGACTCTTAACTATAGAGAACACACTAAGGCTTGATAGGGGAGGTAAGCAGGGGATGGGCTAAATGGGTCATGGGTATTAAGGAGGGCAGTTGTTATGAGGACACTTGGTGTTATCTGTAAGTGATGAATCACTGATTTCTACTCCTGAAACCCATATTGCAATGTATATTAACTAGAACTTAAATAAAAATTTGAAAAAAATAAAATAAAAGAATTAGATACAGTTCAATGGCAGGCATCATAGTCAGACAAAAGGTATCCACACAAATACAACTAAACACACCTTGTTCTATGGGGAACGCCTCTCCCCGACATCTGGAACTTCACAAGCGTGCCCTCTCCCCCCCTACAAAGGTCCCTGAGTCCGTCTGGTGAGGACATCCTGTGCAGTGACTTTTGTGATAGAAGCCCCCTCCCTGCGATGAGCTCTGTGTGTACAGGCTTATATGTCTCATCATGGAGACTGGTACTGAGGAGGGTGGATGAGCACACTTACTCCCCTGGTAACAGCACACACAGCTGGATCCGGCCAAACGCAGACCCAGAGACCCGGTCGGCCTCCGTGCTCTTAACTGTAAGGCTATCGTGCAGTAGACCATGGGGTGAGACACAGCTGTGTTCAGATCTGGCTCTGCTGCAACCTGGAGCAAATTACCAAACATCTGTGAGCTCCCCTTTCGTCTCCAACAACACCCACTAGCACATCTCTCGTAAGACGTAAGGCCGGGCGATCTTACAAGGACCGGCACAGGATCTAGAAGCTGGGAAGCCCTAACCAATAGTAGTGGTACTAATAGTCCCACCATCCTTGACGCCTCCACCCCAAGGCTGAGCTCATGGACGGGGGGGGGCGGGGGGGGGAGGGCATAAAGTCACCAGTACGAAAGCGTCTCCCGTTGAGCCAGCTGTTGGCAGCAGCTCTCCGACTCTTCCTGTCTTAACCAACTCGCAGTGAGAGGTTGGAGGCGGGCAGGAGACTCCCACACAAGTAGGCTCTTGCCCTGCTTCTGCTTTAAAGCACCCTGCCGTGCAGCCGACCTGACAGCTTCATTCCTCTGATTATGTCCCCTGCACACACGCAGGTCATGGCGTCTGAGCAGCATGTCAAACTGCAGGTGCAAACATCAGTCGTTGTCCATCCCCCATGGCGGCCTGGCCAGGGTTACAGGTGCCTGCCACACACCCGCTGACAGCTCAACTCAGCATTTCCTGCTCTGACCTTTAAGATTGTCGCCCTCTTGACGAAAGCTGCCACACGACATGACAGTCACTTGGAGGCAAAGCTCAAGGCAGGAACCTGGACCCCAAATGAAACAGAAAGAGCCATTTCATCAGGCTGTCATTTGAAATAAATCAGTGGGTCAGGGTGCCTTGGGAAGCAGACAGGGCATGAGCACGAGACTCCTGACCTCTTCAGTCTCTCAGGGTGCTCTCCAGGATGAGGCAGAGAGGCCTCTGCTGGCCTTCCTGCCTCTAGGCCTGTGCTCCAGGCCATCCTCTGCACAGGACCTCAGGGCACTGAGAAAGCCCCTTCCCTAACCCCAGCCTGGCCTGGAAGTCTGAGGCCCCTAGCCCCACAGCAGGGCCAGTCAGGTCTTCCCTCAGCTCTCAAGCTGGGGGTGTCACTAGGCTTCCTACAAGACCCTACTTCCCCATATTTTACAGGGTCCAGCCCATCCATCCTTTGACGCCACACTCACAGGAGGTTCATCCTTGTTCCTTTCTTGGTTCACTGGCCCCTCTGGATTCCCACAGCCCTTGGTCTGTCCTTCTCATTAGTCGCTTCTCACCTTGAATGTGCCATGACTTCTGCTTGGCTGTGTCACGGTTGATTCTTCTCATTCAGTTCTTTGATGTGTTACCAACCTTTTATGAAGGAAGCTTTCAAACCTACAGCAAAGTGGAAACAACTGTACAATGAACACCTCTGTCTATACTACCTGGATTTTGCAGTTACTGTTTAATATCTCACCATTTTTCTTTATTGTTTATCCAGTGTGCTTTGTCTCTCTCCCTCTCTCTCTTACACACACACACACACACACACACACACATTGCATCTTATTTTTTTATGTGTTTCAAGTCAATTACAGACATCAGGCTACCTCACTTCCAAAACCCATCAGTCTGCATATCTTTATTTACACAAATATTTCTTTTTTTAAGTTTTATTTATTTTTGAGAGCAAGAGAAACAGAGCATGAGTGGGGTAGGGGCAGAGAGAGGGAGACACAGAATCTGAAGCAGGCTCCAGGCTCTGAGTTGTCAGCACAGAGCCTGACATGGGGCTCGAACTCACAGACTGCGAGATCATGACCCGAGCCAAAGTCAGATGCTTAACTGACTGAGCCATCCAGGTGGCCCTATTTATACTAATATTTCTTAAGAGCTTTCCTTAAATTGCAGCAAACTTCAGTGTATTTTTTGACAACTTCTGAAAAATGCACACTCCAGGAAGACAGAATTTACCATTGTCCCTGGAAAATCCCCTCAGATCACTTGCCAGCCAATCCTTGTCCCCAACCCCTGAAGGCAATTCTTCTCAGTTTTTCCTCCATAGGCTGTTTAGTCCTTTAAAATCTCTTCTCAGTAGACTCATGTAATATGAACATTGTATTTAAACATTCTGTTTGGCCAGGTACTCTGGGCACAGTGGTTTGGAGAATCATCACTCCTGTATGTTTGCTGGATATACTTCGATATTTGTGTCTGGGAGGACAGCTGGAGGTGGCACCTTCTCATTCTTTTTCCTGTGTGTGGCTGGCCCAGAGCAAGTGTCTACAGAGCCCAACAACCATGGCACATCAGTGGTGGCACATAGTAGGACACAGGGCAGAGGCGGGATTTTCTCTGAGAGCTGGTGGACAGGTCCTGCAGGGTGGCCAGGAGACTCACTGTGTGCAGAAGGCAAAGCAGACTGTGGGGCAATAGGACCCAGAAGGCAAAAGCAGTGCAAAGACACCATTGCCACCAGCTTGGATAGCTACTGTCCCTCTACAATGAGGTTCCCCTTTTTCTACTATTACTGCCTCCCAGAAATAGCTACCATATATAATTGATCATATAGATGCGAATAGCTATTTATATATGCTTTTCAAGGTATTTTTACATTAATGGGATCATGCAGTTCATAACATTTTCCAGCTATCTGCACATACTCCATTACACGGATGGAGGAAATTTCTTTCATTAGTCTCCCCTGGTCGATATTGTGGCTACAGCAGGCTGTGCACACCCTGAGGCTCACCTCTCTGTGGGCATGGGTCAGGATTCCCCGGATCAATTCCAGAAGTAGAATTGTGGCATCAAGAGGACACACAGCTTAAACGTTGGTCAGTAGAGTTGAATTTCTCCCAAAGAGCTGGTGCTGAGCAGCAGGTGGTGTCCCAGAGCCTGACCCTCCCAGGGCAGGTCACTTCCACCCGGTGCCCTTGTCAGTCTCATGGTTGGTTGGTTGTCCTTCCTCACTGCTTGGCTTCCTCCTGACCTTGTCAGTGGGCTGCCTGCCTTCCCATCTCCTCTCTCTGGAGCCCAGGAGGCCTGGTGTAGAACTCTTCCTCCAGAAAGAAAGCTCTCATAAGGAAGGATTGGTCTCCCTGCCAGGGACTGGATGGTCCCTGTGCCACCCGAGAGCGGGTGCACAGTGGGACTCTACCTGGGAAACACAGCTCCCTGAAAGCCAGTGTTCATCTGTCCTTGGCTTCAAAGCAAAATCCTTTAACTCCATGTCCCTTCTGCTCGAAAGTCTGACACCATCACCCTGCCTTCCACTTACCGAGACTTTCCATAGTGACGTTTTCTGAGAGCAGTAGTGCCTGGGGACACAGAGGGCACTGCTGTAGAGGAGAAGTAATGACTAAGCAGGGCCTGAAGAGCTGCAGGGCGTACATGGTGGGAAGGGGGTCACAGACGTATGGACAGTGTGCAAGTTTCCCGAGTAGTGCAGACACTGCAAGGTTCCAGGCTGTCAAGCAGCCCTATCCTCAGTGGCTGCCCTACATCCTGAGCAATGGTGTGATAGCTGCTTGGAACTAAGACAAGAACAGAGGGGGGCAGAAGTGGCCTGGATTAAGCTCTAGATGTCAGATCCTGGCCTTGTACCTGCCAGGGGTCTGGGAGAGGCCATCTGCCCTCTCTTAGCCTCAGTTTCCCTCTCTGTAAGCTTGGATAGGTATGCCTAACTCATGGGTGTTGGAGGTTAAGGAAAGTGTAGATTGGCCCATAGTATATGCTCAGTTAGTGAGGAGTGTCATTTTGGATGAACACCGGTGTTACATGGCTTGGGCCTGGCACAGATTTGCCCACTTAGGGTTCCTCCTGCCTGTGTGCTTGTGGAAGAAAGGCTCTACTTGCCTTTTGCCTCCTCTGGAGCCTGATCTGTCCACATGCAGCCAGCTGACTTTTCCCTTCTCTGCCTGTATCTAATTATAATGTGGGCTATCAATTTACAGTTCTGTCTTACAAGGAAATGCTTCTTTGCAACAAAAAATCCTGGAATGTAAATTGCAGATGACACTTCCTTGAGACTGAGGGCCAGCAGCTCTGCTGAGGGTGCTCGTAGCTGGCTGGTGAAAGGGTTTGCAGGAGACAAGGCAAACTGCTCCTTCCAGGCCAATCATAGAGCCCTGTGTCATGATGGGAAGGGTCCTTATGAAGTGTGAACAGTGAGAAGGCAACCTGACACAATTGTGGTATTGGTTACTGTATACCACAGTTTACACAGCTGCAAGCCCAAAGTCATTAGCTTCCACTGCTGCACATGTCCAAGACTGGATCATTCCAGTCCCTGAAGCTTGGTTAGAGAGAACATATTCCTTAAGGACATCAAGCCTGCCTAGATGGACAACATGCATATTTTTTTAGCACAGGGCCATCAGCTGGCCCTACCTGCCCTCTATCAAAACCTCAGAGCTCTCTTCTCACTTCTATAGGACTCATGAGCTTCCTTGGGCAGGGCCACTGCCAGCAGGAGCCTTTAGGTGCCAGGCAGGTTCCATGCACATTAGGATGGGCTCAGGCCAAACAAAGGATGATTCACTGCAGTGTGATTGGTTCTGGAGTGGTGGTCTGCTGGCCATGGCAAACTGCTCCCTTGTGAACAAAACGGTGGCCCATGTTCAAGCCAATGGTTGACATGTAGAAATATGAACCCGCTGATGCCAGGTGCTCCCATTTTCCATAAAAGCTAGTAATATGGATTTTTAGGGACAATATGTAGACTTTCAATGTTGACTTCAATTTTGGGGAAACACTTGAAAGACTAACATACCATATCAGCAGGACTTGCTCAGCTACAGGGCAAGAATCTATTTTCTTTAAAGCAGAATTTGTAAATGTTGCCTCAATCAGTGGGAGCTGCAAGAAGACCTGAAGCAGGAGAAATCAGGATAGCCATATCCAAGGTTGCCCTGGAATTTTGAGAAATTGTTCCATTAGTTCATCAACCTAAGGCTAATCAAGCTTCAGGGACTGGAATGATCCAGTCTTGGACATGTGCAGCAGTGGAGGCTAATGACTTTGGGCTTGCAGCTGAAGACCTGCATGTTATCCTGGCCGAATCCTTTGGGATCCTGTCTACCATCTGTCCTCTCTGTCTCCTGGTGTTTACTTCAGGGTCTGGGAAGCACTAGGGAAGCCTCAGCACCCTGGTAAAGGTCTAGGGCCTAGACTTGCACCTCACATATCAGTGTTTCCACACTGAGAGAGTAAGTGCTTCCTGAATCCTGGGCGGGTTGTCTGTAGTCCATGAAGCCTCAGGCAAAGGCAGGGGAAAAGCAATCATGTGAGACTTCCAGAACCACAGCTAAGACAGAACTTATCTTTATATGGGGGATTCTTCTGTACAGAGTCCTGGGCTCTTTGCCTGCCTCACCTGAGTCCCATCCCGGCTCCTGGGCCTTCAGCCTGTGATAGGCAAACAGAAAGACTGGGAGGAGGAAACTCCATGCATCAGGAAGTCATAAGGCACCCAGGCCTGGACAACCAGCTCCGGCATGGGACAGGGCTGTTTTCAGCCTTGTTATCCTAGCTCTTCTCTCATGTATATGGTAGACCCCATGGAGGGGACCTCCTGCACCCTTCAGAGAGTATTTGGACATTTCGGGGTAAGAAACCCAGGGCTGGCATTGCCCCTATGCAGGAGATGAGGCTGAATGCCTTAATGGGCTCCAAAGATCAAGGGTGGAGGTGAGGGGACCCTGAGTGCTCAAGCCCCCTCAGCACTCATAGTGGACCCTCAGTGAAATCAGGTGAGGATCTGACCACACGGGTCACACATCTTGGTTTTGACGTAGTTGCTTCCTTATGAGGAGTCCTTGGAAATGCAGTTTTTGGGTGACCTGCTATTAGTAGCCAATCAGAGGAAAGACAGCCCTCATCCCTCCCTCACACAGATCTTTGGATATTGACTTTGCAGAAGAATATGATATGAGATTTTATGATACTGACTTACATCAACACACGATGGATGAAATTGTTTGCAGATATAAGTTGGATGTCGGCAATATCCTCCGTAAGTAGCCACCTTGGTGCCTCTAAGTGACAAACTCCCTACAATAGGCTGACTTCCCCTCAGCCAGCCAGGCCTTTAAAGCCCTTGCTGGCCATTCACTGTTGGTCCTGTGAGGATAGATCAGCATGGACAAGTAGAAGGAGAGACCTGGCTGGGAAGCCTGGTGACCTATACCTCAAAGCTGGGAAGTCATCAACCACAAGAGCCTCCCTCTCCTAGCAGGGCTTTAACCCTTGCCAGGAATGGCTGTGGTGTGCTGGGTGTGCCCCAGAGCTGTATTCCCCCTCCCTTGGCTCAGCTCTCACTGGCCTTGAGAGACAAGGACCCGAATCCATTGAGTCTGCTGGCGAGAAACACAGGCAGCCCTGGGCCAGGTACACTGGGAGCTTCACAGGAGAATGTGCATCTGGGATTGAGACAGGATGCCAGCTGCCAGGCCCAGGCCCAGGAATCCTGGCACAAGCACACATTACTTGTCTGACCTTGACCAAATGAGGGTTCTATTCTCAGCTTCTTTTTCCTCTACTGCAAGATGAAGTCAATATGACAGTCGAGCTAAACCACGTCCCCTATGTAAGCCTATAATCTAAGGAAATACTCAGGCATCAGGTATTCCTCCATGATGGGTGAGTGGCCAGTAGAAGCACATGTTGGGTACGTAGATGTGCCCTCACGCTGAGATGGGTGTGATCCTCCCCAGAGAGCAGCGTGGTACAGTAGGACTATCTCCCGCTGAGCCCCCCCAGTGCATTCATTGGACCTGATGAGATTGTGTGCCGTGATGTCTTACTGCAGGGCCATCTGGTAAACCCAGAGCTACCTCCAGACATCACAACATTACACGGTAAATGTTTCAGTCCCTTAAGGGAAATGGTGTCTCTTAGGGACAGGACAGGCCCCACATTCCTAAGCAGCTGTCCCTTCCCCTCTATTCACTGTGCCTTCTGTTGTTTATTGTGGTCTCAAGAAGTGTCCCTCTCCACATTTATTTTCTTCTTTGTTATTTCATTGTCTCCCTCCCATCCCTCAAATGTAGGGCCCTTGAGAGCAGGGACTCAACCTTTTCCATTCCAGCCAGGCATTGCACAGGGCCTGGTGCATGGCAGGGGCTCAGAGGAAGGCAGCAAAGAGAAGCTGGCATCTTCCAGTGTTAGTCTGCTTGCCAGGGGCCAGCTGAGGGGAGATGGATGGATGGGCATGCTCATTGACATTATTCTCTTGTGGTTTTCTCCTAGATAAAAAACCTCTACTTAAGGACGATGAATCTTTAGCTTGCCCAGGACATGTATTTAAGGAGCCTGGACAGTAAGTACCTCAGGTCAGGGACCAGTGGGAAGTTTTTGTCACCATGTGCTATGCAGAATGTGGGATGCTACTTCTGCTGTGACACTACATGTCTGTTTCAGAGGGCTCAGGGCATCCTTCATAACTACTCTTATTGGTCCTCCCCTGAGATGCTCAGGGTTCTGCTGTGGCCCAGTCTCTGCTGAGAAGGGCAGAATATGAGAACTGATGTTCCCAAGGGTGGTGCCTTTGCTACATGCAGCCTATCAGGGCTAAGCCAAAACTTTGTAAATAGAGAAGGGTCAGGATGGTGACACCAAGCCGACCTCCTTGGAAACTTAGCCTATGGCCACGATGGCATCTGACCCATGCAGGGTTCCTCATGCCTGGTCAGCCTTCACTGCAGAGGTTGACCTTGTAGGGCTTGGGATGAGGTTGACCTCTTATCCATGCTGTATGCTCAATGATGGACCAAAAGCCTGCTTATCAGAGACTTTACAATGAGGACAGCTGTAGGCCGTGGTTTGAGCCAAGTGCAAGAACAAAACGTCTGCAGGGTAGTACACACGACATGACCTTTCTGTGCTTTAGGGTGGTCATCGTTCAATACAGCCTGAACAATGGCGTCACCTTCATTGAGGAGAGCATGAAAGTAACCAGCCTGAATTGTGTGAGTGCCACGGTGGGGCGGCATCCTCCATCCTGGGACTGTCAAGAGCACTGGCATTGGAGGAGAAGATAGTTGGCGGGGGGGGGGGGGGGGGCACGGAAAGAGGACACATGCTGGAGGGCCTGAGAAAGTAGCTTATGCAGACAGGCAGCTGGGACGACTTCTCACAGCCAGCTTGGGGCCCTCAGCCCTTCATCGGCAAACCATCCGCACATCGGGCTTGTGAGGTGCCCTGGGAGCGCTTCCACAAGAGCACCTGCCATGTAGCTTCCTGTCCAGCAGGTGCTGCAAAACCTCTGCCGTCTCTCTCTGGGAACCAGGTGTCCCTGAAGGCAAAGGAAAGGGAATGGTTAGAGCTCTAAGCAGAGTCCAGAAATGGTGCTGGGGCTCTGCCACCCCGCCTTGCCCCTTGCCACCTCCGCTGGCCCAAGAATAGCGGTGGGGAGCTCGGGGCTCCATCCTGCATTCCAGCTGGGCAAGTGGGAGAGGCTTGGAGGCAAGTGTTAGGAGCCCGAGTCCAGGACCTCTGGGGCAGCGGGGTGCTCCAAACCGGGGCCCCAGACACAGGGGATCTGGAGGGCGGGACCCACTGTGGCCCTGTGCAATCAGGGTGTTTCAGCAGCTGCTGACACAGCTGAACCCACACACGCCCATCACTGCCCGCGAGCCCAAGCCCGCTTGAGGAACACCCCTGTCATTTTGCAGAGGGCAGCAGCCTCCCCTCTGCCTCTGCTGCTTTCTCATGCTCCTCAGCCATCCGTCTCCGCTAACTCTCTGACCTCTGCTGGACCTTGCTCTCCGGCACTTGGTGGGAAGCTGACAGGGCTGTGGGGAGGACCTGGGACTCAGCTCAGGGACGGGCACGTGGGAAAGAGGGTGCTGCTCCCAGGTGCCCACTTCTCGGAGCTCCACGTCACCCGGGCACCTGGGGCGGGGCAGCATGACATGGGCGACAGAGCACGTTAGGCACAGGAAGAGGGCTGCCTGGGAGGAGCGATGCCCGTGCCTGATTGCAACCAGCCTAGTGTCCAGTCCCAGCTGGGAGGGTTCCAGCAGCATGAACAGTCCTCCAACTGTGAGTTCACTTGTGCCAGGACAGGCACTCACCGACCAGCAGACCACACTCAGCCATTTGTCCCTCAGGAGCCTAACTGACAGGCCGCCCTCAGCAGGCACATTTAGGAAAGAACTCAGGAGGAGCCTGAGTTCATGGGCCCCCACCCTGCTTCCCCCTCCTGGGCACAGACTCTGTCCCCTGTAGCTCCCCTGCCTCAGGGAAAGCCGAGCATTTGGTTTAGGGCAGGACTGCACCGCGTGCGGCTGAGGCGTACAGTGAGGGCTGGCATGTCACACATGGGGATTCCAGTCCTCGTCTGGGCTCTGGGCCAGAGCCTCGGAACGAAGCCAGTGGTGGGCTCTGTGGCCCAGGGCTCCACAGCGGCTCTTTGAGTGCAGTCTTGTCCTCCAGGCCTTCAGTGCTCCCTGGAGGTGGGGAAATCTGAGGTGAGTGGGAACACGCGATGTGCAGGTGTAGTGTAAGGTGCTGGGGGGAGGCACCCAGTGAGGGCCATCCAGACCCACCCAGGACTCTGACTTTTGTGCTTTTTGCAGAGCAGTACATCGGAGCCCACAGATGCCCCAAAGGAGGAGACTTCAGTCCCCACAGTTGGCACACAGAAGACAACAGTGCCCACAGTTGTCACACAGAAGACAACAGTGCCCACAGTTGTCACACAGGAGGCACCAGCACCCATGGCTGTCACAGAAAAGCCTACCCTTGACTACCTATTCCCATTGTTCGTCCCAACCCTGATCATTATCGTGGTGGTGATCTGCTGTCTCTGTTGCTGCAGGAAGGTGAGTGACCCCTGTGAGTGATCCACACGGCCCTATGACACAAACTGTCCCCAGGCCACAAGGTAACCAAGCCCCACTCACCCCATGATCTTGCCAGTGGGCAGGTTTCCATCAGCTCCCAGTTCATCACATGAGCAAACACAGGCACAGGCTGTGTCTACCATTCCTGGGCAGAGACTCAGCTTGCATCTCAGGGACCCCCTGCTTCATGCTTGTTTCCAGAAGAGGCCTATGAGTTGCCCTGTCCTCTGGGGAGAAGTCACCCCAGTACCTAGTGACAAGGGAGGCATCACAGCAGCCAGGCTTCTGGAGAACTCAGGTAGATCAAGCACCAGAAGAGGCCTCTGCTGCTGAGAGAGGAAAGCAGGTCCCATAGGAGGTACTGGGGCCCACAAAAGAGAATCTGCTGGAAGGGATGATTCCTAACCTCTGGGGCAACCGAGCCTTGGAAACCAGTACAGATTTCTGCACACAACCAGTGCATCCCTCCTTCCTTCCTCAGTCATTACTAAGGGCCAGGACATGATGGGCCCCATACTTGGCACACAGGGATGGGAAAGGAGCTGCCACCATCTTGCACACAGGAGCTCACAGTCTGGTGTCTGCTCTGGTATTGGTACCTGGGGGTGGTGGGTAAAATGTCAGCCTCATAGGCTGTGGCATCAGGGCCCTAGCAAAGGAGAGACACTGGCCCCCGGGGAGGGAGAAGGGCAGACGTACTGGCTGCTGGGTTTGCAAGGACATGGGACAGAGCTGGGTGAAGGAAGAGGAAACCACAGAGGTGGGAAAGGACAGAGCAAAGCAGCAAGACAGAAGCAGGCCGGATTGCTGTGGAGGGGGAGCTGTGAGGACAGAAAGTGGGAGTGGGGGCTGTCAGCACAGAGTGGGGACTAGGGAAGGCTGCGGGCTGTGGGAGGTGAGGGGAGAGGAGGAAGGGAATTGGATGTGTTGTCTTGTCTTCATGTCATGGAAGGGCTCCTAATGAAAACTACTGCGTGGACACCTCCGCCAGGGACCAGGCACCCTAGTCTGGCTGTCTCCCTGTCCACCGCCAGGGAGGTCCGATATCCCTTTGATAACCCAGGAGCCTGAGCCTTGGGATGCTGGAGCCGGTTGGCCACATCCCATAGACAGTGGGCTCGCAGACTGACACCCAAAGCCCACGTTCTGTCCCACTGCTGCTGAGTAGGGTCCCCTTCCGTCTGCATGGCTGAGCCCGTGCCCTTCATGCTCCTCCAGCCTATGTTCATGTCTCTTTAACATTCTAGCCCTGCAAGGAGCTACCAGTGCAGAAGATAGTAATGGTAAGTCCTGATTTTTGTCCTCATGTCAGCGTGCCCAGTGCCCACACAGACCTTCACAAAAGGGAACCACAAAGACCTTCACAAAACCTGCCTGTGGGACATTTCTACCCCCTGCCCCACTGCCTGCCACCTACCTGGGCAGAGAGAGCTGGCCGAAAAAAGAGGGTGATGGAGTGGCAGGGAGGGGCCTCAGGAGGCCTTAGGACTCAAAACACCTTTCCCAAGTGTGCGCCACAGCCTGATCCAGGGCCTTTGCCACCAAATTAGTAACTTGAGATAACCTGTTTAGCAAGTGCTGTGATCCTCATTGAAATATTAGTGCCTTTTAAAATTTTTATCAATTTCCAAAGGACTATTTATAGTACACAGGTGAACTTTCAGAAAAGGAGCCTTCGCTTTCAGAACTTGGTCCCTGCCCAGGCTCTGATGTATGTTGGGCTGCATTTTGTTGATCTCCATCCCTGTCACCCACCAGGGCAAGAGGTTTGGCCACAATTATATTTTAGTGACTACAGGCTGGGGAGGTTGAAGGAGAGTGTTACTTGGCATTGAGCTGTGAGGCAGGCCCGGCCCAGATGAGCACAAGGAGCCAGGGCCGGTGAGCTGTCTGTGGATCCTCAGGGTAGAAGCCTAAAAGAGATCCAGAGGAAGTAGTTATAGCAGGACACTATGTCAGAGGAAGGGGACCGGGCCTGGGTTTGGGTAGGAAAAAGACCCCACCAGCCAGCACTGTACTGACTGATGGCACTGTTGCCTGAGGAGGCTGGATCTGCCAGGGGCAAATGAATGCAGCCCAGGCCCCTGCAAATGCTCCCACCCTGACAGCCCTCCTGTCCACTGCACAGCCCTAAGACCAGATTTTCCACCAAAGGCAGACCCTGGGACCAAAGGGACGGGAGAGACTTTGTTAGCCTTTGGGGAAAAGGTCATATTTACAAATAAATTGTATTTCCTGGTCTTTACCATGTGGGACACTGCCATAGTGTAGGATGCTACTGATGTGTCCTTAAAATCTCCCAATGCACCATTGCTGAATGGCCACTAAGAGGTGCGGGAGCAACAGATGTTATATGTCTGCACCAGAAGCTCCCAGACAAAACAGCAAAATGTGCTTTCTCTTCCTAGAAGCCAGAGACATGTATACAGACACGTACCCCGGTGATTGTCCCTTCTTGTATGTACCAGGAAGACACTATAAGACGGATAGAGGTGAGAAGGGCCTTTAGGTGGGGCTGAGGGACAAGGGAGGGCAGCCAGTCCATGGCCCCACATGAACCGTGGCTTGGGTGGAGATGAGCTTTGTGGGCACTACATCGATCCCTGGGCACGGGAAAAACTGCAGAGGCCATCCCAATCCCGGGCCCCAGGAGAGGGCAAAGACTGTGAGGGCTCTTGCCATCACCAACACCACTTGGAGCCCGGCACCAGGCTTGGAAGGGGCCCAGGTTTTCAGATGTTGGTGGCTGGCCACAGCCGGCCAGTCCCAGGCTGTCTGAGGTCGTCAGCGGCTCCAACAATGGCTTCCATTTTCCTGGCCACCAGGCAGAGGAGTCAAACACAAGCTCAATCACAAACAGTCTCCCACAGGTCAGAAAAAGAATCGTTTAAGGAAAATTCTGAGCAAAGTTTGTTCCATGAGTCAGCTCAGCAGAGTGAGGGACTAAGCTAACTACGTTGTCCTTGGACACACTGACATGGGGACAAGGGCCTCATGGAGGAGGAGGCTGTGAGGAAATATCCTCACAGAAAGTGCTAGGGCCGCACCCTGGGTGGGAGCTCCCAGCCCTGCAGGGGGGCATGAAGACAGGGTGGGGAGGCCCCAGGCAGCCCTGGCTGAGGAAGGAAGGACCCCATAATCTTCCTTCGTGGGCTCTGCCCTCCTCCTGGTCCTGCATCTGAGGTGATGCACCTGTTGGAACCATTCTATACCAGGGCCCGGGCATGTTAGTCCTAGTCCAGCTGTCTCCCTGTTGACCCTGCAAGGAGCCCCAGATGGCAACAGGACAGCCTGCAGACAGCCTGGGGGCTCAAAGAAGCCAAACTGCCTCCAGACAGGGCAAAGGTCATGGCCTGGGGCTTGTTCCTGCTCACAAGGCACAGCCCCACCTGCCCCCTCAGTAGGGCCCAGAGAGGCCTGAACTGCAGGTCCTGAAGTCGGGAGGCCACTTGCCCCTGGGTCCAGGGCCTCTTGCCGGTGTCCTCCCTTCCTGTCTCCCCAGCAGCCCCGGGATCAGCCCTCGTCCCCATCTGCTCCTGGTGTGCCCCAGTGCAGGCCCTTGTCCTCTTCTCCCAGCTCCTGCCCAGCTCCCTGATGCCCACATCACGTTCCCCTGCAAGACCTCTCCTTGCGACCCCACATGTCCCCCACCTTGGACCCTTCCTCTCAAAGTAGCCCCTGCCTTCTCCTCCTACACCAGAAATACAGACTCATTTCAGGTTGCAAAACAATCTGTGACCTACAGTGACACTGCCTGCCCTGAAACACACAAGGCCACCAGGCCCCTGCCCCAGGCGGAGACTACAGGGTGGCCTCGGTGTGTTCCTGGGGACAGAGCCCTCTGGAGCCATCTCAGGCAGAGGGGCCTCTACCCCTCTGGAGGTGACGGCCAGGCCCTGGAGCTTCCTCACAGCCACATCTGCTTTTCAGGGCAAACTGGACACCTTGTGTGACTTTGTGCAAAGCTGCAACCAGATCCCATTGATGTGGTGTCAGCCCAGGAACGCGGTAAGCAGGGGCACAGGGATGTTCCCTGGGCAGCGCCCTTTTCTCTTTGCCCTTGGCAGCTGAGCTCAGGGACTATGGGTCAGAGAGCCCTGTCCAGGCATCTTCCGGGAGGATGCCCCAGACGAGGAGACGCGGTGCTCATGAGCCTCCCGTGTGGATTCTGGGTGGGGCGCCTGCATTTCCTTGTTGGTCCCCATCAGAAGGACAAGAAGCTTTCTTGGGGAGAGTGTTACCCAGTGCCTCCAAGCTTAAGTGAAAGAGGCTGGAGAAGGAGGCAGGCCAGCAAGTTCTCCTGACCCCCAGCCATCATCCCTCCCCACCGAGCTCCCCAACCTGTCTGCTGGATCCACACCCTCATCCTCTGAGACTCTCCTGGGAGGCTCCCTCATGTGCCAGGAATGCTGGAGGGCATGGTGACACCCCCATGTTGTTGGCCAACATTGCGTGCTTTTGCCAGCTAGTAGAGTCCCTCCACGTGCCACTGCCTGTGACAATGGGGAGAAGCCTGCATGTTACAGGTGTTCCCCTTGGAATTTAATAGTTGTGATGGCTAATTGTTACAGAGTTCCTCCTATGCCAGCTGCCAGTCTAAGAACTTTCCATAATTTCACATTCAATCCTGCCAGTAACTGTACGTGCAGGTACTACTAATATGCCAGTTTTACCAAGGAGGGACCAAGGCACAGAGAAATCAAGCAACTTGCCCCAGGTCACAGAACCTGGGAGGGGCAGAGCTGGACTTGAACCCCAGGGCCTGCCTCCACCCTTCTCACTGCCCTGCCCCCCATCAGGTCAGCACTCATGAAACCATAATGGTTTCTCCAAAACCAATGCAGGGCTCAGAATTAGGGCCCATGAAGAGCATGCTCCTGGCTTGCCTGGGAATCATGTGCCTAAGCTTCCCCATGATCAGAACCTCAGACTGGGCCAGGTGCCTGGAGGACGTGGTGTCCCCAGTATCTATAGTGAGGGCTGCATTAGTCATTTGCTTGGTTCAGGCAAGCATGACTCTCCCTGGTGGCCAGGTGAGCATTAGGATTCCTGGGCATGCCTGGGAGTGGGGACCCTGCCGAGGAGACACACTGGATGTGTGCTGACACACATCCAGGCTTGCCTGGGAATCATTCCCTGGGCTTCCCCGTGATCACACCCTTTTCAAAGACTGGGCCCAGTGCCTAGAGAATGTTGTGGTCCCCAGTATCTGTAGTGAGGACTTCCCTGGTCACATTCAATGAATACTCACTGTCTGGCTGGGTAGATGGACATTCAGAATGCTGAGCAGTATCATTCTCTTCCCACACCAAGAGACCGATGGGTTCTGCTGCCATCTTCCCATCACCCATGGGAAGGTACCCCTACACTCCCTGACTTTGGAGGACCTGGATCCTGGCCTGAGGGCTGAGATGAAGGCTTATCCCTTCATCACATACTCCCACAGAAAGCCTGGGAAACACTGGAGCTGCAAGGCCTCTTCCTTCCTTCCCAGGCCCCCAGTCCAACAGGGAACATCAAGTCCAATACCAGAGGGAAAGGGTGTTCTGAGTCAGAAAACCTGGGGTGGCTGGGGGACACAGGGAAGACTTCCAGCAGCTGAACAGAGTCTTAAAATAGCAGCCCAGCCTGGAAACCAGCACCCAGGAGAGCAAGGGCATCAAGAAAGGCCTACTGTGTTGGTCCAAAGGGTTTAAATCCCTTGAGCCAAAGACACCAAAGCCTTCTGGTCCTAATTCCAGTGGCTTCCCAGTGACCTTCTCTCTCTTCTTTTCCTACAGGGGAAGTATATCATCTTCAACTTCGTGAATCCCCTCTGCGGGCAGGTGCCCTATAGCCCAAACATTTGCCTTCCACCCAGCCAGGAGTGCTTTCCTCTCAACAGCTGCTGCTCACAATGCCAACACCCCTCCTTCATATGCTCCCAGCCACCCTCCAGGATGCTGTCACTGCTCCCTCCTCCTGCCCATGCACTCTCCAGAACTACTTTGTCACTCCCACCCCCATAACCCAGCCTCTAAAGTCCCCAAGACCCAAGACTGTTAAGAGCTCTTTGTGTACCGAATTGGATATATATATATTGAGTCTTGGTTTACGATCAAAGGAGTTGGAATTGTGGCTGATCAACAGGAATTTGTTGCCTGGTAAGCATTGTTTCGCTGTATGTGATGTATCTATACTGCTCCTGCCAGGACAAAGCACCCTGTTGTTCTGTGGATGCAGACGTTGATGTGCCCGAGTCCCCACAGCCCACTCTTTATCTGTCATGTGGAGATTTAGCCAAATTCTGTTCTCTGAGGAAAACCCATAGTGTCTTTGAAATGTGAATATGCCCTGTGTCAACCAGTCATTGGCTATTATTTAATATTTGGGGCAAGTTACTTAATCTGTGTTTCAATTACCTCACTGAAAAGATGGAGATAATGGTGACTTCTCTACAGGATGGCCTTTAGGGTGATGGTGTGCACTGCAGTGTGCCTAGCACAGGGCCAGGTCCCTACTAAAGACTCAGATGTCCAGTAGCTAATGTCTTTGTTTTTTGTTTTAGGAGTGGACAGAAAGATGAGCTCAGAGACATCAAGAAATATCTGGTGAGGTCAGGACAGTCAGAATGGAGACCATGCCTGAGCCTTTCAGCTCTGGCCACCAGGGCATGGGGTTGGTATACCCCCAGGTCCACCACCCACATAACCTCCAAAACACCAGTGGGAAAAGCCATGGTATTTACTACCTCCTTCAAAAATGTTAGTTCCTTTTCCATACCCTTAATATTTCTCATGATACAAAGGAGAACCGTGGTGCCCACTTTCCTGAGCTTTCAAATCTGCTTCCCTCCTGACAGAGGCAGACTTCCCAGTTGTTCAAACCCTTTCTCATTAAGTCTGTGTTGACCTGATCAAAGTTTTTCTTCTACACTAACATGTTTGAAAACCATCCATAGACAAGGCCCCATTTTTAAAATTCCAGAACATGGGAGTGACGTTATAGCATTTCCCTGGACCATGGTGTCTGAAAAGGGCAGGAGAAATTACTACATTCTGACCTCACCACCCCTCTCCCAGGCTGTCATTGCACTACAGTGAAAGGGTTCCCTTCGGCCTATGGTTTCTCCGGGGTGGCGGGGGGGGAGGGGGCGGGCGGAGAGAGAGACTAAAGTGGACATCTAGCCTTTCCCACCTTTATGGGACACTCCCAGAAAACCTACTCTGGTCTCCCTAACCAGAATCACAGGTGTAAGCTGTAGGGATTGAGTGTGGAATTTGATTTGGATGGAATAGATAGGAAGGTCTCATAGCAACCAGTGTTCAGAAATTGGCAGATTGTGTTCCCCCTCTTGGTGATCCCTGAGTACAGATACTAGCAAGTAGTTCTCAAAGAGAACCAAGCCAATGGTCCCATCTAGTCAAGGAAACTTTGGGCAGTTCTGCCTGATTCAGGCCTCCAGCCAACAAGCCATGCAGCCCTTACAGCCTGTTGTAGCCATTCACCCAGGCAGGGAAGCGAATTTCTACCCCCATTTACGAGTGAATATGGCCTCCAGTTCACAGTCAGGAAGCCTAACCAGAATACCTGAAAGCTGCATAGCTCATCTTATTGCACTGCTTACAGTGGCATCCAAGCAAAGAATGCATCCAGCAGCTCTTCCCAACTGCAGAACCAAAGTGGTGGCCCTATCTGGCCAGAGAACTTCGTGGGCAGTTCTGCCTGATTTTTGTCCATAACCAATGAACCATCTTGGAGTCTGTTCTGCTGTCCTGCCTAGAGAGGGAAATGGGTTCATGGCCCCGCATGCTACTGAGTAGAGCACTAGGCAGTCTGACCAGAGAACTTGGGCAACTACAGAGCCCATTCTACAACCACACTGGTGCATGGAATCAAGAAAACAGTGCTATCCGACTGTTCCCAGCCAGTATCACTCCACTGACCTCAGGGCTTGGACAGTGGCCTCACCCAAATAGAAAGCCTGATAGCAAGCCCCACTTACTCAAATACACTGTCTACTGACCCTTCCAGAACCTCAAGCTGAGCTGACTTGTGAAGAACTGTGTCTGCCGGAGCAAACTTGTAAAGTCAGGACTAAGAGACTGTTTAGTCAAATGTGTACATACCAACACAATGAATCTGAAAATCACAATCAGGTAAACATGACACAGTGAGTACAAACTAATAAAGTTCCAGTAACTGACTTTAAAGAAATGGAGATATATGAACTTTATGGCAGAGAATTCAGAATAATCATTTTAAAGAACTTTAGTGAACTATATGAACACACAGGCACAAAACTAAACAAAATTAGGAAAAACAATACATGAACAAAATGAGAAGATCAGCAAGGAAATCGAAACATTGTGAAAAGAAAGCCTTACCGAGATGGAGTCAGAAGGCCAACATGGAATCTACCCCAAAAACCAAGAGCACACTTTACACACTGTGTGTTAGACAATTTGACAATAAATTATACTAAAAAAATTTTTTTTAATTTTTTTAATTGAAAAGGCCAACAGGGGAGCTCTCAGGCCCTACCTCTCCTCCTCAATTTCAGACTCCACAGGAAGAGAAAGTCCACAACTACTTTACTATGCTGACAGGAGGAAGAAAGGTTTTCCTCCTTCCCCAGCAACAGCCCTGCCAATGAGAGACTGTCTCAACTCAGCCAATGGAAACTCACTATACTTCAGATTCCCAGTTTACTCCAGTGACTTTTTTTTTTTATAACAGCCCTCCAAACTTCCCTTTTCCTCTATTTAAAGAGCAGTCCTCTCCTTTGTTCTCAGGATTTGCCTGTGGTTTTGCAGTAGCTTGCCTGTTCCAAATTGCAGTTCTCTGCTATTCCTGGTAAAATAACTGACAGTTTTATTTCTAAGGTTAACAATAATTGGTGATCAGAATTGGGATCTAGAGAAGACCCCCAACAATTCCAAGGCTGGTGAGCAAACAGATGGTGGTACCCCCAGAGCTAATTGGACTCACTGCTTTCTTGCCAACCCTGGAGTTTGAGGGTAAGTTTTCTCCTGGATTTTGTGCTCCACTCTCTGTGTATGAGTTCTCCTGGTTTTATTCAGAATCTGTTTTCAGGCCTTGTCCTTTCTGTGAGTATAGCCTTTGGCCTGACACGTTTTTGGAAATGGACTATTGCTATTGAACTGTACTGGCCTTTGGTCTGATTCCTTTGGGAACTAGCCCATTCCTATTGAAACTGCACCATTTAGAAATTGTTCTTTTTGCTCTAGATTAACAACAACAACAACAACAACAACAACAACAACAACAACAAACCCTCCAAGAATGGGATCCCAGTCATCAAAATGCTTTGAGACTTTCCCCACCACCACTGGGACTTTAGATTTAAGATCTGTGGTGCCTCCTCATGCACATTTATAACTAAGTGGACCAACTTAACCAAAAGTAATTTAGAACTGCATCGACCACTGTGGGGAATTTTCAGTCTCCCACACTTGTTTTTTTCAAAATTAAATTAGAAAGTCATGGCTTCAGCTAACAAAAACAAATGAAAACAAACAAGCAAATTGAATGGGATGTCTGTTTTAACTGGTATCTTGAAACTTCCAAACATTTTCAGGATTCTAAGTTTGCCTCTGTCTTTTTGGAGGGTGTTTTAATTCATTTACTCCTAATCAAAAATTCATTTTGATACATAATATATACAAAATTCAAAAGTTACAGAGGGTATGCAATGAAAAAGAAGTCTCCCCGCCACTACGCCTGCCCAGTTCCCTTCCTGGAAGGCAGCCTCAGTTACAAATCCCTCTGTTTCTTTCCAAAGTTAATCAATGTATACATAAGTATATATGTGCATAGTATTTTTTCTTTTATTTTTTAATTTTTACTTTTATTTATTTATTTAATTTCAAGTTAGTTGACATACAGTGTAGTATTGGTTTCAGGAGTAGAATCCAGTGATTCATCTCCTACATATGACACCCAGTGCTCATTCTAACAAGTACCCTCCTTAATACCCATCACCATTTAGCTCATCCCCCCCACTCACCTCCCTTCCAGCAACCCTCAACTTTTTCTCTTTAAGAGTCTCTTATGGTTTGTCTCCCTCTGTTTTCTCCCTCCCTCCCTCTTTCCTATTTTTCCTTAATTTCTCTTTTGTTCATCTGTTGGGTTTCTTAAATTCCACATGTGAGTGAAATCATAAAATATTTGTCTTCCTCTGATGGACTTATTTTTCTTAGCATAATACACTCTATTTCCACCCACATTGTTCCAAATGGCAAGATTTCATTCATTTTCATCACCAAGTAATATTTCATTGTGTGTGTGTGTATGTATGTATATATGTACATATATACATGTATATGTATATACGTATATGTATATATATATGGCATATCTTCTTTACCCATTCATCAGTAAATGGACATTTGGGGTCTTTCCATAATTTGGCTATTGTTGATAGTTCTGCTATAAACATTAGGGTGCAAGTACCATATCAATTCAGCATTTTTGTATCCTTTGGATAAATACCTAGTAGTGCAATTGCTGGGCTCTAAGGTACTTCTATTTTTAATTTTTTGAGGAACCTCCATACTGTTTTGCAGAGTGGCTGCACCAGTTTGCATTCCCATTAGCAGTGCAAGAGGGTTCCCCTTTCACCACATCCTTGCCAACATCTGTTGTTAACTGAGTTGTTAATTTTAGCCATTCTGACAGGTGTGAGATATGTCATTGTGGTCTTGCTTTGTATTTCCCTGATTATGAGTGATGTTGAGCATCTTCTCACGTGTCTGTTAGCCATCTGGATATCTTCTTTGGAAAAGTGTCTGTTCATGTCTTCTGCCCATTTCTTCATTGGATTATTTGGGGGAGGGGATGTTGAATTTGATAAGTTCTTTATAGATTTTGGGTACTACCCTTTATCTGATAGGTCATTTGCAAATATCTTCTCCCATTCTATTAGTTGCCTTTTAGTATTGTTGATTGTTTCCTTCACTATGCAGAGACTTTTTATCTTGGTGAGGTTCCAATAGTTCATTTTTGCTTTTATTTCCCTTGCCTCCAGAGACATGTCTAGTAAGACGTTGCTGCATCCAAGTTCAAGAGATTGCTGCCTGTTTTCTCCTCCAGGATTTTGATGGTTTTCTGTCTCACATTTAGGTATTTCATCAATTTTGAATTTATTTTTGTGTACGGTGTAAGAAAGTGGTCCAGTTTCATTCTTCTGCATGTCACTGCCCAGTAGTTCTCCAAGCACCATTTACTGAAGAGACTGTCTGTTTTCAATTGGATAACTCTTTCCTATTTTGTCAAAGGTTAGTTGACAATACATTTATGGATGAATTTCTGGGTTCTCCATTCTGTTCCTTTGATCTATGTATCTGTTTTTGTGCCAATACCATACCTTTTTGATGATTACAGCTTTGTAAGACAGCTTCGAGTCTGGAATTGTGATACCTCCAGCGTTGGTTTTCTTTTCAACTCTACTTTGGCTAGTCAGAGTCTTTTCTAGTTCCATACAAATTTTAGGATTGTTTGTTTTAGCTCTGTGAAGAATACTGGTGTTATTTTTATAGGGATTGCATTGACTGTGTAAATTGCTTTGGGTAGTATCGACATTTTAGTAATATTTGTTCTTCCAGTCAATGAGCATGGAATGTTTTTCCACTTCTGTGTGTCTTCTTCAATTTCATTCATAAGCTTTCTATAGTTTTCAGCATACAGCTCTTTTGCCTCTTTAGGTTTATTCCTAGGTATCTTATGGTTTTTGGTGCAATTATAAATCAGACTGATTCCTTGATACCTCTTTCTGCTGCTTCCTTATTGGTGTATAGAAATGCAACTGATTTCTGTACATTAATTTTATATCCTGTAGCTGATGAATTCATGTATCAGCAGTTTTTTGGTGGAGTCCTTCGAGTTTTCCATGTCATTTGCAAAGAGTGAAAGTTTGACTTTTTCCTTGCCAATTTGGTTGTATTATATTTCTTTTTGTTTGACTGCTGAGGCTAGGACATCCAGTTCTATGTTGAACAACAGTGGTGAGAGTGGACATCCCTGCCATATTCCTGACCTTAGGGGAAAAACTCTCAGTTTTTCCTCACTGAGGATGATTTTAGCTGTGGGCCTTTCATATATGGCTTTTGTGATGTTGAGGTATATTCCTTCTATCCATATTTTCTTGAAGGTTTTTATCAAGAAAGGATGCTGTATTTTGCCAAATGCTTTTCCTCCATCATATTGACAGAATCATATGGTTCTTATCCTTTCTTTCATTAATGTGGTGTATAACATTGATTGATTTGCAGATATTGAACCATCCCTGAGACCAGGAATAAATCCCACTTGATCATGGTGAATAATTCTTCTACTGTTCTGTTGCATTCAATTTGCTAGTATCTTGTTGAGAATTTTTTTCATCCTGGTTCATCAGGGATATTGGCCTGTAATTCTCCTTTCTGGTGGGACCTTTGTCCAGTTTTTGAATCAAGTTAATGCTGGCTTCATACAATGAGTGTGGAAACTTTCCTTCCATTTCTATTTTTTGGAACAGTTTGATGAGAATAGATATTAAGTCTTCTTTAAATATCTGGCAGAATTCCCCTGGGAAGCCATCTGGCCTAAGACTCTTATTTGTTGGGAGATTTTTGATAACTGATTAATTTCTTTGCTGGTTATGAGCCTGTTCAAATTTTCTGTTTCTTCCTGTTCGAGTTTTGGTAGTGTGTGAGTTTCTAATAATTTGTCATTTTTTCCAGATTGTCCAGTTAGTTTGCATATAATTTTTCATCATATTCTCTTATAATTGTTTGTGTTTCTGTGGTGTTGGTTGTGATCTATCCTCTTTCATTCATGATTTTATCTATTTGCATCCTCTCATTTTTTTCTTTTTGAGAAGTCTGGCTAGGACATTATCAATTTTGTTTATTCTTTCAAAAAACCAACTTTTAGTTTCATTGATTTTTTCTACCGGGTTGTTTTTGTTTGTTTGTTTTTATAGTTTATTTATGCTCTCATCTTTAATATTTCCTTTCTTCTGCTGGCTTTTGCCTTTATTTGTTGCTCCTTTTCTAGCTCCTTTAGTTGCAAGGTGAGGTTGTGTATATAGGACCTTCCTTGCTTCTTGAGATAGGTCTGAATTGCAATGTAGTTTCCTCTTAGGACTTCCATTGCTGCATTCCAGAGTGTTTGGACTGTCTTGTTTTATTTTCATTTGCTTCCATGTTTTTTTTATTTCTTCTTTAATTTCCTGGTGAATCCATTCATTCTTTAGTAGCATATTCATTAACTTCCGTGTCTGTGAGGGCTTTCCAAATTTTTTCTTGTGGTTGATTTCAAGTTTCATAGTATTGTGATCTGAAAATATGCATGGTATGATCTCAATCCTTGTATACCTGTTGAGGGATGATTTGTGACCCAGTATGTGATTTATTCTGGGGAATGTTCCATGTGCATTGCACTCAAGAAGAATGTGTATTTTGCTGCTTTAGGATGAAATGTTCTGAATATATCAGTTAAGTCCATCTGTGTGTCATTCAAAGCCTTTGTTTCCTTGTTGATTTTATGCTTAGATGATATGTTCATTGCTGTAAGTAAGGTAGTAAAGTCTCCTACTATTGTGGTATTATTATCAATTTTCTTTATGTTTATGATTAATTGGTATATATATTTGAGTGCTTTCAAAATGGGGGCATAAATATTTACGATTATTAGATCTTGATGGATACACCCCTTAAAAATGATATAATGCCCTTCTTCGTCTCTTATTATAGTCTTTGTTTTTAAAAAAAAAGTTTCTCCCAGGGGCGCCTGGGTGGCTCAGTTGGTTGAGCATTTGACTTCAGCTCAGGTCATGATCTCAGAGTTCGTGGGTTCAGGCCCCACATCAGGCCCTGTGCTAACAGCTTGGAGCCTGGAGCCTGCTTCAGATTCTGTGTCTCCCTCTCTCTCTGCCCCTCCCCTGCTCGTGCTCTTTCTCTGTCTCTCAAAAATAAATAAACATTTAAAAAAATTTTAAGTAAAATAAAATATAGTTTGTCTGGGGTGCCTGGGTGGCTTTGTTAAGTGTCTGATTTCAGCTCAGGTCATGATCTTACAGTTCATGGATTCAAGCCCCAAATTGGGCTCTATGATGACAGCTTAGAGCCTACAGCCTTCGGATTCTGTGTCTCCCTCTCTCTCTGCCCGTCCCCCACTTGTACTCTTTCTCTCTCTTTCAAAAAAATAATCAACATTAAAAAAATTTTTTTAAATATGTCTGATATAAGTATGGCTACTCCAGATTTCTTTTGATGTCCATTAGTAGGATAGATGGTGGTTCTCCATCCCCTCACTTTCAATCTGCAGGTTTCTTTAGGTCTAAAATGAGTCTCTTATAGGCAGCATATAGATGGATCTTATTTTTTTATCCTTTCTGATACCCTATATTTTGATTGGAGCATTTAGTCCATTTGCATTCAGATTGATTATTGAAAGATATGAATTTAGTGTCATTGTGTTACCTGTAGAGTTGGTGTTTCTGGTGATGTTCTCTGATACTTTGTAATGTTTGTTGCTTTGCTCTTCTTTTTTTTTTTTTCCTCCACTTAGAGTCCCCCTTAAAACTTCTTGCAGGGTTTGTTTAGTTGTCGTGAACTCCTGGAGTTTTTGTTTGGGAACCTCTTTATCTTTCATTCTATTCTGAATGACAGCTTTGTTGAATAAAGGATTCTAGGATGCATATTTTTCCTAGTCAGCACATTGAATGTTTCCTGCACTTCCTTTCTGGCCTGCCAAATTTCTGTGGACAGGTTTGCTGCTAACCTTATGTGTTTACCCTTGTAGGTTAAAGATGTGTTCTCCCTAGCTTCTCTAATAATTCTTTATCTTTGTATTTTGCAAGTTTCATTATGATATGTCATCGTTTTGACCTGTTTTTATTGATTTTGAAGAGAATTCCCTGTGCCTCTGGACTAGGATGCCTGTTTCCTTCCCCCAGATTAGGGAAGTTCTCAGCTAAACATTGTTCAAATAAACCTTCTGCCCCTTTTTCCCCGCTCATCTTCTTCTGGGATTCCTATGATACAGATATTGTTTCATTTCATGAAATAACTTAGTTCTCTAAGTCTCCCCTCATACTTTAGTAATTTCCTTTCCCTCTTTTTTTCAGCTTCATTATTTTCCATAATTTTATCTTCTATTTCACCTATTCTCCCTTCTGCTTCTTCAATCCTTGCTGTCATTATATGCAACTTATTTTGCATCTCAGTTATAGCATTTTTTATTTCATCATGACTAGTTCTTAGGTCTTTGATCTCTACCACAAGGTTTCTCTGGTGTCTTCTATGCTTTTTTTCAAGCCCAGATATTAGTCTTATGACTGTTGCTCAAAATTCTTGTTTAGATATATTGGTTATATCTGTTTTGAGCAAGTCCCTGGCTGAAACTTTTTCTTGGCTTTTCTCTTGGGTAGAATTTCTCCATCTTGTCATTTTGTCTAAGTTTCTGCCTTTTGCATGTTTTAAAAGCTTATTATGTTTCATGCACCTAAGAATACTATTATATTAAAAAGGATTCATACACTGCCCAGGGCCTGGCACATCAGAAAGTGTTTCTGGTATATGCTGTGTGCACTCTACTTTTGCATTTTGGCTGCTCTTTCCCACTGGTCCGTCCATTGGAGAGCTCCTCCCTGCTTCCAGTGGTGGAATGTTTGGACCTTTAACTAGGTGTGCTCTGATTTGTTTGTTGAAACAATCCTGGGGAAAAAGGGAGGGGGAACCTGATCCCATAAAAAGAGAAAAGGAAAGGGAAACAAAAACAAACAAACAAAAACAGAATAAAAAAAAAAACTGTAAGGCTGATTCCAAACAAGCAAACAATAAGAATGGGGGGAAAAAGAAGAAGAAAAGGGAAAAGAAGGAAAAAGAAAAGAATAAAAAAGCCTGATCCAAAAAAAAAAAATAGATGAAATGATAAAAAACAAATAAACTATGAGCCCAATTCCAAAAGAAAAAAAGAGCTCTCTGTGGTTACATGGAGGGTGCTGGCTGTGCTTGTCTGGAGGAGAGTCAGAGTCAGTATTGCCCCAGTAAATAAGCAGTTGCCAGGCACCAAGGGGCAGGGTTTCATGTAAGCCAGTTCCGCTTCCAATGGGGGCTGCTGTGTTCCTCCCTGAAGTCCCACCATGTTGGTGTTTGGGGGTAAATGGCGCCACCCCAATCTCGAATGCCTGGACCAGGAATCACAACCCCCACTATTCAGGTAGCTCTCACAGAATAGCGAGGGCAGTAGCTCACCCTGAGCCACAGCTCTCCTGCATTTTTTCTTTGGCACGTGGCTAAGTTCCACAACCCAAAGTCTTAAAGGACCTAGCGTGGTGTGGATCCCTTCCTCCAAAGTAGAGCCTCTCCACCCTGCTGATAAAAGGCCTTTGGCTGGCACCTAGAAGGTCTTTTGTCCTCAGAGAGGCAATCAACTCTCTTCCAAAAGTACTCCAGGAAGGGGATCGTTCTCTCCCAGTGCACCCCAGAGATCTCTACACCCCACTATGCACTCCAGGGCTAGCTCCCTCCTCCCCAGGAACACACACCACAGCTCTGCTCTAGAAAAAGTCACACACTTCCAAAACCTCAGAGTTTGAGCTCCAAAAGTTGTTTGCAAAAATGAACTGGGACACTTAGTACTTCTCGCTCCCTAGTCCATGTTCCAGAGAGGTTTTCCTCTTGTGTTAATATCAATGCCACACTATCTCAATGCCTCTCTCTTTCTCTCCACAGAAAGGGTTCCCTCCCTTCCACAGCGCCATCATTTTTCTCTTCCCCAGTTCACATCCACACACCTCTCCTTTGCCAAGCTGTCGCCCTCCAACAGTGGAGATCCTCCTGCCACTCTGCAGATCGATTTTCTGGGTGTTCCAAGTAATCTGACCTCAATACAGCTGTGTCTGAGAGACGAGGAAAGCCCAGTGTCCTCCTACTTCTCTGCCATCTTAACTCCTCCTTCACAAAAACACTATTTCTTAAGTTAACTGAGGCAAACAATTAAAAGAAGTCAAAATGGTCTCTAAGACCTTTTCCCCCTTCCCCTGTCTTCTTTTTCTGCAGACACTTGGCAGCCACCTTGTGCTCAGACTCCACCTCTATCCTCTCTGCCAAACTTAACTTTTGCTCTAAACCTCTCCCCACACCCTCCTTTCTTGAACATATTAAAACCTGACTCTTTAAAGTTAAGTCTTCTGAGGATCTAAATAAACCCCAAATTTCTTATGTTCCTTGGACTATGGCTGAACTGCAAGGCATAAAGAGCCTCCTAAACTAATTGAGGGCCTCCGTAGGTTTGCTGAAGTGCTTCAAACTTACCAACCCAGTTTCTCAGATTTATATCAATTACTCCACATGCTTTTTAGTAAGGTCAAGGGTAAACTCTGGATGAAACTAGTCAAATAACATCCTGGGAAGAATTTAGAGAAACAGCCCCTTAATTTTTGGCAAGATGCTAGAACACTTGCTGAAAATCTCCAGTGAGAAATTACAGTAGCTTTTCCCAAGCCTGTTGACTAGAACAAACTTCAGTCTTGTCCTCAAAAGCCTGATGAACCTGTCCATGACCATTACAACTGAGTATAAATTGTTTTTAAAGGAAATTCTTGTTTTCATTTAGACACTGAATCCACCAAGATAGGACTCAACTCTCTTTATTAATGGACTGAACTGGGAGCTTTCTCCTTTAGATAAAAGTACCAAGAAAGAATGGAAAACTATGTTCACTCCAGATCTAGTGGATTTGGCAAACCAGCTCACTTGCATCCTGTATTACTCACCTGAAAGAAAGACCACAACAATTCTCAGTTTTCAGCCCCAGTAAATGAAGGGCCCTAAAGAGAACTTAAAACCTCCTAGTTTCTGTTATTATTGCAAAGCACCAGAACATTGAGCAAAAGGTTGTTACAAACATAAGCATTCCATACACCTTCAGGCCTCTACTCAGTCTTTCCAGTGTCCTCTTAGTTCCTAATGATGGGTTTCCAAGGAGCTAGAGGGGTGCTTCCCAAATCTCCCTCTTAAATGGCTGAGAAATTGAACGAATTTGTCTCCAGGTAGAGAATGAATTTGTCTCTGTCCTTATTGACACTGAAGCTATGCTCTTGGGGGCTCAACCCCATTCCTATAAAGCAGCCCCAGTCTCAGAGTGCTAAAACAGTTCAGATAGTAAGGTTCTGTAATAAACCTCAACAGGTTCCTGCCTCTGAACCTATTCCCTTTTATCTAGGCCCTTTGAGATATACGCACACTTTCCTCCTTAGTTCCTCTACCCTTATTCATTTATTGGGCTGAGATTTCTTAGAAAAGTTATCATGCCAGAATATCTTTCAAAAGGGGGAAATAATCCTGGAATTTGACAGTAGTAATCAAAATAGCCAACCAGGAGAGTTAAGTGACATTTTAACATCTTTTGTTTGCTCCATCTCTGATGGTACTAGAGCTGGGGACAATGATCATGTGTTCCTATTGGATCAGCTGCCATCCCCTCTATGGGAAAAATCTACAACTGATATTAGAAGAATCAACACTACATCTCCCATAAAGATTCATATATATCCCTCAAAACCTCTCCCCAGAATTAATACCCTATAAATAAAGAAGCCTTTCAAGGCATTAAGCCCATAATAGAAGATTATGAGAATTAAGGCCTGACTATTCCCTGCACTGGTCTCTGCAGTGCCCCTATTTTCCTGTGAGAAAAGCTAATGACTTGGGATGGAAGTTTTTCCAGGATCTTCAAGCAATACGTGGCACTATTATCCCTTGGTACCCTGTTGATCCTAACCTCCGTGTGCCACTAACATCCATTCCCACTGAAAGAAAACTTTTCACTGTAATTAGTCTATGCAGCGCATTTTTAGCATTCCAGTTGAGAAGGATAGCCACTGTCTTTTTGCTTTCACATGGGAAGAATGGAAATACACCAGGACAGTAATGCCCCAGGGTTTCACAGAGTCCTTCTTACTTTTTACAAACCTTAGAAGCTGATTTGGATGATAGAACATTTTCTTCAAGCTCTACTTTGTTAAAAATACTTAGTGTGTTTCAATACTTCCCTTCTCACACCTCTTCACAGGAAGATAGCATCCACCTGTTAAAATCTTTGGCCTTAAAAAGACATAAAAGCTCTAGAGAAAATTGCACTTTGCTCAAATTCAGGTTCAATACTTAGGGCATTTGACCTCAGAGCAAGGAATGCATTTGGATCTAAACAAAACCCTTCACAACTGCTTGATGCTGACATATTACTTTTTGACTCCCCATGACAATGTATACGAATCTCCTCTACCAATTGCGGATTCTTCATGGCTTACTGATGGTTTTTATTTAAAGTATGAAAATGATAAAAATTGTGATTGGTATGCTATTGCAACTTCTTTTTGAAGTCTTTCAGGCAGTACCTTTACCTTTGGTTATTTTGGCCCAACAGGCTGAGTTATATGCCTTTGTTTGAGCTTGTTACCTTAGTCATGGGTAAAAGCACAAACATTTATACCAATAGTTAGTATGTCTTTGGGGTAGCTCATGACTTTGGAATATTATGGAAACAATGAGGTATTCTTACCTCCAATTGGGGATAAAATTTAAAATGGCTCCTCCGCCCAATATTTATTAGATACCATACATTTGCTGGCTGCTCTGGGTATTATTAAGGTTCCTGGGAATTCCAGGCTCAATCCCTAGAAGCAAAAGTAAACCACCTCACTGATACTTCCACCAAAAACTCTGCTGTCAAGGAAACCAATAGCCAAACCTCTGTCATATCCAAAGGAATATTCCCTCAAATGATAATTTGAAAAAATTGACAAGAGATACCCAACAGTTGGCCCCAGAAAGGTAAAAGCAATGTTGGAAATCTAATAACTGTTGGCTTGATAAAAACTCTAGTTTGTACGAAATAACAGTCCAGCCCTACCAGAAATTCTAAAATTCTCACTACTTACCATTGTACATACATTAAACCATTAGTCTACTGAAAAAATGATAGCGTTCATGATCCAGTATTTGTGTGGAGATATTAATAAGATCATAAAAAGCATTAATAAGACCTCTCTTGTCCCACCTGTTCAAAGTATAATCCAGTTAAACCTGTTTTCACAAATAGATTTCATACAGCTTTCCCCATCTTGTGGATGTAAAGATGTTTTAGTCATGGTTTGTATGTTTTTTCACTGGACTGAAGTTTTCCCTTATAGACAGGACAGTGCTTCTTTTGTAGCTCAAATTCTGCAAGAAAATGTTGTCCCTACCTGGGGAACCACCTCAAACTCCATAATGATTGGGGAACCCATTTTACTGATTGGGTGCCTTGACAAATTTGTGCTGTCTGGAGAGTTTTCACAAGACTTTTATTGTGCATGCCATCCTTAATCCTCAGGGTTAGTCAGACACATAAACATCACTGTTAAGACTCATTTGGCAAAATGTGTAGAGACTTTCAACCATCTTGCCAAAAGCACTGCTATTAGTCCTTCTAAATCTCAGATCCATCCCTGTTGATACTCATGGAATCATCCCTTGAGCTAGTCACAGGTGGTTGAATGCACTTGGCCCCTGCCTCCTTTGACCCACAATGGATAAAAGGATATATACTTCAATATTGTAAAGCCCTAATGGCTTCTATTTAAAAATAATCATGCTTTGGTAGAACAGTCTTTTCATAGTGTACTCCCAGATGTTGACCTTAGGCATCATACCTTTCAACCTGGAGATTTTGTCTATTGGAAAGGACACCTCCAGAAAGACTCTTTCTCTTTGCTGCAAAGGTTCTTATCAGGAACTGCTAACCAACCCTTGTGCTGCCAAACTCCAGGAATAGATTCTTGGATTCATATGACACATCTAAAGAAAGCACCAAACCTGATTGGACCTGTACTCATTCTGGTGATGAGAAAGTAAGGATTTTCTAGAGTTGAAGCAGATGACATCTGACAAGACAGCTTTCCCAAGATGTCTTGACCAGCCTTTATTTTCACTGTTGTTTCTTCTATCTCTTTTCTGGGGTGGGGGCAGGGGGACCCTTATATTCCTTTCCCTAACTCTTGCAAAAGGGAGAAAACTCTTCCATGATTATAGTCTTTTAGAAACAGCCTTATCATGATCCTATAACAAATAACTCTTCCACCTGCTTTTTCTGAAGGGTTAGAAGGTTCAGAATTCACAAAAGTCTTTTCTTTATCTGAACTATGAACTGACCCTGGACTCTTATCCAAATTCATGATTTCTGAATTTACAATTTTACAGACTGTATTACTGACAATACATTTGATTGTAAACAGTTCTTTTGAGAGAAATATTGTTTTTAAACATTTTTGAAGTTTTGCTATTCTTGCAAAAAGTTCATTAGTTATTGCTTTATGTTTATACCTGCACCATATCTTCCCAAATGCACTCAGTTTTTTTCAGTATATTCTGCAGTGTTCACTATTCCATTTTCATGGCTGCTGTAAACAGAAACTTCCAGGAAGGATACATGACTTTGGGTTAGCCTTCATAGGAAAAACTTTCCTCCCCTAAGTCAGAATAAGTGCCAATAAATGCTTCAGTTGGTGGTGGCTTGCAGACCTAGAGTGGAGTCCTGGCTTAGAACCATAATGCAATTTGGAATTGTCACATTACTTTTTATTCTTTACTTGTCTGTCAGACTTTGTATAGATGACATATCCCATAAGGTGATGCTGACTCAACACTTAAAAAATTTTTTTAATGTTTATGTATTTTTGAGAGTGAGAGAGAGAGCACAATAAGGGGAGGGGCAGACAGAGAGAGAGGAAGACACAGACTCTGAAGCAGGCTCCAGGCTCCAAGCAGTCAGCACAGAGCCCAACGCAGGGCTCAAACTCACCAACTGCAAGATCATGACCTGAGCTGATGTCAGACACTCAACTGACTGGCTAGCTCAACACTTTGAGATGATTTCCAACACTTATGACATTGAGAAGATACAGATTTTACTTTCTTTTAATATTTATTTATTTTTGAGAGAGAGGAAGAGAGAGAGAGAGAGCACAAGTGGAGAAGAGGCAGAGAGAGAAGGGGACAGAGGATCTAAAGTAGGCCCTGCACTGACAGTGCAGAGTCCGATTCAGGGCTCAAACTCACGAACTGGGAAATGATGCCCAATGCATGACTCAAACTCAGGAACCATGAGATCATGACCTGAGCCAAACTTTAATGCCAAACAGACTAAGCCACCCAGATGCCTTGAGAAGACATAGACTTTATATGGGAAGTGTCTGAGAGCTCTTGTTGCTTAAATGTGTCTGTAAGTGGTTCCTCTGATGTAGGACATAATAACCAGGTAAGGTCTTTCCTGGCATTGAGGGACAAAACCAGTAAATGTGGAAAACCTGACTCTTACTCAGTGATGCTTGAAAAGATCTTGATCAAAAGGGGGAAATGTGGAAATTAATAAAAGGAAACCTTACTAAAATGGAGTTAGGAGGCCAGCAGGAGGAGCTCTTGTGCCCTACCGCCCATCATGAATTGCAAACCCAAGAGAAGATGAACCTTGTAAGTCCATAGTATTTTAGCTACTACTTTACTACCCCAGCAGGAGGTAGAAAAGCTTTTCTCCACTCTTGGCAACAGCCCAGCCAGTGAGTCTATTTCAATTTAACCAATGAACTCACTATACTTTGAACCTCTAGTTTACTTCAATAGATGTTTTGTTTAAAGCAACCCTCCCAAATTCCCCTTTTCCTCTGTAAAAGAACATTTCTCTCCTTTGTTCTCTGAACTTGCCTATGGTTTTGCTGTAGCTTACTTGTCCCAAATTGCAATTCTCTGCTATTCCTGAATAACCCCATTTTTGCTGATAAAATATCTGACAGTTTTACTTTTAAGGTTAACACCATCAAAAAAGCAAATAGAATACTAGATCTGAAGAATACAATGACTGTACTAAAGAATACAATAGAAAGCTTCAACAGCAAAGCAAATGTGACCAAGCAAAAGAAAGAATCAATGAACTAAAAGGTCATTTGAAATTATCCCATCAAAGGAACAAAAAGAAAATGAAATAAGAGTAAAGAAAGACTTAATTATGAGACAGTATCAGCAGAACTATGAACTGTAAGAATACCAGAATGAGAAGATAAGGAGAATGGGAAAATATTTGTAAACCATAGGGGTTGAAAAGTAACCAAATGTGGAACAAGAAATGGACATCCAGCTTTATGAGGCCCAAAGGACCCAGATAAGTTGAACCAAAAACAAAAACAAAAACAAAAACACTACACTGAGACACATTCGAAGTAAATTGACCAAAGTTAAAGAATGAATTTTGAAAGCAGCAAGCAAAACAAGTTACCACAAACACAGAAGCCCCATCAGACCTAGGTTGGATTCCTCAACAGAAACTTTGTAGGCCAGAAGAAGGATGATATATTCAAATATTTAAAAAAAAAAAACTGTCAATTAAAATACTTTACCCAGCAAAGCTGTACACTAGAAATGAAGAAGAGATGAAAAATACTCCCAGTGAACAAAAGCTGAAGGAGCTCATCACCAGGAGACCTGCCTTACAGGAAATGTTACAGGATGGTCATCAAGCATAAATAAAGAAAAATTAACATCATGAAAGCATAAGAATATATTTGTAAAACTCACTAGTAATTTCAAAAATACTGTGGAAGTCAGATCCTCTAATATTGTAATGGTAGTGCATAATTCATGTAGAACACTAGTTTAAAGTTTAAAAAGTATTAACCAAAGGGGAGGAGCCAAGATGGCGAAACAGCATGGAAGTGTTTTGTGTCTCGCATCCATGAATACAGCCAGAACAACACTAAGCCATCCTGCACACCTAGAAAACTGATCTGAGGATTAACACAACAATCTGTACAACCTGAACCAGAGAAATCAGCAGAAAGAGAAAAAATTCATTTTTATTTTCAATTTTGATTAAAAATATTTTTCTTTAATTTTTTTCTACTATATTTTTTACTTTTGTGTAAATTTTTTCAAATTCTATTTTACTTCCATCATTTCATTTTAGTCTCCTTCTGTGTATTCATTTTTTTTCAAATTTTCAAACGATTTCCTTTTTCTTTCTTTCTTTCCCCTTTTTTCTCTAATCTATCAAGCCTCTTTCAACACCCAGACCAAAACACATCTAGAATCTAGCATCATTTATTCGATTTTTTTGTGTGTTTATTTTTAATTTTTTAAAAATTTAAGATTTTTTATTTTAATTTTTATTTTAATTTTAATTTTTTTACCTCATTAATTCCTTTTCTCCCTCCAAAATGATGAAACAAAGGAATTCACCTCAAAAGAAAGAGCAGGAAGAAACGACAGCCAGGGACTTAACCAACACTGATACAAGCAAGATGTCTGAACAAGAATTTAGAATCACGATAATAAGAATACTAGCTGGAGTCGAAAATAGATTAGAATCCCTTTCTGCAGAGATAAAAGAAGTAAAGACTAGTCAGGATGAAATAAAAATTGCTATAACTGAGCTGCAATCTCAAATGGATGCCACGGCAGCAAGGATGGATGAGGCAGAACAGAGAATCACCGATATTGAGGACAAACTTATGGAGAATAATGAATGAGAAAAAAAAGAGGGAGATTAATGCAAAAGAGCAGGATACAACAATTAGAGAAATCAGTGACTCATTAAAAAGGAACAACATCAGAATCCTAGGGGTCCCACAAGAGGAAGAGAGAAAAATAGGGGTAGAAGGGTTATGTGAGCAAATCATAGCGGAAAACTTTTCTAACCTGGGGAAAGATACCGACATCAAAATCCAGGAAGCACAGAGGATTCCCATTAGATTCAACAAAAACTGACCATCAACAAGGCATATCATAGTATAATTCACAAAATACTCAGGCAAGGAGAGAATCATGAAAGCAGTAAGAGAAAAAAAGTCCTTAGTCTACAAGGGAAGACAGATCAGGTTTGCAGCAGACCTATCCACAGAAACTTGGAAGGCCAGAAAGGAGTGGCAGGATATATTCAATATGCTGAATCAGACAAATATGCAGCCAAGAATTCTTTATCCAGCAAGGTTGTCATTCAAAATAGAAGGAGAGATAAAAAGTTTCCCAGACAAACAAAAATTAAAGGAGTTTGTGACCACTAAACCAGCCCTGCAAGGAATTTTAAGGGGGACTCTCTGAGGGGAGAAAAGATGAAAAAAAAACCAAATAAATAAAGAACAAAAGCAACAAAGACTAGAAAGGGCCAGAGAACACCACCAGAAACTCCAACTCTACAAGAAACATAATGGCAATAAATTCATATCTTTCAGTACTCGCTCTAAATGTCAATGAACTAAATGCTCCAATCAAAAGACATAGGGTAACAGCATGGATAAGAAAACAAGATCCATCAAAATGCTGTTTACTAGAGACACACTTTAGACCTAAAGACACCTTCAGATTGAAAGTAAAGGGATGGAGAACAATCCAGCATGCTAATGGTCAACAAAAGAAAGCGAGGGTAGCCATACTTATATAAGACAATCTAGACTTTAAAATAAAGACTGTATCAAGAGATGAAGAAGGGCGTTATATCATAATTAAGGGGTCTATCCACCAAGAAGACCTAATAATTGTAAACATTTATGCTCCAAATGTGAGAACACCCAAACATATAAATCAATTAATCACAAACATAAATAAACTCATTGATAGTAATACCATAATAGTAGAGGACTTCAACACCCTACTCACAGCAATGGACAGATCATCTAATCAAAATATCAGCAAGAAAAACAATGGCTTTGAATGACACATTGGACCAGATGGACTTAACACGTATATTCAGAACATTTCATCCTAAAGCAGCAGAATATACATTCTTCTCCAGTGCACATAGAATGTTCTCCAGAATAGACCACATACTGGGATACAAATCAGCCCTCAGCAAGTACAAAAAGATTGAGGTCATACCGTGCATATTTTCAGACCACAATGCTATGAAACTCGAAATCAACCATGAGAAAAATTTGCAAAGGTAACAAATACTTGGAGACTAAAGAACATCCTACTAAAGAATGAATGGGCTAACCAAGAAGTTAAAGAGGAAATTAAAAAGTTCATGGAAGCCAATGAAAATGGTAACACCACAACCCAAAACCTGAGGGACACAGCAAAGGTGGTCATAAGAGGAAAGTATATAGTAATCCAGGCCTTCCTAAAGAAGGAAGAAAGATCTCAGATACACAACCTAACCTTACGCCTTAAAGAGCTGGAAAAAGAACAGCAAATAAAACCCCGAACCAGCAGAAGACAGGAAATAATAAAGATTAGAGCAGAAATTAATGCTATCAAAACCAAGAAAACAGTAGAACAGATCAGTGAAACCAGAAGCTGGTTCTTTGAAAGAATTGACCAAATTGATAACCCCCTAGCCAGTTTGATCAACAAGAAAAAGGAAAGGATCCAAATAAATAAAATCAAGAATGGAAGAGGAGAGATCACAACCAACACAGCAAAAATAAAAACAATAATAAGAGAAAATTATGAGCAATTTTATGCCAATAAAATGGGCAGCGTGGGAGAAATGGACAAATTCCTGGAAACATATACACTCCCAAAACTGAAACAGGAAGAAATAGGAAATTTGAACAGACCCATAACCAGTAAGGAAATTGAATTAGTAGTCAAAAATCTGCCAAAAAGCAAGAGTCCAGGGCCAGATGGTTTTCCAGGGGAATTCTACCAAACATTTAAGGAAGTATTAACACCTATTTTCTTGAAACTGTTTCAAAAAATAAAAATGGAAGGAAAACTTCCAAACTCTTTCTATGAGGCCAGCATTACCTTGATTCCAAAACCAGACACAGACCCAACTATAAAGGAGAACTATAGACAAATTTTTCTGATGAACATTGAAACAAAAATCCTCAACAAGGTATTAGCCAACTAGATCCAACAATACATTAAAAAAATTATTCACCACAACCCAGTGGGATTTATACCTGGGATACAGGGCTGGTTCAATACCCGCAAAACAATCAATGTGATTCTTCACATCAATAAAAGAAAGGACAAGAACCATACGATCCTCTCAATAGATGCAGAGAAAGCATTTGACAAAATTCAGCATCCTTTCTTGGCAAAAACCCTCAAGAAAGTAGGGATAGAAGGAGCATACCTCAAGATCATAAAAGCCATATATGAATGGCCCAATGCTAATATCATCCTCAATGGGGAAAAACTGAGAGCTTTCCCCCTAAGGTCAGGAACAAGAAAGGGATGTCCACTCTTGCCACTGTTATTCAACATAGTATTGGAAGTCTTAGCCTCTGCAATCAGAAAACACAAAGAACTAAAAGGCATCCAAATCGGCCAGGAGGAAGTTAAACTTTCACTCTTCGTAGATGACATGGTACTCTATGTGGAAAACCCAAAAGATTCCACCAAAAAACTGCTATGACTGATGCATGAGTTCAGCAAAATGTGGCAGGATATAAAATCAATGCACAGAAATCAGTTGCATTCCTATACACCAACAATGAAGCAACAGACAGAGATATCAAGGAATTGATCCCATTTACAATTGTGCCCCAAACCATAAAATACTTAGGAATAAATCTAGCCAAAGAGGTGAAAAATCTATACACTGAAAACTATAGAAAGTTTATGAAAGAAATTGAATAAGACACAAAAAAAAATGTAAAAAGATTCCATGCTCCTGCATAGGAAGAACAAATATTGCTAAAATATCGATACTACCCAAAGCAATCTACATATTCAATGCAATCCCTATGAAATAACACCAGCATTCTTCAGAGAGCTAGAACAAATAATCCTAAAATTTGTATGGAACCAGAAAAGACCCCGAATAGCCAAAGCCATCTTGAGAAAGAAAACCAAAGCAGGAGGTATCACAATCCTACACTTCAAGCTATACTACAAAGCTGTAATCATCAAGACAGTATGGTACTGGCACAAGAACAGAGACTCCGATCAATGCAACAGAATAGAGAGCCCAGAAATGGACCCACAAACATATGGCCAACTAATCTTTGACAAAGCAGGAAAGAATATCCAATGGAATAAGGACAGTCTCTTCAACAAGTGGTGCTGGGAAAACTGGACAGCGACATGCAGAAGAATGAACCTGGACCACTTTCTTACACCATACACAAAAATAAACTCAAAATGGATGAAAGACCTAAATGTAAGCCATCAAAATCCTCAAGGAGAAAGCAGGCAAAAACCTTTTTGATCTTGGCTGCAGCAACTTCTTACTCAACACATCTCCGGAGGCAAGGGAAACAAAGCAAAAATGAACTTCTGAGACCTCATCAAAATAAGAAGCTTCTGCACAGCAAAGGAAACAATCAGCAAAACTAAAAGGTAACCAACAGAATGGGAGAAGATATTTGCAAACGACATATCAGATAAGGGGTTAGTATGCAAAATCTATAAAGAATTTATCAAACTCAACACCCAAAAAAGCAAATAATCCAGTGAAGAAATGGGCAAAAGACATGAATAGACTCTTCTCCAAAGAAGACATCCATATGGCCAGCCGACACATGAAAAAATGCTCAATATCACTCATCATCAGGGAAATACAAATCAAAACCACAATGAGATACGACCTCACACCTGTCAGAATGGATAACATTAACAACTCAGGCAACCATGATGTTGGCAAGAATGTGGAGGAAGAGGATCTCATTTGCACTGCTGGTGGGGATGCAAACTGGTGCAGCCACTCTGGAAAACACTATAGACGTTCCTCAAAAAATTAAAAATAAAACTGCCCTATGACCCAGCAATTGCACTATTAGGTATTTATCCAGGGGATGCAGGTATGCTGTTTCGAAGGGACACGTGCACCCCAATGTATAGCAGCACTATCAACAATAGCCAAAGTATAGAAAGAGCCCAAATGTCCGTCGAGGGATGAATGGATAAAGAAGAGGTGGTATATATATACAATGGAGTATTACTCAGCAATCAAAAAGAATGAAATCTTGCATTTGCAACAACTTGGATGGAACTGGAGGGTATTATGCTACAGGAAATTAGTCAGAGAAAGACAAATATCATATGACTTCACTCAAAAGAGGACTTTAAGACACAGAACCATTGAACATAAGGGAAGGGAAGCAAAAATAATATAAAAACAGGGAGGGGGACAAAACATAAGAGACTCTTAAATATGGAAAACAAACAGAGGGTTACTGGAGGTGTTGTGGGGGGGGGATGGGCTAAATGGGTAGGGGGCATTAAGTAACTTACTCCTGAAATTATTGTTGTACTATATGCTAACTAATTTGGATGTAAATTTAAAAAATAAAATTAAAAAAATAAAAAAGTATTAACCATAAATAAATAAATAAATAAATATTTAAAGAAATTATTAACTACAGCAATTTGTTATTGAATACACAATATAAAAGTATATTAATTATAATTTTGATAACCTAAAATGTGAAGGTCAGTGAAGTAAAAGAATAAAGTTTATATATGGCATCAACATTAAGTTGTCAGCTTCAAGTAGGATTTTGTAAATATGAAGTAAGTCAGAGAAAGATAAATGCCATATGATTTCACTTATATGTGGAATCTGTGAAACAAAGCAGAGAGACAAAAAAAAACAAACAATAGACTTTTAAATACAAAGAACAGACTGGTGTTTGCCAGAAGGGAAGTGAGTGGGGGGTGGACGAAATAGGTAAAGAAGATTAAGAAGTACAGACTTCCAGTTATGAAAGGAATAAGTCATGGAGATGAAAATTTCAGCATAAGGAATATAGTCAATAATATTGTATTGACATTGTTTAGTGACAGATGGTGACTGAGCATCATTTATCATGGTGAACACTGAGTAATGTACAGAATTGTTGAATCATGTGAATCATGTTTTACACTTGAAACTAATAGAACACTGTATGTTAATTATGCTTCAAAGAAAGATATTTTATGTAAGCATCCTGATAACCACAAACGAAAAATTTTATAGTAGATACACAAAGATTATGAAAAAGAAACCAAAGCAAAGACCTGAAAAATGTCACCAAATAAGAAAACAACAGCAAGATAAGAAGCAAGAGACAATGGACCTACAAAACAGTCAAAAACAATTTTAAAAATCACAATAGTAAGTCCTTACCTGTCAATAATTAATGAGAAAAAAAATTAAATTCTTCAATCAAGAGACATACAATGACTGGATGGATAAAAACAAAAAAAGATCCAATTGTACTCTGCCTACAAGAGATTCACTTTGCCCTAAAGAAACACATAGCTTGACAATGAAGGGAAGGAAAAATATATTTAAAGCAAATGGTACCCAAAGATAGCAGTGATAGCTATACTTAAGTCAAATAAAATATACTTTATGTAAAAAGTGATCAAGAGACAAAGAAAGTACTTATATAATGATAAAGAGTTCAAACCATCAGGAAGATATAACCATTTTAAACATTTATGCACCCAACATCACAGCACTTAAATATATAAATAAATTGCTAGCAGAACAGAAGAAGAGATAAAAAGCAATACAATAACAGTTGGGAACTTTAATATCCCAGTATCAACAATAGGAAGACCATCCAAACAGAATTGAAAACAAAACAGTAGATTTGAACAACACTACAGACCAAATAAGACCTAAGATATATATATGTTACATTTCATCCAACAACAGCAGAATACACAATTTTTTCAGGAACCAATGAAACATTTTCTAAAATAGATCATGTAATGGGCCACAAAACAAGTCTTAGAAAATTTGAGAAGATTGAAATACCGAGTATCTTTTGTAACTACAAAGGTATGGAATTATGGAATTAGAAATGAATAACATGAGGAAACCTAGAAAATATCAAAAACATATAAATTAAACAGCATACACTTGAACAATTGGTGGATCAGGAGTAAATAAAATGGAAAATTAAATATATATATATTTTAAAATGAAAATGGAATCAAAGCATACCAAATGTATAGGATGCGGGAAAACAACAGACTAAGAGGAAAGCTTATAACAATAAACACATCAAGAAAAAAATCTCAAATAAACAACCTTACTTTACATCTCAATAAACTAGCAAAAATAATCTAAGCATAAAATTAACAGAAGGAAGCAAATAATAAAGATTGGAACAGAAATAAATCAAAAACAAAAAAATACAAAGATTAACAAAAGTTAATAGCTGGTTCTTTAAAAACATAAACAAAATTGATACACTTTACTTAGACTAATCAAGAAAAAAAGAAAGAGGACCCAAATCGATAAAATTATAAATGAAAGAGAAGACATTAAAACTGATACTACAAAAATCCAAAGGTTCATAAAAATCTACTGTGAACAATTATACACCAACAAATTGGATGATTTGGAAGAAATGGAAAATTCCTAGAAAATACAGCCTACCAATATTCAATCATGAATAAAAAATCAGAACACAGTGATCGTGAGTAAGGACATTCAATCAATAATCAAAAACCTCCCCAAAAAGAAAAGCCCAGAACCAGAAGGTTTTACTGGCAAATTCTACCAAACATTTGAAAAATTTATACCAGTCCTTAAGCTCTTCCAAAACCTTGAAGAGGACTCCAAAATTCATTTCACAAGGCAATATTACCCTGATGCCAGGTAGATAAAGAAACCACAAGAAAGGACACTACCAGCCAATATCACTGATGATTATAATGCCAAAATCACCCCCACCCCAAAATGCTAGCAAGCCAAATTCAGCAGCACATTAAAAAGATCATACACCATAATCAAGTGGGATTCATGCCTGGTATGCAAGGATGGTTTAACATACACAAATAAATAAATGTGATACATCCCATTAATAGAATGAAAGAAGAAAATCTTATGATCATGTTAATTGATTCAGAAAAATCGTTGACAAAATCAATATCCATTCATGATTTTAAAAAACCCTCAGAAAATTGTATATGGAAGGACTGTACCTTAACATAATAAAGGCTTTATATGACAGTCCCCCAGTCAATGTCATACTATGAGCAAAGATTGAAAGGTTTTCTTTTTTTTTTTTTTTCAACGTTTATTTATTTATTTATTTATTTATTTTTTGGGACAGAGAGAGACAGAGCATGAACGAGGGAGGGGCAGAGAGAGAGGGAGACACAGAATCGGAAACAGGCTCCAGGCTCTGAGCCATCAGCCCAGAGCCCGACGCGGGGCTCGAACTCCCGGACCGCGAGATCGTGACCTGGCTGAAGTCGGACGCTTAACCGACTGCACCACCCAGGTGCCCCTATTGTTTATTATTTTTGAGAGAGAGACTGAGAGCAAGCAGGGAAGTGGCAGAGAGAGAGGGAGACACAGAATCGGAAGCAGGCTCTAGGCTCTGAGTGTTCAGGACAGAGCCTGACGTCGGGCTCAACCTCACAGACCATGCATGAAATCATGACCTGAGCTGTAGTCGGCCGCCCAACCAACTGAGCCACCCAGGTGCTCATGGTTTTTTTAAATAAAATGTTAAAATTGGTTTTACAGGTATTAATATTCATAGATCACTGAAGAAAATATATATTCCTCACAAAATATGCAGAAAAATAATTTAGATAAAATGCAACACTATTCATGATTTGTTACAAACAAAGAGTAGTAGGAAAATGCCCTAATCTCATAAAGGATTTCTATCAAAAGCCTTCAATATAGATAATTCCTAATGCTGATGTGTAAGAAACATTGTCTTTAAAATCAAGAATTCCTCCATCACAGCTACTAGATAGCATTTAACTGGAGAAGTACTGTAATATGGTGGGAAAATCCAAATGATTCTACAGATATGTTTTAGAATAAGTTGAGCCAGAAACTTGGAGAATAATTAATAAATTAATATATTTCTTCACACCACCAATAAACAGTTTAAAAATGGCAAAAGAGATCAAGGTCTTCATAGGGAATTTTATATTAAAGGCATTGAAAAGACCTAAATAAATGTTACTTGAGAAAAGGCCAGGTTCACTGATATGGGGAGTCCAGATGGCAGATTCAAATCTCCCCAAGTATATCTATATATTTAATGTTGTCATCAAATATTAAGAGGGTTTTGGGAGGAGATGCCTGTGTGACTCTTGTCAGTTAAGCATCCAACTCATGATTTGGGTCTAGGTCATGATCTCACAGTTGGTGGATCCGAGCCCCGCATCCAGCTCTGCACTAACAACGCAGAGCCTGCTTGGGATTCTTTCTCTCTAACTCTCTTTCTGCTCCTCCCCACCTCTCTCTCTCAAAATTAAAAAAAAAAAAGCGATCATTAAAAAAAGAGGGTTTGGGGGAGTGGAGAATTAATGAACTGATTCTAAAATGTACATCAAAAAGCAAATAGTGAACAATTACCATAAGAAAAATAAGGTGGATGATTTACCTTATCCTGCTAAGGCTTGCATTGAACTCTGTATGTTAGATTACATAACCGATGCTCTGTGTGTATCCAATTTGGCTGGATTATCTTCTGTTAACAACACTCAAATCTGATAGGCTTGAAAACACAAACTTTATTTTCCACTCATATTTCTCACTCTCCTGCATATATATATATCTGCCTCAGGTTCCCAGGAGGGCATTGCACAACACAGTTGCTCAGGTACCAGGCTGTTGGGTCTACCTTTATCATACCTAGATTCTTAAAGTTTCTGTCCAGAAGTGGCACATGTACTTCTGTTAACATTTCATTGGTGGGATCAAGTCCAAGCCTGCTATGAATGTGGCAGGGAAGCACAATCCTTCCCTACCAGACGAAGGGACAGCAAGGAGAAATAATGAACTCATCCAGACTATAATAATTAAGATAGTTAGTATTGACACTACAAACATAAGCCAATAGATGGATAAATGGAATGGATAAGAGAGTACATCAACACCTACATGGGACTTGGAGCACATCGGAGGTGACAAGCAAATCATTTAGAAGATGGAATAGTCAACAAATCAAAAAGGATAGTGCTGAGACACATTGCTCTATATGATAAAACATGAAGTTAAATTCCTGGCACAAATCACACTTATTATTTAATTATGGGTTGATTAAATACTTCAATGTGAAATCAAATCTTTAAAACTTTAATATAAAATGTGTTCCACTTTAACAAGGAAGAATTTTTTTTTTCAAAAAAAATTTTTAATGTTTATTTCTTTTTGAGAGACAGCAAGAGGCAGGGCACGAGCAGGGGAAGGACAGGAAGAGGGAGACACAGAATCCAAAGCAAGCTCCAGGCTCTGAGCTCTTCAGCACAGAGCCCAACACAGGGCTGGAACCCACAAACCATGTGAGATCATAACTTGAGCCAAAGTCAGACACTTAACTGACTGAACCACCCAGGCACCCCAACGAGGAAGAATTTTTTAAATAAGATACAAAAACAGTTCAAATCTTAAAAGTTTTTAAAAATGACATCAACTCCATTAAAATCAAGAACTTCTGGTTTATTAAAAGGCAATAAATAGAGTGAACAGCTACATTCTTGGAAAAGTTATTCACAACAATTGATAAAAGATTAGTATGCAGATTATGTAAGAAATGCTGAGGAATTGGTATAAAAAAGCTAAACACCCAAATCATGAAATGGGTGCAGGTAGGAAACAGTGCTTCACAAATGAAGAAAAATGAGTGACCCAAAATCTCTTGAACAAAAAACCAATCCTACCAGAATTCATGAAAATGCCAGTTAAGCCCACAATGAGATGTCTAATCAATAGATAAATATAAAAATGTGATAATACCAAGTCTTACAAAGGATGTGAAGCAAAGAAAAGCTAATATGCTAATGAGAGATGTATACTAATTCCATTAATTCCAAAATATCATTTATTTAAGATATTATGTTTTTAAATACCATTCAAAAAAATCACACCTGCACCATGCTTTTCATCACTTGTAATTTTTATGTAATGTGTATTGAAAGATCTATTTTAGGCTTAGAATGATTTTTATGGTGTATCACTCTTCCTTTGTGCATACAAAATAAAGAAAACAAAACAGAATAAGTTGATTGATGAATTTGTAAATACTTTTTTACATCACAGTCTAAGTAATGGAATCAGACTCAGAGGTGTCTATGCCCATGATTTTCCATGGGGCACAGAGAAGCCATCCCCACTCAGCCCTCTCTGCATGTCTGATCCATAGAACCTGTGCACATATAAAATGGTTCTCTTGTATGTCACTACGTTTGGGTGGTTTGTTACACAGCAGTAGATAACCAGAATGTCCCTTATTCACAAAGAACTTTGAATGTTTACACAAACCTTCTAGGCCTTTTAGATTCTTCCATGTCCATGGGTGACTTCAGTGTTCACACCAATGACCATTTATTACTGTACTCTAGTCTCTCAGTTCCTCAACCTCCTGGACACTCACAGGGATGTCCTCATCTAAACCACCTCAACTGCCTTCTTTGATATACAAAAAGTCAGAGTCTTGAGGATTTTAGTGGCCACCTGTGAGGGTTTAGGGTAAGAGACAAATGGAGGCCTCATCTTATCCCCCATCCAAAGATCCCATGACTCCTGCCTGGGGTTGTCAACAGGCAGGACACTGAGCAGAGCTGCAGGTCACAAAGTCACCATGCCAACCTTCCTGTCCATCATAAGGGACATCACAGGGAATTCTGTCTCTGTGGGGCAGGGAAGGGCCACTCAGGTAGTGGGACTACTGCCCCAGATCCAGCTGTTTGCCTCTTCCGCCCAAAGGGCAGGTACCAGGTGGAGGCTCTAAGAGCACCTTGGAGAAAGAGCTTGAGAGAACAAGGCTCCAGGACACAGGGTTGAAGGGGAGACAGCAGATGAGGCAGAAGCCTGTGGTGGCTGGGCATGGCCAGCGCTGATCCCCCTGCTCCAGGAGAGAGTGGGGCCTCAGGGACAACTAAGAAAATGGGGAGCAGCAGCCTCTGGGTGCTAGGCCCTGCACTCTCCCTGCTCCTGCTCCTTTTCCTGCTGCTGCCACCTCCATTGCTAAGCACAGGGAGCTTCCTGCACCGCCTCCCAGCCTGGAGACCCTTCCACCAGGGCACCAGGCACTACAGGAGCAAGATAGAGAAGCCAAAAACCTGTGAGGGTTATTTTAATGTCTACTTCTCCTGGACATGTGAGCAGCCCTCCCATACTGGCCCTGGGTGTCCCTCAAGGCACCTCTGACCTCAGGTCATAAAGGGGTTCAAGGGGACCCCAGCCTTGGGAAAAGGGAGGTGGGGATAGTCTTACCAACACCCAAGATAAGAGCCCCTTATTCTGTGTCCCCCTTGTTCCTGAGGCAGAAGGAATGCACCAAGAATTTGTCCCCTGGAGCTTTTGGGAAGGTAAAAAAAGCCACCATTGGGTTTCTGGGTGGCTCTCAGTCCCTCCTCTGACAAGGCCTAGATCTGTGATCTGCATATCCGTTTACAGGTGGAGAGGCAGGTGATTGCTAGGAGCTCCTTCTCAGCAATTATTAGAAGCTTGATGTGTTTCAGTTTCCATCTGTGAGGTTTTTTGTTTGTGTTGTTTTTTGTCCAAGTGGATTCTATTTTTACTGGGCCCCAGACAGATTGCTGTGTTGCTTCTGTTGGACATTCTCATAGTGTCACTACTTAGAAAGTCCTTTGACCTCCTGCTGCTAAGTGTTTTGCTTCTTTCTTCAGTCATTTGGAGACCACATTACAGTTTGTGTGCACTTTCAGAACAGTTAAATCTGACTGAGTGTTGTCTTGGGAAGGTGAGCTGTGCATTAGGCAGCTTGTGGCCCACAAAGGGGGTCGGATCTTCATGCTTGGAGAGTTTGGAGACATTGCCTTGGTTCCATTTGTCTGTTGGGCTGAGAATTATGACTAATAACGTAATACCAAGACATATTGATTTCTAGGAATTCCATACAATTTCTGGAACACATATTAATAACATATATCCAAACAAATATAACCTAAAAAGGGTTTAACTTCTTTTCTTATTTGACAATGCTTCCATTGTAATTCAACATGTCAAACTAGCCTAATTAGTATAGCATGTCTCTTTTATAAGGAGAGACGAAAAATATTTTGAGATGTTCCAGGGACTTTCTTAAATATCCCAAAGTTATCTTGAGGTCAAAAAGACTTCACTTCAAAACTGACAAAGAGAAGTTTCTAAAAAAAAAAAAAATCAAAGGTATCAACACTTGATTAAATACATTCTGGGTCATCTATTTAAGCAAAGTGACAAGAGATTTCTAAGGCAAACACAGGAAGTTACCTAGTCGTGAAAAACCATAGCTCTTGTAAAAAGGCTTAGGTCTTTGAATAGAGATGACTCAATTCTCCCAAGTAATCAAAGACTTGCTAATGACAACGTGAGATGCAGTAAAATATTTTGGTAAGTCACAAAATATTTCTTTGAAGATAGATTACAAAAAGGGTAAAGAACAACTTTTCATAATCTCTTATTAAGAGCACACCAATAGTCCAAGAAAACTTTGTTCAACAAATGAAAGAGAATTATGTTTTAATTTTGATAGGCATAATATTGGCATCAAAGCTTATTTTTTAAATTATTATAATGAATTAATTCCATTTTAACCACTTGGACCACATAAGATTTTTTTCTCTCTTCCTTTTTTTAGTTCCATTTATTTAATTTTTAGCCACCATTCCTCCTTTTTCATTCTGAAATGACTATTCTCCTTTAAACAATTTTACTTTTCCCCTTAACAAAAGCACATTTCCATGCCTCACACCTTATCTTACCAGAAACACATCCTATTCTCCCCGTGTGAACTCATTTTCTTTATTAGTTCTAGTGGTTTTAATTACATATATTGATTAGAATTATTAACTTTTAGAAACCTTAAATTCTTGCAAAAACCAAGAAGTAAGCATGTATAGACTGTTATCCCAGCAATATGTAGATTGGCAAATTTTTTAATGCATTTCATAATTTCTGCTAGTATATTCTTCCTCATAGGAATTTTTTCAGTGTGGCACATATTTATTAACAAGCCCAAATATTTTTAGTTCCTCTATAATAAGCCAAAATTAGATAAATCTGTTAACAAATTGTTTCAGTATTTTATACCTTATTTGGAAATTGTTTATAAAGACAGTCTCATGCATGCAGGCTTTTGACCCCCCATTCAGCCACATGAGAATAGACCTTGGGTATGGAGTGCTTCCTGATACAAAGAGAAAGAGCCTATATAGCCTGTTTCAGGCTTATCACTTTGGATATATTGCTCCTTGTTTAACTTTCTGAATGTTCTTTTGTCTCTGCTTAAAGGATATGCATCACATGGTACCTGACCAATCCACTGTTATACCTGTCTTATGTGGAAAGGGACAAGGTTCCTTCCACTGTGTCAGGAGAGGTGTGCTGAGGCCAATTGCCATGACTCAGCCACCAGAATACACCCACTGGGCCTGGGGACCAATGCCCACTAGTGAAGTTGATTTTGTTCTGTCACTTTATGTCAGTAAAGCATTGTTCCATCCAGTGCTCAACCACTGTGATTTCGTTGGTGACTCCAATACCATGATGCACTGATCAGAAGTGTTCCTTTGGTACTGTACTCCCTTGGGACTGGTAAAAAGGATAGGTGGGCTTTGAATCACTTCTATAGATCCTTTCTGTTCTTATAAAGACTCAATTTGTAAGATGAGTGCAGTTGTTTTTATTACTCAAAGAACTGGATTGCAGTCTGAATGATATCAAGGGACTGACCCACCCTCTAATACACTATCTTCAATTTGCTTCTTTATATAAGGGGGAAGATTTTCTCCACCTTTTCACCTGCATTTGTTATGTCTGCTCTTTCTTATGATAGCCATTTGAACAGATGTACACAATAATTTGTAAGTAAGGTTCTCACTGCTCCCTCTGATTCAAGGAGAACTTGGAACTAGACTACCAATCAAGACCAAAACTGCCACCAGCTAGAAAGAGAGTGGGAGAAGGGTGATTAAAAATGCCACCAAACTACTATTTTGGGTTTTTTTACTTTAAATTTAAGTTAATATACTGTGCAATATTAGTTTCAGAAGTAGAAACTAATTCAGAAATAGATTTCATCACTTACATACAACACCCAGTGCTCATCACAAATGCCCTCCTTAATACCCATCACCCATCTAGCCCAGCCTCTATCCACCTCCCTCCGTCAACCCTCAGTTTTTTCTCTATCATTAAGAATCTCTTGTGGTTTGTTTCCCTTTCTTCTCTTTTCCTCCTCTTCCCATATGCTCATCTGTTTTGTTTCTTAAACTCCACATATGAGTGAAATCATGATATTTGTCTTTCTCTGATTGACTTACTTCACTTGGCATAATATATTCTAGCTCCATCCATGTCATTGCAAATGGCAAGATCTCATTCTTTTTGGTAGCTGAGCAATATTCCCATTTATATACATATATCTCCCACATATTATTATATTATTTATTCATTCATTAGTCAATGGACATTTGGGCTCCCTCCATAGTTTGGCTATTGTTAATAATGCTGCTATAAACATTGGGATACATGTGCCCCTTTGAATCTGTATTTTTGTATCCTTTGGGTAAATAGTGAATAGTGCAATTGCTGGTTCATAGTGTAGTTCTATTTTTAGTTTTTTGAGGAAACTCCATACTGTTCTCCAGAGTGGCTGCACCAGTTTGCATTCCCACCAGCAATGCAAGAGGGTTCCCCTTTTCTACATCCTTGCCAACACCTGTTGTTTCTTGCATTATTAAGTTTAGACATTCTGACAGGTGTGAGGTGGCATCTCATCATGGGTTTGATTTGGATTTCCCTGATAATGAGTGATGTTGAGCATCTTTTCATGTGTCTGTTAGCCATCTGGATGTCTTCTTTAGAAAAGTATCTATTCATGACTTCTATCCACTTCTTCTCTGGATTTTTTTATTTGTTTTGTTTTTTGAGGGTTTTTTTTGAGTGTTGACTTTGATAAGTAATTTACAGATTTTAGATACTACAACTTTATCTTATATGTTGTTTACAAATATCTTCTCCCATTCCTTAGGTGGTGTTTTAGTGTTGTTGATTGTTATCTTCACTGTGCAGAAGCTTTTTGATGAAGTCCCAATAGTTCATTTTTGCTTTTGTTCCTCTTGCCTTCAGAGACACAACTAGTAAAAAAAGTTGCTACAGCAAAGTCAAAGATGTTTCTGCCTGTGTTCTCTAGGATTCTTAGGGTTTCCTCTCTCACATTTAGGTCTTTCATATATTTTGAATTTATTTTTGTGTATGATGTAATAAAGTGGTCCAGTTTCATTCTTCTGCATGTCACTGTCCAGTTCTCCCAGCACCATTCTCTGAAGAGACTGTCTTTTTTTTCCATTGGATACTCTTTCTTGCTTTGTCAAAGATGAGCTGACCATATAGTTATAGGTCCGTTCCTGGGTTTTCTATTATGTTCTATTGATCTATGTGTCTGTTTTTGTGCCAGTACCATAGTGTCTTGATAACTACATCTTTGTAATACAGCTTGAAACCTAGGATTGTGATACCTCTAGTTTTGTTTTACTTTTTCAGGATTGCTTTGGTTATTTGGGGTCTTTTGTGGTTCCATGCAAATTTTAGGATTGTTTGATCTATCTCTGTGAAAAATGCTGGTGGTATTTTGATAGGGATTGTATTAAATGTGTAGATTGCTTTGGGTAGTATAGACATTTTAACAATGATCTTCTGATCCATGAGCATGGGATGTCTTTCCATTTCTTTGTGTCCTCTTCAAAATCTTTCATAAGTATTCTATAGTTTTCAGAGTACAGATCTTTTACCTCTTTAATTAGGTGTATTGCTAGGTATCTTATTGGTTTTGGTGCAGTTATAAATGGGATTGATTTCTTTTTCTGTTGCTTTGTTATTGGTGTGTGAAATGCAACCAATTTCTGCATGTTGATTTTATATCCTGTGACTCTGCTAAATTCGTATATTAGTTCTAGAATTCATACATTAGTTTTTTGGTCGGGTCTTTTGGGTTGTCTACATACAGTATCATGTCACCTGCAAATAGTGAAAGTTTGATATCTCCCTTGCTTATTTGTCTGACCTTTATTTCTTTTTGTTGTCTGATTGCGGAGGCTAAGGCTTCCAGTAGTATGTTAAATAGTAATAATAAGAGTGGGCATTCTTGTCATGTTTCTGACCACAGGGGAAAGGCTCTCAGGTTTTCCCCACTGAAGATGATTTTAGCTGTGAGTCTTTCAAATATGGAATTTTTTTATGTTGAGGTATGTTCCATCTATCCCTAGTTTGTTGATGGTTTTTATCAAGAATGGATGCTATATTTTCTCAAATGCTCTTTCTGCATCTACTGACAGGATCATATTGTTCTTATCCTTTTTATATTAATGTGGTGTATTGCGTTGCTTGATTTGCAAATATTGAACCAGCCCTGCAGCCCAGGAATAAATCCCACTTGACCATGGTGAATAATTCTTTTACTGTTATGTTTAATTCGATTTGCTAGTATCTTGTTGAGAATTTTTTCATCCTGATTCATCAGGGATATTGACCTGTAATTCTCCTTTTTAATGGGGTCTTTTGTCTGGTTTTAGAAACAAGGTAATGCTAGCTTCATAGTATGAGTGTAGAAGCTTTCCTTCCGTTTCTATTTTTTGAAAGAGTTTGAGATGAATAGGTATTAACTCCTCTTTAAATGTCTGGTAGAACTCCCCTTGGAAATGATCTGGCCCAAGACTCCTGTTTCTTGGGAGATTTTTTATTACTAATTGTGTTTCTTTGCTTGTTATGGGTCTGTTCTAATTTTCTATTTCTTATGGTTTCAGTGTTGGTAGTTTGTGAGTTCCTAGGAATTTGTCCATTTCTTCCAGATTGTCCAGTTTGTTGGAATATAATTTTTCATACTATTCTCTTATAATTGTTTGTATTTCTGTGGTGTTGGTTGTTATCTCTCCTCTTTCATTTGTGATCTTATCTATTTGTGTCTTTTTTCTTTTTGAAAGTCTGGCTGGGGGGTTATCAATTTTGTTTATTCTTTCAAAAAGCCAGCTTTTACTTTCATTGATCTGTTCTACTGTTTGTTTGTTTGTTTGTTTGTTTGTTTGTTTGTTTCTATATTATTTATCTCTACTCTAATCTTCTTCTGGCTGGCTTTAGACTTTATTTGCTGTTCCTTTTCTAGCTCCTTTAAGCATAAGGTAAATTGTGTATTTGGTACCTGTATTGCTTCTTGAGATAGGCCTAAATTGCAATGTAGTTTCCTTTTAGGACTTCCTTTCCTGCAATCCAAATGGTTTGGACTATCAGGTTTTCATTTTCATTTTCTTCCATGTATTCTTAAATTTCTTCTTTAATTTTCTGGTTAACCCTTCATTCTTTAATAGGATATTCTTTAACCTCCATGTATTTGAGGGCTTTCCAAATTTTTTCTTCAAGTTTCATAGCATTGTGATCTGAAAATATGCATAGTATGATCTCGATCTTTTTGTGCCTCTTGAGGGATGATTTATGACCCAGTAGTGATCTATTCTGGAGAATGTTCCATGTGCATTCTTCATGAGAAGAATGTGTTTTCCTGCTTTAGTATGAAATGTTCTGAATATATTTGTTAAATTTATCTGGTCCATAGATGATCTGTCCACTGCTATAATTGGGTTATTAAAGTCCCCTACTATTATTGTATTATTATTGATGAATTTCTTTATGTTTGTTTTTAATTGATTTATATATTTGGGTCTTTCAAGTTGGAAGCATAAATGTTTACAAACGTTAGATCTTCCTGATGGATAGACCCCCTAATTATGATATAATGCCCTTCCTCATCTCTTGTTACAGTCTTTATTTTAAAATCTAGTTTGTCTGATATAAGTATGGCTACTCTGGCTTTCTTTTGATGTCCATTAGCATGATAGATGGTTTTCCATCCCCTCACTTTCAATCTGAAGGTTTCTTTAGGTAGGTCTAAAATGAGTTTCTTTTAGGTAGCATATAGATGGATCTTATTTTTTATCCATTCTGATACCCTACTTTTTAATAGAATTTATTGTCAAATTGGCTAACATACAGCGTATAAAGTGTGCTCTTGGTTTTGGGGGTAGATTCCCATGGTTAATCACTTACATACAACATCCAGTGCTCATCCCAACAGGTGCACTCCTCAATGCCCATCACCCATTTTCCCCTCTTCCCGCCCCCATCAACCCTCAGTTTGTTCTCTGTATTTGAGTCTCTTATGGTTTGCATCCCTCCCTCTCTGTAATTATATTTTCCCCCTTCCCTTTGCCCATGGTGTTCTGTTAAATTTCTCAAGATCCACATATGAGTGAAAATATATGATATCTGTCTTTCTCTGACTGACTTATTTCACTTAGCATAATACCTCCCAATTCCATCCATGTTGTTGCAAATGGCATGATTTCATCCTTTCTCATTTCCAAGTCGTATTCCATTGTATGTATAAACCATATCTTCTTTATCCATTTATCAGTTGATGGACATTTAGGCTCTTTCCATAATTTGGCTATTGTTGAAAGCGCTGCTATAAACATTGGAGTACATGTGCCCCTATGCATCAGCACCCCTGTATCCTTTGAATAAATTCCTAGTAGTTCTATTTCTGGATCATAGGGTAGTTCTATTTTTAATGTTTTGAGGGACCTCCACACTGTTGTCTAGAGCAGCTGCACCAGGTTGCATTCCCACCAACAAACAGTGCAAGAGGGTTCCCGTTTCTCCACATCCAAGCCAGTATCTGTTGTTTCCTGAGTTCTTAATTTTAGCCACTCTTACCAGTGTGAGGTGTTATCTCAGTGTGGTTTTGACTTGTATTTCCCTGATGATATCCTATGTTTTGATTGGAGCATTTAGTCCATTTACATTTAGAATGATTATTGAAAGATATGAATTTAGTGCCATTGTGTTACCTGTAGAGTTGGTGTTTCTGGTGATGTTCTCTGGTCCTTTCTAGTCTTTGTCACTTTGGGTTCTTTTGTTTGTCTCCACTCAAAGAGTCCCCCTTAAAATTTCTTGCAGGGTTGGTTTAGTGGTCACAAACTCCTTCAGTTTTTGTTTGGGAAACTGTTTATCTTTCCTTCTATTCTGCATGACAGCCTTGCTGGATAAAGAATTCTTAGCTGTGTATTTTTCCAATTCAACACATTGAATATTTCCTGCCACTCCCTTCTGGCCAGCCAAGTTTTAGTGGACAGGTCTGCTGCTAACCTTATGTGACTACCTTTGTAGGTTAAGGACATGTGTCCTAGCTGCTTTCAGAATTCTCTCTTGGGGCACTTGGGTGATTCAGCTGGTTGAGCATCTGACTCTTGATTTCAGCTCAGGTCATGATCTCATGGTTTGTGAATTCAAGCCCTGCTTTGAGTTCTGCACTGACAGCATGGAGCCTGCTTGGGATTCTCCCCTCCCTCTCTCTCTGCCCTTACCCTACTCTCTCTCTCTCTCTCTCTTTCAAAATAGATAAATAAAAGCTTTTTTTAAAAAAATTCTCTCTTTATCTTTGTAGTTTGCAAGTTTAAATTTGATATGTCATGGTGTTTATCTGTTCTTATTCATTTTAATGGGAGTTCCCTGTGCCTCTTGATCTTGGATGCCTGTTTCCTTCCCCAGATTAGGGAAGTTCTCAGCCAAAATTTGTTCAAATAAACCTTCTGCCCTTTTTTCCTGCTTCTCTTCTTCTGGGACTCCTATGATATGAATGTTGTTTCATTTTATGGAATCACTAAATTCCCTAAGTCTCCTCTCATGATCTAATAGTTTTCTTTCCCTCTTCCTTTCAGCTTTATTATTTTCCGTAATTTTATCTTCTATATCACCTATTCTCTCCTCTGCTTCTTCAGTCCTCGTTTTGACTATATCCAGTTGTTTTTGCATCTCAGTTATAGCCTTTTTTATTTCATCCTGACTAGTTCTTAGGTCTTTGATCTCTATAGCAAGGGTTTCTCTGGTGTCTTCTATGCTTTTTTCAAGCCCAGTTAGTAGTCTTATGACTGTTGTTCAAACTTCTTACTCAGATATATGGGTTATATCTGTTTTGAGTAAATCCCTGGCTATGATTTCTTCTTGACCTTTCTTTTGGGGAGAATACTTCCATCTTGTCATTTTGGCTAAGTTTCTGTCTTTTGCATGTTTTGAAAGCTTGTTATGTTTCCTGTACCCGAGAGTACTGCTCTATTAAAAAGGGGTCACACACTGTTCAGAGCCTGACACTTCAGGAAGTGTTTCTGGTATAGGCTGTGTGCACTCTGCTATTGCATTTTGGCTGCTCTTTCCACTAGTCAGTCCTCTGCAGATCTCCTCCTTGCTTGCAGTGGTGGAGCGTCTGGACCTTTGTCTAGATATGCTTAGTTTGTTAAAATAAACCTGGAAAAAAAGGGGGAAAATCATGATTCCAAAAAAGAGAAAATGAAAAGGAATGAAAAAAAAAAGGGACAATCAAAAAACTATAAGCCTGATCCCAAGAAAAGGAAAGAAAAAGAAAATAACAGAAGAATTCTGATCAAAGAGAGAGAGAGAGAGAGAGAGAAGGAAATGAAAACAAAGAAACAAACAAAAAACTTTGAGCCTGATTTCAAAAGAAAAAAAAAGAAGAAAGAAAAAAAGTAGGCCTGGTTCTATTTCCACCAGAATTGCAGGTGTCATTTTGAAGCACTTGATTTTCAGTACGCTTGGTGTGGGCAGGGACCTGGCTGTGCTGGTCTCCTGGAGGAGAGGCCCATTCCATTCATTCAGAGTCAGTCTTGCCCCAGTAAATAAGCAGTTCCCAGGCAAAGGGGGACAGTGCTTGGCGTAAGAAGGAATATGAGGAATATGGTGCCACCCCAATATCTCATCCCCAGACAGGGGATCTCAGAGCTCTGTTGTTCAGGCAGCCTTCACAGAATAGTGAGGGTGCAGTGAGGACACTGTGGCTTGCCCTGCGCCACAGCTCTCCTGCATTTTTTCTTTGGCATGTGCCTGGGATTCAAAACTGAAAATCTTACAGGACCCGGCACTATGTATACCTGCCCCCTCCTCCAGAATGGAGCCTCTCTACGCTTTGTCTGATGTCCTTTATTCTAGAAAAACAATCTCAAGTCTGCACAGTGTGCAGAACCTATGGTGTAACACCACTAAAAGTAGCAAAGGTTATATTCCCTCTGGGCACACTTTTGTCCCCTGCTGATGAAAGACCTTTTGCTGGCACCTATAGGGTCTTTTGTCTTTGGAGAGGCAATATTCCCTCTTCCAAAAGTACTCCAGGAAGGGGACTATTCTCTCCCAATGTGCCCTGACAATCCCTATACCATGCTATGCACTCTGAGGCCAGCTCCTTCCTTATCCCCAGGAGTGCATACCACAGCTCCACTCTGGGGAAAGTCAAACACTTCCAAAACCTCAGAGTTTGAGCTCCACATGCTGTTTGCAAAAACGTGCAATACTCGGCACTTCTCCTTCCCCAGTCCATGGTTGGGAGATGTTTTCCTCTTCTGCATACCTGATGCCGCACTTTCTCAACCCCTCTCCCTTTCTCTCCCTTTTGTCTCCCTGCAGAAAGTGTTCCCTCCCCTCCACAGCACCACAATTTTCTCTCCCCCAGTTCACTTCCATGCACCTCACACTTGCCTCATTGTCTCCTTCCAACCATGGGTATCCTCCTGCCAGTCCACAGATTGATTTCCTAGGTGTTCCGAGTGATCTGACCTCAATACAGCTGTGTTTGAGGGACAAGGAAAGCCCAGGGTCCCCCTAATTCACCACCATCTTAACCTCTCTATTTTTGAAGATGGCTGTTTCTTGATTGCACATTCGCTTTACTGTAATAAACTTTTCATTGTTTTCTGAAGCTCCTACAAAGCTAATGCAGAAATCGTCTTTTTTTTAATGTTTATTTTTGAGAGAGACAGAAACAGAGAGTGAGTAGGGGAGGGACAGAGAGAGAGGGAGACATGGAATTCTAAGCTCTGTCAGCACAGAGCCCAGCACAAGTCTCGAACTCACAAACTGCGAGATCATGACCTGAGCTGAAGCTGGACACTCAACCGAGGCACCAGGCACCCCTCTAATTCCTTTTTTTACATTTAGGAAGAAATGCTTGACCATAAATTTAAATTTAAACACATTACAAACTTGACAGTAAAGGACTTGGGGCTCCTGCACCACTTCTCATTTCCTCTCATCTCGTTCCCCAGGGACAGGCACTTACAAATCTTCCAGATTTTTTCTGGTATTTTTTCTAGTATTATAACTTGGTTTCTAAGAACATGCTAGTACTGATACTGTTTCTTGTTGTTTGATGTTTACTCATTCTCTATTGACTTCTGCCTAGGAATGAAGAGAATTTAGTTTTCTTATAGTTCATGTAGGCTCTCCTATGTGGGCCTTGCCCACCCTTTCCATTCACCCAGAGTAGTTACATCACTAAGATATTTTGGACTCAAGCTTCAACAGTAGAGATGCCCCCAAATGTCTGGTGATCCCCATCTCTCCATTCTCATTTTGGTATGGGGTGCTAAAATATGATTGGAGCTCTGTGTGCTGGAACTCTGTGTGGTTGCTCTGTTCCATACTGCCTCTCTCCTAGGCACTTATATCCTTGTGGTTTTTCCCACTACATAAGAGCACTCACATTCTTCCATGTTCTGGATGCTAGACCTTCCTTCAAAACCACCACAAACTTTCCCAGGGCTGGTAGATGGGTTGAAGACTCATCCTGTGAATCTTCTTTGGAAGATCTTCCTCATTCTGGGGAAAAACAGGGGAGAGTAATAATGAGAAGAAAAGTGGGAAGAGTTATAATTACTTAGGAAAGGAATTGCCTTCCTTGTACTTTAGCATGGAGCTTCCATGAGAAAGTCTATATTATGGGTAAGTTGTTGGAGTCCACTGCTATGTTCCCAGCAATTATTGGCACAGCAGTGTCACCCCAGTCTCCCAAGTCCAATGGCAAGAACAAGGCTTTTACAGCTATATCTGAGTTCATATCCATTGTGCCAAATTCTTTGACCTATGAGAGCCTCAGTTTTCTCATCTGTAAAGTGGGAATAATTTTGACATCACAGAGTTGTTCTGGAATTGGAAAGCATGCATGTAAAGTGCTTCATATATATGTGCTTCATGATGATCATCCTTACATGGTTAGAATCATCTATTCTTAATTCCCTCACCATCTATCAACAGTTTTAGAAGCATCTTAGAGGAGGCAGAAGAAATGGCAGAGAGGATAAGGATGCTTTTGGATGTGTGGGAATCACACATGTAAACATGACATTCAGGATATTAATAAATATAGGGATAATTGGAGGCGAAAGGAAGAGCCTCCTTGTGGGTTTCTCTGACTCCTATGATATGGGAAAGACACGAAACATCACAGATCCAAGGAAAGAGTCCAGGTATTGGCATCAGCGTGTTTTGCTCTCACCATCTACAGAACTCTGACCAAAACATTTAATAAGCCTCCACAATTTGGAATTGTACAGACATAGAGACATGTAGCATTGCAAAGACTTTTTGAACCCTTGGCACCTAGGGCGCAGTTAAGTACTTCCCACCTAGGCAGAGGGGTCATCATGACACAAACATTCTTTATACTCCTACTCTCCATCCAGGGAGTAAAGTGGGAGCCAATGGGAGTAAGAAACTGAAAGTAGGGATAGGAGGTACCTGTGGCTTTCTCTGATGGTTGGATCATGATGACACTAGAACAGCACTGTCCTGGGCCTGTTCCAATACCTTCCATGGCAGTGAGGCTGGAAAAGGCATACTGTGTCCAGAGTGGTTCAGCTTTGTAGGCTGACAGTAAAGAGGGAAATAAAATATTCTGAGTATCACATCCTTCCTGGCTGAGGCCATGGCTCTTACTGATGTGTTGGTAAGTGGGGGAGCCAAAAGAACAACATATCAGAATCACTGGGGGCTCTTCCATCCTCCTTCCTTCTTGTCTAACAAAGCCATTTTCATGACCACCCATCCAGGTTTGCACCAGAAGTCCCCCATCTTCAAGCACAGGTCTACATGGGCAACCTCCCCACCACTTACACTGATGAGAATCACCACCAAGGTGACCCACTAAGGCCACTGAGGGGGTGTAGCAGACATCAGCTGTGTGGGCTGTGGAGGGAGTGCTCAAGGGACTATGGGAGGTAGAAACGCTGCCCACCCAGTGGAGGCGTGCAATCCCTCTGTTCAATGTCTTCTTGGTTTTTCAGGTCAGAAGTGCAAAGAAGTCCTGGAAGGACATTCACAAATTTGTGGAGGAAGTGGTGAAGAGGTTCACAAAGTAGGTGTGTGTTTTCCTCTGCCAGGCAGAGTACACAGCTCTTTAGCTTAGTGGGCATGAGTGTCCCTTAGGTCAGGAGCACAGAGCCCAGGGCACTGCTGTGACACAGGAAAAAAGGACAGACTAGAGTCATTCCATCAGGTCGTGACAGCTTTAACTGGTTTCTGCCTGAGAGTCAAGCCACACTGCTGGGGACACAGGCTGCCCTTGAGGACCTAACAGGTTAGGAAACAGGCAAACCAGTAACACAGTAATTAAGCACCTGGTTAAAAGGTATCAGGGGTCAAAATAAAAAGCACAGGACTTAACATGGCAACCTTAAGGAAAAATTAAGAATTCACAGAAAAAAATCAAGAATGTCTTCCCAGGGGGTGTGGAAATTTGATCTATTTCTTGAAGTATGGAAAAGACAGGGTAACAGGAACAAGGAGACTTCTTATGGTACAGAATAGAGTTAACTCAGGGAGGGGTTGGGAGATTAAGCCAGATGGGTCAGCTTGGAACCAAAACATAGTCACTCAAGCCAGGCCATGGGGCTTGAATTTCCTGCTGTGAGCTATAGGAAGCCACAGATGATTCTTGTTCAGGGGTGTGATAATATCAAAGTTGTGCTCCAAGAAGAAAAGTCGGATAGTAGTGGTAAAATGAGTTGTAAAAGAACCAAAATAGTTTAGATAAAAGATAATGAGAGTCAGCAGACCAGAAAACAGTAACCAAGGGGGAAGAAAGGGAGGGATATATATGAATGGCTACCAAAAGGGAGAATAACTTTTTGAGGAGGAAGGTAGGTAGAGGAGGAGTTAGAAGGAGGGAAGGGGGGGAGTAAGGTCCAAAATAGGTTGCAGAAGAGAAGAGGCCATTTGGGAGGTCCTCATTCAGAAGTGAGAAGGTGTCTATCTCTTTGTGATGCACTGTACTCATGATCGTGTGTGTGTGTGTGTGTGTGTGTGTGTGTGTGTGTGTGTTGGAATGCTGTAAGTATAAGGATGGATCAGGATGCCATTCTGGCACACTCTTCCAGGAAGTCTGCCCAGGCCACAGTCCTCAGAATTCTTTACTGAAGTTACAGGAAGTCTGGGGGTTGAAAAGTGGGTCCAAAAATAGAAAAGTTGAGGTGGGAGCTGTGTCCCCAGTAGTGTGGCCTGCTCTCTGGCTTCATTTTGAGACTGCATTAATGACTTCTCATAAGCATGTGCTTCTCCCCAGCATAAACCTGCGGATCTCCATAATCACCTATGCCTCATATGGCTTCACCCATTTACGACTCAACAAAGACAGGTAAGTGTCACATTGACCCTAAGGCAGTCCTAGTGGGCAAGACCCCAGAAAAAGCCAAGGAGCTAAGAGGTTCCCTGAGACACAGTGGGCACCCACTGGTGTGCAACATGGGTTGGGCTGGCATTCTCTCATTGTGCACTGTGACCCCAAGCTCCAACTCTCCTGATTCCTCTGATCCTTGGCTGCTCTGACAATGGCCAACCATGTACTTCTAGACCACCCTCACCCCTCTAAGGCCTCTAAGGGTGCTACTGCTGGGCTGGGCAGCACCCAGTTTGGTCTTCACTGGCCATGGGTGCCAAGCCTCATGTGTCCTGAATCCTTCTGCCTATGCTTTTCCCTGTCTTTAGAAGAGACCAGCTGTGAGGACTTCCAGAATGGGATAAGTCAGATGTGCAGCTTATTTATGAACACTGGCCAATGTTGGGCACCTGTTGTTGTGTGTCACTCTCTGCCCTGGGCCATTGGTGAGGAGGGATGGGCAGCATTGAAGTGTTGATTCATCACAAGGAAACAGATCTTTGCCCTTTGGTGTGTCTGAGGCAGGGGAGCCCATGAGTGGGGTCCTGAACACAAAGCTAGGATAAGGTGCTTGAGGTGGAACATGGTGGGGCAAACAGTTTGCCCAAAAACCTGGAAATAGGAAATAATGGAGCTTCTGAGTAGTTGAGATGTTGATTCTCATGGACACAAATGACTGTAACCCAATTTAGAGACAGTGAAGGACCAAAGAGAAGTTGAGCACCCTTAGAACTGAATGGGCCCCAGTATTTGTGGCAGAGCCACCATTCAGGACCATGGAGAGAAGCCAGGAATAGCAGAGTGGTGATGCCAATGCATGGACGTGGCACTCTCCTGCCTGACTCCAGGACAAGCAGGGAGAAAGGGCTGGCTGTCCCAAGCACTAGGGGAGGCATAAATTTGTGCATAGGTGGGGTTTTGCATTTAGAACAGAGAGACCTGAATAGGTTCAAAGTGGAAGGAAGCAAGTCCATTGGGAGAGATGCTGGCAGGTGGCAGAGAGATACAGGGCTGCTGGGCAGGGGGGCTCTGGAGAAGTTGCTGCCCCCTGGGAAGGGTAAGACCTCTGCCTCCTCCGTGGTAGGAGACTCAGAGCCCAGATGTGAGAAGCTGTGGGAGGGCCCAGGTAGGGTCTCCATGGTCGTCTCTGGAGAGTGAACAAAGTAACATCTTCCCCAAGCCAGGGTTCAGGAGTGGGAGCGAGGCCTAGGGGAGTGGAAATGAGGTGAAATAAAGGTAAGGGGGCAAGATGTACAGCTGGGAAGACAGCTCACACTCAGATCAGGGCCCTAAAGCTGCCAGCTCCCAAACCCCATAGGACCTTGACTGGAACTGGGCTCAGCCTGGGATTGGCCTTCCTAAACATGCCCCACTGCCTAGGAGTTGAGGAGGCTTGTGGCAGAGAGCCTGGGAAGGACCTCATGTACAGAGAATCCAGGAGGGGACACTAGAGCCTGATACAGGTATGACTCTTGAGGGTCTGCAGAGAATGTGGGAGCAGGGATGGGACCCTGCTTAATGCTTTCTGAACCCTTTCTGCTAGGAGAGAGTAGGCTGAGGAGACAAAGTCCAAAGGGGGCTTGTTCTGGGTATTAGAAAAGCCAGGGGCCCAGAGGCTAGGAAGCCCCCAGGGTTGATGGCAAGGAGGGTGATGACAGGGAAGAGATGGAGGGGATCCAAGGGGTTGAGACAGGTGTTAAAGAGTAAGAAGGACTGCTAGGGGACAAGGAGCTGGTGTCCCCTCCGTGGACATAGCTGGGAGCAGGGTTAGAGGGGCAACACTCCCTGGGGAGAGCCTGCTTGGGCAAGAAAAAGACTGGGGGCTCCTGGGCCAGACACTGAGAAGGGGTGGAAGAAAATCTTCTGGTATGTGGTGAGGGAGGGAGAGGGCTTCTGCTGAGTGGAGCAGCACCTGGTTTGGCGTCCACTGGCCATGGGTGCCAGGCCTCACCTCCTGGGCTTGCCAGGGCTAGATCACACCTGTATTAGGAACTAGTGTCCCCTCCTGGATTCTGTCTGCATGAGGTCCCTCCCAGGCACCCCACCACAGGCCTCCTCAAATCCTAGGCAGTGGGGCATGTTTAGGAAAGCCAATCCCAGGCTGATCCCGGCTCCAATCAAGGCTCTCAGGTCTCACCCCACAGAAACACCTCCACTCCCCACAGTGAGAACCCCTCTCAGGGTCCCAGTTCTCCTAGCCTTGCTGTGCTAACTCCGCTTGTCACATGGGATTAGCCTGAATCTAGGGCTCCAGTCCCGCCCGTGAAATCCCCCTTAACAGCAGCCACCTGGCCACATACCCTTGGCATACAGGGGAGCACTGCCCCTCCATGGGTAGCCCTCAAGGCACTTCCCCAGCTTTTGGCCTTTTCCTTCAGGAGCATGTGAACCCAGGAGCCCTAGTTCTCTCATTAAGGAGCTTTCTCCTTCCTTTGGTGCCAATCCAGAAGGGGAAGAGGCTTGGGGCAGGTGCAAGTCAATCTCAGGATTCTGTGACAGGGGAAGATGGGACAGGACAGGGCTATCATCTGGATGACCTTTTCCAAACTCAGCCTTACCTGCTGAAGGAAGAGTGTGCCTTCCCAAGGGACCCAGTAGGTGCTAGAAGCCCTGCCAGTTACACTGTGAGTACAGATTCACAGTGGCACATCCATGGGTGTGCCCCACATTCACCATGGATGATCAAGGCAGGGCTCTTGAGGGTCCCCCAGGTAGTGTGCCTGAGACAGTGGTGAGTGCAGAGAAAACCAGGCCGTACCCATGGGAGTAGCAAAGCAGCCTCCCCCCACACCATGCTCACCAGATAGGGGACAGAGAAGGCCTGAGCAAGACCTGTCCATATCAAGGACACAGAGCATAAGGTCACGACCAGGCTACTTGACTGGTGTCCTGTCCTGACTAGGCAAGTCTGCACAGTGCACAGTGGCTCCAGGACGGCTTGGGCTGCTTGTAAATTCAACCCCAAATTATACCTCAAACTCTTTTCTAATTTTTTTAAGGGGGAAAGTAAGAAACATTCTTAAAGACCTTAAGAATCTAGAGCCTTCAGGAGAGACAAACATAGAGTATGCATTTATGGAGGTACCGAATCTAGAGCTCTGAGGATCTCTGCTTTCTGGAGTTCTTAGAGTATCCTGGGTCCTCCCACTGCCCCCGCCAACACTCCTTCATTTCCTAGCAGTCAAATGAGCAGATTAATAATCAGTGGCACAAAGGTAAGCTTCCTGGTGACTTCATTACGGGCAGGTGTGGAGACCTAGCCAGGCCTGGGCCTCAGCAAGGTGCAGACCCTCCTCAGCCCCTTCCTATCGCTGACTCTTGGAGCATAGTGCTTGGCTCCTCTGTGCCACAGGTTCCTCCTCTGTGCAGCGAGGATGAAAACCACCCCCAGTGATGAGTCTCAGAACCACATGGGATCATGTGTGTACCATCTAGGCTCTTGGTAACTGTGAGGTGCTTGACCAACACTTGGACGGCCTGAACAAGAAAAGCCAAGGGAACCAGGAGCAGACGGGATTCTGGTTTCAGAAAAAAAGAGCTGGATTTCCCCCTTGCCCACACTTTGTCTCCATCACATCTCTGGCCCTGATGCCTTTTCCCTGCGGTTCCTTCCCTTTGGTTGATGTCGTCCTGTGACTGTGCCTCCAACACTGGAAACGGCTGTGCTCTGCCCAGAATCATGTTCATCTAGGTTAGGGCCCCAGACCTTGCCAGGAAAGAAGCATGGGCCTGTTGGGGAAAGGCACTGAGCTGGGCACGGCATCCTCAGCCCGAGAGCCTCTGACCTCACCTTCTGGACCCCTGGAAAGATGTACAGGTCTTTCTGTACGTGCTGCCCTGAGCCAGAGCCCCACCTTCCACCGAGCTGCAGGACACCTTGTACAATCGAGTCTGGCTGTCACTCCCTTTGCTCATCTAAAACGCTGACGCTTGTCCAGTGGAGTCAATAGAGTTGCCTTTCAGGGCAAAGGTTGTGCGTCTGGTCGTAGTGACAGTTCAGTAGGAAGGGCCATTCAGGAAGAACAGTTCAGTAGTAGGAGCAGGGCTCAGTGCCGTCTATAATGTGGTTCCTGTCTAAGGCCCCTCCTCCCTCCAGGACTGGGCTTCTAGTCCTCTAAGCCCTTCTGATAGTGGGTGCTCGGGTTGGGTGCCTGTCCTCTGGAGGATGAGGTGTGAGGAGAAGTGCTGTGGACCCAGCAGCCTGCAGAGTGTCACTTGGGTGCCTTTACTGACCAGACCACTCTCTGCCTCCTCTGCAGCCCCTATGCCTAGCCTGATTATCGCTACGACCACCACACCACTATCAACAACATCACTTCTGAAGACTAAGATCCAATTGAGTCCCGCCCATCATTACCAGTATTTTGTTGCATATATTTGGGTATTTTGTACTGAAAGCCTTATTTCTCTTAGGTTAGAAAAGCTGTGAGAAAGCAGTCCCTAGTTTACTTTGTGGCATTCGACGAATATGACAGAAACCAGGTAATTCTGAATAGGTAACCAGAGGATGCTTCTCTAACCCACCCCTAGTGTCTGGGCAGCAGGTAGCCACTCCACACCCATGTGCAGGTGTAAGGGCTTTCCCTTCCTTAATGGTGGGCTTCTGGCCAAGGTCAGGGTCTGGCCCTTGGAGTCTAACATGGCATAAGACAAGCCACTGTCTAGTATCTTGCTCTCTCGCTCTGTCTCTCTCTCTCCATCAATTCATATTAATTTTTGTCACATTTTAAGGTAAATTACATGCCTCAGCCTACTCTGCTACCAAACCCTTCATATGCATATCTTGAACTAGGGACCTATATTTGTTAAGAGTTATTTTTATGAAATAGGACAAACTTAAGTGTATCATTTGATGAGTTCTGACAAATGTGCACAACCGATGTGTGACTACACCCCCATGAAAACACAGACCATTACACTTGCTTCTAGAAAATTCACTCTATACCCTTGTTTGGCAAAACTTCCTCCTGAAACCTAAAGGCACTTAATGTTCTGATTGTCCATCCATTGGCTGCTCTATAAAAACCTCTCTTTAAAGGGTCCATGTAGTATTAACACTGTGTTTTGTTGATGCACTTAGCATGGTGATTTGGAGATTTATCCCTCCTGTGTGTTTGCTGGGTATACTCGAGGCTTTTTCAGCCACTGTGGCAGGCTGTGGCTGGCACGTTGTCATTCTTTTTCCTCTACGTGATGGCCCAGAGAGATGGCCCTAATATGTGCCATCATTGATGTGTCCTGTCTGCAAAGAACCCCAATATCCAGGGCACATCAGTGGGGGCACACAGTAGGACACAGAGCAGAGGAAGACTTTCTTCTGAAATCCTATGGACAGGTCCCTAAGGGTGGCCAAGAGATTCACTGTGTGCAGAGGGTAGAGCGGACTGTGGGGCAGTAGGACCCAAAGGGTGAAGGCAGGACCCACTATGCAGTACAAAGACACAATTTTCACCAACATGGATAGCTACTGTCCCTCTGTGATCATAAAGTTCCCCTTTTTCTACTACTACTGCCTCCCAGAGATAACTACCATATATAGTGGATAGTATAGATGGACATAGCTATCTAAATGTGATTTTCAAGGTATTTTTACATTAATGGGATCATGCAGTTCATAACATTTTCCAGCCATCTGCACATACTCCATTACACTGATGGAGGAAACTTCTTTCATTAGTCTCCCCTGGTCGATATTGTGGTGGTTCCTAATATGTGGCTACAGCAGGCTGTGCACACCCTGAGGCTCACCTCTCTGTGGGCATGGGTCAGGATTCCCCGGATCAATTCCAGAAGTAGAACTGTGGTATTAAGAGGACACACAGCTTAAACGTTGGTCAGTAGAGTCGAATTTCTCCCAAAGAGCCTGTGCTGGGCAACAGATGGTGTTCCCAGAGCCCAACCCTCCCAGGACAGGTCACTTCCACCCGGTGCCCTTGTCAGTCTCATGGTTGGTTGGTTGTTCTTCCTCACTGCTTGGCTTCCTCCTGACCTTGTCAGCGGGCTGCCTGCCTTCCCAGCTCCTCTCTCTGGAGCCCCAGGAGGCCTGATGTAGAACTCTTCCTCCAGAAAGAAAGCTCTCATAAAGAAGGATCAGTTTCCCTGCCAGGTACTGGATGGTCCCTGTGCCACCTGAGAGCGGGTACACAGTGGGAGTCTACCTAGGAGACACAGCTCCCTGAAAGCCAGTGTTCATCCATCCTCGGGTTCATTCTCCTCCTGTGTGTGTTACTGTTGGAGGAATTGGGTGAGGGGTGTTGGAGCAGAAGGAGAAGCTACTAGACAAAGCAAAATCCTTTAACTCCATGTGTCTTTTGCTTTAAAGTCTGACACCATCACCCTGCTTCCACGTACTGACACTTGCCAGAGTAACAAGACCCTCTGAGAGCAGCAGTGCCTGGGGACACAGGGGGTGCTGCTGTGGAGAAGTGGTGACTGAGCAGGGCCTGAAGGCTGCAGGGAGTGCACAGTGGGAAGGGGGTCACAGGCATATGGACAGCATGTGCTCTTCCTGAGAAGTGCAGGCGCTATGGGCCATCCCTCTGAAGCAGCCTCATGATAGCTGCTCAGAACTAAGACAAGAGCAAAGGGGGCAGAAGTGGGTCCTGGAATGGGTACTTGAAGTCAGATCCTGGCCCTGTACCTGCCAGGGGTCTGGAGGAGGCCACCTGCCCTCTCTTAGCCTCAGGTTCCCTCTCTGTAAGCTTGGGTAGGAATGCCTAGCTCACGGGTATTAGAGGTTAAGGAAAGTGTAGATCGGCCCATAGTATATGCTCAGTTAGTGAGGAGTGTCATTTTGGATGAACACTGGTGTTACATGGCTTGGCCTGGCACAGATTTGCCCACTTCTGGTTCCTTCTGCCTGTGTGCTTGTGACAGGAAGGCTCTACTCACTATTTTTGCCTCCTCTGGAGCCTGATCTGTCCACATGCAGCCAGCTGACTGTTCCCTTCTCTGCCTGTATCTAATTACAGTGTGGGCTGTCAATTTACAATTCTGTCTTGCAAGGAAATGCTTCTTTTCAATAAAAAATCCTGGAATATAAATTGCAGATGACACTTCCTTGAGACTGAAAGCCAAAGCTCTGCTCAGGGTGGCCCTAGCCGGGCTGGCGAAAGGGTGCACAGGAAATAAGCCCAACTGCTCCTTACAGGCCAATCACAAAGCCCCGTGTCATGGTGGGAAGGGTCCTTATGAAGTGTGAGCCTTGAGCAGGCAGCCTGGCACAACTGAGTTCAAAGCAGCATTGTACTGTTGGTTACTGTGTGTGGGAGAGGACGTGTCACTTACAGACATCAAGCCTCCGCTGGGTGGACCACTGCCATCAGTGCCCTCGGGGGCCAGGCTGGTGCCGTGAGCAGGAGGCATGTGTCAGGCCAAGCCAAGGATTGTTGATTGTATGTGGGGTGTAGTGCAGTAAGGCAGGCACTGGCCACTGAGGAGCTCCCCTGATGTGAACAGGGCCCAGACAATGGTTGACATGCAGAAATATGAACCCACCATTTCCAGGTGTTCCCATTTTTGAAGAATGCTAGTGATCTGGGTTATTAGGGAAAATGTGCAGGCTTTAAGTGTTGATACCCATTTTTGGAAGACACTTGAATGCCTAACAAACCACAACAGCAGCCAGCATTGGGCCACAGGCCCAGAATCTATTTTCTTCAAAGCAGAGAATTTGCAAACACTGCCCTGATCAATGGGAGCTGCAGGGAGACCTGAAGCAGGAGAAATAAGGACAGCCAGGTCCAAGGTTGTGCTATAATAAAGGTTGTGTAAATAAATAAATTGAGCTAGGGCAAACCAAGCTTCCACGATTGGAATGACCCAGTCTGGGACAGGAGGAAGTGATGGAGGCTAATGACCTTGGGCTTGCACTTAAAGACCCACATGTTATCCTGGCTAAATCCTTAGGGATCCAGTCTACCAGTTGCCTTCTCTATCCCCTGGTGTTTGCTTCAGGGGAGGCTCAGCAGCCAGGGGAAGGTCTAGGGTCTAGACCTGCACCTCACATATTAGTGTCTCCACACTGAAAGAGAAGTGCTTGTTGAATCCCGGGTGGGTTGTGTGTAGTCCATGAAGCCTCAGGCAAAGGCAGGGGAAGAGCAATCATGTGAGACTTCCAGAACCACAGCTAAGACAGAACTTACCTTTACTTTATCTTTACTTTAACTTATCTTTACTTCTGTGCAAGGTCCTGGGCTCTTTGCCTGCCTCATCTGAGTCCCAGCCCTGCTCCTGGGGTCTCCAGCTTCATTGTCCTAGGTCTTCTCTCATTAATGTGGGAGACCCCATGGAGAGGACTGTGTGCACCCTTCAGCGTGTACTTGGGCATTTCAGGGTCAGAAATTTATGGCTGGCATTGCCCCTATGCAAGACTGAGGCTGAATGCCTTTAATGGTGTCCCAGAGTCAGGAGTGGAGAGTGGCCCTGAATGCTCAAGGCCCCTTTTCACTCAGAATGGACCCTCAGAGAGAGACTGGGTGAAGATTGGGCCCCAGGGAGTCCTGCATCTAGGTTTCGACATGTTTGCTTTCTCACAGGAGTCACTGGGAAGAATCAGAGGGAAGGCAGCCCTCAGTGCTACCTCACAAGATCTTTGGATGTTTCCTTTGCAGAACCACATATGCACAATTTTTCGTAATTGGCATGGATCTAACCAATAATAAACAACTTCTTTGCAAATATGTTAAGAACAACATCACTGTCTTCAGTAAGTATACCCCTTGGTGTCTCCAAGTGACAAATGCCCTACAAAAGGCTGCCTTCCCCTCAGCCACCTAGGCCTTCAGTGTCCTTGCTGGCCATTAACTGTGGGCACTGTGAGGATAGATCAGCATGGACATGTAGAAGGAGGGACCTGACTGGGAAGCCTGGTCACCTACACCTCAAAGCTGGGAAGTCATCAACCCCCAACACCACAAGAGCCTCTTAGAGCAGGGCTTTAACCCCTGCCAAGAATGGCTGTGCTGTGCTGGGTGTGCCCCAGAGCTGTATTCCCCCTCCCTTGGCTCAGCTCTTACTCATCTTGAGAGACAAGGACCCAAATCCATTGAGTCTGCTGATGAGAAACACAGGCAGCCCTAGGGCTTCGAGTCTGGGCTAGGTTCACTGGTAGCCTCCCAGGAGAATGTGTGCATCTGGGATTGAGAGAGGATGCCAGCTGCCAGAACAGGACCCTGGAATCCTGGCACAGGCACACATCACATGTGTGACCTTGACCAAACGAGGGTTCAGTTCTCAACCTCTTTTTCCTCTACTGTAAAATGAAGCCAATATGGTAGCTGGGCTGACTAAGTCATATCACGTATGTAGGCCTATAACTGGTAAATGCACAGGCATCAGGTGTTCTTCCATGGTGGGTGAGTGGTCAGAGGAAGCACACAGTTGGGGAGACAGATGTGCCCTCAGCACTGAGGTGGGTGTGATTCTCCCCAGAGAGCGGGGTGATACAGTAGGACTGTCTCCCACTGAGCCCCCAGTGCATCCATTGGACCTGATGAGATTAAATGCAGTGAAGTCTTACTGCAAGGCCATCTGGTAAACCCACAGCAAATCCTCTCCCCCAGAGCATCTCTAGCCCCTCTCCTTTCCGTGGGTACACAGAATGGGGCAGGGAACTGTTGTTGCCACACTTCCACACTTGCAGTGTGTAGATGTCCTCAGGAAATGAGTTTTCTTTGTTCTGTACTTCCTCGGGAGTGGCTTAGGGACTGAGTATGACTTACATGGAGAACTAATGTTGATAGTGACTCACTACATCAGGTAATGTGCTAAGTACCTTGCGTATGCTATCCCCCAAATTCCCAAATAGACCTACTGTCATTTCTCAGTAGAGCTGTGGAATGAGACACAGGGGCAATTAATGATTTTGCCCAAGGCCAGGAGCCAGTGTAGGAAGAGCCAGAAAGTAGACAGGTGATCTGATTGCCTAGTCTGGGCCTTTGCCCTGCTGAGTTGATAGTTCTTGAGGAACATTAGACACAACCTGTCTCCCAGGAAATGTGCACAGATACTTCCCCTGTAGTCTGTGACTGTACTGGTTCCCACTCTGGAGATCACCAGTGTTTCTCTTCAGTGTGGACCTGTGCCAGGGCCTCACGTGGGAGAATCCAACATAAATTCCTGTGCATCTCAGCTGATGGCCAGTCTGAATCCATTCAGAGGCTGGTCGGAAGTGGCCCAGCAGGATTTTTTTTTATTGCCAAGACCTCTGATGCACTGATGAGGAGTGATTTGATTTTTTTTCTAATTACATTTTTCTGAGATTTACACATCTGAGAAAACATTTTAGAAAATATAGAGAAGCTTATAGGAAATGTTAAAATTAACATTTCTTTGTGTTTTATCTTTTCTGTCTTTAGTGTATAATGTTTTTATGTTTTAAGCAATTCTGTAACATGGCAAATTAAGTATTCAATTTAATCAGTTAATAGTGGTTTGAAAACTTTACACTCTGGCAAGCTTCTGGGCCTCAGTATGCTGGCTGCCTGCCATCAGCTATTCTCTGCTGGGAACACCCTACTGGCAAGTAAACTGCATTTCTTAGGGATTTTTTCCCCACTAACCCCAACCATCCTACCTCGCCGATACAACTCTTTTCCCATAACCATACGTGGCGATTAACTTTTGTTATCATCCCAATGAAAGGGTCAAACAGTTTAGGAGCTTATAGCTAATCTGATGGGTGAGTTAGGGCCAAAGCTCACCCACAAGAAAATGAACCATTCTGAGGGAATATACATGACTTGTGACCAAAGTTCGGGGTATGAAAAGAGTTAGGCCTCAGGAGAGAGAGAGTGCCACAGCTACAAGAGACAGAATGGTTCTGGGCCTCTTGAGTGCCACCTCCCCGCTCCCGCTTAAGCACAAAACAAAACAAAGCCCCTCTTCCTTCCTCAGGCTTTGCTATCTCATTAAATGGTACCACCATCCCAGTCGTTCCAGCCAAACCCTGCCCATCAACTGTAGTTCCTCTTTGCTCTCACTCCATATCTAGTCCACCAGCGAGTCCTGCTGCCCCAGTGTCCAAAACATGCCTGGATCTGGCCAGCCCCTTGTCAGAGCCATCATTCTTAGAATAAAACCCAAACCCCTTCTGAGGGTCCACAATGCCCTGCACACCTCTTCTCACTCACATCTTTCCTCAATAAGCTCAGCTAGTTCTGCCCCAGGCCCTTGGCACATGCTGTTCAACAGGTTGGACACTCTGCCCTTGAATATTTCCTCAGATTTCCCCTCACCTGGTTTCACCTCCTGGATCTCCTCCTCAAAGATACTTTATTTTTAATGGAAATTTTCAACAATATACAAAAGTAGCAAAAATGGTATAATGAACTTGACACAGCTTCACCTACTTTCAATAATCAACACTGGCTAGTCTGTTTTTATTGATGCCTTCATCAGGAATTACTTTGAAGCAAATCCCAACCATCGCATCATTGTGGGATAAATGTTTCAGTTCCCCTAAGGGAAACGGTTTCTCTAAAGGACAGGACAGGCCCTGCATTCCTAAGTAGCTGTCCCTTCCCTTCTGTTCTCTATGCCTTCTGTGGCTTATGATTGTCTCATGACTTGTCACTCTCTGCATTTATTTTGTTCTTTGTTAGTTATTTCATTGTCTGTCTCCCTCCCATCCCTCAAACATAGGGCCCTTGAGGGCAGGAACTCAGCCTGCCTTTTCCATTCCAACCAGGCATTGCACAGGGCCTGGTGCGTAGCAGGGGCTCAGAGGAAGGCAGCAAAGGGAAGCTCACGTCTACCAGAATGTTGTTAGTCTGCTTGTCAGGGACCAGCTGAGGGGAGATGGATGGATGGACATGCTCATTGACATTATTCTCTTGTGGTTTTCTCTTAGCTAATAAACCTTACCCTCCTAAAGGAGACTCAGTACTTTGCCCTGGCCATGAATTTAAGACAGATGGAGAGTAAGTACCCCAGGTTGGGGGTCAGATGGGCATTTTTGCCACCATGAGGTGTACAGAGTGTGGGATGCCATGTCGTGGGCAGTACGTGCCTAACTTAGGGAGGACTCAAGGCATCCTGGCCACCTGCCCTGGTGGTGGTCCCCAGAGGCACTCAAGGATTCTCTCAGCCCAGGCTCTGCTGGGAAAGGTAGGATTGGGAGGATGATGTCCCTGGGGATGGTAACTGTGCTCCAGACAGCCATTCAAGAGCCAAGTCGACATGCACTGTAAATAGAAAAGAGTCAGTGTTGGTGATACCAAGCCACCCTCCCTGGAAAGGCATCTGTCTCCATGCAGGGCTCCTTGTGCCTGGACACACTTCAGTGCAGAGGTTGATCTTGTAGGAGTTGGGGTGAGTCCTCCTTACTCATGCCATGTGCCCACTGTTGGACCCAGTGCCTGATGATCAAAATCATTGCAATATAGAAAGCTGCTGATTACAGCTGAGCCTACTGCAAGAACTATACCTATCTATATTGGTGGTTACCATATTCCTTTTCTATGCTTTAGGGCCCTCGTCGTGCAATACAGCCTGGAAAATGGCAAAACATTCAGAGACAACATGATTTTCGTTGGCGTCGACTGTGTGAGGGCCAGGGTGGGGCTGCGGCCTCCCTCCTGGACTGTCCAGGACCACTGTACGGGAGGAGCTGACACCGAGGGAGGCAAAAGAAGGGGAAATGTCCCAGGCAGTCCGAGCAACTACTTTGTGCAGACAGGCAGCTGGGACAACTTCTCACAGCCAGCTTGGGGCCCTCAGCCCTTCATCGGAAAGCTGTCCACACATCGGGCTTGTGAGGTGCCCTGGGAGCGCTTCCACAAGAGCACCTGCCATGTAGCCTTCTTTCCAGGTCCTGCAGAACCTCTGCTCTCTCTCTCTGGGAACCAGGTGTCCCTGAAGGCACAGGAAAGGGAACGGTTAGAGCTCTAAGCAGAGTCCAGAAATGGTGCTGGGGCTCTGCCACCCCGCCTTGCCCCTTGCCACCTCCGCTGGCCCAAGAATAGCGGTGGGGAGCTCGGGGCTCCATCCTGCATTCCAGCTGGGCAGGTGGGAGAGGCTGGGAGGCTAGTGTGTTAGGAGCCTGAGTCCAGAACCTCTGGGGCAGCGAGGTGCTTCAAACCAGGGCCCCAGACACAGGGGTCTAGAGAGCGGGACCCACTGTGGCCCTGTGCAATCAGGGTGTTTCAGCAGTTGCTGACACTGCTGCACCCACACACGCCCATCACTGCCCGTGAGCCCAAGCTCACTTGGGGATACCCCTGTCATTTTGCAGAGGGTATCAGCCTGCCCCTCTGCCTCTGCTGCTTTCTCGTGCTCCTCAGCCATCCGTCTCCGCTCTGACCTCTGCTGGACCTTGCTCTCCAGCACTTGGTGGGAAGCTGCCAGGGCTGTGGGGAGGGCCTGGGACTCAGCTCAGGGACGGGCACGTGGGAAAGAGGGTGCTGCTCCCAGGTGCCCACTTCTCGGAGCTCCACGTCACCTGGGCACCTGGGGCGGGGCAGCATGACATGGGCGACAGAGCACGTTAGGCACAGGAAGAGGGCTGCCTGGGAGGAGCGATGCCCGTGCCTGATTGCAACCAGCCTAGTGTCCAGTCCCAGCTGGGAGGGTTCCAGCAGCACGGACAGTCCTCCAACTGTGTGTTCGCTTGTGCCAGGACAGGCACTCACCGACCAGCAGACCACACTCAGCCATTTGTCCCTCAGGAGTCTAACTGGCAGGCCGCCCTCAGCAGGCACATTTAGGAAAGAACTCAGGAGGAGCCTGAGTTCATGAGTCCCCACCCTGCTTCCCCCTCCTGGGCACAGACTCTGTCCCCTGTAGCTCTCCTGACTCAGGGAAAGCCGAGCATTTGGTTTAGGGCAGGACTGCACCGCGTGCGGCTGAGGTGTACAGTGAGGGCTGGCATGCCACACATGGGGATTCCGGTCCTTGTCTGGGCTCTGGGCCAGAGCCTCGGAACGAAGCCAGTGGTGGGCTCTGTGGCCCAGGGCTCCACAGCGGCTCTTTGAGTGCAGTCTTGTCCTCCAGGCCTTCAGTGCTCCCTGGAGGTGGGGAAATCTGAGGTGAGTGGGAACACGCGATGTGCAGGTGTAGTGTGCTGGGGGGAGGCACCCAGTGAGGGCCATCCAGACCCACCCAGGACTCTGACTTTTCTGCTTTTTGCAGAGCAATACATCGGAGCCCACAGATGCCCCAAAGGAGGAGACTTCAGTCCCCACAGTTGGCACACAGAAGACAACAGTGCCCACAGTTGTCACACAGGAGGCACCAGCACCCATGGCTGTCACAGAAAAGCCTACCCTTGACTACCTATTCCCATTGTTCGTCCCAACCCTGATCATTATCGTGGTGGTGATATGCTGTCTCTGTTGCTGCAGGAAGGTGAGTGACCCCTGTGAGTGATCCACACGGCCCTATGACACAAACTGTCCCCAGGCCACAAGGTAACCAAGCCCCACTCACCCCATGATCTTGCCAGTGGGCAGGTTCCCATCAGCTCCCAGTTCATCACATGAGCAAACACAGGCACAGACTGTGTCTACCATTCCTGGGCAGAGACTCAGCTTGCATCTCAGGGACCCCCTGCTTCATGCTTGTTTCCAGAAGAGGCCTCTCATAGTTGCCCTGTCCTCTGGGGAGAAGTCACCCCAGTGCCCAGTGACAAGGGAGGCATCACAGCAGCCAGGCTTCTGAAGGACTCAGGGAGACCAAGCACCAGAAGAGGCCTCTGATGCTGAGGGAAGATTATTACAATACACAAGTGAACTTTCAGAAAAGGAGCCTTCGCTTTCAGAACTTGGTCCCTGCCCAAGCTCTGATGTATGTTGGGCTGCATTTTGTTGATCTCTATCCCTGTCACCCGCCAGAGCAAGAGGTTTGGCCACAATTATATTTTAGTGACTACAGGCTGGGGAGGTTGAAGGAGAGTGTTACTTGGCATTGAGCTGTGAGGCAGGCCCGGCCCAGATGAGCAAAAAGAGCCAGGGCCAGTGAGCTGTCTGTGGATCCTCAGGGTAGAAGCCTAAAAGAGATCCAGAGGAAGTAGTTATAGCAGGACACTATGTCAGAGGAAGGGGACCGGGCCTGGGTTTGGGTAGGAAAAAGACCCCACCAGCCAGCACTGTACTGACTGATGGCACTGTTGCCTGAGGAGGCTGGATCTGCCAGGGGCAAATGAATGCAGCCCAGGCCCCTGCAAATGCTCCCACCCTGACAGCCCTCCTGTCCACTGCACAGCCCTAAGACCAGATTTTCCACCAAAGGCAGACCCTGGGACCAAAGGGACGGGAGAGACTTTGTTAGCCTTTGGGGAAAAGGTCATATTTACAAATAAATTGTATTTCCTGGTCTTTACCATGTGGGACACTGCCATAGTGTAGGATGCTACTGATGTGTCCTTAAAATCTCCCAATGCACCATTGCTGAATGGCCACTAAGAGGTGCGGGAGCAACAGATGTTATATGTCTGCACCAGAAGCTCCCAGACAAAACAGCAAAATGTGCTTTCTCTTCCTAGAAGCCAGAGACATGTATACAGACACGTACCCCGGTGATTGTCCCTTCTTGTATGTACCAGGAAGACACTATAAGACGGATAGAGGTGAGAAGGGCCTTTAGGTGGGGCTGAGGGACAAGGGAGGGCAGCCAGTCCATGGCCCCACATGAACCGTGGCTTGGGTGGAGATGAGCTTTGTGGGCACTACATCGATCCCTGGGCACGGGAAAAACTGCAGAGGCCATCCCAATCCCGGGCCCCAGGAGAGGGCAAAGACTGTGAGGGCTCTTGCCATCACCAACACCACTTGGAGCCCGGCACCAGGCTTGGAAGGGGCCCAGGTCTGCAGATGTTGGTGGCTGGCCACAGCCCGCCAGTCCCAGGCTGTCTGAGGTCATCAGCGGCTCCAACAATGGCTTCCATTTTCCTGGCCACCAGGCAGAGGAGTCAAACACAAGCTCAATCACAAACAGTCTCCCACAGGTCAGAAAAAGAATCGTTTAAGGAAAATTCTTACCAAGTTTGTTCCATGAGTCAGCTCAGCAGAGTGAGGGACTAAGCTAACTACGTTGTCCTTGGACACACTGACATGGGGACAAGGGCCTCATGGAGGAGGAGGCTGTGAGGAAATATCCTCACAGAAAGTGCTAGGGCCGCACCCTGGGTGGGAGCTCCCAGCCCTGCAGGGGGGCATGAAGACAGGGTGGGGAGGCCCCAGGCAACCCTGGCTGAGGAAGGAAGAACCCCATAATCTTCCTTCGTGGGCTCTGCCCTCCTCCTGGTCCTGCATCTGAGGTGATGCACCTGTTGGAACCATTCTATACCAGGGCCCGGGCATGTTAGTCCTAGTCCAGCTGTCTCCCTGTTGACCCTGCAAGGAGCCCCAGATGGCAACAGGACAGCCTGCAGACAGCCTGGGGGCTCAAAGAAGCCAAACTGCCTCCAGACAGGGCAAAGGTCATGGGGCTTGTTTCTGCTCACAAGGCACAGCCCCACCTGCCCCCTCAGTAGAGCCCAGAGAGGCCTGAAGTCCTGAGGCCACCTGTCCCTAGGTCCAGGGCCTCTTGCCGGTGTCCTCCCTTCCTGTCTCCCCAGCAGCCCCGGGATCAGCCCTCTTCCCCTACTGCCTCTGGTGTGCCCCACTTCGGGTCCTTGTCCCCTTCTCCCAGCTCCCGCCCAGCTCCCTGATGCCCACATCACATTCCCCTGCAAGACCTCTCCTTGTGACCCCACATGTCCCCCACCTTGGACCCTTCCTCTCAAAGTAGCCCCTGCCTTCTCCTCCTACACCAGAAATACAGACTCATTTCGGGTTGCAAAACAATCTGTGACCTACAGTGACACTGCCTGCCCTGAAACACACAAGGCCACCAGGCCCCTGCCCCAGGCGGAGACTACAGGGAGGCCTCGGTGTGTTCCTGGGGACAGAGCCCTCTGGAGCCATCTCAGGCAGAGGGGCCTCTACCCCTCTGGAGGTGATAGCCAGGCCCTGGAGCTTCCTCACAGCCACATCTGCTTTTCAGGGCAAACTGGACACCTTGTGTGACTTTGGCAAAGCTGCAACCAGATCCCATTGATGTGGTGTCAGCCCAGGAACGCGGTAAGCAGGGGCACAGGGATGTTCCCTGGGCAGCACCCTTTTCTCTTTGCCCTTGGCAGCTGAGCTCAGGGACTATGGGTCAGAGAGCCCTGTCCAGGCATCTTCCGGGAGGATGCCCCAGACGAGGAGACGCGGTGCTCATGAGCCTCCCGTGTGGATTCTGGGTGGGGCGCCTGCATTTCCTTGTTGGTCCCCATCAGAAGGACAAGAAGCTTTCTTGGGGAGAATGTTACCCAGTGCCTCCAAGCTTAAGTGAAAGAGGCTGGAGACGGAGGCAGGCCAGCAAGTTCTCCTGACCCCCAGCCATCATCCCTCCCCACCGAGCTCCCCAACCTGTCTGCTGGATCCACACCCTCATCCTCTGAGACTCTCCTGGGAGGCTCCCTCATGTGCCAGGAATGCTGGAGGGCATGGTGACACCCCCATGTTGTTGGCCAACATTGCCTGCTTTTGCCAGCTAGTAGAGTCCCTCCACGTGCCACTGCCTGTGACAACGGGGAGAAGCCTGCATGTTACAGGTGTCCCCCTGGAATTTAATGGTTGTGACAGCTAATTGTTAGAGTTCCTCCTGTGCCAGCTGCCAGTCTAAGAACTTTCCATAATTTCACATTCAATCCTGCCAGTAACTGTACGTGCAGGTACTACTAATATGCCAGTTTTACCAAGGAGGGACCAAGGCACAGAGAAATCAAGCAACTTGCCCCAGGTCACAGAACCTGGGAGGGGCAGAGCTGGACTTGAACCCCAGGGCCTGCCTCCACCCTTCTCACTGCCCTGCCCCCCATCAGGTCAGCACTCATGAAACCATAATGGTTTCCCCAAAACCAATGCAGGGCTCAGAATTAGGGCCCATGAAGAGCATGCTCCTGGCTTGCCTGGGAATCATGTGCCTAAGCTTCCCCATGATCAGAACCTCAGACTGGGCCAGGTGCCTGGAGGACGTGGTGTCCCCAGTATCTATAGTGAGGGCTGCATTAGTCATGTGCTTGGTTCAGGCAAGCATGACTCTCCCTGGTGGCCAGGTGAGCATTAGGAGTCCTGGGCATGCCTGGGGGTGGGGACCCTGCTGAAGAGACACATGGATGTGTGCTGACACCCAGCAGGGCCATATCTGCTGTCAGAGGTTTCAAGGCTCCTCAGTAGACTACTGGGCTCCTGGCTCTAGGTCTGAACAGAACTCGCGGTCTCAGCCATGTTTGCACAGATGCCCATTCTGCATCTGGATCTCCTGGAGCCTCTTCCAGGGCCACAGCCCCATTATGGTCGCTAGCACCACAGCGGCCTTGTGCCCTGAACCCACCCAGCCACGTCCACTCCTGGCAGAGGGACAGAGCAAGACATGGAGGGAGGCCCAAGACCAGAGGGTGGACAAGGGAGAGATACCAGAAAGGGCCATCCTACCCCATCGAGGGGAGGGCAGGGGCACTGGGCACCCCCTGATATGGTCCCTTTCCCAAGACCCTACTGGGAATGTCACGGATTGTGGGGCACTTGCAGCTGCCCAGCGCTTTGCCAGGCCCCTACCATGCCAGTTCTGGAGTCAGCCCAGTACTCTTTCAAGCTGGGAGTGACAGTGACCCTGTTTGTTTGCTGATGGGAAAACAGTCCTGAGAGGCCAGCAAAGTCACAGAGGCCACCCAGAGAGCAAGTGGCAACACCCAGGGCCATCTAAAGTAACCCCCCTCATCCTGAGCAGAGCTGGGAGCCCATAAGTAGGCCCTGTGGGTGTGGGCTCCCTTCCCACTCCTGGATCCCTCCCATGTGACTTCGTCCCTCTGACCATCCTCCTGGAGACCTGAGTGTGGCTGTTTTCTTCAGGACCGTTTCTCCCTACGCACATACACAGAATGACCCAAGAAGACTCAGTCTAGTTTCTTAATCTTGAGTCAAACCCTGGCTTCCATCCAAGGTCCTGATTCTCTTCCTTTGTTGCTTTATCCCAGGGAAGCCCTTTAGCTCACCGACTGGTAAGCTAGGAAAGCCCTTTAGCTCACCAACTGGTCTGCCAGGAAATCGGGCCAACAGTGGCCAACCTTACCCTCCCCCACTGCACGTGATGCATGGTCACAGACCTGTGTCCCAGTGCACATACCCTGCGTGTCCCCCACACAACACCCTATGCACAGCGTCTCCTTTCCTCCTCACAGCCACCCTGCAGGGACCACACCTGCCTGTGACAGAGCTTCCCGAGGCCAGACACTGTTCTAAGTGTTTAATACAACTTACTCTTTCATCCCCCCACAATTCCATGGGGGGAAAGCCGAGGCCCCGCACAGTTAAGTCTCCTGCCCAGAAGCCCTAGGGCCAGCATCAGGAGCTGACGCCTCACTGCCAGCCTGGCTCCTTCTCTTCTAGCAAGGTGGTCACTTCTCTGCATGTCACAGCTGTGGAAACTGAGTGCCTGAATTTTAGTGATGGACTCAATGTGACGGGGCTGTGGAGAGGTGCGGCAGGGCAGGTGATGACCCCCGGAAGGTTCACGTACAAGTCTAGGCTCCAACACCCATATCCTGCTGCCAGGGTCATAGGGAAATATCTGGGCTCTGTCCACAGAGTCCACAGAGTCCATCTGTCCACAGCGCAGTGTGTTATATGTGCAAACAATTGTGAATGTCACTATGTTATTTTGATGGTATGCTGATAACAGACCTCCTTCTAAATATGAGCTCATGTATGTTTGCTGGGAAAGTGTTCTTCCATGGAACAATTAGAACCTGGATACAGATCGGCCTTATGATGTATTCATGCCAAGGAGCTCCTGAGTCCTCTGTCCTTGCCCATGGCACAGAGAGAGCTCCATCAGGGAGGGAGGTGGGACAAAGCTGGGACGTAGCTTCCCCTCTCCAGGAAGACTGAACTTGATAGCTGTCTGTCAAGCCAGTGAACTTTGGGAAGATCTCAGATCATAACCTTGGGATTGTGATGCAGCTGGCTCTCCTGTGCTCTGCAACCCTCTCCTCCCCCTGACCCAAAACTCAAACACACACACACACACTCACACACACACACACACACACACACACACAGGCAACCCAAGCATGTGCACGGACATGCTGACACATGCACACATTCCCCATGAAGTAGCAGGAAACGAGGTAATGGAGCCCATGCCCCAAAGCATGGAGATTTGGGCTAGCAGTGACCCATTTGCCAGTGGATCCAAGATTAATCCCTTCACTGTGCAGCACTGAACTGATGTAAACAGTAATTGGTCACTGCCTTAGGTCATCAAATGGTAGGAAGGCAGAGAGGAAGGAGACTCCCCTCCACCCTCAGACCCCTCCACTCAGCCCATGACACTTGCGACACAGTCTCAGGGTCTCTCTGGCCCTCCGCGTTCCCCCTGCCACATGGGGCCCCTCTTTTCTCCCAGAAGTCCATGGGAAGATGCAGCCTGCAGCTCCCGGAGATGGACTCAGGCGTGGGAGACAGGACGGGCTCAGCACAGGTGCCCCATAGTCATCCGTTGATGAAATCAGAGCTATCCCACAGCAGTTGCTAGGTCTAGATAATCTGTTTATGCTCGGGAGTAAATGAGCAGAAATAAAGGAGCCTGAAATAAAGATAAAGATTCCAATCTGTTCTCAGTAGCAGCACACCCATGCACACGTGTAACGCAAATGTACTGACCTATAATGAAACCACAAACCTTCACTCACTGCTATAACAGAAGATTTGGATATGTGAAAACCTAGACCACATCGTCAGCTTTTCCCAGAGGAGCTCATGGTCTTAGCTCTGCTTTAGTGTAATTGTAATGAACATGCTTAGGGAATTTGATCAAACTCGTTTAAAATTCTCCTTTAAAAATAGACATTTGTGGAAAAGTATGCAATGCAAGATTTACCTTATCCTATACTAATACATTAAGCTCCAGCAATTTAAACAATAAATATAATGATCCTATAGAATAATGGCCTCAATTCAACTAAACACTTATACACTGGAAGCGATTGTATAAATAAGGAATGGCCCCAGTTGGTGAGAGTATGTATGTTTGCACATCTGGGTGAGCATGTGAACTTGAGAGTACTCACATATGTTTAATTATTAACATGATTTTTTTTGGTTTTATCTTTTTTTGTTATGTTTTTTTCATTTATATACAAGTTATATAACATATAGTGTAATAATGGTTTAAGGAGTAAAGTTTAGTGATTCATCACTTACATATAACACCCACTGCTCATCCCAAAAGGTGTCCTTCTTACTGCCTCTTGCCCATTTAGCCCAACCCCCCACCCAGAACCCCTCCAACAACCCTCAGTTTGGTCTCTGTATTTAAGAGTCTCTTATGGTTTGTCTCCCTGTTTTTATATTATTTTAGGTTCCCTTCCCTTGTGTTCATGTTTTGTATCTTACATTCCACATATGAGTGAAGTCATATTTTTGTCTTTCTCTGATGAATTTCCCTTAGCATAATACACTCTAGTTCCATCCACATTTTTGCAAACGTTAAGGTTTCATTCTTTTTGATTGCCAAGTAATAGTCCAGTGTGTGTGTGTGTGTGTGTGTGTGTGTGTGTGTGTACATGTATATACATACTACATCTTTATCCATTCATCAGTCAACGGACATGTGGGCTTTTTCCGTAATTTGGCTATTGTTGATGGTGCTGCTGTAACCATTGGGATGTGTGTACCCACTTTGAATCAGCAATTTTGTATTCTTTGGATAAATACCTAGTAGTGCAATTGCTGGGTCATAGGGTAGTTCTAGTTTTAATTTTTTGAGGAACTTCCATACTGTTTTCCAGAGTGGCTACACCCATTTGCATTCCCACCAGCAGTGCAAAAGTGTTCCTCTTTCTCCACACCCTTGCCAACATCTGTTCATCTGTTGTTTCCTAAATTGTTAATTCTAGCCATTCTGTGATGTGTGAAGTGGTATCTCATTGTGGTTTTGATTGTATTTCCCTGATGATGAGTGATGTTGAGCATTTTTTCATGTGTCAGTTAGCCATATGGATGTCTTCTTTGGAAAATTGTCTATTCATGTCTTTTGCCCATTTCTTTACTGGATTATTTGTTTTTTGGGTGTTGAGTTTGATAAGGTCTTTATAGATTTTGGATACTAACCCTTTATCTGATATGTCATTTGAAAATGTCTTCTCCAATTCTGTCAGTTGCCTTTTAGTTTTGCTGATTATTTCCTATTCTGTGCAGAAGCTTTTTACCTTGATGAGGTCCCAATAGTTCATTTTTGCTTCTGTTTCGCTTACCTCTAGAGACATGTCCGGTAAGAAGTTGCTGCGGCCAAGGTCAAAGAGGTTGTTGCCTTTTTCTCCTGTAGGAATTTGATGGCTTCCTGTCTTACATTTAGGTCTTTCATCAATTTTGAGTTTATTTTTGTGTATGGTGTAAGAAAGTGGTCCAGGTTCATTCTTCTGAATGTCGCTGTCCAGTTTTCCCAGCACCATTTGCTGAAGAGAATCTTTTTTCCATTGGCTATTCTTTCCTGCTTTGTCAAAGGTTAGTTGGCCATACGTTTGTGGGTCCATTTCTGGGCTCTCTATTCTGTTCCATTGATTTGAGTCTCTGTTCTTCTGCCAGTACCATACTGTCTTGATGATGACAGCTTTGTAATACAGCTTGAAGTGAGGGATTGTGATGCCTCCAGCTTTGGTTTTCTTTTTCAAGATTGCTTTGCTATTTGGAGTCTTTTCTGTAACATGATTTTTTTTTAATTTGGCAAGCTCTTGGAGAAAAATACAAATTAAAGCACATTTAACAACATACCAACATAAATTCCAAGTACCTTTGAAAGTTAAATATTTTAATTTTTTTTTTCAACGTTTATTCATTTTTGGGACAGAGAGAGACAGAGCATGAACGGGGGAGGGGCAGAGAGAGAGGGAGACACAGAATCGGAAACAGGCTCCAGGCTCTGAGCCATCAGCCCAGAGCCCGACGCGGGGCTCGATCTCCCGGACCGCGAGATCGTGACCTGGCTGAAGTCGGACGCCCAACCGACTGCGCCACCCAGGCGCCCCAGAAAGTTAAATATTTTAAAAGCTTTAACTCGTAGTAATAGAATAAAATGCAAACAAATATTTATTTAAGCTTAGGTGTCTAGGTAAGCATTAAACCAGAGGAAGGAAATCACAAAAATTCATATTCACAGATTGAACTGTATCCATTAATTCAACAAAGATTTATTGCATGTCAGGTGCTGGGAGACAGAGGTTAGCCAGAAAAAAGCTATCTCCTGTCAGGAAGAGGGGGTAGGAGCCATGTCATGCATTTCTTTTGAAGACTATCAGGTGGTGAAAAACACTGTCTAGAGACTTGAAAGTCATGAGTATGCCTAGTGCCTGGTTGCCAGAGCAGAATCTCAGTGACAGTACATTTAAGCTGAGAGCCAATTGATAAGAAGTCCATAGAGTGAAAATCAGAAATCCTTCCAAGAAGAGAAAAGAGCCAAGCAATTCATCAGGGCTTTGGGTCTTGGAACATGGAAAGGCTGAAAAGTCAGTCTTGAAAGGTGGTTAGGAATCCCCTAGGCAGGCCAGATAAAAAAGGCACTCCACAGAGACAGAACAACCTGAGCAAAAACTGATAAATGGGAACTTAGTGGTTCTGAGAAAGACTTTTATCAGATTGCTTGCATCCTAAGCTCCAGAGCACAGCCTTTTGAGAAACCTACCTAATCTTTAATAGTCCAGGCTCTCGATTTGCCTTCATGCTTACAAGATTGCTTCTGGAGCTCCAGCTATCACATCCACATTCCAGGGAGAAAGATGGAGGAAAGGCACAGGGGCTTTCTACAAATCACTGCCCAACAACCCCATCTTCCTTCCATTGGCCAGAGTTGATTTACATGGCCATCTTGATCAGCAAAGGAGACTTGGAAATGTCATTTTACAGCTGAGTGCATTGCCTCCCCCAACAAAATCAGGTCTTTGTTACCAAGGAATACAGGAAGAATGGACATGGCCATTCCCCACTCACCACATTAAAGATTTTAGCCCCATATTAAGGATGGGAAAATAGTTACCAAGATACCGAGTGACTTGCCTGTGGTCAGAGACACAATAGGAACCAGCTCCTTCCCCTTCACATAGAGTGTGCAACATTTAGTGCTTTTCCAAATCAACTTTTCACAGAAAGGCATAATAACCCAGAGAAACTTGGAGAGAAAACTGTGTGTCTTGCAGCTGTTGTGTGAGGTACGGATGGCCTTTGTTGATGTGTGCCCATGGGCCGGGGATGGGCCTGAAGCTGTCCAGAGCAGAGAGGGATGGGGACCTCTGAAGACAGGCATCCAGTGCATCAGGAACCACTTTTTTCCTGTCTTTCTTCACACCTGCCAGCCCCCTCCCCCACCAGCTTTCTTTGAAGTAAAGTCTTTTCTGTGCAGCCTGTTCTGGGTGGAACACAGCACCCTTGCTACCAGATTAGCATCAGCACACTGGCAAAGGGGAGAACAGATATTTGGGGAAAAAATAAATCCTATGGCAGTGCAGTCATTCTTGTATATGGTCCATGAGCACTTATAGCATCCGCACTGAATAGAGGCCTGAATAAACCCATGTTAAAAATGACAAAGAGCTGTAGCATCCGGCATTCCCAAGGCCCCTGTATCCTTCTCCGTTCCCAGGAGACTCCAGATCAGGAACATAGCATGGACATGAAGCCTCCCCATTCTGTTCTCTTTGGCTTCTCTTCAGTTCCACTGTGAGCCTGGCTGTGACATTACTGGCTTGACAACTGCTCAGACACAGCATCTCACTCAGCCACAAGTTTGTGCCAGAGGACATGCATTCTCTCATCCAGAAAAAGCCTTTTCTCCTTGTGCTGGAGCCTCATGTGCAGGCTGCCCTAACAGCTGGTTGTGGCCACTGGAAATCAAGGCAAAAGACCATAGGGAAGAGTGAGACAGGCCACAAATGGGGCATGTAAGGACCGTGACAGCAGACATCAGAATTGGGGGGCAGGGGTGCTACAGAAGCCAGGACAAGGGGCCCAGCCTAGGTGGGGCACAGAAGCACCTGTATGTCATAGCAACAGCTCTCTCCCTATCCTTAGGTCACTCCATATGTACAGTATTGTCATTAACTGGCCTGTCACCACACGTGTCATTAACACAGCTCTTTCACGTCTGCTGCCTTAATCTCATCCCTGCTGTATCCCTGGCAGCATGATCTGTATTTTCCAGAGAAAAACACTGAGGGTCAAAGCCTACCCAGGCCCCCTCAGGCAAAAGACAGCTGGGCCAGAACAGGTACCCCCTCTCCTGCTTCCTGAGTCTGCCCGCCTCCTCTGTGGATGAAACCCTACTCGTGGCCTGAGCCACTCATAATACATGCACAACACAAGTGGGAGCTGGCAGGGGAATGGTGTGCACAACTCCAAAGATTCGGCACGAATACTAAACGGGGTGTGCTCTCCAGGCTAAGTCTGCTCTTTCCTCCAGCACTTTGCATGACTGCTCGCATTGTGAGTCCTCAGTTGAGCAAGTGCACTACTTTCCTGTGCTGCTCTAACAAAGTGTCACCAACTTAGTAGCAGAAAGCAATAGGTTTTCAGTCCCAGGGTTCTCACAGTCCTGGAGCTTGGCAGCGTGAAGTGGGTTTTCCTGAGCAGAAATCCAGTTCTTGCCAGAACTGCTCTCGTTTTGGAGGGTCTGGGAATAATCCCCTTCCTGCCTTTTCTACTTTTGGAGCTGCATTCCCAGGGTTCCCTGGCTCCTGGCCCTTTTCTCCATTTATATGTCAGCAGAGCAGCACCTTAAATCTCCCTTCCTCTCACCCCTCCCAACACCTTCTCCTCTTCGGTGGTTAAATCACCTTCTCACAGGAACCCTGTGGTCGCCTGCAGGCCACCCAGATAACCCAGGATAACCTCCTCATTTCAAGATCCTTAACTTAATCACACAAAGGCCCTTTTCCAGTGTAACCCAAAACAGCTACAGGTTCCAAGGACCAGGACCTGGGTATCTATCAGGGCCATTGTTCAAGTGACCACAGCAAGCCAATGAACTAGAAGCTCCTTTGAGAGCAGGGACTGTCCAGTTTGGCACTTTGCACCTTGTGCAGCACAGAATGAGCAGTGGGCCATAAGGACCTGAAGGTGCAAGTGTACATGTTGTGGAGGGGGGTGTGCAAAGACCACACTAAGGAAAGGCCATGCCCAGAGACTTTGTCCAGTCAGTGTTCCTAAAGGTCTGGCTACCTTGGTGTGCTGGTAGGTTTGTTTGAGTTAAAAGCAGACCCTGTGGCCCTAGAGGAACTACTTGCTAGAAGGGAGCTGGAGGTCTGGGAAAGGCCAACATGGTCTCCCTCCTCTCAGGTGTGCTGCCTATGGAAGATGCAGGCCCTTTCTTATCCACTGTCTAGAGTGGCCAGAGATACTGCCAGATGGCCAGTGTGCGCAGGCCACCCTCTCTGGCTTATCTGAGCCTTTCACCCAGGAGTCCTCAGCTGATTCAGAGCTAGGGACAAGGAGGGGGTGACAGTAAACTAGGGGCAAAGTTTACTGTCCTGAAGCATCTATGTTGTTCTCTTCCCAAACCAAGGGGTTCATGTTTGCTGCTACCTCCACAGCCCATCTCCAATCCGAGGATGCCCCTAGCTGCCCTTGCCCTGGGAGCCCAGAGCCTGGCCTGAGAGTTGTAGTGAGGACTTAACCCTTCAGCACACATTCACTGAGGGAGGGAAGTCTGGGCAAGGCTCATGCTGCTGCGGCAGTCAGGCTTTGTTCTTGTTTCTGAGTCTCCCAGTCCAGGGAGGAGCAGACAAGTTCAATACCAGAACAGAAGGAGTCCAGGGTCAGAACACTGGGGCTGCCTGGAGGAGGCAGGGCAGACTCCAACTGAGCCTTGAAATAACAGCCCAGCCTGGAGGCCAGCACCCAGGAAGAGGAAGAGCATCATGAAGGTCCTACCATGTGGGTCCTGATGGGTCATGAGCCTGAACCTCTTGAGCCAAGGGCACCACAGCTTTCTGGTTCTAGCTCCAATGTATTCTCAGTGACCTTCTCTCTTCTCTTCCCTGCAGGGTTGATGCCTCAACTTTACCTTAGTGAATCTCCTCTGCAGGCAGTTGCCCTGTGGCTCAAACATCTGCCTTACAGCCAGCCAGGAATGCTTCTCTCTCCATAACTGCTGCTCATGGTGCCAACACCCCTCTCCCATATGCTCCCGGCCACCCTCCAGGATGCTGCCACTGCTGCCTCCCCCTGCCCATGCGCTCTCCAGAACTACTTTGCCACTCCTAGCCCCATAGCCCAGCCCCTAAGACCCCCAAGACCCAAGAATGTTAAGAGCTCTTTGTGTACCAAATTGGACATAGAAATTGAGTCTTGGTTTACGGTCTAAAGGAGTTAAAATTGTTGCTTATCAACAAGAGAGTTTGTTACTTTTTGAGCATTGTGCCACTGTAGGAAATGTATCTATACTCTTTCTGCCAGGACAAAGCACCTTGGTATGTATGGATGCAGACGTGGATATGCCCCACTCCCCACGGCTTGGTCTTCATCTGTCATGAAGGGCTTGGATGCATGGGGTCTGAGTCAAATTTTGTTCTTTGTAAAAAACCCAAAAGATCTTTGAAATGTGAATGCAACCTGTTTCTCCACTCACTGGCTGTTACTTATCTCTGCTTTAATTTCCTCATTGAAAAGATGGAAATAATGGTGTCTCCTTTACAGAAGTCACCATTTATTGACTACATAAGTGTCTACATGCTGAAGGCTTAATTCTCTTTATTGCATGTAGTTTTTCTAACAACCACACATAGGAAGCCACATGTGCATCATCTCCAACCCACCAAATGCCATGTTCCTAAACACAGCCTCCCAGATTCTTGAGACCATTGTGTGTCTAGATTCTGCCAATTGCAGTGTTAGATATCCATACTTCCAGCTCCATCTATGGTATCACCCAAGTCTTACTAATGGGAACAAGAGGAGGAGGAAGAAACCGTATAATGAATATATAATGATAGTAATAAGAAGGGGGAGATGAAAATGAGATGATGTAATAATAATAATAATAATAATAATAATAACAACAACAACAACTATTATACAAGGAGGAGGAGGAAAAAAGATGAAAATATAATAATAATAACAACAACAACAACTATTATACAAGGAGGAGGAGGAAAAAAGATGAAAAGATGAAAATAGAAAAAGATGAAAAAGAAAATAGAGGAGGAAAAAGAGATGAAAATAGAAGAACAAGGAGGAGGAAGAAGATGAAAAGGAGGAGAGTACTGAACTGGCTGGAGACCTTTGGTATGACCAAGTTCCCGGAGGGTCACCTCTGTCTCATGTATCAGCACTGCTGAGGTAAGGTCACTCAGGCAAGTGCAAACAATGTCCTACAAAACTCTGTCTGGAGCTCCCTCTTACTGGTCCACTCTTGGGGCACCCGGGTAGCTCAGTGGGTTGAGCGTCCGACTTCAGGTCAGGTCATGATCTCATAGCTCGTGAGTTCGAGCCCCTTGTTGGGCTTTGTGCTGACAGCTCAGAGCCTGGAGTGTGCTTCCGATTCTGTGTCTCCCTCTCTCTCTGCCCCTAACCCACTCTCATTCTGTCTCGGTCTCTCTCAAAAATAAATAAACATTAAAAAAAAATTTAACTGGTCCACTGTCTATGACATTACCAGATTGAAACCTCTCACAGCCGAAAATGACATGTGCCTGGCGTGGCCTGTCCCCAGTGAGCCTGTGCTAGCTCCTGATGCTCGTCTCTTCTTGTTGAAGGACTCACAGGCCCTTTCCCAGGGTCAGCATCAGACTCTGGGTCTCATCCAGCTCCGGGCTCCATGCACCTCCCCTGTGATCCAGCACTCAGATGACCTGTGATCCAGCACTCAGGTGACCTGTGCAGATGCATGATGTCACCTCTGGGATCACATCATGCCCTTGCCAGTGAGTTCTGAGTCAGGAGATCACAGGCACAGCAGCTTGGTGCTGCCTTGCTCCTTCTTCCTACATGGACCTACCCATGCCCTTTGCCACTAGAGACGGTTCCCAGCCAGACATTCCAGTGGATGTATGCAGCCCTTGTTCTCCTTGTTCCTATGCAATCTTAAGGGGCCCTTTGCTGTCCCTCCACTGTCCTCAATAGCTTCAGTTCATTCTGGGCTGTCACCCCCTGACACTATTTACTCATCTTCGTGTCTCTGTTATGTGTCCTGAAAAAGGCTTTTCTTGTCTTTGGTTCTTTTCAGTCTGAGCTCGGCAAGACAACCCCCTGAGCCACACAGACATATTTTAGTACTACACCATGTTTTACAATGAAAGAAACTACAAAATAATCCCAGATTGTCCAACCTTTTATGAGCCCTAGGGCATGGGATCATGAAGTAATGATTTTTGAAACTCTGAAACTGAACTCCCCATGTTGACAGGACCTTTGACCACTTTCACCCTTCCCTATCAAAGGGGATACTTCTCCCTCAGGTCCCACCCTTCTTGGGCTGCCAACCAGGGTTCTACTAACCAACCTAGGAAGTGCTTCATTGTGAAGAATGAACCATCACACACCCCATGATATGAAAAACACGTGTTTTTTTTTTTGTTGTTGTTGTTGTTGTTGTCGTTGTTTATTACCCATTCCAAGGTTCTAGAGCTGTCCTGCCTCTCTGCCTTTTCCAAGCCTCCTCAGTTGTGAAATGGCAGCACTGTGCCAGATACTGATGAGGTCTGTGACCTCACAGAATTCAAAGACTTCAGGGAACTTAACTCCCCATGGAGGGTTCGACTAGCAAAGATAGAAATCCTAGAGATTAAACAGAATGGCTTCTGAGTATGCAACCTTTGTGCCAGGCTTGAAAAACCTAGAATTGTTCCCTATAGTGAATGAAAAGAAAATGGAAGTAGAGTCTCACATAACTGAAATTGTTGGTGCAATTGCACCAGTTGGGTTATTGTTTGAGCTGAGCCAGGGATGAGGAGCAGATGAGAATTAAGGAAGAGAAAATTCTGGAGGAACTTAAAGGGAAACCAGCCCTGAGTCCCTACTCCTTCTATAATCATTCAATAAATGTTCTTGGTGGCCTTGGGGCCAGGTCTGCTCCTACCCAGGCATGGGAGCTGAGTCATAGCCCAGGACAGTGCTGAGTGTAGCTTCTAGACTCACTTAGCCAGAAAGCCTGTCCAAAACACCTGGAAGCTGCACAGCCCAACAACACTTGAGCAGAGAGTAAAGCAAGCAGAGCTGGTCATCTGCAGAGCAAAGCCAGAGGCACCATTCAACCAGAAAACTTGGGGAGCAAGTTGGCTTGTTGTAATACCACAAAGATCTCTTCTGGCCTTGGAGCTATATCCTTTCCATGCTCTTCTTAGGAACTAATCCATAGTCCCTCCCCACGTCCCACCCAACACACTCTGCTGAGCATAGCTCCCAGTCCCTCTGACCGGAAAGCCTGACCAGGAACACCTGGAAGACGGTTTGGAGCTGGCCCTCCTATTCTGTCCAGGCAGGGGAGTTAATTCATAGCCCCACCCACTGCAGAGCATAGCTCCTTGCCCACCTAACCAGAAAGACTAGCTAGAACACCAGAAAACGTCCTAGCCCAGCAACACTTGAGCAAATATTCTGGCATGCAAAGCCAATCATCTGCAGAGCAAAGCTACAGGCATGATTTGCCAGGGAATTTAGGATTGAGTTGGATTGAGTCACGAGCACATATAAAGAGCACAAATAAAAAGCACAAATAAAGCCTTATGGGTCTTGGGGCTGGTTCCACTGCTCTACCCAGACAAGGAAATTCATCCATAGCCCCACAAATTGCTGAATATAACTTTCAGCCTTCCCTAGCAGGAAACCTAACCAGAGCACACAGGAGACTTCGTATGCCATCTACCAGCCCTCATTATAGTGGCACTTGAACAGAGAACACAGCCCATGGCTTCCCCCATCTGTGTAGCAAAACCAGTGACCCTGTCTGGCCAGGGAATTTAGTGCATAGTCTTTCTCAATTCAGGTCCCCAAACAGTGAGCCATGCTGGCCCTGAGGCCCATTTTGCTGCCATACCAGGGCAGGGAAACTAATTTAGAGCCCCACCTACTACTGCATATAGTATCAGTTCTAACCAGAGTAAGCCTGACCAGAGAACCCAGGCAATTGCAGACCCATCCCACAGTCTCACTTAGGGAAATAACTAAGCCAACAGTCCTATCCAACTGTTCTCAGACACTAGCACTGACACCCTGAACTCAGAGCTCAGTCAGTGGCCTTGCCCTAAAATGGACTGATGACAAGCTTTACCTGTCCAAGGATATGACCAGCAGATACATCCAGAAACCCAAACTGAGCTGGCTGGTGAAGAACTGTCTCTGACAAAGTGAACTGGTAAAGTCTGGAAGAGGAGATCACTTACTCCAGCATGAAGATACCAACATAAAAAAATCAAGAATCACAAAAAATCAGTTACCAAAGGTAACTAACAAAACTTCAATAACTGATACTAAAGAAATTGGGAACTATGAATGTCAGACAAAGAATTCAGAATAATCTTGTTAAAGAAGTGAACTACAAGAACACACAGACAACTAAATAAACTTAAGGCAACAATACATGAACAAGGTAAGAAATTCAATAAGAAATAGCAACCATCAAAAGAGATAAAATAAAAACCCTAGAGCTGAAAAATATGATGACTGAAATGAAGAATTCAATAGGGACCTTTGAAAGAAAACTCAGCCATGCAGAAGAAAGAATCAATGACCTAGAAGACAAGATATTTGAAATTATCCAGCCAGTGGAGCAAAAATTACAAAGAATGGAAAAGAGTAAAGAAAGCCTATGGGACTTATGGGACACAATTAAAAGAAACAATATCCACACTATGGTAATTCCAACATGAGAAGAGAAACAGAAAGGGAGAGAACATATATTTAAAGGAATAATGGCTGAAAGATTCCCAAATCTTGGAAAAATTGACATCAAGATCCATAAAATCCAAAAGACTTCTAAACAGGTTATATCTCAGCAGGGCTACACTGAGATACATTATAATTGTAGAAGTCAAAGACAATGAAAATTTTGAAAGCAGCTACAGAGGGGAAAGAAGTTACATATAAAAGAAACTTAATAAGACTTTTGGGAGATTTTTCAACAGAAACATTTCAAGCCAAAGAGAAAGGAGTGACATATTCAAAATATTGTAAGGAAAAAAAACCCTGTCAACCAAGAATTTTGTATCTGGCAAAGCTGTCCTTCAGAAATAAAAGAGAAATACTTTCCCAAACAAATAAAAACTGAGAGAGTTCATCATTAACAGACTTGACTTACAAGAAATACAAAAGAGAGTTCTTTGAGAAGTAAAAAGATGTTAATTAATATTATAAAAACATAAGAAGGTAGTGTAAAACTCACTTGTAATGGTAAATATATAATCAAAGTTAGATTCTGTAATATAGTAATGATGGTGCATAATTCACTTCCTACTTTAAAAGTTAAAAAGTAAACATAGTAAAAGTAACCATAACTACAATAGTCTGTTATTGGATACACAACATTATAAATTACAAATATAAATTTAAATTTAAATTTAAATATATATGTAACATGAACCCAAAATGTGAGGAAAAAGAGAAGCAAAAGTGTGAAGTTTAGGAATGTTGTCAATGTTAAGTTGCTACCAGTTTAAAATAGGATGCTGCAATTTTAATAAGCTTCATGGTAACCACAAGGGAAAAACCTATAATAATTACACAAAATAACGTGATAAAGAAGTCAAAGTATACTGATATCAAAATACATCAAAACATTTTTAAAATTTTTTTAATGTTTATTTATTTTTGAGAGAGAAAGAGATAGAGCATGAGCAAGGATGGGGCAGAGAAAGAGAGAAACACACACAGAATCCAAAGCAGGCTCCAGGCTCTGAGGTGTCAACACAGAGCCTGACATGGAGCTTGAAATCATGAACAGCGAGATCATGACCTGAGCCAAAGTCCGATGCTTAACCGATTAAGCCACCCAGGCACCCCTCAAAGCATTTTTTAAAAGACAGCAGGATAAGAAGCAAGGAAAAGTGTATCTACAAAACAGTCAGAAAACAATTGACACAACGACATTAGTAAGTCCTTACTTATCAATAATTACTTTAAACATAAATTGATTGAATTTTCCAATCAAAACACATAGAATCACTGAACTGATTTAAAAAAATACCCAAGATCCAATGATATGCTACCGACAAGAGACTCAGTTTAGCCTTTAAGACACACATATAGATAGAGGAAGGGGATGGTAAAAGATATTTCAAGCAAATTGTAACAAACAAACAAAAAAACCAGAGGTAGCTATACTTATATTAGATTAAACAATCTTCAACCTAAAAATGGTAAAAAGGGACGGAGAAGGTCATTATGTAATGATAAAGGGGTCATAAATCAAGAAAATATAATAATTGTAAATATTTAGTCACCCAACTTTGAAACACCTAAATATATAAAGCAAAAATTAACAGAACTAAAAGGAAAAAAAAATATCAATGCAATAATATTTTGGAACTTTAATACCCCACTCTCAACACTGGCTAGATCCTCCAGACAGAGAATCAATATGGAGACGGTGGATGTGAACAAGACTATAGACCAAATGGACCTAACAGATATATACAGAGCATTCTATCTGAAAACAACAGAATACAATTCTTCTCAAGAGCCCTTGGAACATTTTCTAGGATAGACCATATTTTAGGCCACAAAGTAAATCTTAGCAAATTCAAGAAGACTGTAGTCATACCAAGTGTCTTCTCTCACCACAATGGTGAGAAACTAAAAAAGAATGGCAGGAGGAAAACTAGAAAACTCACAAATACATAGAAACTAACTACTGTCCTGAATAATCCAATAGATGAAGGAAGACATTAAAAGGAGAATTTAACGGGTACCTGGGTGGCTCAGTTAGTTAAGTGTCTGACTCTTGGTTTCAGCTCATGTTAAGTATAGAAGGAATCTTCCGTGAATTTGAGCCCCACATCAGGCTCCAGGCTGACAGCACAGAACCTGACTGGTATTCTCTCTCTCCCTCTCTTTCTACCCCTCCCCTGCTTGCTCTCTCTGTTTCTCTCTCAAAATAAATAAATAAACTTAATTTTTTTTAAAAAAGGAGAATTTAAGAGTATGTTGAGACAAGTGAAAATGGAAACACAACAAACCAAAACTTATAGGATGCAGCAAAAGCAGCTCTAAACGAGAACTTTATAGCAATAAATGTCTACATTAAGAAACAAGAAAGATCTCAAATAAACAACATAACTCTTCAGTTCAAGGAACTAGAAAAAGAAGAACAAATTGAGCCCAAAGTTAGCAGAAGAAAAATAAATAAATAAAGACTGGAACAGAAATAAATGAAATAGAGAAGAGGAAAACAATAGAAAAATTAACATACCTAGGAGTTGGTTCTTTGAAAAGATGAACTGACAAACATATAACTAGACTAACTAAGGAAAAAAGGTAAAGGACCCAAATCAATAAAATTATAAATGAAAAAATAGACATTGCAACTGATACCACAGAAATACAAAGGATCCTAAGAGTCTACTATGAATAAATATATACCAACAAACTGTACAACCTAGAAGAAATGCAAAAATTCTTATAAACATACAAGCTACCCAGATTAAATCAGAAAAGTTAGAAAAGCTGAACAGACCAATTACTAATAAGCAGATTGAATCAGTAATCAAAAATCTCCCAGCAAAGAAAAGCCCAGAACCAGATGAATTCTCTGGTGGATTTTACCAAATATTTAAAAAGGATTTCATACCAATATTTCTCCAAATGTTCCAAAAAATCAAAGATTAGAAAATACTCACAAACTCATTTTATGAGGTCAGCATTACCCTGATACCAAAGCCAGAAAGGATACTACCAAGAAAGAAAACTACAAGTCAATATCCTTGATGCAAATACAGAATATAGATGCAAAATTCTCAGTAAAATATTAGCAAACCAAATTGAGCAGTACATTAAAAGGGTCATTAACCATGATCAGGTTGGATTTATCCACAGAATGCAAGGATGGGTTCACCACACACAAATAAATATATGTGATACATCATATTAATGAAACAAATCATCTGATCATCTCAGCAGATGAAGAAAAAAAGCATTTGACAAAATTCAACACCTATTCATTATAAAAATTCTTAACAAATTAAGTTAACAAATAAAGGCTATATGTGACAAGCCCATAGCTACCAGATGCAATAGGAAAGAAAGGTTGAAATATTTTCCTTTAAGATCAGAAGCAAATGAGGGTATCCACTCCCACCACTCCTACTCAACATAGTAGGAAGTCCTAGACAAAGCAATAAGCTAAGGGGGGAGGGGGAAAGCATCAGAATTGGAAAAGAAGTTAAATTGGCCCCATTTCTGTTGACATGAATTTATACGTAGGAAATCCTAATGACTCCACTAAAAAAAAAGTTATACCTAATCAATGAATCCAGTAAAGTTGCAGAATACAAAATTAACATATAAAAATTAGTAACATTTCTATACAAATGCAAGCATTTAACAACAAATTATCCAAAAAGGAATAAAAAAGCAATCCCATTTATAATAACATCAAAGCAATAAAATACTTAGGGATAAATTTAACCAAGGAAATGAAAGGTCTCTACACTAAAAACTTAAAGACATTAATGAAAGAAATGGAAGGCACAAATAAATGGAAAGGTATTACGTTCATGGGTTGGAAATATTAATATTGCTAAAATATCCATACTCCCCAAAGTCATCCATAAGTCCAAGGCAATCCCTATTAATATTCCAACTGCAGTTTTACAAGAATACAAAACACGATCCTAAAATTTATACAGAACCACAAAAGACTCCAAGTAGCCAAAACAATCCTGAGAAAGAAGAACAAAGTGAGAGGCATCACACTTCCTGAATTCAAGGTATACTATAAAAGCTATAGTATTCAAAATAGTATGTTACTATCATGAAAACAGGCACATAGACCAATGGAATAGAATCAAGAGTCCAGAAATAAACCCACGCATTTAGGGTCAAATAATATTTGCAAGAGAGCTAAGCATACTCAATGCAGAAATGACAGTCTCTTCAATAAATGGTGCTGGGAAAATTGGATATTCACATGTAAAAGGATGAAAGTACACCCCTATCTTATAACACAAGAATTAACTCAAAATGGATTAAAAACTTATAAATATAAGACCTTAAAGCATAAAACTCCTAGAAGCAAACATAGGAAAAGTCTCCTTGACATCAGTCTTGGTGAGGATTTTTTGGATATAACACCTAAAGCACAAGCAACAAAAGCAAAAATAAACAAGTCAGAGTACACCAGACTAATAGGCTTCCACACAACAAAAGAAACAATAAACAAAATGAAAAAAACTTACAGAATGGGAAAAAATTTTGCAAACCATATATAAGATAAGAAGCAGTTAACAACACATAGTCCAAAAAGAAATAAAGAAAGCAATCCTATTTGCAATAGCATCAAAACAAAGTACTTAGGAATAAATTTAACTAAGAGGCAAAAGTTCTCTACACTGAAAATTTAAAGACATTAATGAAAGAAATTGAAGAAGATACAAATAAATGGAAAGGTATCTCATGTTCATGGATTGAAAGAATTAATATTGTTAAAATGTCCAAAATATATGAAGAACACATATGGCTCAATAGCAAAGAAATTAATAATCCTATTAAAAAATAAGCAAAGAACCTGAAGGACATTTTTCCAAAGAAGATATATAAATTACCAACAGATACAGGATAGGTGCTCAACATCTCTAATCAAAAGGGAAATTCAATCAAAACCACAATGATATTTCACCTCATGCCTGTTAGAATAGCTATCATCAAAAAAAAAAAAAAAAAAAAGAGGTTAACAAATCCTGGCAAAGATGTGGAAAAGGGGTAATCCTTGTGCACTATTGGTGGGATTGGAAATTTGTATAGCCAATATGTAAAACAGTATGGAGATTCTTCAAAAATTTTAAAGTAGGACTACAATATGATCCAGCAATCCCGCCTCTAGGAATACATGTGAAGGAAACAAAAATACTATGTCAAAAATATATCTGCATCCCCATGTTTAGTGCTCCACTATTTACAATAACCAAGATATGCAAGCAACCTAAGTGGCCATTAACTGATGAATGAATAAAGAAGTTGTAACATATATAAACAATAAGAATATTATTCAGCCATAAATAAAGGATATCCTGCCATTTGCAACAACATGGATGGAACTTGAGAGCATTGTGGTAAATGAAATAAATCAGGAAAAGAAAAATACTGTATGATATCTCTTAATATGTGAAATCTAAATCAAATTTTAGAAACATAGGAAAAGAAATCATATTTGTGGTTACCAGAGGCAGGGGTGGGAGGAGGAATTGGATGAAGCTGGTCAAAAGGTACAAACTTCCAGTTATAAGATGTATAAGGAATAGAGGTGTAATGCACATGATGAATATAGTTAACACTGCTTTATGGTATATTCGAACACTGTTAGGAGAGGAGATTCTAAGAACTCTCATCACAGGAAAAAAAATTTTTTTCTGCATCTGTATGAGATGATGGATGCTAACTAAATTTATTGTGGTATTAATTTCACAATATATGTCAAATTATTTTGCTGTACACTTTAAACTTACACAGTGCTATATGTCAATTATATCTAAATAAAACTGGGAAAAGGGGAATCTCGGTCAATAAATGCAGAAGAAATAAGAAAGTTAGAAATCACCATTTTTGCAATTGAAATAATAGATTCAGACAGCTATTGAATCTATTAAAATAATAGGTTCAGACATCTACCAATAACTGTTTTAACCATCAGATAAAATGTCAGGGGATATAGGGGTGCTATAGTTGGTTAAGCCTCCAACGCGGCTCAAGTCATGATCTTGTGGGCACGTGGATTTGACCCCCGCATCGGGCTCTGTGCTGACATCTCGGAACCTGGAGTCTGCTTCAGATTCTGTGTCTCCCTCTCTCTCTCTCTTTGCCCCTCCCCTGCTCATGCTCTGTCTTCCTCTCTCTCTCTCTCAAAAATAAATAAACGTTAAAAAAATTTTTTTAATGTCAGGGGATATAACCATAAGTAGAAATGTTGTTTCATGTTTAATGGTGGTAGCAGACTCACAAACCTGATCCCACTGACCAATTTAGCATAACTACAAGTTCAACTGTTAAACAACATGTGTCTCCTGATATAATGCAGGAAAAGTAACACCATCAACAACAACAAAAATGAACCTGAAATTCACCAAGCTTCTAGCTTCAAACTACTGGCTTACAGGAAATTTGACGATAGGATAGAAGTTAATTAGACTATTAGAAAACAATCAACCAAATCTGAAATGTGGGAAATTCTACAAAAAAAATTTTTTAACATAAATTGGATGATATAAAAGAAGGTCAAACTAATAACAAAAACAACAATAATAATGGAATACCACAGATATAATCTGTATCTCTTTATGTGCTGTGCTTCATACTTTTAAAAGGTAAGACTAATTTTCATCTCCTTGAGGGCAGTATCTTCCCTGTTGTCAATGTATAGCGTTCAGAAAAGACATAAGTAAATTACAGTAGGAATTATAAAGAAGATATAACTGCAGATAGAGCAGAAATATAAAAATCAAACATATTCTAAACAACTTTATACCAATATATGCGAATAAATGTTCAAATTCCTGGAAATTGTGATACCTAAAATGACTTATAAAAGAAATACAAGCACTAAATAATCCAGTGTTAGTCTGCTTGGTCTGTCATAACAAAGTACCATAGGCGAGTGGCTTAAACAACAGAAATTTATTTTCTCACAGTTCTAGAGGCTAGAAGTTCAAGATCAAAGTGCCATCAAGGTTAAGCTTCTGGTGCGGATTGTCTTCCTGGATTATAGATAGCCACTTTCTTGGTGTGCCCTCACATGGCCCCTTTATCTGTGTGTGCATAGGAAAAGATTCTGGTGTTTCTTTTCTTATGAGGACCCCTCTCCTGTGGGATTAGGCAACTACACTTAGGATCTCATTTAACCTTAATCATCTTCTTAAAGACCCTATCTCCAAGTACAGTCAAATTACAGTTAGGACTTCAAAGTATAAACAGAGGAAGGGGCAGAATTCAGTCCATGATATTCAGCATATACTAAATAAATTGTATCTTTCATATTCAAAGTTTTTCCAGGAGAAAAGAAAATAAAAACACTCCCAAGTGCATTTTATGAGGCTAATATTACATAATATCAAAACCAGATACGGACAGGACAAAAAAAGGAAATTATAAGCCAACTTCTCTCATGATTGTGATTTAAACTAGTGGGAAACTCAATTCAGCAATGTTTTAAAAAATTACCATGCCCAGGACACCTGGGTAGCTCAGTCAGCTAAGTAAATCCAACTTTTGATTTAGAGCTCATGTATGATCTCACAGTTCATGGGATCAACCCTATGTGAGGCTCTGCAAGCCTGCTCGGGATTCTCACTGCCTCTCTCTCTGCCTCTCCCCCACTCACACTTTCTTTCTCTCTCTCAAAATAAATAAACATTTTTTTAAAAAATTACTATGGCCATGTTAGGTTTTACTTGTAAAATGTTAAAATTAGTTTTACATGCATTGATGTAATTAAATATTAATAGATTACTGGTGAAAATATATATTCATACAAAATATGCAGAAAAACAATCTGGATAAAATTCATCCCTTATTCATAATTTGTAGAAAACCAAGAAGAGCAAGGAAATTCCATAATTTGATAAAGAATTTCTACCAAAAGCCTTCCATAAATATTATTCTCAATAGTGATATATTAGTATTCTCTTTTTGTGTCTTTTAAAAATTGATATACTTTCTTTTTTTTAATTTTATTTTTTTAATTTACATCCAATTTAGTTAGCATAGAGTGCAACAATGATTTCAGGAGTAGGTTCCTTAATGCCCCCTACACATTTAGCCCATCCCCTCTCCCACAACACCTCCAGTAACCCTCTGTTTGTTCTCCATATTTAAGAGTCTCTTATGTTTTGTCCCCCTCCCTGTTTTTATATTATTTTTGCTTCCCTTCCCATATGTTCATCTGTTTTGTAATTTAAATTCCTCATATGAGTGAAGTCATATGGTATTTGTCTTTCTCTGACTTATTTCGCTTAGCATAATACCATCTAGTTCCATCCACATAGTTGCAAATGGCAAGATTTCATTTTTTGATTGCCTAGTAATACTCCATTGTATATATATATATATATACCACTTCTTCTTTATCCATTCATCCATCGATGGACATTTGAGCTCTTTCCATACTTTGGCTATTGTTGATAGTGCTGCTATAAACATGTGGGTGCATGTGTCCCTTCAAAACAGTATAACTATATCCCTTGGATAAATACCTAGTAGTGCAATTGCTGGGTCATAGAGTAGTTCTATTTTTAATTTTTTGAGGAACGTCCATAGTGTTTTCCAGAGTGGCTGCACCAGTTTGCATTCCCACCAGCAGTGCAAAAGAGATCCTCTTTCTCTGCATCCTCACCAACATCTGTGGTTGCCTGAGTTGTTAATGTTATCCATTCTGACAGGTGTGAGGTGGTATCTCATTGTGGTTTTGATTTGTACTTCTCTGTTGATGAGTGATGTTGAGCATTTTTTCATGTGTCGGCTGGCCAGCTGGATGTCTTCTTTGGAGAAGTAACTAGTCCTTCTTTTTCTCATTTCTTTACTGGATTATTTGTTTTTTGGGTGTTGAGTTTGATAAGGTCTTTATAGATTTTGGATACTAACCCTTTATCTGATATTTCGTTTGCAAATATCTTCTCCCATTCTGTCGGTTGCCTTTTAGTTTTGCTGATTGTTTTCTTCACTGTGAAGAAGCTTCTTATTTTCATGAGGTCCCAGTAGTTCATTTTTGCTTTTGTTTCCCTTGCCTCTGGAGACATGTTGAATAAGAAGTTGCTGCAGCCAAGATCAAAGAGGTTTTTGCCTGATTCCTCCTTGAGGATTTTGATGGCTTCCTGTCTTACATTTAGGTCTTTCATCAATTTTGAGTTTATTTTTGTGTATGGTGTAAGAAAGTGGCCCAGGTTCATTTTTCTGCATGTCGCTGTCCAGATTTTCCAACACCACTTGTTGAAGAGACTGTCTTTATTCCATTGGAAATTCTTTCCTGCTTTGTCAAAGATTAGTTGGCCATATGTTTGTGGATCTATTTCTGGGTTCTCTATTCTGTTCCATTGAACTGAGTGTCTGTTTTTGTGCCAGTACCATATTGTCTTGATGACTGCAGCTTTGTAGTACAGCTTGAAGTGTGGGATTGTGATGCTTCCTGCTTTGGTTTTCTTTCTCAAGATGGCTTTGGCTATTCGGGGTCTTTTCTGGTTCCACACAAATTTTAGGATTATTTGTTCTAGCTCTCTGAAGAATGCTGGTGTTATTTTCATAGGGATTGCATTGAATATGTAGATTGCTTTGGGTAGTATCGACATTTTAGCAATATTTGTTCTTCCTATCCAGGAGCATGGAATCTTTTTCCATTTTTTTTTTTTTTTTTTTGCGTCTTATTCAATTTCTTTCATAAGCTTTCTAAAGTTTTCAGTGTATAAATTTTTCACCTCTTTGGTTAGATTTATTCCTAGGTATTTTATGGTTTGGGGCGCAATTGTAAATGGGATCAATTCTTTGATATCTCTGTCTGTTGCTTCATTGTTGGTGTATAGGAATGCAACTGATTTCTGTGCATTGATTTTACATGCACAGAACTTTGCTGAACTCATGAATCAGTCATAGAAGTTTTTTGTGGAATCTTTTGGATTTTCCATATAGAGTAACATGTCATCTACGAAGAGTGAAAGTTTGACTTCCTCCTGGCCGATTTGGATGCCTTTTAGTTCTTTGCATTGTCTGATTGCAGAGGCTAAGACTTCCAATACTATGTTGAATAACAGTGGCAAGAGTGGACATCCCTGTCATTCCTGACCTTAGGGGGAAAGCTCTCAGTTTTTCCCCATTGAGGATGATATTACCGTTGGGCCTTTCATATATGGGTTTTATGATCTTGAGGCATGCTCCTTCTATCCCTACTTTCTTGAGGGTTTTTGCCAAGAAAGGATGCTGAATTTTGTCAAATGCTTTCTCTGCATCTATTGAGAGGATTGTACGGTTCTTGTCCTTTCCTTTATTGATGTGAAGAATCACATTGATTGTTTTGCGGGTATTGAACCAGCCCTGAATCCCAGGTATAAATCCCACTGGGTTGTGGTGAATAATTTTTTTAATGTATTGTTGAATCTGGTTGGCTAGTACCTTGTTGAGGATTTTGCATCCATGTTCATCAGAGAAATTGGTCTATAGTTCTCCTTTTTAGTGAGGTCTGTGTCTGGTTTTGGAATCAAGGTAATGCTGGCCTCATAGAAAGACTTTGGAAGTTTTCCTTCCATTTTTATTTTTTGGAACAGCTTCAAGAAAATAGGTGTTAACACTTCCTTAAATGTTTGGTAGAATTCCCCTGGAAAGCCATCTGGCCCTGTACTCTTGCTTTTTGGCAGATTTTTGACTACTAATTCAATTTCCTTACTGGTTATGGGTCTGTTCAAATTTCCTATTTCTTCCTGTTTCAGTTTTGGGAGTGTATATGTTTCCAGGAATTTGTCCATTTCTCCCACGCTGCCCATTTTATTGGCATAAAATTGCTCATAATTTTCTCTTATTATTGTTTTTATTTTTGCTGTATTGGTTGTGATCTCTCCTCTTCTATTCTTGATTTTATTTATTTGGATCCTTTCCTTTTTCTTGTTGATCAAACTGGCTAGGGGGTTATCAATTTGGTCAATTCTTTCAAAGAATCAGTTTCTGATTTCACTGATCTGTTCTACTGTTTTCTTGGTTTTGATAGCATTAATTTCTGCTCTAATCTTTATTATTTCCTGTCTTCTGCTGGTTTGGGGTTTTATTTGCTGTTCTTTTTCCAGCTCTTTAAGGCGTAAGGTTAGGTTGTGTATCTGAGATCTTTCTTCCTTCTTTAGGAAGGCCTAGAGTGCTATGTACTTTCCTCTTATGATTGTCTTTGCTGCATCCCAGAGGTTTTGGGTTGTTATCATTTTCATTGGCTTCCATGAACTTTTTAATTTCCTCTTTAACTTCTTGGTTAGCCCATTCATTCTTTAGTAGGATTTTCTTTTGTCTCCAAGTATTTGTTACTTTTCCAGATTTTTTCTTGTGGTTGATTTCGAGTTTCATAGCGTTGTGATCTGAAAATATGCACGGTATGACCTCAATCTTTTTGTACTTGCTGAGGGCTGATTTGTATCCCAGTATGTGGTCTATTCTGGAGAACATTCCATGTGCACTGGAGAAGAATGTATTTTCTGCTGCTTTAGGATGAAATGTTCTGAATATACGTGTTAAGTCCATCTGGTCTAATGTGTCATTCAAAGCCATTGTTTTTCTTGCTGATATTTTGATTAGATGATCTGTCCATTGCTGTGAGTAGGGTGTTGAAGTCCCCTACTATTATGGTATTACTATCAATGAGTTTATTTATGTTTGTGATTAATTGATATATATGTTTGGGTGCTCTCACATTTGGCACATAAATGTTTACAATTGTTAGGTATTCTTCGTGGATAGACCCTTAATTATGATGTAACGCCCTTCTTCATCTCTCGATACAGTCTTTATTTTAAAGTCTAGATTTTCTGATATAAGTATGGCTACTCTGGCTTTCTTTTGTTGACCATTAGCATGCTGGATTGTTCTCCATCCCTTTACTTTCAATCTGAAGGTGTCCTTAGGTCTAAAGTGGATCTCTTGTAAACAGCATATAGATGGGTCTTGTTTTCTTATCCATTCTGTTACCCTATGTCTTTTGATTGGGGCATTTAGCCCATCGACATAGAGCGAGTACTGAAAGATATGAATTTATTGCCATTATGTTGCTTGTAGAGTTGGAGTTTCTGGTGGTGTTCTCTGGCCCTTTCTAGTCTTTGTTGCTTTTGGTCTTTATTTATTTGGGTTTTCTTTTTCATCTTCTCTCCCCTCAGGGAGTCCCCCTTAAAATTCCTTGCAGGGCTGGTTTAGTGGTCACAAACCCCTTTAATTTTTGTTTGGGAAACTTTTTATCTCTCCTTCTATTTTGAATGACAGCCTTGCTGGATAAAGAATTCTTGGCTGCATATTTCTCTGATTCAGCACATTGAATATATCCTGTCACTCCTTTCTGGCCTGCCAAGTTTCTGTGGATAGGTCTGCTGCAAACCTGATCTGTCTTCCCTTGTAGGCTAAGGACTTTTTTTCTCTTACTGCTTTCATGATTCTCTCCTTGCCTGAGTATTTTGTGACTTTGACTGTGATATGCCTTGTTGATGGTCCGTTTTTGTTGAAATCTACTGGGAGTCCTCTGTACTTCCTGGATTTTGATGTCTATGTCTTTCCCCAGGTTAGGAAAGTTTTCCACTTTGATTTGCTCACATAACCCTTCTACCCCTATTTCTCTCTCTTCCTCTTTTGGGACCCCTATGATTCTGATGCTGTTCCTTTTTAATGAGTCACTGATTTCTCTAATTGTTGTATCCTGCTCTTTTGCCTTAATCTCCCTCTTTTTTTCTGCTTCATTATTCTCCTTAGGTTTGTCCTCTATATCACTGATTCTCTGCTCTGCCTCATCCATCCTTGCCACCATGGCATCCATTTGAGATTACAGCTCAGTTATAGCATTTTTTATTTCATCCTTACTAGCTTTTACTTCTTTTATCTCTGCAGAAAGGGATTCTAATCTATTTTCAACTCCAGCTAGTATTCTTATTATCCTGATTCTAAAATCTGGTTCAGACATCTTGCTTGTATCTGTGTTGGTTATGTCCCTGGCTGTTGTTTCTTCTTGATCTTTCTTTTGGGGTGAATTCCTTCATTTCATCATTTTGAAGGAAGAAAAGGAATTAATGGGGTAAAACAAATTAAAATTTTAAAAACATTAAAATTGAAAAAATATTAAAATTAAAAAAATTAAAAATAAACACATTCACACAAAAAAATTGAATAAATGATCCAAGGTGTGTTTTGGTCTGGGTGTTGAAAGGAGCTTTGTAGATTAGAGAAAAAAGGGGAAAGAAAAAAAATGAAATCATTTGAAAATTTGAAAAAATGAATACACAGAAGGAGACTAAACTGAAATGATGGAAGTAAAATAGAATTTGAAAAAATTTACACAAAAGTAAAAAATATAGTAGAAAAAAATTAAAGAAACATATTTAATAAAAATTGAAAATAAAAATGAATTTCTTCTCTTTCTGTATTCAAGAAAAAGAAAAGAAATGAAAAAGAAAAAAAAGAAAAAGAAAAAAGAAAGAAAGAAAGTTTTTAGATGGACCAGTGAACAGACTGAAATATGTCTGAAATTACTTCATTTTCCCCTAGAAGTCAAACTATGAAGCGCTTTATAGTCCATAAACTAAGCAGGAGGAGAGACTTGTGGTCTTGAAGAGCAAGGTTGGCCCAGTTGGGTGGGGCTTAGTGTAACAGCTCCATTCTCCACTAGATGGCGCTGCTTAGCTTACTGGGGTGGATTGTTGTGGGGCTTGTAGGTGCATATGCACATGAGCAGGAGTGGTGAAAATGGCATCACCTAACTACCCAGTCTCTAGTATCAGAACTCTCTTCTCCCCAATCAACAATCGCACACCCATCCTTTGTCTTCAGCTTTCATCCACTCCCCACTTTTACACTGTTGTGACCAAGTCCCAGGAAGCACTTCCCTCCTGAGTTTTGTCTGATATGTGGCTGTTTTTCCCGACTCCTTACTTCTGAGGGACAGCGGCTTTGACCTGTTCTGTCCTTCTGTGGAGAGTCTCACAAAGCAATGGCTGGGTGCTTGCTGCACCCAGGAACATTTGCAGAACCATGCTGCTGCCAGTATCCAGAAACTGTGGCTAGGTGCCAGCCTGCCCCCGAAAAAGTTTGCGAGATAGTGTACCAGCAGCGTTTCAGGGATTAGGGAAAATCACAATACACATCTGGCACCAGGCTTCACCCTTAACGACCTTGTTCCAGCACCAGTGAATGTGGTTGTTCTCCTAGGTCCACTGGGGCCTTGCCTATGGGGAACCCACACAACCTCTACCAGGTGTCCTCTCAGCAAGGGAACCGCCTCTCCCCATGTGGCCTGAAGAACCCTGGACTCCACTCTGCTCCTGGGGATTCACCCTTCCCACCAGAGCTCCTCCAGGTATCAAGCTTCAGAGTTTCAGTCTCTGAGCTCCCCGTTTATAACCTTAATGGAATTTAAACCCTCTCCTTTCTCCTTTATCCCTTTTTAGTTCAGTCCCTGCGGCTATTTCCACTTTCCCACTTTCTCTCCAGCTGCTTTTGGGGCAGGGGGGTGCTTTTCCCATATTCTCCCCTCCCCCTGTCTCTGTCCTCTCTCCGCATGCAAAACGGCTCCCTGCCCTCCGTGGCTTCTCTCTCCCCAAGTTCACCTTTCCACACTGCGTACCTGCTGAGTTCTGTGGTTCAGTTTGTGCAGATTGTTGTGTTAATCCTCAGATCAGTTTTCTGGGTGTGCAGGATGGCTTAGCGTTGGTCTGGCTGTATCTCATGGACGCAAGACACACAAAAAACGTCCATCCTGTTCCGCCATCTTTGCTCTTCCCCAGAAGTATTCTCTTTAAAATCAATAATACCTCCATCACACCTTCCAGCCAACATGTCATTGGAGAACTTGTCAGAGCAATGTTTTTTGGGTTTTTTTTAATAGAAAAACCAAAAATACTCTACAGATATATTTTAGAATAAAGAAGCTTAACAAGCTGTGTGAATAATCAAGAAATTAATACATTTGTCCACAACACCAATAAACAGTTTAAAAGCTTTATTTTTTAAATGCCATTTACAATAACAGCAAAAATATAAAGTATTTAGGGAAGGCACTTGAGAAAAAAAAGTGAAGATCTTCATAGGGAAGTTTATTTGAAAGGTGCTGGAAAATGAGTAGATAAATGAGAACATTGCCAGGTTCACTGATAGGGGAGTCTAGAGGGAAGATTCAAATGCATCCAAGTGTATCTATATATTTAATGTTACTGTAATCAAGTATTAAGAAGATTGGGGGAGCACTGAGGATGTGCTGCTTCTAAAATTTATATGAAAGACCAAATGGGTTTTCCATGTTTTTCCATGAAGCAGAGACAAGCCATCCCCACTCAGCCCTCTTTGCATTTCTGATCCACAGAAACTGTGCGCATATAAAATGTTTTATGTCATTAATTTGGGGGTAGTTTGTTACACAGGAGTAGGTAACAGGAATGTCCCTCATTCACAAAGGACTATGGTAACACTGCACTGCCTTCTTCTCCTTCTAGATCCTTCCATGTCCACAGGTGACTTCAGTATTCACCAATGACCATTAATTACTGTACTCTGGTCTCCCAGTTCCTTGACCTCGTGAACACTCACAAGGATGTCCTCATCTAAGCCACCTCAGCTGCCTTCTTTGAATTATAAAAAAAGAGAGTCTTGGAGATTTTAATGGCCACCTGTGAGGATTTAGGATAAGAGACAAATGGAGGCCTCATCTTACCCCCCCCTCCCCCCCCCCCCCCCGTCTAAAGATACCATGACTCCTGCCTGGGGTTGTCAACAGGCAGGACACTGAGCAGAGATGCAGGTCACAAAGTCACCATGCCAACCCCCCTGTCCATCATAACAAGGCCTTCTGCCCCAGCTGTGTGGGGGAAGGGCCAGCAGGTACTGGGCCCATCGCCCCGGAGCCAGCTGTTTGCCTCTTCCGCCCGAAGGGCAGATAGCAGGTGCAGGCTTGAAGTGCGCCTTGGGAAAGTGCTGGTGGGAGCCAAAGCCCCAGGGCACAGGCGGAGTCTCCAGAAGCAGCCGCCTGAGGTGACCTGAAGCGGCCAGCAGCCAGCAGCTCCAAGAAGGTGGCCAGGAAAATGGGGAGCTACAGCCTGGGTGTGCCGGGCCCTGCGCTGTTTCTGCTGCTGGTCCTGCGGCCTCCGCTGCTGAAAGCCGGAAATTTGCGGCACAGCATCCGGGGCTCCAGAGACCTGCATGGCCTCGTTCTAAGTGGGAAAAGCCTCCATAACTACCTCCGCACAAAGGGGGAAACTGTCCACCACCTCCGCAGCCACTATTCCCGGGATAACCCGGAAAAAGATACAAGGCAATCCTGCCAGAGCGCATATGACCTTTACTTCATCTTGGATAAGTGAGTGGTCCTCTTGCCCTACCCAGCGCCCCAGAGTGGTGTGGTCCCTGAAGTCAATATGGGAAGGCAGTGGCCAAAGGGGATGCCAGCTTCTGTGAGTGGAGGGGCCAGGGAGTAACCTTGGTCAGAGCCAAGGAACCTCTGTGTCTCCCCTTGTTCCTGAGGGAGAAGGAATGCCCCCAAAATTTGTTCTCTGGGACTTTTCCTTTTTGAGAGAATAAAAGGCCACCATAAGGTTTCTGAATGGCTCTCAGTTCTCCCACCAGCATGGACTGGATATGTGGCCTGCATGCCCCTTAAATAGCTGGATAGGCAGGTGACTGCTAGAAGCTCCTTCTCAGCAGTTGTTAGAAGCTCGCTGGGTTTCAGTTTCTACTTTGTGAGGTGTTTTGCTTATGTTGTTTTCCACCCAAGTGAGTGAAAAGTTTTATTTTTACTGGCCCCAGAGAGATTATATGTTGCTTCTACTGGGCATTCTCATAGTGTCACAGTTTGGAAATTCCTTTGTTTTCCCGGGGCACCTGGGTGGTTCAGTCATGCATCTCTCTCCTTTTTTTAATGTTTTATTATTTGTTTATTTTTGAGAGAGAGAGAGAGGGAGACACAGAATCTGAAGCAGGCAGCAGGCTCTGAGCTGTCAGCACAGAGCCTGACGTGGAGCTCGAGTGGGGCTCGAGTGGGGCTTGAGTGGGGCTCGAACTCACAAACCGTGAGATCATGACCTGAGCTGAAGTTAGATGCTTAACTGACTGAGCCACCTAGGCGCCCCAAGCGACTGACCCTCGATTTTGGCTTAGGTCACCATCTCACAGTGATCAAGCACCTCAGCGGGCTCTGCCCTGACAACCGGGAGCCTGCTTGGAATTCTTTCTCCTTCTCTCTTTCTGCCCCAACCCCATCAAAATAGATAAATAAACTTTAAAGAGAAAGAAAGAAAGAAAGAAAGAAAGAAAGAAAGAAAGAAAGAGAAAAAAAAAGAAAAGAAAAGAAAAGAAAAGAAAAGAAAAGAAAGCCCTTTGTTTTCCTGCCAATGGTTTTGCTTTCTTCTTCAACTGCTTGGAGACTAGCTACAGTTTGTTTGCACTTTGAGAACAGTTATGTCTGACCTGGTATTGTCCTGGGAAGCAGGGCACCTTGTGATCCTCAAAAGGGGATGGATCTTCATGCTTGGAGAGATTGGAGACATTGCTTTGGTTCCATTTGCAACTTGTCTGTTGGATTGAGAATGAACTTTAGTGAGTCAATACTATCAGTGATATGATTGTCGATAATATTGTTGAAGCACATTTTGGTCTCCAAAGCCTTTCTACTGCACTTCTGTCATCCACAAAACCACCGTGGAATGTAGAGTAGAGAGGCATTTGCATTTGCGATCTCATGGAAAGAGGGTGGCATTTAAAGGCTGGATGAAGTAGCCCCAAAGCTGATGGGCGTGGCAAGACTCAGCTTCCTGTGTGTCCTGATGGCAGCATCCCAGGCTGTACTGCCTCTGAGTCCTTCTATTCTCCATGGAGGCTAATGACTAGGGGGATGTGTGTTCAGCCACCAGCTTCTAAGCAAAGCCAGCAGAGATGGGAGCCACCCTGCCCACTGGAATAAGTCCTTCCTCATTGTCCTGTGGAGGGACTTCTGAGTTGCCTTGGGCAGGTCTTGCCTCAGTGATACTTGGCACGGCCAAGGGGGATGGAGGTTTCTCTCTTAGGTATTAGGGCTGAGGGTAGAAAGGCAGTAAGGGGGTTGACAGCCTTTCTCTGGGTCATTCAGTTTGACAAGCCAGAAGAACAAGTGTCAGGACTGAATCCTGCTGGATTGTGCGGATTGGAGAGGAGCTGAGGGTGTCCATGAAAGAGCCCTTACACACCCCTTTCCCAGCCCCAGGTCATCAGTGAGGAGTCCAGCTAGATCCTGCCTATGGTTTACCAGGCCAGGCTTGTCTGAAACCATAGCAAACTCCTCAGCCCCAGGGAAATAACACCATCTCCCCAGGACCTGTGCACACCCAGTCTGGTTGAAGAAGGCTTTACACTTCCTTTGAGGGCCAGCTTGATGAGAAATTCCTGGAGGGTGAGGACAGACTCCCTCAGGCACTTCTCCCTGCAGCTCTTGGGGAAAGGGGAGTAATGACCACTGAGGGGCAGCCCCAAGTATGCAAGTCAGGCAGACGGCACTCACCAGTCACAAACCCTTGAACAAACTGCTTCACCTCTCTGTGCCTCAGGGTCCCTGTATGTATGATGGGGATCTTCATACCCACCTCACCAGGTTGTGATGAGGATGAAGGCGAGTTTGGAGGCGGTTTTCCCAGCACAGCAGCAGATACAATTGTGGAAGATGAGTATAAAATGCTACTAGAGAAGGCAGAGTCATGCACACTGGGGCTGGGAACTCCCCAGCACTGCAGGGCCTCCCTGTCCTCCCTGGATCAGCTCTCTACTGAACTGCCCTTTGGGGTGCCAGGGTAGAGGTCAAATGCCTCTGCTTGTTGACTCTCCCAAGGCTCTCTGGGACCTCTCACCCATGTGATGAGCAGTTCTATTCGTTCATTCATTCCCTTAACAATTCCTCCACTCACAAATAATGACTGAGCAACTGAGTATGTTAGTCACTGTTTGGGCATGGGGATAAGGCATCAAACACTTCCTGGAGTTTCCATGAGGAGAGAGGAAATAAATAAAAGAGGAGAGGAAGTAGTGTGTCAGATGGGATTAGCACAGGCTGGAGGTCGGGGCCTGAATCAGGGCGGAAGGATGGGAAGTGCTGAGGGAGGGCCTGTTCTGAAGAGGTGGTCTGGGAAGGTGGGGCTGACAGACTAGAAGGCGAAGGGGGATAAGAGGGTGTTTTTGAGCAGAGAAGGCATGCCATTGGGTCTTGGATGAAAAGATCACAAATGAAGGGCCCAAGGGCAGACCAGTGTGGTGGTGGTGGTGGTGAGTGGGGGGGTAGGCTAATGCAGGGATTCAGGGAGGAGATAATGGCAGTATGGACCAGTAGGGTAAGGGTGGAGGTGCTGAGTGGACAGATTCTGGATCTATTTTGAAGAATCTATACATATTGAATGAGGGAGTTGCTCATGACTGGGGCGTTTCTCTGGACTGGGGACAAGGGTAAAGGGGGAAGCAGCTTCATCGCTGAGTCTTCTGTAGGTACATGTTATTACCCCTATTTCACAGATGAGGGAAGGAAGACACGCAGGGCCAAGGAATGACCCCCTAAAACTCTCAGATGGGAAGACATGGAACAGGAGTTGAAACTCTGGAATGTCTCCCTCCAAAGCCCATTCCAAAGTCCCTGAGGCTGAGTGGGTCCCTGCAGTGGTTTTGGAAGCAAACATAGTCTGTCACCTGCAGGAAAACCTTGAGTGGTTCACTCCAACCTTATTCATTAGATTCATTATTTATTTGGTCATACACTAGATTGAATTGGATGAAAATTAGTGAGCCCTGCTGTGTGCCTGCACTATTTTCTCAGGCACCAGGGAGGTGGTGGGCCAGGGAGCTCCAGGCTGAGGGAGTGGCCAGTGCAAAGGCATGAGAAGTGAGGCCCTCAGAGGATCCTGGGGGCGGGGGGAGAAGGGGGAGAAGGGAAGGGGACAGGCCAGTAGTGAGGCCTTGCGCACATGTAGAGGTGTGTTTTTCACTTCAAGGACATCTGGACATTATTGAAAGAATCACTTTTATCAAAGGAGAAATGGATCAGACATGTGTTTTCAAAAATACCTCTTGGCTGCCTTGGGAAGGATAGATTGGAAGGGGGAAGGATGATAGCATGGCTGGAGTGGAAAGGGGAAGGGCCTAGAAGGTCCCAGGAGGACTGTGAAGCTGGAGAAAAAAGTTAGGAGCTCAGAACAGATGTGTCTACTGAGAGGAGAAAGGGCAGACAGAATTTAGGGAGCACCCACACGTGTGGCACTGGTGGAGGAAGAGGGGTTTCCATAGAGGAGAGAAGGAGAGCTTCAGGACCCATCCAGGCCAAGGACGAAGCCTGTGCCGGATGCTCATTAGGGGATGCCTTGACATTAATATCTGTGCAAGGGAACAGGCAAAAATAGGATTCAGTGGAGCTTCAATGCAGACATGACAGCCTCACCTGATTCATGGGGAGCTTTGGAGCTAAAAGGTGCCTTCAGGGCTGTGCCAAGTTGGGCCAAACGACTGGGCCATCAGTCACTTCAGGTGGGAACCTCAGGAAAGGCATGCTCTTAGGTAAGGCAACTCTGCAGGTGAAAGGATCTTAGAGGGGATGACAGCTGAAGGAGCATCCTTGAAAGAGCATCCGTACTCAGCATGTTTGTGTTCTCACAGCTTCTCCATCAGCTCAGGTGAACAGAACAGGACTATACAGGGACAGTCTGTTGATCTGTGTACCACTTTTGGTGAACTATCCCATGCCTTTTATTTTTTCCTTCTCAGGACCCCTCACAACCCCTCAAGCTAGCCATGGCTTATGTGCTTTGATGAGGACAGAAGTCATTGGAATCTGTATACATTAAACACTATTTCCCCATTCATCCTTCCCCAAACCATGGGAACCTCTATTATATTTTCTATATCTATGAATTTGCCTATTCTAGGTAACTCATATAAGTGGAATCATGCAATAGTTTTTAATTTTGATGAAGTTTGATCTGTTTTTTCTTTTATTACCTGTGCTTTTGTTGCCATATCCAAAATACCATTACCAAATCCAACAGCATGAAGGTTTCCCCTATATTTTCTTCTAAAAAGTTTAATATTTTTAGTTCTTACATTTAGGTTTTGATTCATTTGAATTAATTTTTGTGGATGACATAAGAGCCTAACTACATTGTTTTGCATGTGAACATCCAGTTTTCCTAGCGCCATTTGTTGAAAATATTGTCCTTTCCCACATTGAATGGCCTTGGCATCCTTGTCAAAAACCAACTGAACATATATATGAGGGGTTATTTCTGTGCTCTTTATTCTATTCCATTAGTCTATTATGTCTGTCTTTATGCCAGTACTACACTATTTCGATTATTGTAGCTTTGTAATAAATTTTGAAACCAGAAAATGTGAGTCCACAACCTTTGCTCTTATTCAAGATTTTTTTAAACTATTTAAGGTCTCTTAAGATTCAATATGAATTTTGGGATGGATTGTTCAGTTTCTGCAAGAAAAAAGTCATTGACTTTAAAAAAAATGTTTTTAATCTTTATTTATTTTTGAGAGAGAGACAGAGCATGAGAAGGGCAGGGACAGAGAGAGGGGGAGACACAGAATCTGAAGCAGGCTTCAGGCTCTGAGCTGTCAACACAGAGCCCAACGCAGGGCTCAAACTCACAGACTGCAAGATCATGACCTGAGCCAAAGTTGGACACCAGGCACCCCGTCATTGACATTTTAATAAAGATTGCATTGAACCTGTAGATAGCCTTGGCTAGTATTGCCAGCTTTAGGATATTAGGTCTTCTAGTCCATGAATATGTGATGTTCTTCCAGTGATTTGTGTCTTTTAAATTTCTTTCAGCCATAGGGTCTAAGGGGTGGTTCAATCAGTGAAGCATCTGACTCTTGATTTCAGCTCCAAACATGGTCTCATTGTCGTGAGATCAAGCCCCATGTCGGGCTTTGTGCTGAGTGTGAAGCCTACTTGGGATTCTCTCTCTCCCCCTCTCTCTCTGCCCCTTCCCCACTCTCTCTGTCTCTCTCTCAAAATAAATAAACATTAAACAAATATAAAGTTCCTTCAGCCATATGTTGTAGTTTTCAGTGTACTAGTCTTCTGCCTCTGGTTAAATTTATTCATAAATATTTTGTTCTGTTTGATAATATTATAAATGGATTTATTTTCTTAATTTCCTTTTTGGAATGTTCATTGTTAGTGTATATCGAAATGCAACTGATTTTTTATGTTAATTTTGTATCCTGAAATTTTGCTGAATTCTTTTATTAGCTCAAATAGTTTTTTGTGTGTGGAATCTATGGGGTTTTTTACAGGTAAGATCATATCTAAGAACAGAGATAATTTTACATCTTCCTTTTCAATTTGGATTCCTTTTTTTTCCCTTGCCTAATTGATCTGGCTAGACTTCCAATACTACAATGAATTGAAATTATGAAACTGGGCATTTTTGTATTACTTTTGATCTTGGGAAAAGCTCTGGTCTTTCACCATCAATATGTTAACTGTGGGTTTTTCATATATGGCCCTTATTATGTTTGTCATACAACATTTCTCTATTCCTAGTGGGAGTATTTTTGTGAAGGAAGTATGTTGGATTTTATCAAATCCTTTTTCTACATCAATTGAAATGATCATGTAGTTGGTTTTTTTTTTTCCATCTATTCTGCTAATTCTCTTCTATTCTGTTAATTACATTGTTTGATTTTTGCATGTTGAACCATGTTTCCATTGTGGAAATAAATCCTACTTGGTCATGGAATAAAAATCTTCTAATATGTTGCTAAATTCAGTTTGCTAGATTTTTGTTGCTGTTGAAGATTTTTACATCCGTATTCCTATAGGATATTGGTCTGTACTTGTAGTGTTTGTCAGGCTTTGATATCAAGGTAATTCAGGCCTCATTGAATGAGTTTGGAAGTGTTCCCTCTTCTCCATTTTTTGAAAGAATTTGGAAGGGATTGGTGTTAACTCTTCATTAAATGTTTGGTGACAGTAACCTACAAAACCATCTGGTCCCAGGCTTTTCTCTTTGGGAAGAATTGTGTTTTCTGATTCAATCTCTTTACTAGACATAGGTCTATTCAAATTTTATATTTCTTCATGTTTCAGTTTTGGCAGGTTTGTGTGTTTCTAGGAATTTATCCATTTGTTCTAGATTTTCTAACTTGTTGGTATGTAATTATTCAGAGTAGTTTCTTATGATCCTGTATTTCTATAGTGTCAGTTGCAATGTCTCCTCTTCTATTTCTAATTTAAGTTAAATTTATGTATTTCAGCACCTTTGTTATTTTGTTTCTTGTGCTAACTTTGGACTTAATCTGTTCTCTTTTTTTTCCAGTTCCTTGACATGTAAAGTAAGGGTTTTTTTTATATTTTGCTATATCCTTAATATATGCATTTATCTCTATAAATTTTCCTCTCAGAACTGCGCTTGCAACATTCTGTAGGTTTTGCTATTTGTTTCCATTTCCATTACTTTTAAGGTTTTCTTTTCCCATTTGGTTTTTTTCTTTCATGCATTGGTTGTTCAAAAGTATGTTGTTCAATTTTCACATAAATGTAGACTTTACATATTTCCTCTTGCTTTTTGAATGTTTATTTATTTATTTTTAGAGAGAGCACATGCAGGGAAGGGGCAGAGAGACAGAGAGAGAGAGAGAAAGAGAGAATCCCAAGTAGGCTCTGTGCTGTCAGTGCAGAGCCTGATGCAGGACTTGATCTCATTAACCATGAGACCATGACCTGAGCTGAAACCAAGAGTTGGATGCTCAACCAACAGAGCAACCCAGGTGCTCCTTCCTCTTGTTTTTTATTCCATATAGTTGGAAAAGATAGCTGGTATGATTTAAGTATTTTTAAATTTGCTAAAATTTGTTTTGTGTCCTGTCATATGATCTATCCTGGAGAATAATCGGTGTGGACCAGAAAACAATGTGCATTCTGCAAAAGTTGGATGAAATATTCTATATATGTCTATTAAGTCCATTTGACCATGATATGGTTCAATTCCAATGTTTCCTTGTTGATTTTCTGCCTAGATGATCTATCCATTGCTGAAACTGGGGCATTGAAGTTGCCTGTTATTATTGTATTGTTATCTTTTCTCCAGATTTGTTAGTATTGCTTAATATATTTAGGTGCTCAGATGTTGAGTACATATGTATTTATGATTGTTATATCTTCTTGATGTATTGACCATTTTATCATTATGTAATAACTTTCTTTGACTCTTGTTACCATTTTTGGCTTAAAGTCTATTTTGTCTGATATAAGTATAACTATATAATTTCTTTTGGTTTTCACTTGGATGGAATATCTTGAGTTCCTTCACATTGAACCTACATGTGTCTTTAAAGCTTAATGAGTCTCTGGCAGGAAGCAATTAGTTGGGACTTGTGTTTTTATCCATCATTTTGCAGATTTTTCTTCTGGTAATATGACCCTGTTTCTAATAACATGTTAGTACTGATGCTGCTTTTTGCTGTTTGAGATTTACTCATTCTCTATTGACTTCTTATTATGAGGAAAGGGAATTAAGCTTTCTTATAGCTCAGCTCCTCTATCTGATTTTTCCCCATCCTTTCCATTCTCCCAGCATAGTTGTATCACTAGGGTGTTTTGGCCGCAAGCTTCAATGATAGCAATATCTTCAAATATCTGCTAATCATCTCCATTCTCATTTAAGAGTGAGTCACTAGAACATGACTGGAGCTCTCTGTACTAGAAGCCCACATAGTTGTTTTCCATACTGCCTCCTTCCTAGGGATCTATAAGTCCTGTGGTATTTTCTATGGCCAATGAATACTCATGTTTGTCTATGTTCTAGAGTCTAAACCTTTCTTCAAAATCATCACAAACTGGAAACTTCCCCAGAGTAAGTAGGTGAGTCGTAGACTCTTGTTTCCTATAAATCTTCTTTGGAAGATCCTTTTCACACAGGGGGAAAACAGGAAAGAAAAGTAATAAGAAGGAGCATGGAAAGGGTTACCATTAATTAAGGAAGTTGTCCTGCACTTTAGCATGGAAGCTTCTGAAATAAAGTCTGCATCATAGGTTGGTTGTCAGAGTCTAGTAATTTGCTACCCAGCAATTGTCCAACTCACCCTGATCTGCCTAGTGCGATGGATAGAGCATGGGTTTTGAAGCTAGATCTGGGTTCAGATCTATGCTAACTATGGAAATTGTGGCAAATGTCATGACCTGTGAATCTCATGCGTAAAATGGGAATAATGCTGATATCATAGGGTTGCTCTGGAATTGGAAATCATGCATGTAAAGTGTCTGGTATGTATGTGTCCATGAATAATAATCCTGACATCATTAGAAACGTCTATCCTTAGTTTCCTCATCATCTACTGGCAGTTTTAGATACAGCCTAGAAGAGGCAGGAGGAATAATAGAAAGGAAAAGCCAAGAGTACTTTGTAGGGATGTGGTGCCAAAGAGCTCTGCCTTGCACCAAACCACCCACACCTTCAAGGGGGAGGGGAGGAGCATTCATCTGGGAGACAATGGCAACCAGGAGAGCCAACAGATCAGAACTGGTGGAGGCTTTGCCAACCAATGCATCCCCCTTGTTTCTTGTCCAACAGTCTCACCTAGCATGACCAAATATCCTGATTTGCCACCAGAAGTCCTTCAACCTCAGAGATCCCTCAGTCCCAAGCACACAGGTCTCCCATAACTCACACTGATGAAAGTCACCACCAGAGTGACCTGCTGAAGTCACTGAAGGTGTGTGGCAGACTGTAGCTATGTGGAAGGGATGAGGAGGTTGCTGAAGAGCCTGCAGGAGGGCAGAGAAGGCAGAAACTATTCCTATACAACAGATGTAACTCATCCCTCTCACTCATGTTTCTTCATTTTCAGGTCAGGCAGTGTGAACAACAACTGGATGGACATTTACAACCTTGTGGAAGATTTTGTCAAAAAGTTCAAAAAGTATGGCTTCTCTGTGTTAATAGTGTGATTTCTTCTGCTAAACCCAGCACAGAGCTGTTTGGACTCAGTGAGCATTGGAGTCCCTTCATGCAGGAGCACAGAGCCCACAGTGAGGAAAAGACAAATCGCAGTGATTCCAAGGGCCCCAACAGCTTTACTTGGCTCCTGCCTGAGAAGCTATATGACTGAGGACACAGTCTGCCTTTGAGGACCTAATAGATTAAGAAACAGGCAAACCAGTAACATAGTAATTAAACACCTGGTTTAAAGGTGTCAGGGGTCAAAAGAAAAGGCAAAGGGCTTATATGATGAGCTTAAGGAAAAAGCAAGAATTTTAATTCAAGGATAGCTTCCAGAAGATGTGGCAATATTAACTAGGCTTTGATGGATGGGAAAGACAGGGTAACAGGAACCATCAGGGAGACTTCTTGTGGAGTGAGTAGTCTGTTTGGCAGCAGAGTAGGTTTAACTCAAGGAAGGGCCAGGAGATGAGGCTGCGCATGTCAGCTTGGGGCCATGGCCATAGCAGCTCATAATGCCAGCGCGCAGGACCTAGATCTCCTGCTGTGAGCAATAGGGAGCAACAGATGATTCATGATTAGAGGTCTGACATGAGTAAGGTAGTGTGTTAAGAAGAAAAGTTTGGCAAAAGTGGGTAAAATGAGTGGGAACAAGAGCTAAAAGCAGTAGGGAATTCAGCTGGGGACCTATGGTACCAATTTAGCCAAAGGATAATGACAAACCAGAAGACAGTGGACAGGAGCAGGAAAGAGAGGGATGTATATGAATGGCTGGCAAGGGGGAAGATAATTTCTTTGAGATGAGAAGAGTTGAGCTGGGGAAGACAGGCAAGGAAGGAAGGGCAGTGAAGCTCCAAAGAATGTTACGGAAGAGAGGCCAGGTGGAAGTCCCTCCTGCAGGAATGTGTAGATGTCTATTTCCTCTTGCATGCAGCTGTCTGTGTGAGCAGCTATCTGTGTGAGTGCCTGTGTGTGTGCGTGCACATGCATGTGCACATGAGAGAGAGAGACAAACAGGCAAACAGACAAACACTACTGGGGTGTTGGGAGTGTAAGGATGGACACTCCTCCCTTCCTAGAAGGCCACACATCTTACAGACCTCAGAATTCCTTACTAAGGTTATAGGAAGCTCTGGGGTTTGGGAAATGGACCCCAAAGCAGAAGAATTGGGATGGGACAGGGAACCTGTCATGCACCTCTCTCTGGCTGCTCGTTCATCATTTGCAACCTGTGTTGGTGACTTCTCACAAGCATGTGCTTTCTCCCCAGCCCGAAACTGCGGATATCCTTCATCACCTACTCCACAGAGGGTCACACCCTCATGAAACTCACCTCAGATAAGTAAGTGCCACATTGACACCCAAGACAGGCCCAGTGGGTGAGACTGATGAAACAGCCAGGGGGAAAATGGGTTCCCTGAGATCACAGTGGGGAGCCCACTGGTGTGCAGACTACTGGGCAGGCCTGGACTCCACTGTATACCCTGATTCCCAGGTCTAGCTCCCCTGCCCTCTCAGACCCCCGGCTGCTCTGACAATGGCCAACCCTGTGCAGCTTGACTATCTCCACCCCCTCTAAGCTTTGCCTTTCACCTGCCTGAGTCCTTCTCTCTTCATTCTTCCCTGTTCTTAGAACAGGCTGGCTGTGAGGACTCCCAGAATTTTTGGAGCAGGTGTATGTTTTCTTTATGAATGGTGACCTGCATTAAGAACCTGCTGTTGTGTGTCACTCTCTACCTTGGGCCAGTGGGGATTCCAGTGAGAAAAAGTCATAACCAGGGAGGAAGGGTTGAGCAGCATCAAAGTTTTGATGGTCTCAGTGAAGGGATCTTGTTCCTTAAGTGGGTCTGAGACATGGGACCCCAAGAGTGGGGTCCTAAGCATCAGGCTGGGAGAGGGTGCTTGAGAAAGGCATGACCACCATCCTAGGTTGGCCATGGTGGGACCAGCAGTTTTCCCAAAGTCTGTAAATTGGGAATTATGGAGCTTTGAGTAGCTGGGTAAGGAGGTTAAGATTCTCAAAACACAAATGACTGGAGCCCAATTCAGAGAAAGTTAAGCATCAAGGAGAAGTTGAGCACCCTTAGGACTAGGTGGGCCCCAGTATTTGTGGCACAGCGCCACATTCAGGACCATGGGAAGAAGCCAAGAGCAACAGAGTGAACAGCCAGCCTGCAGGGGAGGGGTGTGGTGGTGTCAGTGCATGGAGACAGCACTCTCCTGCCTGACTCCAGGGCAAGCAGGAAGAGAGGGCTGACTGCTCCAAGCACTAGTGGAGGCATAAATTTGTGCGTAGGTGGGGTTTTGCATTAGGACAGAGAGACCTGAGTGGGATTGAGGTGGAAGGAAGCAAGTCCATTAAGAGAGACGCTGGCAGGTGGCAGAGAGATACAGGGCTGCTGGACAGGGGGCTCTGGAGGAAGAGCTGCCCACTGGGGAGGGTAAGACCTCTGCCTCCTCCAAGGTGGGGGGCTCAGGGCCCAGATGTGAGAAGCTGTGGGGGGCTCAGGGAGGGTCTCCCTGGTCATCTCTGGAGAGTGAACAAAGTAACATCTTCCCCAAGCCAGGGTTCAGGAGTGGGAGTGGGGCCTAGGGGAGTGGAAATGGTGTGAAATTGGTGGGAAGGGGCAAGATGTGCATCTGGGAAGACAGCTCACACTCAGATCAGGGCCCTAAAGCTGCCAGCTCCTAACACCCCACAGGACCTTGACTGGAACTGGGCTCAGCCTGGGATTGGCCTTCCTAAACATGCCCCACTGCCTAGGAGTTGAGGAGGCCTTTGGCAGGGAGCCTGGGAAGGACCTCATGCAGAGAGAATCCAGGAGGGGACACAAAAGACTGATATAGGTGTGATTCTGGAGGGTCTGCAGAGAATGTGGGAGCAGGGATGGGACCCTGCTTAATGCTTTCTGAGCCCTTTCTGCTAGGAGAGAGTAGGCTGAGGAGACACAGTTGAAAGGGGGCTTGTTCTGGGTACTAGAAAAGCCAGGGGCCCAGAGGCTAGGAAGCCCCCAGGGTTGATGGCGAGGAGGGTGACAACAGGGAAGAGATGGAGGGGATCCAAGGGGTTGAGACAGGTGTTAAAGAGTAAGAAGGACTGCTAGGGGACAAGGAGCTGGTGTCCCCTCCGTGGACATAGCTGGGAACAGGGTTAGAGAGGCAACACTCCCTGGGGAGAGCCTGCTTGGGCAAGAAAAAGCCTGGGGGCTCCTGGGCTAGACACTGGGAAGGGGTGGAACAAAATCTTCTGGTATGTGGTGCGGGAAGGAGAGGGTTTCTGCTGAGTGGAGCAGCACCTGGTTTGGCCTCCACTGTCCATGGGTGCCAGGCCTCACTTCCTGGGCTGGGTGGGACTGGACCTGGGGCTCTCAGATCTCACCCCACAGCAACATCTCCACTTCCCACAGTGAGAAGCCCTCTCAGGGTCCCAGCTCTCCTAGCCTTGCTGTGCTAACTCGGCCTGTCACATGGGATTATCCTGAACCTAGGGCCCCAGTCCCACCTGTGAAATCCCCCTTAACAGCAGCCGCCTGGCCACATACCCATGGCAGCAAGGGGAGCACTGCTCCTCCACCTGCATGGGCAGCCCTCGAGGCACTTCCCCAGCTTTTGGACTTTTTCTTCAGGAGTACGTGAACCCAGGAGCCCTAGTTCTTTCATTAAGCAGCTTGCTTCTTCCTCTGGTGTCAATCCAGAAGGGGAAGTGGCTTTTTTGGGGTGGTGGGAGGGCAACGAGCCAACCTCAGGATTCTGTGATAGGGTAAGATGGGACAGGGCAGGGCTACCAGCAGGATGACCTTTTCCAAACTCAGCCTTACCTGCTGAAGGAAGAGTATGCCTTCCCAAGGGACCCAGTAGGTGCTAGAAGCCCTGCCAGTTACACTGTGAGTACAGATTCACAGTGGCACATCCATGGGTGTGCCCCACATTCACCATGGATGATCAAGACAGGGCTCTTGAGGGTCCCCCAAGTAGTGTGCCTGAGACAGTGGTGAGTGCAGAAAAAGCCAGGCCATACCCATGGGAGCAGCAGAGCAGCCTCCCCCCACCCCATGCTCACCAGATGGGGGACAGAGGAGGCCTGAGCAAGGCCTGTTCATATCGAGGACACAGAGCATAAGGTCATGACCAGGCTACTTGATTTGTATCCTGTCCCGACTAGACAGGTCTGCACAGTGCACAGTGGCTCCAGGATGGCTTGGAGACGTTTTGTTTTGTTTTTCGTTTTTTATTGAAGTATAGCTGACACACATTAGTTTTACATTAGTTTTAGGCGTGTAACTTAGTGACTTGACTCTTCTATACATTATGCTGTGCTCACCACAAGTGTAGCTACCATTTGTCACCTACGACATTATTACAACATCCTTGACTATATTCCCTTTGCTGTAGCTTTCATTCATGTGACTTTTTCATTCCATAACCGGAAGCCTGTATCTCCCACTGCCCTTCATCCATTCTGCCCGTCCCCACCCTCCCCTCCTCTCTGCAACCATCAGATAGTGCTCTGTATTTATGAGTCTGTTTCTGATTTCTGTCTGTTTTCTTCTTTGTTTTGTTTTTTGGATTTCACATATAAGCGAAATCATATAGTATTTTATCATTCTGTCTGACTTAATCATTCGACATAACGTCGTCTAGATCCATCCATGTTGTTGGAAATGGCAAGATCTGTTAATTTTCATGGCTGGCTAATGTTCCATTGAATATATACACCACATCTTCTGTATCCATTCATCTATCATTGGACACTTGAGTTGCTTCCAGACCTTGGTCATTGTAAATATTGCTGCAATGAACGTAGGGGTGCCTGTATCTTTTCAAATTAGCATTTTCATTTTCTTTGGGTAAATACCCAGTACTGGATCATATAGCATTTCCATTTTCAATTTTTTGGGGAACCTCCATAATTTTACCCATAGTGGCTGTACCAGTTTGCATTCCCACCAGCAGTGCAAAAAAGGTTAGCTTTGGGCTCTTTTTAATAGTCAATACCTCATACCACCACAATCCCTTTTCTGATTTTTTTTTCAGAAATGAAATAAGTGATGGTCTTAATAAACTTCAGAATACAGTGCCTACTGGAGCCACAAACATGCATGAAGGATTTAAAAAGGTACCGAATCTAGAGCTCTGAGGATCTCTGCTTTATGGAGTTCTTAGAGTATCCTGGGTCCTCCCACCCAGGACTCCAACACTCCTTCATTTCCTTGCAGGCAAATGAGCAGATTGAAAAAGCAAACTCTGGAGGTAAGCTTCCTGGTGACTTCATTATGGGCAGGTGTGGGGACAGAGCCAGGCCTGGACCTCAACAAGGTGCAGACCCTCCTTGGCCCCTTCCTAGCGCTGATTCTTGGAGCAAGGTGCTTGCCCTCTCTGTGCCACAGGTTCCTCCTCTGTGCAGTGAGGATGAAAACCACCCCCAGTGATGAGTCTCAGAACCACATGGGATCATGTGTGTACCATCTAGGCTCTTGGTAACTGTGAGGTGCTTGACCAACACTTGGACTGCCTGAACAAGAAAAGCCAAGGGAACCAGGAGCAGACGGGATTCTGGTTTCAGAAAAAAAGAGCTGGATTTCCCCCTTGTCCACACTTTGTCTCCATCACATCTCTGGCCCTGATGCCTTTTCCCTGCGGTTCCTTCCCTTTGGTTGATGTCATCCTGTGACTGTGCCTCCAACACTGGAAATGGCTGTGCTCTGCCCAGAACCATGTTCATCTAGGTTAGGGCTCCAGCTCTTGCCAGGAAAGAAGCATTGGCCTGGTGGGGAAAGGCACTGAGCTGGGCACGGCATCCTCAGCTCCGAGAGCCTCTGACCTCACCTTCTGGATCCCTGGGCCTGTGGATACAGCAGGTCTTTCTGCACGTGCTTGCCTGAGCCAGAGTCCCTCCTTCCACCGAGCTGCGGGACACCTTGTACAGTCGAGTCTGGCTGTCACTCCCTTTGCTCATCTAAAACGCTGACGCTTGTCCAGTGAAGTCAATGGAATTGCCTTTCAGGGCAAAGGTTGTGCGTCTGGTCATAGTGACCGTAGTAGGAAGGGCCGGAGCAGGGCTCAGTGCCATCTGTAATGTGGGTCCTGTCTAAGTCCCCTCCTCCTTCTAGGACTGGGCTTCTAGTCCTCCAGGCACTTCTGATACTGGGTGCTAAGGTAGGGTGCCTGTCCTCTGGAGGAGGAGGTGTGAGGAGCAGTGCTGTGGACCCAGCAGCCTACAGAGTGTCACTTGGGTGCCTTTACTGACCAGGCCACTTGCTTTTTCTGCAGAAAACAAAGTTCCTTCCATGATTATCTCCTTGACGGATGGAACACTGCTACCAGAGTCCTTTGATGAGACTAAGTACGAAGTGAGTCCAGTCCATCATTACCAGTATTTTGTTCCACATATTTAGTGATTTATACTCACCACTTTCCTTCTCTTAGGCTGCAAAGGCTCGGAAAATGGGGTCAACCATTTATGCCATTGGTGTAAAAGACTATAGGAAAGACCAGGTAATTCCAAACAGGTAACCAGGTGCCACCTGTAATCCTAGATGAGGAACTTTCAAAGACAGCTTTCCCAGGGTTACCCAAGGATGCTCCTCAGCAGAGGAGAATAATGGCTAACAAGGAAGAAATGAATAACAAGTGTCGTGTCAAATCTCCACACCCAAAGTGCGGAGTAAAGTAAAGTAAGGGCTTTCCCTTCCCTAACGGTGGGCTGCTGGCCAAGTCCAGGGTCTGGGCCTCAGAGTCTAACATGGCATGAGGCAAGAGACTGCCTCCTGGGATGGGGACATCTGTGTCCTAATCCCCTACCTATGCGCTCAAGTCACCTCCTCTCCCTTGTAGCTGTTGGAAATTGCAGACAGCCCAGAACACATGATTGGAGTGGACAATGGATTTAAGGAACTGAGAAGCATCGTAGAACCAGTGAGTAAGGGATGTGAGAATGGGGATGGGGTGACATCTCGCCACAACCTCCCGTGCACTGTCCCTGACCTGCCACCCCTCGTTCTATTCCAGCTCACAAGTAAGGCGTGTATTGAAATTACAAAAGTGGAGCCTTTGCATTTGTGTGCAGGAGGTAAGAGCTAGAGTCACCGTTGTAAACACAGGGATGTATGTTGTGAGTATGTGCTGTGTGTGTGGTGGGTGTGATGTGAGCATGCAGTTTCAGTGTGTGGTGTGTGTATGCATGCGTAGTTGTATAGATGTGTGCATTGGATATGTAAGCAACTGTATCATTTTGTGAGGTGTTCATGCCAGGAATGATATGTGGGTATGTGTGTAATTCTTTTATTTTTGTTTTTGACATAATTTGTATATTCCTCTCTGTATAAGTTTAAAATGTACTGTGATTTCACATACACATATTGCAAAATGAGTACCACAATACATTTAGTGTTATAACTTTTTTCTTTAACTTTTATTTATTTTTGAGACAGAGAGAGACAGAGCATGAACAGGGGAGGGGCAGAGAGGGAGGGAGACACAGAATCTGAAACCGGCTCCAGACTCTGAGCTGTCAGGACAGAGCCCGACGCGGGGCTCGAACTCACGGACCGCAAGATCATGACCTGAGCTGAAGTCGGACGCTTAACCGACTGAGCCACCCAGGTGCCCCCTGTTATAACTTTTTAAAATATCAGAACCAAAAGTTTAATTAAGAAATAAGAAAAAAATATATTTTGAAAGCCCTCAACAAAATGCCAGCAAATGGAATCTGAATCTGACAACATGTAAAAAGAAGAGTCCATCAATAATAATTAGGGATCACCCCAGCAATGCAAGTCAATTCAGTATTTGAAATATCAGTGTAACTTACCACATCAGCAACATGAAGAAAGAAAAACATGATTATCTCAAAGGATGAATAAAAGAATTGGAACAGTTCAGTGGCCAGCATCATACTAGAAACATAGTCTGACAAAAGGTATCCACACAAATACAGCAAACAACATACCTTGTTCTATGGGGAGCGCCTCTCCCCGACATCTGGAACTTCACAAGCGTGCCCTCTCCCCCCCTACAAAGGTCCCTGAGTCCGTCTGGTGAGGACATCCTGTGCAGTGACTTTTGTGATAGAAGCCCCCTCCCTGCGATGAGCTCTGTGTGTACAGGCTTATATGTCTCATCATGGAGACTGGTACTGAGGAGGGTGGATGAGCACACTTACTCCCCTGGTAACAGCACACACAGCTGGATCCGGCCAAACGCAGACCCAGAGACCGGGTCGGCCTCCGTGCTCTTAACTGTAAGGCTATCGTGCAGTAGACCATGGGGTGAGACACAGCTGTGTTCAGATCTGGCTCTGCTGCAACCTGGAGCAAATTACCAAACATCTGTGAGCTCCCCTTTCGTCTCCAACAACACCCACTAGCACATCTCTCGTAAGACGTAAGGCCGGGCGATCTTACAAGGACCGGCACAGGATCTAGAAGCTGGGAAGCCCTAACCAATAGTAGTGGTACTAATAGTCCCACCATCCTTGACGCCTCCACCCCAAGGCTGAGCTCATGGACCGGGGGGGGGGGGGGGGGGGGGCGGGGGGGGAGGGCATAAAGTCACCAGTATGAAAGGGTCTCCCATTGAGCCAGCTGTTGGCAGCAGCTCTCCGACTCTTCCTGTCTTAACCAACTCGCAGTGAGAGGTTGGAGGAGGGCAGAAGACTCCCACACAAGTAGGCTCTTGCCCTGCTTCTGCTTTAAAGCACCCTGCCGTGCAGCCGACCTGACAGCTTCATTCCTCTGATTATGTCCCCTGCACACACGCAGGTCATGGCGTCTGAGCAGCATGTCAAACTGCAGGTGCAAACATCAGTCGTTGTCCATCCCCCATGGCGGCCTGGCCAGGGTTACAGGTGCCTGCCACACACCCGCTGACAGCTCAATTCAGCATTTCCTGCTCTGACCTTTAAGATTGTCGCCCTCTTGACGAAAGCTGCCACACGACATGACAGTCACTTGGAGGCAAAGCTCAAGGCAGGAACCTGGACCCCAAATGAAACAGAAAGAGCCATTTCATCAGGCTGTCATTTGAAATAAATCAGTGGGTCAGGGTGCCTTGGGAAGCAGACAGGGCATGAGCACGAGACTCCTGACCTCTTCAGTCTCTCAGGGTGCTCTCCAGGATGAGGCAGAGAGGCCTCTGCTGGCCTTCCTGCCTCTAGGCCTGTGCTCCAGGCCATCCTCTGCACAGGACCTCAGGGCACTGAGAAAGCCCCTTCCCTAACCCCAGCCTGGCCTGGAAGTCTGAGGCCCCTAGCCCCACAGCAGGGCCAGTCAGGTCTTCCCTCAGCTCTCAAGCTGGGGGTGTCACTAGGCTTCCTACAAGACCCTACTTCCCCATATTTTACAGGGTCCAGCCCATCCATCCTTTGACGCCACACTCACAGGAGGTTCATCCTTGTTCCTTTCTTGGTTCACTGGCCCCTCTGGATTCCCACAGCCCTTGGTCTGTCCTTCTCATTAGTCGCTTCTCACCTTGAATGTGCCATGACTTCTGCTTGGCTGTGTCACGGTTGATTCTTCTCATTCAGTTCTTTGATGTGTTACCAACCTTTTATGAAGGAAATTTTCAAACGTACAGCAAAGTGGAAACAACTGTGCAATGAACACCCCTGTCTATACTACCTGGATTTTGCAGTTACTGTTTAATATCTCACCATATTTCTTTAACATTTATCTAATCAGTGTGCTTGGTCTCTCTCTCTCTCTCTCTCTCTCTCTCTCTCTCTCTCACACACACACACACACACACAACCACACACAGTGCATCTTATTTTTTTATGTGTTTCAAGTCAATTACAGACATCAGGCTACCTCACTTCTAAAACCCATCATTCTGCATATCTTTATTTATAGAAATATTACTTAAGAACTCTCCTTAAATTGCAGCAAACTTCAGTGTATTTTTTAACAACTTCTGAAAAATGCACACTCCAGGAAGACAGAATTTACCATTGTCCCTGGAAAATCCCCTCAGATCACTTGCCAGCCAATCCTTGTCCCCAACCTCTGAAGGCAATTCTTCTCAGTTTTTCCTCCATAAGCTGTTTGATCCTTTAAAATATCTTCTCAGTAGACTCATGTAATATGAACATTGTATTTAAACATTCTGTTTGGCCAGGTACTCTGGGCACAGTGGTTTGGAGAATCATCACTCCTGTGTGTTTGCTGGATATGCTTCGATATTTGTGTCTGGGAGGACAGCTGGAGGTGGCACCTTCTCATTCTTTTTCCTGTGTGTGGCTGGCCCAGAGCGAGTGTCTACAGAGCCCAACAGCCATGACACATCAGTGGTGGCACATAGTAGGACACAGGGCAGAGGCGGGCTTTTCTCTGAGAGCTGGGGAACAGGTCCTGCAGGGTGGCCAGGAGACTCACTGTGTGCAGAAGGCAAGGCAGACTGTGGGGCAGTAGGACCCAGAAGGCAAAAGCAGTGCAAAGACACCATTGCCACCAGCTTGGATAGCTACTGTCCCTCTACAATGAGGTTCCCCTTTTTCTACTACTACCGCCTCCCAGAAATAGCTACCATATATAATTGATCATATAGATGCGAATAGCTATTTATATATGCTTTTCAAGGTATTTTTACATTAATGGGATCATGCAGTTCATAACATTTTCCAGCCATCTGCACATACTCTATTACATGGATGGAAGAAACTTCTTTCACTAGTCTCCCCTGCTCGATATTGTGGTGGTTCCTAATATGTGGCTACAGCAGGCTGTGCACACCCTGAGGCTCACCTCTCTGTGGGCATGGGTCAGGATTCCCCGGATCAATTCCAGAAGTAGAATTGTGGTATTAAGAGGACACACAGCTTAAACGTTGGTCAGTAGAATCGAATTTCTCCCAAAGAGCCTGTGCTGGGCAGCAGATGGTGTTCCCAGAGCCCAACCCTCCCAGGACAGGTCACTTCCACCTGGTGCCCTTGTCAGTCTCATGGTTGGTTGGTTGTCCTTCCTCACTGCTTGGCTTCCTCCTGACCTTGTCAGCGGGCTGCCTGCCTTCCCAGCTCCTCTCTCTGGAGCCCCAGGAGGCCTGATGTAGAACTCTTCCTCCAGAAAGAAAGCTCTCATAAAGAAGGATCGGTCTCCCTGCCAGGGACTGGATGGTCCCTGTGCCACCCGAGAGCAGGTACACAGTGGGACTCTACCTAGGAGACATAGCTCCCTGCAAGCCAATGTTCATCCATCCTTGGTTTCATTCTCCTCCTGTGTGTGTTACTGTTGGAGGAATTGGGTGAGGGGTGTTGGAACCAAGGAGCAGCTACTAGACAAAGCAAAATCCTTTAAGTTCACATCTCTTCTGTTCAAAAGTCTGACACCATCACCCTGCCTTCCACTTACCGAGACTTGCCAGAGTGACAAGACCCTCTAAAGGGGCAGTGCCTGGGGACACAGGGGGTGCTGCTGTGGAGAAGTGGTGACTGAGCAGGGCCTGAAGGCTGCAGGGTGCACACTTTGGGAAGGGGGTCACAGGCATATGGACAGCACGTGCTCTTCCTGGGAAGTACAGGCGCTATGGGGCCATCCCTCTGAAGCAGCCTCATGATAGCTGCTCAGAACTAAGACAAGAGCAAAGGGGGCAGAAGTGGGTCCTGGAATGGGTACTTGAAGTCAGATCCTGGCCCTGTACCTGCCAGGGGTCTGGAGGAGGCCACCTGCCCTCTCTTAGCCTCAGGTTCCCTCTCTGAAAGCTTGGGTAGGAATGCCTAGCTCACGGGTATTAGAGGTTAAGGAAAGTGTAGATCGGCCCATAGTATATGCTCAGTTAGTGAGGAGTGTCATTTTGGATGAACACTGGTGTTACATGGCTTGGCCTGGCACAGATTTGCCCACTTCTGGTTCCTTCTGCCTGTGTGCTTGTGACAGGAAGGCTCTACTCACTATTTTTGCCTCCTCTGGAGCCTGATCTGTCCACATGCAGCCAGCTGACTGTTCCCTTCTCTGCCTGTATCTAATTACAGTGTGGGCTGTCAATTTACAGTTCTGTCTTGCAAGGAAATGCCTCTTTGCAATAAAAAATCCTGGAATATAAATTGCAGATGACACTTCCTTGAGACTGAGAGCCAAAGCTCTGCTCAAGGTGGCCCTAGCCGGGCTGGCAAAAAGGTGCGCAGGAGATAAGCCCAACTGCTCCTTCCTGGCCAATCACAGAGCGCTGTGTCATGGTGGGAAGGGTCCTTATGAAGTGTCAGCCTGGCACAACTGAGTTCAAAGCAGCATTGTACTGTTGGTTACTGTGTGTGGGAGAGGACGTGTCACTTACAGACATCAAGCCTCTGCTGGGTGGACCACTGCCATCAGTGCCCTCGGGGGCCAGGCTGGTGCCGTGAGCAGGAGGCATGTGTCAAGCCAAGCCAAGGATGGTTGATTGTATGTGGTGTAGTGCAGTAAGGCAGGCACTGGCCACTGAGGAGCTCCCCTGATGTGAACAGGGCCCAGACAATGGTTGACATGCAGAAGTATGAACCCACCATTTCCAGGTGTTCCCATTTTTGAAGAATGCTAGTGATCTGGGTTATTAGGGAAAATGTGCAGGCTTTAAGTGTTGATACCCATTTTTGGAAGACACTTGAATGCCTAACAAACCACAACAGCAGCCAGCATTGGGCCACAGGCCCAGAATCTATTTTCTTCAAAGCAGAGAATTTGCAAACACTGCCCTGATCAATGGGAGCTGCAGGGAGACCTGAAGCAGGAGAAATAAGGACAGCCAGGTCCAAGGTTGTGCTATAATAAAGGTTGTGTAAATAAATAAATTGAGCTAGGGCAAACCAAGCTTCCACGATTGGAATGACCCAGTCTGGGACAGGAGGAAGTGATGGAGGCTAATGACCTTGGGCTTGCAGTTAAAGACCCACATGTTATCCTGGCTAAATCCTTAGGGATCCAGTCTACCAGCTGCCTTCTCTATCCCCTGGTGTTTGCTTCAGGGAAGGCTCAGCAGCCTGGGGAAGGTCTAGGGTCTAGACCTGCACATCACATATCAGTGTCTCCACACTCAAAGAGGAAGTGCTTGCTGAACCCCAGGTGGGTTATGTGTAGTCCATGAAGCCTCAGGCAAAGGCAGGGGAAGAGCAATCATGTGAGACTTCCAGAACCACAGCTAAGACAGGACTTCTTCCATGGGGGATTCGTTGTGCAGGGTCCCAGAATCTTAGCATATAGAGGATGAGGTTGGGTCCCTTTAATGGACTCCAAGTATCAGGGGTGAAGATGAGAGGCCCCCCTACAGCCTAAATCTCCCCTGTTACTCAGAGTGGACCCTCCATTACACTGGGTGAGGATCTGGCCTCCAGAGGTCAGCCTTGTTTGTTTCAACATGTTTGCTTCCTGAGAATTCCATTTTGTGGGGGGACATGCCTTGTAAGACAGAGGGAAGGCAGCCCTCAGCCCCACCTTACACAGACCTTTGAATGTTGCTTTGCAGAAGACTATGAAATTATGATTTCTGGAAAAGGATTTAATAATGCAATAAACAAGGAGGAAGTTATTTGTAGATTCCGCTTCAGCGATGATAAATTCTTCGGTAAGTAGCTCTCTTGGTGCCTCCAAGTGACAAACTCCCTACAACAGGCTGCCTTCCCCTCAGCCAGCCAAGTTTTCAAAGCCGTTGCTTACCATTCACTGTGGGTCCTGTGAGGATAGATCAAGTAGAAGGAGAGACCTGGTTGGGAAGCCTGGTGACCTATACCTCAAAGCTGGGAAGTCATCAACCACAAGAGCCTCTCCTAGCAGGACTTTAACCCTTGCCAAGAATGGCTGTGGTGTGCTGGGTGTGCCCCAGAGCTGTACTCCCCCTCCCTTGGCTCAGCTCTCACTGGCCTTGAGAGACAAGGACCCGAATCTGTTGAGTCTGCTGGTGAGAAACACAGGCAGCCCTGGGCCAGGCACACTGGGAGCTTCACAGGAGAATGTGTGCATCTGGGATTGAGACAGGATGCCAGCTTCCAGGCCCAGGCCCAGGAATCCTGGCACAGGCACACATTACTTGTCTGCCCTTGACCAAATGAGGGTTCTATTCTCAGCTTCTTTTTCCTCTACTGCAAAATGAAGCCAATATGATAGTCGAGCTAAACCATATCACCTATGTAAGCCTATAATGTAAGGAAATACTCAAGCATCAGGTATTCCTCCATGATGGGTGAGTGGCCAGTAGAAGCACATAGATGTGCCCCCACACTGAGATGGGTGTGATCCTCCCCAGAGAGCAGGGTGGTACAGTAGGACTGTCTCCCACTGAGCCCCCAGTGCATTCATTGGACCTGAGATTATGTGCAGTGATGTCTTACTGCAGGCCCATCTGGTAAACCCAGAGCTACCTCCAGACATCACAACATTACACGGTAAATGTTTCAGTCCCTTAAGGGAAATGGTGTCTCTTAGGAACAGGACAGGCCCCACATTCCTAAGCAGCTGTCCCTTCCCCTCTATTTGCTGTGCCTTCTGTTGTTTATTGTGGTCTCAAGAAGTGTCCCTCTCCACATTTATTTTCTTCTTTGTTATTTCATTGTCTCCCTCCCATCCCTCAAATGTAGGGCCCTTGAGAGCAGGGACTCAACCTTTTCCATTCCAGCCAGGCATTGCACAGAGCCTGGTGCATGGTAGGGGCTCAGAGGAAGGCAGCAAAGAGAAGCTGGCATCTTCCAGTGTTAGTCTGCTTGCCAGGGGCCAGCTGAGGGGAGATGGATGGATGGACATGCTCCTTGACATTATTCTCTTGTGGTTTTCTCTTAGATAAAAAAGCCACCACTGTGGATGATAACACCATAACATGCTCAGGAGTAATGATACAAAAACCAGACCAGTAAGTGCCCAGGTCAAGGGCCACAGGTGCAGTTTTTGCCACTATGAGGTATATAGGATGTGGGGTGTCACCTCTGCTGGGGCAGCACATGTGTATCTCCCAAAGTCTCAGGGCATACTCTCCACTTCTTCTTGTTGGTGGTTACCTGAGATGCTCAGGGATATGCTATAGCCCAGTCTCTGCCAAGGAGGGAGACTACTGGAGATGATGTCCCCAGGGAAAGTCTTTGCTCCAGGTAGCCATCAGAGCTAAGCCAACATACTCTGCAAATTGAGAAAAGTCAGGATGGTGACACCCATCCACCCCCCTGGAAACCTAGCCCATGGCCAGGAGGGCATCTGACCCCAGGCAGGACTCCTCATGCCTGGTCAGTCTTCACTGCAGAGATTGATCTCAAGGGCTTGGTGTGAGCTCTCCTTACCCATGCCATGTGCTCACTGGTGGCCCCAATCCCTGATGATCAGTTACAATGAGAAGAAATGGGGGATGTGGTTTGATCCACATGCAAGAACTATGTCTGTTGGGGCTATTTCTGTCTATCCACAATTTCTATGCTGCAGGTTGGTCCATGTGGAAGTTAGCCTGAATAATGCCATCAGCTTCATCAGGAGTGATGCTAACATCACCAGCGACAACTGTATGAGTGCCAGGGTAAGGTGGCAGGTTCCCTCCTGGGGCTGTCCTGAGCACTTACACTTAAGGAGCACATGCCCTCGGAGGCAGGAGAAGGGACACAGTGCCAATGGCCCAAGAAAGTAGCTTGTGCAGACAGGGTGCTGGGATGACTTCTCAGAGCCAGCTTGGGGCCCTCAGCCCTTCATTGGCAAGCTGCCCGCACATGGGGCTTGTGAGGTGCCCTGGGAGTGCTTCCACAAGAGCACCTGCCATGTAGCCTTCTGTCCAGGTCCTGCAGAACCTCTGCTCTCTCTCTCTGGGAACCAGGTGTCCCTGAAGGCACAGGAAAGGGAACGGTTAGAGCTCTAAGCAGAGTCCAGAAATGGTGCTGGGGCTCTGCCACCCCGCCTTGCCCCTTGCCACCTCTGCTGGCCCAAGAATAGCAGTGGGGAGCTCGGGGCTCCATCCTGCATTCCAGCTGGGCAGGTGGGAGAGGCTGGGAGGCTAGTGTGTTAGGAGCCTGAGTCCAGAACCTCTGGGGCAGCGAAGTGCTTCAAACCCGGGCCCCAGACACAGGGGTCCAGAGAGCGGGACCCACTGTGGCCCTGTGCAGTCAGGGTGTTTCAGCAGTTGCTGACACAGCTGAACCCACACACGCCCATCACTGCCCGTGAGCCCAAGCCCACTTGGGGACACCCCTGTCATTTTGCAGAGGGTATCAGCCTGCCCCTCTGCCTCTGCTGCTTTCTCGTGCTCCTCAGCCATCCGTCTCCGCTAACTCTCTGACCTCTGCTGGACCTTGCTCTCTGGCACTTGGTGGGAAGCTGCCAGGGCTGTGGGGAGGGCCTGGGACTCAGCTCAGGGACGGGCACGTGGGAAAGAGGGTGCTGCTCCCAGGTGCCCACTTCTCGGAGCTCCACGTCACCCGGGCACCTGGGGCGGGGCAGCATGACATGGGCGACAGAGCACGTTAGGCACAGGAAGAGGGCTGCCTGGGAGGAGCGATGCCCGTGCCTGATTGCCACGAGCCTAGTGTCCAGTCCCAGCTGGGAGGGTTCCAGCAGCATGAACAGTCCTCCAACTGTGAGTTCACTTGTGCCAGGACAGGCACTCACCGACCAGCAGACCACACTCAGCCATTTGTCCCTCAGGAGTCTAACTGGCAGGCCGCCCTCAGCAGGCACATTTAGAAAAGAACTCAGGAGGAGCCTGAGTTCATGGGTCCCCACCCTACTTCCCCCTCCTGGGCACAGACTCTGTCCCCTGTAGCTCTCCTGACTCAGGGAAAGCCGAGCATTTGGTTTAGGGCAGGACTGCACCGCGTGCGGCTGAGGCGTGCAGTGAGGGCTGGCATGTCACACATGGGGATTCCGGTCCTTGTCAGGGCTCTGGGCCAGAGCCTCAGAACGAAGCCAGTGGTGGGCTCTGTGGCCCAGGGCTCCACAGCGGCTCTTTGAGTGCAGTCTTGTCCTCCAGGCCTTCAGTGCTCCCTGGAGGTGGGGAAATCTGAGGTGAGTGGGAACACGCGATGTGCAGGTGTAGTGTGCTGGGGGGGAGGCACCCAGTGAGGACCATCCAGATCTCCCCTAGACTTTTGACGTGTGCTTTCTGCAGGATATGCCATCAGAAGGTGATGAACCACCCTCTCCGGCTCCTCCTTCTCCAGAAGTTATGACTCCCCTGGAAAACCTGGCATCATTTATGCCACCTATCCAACCTATCTACTTGGTTGTGCTCCTCGCAGCCGTGCTCACAGTCCTGTGTCTTTCCTGCTGCTTCTGGCTATACTGTTGCAAAAAGGTAAGTGATATCTTGAACATAGTACCATTCCCCAGGCCCATGCCAACAACTTGAGGGATACAGCCCCTACCCCTGCCCCATGATCCTGCCTCTGGGCGGGTTCCCATAAACTCCCAGGCCATCAGATGAGTAAACAAAGGCACAGACTGTGTCTACCATTCCTGGGCAGAAACTCAGCCTGCATCTCAGGGACCCCCCTGCTTCATGCTTGTTTCCAGAGGCATCCTATGAGCTGCCCTGTCCTCTGGGGATAAGCCACCCCAGTACCCAGTGACAAGGGAGGCATCACAGCAGCCAGGCTTCTGGAGAACTCAGGGAGACCAAGCACCAGAAGAGGCCTCTGCTGCTGAGGGAAGAAAGTGGGTCACAGGAGGCATTGGGGGCCCCGAGGGACAATCCTGATGGTTGGGATGATTCCTAGACTCTGGGGCAGCTGAGCTTTGGAAACCAGATCTCTGCACACAGCCAGTGCGTCCTTCCTTCCTTTCTCAGTCATTACTAAGAGCCAGGACATGATGGGCCCCATACTTGGCACACAGGGACGGGAAAGGAGCTGCCACCATCTTGTACACAGGAGCTCACAGTCTCGTGTCTGCTCTGGTATTGGTACCTGGGGGTGGCGGGTAAAATGTCAGCCTCATAGGCTGTGGCATCAGGGCCCTAGCAAAGGAGAGACACTGGCCCCCGGGGAGGGAGAAGGGCAGACGTACTGGCTGCTGGGTTTGCAAGGACATGGGACAGAGCTGGGTGAAGGAAGAGGAAACCACAGAGGTGGGAAAGGACAGAGCAAAGCAGCAAGACAGAAGCAGGCCGGATTGCTGTGGAGGGGGAGCTGTGAGGACAGAAAGCGGGAGTGGGGGCTGTCAGCACAGAGTGGGGACTAAGGAGGGCTGCAGGCTGTGGGAGGTGAGGGGAGAGGAGGAAGGGAATTGGACGTGTTGTCTTGTCTTCATGTCATGGAAGGGCTCCTAATGAAAACTACTGCGTGGACACCTCCGCCAGGGACCAGGCACCCTAGTCTGGCTGTCTCCCTGTCCACTGCCAGGGAGGTCCGATTCCCCTTTGATAACCCAGGAGCCTGAGCCTCGGGATGCTGGAGCCGGTTGGCCACATCCCATAGACAGTGGGCTCGCAGACTGACACCCAAAGCCCATGTTCTGTCCCACTGCTGCTGAGTAGGGTCCCCTTCCATCTGCATGGCCGAGCCAGTGCCCTTCATGCTCATCCAGCCGATGTTCATGTCTCTTTAACATTCTAGCCCCGCAAGGAGCCACCAGTGCAGAAGATAGTAATGGTAAGTCCTGATTTTTGTCCTCATGTCAGTGTGCCTGGTGCCCAAGCTGACCTTCACACAAGGGGCCCTGCTGCCTGTGGGATATTTCCACCTGCTGCCCCACCGCCTCCCACCTACCTGGGCAGAGAGAGCTGGCTGAAAGAAGAGGGTGATGGAGGGGCAAGGAGGGCCCTCGGGAGGACTTACGGCTCAAAACACCTTTCCCGAGTGTGCAACTCAGCCTGATCGAGAGCTGTGCCGCTCACTTAGCAACTTGGGATAGCCTATTTCAGCAATGGCTGTAGACCCAAAAATATTGGAACTTCTGCCAGTTCCCAAAGGACAGTTCATAGCTGTACCTTCACCCGGTCTCAGGTGAGTTCTTGGAAAAAGAGCTTCAGGTCTCAGGACCAGGTCGCCTCCTTCAGGCTCTAATCAGTGTTGGGCTGAATTTCACTGATCTTTATCCCTGTCACCTGGCAGGCAAGAGGCTTGACCGGGCTGGTACTGTGGGGAGTGCAGAGCTGGGGAGGTTGGAAGGGGTCTTCCCTGGCATGGAGCGTGAGTAAGGCCCATGCCGGGTGAGCACAGAGAGCAGGGATCTGAGGAGCGGGTATGGTTCACTCAGTGGCAGGGACACAGTGTCCCAAACAGGGGGACCTGAGCCTGAGAGCTGGTAGGAAACAGCCCGCAGTGTCTGGGGCTGTACAGCAGCAGGTTACAGTGTCACCTGAGGAGACTGGATGTGCCAGGGTCAGGTGAATGCAGCCCTGTCCTCCACCAATTCTTTACCCTGATGGCCCTCCTATCCACTGAGAGCCGCAGGACCAGGCTTCTCCACCAAGGGCGGCACCAGGGCACAGAGGGACAGGATAGAGTTTGTTGGCCTTTTGGGGAAAAGCCATATCTGCAAACCAAAGGAGTTTGCTTGTTTTCACAAGGAGGACACTGTCACAGTACAGAGTGCTCTTCATTTGTCCTTGGTATCTCCAAATTCCCCTTGTCGAGTGGCCAGTGCTTGACAGCTGCTGGGGCAACACACAGATGTCATGTGTCTGCACCCGGGAGCTGCCAGACCAGGAAGCAAACGGTACTTTCTCTTCCTAGGCACCCGTGAGGCAATGTATACGGCCCCGCCCAGTGGTGGTCCCTTGTAGGTGCCGAGGAGGCGGGATAAGACGGATAGAGGTGAGAAGGGCCTTTAGGTGGGGCTGAGGGACAAGGGAGGGCAGCCAGTCCATGGTCCCACATGAACCGTGGCTTGGGTGGAGATGAGCTTTGTGGGCACTACATCGATCCCTGGGCACGGGAAAAACTGCAGAGGCCATCCTGATCCCGGGCCCCAGGAGACGGCAAGACTGTGAGGGCTCTTGCCGTCACCACACCACTTGGAGCCTGGCACCAGGCTTGGAAGGGGCCCAGGTTTGCAGATGTTGGTGGCTGGCCACAGCCCGCCAGTCCCAGGCTGTCTGAGGTCATCAGCGGTTCCAACAATGGCTTCCATTTTCCTGGCCAGCAGGCAGAGGAGTCAAACACAAGCTCAATCACAAACAGTCTCCCACAGGTCAGAAGAAGAATCGTTTAAGGAAAATTTGTGAGCAAAGTTTGTTTCATGAGTCAGCTCAGCAAAGTGAGGGACTAAGCTAACTACGTTTTCCTTGGACGCACTGACATGGGGACAAGGGCCTCAAGGAGGAAGGCTGTGAGGAAATATCCTCACAGGAAGTGCTAGGGCCGACCCTGGGTGGGGGCTCCCAGCCCTGCAGGGGGGCATGAAGACAGGGTGGGGAGGCCCCAGGCAGCCCTGGCTGAGGAAGGAAGAACCCCATAATCTTCCTTCGTGAGCTTTGGCCTCCTCCTGGTCCTGCATCTGAGGTGATACACCCGTTGGAACCACTGTACCAGGGCCCGGGCACGTTAGTCCTAGTCCCGCTGTCTCCCTGTTGACCCTGCAAGGAGCCCCAGATGGCAACATGACAGCAGGCGGACAGTCAGCCTGGGGGCTCAAAGAAGCCAAACCGCCTCCAGACAGGGCAAAGGTCATGGCCTGGGGCTTGTTTATGCTCACAAGGCACAGCCCCACCTGCCCCCTCAGTAGGGCCCAAAGAGGCCTGAACTGCAGGTCCTGAAGTCCGGAGGCCACCTGCCCCTGGGTCCAGGGCCTCTTGCCGGTCTCCTCCCTTCCTGTCTCCCCAGCAGCCCCAGGATCAGCCCTCATCCCCATCTGCTCCTGGTGTGCCCCAGTGCAGGCCCTTGTCCTGTTCTCCCAGCTGCCGCCCAGCTCCCTGATGCCCACATCACGTTCCCCTGCAAGACCTCTCCTTGCGACCCCGCATGTCCCCCACCTTGGACCCTTCCTCTCAAAGTAGCCCCTGCCTTCTCCTCCTACACCAGAAATACAGACTCATTTCGGGTTCCAAAACAATCTGTGACCTACAGTGACACTGCCTGCCCTGAAACACACAAGGCCACCAGGCCCCTGCCCCAGGCGGAGACTACAGGGCGGCCTCGGTGTGATCCTGGGGACAGAGCCCTCTGGAGCCATCTCAGGCAGAGGGGCCTCTACCCCTCTGGAGGTGACGGCCAGGCCCTGGAGCTTCCTCACAGCCACATCTGCTTTTCAGGGCAAACTGGACACCTTGTGTGACTTTGTGCAAAGCTGCAACCAGATCCCATTGATGTGGTGTCAGCCCAGGAACGCGGTAAGCAGGGGCACAGGGATGTTCCCTGGGCAGGCGCCCTTTTCTCTTTGCCCTTGGCAGCTGAGCTCAGGGACTATGGGTCAGAGAGCCCTGTCCAGGCATCTTCCGGGAGGATGCCCCAGACGAGGAGACGCGGTGCTCATGAGCCTCCCGTGTGGATTCTGGGTGGGGCGCCTGCATTTCCTTGTTGGTCCCCATCAGAAGGACAAGAAGCTTTCTTGGGGAGAGTGTTACCCAGTGCCTCCAAGCTTAAGTGAAAGAGGCTGGAGACGGAGGCAGGCCAGCAAGTTCTCCTGACCCCCAGCCATCATCCCTCCCCACCGAGCTCCCCAACCTGTCTGCTGGATCCACACCCTCATCCTCTGAGACTCTCCTGGGAGGCTCCCTCATGTGCCAGGAATGCTGGAGGGCATGGTGACACCCCCATGTTGTTGGCCAACATTGCCTGCTTTTGCCAGCTAGTAGAGTCCCTCCACGTGCCACTGCCTGTGACAACGGGGAGAAGCCTGCATGTTACAGGTGTCCCCCTGGAATTTAATGGTTGTGACAGCTAATTGTTAGAGTTCCTCCTATGCCAGCTGCCAGTCTAAGAACTTTCCATAATTTCACATTCAATCCTGCCAGTAACTGTACGTGCAGGTACTACTAATATGCCAGTTTTACCAAGGAGGGACCAAGGCACAGAGAAATCAAGCAACTTGCCCCAGGTCACAGAACCTGGGAGGGGCAGAGCTGGACTTGAACCCCAGGGCCTGCCTCCACCCTTCTCACTGCCCTGCCCCCCATCAGGTCAGCACTCATGAAACCATAATGGTTTCCCCAAAACCAATGCAGGGCTCAGAATTAGGGCCCATGAAGAGCATGCTCCTGGCTTGCCTGGGAATCATGTGCCTAAGCTTCCCCATGATCAGAACCTCAGACTGGGCCAGGTGCCTGGAGGACGTGGTGTCCCCAGTATCTATAGTGAGGGCTGCATTAGTCATTTGCTTGGTTCAGGCAAGCATGACTCTCCCTGGTGGCCAGGTGAGCATTAGTAGTCCTGAGCATTTCTGGGGGTGGGGACCCTGCTGAGGAGACATATAGATGTGTGCTGACACCCAGCAGGGCCATGTCTGCTGTCAGAGGTTTCAAGGCTCCTCAGGAGACCACTGGGCTCCTGGCTCTGGGTCTGAACAGAGCTCGCGGTCCCAGCCATGTTGCACAGACACCCATTCTGCATCTGGATCTCCTGGAGCCTCTTCCAGGGCCACAGCCCCATTATGGTCACTAGAGTATCACACCAGCCTTGTGCCCTGAACCCACCCAGCCACGTCCACTCCTGGCAGAGGGACAGAGCAAGACATGGAGGGAGGCCCAAGACCAGAGGGAGGACAAGGGAGAGGTACCAGAAAGGGCCATCCTACCCCATCGAGGGGAGGGCAGGGGCACTGAGCACCCTCTGATATGGTCCCTTTCCCAAGACCCTACTGGGAATGTCATGGATTGTGGGGCACTTGCAGCTGCCCAGCGCTTTGCCAGGCCCCTACTATGCCAGTTCTGGAGTCAGCCCAGTACTCTTTCAAGCTGGGAGTGACAGTGACCCTGTTTGTTTGCTGATGGGAAAACAGTCCTGAGAGGCCAGCAAAGTCACAGAGGCCACCCAGAGAGCAAGTGGCAACACCCAGGGCCATTTAAAGTAACCCCCCTCATCCTGAGCAGAGCTGGGAGCCCATAAGTAGGCCCTGTGGGTGTGGGCTCCCTTCCCACTCCTGGATCCCTCCCATGTGACTTCGTCCCTCTGACCATCCTCCTGGAGACCCGAGGGTGGCTGTTTTCTTCAGGACCGTTTCTCCCTACGCACATACACAGAATGACCCAAGAAGACTCAGTCTAGTTTCTTAATCTTGAGTCAAACCCTGGCTTCCATCCAAGGTCCTGATTCTCTTCCTTTGTTGCTTTATCCCAGGGAAGCCCTTTAGCTCACCGACTGGTGAGCTAGGAAAGCCCTTTAGCTCACCGACTGGTCTGCCAGGAAATCGGGCCAACAGTGGCCAACCTTACCCTCCCCCACTGCACGTAGTTCATGGTCACAGACCTGTGTCCCAGTGCACATACCCTGCGTGTCCCCCACACAACACCCTATGCACAGCGTCTCCTTTCCTCCTCACAGCCACCCCGCAGGGACCACACCTGCCTGTGACAGAGCTTCCCGAGGCCAGACACTGTTCTAAGTGTTTAATACAACTAACTCTTTCATCCCCCCACAATTCCATGGGGAGAAAGCCGAGGCCCCGCACAGTTAAGTCTCCTGCCCAGAAGCCCTAGGGCCAGCATCAGGAGCTGACGCCTCACTGCCAGCCTGGCTCCTTCTCTTCTAGCAAGGTGGTCACTTCTCTGCATGTCACAGCTGTGGAAACTGAGTGCCTGAATTTTAGTGATGGACTCAATGTGACGGGGCTGTGGAGAGGTGCGGCAGGGCAGGTGATGACCCCCGGAAGGTTCACGTACAAGTCTAGGCTCCAACACCCATATCCTGCTGCCAGGGTCATAGGGAAATATCTGGGCTCTGCCCACAGAGTCCACAGAGTCCATCTGTCCACAGCGCAGTGTGTTATATATGCAAACAATTGTGAATGTCACTATGTTATTTTGATGGTATGCTGATAACAGACCTCCTTCTAAATATGAGCTCATGTATGTTTGGTGGGAAAGTGTTCTTCCATGGAACAATTAGAACCTGGATACAGATCGGCCTTATGATGTATTCATGCCAAGGAGCTCCCGAGTCCTCTGTCCTTGCCCATGGCACAGAGAGAGCTCCATCAGGGAGGGAGGTGTGACAAAGCTGGGACGTAGCTTCCCCTCTCCAGGAAGACTGAACTTGATAGCTGTCTGTCAAGCCAGTGAACTTTGGGAAGATCTCAGATCATAACCTTGGGATTGTGATGAAGCTGGCTCTCCTGTGCTCTGCAACCCTCTCCTCCCCCTGACCCAAAACTCAAACACACACACACACACTCACACACACACACACACACACACACACACAGGCAACCCAAGCATGTGCACGGACATGCTGACACATGCACACATTCCCCATGAAGTAGCAGGAAACGAGGTAATGGAGCCCATGCCCCAAAGCATGGAGATTTGGGCTAGCAGTGACCCATTTGCCAGTGGATCCAAGATTAATCCCTTCACTGTGCAGCACTGAACTGATGTAAACAGTAATTGGTCACTGCCTTAGGTCATCAAATGGTAGGAAGGCAGAGAGGAAGGAGGCTCCCCTCCACCCCCAGACCCCTCCACTCAGCCCATGACACTTGCGACACAGTCTCAGGGTCTCTCTGGCCCTCCGCGTTCCCCCTGCCACATGGGGCCCCTCTTTTCTCCCAGCAGTCCATGGGAAGATGCAGCCTGCAGCTCCTGGAGATGGACTCAGGCGTGGGAGACAGGACGGGCTCAGCACAGGTGCCCCACAGACATCCCTTGATGAAATCAGAGAGATCCCACAGCAGTTGCTAGGTCTAGATAATCTGTCTATGCTCGGGAGTAAATAAGCAGAAATAAAGGAGCCTGAAATAAAGATAAAGATTCCAATCTGTTCTCAGTAGCAGCACACCCATGCACATGTGTAACGCAAATGTACTGACCTATAATGAAAGCACAAACCTTCACTCACTGCTGTAACAGAAGATTTGGATATGTGAAAACCTAGACCACATCATCAGCTTTTCCCAGAGGAATCATGGGCTTAGCTCTGCTTTAGTGTAATTCTAATGAACATGCTTAGGGAATTTGATCAAACTGATTTAAGGATGAATTGAAAAAAATTACAGTTGAGTGTAGTTTGGGAGTTTTTGATGTGATCCTGGGGCAGGGATGGTGAACGTCCTGCCAGATGACCGAGACTCTGCCCATGAGCCCAAAACAGTCTATGGTATTGAGAAGAAACCCAGCTGCAGTGCTCTGGGCTATGGACCAGAGGGTCCCCTATTCGGCCCTGGAATGTGGTTGTGCAAAGGCGGCATTAGAGAATGGGATTGGGAAATAAACAACTTTTGTTTCCTCGTGCATGTCTGTCTGTATTGTCTGGGCTCTCTACAATATCTCTGTTATGATCAAGAGAAGCAGAAATGTTTATCTGTAAAAGGTAATAATATTAACTTGATAAAGCCTAAGGTGATATTACATAGAAAGTTACCTAGAAAGTGACATTTTACAAAGTATGTCAGTCTTGCTGTCCTGCTGGGAAAGTCACAGCGAGGAATCCCTACCCATCTCTGGGCTTGGCTCCACTCTGCACACAGGCATGCGGGTCCCCAAGGGTGTGTGTCTTTCTTGAACTTTTCATTGGATCAATATCCTTGTGGATACGGGAAAGGACAAGGTCTGCCTCTAGGTGTCCCAGATTCACTAATAACATACTTATAAATTCAAGGGGTTTTAGGTGTGTTGTTTTTCTAATGTGGCTACTGTTAGGAGGGAAAACCAAGATTATTTGAAAGGGTTAGTAAGGATTTTTAACAGTAGGGTGATGACAATGAAAGTCTCAGTAAAAGAAAGCAGTGGTCATACCCTTTGTCACTCTCAGGCACTCAAGCATAACACTATGAGGGAATGATGGGTTCACAGAAGCCCAAAGTTTGCCCACTACATGGAGCACCTGTGGGGACTGGTGGGACCTTCTGGGGACCAACAGACCCAGACAGATTCAGCAGGGGATCACTGGGGATCTGGGCAGTAGGAAGAGCACAGGTGTGATTAGAGAAGGAGCTCGACAGGCCCCAGCAGCCAGAGAAACCACAGCTTTCTGGACCCAGTTCCACTGGTTTCTCAGTGACCTTCTCTCTCTTCTCTTCCCTACAGAGGAGGTGCCTCAACTTTGCCCGATTGAGGCCCCCCTGCATGAAGTATCCCTGTACCCCAAAGATCTGCCTTCTACCCTGCACCCCAAAGATCTGCTTTCCACCCAGCCAGGAGTGCTTCCCCATCAGCAACTGCTACTCATGCTGCCAATGCCCATCACGCAAGTGTTCCCGGCTTCCCTCCAGGATGCTGCCACTGATGGCCCCCTCTTCCCGGGCACTCTGCGGAACCACTCTGTCACTCCCACCCCCATAGCCCAGCCTCCATCGCACCAAAACCCCAAGGTTATTAAGAGCCCTTTGTGCACTGAATTAGACATATGTTTTGAGTCTTGGTTTACAGTCAAAGGGAGTTGGAATTAGTTGCTGATCAGCAAGAGAATTTGGTGGGTTTTGCTCCACTGTATGAGATGATCTATGCTGCTTCCTTCCAGGACAAAGCACCCTGGTGTCCTGTGGATGCAGACATGGATGTGCCCCCGTCCCCACGGCCCGCTCTTCATCTGTCACCAAGGGCTTCTGTCACCAAGGGATTTTAGCCAAATTCCACTCTTTGAAAAAAGCCCAACATGTCTTTGAAATAGGAATCCAATCCTGTGTCTCCTTCCCTAATTTTGTGTAGAGAGAAAGACTTAAGTTTCTCACCCTCCTTCACTCTACATTCTTGGTTTTCATTTTTTTCACTACCCACACTCTGAATGTGTCCTAGAAAGAGACAAGCCTCCCCCAAGGTCACCAGCTGCCAGGGTAACTTCTCTTTCCAGATACCCCAAACCGTCCCCAGGCCCAGAAGAATTTTAGAGAATCCTCTCCGTTTCCCTAGGGAATGTAAACCTCCCCTATTTGTCATTTGCCATTTGCAAGACCACAACCAGTTATCTCTAATCCATGTCGATAGTAAATTAAAGTACTCTGCACCCTCAGCCTCTTGTCCTTGAATGTCATAATTATGCTTTTCAGTAGAATTTCTGTAAGACAAGTATAGGTAAAAAAAATACATCAGGTTTGGGTTTTTAGTCGTATTGATTAAAGTGGCTGCATAGCGATGCCCATAATTGAAAGAAAGAAAGAAAGAAAGAAAGAAAGAAAGAAAGAAAAAGAAAAGGTTTTCCTGGGGGCGCCTGGGTGGCTCCATTGGTTAAGTGACCAACTTCGGCTCGGGTCATGATCTCACAGTTTGTGAGTTCAAGCCCCGCGTTGGGCTCTGTGCTGACAGCTCAGAGCCTGGAGCTTACTTCAGACTCTGTGTTTCCCCCTCTTTTTACCCCTCCCCTGCTCATGCTCTGTGTCTCTCTGTCTCTCAATAATAAACGTTAAAATAAATAAATAAATAAATAAATAAATAAATAAATAAACAAATAAATAACGGTTTTCCTGGAATGGCTATGGATGTGGAAAATGTTTGCAGGGTAACTCTCCAAAGCCTTTTTACCTGGAGTTGCTCTTTCTTGTGGACCCCTCCCGCACTTGTCTGCCCTGTCCCAGCCTGGGCCGCAGATCAGTGTCCTGCCAGGACAGGAACGGTGACAGAGAACATGTCCACCAGCATGGTGGGCCTTTTCCACCTCTGCCAGTACATCTGTCTTGCAAGCTATTTATGGGAAGCCTTTTCCTGGCATGAAATGCCAGGCACGGGGTGTCTCAGAGAAATAAGCCAACTCAGGATGGAGGAAATAGAGGAGGGCGTTTAGCCCCTGTGGCATGGGACTCAGTAGTTTCACTGGGACTCCATTCAGCGACTCATTCCAGAGCAGTGAGTGATAGGTGCTTGAAGACCACAAGCAGCCCCTCCATGCCTCACTTCCTGAGGTGCTTCATGGACTGTGAGGCCTTAGCCAACATTCTGGTTTGGTTTAGTGTTGCAAGAGTGAAAATCACCGGCTGTGTAAGCACAGAGCATGTTAACAAGGCTGGCAGGTGACACAAGGCTGGCCCCACGGGGAAGGGTCCGGTGGGTCTCAGATGCCTGTGTAGTGCGGGATGGGTCCCACTGGTTCTAGACTGCCTCCACTGAGCTGCAGGTACTTATGGGTCATAGACAAATGAGCCAAGAACAGCCACATCCAGCTTTAAAAAGGTGGCTAGGACCATGGGGTCTTTTGAGAATCTGGGGGGAAAATGTTTACTGTACTTATAATACCAAGAAAAGTGTATGAAACATTTTTTTTATTGGAAAGAAAGAGAATGAAACAGCCTGAAAGTGTAGAGAGAGATTTTGATCTCTTCTCAAGAAGTAGAATATTTTGTTTTGTCTGTAACTGGTGTGAAAGCACTGTCCTGGCCTGAGAGGTTCAAGGACACTTTTCTGAAAGTAGCTCTGTGCCTCTACATCATATCCAAGTATGACTGTAAGACAGTGCAGGCCCATCTCACAGCCTCTGTGACCCTATATGGAGAAATGTATCTGTGATTCAATAAAAAGGCTTAATGCGACCGCGAATGAAATCTGTTCATTAATGGACCTGGAGAGCCTTCTTATTTTTAGCCGATAATAACTAGGTCTCATCACACCTTCTTCATCCCTGAGCTGAAGAGGGAGGTAGACGTGGACATCTTAGAGGAACATTGGCCTGCCCTTGGCCATCCGCAGCCACCGACCCTGGCCTCGCTTCCAGGAGTGACAGAATCAGGAGGTAGCAGCAAAGGGAATTTCATTGGGGATCCCTCCTTGGGCCCAGGCTCCTGCCCTGCCTTCCCCAGTTCTAGCTCAGCAGAGCCTCTGGCTTGTCATAAGCAGGGGGCTCCTCACCTTAGTGAAGAGAGAAAGGGGCATAGCCCACTGCTGACAGCTGACTCAGAGGTGGGCTGCCTTTGGTCTCCCACCTCCCCCTCCTACCTGGGGCAAGCTATCTTTATAACGAGTCTGACATCTGAGCCGTCCCAAGCTGACATGTCTACAAAACAGAATACGCTGGGCAATGCTTATTTCCCATTTCAGACATTTTCTGAAGGCCTGTTGGTGTCTTGCGAAGCAGCCCATGTGGACCTCCAAGCCTGGGCCAAAGCCTGTGCTTCTGGAAGCCAGGATCCTCCCCCAGACCCCACCCGGCTCAGACACAAACCTCCTTCACAAGCACGCAAACAGAAACCCACGCATACCCACCGCCATATTGGAGCATGCACACTTAACGCTGTGGCCTTAACAGTTCCCCCACCTCCTTGTCATGCACCAGGACTCCCAGAGCAGGCCCAGGAAGTAGACGAGGTCAGGGTGGAAGAAGGATACTATCTCGGGCACTGCCTGGTGTTCCACCTGCGCTGCGCTCGGCGATCTGCTCACATGGTGAAGCAATCTGCTGAAATGTCCATTCAGTTCCGCTCGCTCTCTCTGCTTTCCATTCCACATTCCAAGGAGGCACCCTGGCCCTGGATGTTGCCTGGTTGGTCTCAGTGGGAGACAAGTGGTCTGAAGGCCACCTGCCTCCCACCTTGTGTCAAGACTGAAGCTTCTCAGGGGCAGTGCTTTAGCATCTCAGAACGAGGGGGTAGAATGGACAAGGAATGAGCACATGAAAACTACATTCTGAAATTTGAAGAGTTGCATTGTTAAATCATGAATCTTTCAGATGAACCACGAAGCTCGCAAAAGTTTCACATACCGCTTAGGGTGTACCCCCACCTTGTTCACGCCTTCCGTCAGTTGAGGAATTTCCATGGAAAAGTTTAAGAAATCCTGCCATCAGGGTTCTCCAGACAGGAGAGCCCAGCCCATCCCAACCCGACCCTGCCTCCGGGTCGGGTACAGAGGCAGAGTCCAAGGCAGACGCCAGAAGGACAGAACAACAGTGGCTGTAGGTCCTGACCTGGGGTCAGACAGGCAGCCAGGCCCCAGCAGCATTGGAAAGCCCATGGAACAATGCTTGGCCTTCTGTTTCAGGCTCTCCTGCTCTCCGGGCCATGTGGCCTCTGTCCGTCCCCCTCTCTCTGCATCTGCTTCTTTCACCCCCATCTCTACCTCCTTGTGCACTTAGCTGCCCAGCCCCCCACAGCCCCCGGTTGCCGGTCCGCTGCTTAGGTTGACTGGCTGCTCCCCAGTGCCACACTGATGGGGGAAAGACATCCACGTGGGCACATGGCTGCTGTCAGTCCCAGCTTGGAGTGTGGGAACAGAGTTGGTGTGACTGCAGGCCGAGCAGGTGCCTCCAGTGTGGTCTGCAACACGCTGAGGAGCCTGACCCATCCGTCCCTCCATGAGTGGCCCTGGTCGCCCCACCCCCTTCACTCCCACTCATCTCTCCCACCTACTTTGTCTTCCTGATGCCCCAGGAAGCCGTGTGAGCACGTAAGAGCCCCTCAGCGTCTGCTCTCACCTGCCCCCAGCACCTGCCCCTTCTACCAGTGTCCCACACCTGCCTGCTGCCTCCAACCTACGGACTGGGCCCGTGCCAGCTGGGAGAGAAGGGCTTGGGCAAGTGTGAGGAGAGAGAAGTCTGGTCCCTTATGTGCAGTCTGGGCTCAGTTAACAGCAAATAGTACAAGCAGTGTATGCACATCCAGTGGCACTTGTTTGCATGGGTTACCGTACCAATGTAGCCGAGTCTTGGGGCCATAAACAGCAGAAACTTCTTTTCTTTTTTTTTCTAGAGATTTACTTTCTTGGGGCACCTAGGGGGCACCTGGGGGCTCAGTCAGTTGAGCATCTGGCTTCGGCTCAGGTCATGATCTCACGGTCTGTGGGTTCGAGCCCCGCATCGGGTTCTGTGCTGACAGCTCAGAGCCTGGAGCTTGTTTCGGATTCTGTGTCTCCCTCTCTCTGCCCCTCCCCAGCTCACGCTCTGTCTCTCAAACATAAATAAACAGAAAAAAAATTAAAAACAAAAAACGTTTGTTCAGAGGGGTCACATATTACACACTCACCTTTAATCAGCAAAAAAGGAATTTACATGGCAGAACCTGATGTCAGTGAGATTAAAAAAATTTTTTTTAATTAAAAAAAAAGGAATTTATTTTCTTGGGGTGCCTGGGTGGCTCGGTCCGCTGAGCGTCTGGCTCAGGTCATGATATTGCTGTTTATGTGTTCAAGCCTGCATCAGTGTGGAGGCTGCTTGGGATTCTCTGTCTCCCTCTCTCTCTGCCTCTCTCTCTCTCTCTCTCTCTCTCTCTCTCTCTCTCTCAAATAAATAAATAAACATTTTTTTAAATCTTTAAAAAAATAAATTTATTTTCTTAATTCCAAGATCAAGGTGTCTGCAGGTTTCATTCCTTCTGAGGCCTCTCTCCTTGGTTTGTAAATAAATGGCCATCTCCTCCCTGTGTCCTCACAGGTGTCTGCTCTGTGTGTATCCGTGTCCTAACCTCTCCATTCAGGACAGTGGTCATATTGGAATAGGGCCCACCCTAATGACCTCAGTTAATTTTATTATCACTTTAACGACCCCATCTCCAAATAGTCACATTCTGAGGTACTAGGGGATGAGGACGTCAATAGATTAATTTGGGGAGGACACGATTCAGCCCCTAATAGCTATTTATCAGCTGATGCTTTTTGAAGTGGGGGGTTCTGGGGGAGATGGGGGAGGTCCTGTGAGAAAGCTCCATGGTTAAGGACAAGCTGGGGGAGCACAGGCAGGTGACCCTTGCCTCTGTAGAGACTACAGCCATGTGAGGATTGAGTGTGCTGATGCGCAAAGCTCCCTGACCTCACACACAGAGTGGGGGCTCCGAAGTGGCAGATCCTGTGACCCTCTCTTGGGAATTTGAGGCGATGCTGGGTCAGGACCCACCTGCTCAGGTCAGACTGCAAGATCGGGAAGGGACCTTGGGGGCTCATCACCTCCTTTGACAAATGAGGAGCTGAAGACGAGAGTGTTGGTGCCTCATCATTCTGGGGGCCACGGCCCCGTGTCCATGATCCTTGCGGAAGTTCTGGGGCTCCAATGACATACAGAATGCCCAGCATTGCAGTCCTTAAGCCCAAAGGTGACCTGGGACGCTCAAACCCAAAAATGCAGGTCCTTGTAACTGGAAACCCTGAACCTTTCTGTTTTCTTTTCCTCTACCCATGGGTGGTGGACATCCCTGGGAAGCAAACTCTGGCTCAGACAGCAGATGGCTGGTGGCGAAAGGTGTTTGCCACACAGACAGGAGGCCATAAAGGGGAAGGAGGATAAGAGCAGGGGCCCTGCTTTAGGTGAGCCGGGGCCAGGAGCTGGGCCGAGATGGGACGGGGCTAAATCAGCAGAAGTTCCCTGGGGTTCAGGAGGCAGAAGGCAGAGATGGATGGGCATCTCCTGTAGTGTTCCCCCATGTCCCCGGCCCAGGAGCCTTCCTGCCTGTAACCTCGGGCAGTAGGTACCCAGGTGCCTCATTAGGGATGGGATGAGGCCAGTATGCCTCATTAGGGATGACCGGAGGCCAGTATGATGTGATAGATCGTTCCAGGAGATGGCGCTCAGAGCTTACATTCATTTACTAGCCCAACTTAAAGATCCATTTTAAAATGTCCGTGTTAAACAGAACCATGGAACAAACATGATGGAGGCTTCTGTCTCGCCACTTAGTTAACTGCACGTCCATTATGCGTCACACATATTTTTCCTTTTTCTGGAGACAGTAGATATGTCTTTAAAACCTGGAGAAATGGGAGAGTATTGGCAGGGCTGGGGGGCCTGAAATGCCCTAAACCCTCAGCACACACTTTTCCAACCCACAGGCCTCTCACCAAACAGATAGCCTCCTGTTTAACAGCAGACTCATGGCTGGGGTGGCTAGATCTGTGCCAGGGGGCCCACTCCAGCCTCTGTACCCCAGCCCAGTGTGCCCAAGTGCATGGGCTCTGCACACTGCCAAGGACTCAGGGAAGACCCACTCTGCTGTGCCACCCTCTTCCCTTCTCCCCCCAGTCGCCCATCTCCTCCCCTTTGACTGCACATGTGGGCACCTGGCTGACACAGCCATGCAGTCTGACGCCTGCTGTTATCCCAGGGAACCTCAACACTCGTGGTATGTCCCATCCAATGCCGTGACCTCTTAATCCTTGGCCTCTTGGCCACCTTCCTGCACTGAACTTCCATCTCCCTACCCCTGAATGCACCCTGAGCCCCGTAATCCCTTAACTTCACAATTCAGACCTCTCCCTCTCGCCAACACCATGTATGCTCCCAGTTTACTGACTCGTTCCTCCCACCCCATTGCTTTTTAACCCTATCAGGATGCCCCATCCATAGTCATTCCCCTTCTCTTTACAGCACAGGCCCCAGTGCCCAGCATCTAGACCAACCTCACTCCAATATGATGCACTTCTCTGGTCCCATTTTTTTGTGTCACACGCTCAGCGTAAAACTTCTGATTCACATGGATGGAACCAGTTCTTTGCCTTTTCTGTGCCTGCCCTGGGCTACTGAATACTACTGGGGGAAACCTATGCCACTGAGGCCTCAGTGCTGAACACAACTTTCAACATAAGTTCTGGCTAAACATAAGAGAGGCCATTTTCTTTCTTTTTTTTTTTTTTTTTTTAATTTTTTTTAACGTTTATTTATTTTTGAGACAGAGAAAGACAGAGCACGAACGGGGGAGGGGCAGGGAGAGAGGGAGACACAGAATCTGAAACAGGATCCAGGCTCTGAGCTGTCAGCACAGTGCCCGACGCGGGGCTCAAACTCACGGACCGCGAGATCATGACCTGAGCCGAAGTCGGACGCTCAACCGACTGAGCCACCCAGGCGCCCCAAGAGAGGCCATTTTCTGATTGCCAGAAATTTAAGAAGAAGAAGAGGAGGAGGAGGAGGAAGAAACTTGAAGTTAAGTTGATTCACAACAGTGTGTGGCTATTAGGCCTTGAAGACTTGAGCACGATATTTACATCTGGTCAGAGCAAAGGCCCTCTGGCCAGATGCGTTGAGAGGTGAAGCCTCAGCCCTCAGGCACGTAGAGATTGGATCTGCTCCCTTTTAGGTCAGAGCTGCAGAGGGTAATGGTCCCCATAAAACAGAACCGGAATCCTCAACCCCAGCCCAAGCCAGTGCCCAGATGAGGGGAAATTAGGGCCCTAAGTCCCCAGTGTAGGATGAGAGGGTGTGGAAAATATGAGCTGAAAACCTAGCGTTAAAGTCCTTCTGGACCTAACAGAATCTACCAGGTGTCAGCAAAACCAACCATGACCCTCTCCCTCTGGAGATGCCTTCCCCATCCAGGGCATAGGGGTCTCTTGGAGAACATTTGCTGCTGAAAAGGAGCTCAAGGGGAAAAAATTCTATGTGTCTAACCAAAGAGAGCCAGAAGATAAAAGAAACGATAAGACTCAGGGCCCAGAAAGTAGAGATAATAGAGAAGTCTAAATGGGACATTAAAATAGGATTGTGCGAAAGGTTCAAACAAAAGAAAGAAAGAAAGAAAGAAAGAAAGAAAAGCTGTAAGACAAGAACAACTAATTATGAAAATGCCAGAGCTTACCAAAGATCAAAGTTTTAAAATGGCATTAACTTAGAAATTTACTACGACTAGACATAATTGAAGAGAAAAAAAATGGAAGAATTTGAGAGATGGATCTGCAGATGCTGTCCTTGTTTTTTCCCTGAGATGGAAACCAGAAAAGGGAAATTAATAAATGAGGAGAGAATGAGACACTACAGCCATAGCAGCTCATTCTTTCCTCCCCAGTGATCAAAGGATAAAACAAAGGCCCTGGAACTCAAACACACAAAGGAACAAATCCACGTTTGCTGACTCACCAGGCCAGAGAGCAAACACCACAGAGAAACCCACTGAGAGGTCTGCTGAGAGGGAGAGGCAGCAGACTCTCCAGAAGGCTCTAGAAGGGCTCATGGGGCTGATCAAGGATGCAGAACTAGCTCTCTGGATGGGACAGAACGGGTTCCTGGGTCTGTACACAGTTGGTTAAAACAAGTCCCATATTCATATGGACCAGGGAGGTCTTCACTCAGGCTTAGCACGTCAGGGTGATTCAAAGTCTATGACCAATATTCAAGTTGGATATCCGCCATAGGTTCATTTTTTACCACAATGACAATTTCAAACCTCGGCCAACCTCCGACCTCACTACTTCACCCCACACTCGGCATTTTCTATCACCTCCTGCTAAACAGACTAAAACAACCTGAGAACACTTGGAAGGAATGCCTTCTCTTTACTGACATGCCCCCATTCTCTGCCCATCTCCTTTACAGATCACGACAAAGAGGGTTGGGGTTGGGGTTGGGGTTGGGGTTGGGGTTGGGGTTTTCCTTCCTAACTAATGTCAAAGTCTCTGGCTGTGCCCTGGCTCCCACTTCTTAGGGAACTGGTGTCACTGTTCTGTTTTCTCTCTCCTATGTCTTCACTTCTCCTTCTCGACATTCCAAGAGCATTTAAACATGCTCAATGCCCTCCTGCCTTAAAAACGCCTTCCTTGGCCCACACGGCCTTCCTGGTAAGGCCGCTCTCTGCTCGTGTTGCCTTCATACCAACCGCATCGCTCCATGGCACCCACTGCTCTCCAGCACCCTCCCACTCCCCCGCACAGCTGGGTGTCAGGAACACAGCAGCATCCATCATTCTTTGTGCCATGAGTGACATGTGTGGCTGGAGATCTTGGCACCCCACAGGAAGCTCCTAACACTGCTCAAGAGAAGTCTAGCTTAGCCTGGGTAGGTACTGAGCACCCCCAGGCCCTGGGCCAGGTTCTGCCAGCCTTGTTGTTGGGTGTGGCCCTCACACTGTCTGCCTGAGCTGTGGGAAGGACAGACTGCAGTGATTTCCCGTATGAGGAGCCTACACAAAGTGTTCAGACAGGCACCCCAGAGGTGGCCAGCTATCTGTTCTGTCTGACACCCGGGCCAGAGCTCACTCAGCAGGGCTCAGGCACTGTGCTCAAGCACTCAACGTGGCCTCAGGCAACTTCTGCCTGCCTGACTCAGTGACCCAGTAATCCAGGGACAAAGTGTCACTCCAGATGGGGTGGAGGCCCATAGCCAAGGCCAGCAAGCTGCCCACATCCACCCAAAAGTGAGGAAAGGCCATCAGGAGGAGGAAATAGGCACAAGGGCAGAATGTGGGCACAAGGGGGCAGGTGAGAGACTCCAGAATGGACATGGTGACAACACATGATGTCAGAGGCCCACAGGAATGTGGGGCCCAATGGATGATCCAGGGATGGGGCTACTGAGTCAAGGGACCCTGCAGGAGGGGGGATGGGGGACGGGGAAGGCTCAGGGCTTTTGTCCCTGGGGTAGGAGGTGACCAAGCAATCCCAAAGGATGGCCAAGGTTCAGAACTTCTGATGAGGAGGGGGAAGAACAGAGGGCCCAGGAAGGAGACCCAGGGGTCAGTTAGGGTAGTAATAAAGAGACTAAGAAGGATGGCCCCTCAAAGGGCCAGATCATGTCTGTACCAAACTCTGTGGCCTGTCCTGGTCTCAGGGTCCAGCATTTCTCTCTGGGCTCTGCCAGGGCCCATCACACTAGTCCTGTCTAAGGTCATCCTCATAACTAGACTTCAACCACAGCCTCCTGGAGGGGACCCACTCACTAGACACTCATACTCATGCCACAGCATGGGCACGCCCCCACATGCACATGGGCATGGGCAGCTGAAGTCCTGAGAAGCCCCACCACTGAGGGCACCTCGTTTCTGACCCAAAGGGCTCCCAAGGAGCCTGGGAGTATGCGTCCCCAAAGTCCATGTGACTTTCTGACGGCACCGCACAGCACTATGCAATAGTGATGCCCAGTCTTCAGGCAGCTCTGGGTGGTGGCTGCCTCCCTCAGCCTATGCATCCAGCTCTGTCCCCACCCACCCCAGCCCACACTTCCAGAAAGAACAGCCTGGGACACCGTGCGTGTGGACCAAAGAGTATTGGACTCAGGGTCAGGAAACCAGAGGATTTTTGCATCAAGGGATCACTCTTATCTGTTACCCTGAGAGGTTTCACTAAACATGAAACAATCACACCACTGTGGGGCTATTTTTCGCTCAGGGGTTCTGGAAGCCCTGGGAGAGCCTCCCCAGGATGGAGGGGCCTCACCGTAACCCTGAGCCACTGTGTTTACCGTGAAAGGTGGGTTAAGAGTTGGGTAGAAAGAGTGTGCTGCAGAACATTCTAGTCAGGGGACCCAGGGAAGTCAAGCTCCAGAGGGGAAAAAATGAACCTCTTCCCTGGGGAGCTGGCTCCCTCCCTCGGCTGGCGTCCTATGAGGCCCAGCACAGAGCAGGCGCAGAGCAAGTCAGAGAGACCTGGTGGATGACAGCTCAAGAAGCAGGATTTGTTGGGGCGCCTGGGTGGCGCAGTCGGTTAAGCGTCCGACTTCAGCCAGGTCACAATCTCACAGTCCGGGAGTTCGAGCCCCGCGTCGGGCTCTGGGCTGATGGCTCAGAGCCTGGAGCCTGTTTCCGATTCTGTGTCTCCCTCTCTGTCTGCCCCTCCCCCGTTCATGCTCTGTCTCTCTCTGCCCCAAAAATAAATAAACGTTGAAAAAAAAAAATAAAAAAAAAAAAAAGAAGCAGGATTTGTGCAAAGGATCTGAACACTGGAGCCTCTTTCTCACTGTAGCACATGGCGCCCACACCTGCTTTTGGGGTTGAGGCAAAGAATAAGAGGGACATGCAGTGATTAAAGAGGTGTCCAGACTTAGAGACACCCCAAAAGATGGAGGCCGCCAGTGCCCATGTCCTTTGCCGGGCTCCCCACTGCCCTGTTAATGGCGTAGAAACTGCGCCATAAAAGAAAGGGAGATGTGGTTTCCTTCTTTTTTTTTTATAGATCGAATCTAGTAAAGATGGTATAAAACTACAGCCATGTTTACTAAGTGGGGACTTCAAAGGTCGGGACTCAGAATTTCCAGTCTGCGTAACAGCCACAGCCCAGACGTCTGGCAGCGAGTGGCAGAATTCCACAGGCAGGCGGGGGCGGTGCCTGGGTGCGGCCTGGGAGCCACAGGAGGGACCCAGAGCCAGGCAGAGCCCAGAGGGAAAGGGAGGGGGGTGGGGGCGGCGCAGGGTGGGGCCTGGGGCCTGCTTGCACCACCACACCCAACTCCAAGCAACCCGGCCTCTCCTCTGGAGGGCCAGTCCTGTGCCTCTCGGAGCGGAGGGAAGGTGGACTGGTCCTACTTCGTCTCCCTGGGGAAAGACGATCGAGAGGCGAACAAGATGGCCTGGTGGAAAGCCTGGGTAAGTGCGGAGCAAGCAGAGGTGGAAGGTTGGGTGCCTGCAGGGTGTCGGTAGACAGAAGTCAGCTCAGTCAACAATCACGCTGCCTGCCGGCCATGCACCAGACTGCACACTGAGGAGGCAAGAGAGAAGAGACTGTCCCAGCCCTAGAGGCGCTCACAGGAGAGAAGTTGTGTGTGTGTAGTGGGGGGCGGGGGGGCAGACAGATAAAGGAACCCTGAAATGCACTGAGGGGAACTGAGAAGCTGGGGAAGCCCAGAGGACAAGCCCCAGCAGGGAGGGGTCAGGCTGCTCGAAGCTACGGGTTATCATGTGTGAGTCATATGTGCATGCGTGTGGTATGTGTGCACATCCGTGTGTTTGAGGAGAATCAAGCAGATGGTTCCTTGCAGAGGGAACACACACACAAAAGCCCAGAAGGGTGGGCAGCTTGGCTTTGGAGAGAAGTGGCTCCAGAGAGGGTCCTGGGTGAGAGCGGAGAGGAATGGGGGCAGAGAGACCTAAAGAAGCAGGCAGGGCAGGTCCTAAAAGGCCTCGCATGGCAGGCCAAGGGGCTTGGGCTTTTACCTTAAGAGTAATGGGGAGCCACTGAAGACCCTTGAGATGATGAGCAACATGATCAAATTGGCTGATGTTGGAGGATCCATCAATGCCTACCCCTTAGGGCATGGGAGGGCAGGAAGTCCTCCGGCGATCAGGGGTGTTTATTCGTCAAGATTGAAGAAAGAGAAGAGAGGGCAGGAGCACCTGGCCCACAGGGGCCTTGAGTGGCTAAAATCCATGCTTTATAGAGTCATGGAGGACTGAGGTGGGGAAGACAGCACAGCCTGCCCCCAAGTCTCCTGCGTCCCAGCTGAATTAACAGATTCTTGGGAGTGTTTCACCTGGCTTTGAGTCTGAGGCCATCTCATGCAAAGGAGTTGAAAACACAAGACGGGGACAAAGAGGACAAGCAGATGACACCTGCAGGTGACATTGTGCCCAGGCACGACTCCTGCATTTCATCCCCAGGCACCCCAGGACATCAGGGCTGCTCTTTCCATTTTACAGATGAGAAAACTGAGTCTCAGAGACACTGGGTGACTTGCTCAGTCCCACAGCTAGCAGGCAGGGATCTAGCTAGAATTCAGGTCTCTCTCCACCCCCGTCCCCAAGCTGTCTGTGAGGGGCAGTGGGTAACCCAGGCTTATCCTGCTTCAGGAAATCTCTTTGCCACAAATGTCTCAACCCAGGAGTTGTTGGGTTCAGACAAACCAGGCCTGGACAGAGAGGAAGCTAGTGGCAATGGTGGAGCAGTTGTCTGGGCCCTGGCGAAGCAGCCGGGACAGGTCAAGGGGCTACAGTGGCCTCCAGTTTTGGCCTGGCCTGGCCTGGCCTGACGCAGATGTGGCAGGGAGAGCCCGGTGTTGGGTACTTTTCCACTGTCAGCTGCTGGCCTAGCCGGCCTGGCTCTGGGCCTTGCTCTCAGTGTGGCAGGAACCCCAGGTGGGTGAAGCCTCCTTTCAGGGACCTGCCAACCTGGCAGGATAATGATGACCTTCGCTGAGCACCATCGTGTGCCAGACATCCCTCTAAGCATCTCACATTCAATATCTCCCTTGAGCCTCGTCCCACCTCTACAATGTAGATGCCAGTGTCCTTACCCACAGATGAAGAAACTGAGGCACAGGAGGCTCAGCGGGTACCCAAAGTGGCCATGCTAGTAAATGCTAGAGTCTGGGTTAGACTCTGAGAAACCCATTTCCAGAGCCCAAACGGTGGACCTTGGCTGCCCCAAAACCAGTGGGGGGAACTGGTTTGGGTCAGCAAGATCGCAGGTAGACCCCACCTGGGACAGCTTGAGCTGCCAGTGAGGACCAGGCCCAGGACTGGGGTGGGGGAAGGGGTGGGGGTGGCTTGTGAAAGATCAGCTAGAAGGCGCCTGTCTGTGCCTGTCTCACTGAGATGAAGTCCTGTCTCCCAGGGCAGCCTCATGACGAGGGAGGGTAAAGGTGTGGCGGCTTCCCTGAACAGAGCTCTTACAGATAGAGTCTCAGGCAGGGTGGTCATCCTTTCGGTGAAAATGTTCCTGTCTGGACAAGCTCACTCCAGGCAGGGGGCCCAGACAGACTCTTCCTCCAACAGCGCGGTGTTTCAGATAGGAAGATCTGGAGTTCTATCCCTCCCTGCTTATATCCGGGGGTCTGATTCCAGATAATTGTACTTTTTATCCCCTAAAACCTTAGAGTGGGCAGAGAGGCTGAGGCTTCTTAATGCAGCAAAATCACCACCCCCCCCCCCCCCGGGAGCGGCTGACTAACACCCCTGCCCGAGCTGACCTCAGACCTGCTGAATGGGCTGCTCCCCAGTGACTCGGTCACTGCACATTTACTGCCAGTTTGGGGGCAGGGAGAAAGCCCCTCACGGGTGGCACCCAGAGCTCGAGCCCCCAGACACCCTGTGGGCAAGGCTTCCTTCAGTGAAGGGTTCTAGGGAAGTTCACTGTCTCGAAAAGGTGGAGTCATCAATAGTCATCATCGAAAGAGGGAAGTACACAGAACTCAACTTCTGAGTCAGATTCTGGGACCAGTGCCGACGCCACCACCTACTAGCTGTGTCACCTTGCCAAGTGCTCTGAGCCCAACTCCCTGTCCTGTAAAATGGGGCATTCATACCTACCTAGTGCAAGTATTGGAGAAGTCAAGGAGTTGTGCAGCATTGCACTTACAACACCTACAGCATCTTGCACAGAGGGCCTGGCCCAAAGGAGATGATCAAATGGCTATGGGTAGTAACAGCAGCTCAGACTCCACAAACTAGGGATACAATGTATTCATGCACACAATTGGGCAACCTCTGGGACCACACAGGCTCTTCTGGATGGACTTTGAGCAAGGAAATATTTCTTGTGCATGGTGCTAAGAAATGAGATAGGAAAATTTGTTACCAGACATTGGAAATTCAACCAAAGGGTATAGAAAGCCTTTTTACCTCTTACTCAAAAGGAATATCCTCATATATACCCCCACAGATGGCAATCTGCCCTGTATCTAATCAGGACAAGGAAGGAAGGAAGGAAGGAAGGAAGGAAGGAAGGAAGGAAAGGAAAGGAAAGGAGGGAGGGAGGGAGGAAGGAAGGATGGATGTGGTGATTAAATGGGTGGATGGATGGGTGGATGGATGAGTGGATGTGGCTGTTGAATGGGTGGAGAATGGATGAATAGATGAATGAATGAATGGGCTGGTGGGTGGGTAGGTGGGAAAGTAGATGAGTGGATGAGGGGCAGATAGAAGAAGTAGGTGTATAAGTGCACGAGAGACCAAACACAATGGGACTAAACTCCTTTCCGTTGAAGGATCTCTTGAGTCTTCTTCAGATTCCAATGTCCAATCTCCCTTCACTCCTCTACTATCCCTTTCCCGCAAACACATACTTGAAAAAGATCATTCATTTGCATCTGTGAAATTCTACAGGGCACAAATCTAAAGAGCCTTTGGGCAAGCCCTGAATTAAAGATTTGGCCCAGGTCAAGGGCCCAAGTACTTTGGTTATCTTGTTTATATCACAATTTTCAGAGCACCATGCAGCTCTTTCTAAACCTAACCTTCTATCCTCCATGAGCCTGGGGACTTGCAAAGGCCCTAAGCTGTCAGGATGCTCAGCTGGGTGCCCTGACTCTCTACCTTCTTCTAAGTACCCGCTTCTCAGAAAGGAGGCAGCTTGAGCTCAGACCATGCCTCTCTTCCCAGCCTTGTCTGCCCACTCTCCAGGTAGCGCGTTCAACTCCATGAAGCCTGTCCTCGCTTGCTTATTGTCCTTGTGGTTTGGGGTGCGTTGTCCTTTCCCACTGCCTGTCAACCATGCTGGAGGGAGCTGGGGGGGGTGTGGTAGGTGGGGCCTGCTCCCTGCCCTCAGATGGCACTAACTGGGAGAGGCCTGGCCTGATCGGAGCCCACACCCCAGGGCAGGGGCAGGGGCAGGAGAGGTTATGTGGCTCCCTCCCACAAGCTGTGGTTCTGGGTGGTGCCAGCCTATTAACCAAAGAGCGGTTCTGTGGAGGTGATCTGGCAGTCCCACAGAGCCCAGAGGAGAACCACTGACTCCTCACAACCAGGCCAGGCAGGCGTGGTCTCTCAGGGAACCCTCACTTAATAGTAGCTTCCCCACACAGCTGACTTCTGGGTGGCTGGCCTGAGTCAGAGACCCCCCAGGAGGTCTAACCCCAAGCTACACGTCATAGGATATACTGCCATTCGTGTTCCTTTGTACACACACCCTGCAAGGCCCCCCCCCCTTCTCCTCCCAAGCTCCCATCACCTCAGATAAACCTCCTCCCCAGCCTCAGGATTCTTCTCACAAAAGATCCAAGAACAGGGCTGGTGAGAAGGTTGAGGCAGGGAAACTGTAAGTCTCTTCCGAAGGCAGCCAGGTGGGCAGGAGCACGTCATGGTTAATTGCCCTTGTCATCCCGATAGAACCATTGCTGGACTCTGAAGGAGGTCCCCCCAAGCCCCTGCTGCTCCTTTCTCAGGCCAGCCCCCCATCCTAGGACCTCCTTCTGGTTCTTCCCTCCCCCCGACACCTGCTGGCAGTTTGCTCTGCCTTCCCTGCCTTCCCACTTTGAACAGGCCTGGGTTCTTTTACAGATTGAACAGGAGGGTGTTACCGTCAAGGGCAGTCCCCACTTTAACCCAGACCCCGACGCGGAGACCCTCTACAAAGCCATGAAGGGGATTGGTGAGTGGACGTCCTCCGCCTTCCCTCGGGAGCACCTGCCCGCTCTGCTCAAGACCGCTGCGCTCACGGCTCTGCAAAGGGGATGTCAGGGGACAGCCTGGGAGTCTGGGACTGACTCCCGGCACCCAGAGAAGCACACAGGCCCCCTCCCCCAGCCCTGGTCTACGTGCACCCCCACCCCCCAAGGCAGGAGAAGGGGAAGGGTGGTTGCGCCTCCCTGGGCGGGAAGAGGAGGCCATCTGCTGTGCGTGCCTACGCGTCCCTGGGTGGGCAACTTTACCCAGCTCGGTCTGAGGCTTCTCACAGAATGGCCTCAGGAACTCTGGACCTGCCTGTCACTGTAAGTTTTGGAAGGGATGAAGCTGAAGGTTCTGTAGGGCTGAACTGGGACACTCAGCTTCCCCCCTCTGCTTGGGCTGGGCACAGGGGCCTCCTTCCTTGTCTCAGGTGTGTGCATTCCTGAATCCAGCCAGGGCCTGGAACCGCCGTTTCTAGGTGAACCTTGACAGCATGCTCATGACCTCTACTTCCTGTGAGATCTCTGCCGTCATCTCCACTTCCCAAAGGAGGAAAGGGATGCTTGGGGAAATGAGGCTGCTTGCCCACAGGCTGCTGGGATGGGACTAAGATCCAGTTTGCCGGGCCCTCGGTCCTATTTCCCCCCACTGCCATTAGCACAAGAGAAGACAGGGTGGGAGGTCTCACTGTCCAAGCTCCAAAGGCCCCAGGCGACGTCCAGAGCAGACCAGATGACCAGAAGGTCCTCAGATTCTATCACCCTGACACTGGCCCCAGGCAGCACCCCAACACTGTGTGGGCAGGAGGTGGGGAAAGGACAGAAGGATTTCCGGCCTAGGTGTCTTATCGACACCATGAAATCGTCAGGTTTTGGAGCTATCTAGGAGGTGTGTGCCCACTTCTTGGCCACCAGGCAGCTTCCCTCCTTCCTGCTCAGCCCCCAGCCTCCCTGGGAGCAGTGGGGGTGCTCACACTGTGCCCCCCTGCAGGGACCAACGAGCAGGCCATCATCGATGTGCTCACGAAGAGAAGCAACGCACAGCGGCAACAGATCGCCAAGTCCTTCAAGGCGCAGTTTGGCAAGGTAAGGGTGGGACGGGAGTCCGGTTTCCTCGGGGTGGGGGTGGGCGGGCACTGCCGTGGCCAGAGACAGCCTGGGGGGGCAGCTCTGTTCTGGGTGAGGCCCTTGTCTCGAGGCCAGCTTCTAGAACCATGGGGCGGATAGGGCACGCTTACACCAAAAATATTATTAATTGCTTATCTGAAGTTAGAATTTCACTAGCCATCCTGCGTTTTATTGGGAAAAGCTACCTATGGCTCCTCACACCCCTGGCTTGGTGTCAGACATTCTACAGTCCAGCCTGCCCGCCTCCTCCTCTCCACCCCCGTCTCTCTCACCGAGCTCCTTGACATTGGCTCCACAGCCCCGTCCTTGAGCTGTTTCCCGGCCTCTGTACCTTGCTCACCCTGTTCCCACAGCCTGGAACGCCCTTCTCTTGCCCACGCACAGAGGTGCAGGCCAAGCTCTGCTCCATTCTATGGCACAGGACTCTCCCTTCATCTTGGAGCTTCTTGTGCCCCGTGCCTCCTCCCTCTGCCTCGAGGGAGCTCCAGGGAGCACACAGGCTGGACCCTTCTTCTCTCCCTTTTCCTTCCACCAGCCCGGGTCAGAGCCAGACACTGGGGCACTAGCCAAACACAGGAACAAAGGCACACATAGCCAGGGCTGGAGGAAGCCTCCACCAATGCATGTCATGAGTTGGGAAGATTTGACGCAGGAAAGTGAATGATGAAGTCTAAATATTCCAGGGGACACCAGTGTCCTTTTTAACTTTTTTTTTTTTTTAATTTCTTTCTCTTAATCTTCACAACTGGCATTATTCTCTGCATTCAGCATTAGGGGCAACTGATGTTTTAAGAGGTGGAATAAGTTACCCAAGATCCCAGAGCCTACAGGCAACAAGGTTGGGATTTAAATCCAGGTCTGACAAGGTCCTTGGTCCTTTGCTGTGTCGTGCAGATCAGCTGGGTGTGGTCTCATGGCTTCTTCTGGAGACCAGTGTCCCTAGAAGGAGACACACATGAGATAGATTCCTTAATTCAATCATGCATCTATTCAGTGCCCATGGGCTGTGACGGGATTTGATGATGAGCAATGATAAATGTGTATTTCGGCCCAGCACTGCACTGAGAGCTGAGTCAAGCCACACACATCTCTCGGCCAGTCCCCTAAGCAATGGTATAAAGCAGGAGCATCTCTGTCTCCATTTCACAGGTAAGAGTGATGATGCTCAGAGAGGCAAAGCGGTTGGCCCAAGAAACCCCAGCCAGCACCAGCGCGTGGCAGAGCCCACAGGGGAGTCCAGCCAGAGCCCCCAGGACTGGCTGGCGCCCTGCTGTCCACACTCAGGTGGGCAGGACACCCAGAACATTGTCCTTCCTTCTCTTGCATTAGGATCTCACCGAGACCTTGAAGTCGGAGCTGAGTGGCAAGTTTGAGAGGCTCATCGTGGCCCTCATGTACCCACCATACAGATACGAAGCCAAGGAGCTGCACGATGCCATGAAGGTAACTAAGCAGGTGGGGTGGGTGAGGGGCAGAAATACCTAGGAGGACTGGGTGGGGGCGCTGCCTGGGACACCTTTCCCAAGAGAGCCTGGCACTGGGAGCTCCGAGCTCCCCTTGAGCCACCTTTTGAAATGACCGGGCCGGCTGAGCCTGCAGCCTGCTGCCCAGACTGCCCCCACACCCAGACTGGCTGGCCTCTGCCGTCCCCCCACCATGAGGAAGCCAAACTCAGCACTTCTCAGGACAGCGCCAGACCAGGGTGCAAGAAATAGAGAGCTACGTCTGCGGTCTCTGCCTGGTCTCTCGGATTTCCTATTACTCCCACTGCTCCTTCCGCCCTCGCAGATGATCAAGGAGGGAATCAGGGTCTGGCTAGAAGAATCATCTCCATAGAAAGCACACTGACTGGGTGTGCGGCCCCAGCATTTGGCATCTGTTATCTCCAATCCTCCTTCGGGGCGGGGCGGGCAGCTTTTTATCCGGAGGAGAGAAGCCTTAGGCTCAGAGAGGTGGAGTGACCTGGCTGGAGACCAACCAGCATGGAGGGCGGAGCCAAAACAGAACTTTCCCATCGCCTCACCTGCCCACAGGATCCACCACTGGAGACAAACACGTGCGACTTCCTCCAGAAACACCCCCCCCCCCCAGTGAAGGCCCCCATCGGAGGGGGCAGAGCAGTGACCGGTTCTGCCTCTAGTTAAGAGGGTGTGGACAGAGCAGGAGGGCACGGGCAGAGCTCTCCAGAAGACACAGGTTTTTATCCACAGGGCTTGGGAACCAAAGAGGGCGTCATCATCGAAATCCTGGCTTCTCGGACCAAGAACCAGCTGCAGGAGATAATGAAGGCTTACGAGGAAGGTGAGGGAAGGTGCGAGGCCTGAGGTCGAGGCTCACTTGGAAATGGCCACAGGCTTTGGCAGCCTGGCAGGGGATGAGGGACAAGTGGTGCACTGAGCCACACTGGAAGAGACCCTTTCTGGGCCTTTCCACACATGGGTGCTAAGCACCTACTGTATGCCCAGTCCTGTGCCTGATGGTCTCTAAGCCCCCTGAAGCCCACGGACTGCTGGGGGAGAGGGGCACGTACCCTAAACTCTCTGCCCCTTGAGGGCATGGCAGTGCGGTGGGCCCCGGGCTCTGTCCACGCTGGATGGGGCTGGCTCCTTCCTGGCTGGACACAGGCTGGCCCTGGGGACCGTGTGGGGGCCCCATTGCAATGGGCAGTATAGCCCACAGGCCAGCTATCGTGGAGTCTGCAGGATGCAAGGCAAACGGAGGCCAGCATGTCCTCCCCGTGGTCTGCCCGGTGGGCAATGTGCCTGAAGGCTCTGGCTTTGCCAAACTCCACATGAAGCAGAGCTCAGGAGGCAGCCCCTGGAGGGGCTCTCTGGCCTGACCCACCTTTGCGATCAGAGCTGGGCTGGCAGTCTGTGTTGCTTCCCCACCAGGAGGTGGGGCCTCTGCCATTCAGGCACCTGGGGAGTATGTCCACTCCACGTGACTCGTTCTTACCAGAAGGCTTTAACTGGGGGAAGCGCGGGGAATGGGGCTGGGAGGAGGAAAGCGGGTCTGTGCCTCACGGTCCTGTCTCCCCTGCAGACTATGGGGCCAGCCTGGAGGAAGACATCCAGGCAGACACCAGCGGCTACCTGGAGAGGATCCTGGTGTGCCTCCTGCAGGTATCACAGCCCAGGCTGCTGGGAGCCCCTTGCCTGGAGGACCCCAACAGCTGGGCCCCGGGGAGCAGTTCTTGGGCAGAGCTGCTGGGGTGGGGTGGAGCGAGGGCTGAGGTACAGCCCCAGCAACCTGGGCTCATCGGGTGCCTACCTCCCTGCGTGGTTGGAGGATTCTCACACCTGCACCTCCCTGACAGCCACATGGGGGCGCCGTAGAGCTGGGAGGAAAGTGCCCTGTCCCCTAGGGGGTGCTTCACACACACAGCCCTTGCCAGGCACTCTGCTTACCTTAGCTCACTGATTCCCCCAGCTCCCTCGGAGGCAGCCCTTACTACTCTTACTTTCCAGATGAGAAAACCTGGCCCCGGACAGGGTAACTGGCCTGCTGAAGTGCGCATGGCCAGAAAGCTGTAGAGCCCTGCCTTCCCTCCTGCCCAGCTCTCCCCTCTGCCTCGGCTGCTCTGCTGGGCTAGCCTGCCTTACATCGTCACCTTTTCTGTTCCTAGGGCAGCAGGGATGACGTGAGCGGCTTTGTGGACCCAGGACTGGCCGTCCAAGATGCACAGGTGAGGCTACATACACCCGCAGCTGCTTCTGCCCTGCAGGCCTCCTGCCCCACCCTCTGCCATCTAGACTCCTGGGGCTGATGCCTAGAAGACTCACTCAGCCCCTCTGCCCACCCGGGTTCTCTTTGGCACTAAGCTAGGCCGGGACCCAGCCCCGCTCTCTGCAGACCTTTATCTCCTTGGTGTCCCAGGAGGAAAGTGAGGGTGTCGGAGACACTCAGAAAGCAAGAAGGGGAGTGACTTGGGAGGGGTCCACTGGAGCTCTGTCCTGGAACAGCCCAACCTGGGGCCTCTAGGCCTCTGAGGACCCACTGGGCACATTCAGATCGCCATAGTTCTGCCTGCTGGCAGAGTGCTTGGAGATGCCCAGAGGCAGAGCAAAGCCCCAGGGGGAGGCAGGGGAGCTGGCAGAGTGGCTTCTGGCCCGGTATCCAGAAGGGATTTTAACCGATCTGGTGGGTGGGTCGGGGCGGGGGGACCTCACCTCCTTGCTCCCCTTCACTGGCTTGTTGCGGCTGTCCCAATGCTAGGATCTGTACGCCGCGGGCGAGAAGATTCACGGGACTGACGAGATGAAATTCATCACCATCCTGTGCACACGCAGTGCCACGCACCTGATGAGAGGTACCGGGGAAGGAAGGAGGCAATGTGAGGAGGCACAGGGCGCCCCGGCCACAGGGCCTCTCCCTTCACGCTGACTATCCAGTGTGCATCCTTGTCTAGTCATGCAGCTGGGGTGAGAGCCAGGGAAAGGGACCCTTTCCCTGGTAAACAGGTGGAAGTCAGGGGCGGTACATGGGTATGCAGTCTCTGATCTGAGACGCCGGGGGTGTCGCACTGAGACCGCATATCCCTTAAGAGAGGATGTCTCTCTACAGTGTTTGAGGAATATGAGAAAATCGCCAGCAAGAGCATTGAGGACAGCATCAAGAGTGAGACCCACGGCTCCCTGGAGGAGGCCATGCTCACAGTGGGTAAGAGATGGGGCTCGGTGCTCAGACACGCGGGTGTCCACAGTGACGGGGCTCGGCAGTGGGGCAGTGCCCGGGGTGGCAATAGCAAGCAACTGGGTCCCTATGTCCACCTTCAAGGGACCACTGCTGGCCACCGCCAGGCCACACACATGTACCCTTCAGCCCAGAACACTGGAATTATTCTACCCCCCTTGTCTTCCGTGTGGCGTGTCCCACCAAGGGCTATTCTTGGTACTGCCCATGTAATCCCTGTGCTATGTGAGTGTGAGTGTGAGTGTTAGTGTGAGAAGGAGGCATGTGAGAATAAGTGAGTATGTGAATGTGTGTGTGCATTTGCAGGATTATGTCAGACCCAGGGCCTGTGCTCCCCTCCAACAGCCACACAGGGAATATTCTGGATCTGGCTGTGAAGCCCTGAAGAAAGCCACCTGTCTAGACCTGAGCCAGCAGCCTGGTCTCTTCCTTGGTTGCTCATCGAAGAAATGATGATGCATAGTTGGAGTCCAAACTGAGTGATTGATGGGCTGATGCTGGGGAGCACTGAGAACCTTCCCTAAAGCTTGACCACATCTTGGGGGCCAGAACTGAGATCACAGGGAGGGGAACCGTGGCACAGCAAAGAGCTGAGGCCCAGGGGCAGAGGGACTTTTCCTCTCCTCCCTCCCATGATGGAGCCAATGTCAGGGCCCCGGGGCTAGGACACTCACGTCTACACCAGGCTGTCCCCCTCCAGTGCTGGGCAGTCAGGGGAGCTCCACGGTGTGCCTGGGTCTTGCAGGGTGGCCCGGGGCATCTGACACTCCCCAGCAGGCTTTGACCTCTGTGATAAAAACCCATCTATGTCAGAGCATCTCAGCATACCGCCTGCTCCAATCTCAGTGAGTCAGCCCCTGCATGGAGTTTGAACGACCTCCTGGTAAATCTTCGGACAGGGAAAAGCAGGGTGTGCAGTTCCCTCCTGTGCTGGCCACTTCCTATTCTCCTTGAAGACTCCCATCATCCCCCTCGCAGATGAGGACTGGGTAAGGCAGGCAGGTCAGACAATGAAGTCATACCAGGCCATCAGCAGGCTGTTGAACACTGGCCTACCTCAGGCAAAGCCCACACTTTTTCTACTGCCCTGGGCTAGAGTGCCAACTTCCCTGACCCAGATGCCGAGTCTCTGCAGCAGCATCTATGAAAGCGAGTGTGGGGCCCACTCTCTGATGCCCTTAGTGCTCTGGGGCTGGGCCCCATCTGTCACACGGAAATTCAAATGCAGGGGCCTTACTGATAAGCGACAGGTAAAGTGGACATTCCGAGGCCAGTGGTCACTATAACCATGGCTCTTCTGTGGAGCTGAGTGGCCAGATTCTTGGCAAAGCTGGCTCTGGAGTGTAAGAGCCTAGGGACTGCCCTGGACAGAACCAGCCTCCCACGGGCCAGCCCTGTGGACCCCAGTGCATTTACACCTCATGCTTTGCCTGCTTGCTCTGTGCCTTCGGACCTGTGCCCAGTGCCCCAGGCTTCCTTCCCTGTCCTGCCCCACCCAATGCAAAGCCTCTTGTTTTTGAACGAGGCAAAGCATAAATAAATAGGCCAAGAATTGCATAATGCTGGCCCTTAAGACCCAAGGCAGGACGTAAATAAATAAACATGTACGCAATGCCACCTACAACCTCTAGTGTTAACAGAGCTTCCTTGTTTGTCAGTGAAATGCACCCGGAACCTCCACAGCTACTTTGCAGAGCGACTTTACTACGCCTTGAAGGTAACTATTCTGCCTTTTGTGCCCTTTATTGTCAGCCCTACTCGGCACCAACTACAAAGCCAAGGTGTTCAGAGCCACTACCGTCTTCAACCCTGTGTCTTCTCTTATTCCAACCTCTTGTGATCAGAATGCTGTAGTTCTCAAAGGGCAAACTGAGTCCAAGAAGGGAATCCACACCTCCTGAGGGTGAATCTGAGCAGGTGTTTTCGCAGGTGTTCATTGCACTGATCTTCTATCACAATCCTGTGAGACCTGTGTCATAGCTGCCATCCAAGAGATGGTGAAAGTAGGGCTTGTGGTCAAGGTCACACAGTTGATAAGTGGCAGAGTCTTGATTTGAACCCAAGCCAGGCCACCTGTCCTTTTTATCCCACCATGTGACCTCCTGGAGAGAGCAGGAAGTCAAGGCGCCCTTTGAATGGAAGTTCAGAGGGAGATTGTCACACGCAGCACTCAACTTTCGTGTGCATCCCAGATATGCCAATCTGGGTTTGTCTGTTGTCCAAGAGGCTGCACTAGCCATTCAAACAGACATCCAAGCCACTTGTATCAGGTGAAGTTTCCGGCACCTGGAACCAAACTGGAAGATAGACATTCAAAGTGATTCCCTGAGACTGAAGTCAGTGGCCACCTTCTCTGATCTGTGCTTGTTGGTACCACCTGAAATTAGAGTCCTAAGTTCTATGGCCAGGAAGTGAGAGAGGGCATGGGCTTCCCTTGGCCATCTGACATGAGACTAGTCAAAGATGAAAGTAAGCAGGAAGGTCCTGCTTGTGACTTGGCCAGTTGAGCCGAGCTTCATGATGTCGCTACCCTAGGAAGACGTCGTATTCCTGTAGTGGTGAGTATTCTGTGCCTAGAATCTGACGTGGCAAAGCCAACACACAGTGCACTTTGGGACATCTGGCTCCCAATAGGGGCTGATACGTGGGCCAGTGAGGGAGAAGAGATTGAGGGAATGGAGATCCTGAGCTACGAAAGTACCCCTCTCAGTGCTTCACCCGATGAAGCAGAGGCTCATTCCTGCATCTCCATCCCCCCGTAAGGCCCCCTGCACCCAAAGCACAGATGCGTCCCTCATCACAGAGATGGACCAGAAGGGCCAGCAGTGATTGTTGATTGCTGCGTCTTGTCCAGGGAGCAGGTACGCGTGATGGAACCCTGATAAGAAACATCGTTTCAAGAAGCGAAATTGACTTGAATCTTATCAAGTGTCAGTTCACGAAGATGTACGGCAAGACCCTCAGCAGCATGATTATGGTAAGCCATGAGTTCCTGATTCTACCACTAGTTGGAAACGGAGGCATTACTGGGAGGCCTGGATGCTGTGACCAAAGTCCTAAGTCACATGTGTCCATCCCTTCCCAGTGGGTGTCACACTCGAGCATTCATTGCTATGCAGTGTGTACAGGGATTGGCAAGGGGTGAGTGTGGCTAGGGCTGGGAGGGGACTTGGGCAGGTGCACACAGACCAGATCATGGAGGCCCGTGTACATCACACCCGGAGCTGGCTTTGCGTTCGAGCTATGGTCGTCCCTTTGAAAATGACACACTGAATCCTTTCAGAGGGAGGAAGCCACGTCCGAATGTCAATGACAGTATATAGTTTGGTAGGAATTGCGGCAGTAGCTTTCAAATCTAGACTTCACATCTAGTCCTAGCAGCATGATTTTAAGGAGATAAGTCAGATGGGCTCCAGCACACTACCAAACCAGATGCTGGTCAGTAAACCTTCTGGACCCGAGAAAATGCAGTGATAATCACACCGCCGTAATTTTGTAATAGCTCTTCTAGTTATTAATGCAAATGAGGTCTTGACAGCTTCATGAACAGAAGTCAAACCTCGAGAAGTATACCCCTAAGTCTCCATTGGGTCAAGTCAAGTCTCTAGTTATTCTACAAATATCTGTTGTCAGCCACTCTTTCCAAGAAACACATAGCTCACAGTATGGTAAAAAGACATTTCTACTTTAAAATGTCTCAGGATGGGCCAGCGGGCAGGTGGGGGTGAAGGACCGTGGGATTATTCTTTGTTTTGTTTTTGGCTTTCCAGCCAGTGTTGTCAAAAGACAGGAGGGCTGCCCAAAACCCAGCCCTGGCTCCTGACGTGTCACCTGCAGCAATGGCTTTCCCAGCCTCCAGTCCCAGGAGAGTGTTAGGAAAATTTTCAACCATACATGGTTTCTATTGCATCGGGGAAATGCCTCTACCTTCTCACCATCACAGTTAGATTGAGCCACGGGCAGACTTCAGAGGAACAAAAACACTGAGCGAAAATGATCACTTTGATGCATCCAGTGTGTAGACTTCATGATGGAGACTTAGCAGGCTAATTAGCGCCTGAAAAATATCATCGATGATCTAGTCCCCCGTCTAGACATACAAGAAAGCCCGCCCTCGTTAGGTTTTGCCTACTGTTGTCACTTACGAAAATTTACTTGGAATTGCCAAATATTTTCTTTTTAATATAGACCACTCTCTGTAGTTGTCATCAAAGCAAAAATGATGCCCAAATGGTGATATCAGCATTAAAAACTTCTGTATAGAAATTAATAGAAAAATTAAAAAAAAAAACCATGGATAACTTTATACCCACACATTTAAAAAGATAGACACCATGAATAGTTTTCTGAAAAAAAGCAAAATAACACAGAAACAAAAATGCTATATTACAAAAATTGTTTTGTGAATAGTAAAAGAGGAAGGAAGGAAGGAAGGAAGGAAGGAAGGAAGGAAGGAGGGAAGGAAGGGAGGAAAGGAGGGAGGGAGGGAGGGAGGGAGAAAGGAAGGAAGGAAGAAATTTTAAATGTGGTTAAAAATCTACAAGAAAATTTCATGCCCAAATGATTGCACAAGCAAAGCTGACTAAACCAATAAGGACTCGGTGATTCCCATGAGGCATAAACTGCTGTAGCGCATAGGAAAGGGGAACTGGCCCACCCCTATCACTTATATCCTCACCCTCCCCTTTTCCTCAACTGCATAAAAAGGGAGTTGGTGATATGCCCTCCCCTGTTCTCCCTGGCTCTGTGTGCAGATCCTGGACCAGCCAGACCTATCAGGACCCGCCTCATAGCTAAGGGGGACTGGTAGACCACACATATGGGGTTCAGCCATTGGCCTTGTGGGGTCTATCCTATTGGGAGACAGCTGCTGCACCCCTATGTGAGCCACCTGCTATGCAGGCAAGCCCACGTTTCCCCTGCTAGTCACTCCTCAGCACATCTTAGCAACGCTCGTATCAGCATCAACGTCAGCTGACAGATGAGCAGGAGTCTCAGGGTGGAGACAGGACTTGCCTCAGCCACAGGGTCAGTGAGTGACAGAGCTGTGGTCTGGGTTCTGTGTGGACCCAAAGCCGGGGCTCTCACCACCTCCCCCACTGCCTCTAGGTATGTGGGTATGGGTGTATGGCCCTGGGGGCCCTACTTCCAACCTCGGTTCCCTGATCTGCAGTAGGAGGTGTTGAATAAATGATGGGTCATGTCAAATAAATGAGTGGTGGGGCCTGCCCAGGTCCTGACACGGGGAAGAGTCCTGGGACAGCTGACGGGGGTAGGGGACCATCCAAATGCCTTCCTTGCTCCAGAGCAGAACTGTGTCTGTGATTCATTTTCTACATTAAGCTCCCCTGTACTCATAAGAGAATCGAAAGGAGATACAAAGAAATAGCCTGAAATGGAAAACAAGAAAACAAAAGCCTGAAATGGAAAACAAAACATAGCATGGGCCTGTGTCATGGGAACCCACAGGGGATGTGCCAGGTCTCTTCCCGAAGACCATGACTTGTAGTAATAACCGCAGCTGACAGATACCCCTGTGACTCTCTTGTCCCTCCTGTCCTCAGGGAGACACCAGTGGCGACTACAAGAATGCCCTGCTGAACCTGGTGGGCAGTGATTCCTGAAGGCTCAGAGTGGGGCAAAGGCCAAGAAGCCGGAGCCACAGGGCCTTGCCTGCTCAACCTTGGCCATGGATTGGGGGGGGGGGGGGGGGGGGGCCAACTTGCCTTTCAGTCTTCTGTCTCCCAGCTTCTAGTGCTTTCCAGCCAGCTTCTCTGCCTGGGGCTCCTCCCTCCACTGCCCCCTCCCCCAGTCAGTTCCGGGTGTGAGCACATTGCCAACCTGAGTATAATCTGGCCTGACAGACACCTTGGTGTGAAGGGGTTGTTTCTTCCTCCACACAAGGAGCTTCCCAAGCTGTGCCAGAGTCAGCTGTGCCCAGGTCGCACAGGTACACAGCCCTACCCCGTGTACTAAATCAAGATCTGCGAAGACCAGAGAATATGGAATTTGCATAAGCATCTCAGCTGATATGCCTCTCTGAAAGGCCACCAGGGAGGCCAGAGGAACCCATGTGTTTCAGAGCCCATGTATGTGAGCCGCTGAGAGAGAAACACACACATTCGGGCCCACTGGGAGGTCCCTCACATTCATTCACGAGCCTCCTCTAAAAACTCTTCACAACTTGAGGCTGTAGGTAGAATAAAAATTCCCTTGCTGTCTAACTAATAGAGAAAGCTGCAAATCGATGTCCCATCCCAGGGACGCTGTGTTCTGAGGGGCCCGGGCTTATCCAATCCTTGATCAAAGGAGCTGTTCTTTCCTCCCCTGACATGAGCAGGGAGCATCTCTCATTCCAACCAAATGGCAATGGCAGCTAAAGCTGAGATGCCTGGGTTGTGCTTTTCAGAATAATAAAGACTTGTACGTTCAAATCTAAGTGCCTTTGGATTTTTATCAGTGGCCAGACCAGGCCCAACTTAATTTGTCCGCATTCATAAAAGAAATGTGATCTTTAAAAGCTTGTCATGGGGGTGGGGGGGTGCTGAAACAAACCTGAGTACACAGGTGGGAAAGGGGACATGGCCAGGGCACTGAAAGTGTCCTCTGCACCTCCAAATCATTTTTGCTAGAATAACCTTTTGGGCACTTCTGATAAAACAGACATAGTCCTCAGGTACTTTCACAGTTGCTCTGGGATTTTTTTTCTTTTTTCCTTTTTCTTTTTAATGCATCTGTATTCTTAAAAATAATTTGGTGTCAGAATGGCTAACATTAACAACTCAGGCAACAACAGATGTTGGCGAGGATGCAGAGAAAGAGGATCTCTTTGCATTGCAAGCTGACGAAGCCACTTTGGAAAAACAGTATAGAGGTTCCTCAAAAAATTAAAAACAGAACCACCCTACGACCCAGCAATTGCACTACTACGTATTTATCCAAGGGATACAGGTATGCTGTTTCAAACGGACACATGCACCCCAATGTTTATAGCAGCACTATCAACAATGGCCAAAGGATGGAAAGATCCCAAATGTCCATCGATGGATGAATGGATAAAGAAGATGTGGGATATATCTACAATGGAGTATTACTTGGCAATCAAAAAGAATGAAGTCTTGCCATTTGCAACTACGTGGATGGAACTAGAGGGTATTATGCTAAGCAAAATCTGTCAGTCAGAGAAAGACAAATACCATATGACTTCACTCATATGAGGACTTTAAGACACAGAACAGATGAACATAAGGAAAGAGAAGCAAAAATAATATAAAAACAGGGAGGGGGACAAAACATAAGAGACTCAAATATGGAGAACAAACACAGGGTTGCTGGATGGGTTGAGGGGGAGGGGATGGGCTAAATGGGCAAGAGACATTAAGGAATCTACTCCTGAAATCATTGTTGCACTATATGCTAACTAATTTGGATGTAAATGTAAAAACTGAAATTAAAAAATAATTAAAAAAAAATAATATTTTGGGGTCTGATCGGTTTGAGTTCAGCAAAGGAGGAAAAGGAGAAGCTAGGTGCTCCCTGATTGTAGCCTTGCCATAACTCTATAATGAAAACTGTTATCTGTACCTCTCTACAGGAAATCATACGTTAATAAACTCCCTCTCAATCCTCAGATCCAAGCTTCCTTATCCTCAGAAGCTAGACCTGGTCTCTTCCTCTGTAATCAGGGAACAAGGACCTGATCTAGTAAACTGAGTCCGGGTTTGTCTCATGGCATGATTTGAGACATCATTTTCATTTGGCACAGGATTCCGTGAGCTGTCCTGTGGCTTTTCATAAATTCCTTTTCTGCTTAAACTGTCCAGAGTGGATGCTCTTGTGAGCAACTAATAAGTCTCTCTGTTCTGAAGAATCCATGCCCTTATGGCATCAGAGGATAATTACCTGTTTATGTGTGTCCCTCAAAAAGGCTAGGAGCCCCAGCAGGGCAGGAACTTGGTTTTATCCATTCCTGAACATTCCGTGCCTATCATATAGCAGGCATTTGATGAATGTTTTTGAATGAACAAAAACAAACAAGAGTACAGGCTTTGGGGACAAGAAGACCCAATTAGCCACGGGACCTGAATTAATCCTTCATCACCTCTGAGTCTAAGAAGACACCCTGGGCCTCTTAGACTCTGGGAGGAGGGAAACCTACTCACCAGCCCTAATGAAAATTGTCCTAAAAGATCTGATGGAGAAGACAGCTTCTCTCAACTCCTGTGGCACCTGCTTAGCACCAGGCCCTGCTTCAGATTTTGACCATGCAATGACGAACAAGCCCAGCAGGATCTGTCCCTGTCGGAGTCCCTTTGGAAGAGCTCAGCCCTCCCCACCCACCAACCACCAGTCCAGTGGGCCATGCAGACATGGCCAGAACCATATTGGGCTTGGCCTCTTCCGTGTTTATCCTTGACCAGGGGAAGGGTCACCTTGCTGAGGACTGAATACTTGGGCAAAATCAGGATTGTCTCGGCAGGGAGTAGAGGGGGGAACAGATTTGTGCTCAGCACCCTGTACTTTTGTTCCGTGGCCAAGCATTCCACTTGCAGCCAGGTTGGAGCTGACCAGGTAAGGCTTTGTAAGAAACGTGATGCCTGAGAAGAATCTTTTTTTTCCCCTTAAATGTGTATTTATTTTTGAGACAGTGAATGCAGGGGAAGGGCAGAGAGAGGGGGACAGAGGATCTGAAGCGGGCTCTGTGCTGGCAGCAGAGAGCCCAATGTGGGGCTCGAACTCATGAACCGTGAGATCATGACCTGGGCTGAAGTAGGACACTCAACTGACTGAGACACCCAGGTGCCCCTTGAGCAGAGTCTTGAAGGATGACTCAGGCTTATCAGGTAGACAAGATAGAGGAGGACATTCCAGGCAGAGGGAGGAATGCAAACACAGCAGGGCAGATCTGGGCTCCATCAGATTACAGGAACCGTGTGTTCAGGCCTCCCAAGGTGGGGGAGTCAAAACACTCCCAAGTTGTTTTCAGGAGTCAAGTCAGGGAGGACTCAAGCTATCAGACTGAGAAGCTCAAAGGACAATGGGAGCTTTTAAGGGATCGGGAAAGGGAGCATCTGGGATGGATTTGGGTACGATTTCTGGCAACCCCACAGATGACGAGTTCACCTGCATGAGTCTGGAGCAGGCCCAGTGCTGTGGCCGCTGCAACTACAAACAGTGATTCCCTCCAACCTCCCAGCCTAGTACCCTGTGGTCCTGAAGCTACTTCCCTAGGAGGAGACTGGCCTTGGCCACCTTCTGTTCCGGTGTGGGAAAATCTTTTACATGGTGTTGATGTAGCCCCAGGCCACTGCATCTTTGACCCTGTGGTGAGAAGCAGCGCTGACCTTCCACAGCTCCCCTTTCAGCACATTAACAGCTGAAATAGCTTGGTGGCTCTGGGCATGAGAGTGAGGGTGCAGGGACTTTCACGGCCCCATGTTGGTGTCCAAGTTTCCTCATGGTATTGGGCCAAAGTGGTCCCTGGTTCCTCCACCAGCCCCTTCCTGGCCCTTGGGCTGTGATATGGCACCTTGCCTCCAGCTTGGAGGGAACACACTGGCTGGGCCTTCTACATCACCGGTGAAGGCACTGCTCTGCCCTCCTCTCCACCTCTCCGTGTGACCACACATGACTTATAAAGCCTCCCGCTGCCGCTGGAAAGCCAATACACCACCACCTTTGCTATCTGGACCCAGCTCCGAATCCGTGCTGCAAGGCAGCGCCCAGCTGGCCTAGAAACCTGCTCGCACAGTGCCCTCTTGTGGCTGAAAGGCTAACTGTCAGCCAGGAGCTGACCCCCCCCACTGCCCAGCAGAGAAGGCTGAGGGACTGTGGAGGGGAAACCCTGGCCCTCTTCTTCATCACTATGTGGGGGACGTTCTGTGTTTTCTTGGATGCCAGCTCTAGTGGGCTGTGTGTCCTCACCGCTGAGCCGCACCCTTCTCCAATTAGGTTTCAAAACCACTTACCTATACGGACCCTCAGTGGGCCATTGCTATACTCTTTGGCCCATTTTGTTCCCTGGGGAGTGATTTGCCCAAGGCCACCTGGCTGGACACAACCAAGTTACATCTTGGGCTTCAAAACCCAAGTGCAGCTCCCACTGACTCTCTTACATGTTTCCCTTTAATTAGTTATTTTTTAAATATTAAATGTAACGTACACATCTGGTTTTTCAAACATCGGAAATAAAGCAAAGACATAAACTTAAAAGTTTAAAGGATAAAACAGAATATCTTAACCACCTTAGGGAAAGAAAATATTTCTTAGACAAGACACAGAAAGCAGAAACTACAATGCAAAAACACTGATAAATCAGACCTTATCAAAAATTTTAAACTTTGCCGATAAGAAAATAAATAGACAAGTCAAAGACTGGAGGAAGTATTCACAAAACATACCAACTAAGGGACTTCATGCCAGAATGTTTAAGAATTCCTACTTTGTTATACACCTGAAAGTTGCTAAGATAGTGGATGTTAAATGTTCTCACCACAAGAAAGAAATGGTAACTACGTGGCAAGATGCAGGTGTTAGCTAGTCCTATGTGGCAATCATTTTGCAATATATCAGGGTATCAAATCAACACATTGTTCACCTTAAACTTACACCGTGTTATATGCCAATTACATCTCAATAAAGCTGGAGGAAAAAAATTTTTCACAACTCAATAATAAAAAGCCCAATTCAAAAATGGACGAAAGACTTGAGCAAACACTTCCACAGAGGAATGTATGTAAATGGCCAACACGCACATGAAAACTTCATGCTCATTAAAAATTTCAAATAGGCCCATCTATTTGGCTGGTGAGAAAGTAAATGATGCAATGGGTTAGAAAAAAAAAATGTGGTCGTTTCTCATAAATGTAAACATATGCCTTACTGGGTGCCCGGGTGGCTCAGAAAAGGAAGTGAGCTATCAATACACATTACAGCACAGAAGAATCTCAGATACATGTTCCTGAACAAATACAGCCCAACATAAAGGAACATATAGTGCATGATTCCATTTATATGAAAACTGATCTATAGTGAAAGAAATCAGGCTAGTACTTGCCCTGAGATTTGAGGGTGGGTTGAGGGGACAGAGATGAAATGGAAAGGGCACAAAAGAACTTTATGGGGTATTGGAAATGTTTTAAACACCATAAAGGGTGGGCTACAGGCAAGTGTGAATTTGCCAAAACATATAGAATTGTAAACCTTAAGAATGGCACATGTCATTGTATGTAAAGTAGCCATCGATACAAATCTTATAGATGAAGCTGCTATGAATACTTGTATGCAGATTTTTGGGTGGACTTACATTAAAGTCTCTGAGAAATGCCCAGAAATGTGATTGCCGAATAACCCAGTAAATGCAAGTCTTTGCTCAATGGACATTTATTTAGGGTGTTTGGGGGCTTTTGCTATTGGAAATAATACTCCAATGAATATTCTTGTAAGACTTGTTACCCTGCAGTCAGGCAATAGACTCCTAAAATATAGTGCATGGATCAAAGGTCATGTGGAGTTGTAATTGAGAGGAATTTTTCCAAATTGCCCCCAAAATGACATTTGCATCATTTAAAAAAGAAAAGAAAAGAAAAGAAAAGAAAAGAAAAGAAAAGAAAAGAAACAGTTTCCTAATCCTCTCACTAACACAGTAAATTTTCACAATCTGATCACTGTCAATCTGATGGGTAAAGCATAATCTTCCTATGATGACAAACGGTTTTAAACATATGGCGCTTTTTATATATTTAAAAGCCCTTTGTATTGGTTTTTCTGTGAATTGCCAGCTCAGATCCTTCCTTTTAGTGGAGCTTAGTGAGTCAGCCATGTTTTCCTCATCATTCCTCCCCCATTCCTGGAAGGGAATACCACATTTGTCTGCCCATTTATCAGCTGATGGACATTAAGATTGTGTCTACTTCGAGGCTGTTATAAATAAAACTGCTACAAATATATGATGAAAGATTTTGCATGTACATACATTTTCAAACTATTGGGTATATATACTAGGAGTAGAATTGCTTGGTCATAACTTTTGATAGTTTGACTCTGATGTACCTAGGTGGTGTGGATCTCTTTGGGTCTATCCTACATGGAGTACAAGGGGTGTTGATTAACATTTTTCATCAAATTTGAAAACCTAATGGCAATTATTTCTTCAAATATTTGCTCTGCCTTTTTTTTAAATCTATCTCTCTTCTCCTTCTAGGACTCCCATTATGCATATGTTGGTATGTTTGACGATGTACCACAGGTCTCTGAGGTTCATTTTTCTTTTTTCTGTTCCTCAGAATGTATAATCTCAATTGACCTTTCTTCAAGTGACTAACCTTCGCTAAATTCTCTCCTCTTCATGTTTAAATCTGTCTTGAGACCATTTAGTGAATTTTTCATTTCTAATTGTACTTTGCAACTCCAGAATTTCTATTTGGCTCTTTTCTATAATTTCTATAGAAAAGTTTATTATATTCTCTGTTTGGTGAGATATCACCATACTTTCTTTTAGTTCTTTAGACACGGTTTCTTTTAGTTCTTTAAAGATGTTTATAACAGTTGGTCAAAAAGTCTTTAACAATAATTCCAATGTCAGAGCTTTCCCAGTGGTAGTTTCTAAAGACTACTTTTTTTTTTTTTTTTTTCTGTGAATAGACCATTAGTTTCTGGGGTTTTTTTTTTTTTTTTTTTTTTTTTGCATCTCTCATAATTTTTTCTTGAAAATTAGACATTTTAAATTATATAATGTGGCCAGTCTGGAAATCAAAACTCTTCCAGGGTTCTTCTTGTTGTTCTGCTGGTGTCTTTTCTGTTTGTTTGTTTGTTTGTTTCGTGATTTTGCTGGACTAATTATCTAAATTCTATATTCTTTCTCACACGTGGCTACTGATGTCTCTCACTGGTTAATTTAATGGTCACCTAATGACTGGACAGAGATTTCCTCTAGTACCTGAACCACTAAGACTCCCTACTTTTGCTATGAAACTGTGTGTGTGTGTGTGTGTGTGTGTGTGTGTGTGTTGAGGTGTGTCTTCAACACACCAGTAAGCAACTTCCAACTCTCAGTCTTTATTCCCTGCCTTCTCAGAGCCTCAAGGTCAATAATAGGTTAAGACTTACACAGGATTTTCTTGGGTATATGTACAAACCAGCACACACATGTGGCCTTCTAGAATTCCAGGAACATGCCAGAGCTTTTCCAAGTCCCTATGGACATTTCATTCTCCAGTTTTGCCTTTTTAGTGCTTTGATCAGCCCCCTGTTAGCCCCAACTGGTATTGCTACCCCAAGCTGCTGATTGTTTTTGACAAATGCCCTCAGGATAGGGCTGTTTGCGCAGAGTAAGCACTGATCCATGTCAAATAAAGATAATCCCTGAGAAGGGAGCTTTTCCAGGGAGCTGTCAGATCAAATAGTGACAATTCTCTGGGAATGGGGTTTTTTGGAAAGCTCCAAACCCATTCTGTCCTCTCCAGTGGCTGCCAGGCTGCTGGCTCTCCTTACCACGGCTGTGAGAATTTTGGTTTTCAAATGCACCATGGCCCTTGAAAGGAGGATGGGAGTAAGGCAAGTTAAAACACCACAAAACTTGCTATTCTTACCACAATTCATCCATTTTTCTTCAATTATACCCAGATTGTTGAAAGCCTTTGGTTAATTTCCAGAGCTCTGAAAAAGTTGACTTGGACAACTTTCACTAGTGTTCTCATTGCTTTTATGAAGATGTATATTTTCAGAGGTCATTATTCTGCCACTCTGGAAGTGCTTTTCTTGGTCTGAGATTTTGTGTGATTGTTCTTTTTGGAGTTTTGTAGGGGTTTTTACCTGGTTTTTGAAGGGATGGTTTTTCACTGGAATTTTTTTTCTTTGAAGTCAAACATTCATTTCTTAGCATCTGTTTCAGTGTTGACGACTCTATATCAATTTTCCTTTCAGCCAATAAATTTAAGTCTTCTTTTATTTCAGGAAAGTTGCTTTGAGTTTTAACCCTAAAATTTTTTTTATATTCCATAGTTCAGGTTTCCCTAACCAAGAAGCAGAATGTCCTCCTCTGTTTGAATGGTCTCTGTCTTCTACTGAAGGATGCCTGTGTACCGCTTGCAATTCAAAAGAGGGCATCTTGTAGAGACTTCTCTGTACCCAAGACAAAATTTAGAGACCTATCCGTGTTTCCAAACCAATGATAATTATAATAGTAATCATTAACATAAGGTAAGCACCTTATACTTCAAAATCTGATGCCATTTAATGACAACTCTCTTGTGAGATAGGTATTCATTTTACATTTGAAGATACAGCGAGTGGCTCAGAGCACTTAGATAACTAGCCCTCTGCCCTCCCCTTGCCCGTGAAGTGCCAGAAGCAGGATTTGTACTAAGGAACATCCAACTCCAAAGTCCATGTGCTTCGACAAGATGGCTTAGTGATACTTACATCTGCCTCGACCAGGGCACCACCGATTGATCTGGGAACACTTGCTGGCTAATCATCCCTAAGATGAGAGACACTAGGAACAAGGTGAGGGCCAGGTTTATTCATCTTATTTAACAGGGCCCCTCTCAGAGCTTAGAATGGCTCAGTGCAAAGATAGCAAATGATGTGACATACAATGCCATTTCTCACCCTCTGGCAGGCATGGAGGGCTTTGCTAATTGAACATGGCATTCTTCCCCTCTGTGCTCAGTTAGGTCAGAATCTTCTAGACCCAGTTTTTAGAGCAGCCACTACCGATCTATTGGAGCTGACATGCAAGTTGAAAGTTATTTGCTGTCACTTATCTAAATAGTTCATTAAATGAAGAGGCCGAATGAACACTGAAGGAGGAGGCAATGTAGTGGAACAAGTGAAGTTCTCATAAAATGAGGAGGCTGAGTCCATGGGATCAATGTAGTCCACCAGAAATTTCTGGGGGAAAAAAATCCTCAATAGTCCTAGAATCTGGGAGCTGAGTATGAATCTCAGAAAAATCCAGAAACTTCTGGTTATGGCCTGTGGCCCAGTCATGTAACCCTTATCTAATAGCACTTTTATATGAGTGCAACCAATTAAACCTATTTGGGGTCTGCTTTCTATGTTGTTAAAACCCTCACGTCTGATTTTCTAACGGTCTCTGCTTCAACATTTGTTGCCAATAACTAATGCGCACAGCCTCAAACAAATGGCTCTCTGGTGAGTGGGCTTTGAAAATACCCAGGACCTCCAAGACTACGTGGGATCGAGGTAATGAAATACCTTTAACCACCAAAAGCCTGGGATTGTCCTGAGAGGCCCAGGCCCAGGGAACAAGAAGAGCCTGTCCCCTCAAGCTTTGGTTCCAATACCTACAGCTGCTGTGAAGATGAGAAGAGCAGCCAAGGCCCCTGATGGGAGGGTCAGAGGTTGGCCCTGCAGACCTCAGGGAGCCTTCAACCATGAAAGACGAATGGCCGGGGGCTGTGGAAGGCAGTGAGGGATGAGAAATGATGCAGCCCTTAGCCCTAATTGGATTCCGGGTTTCCGTAGAATGTGCTATCACTGCTTACAAATGTGACCCAGCCACCGAATTGAGTTATCAACGAAGCAGATTCCTGAGTCACGGATCATCCTGTCCTCCGGAACATGATTAAAGACTGAACACTGCTCAGGAAGATTGCAGCTGTGGGCTTGGAGGAATGTCTTTTTCTACTAAAGCATGAGAAAAAAAAAAAAAAAAGAGGCCAGCAAATATAATCTTAGACCTGGCTATGTTCCTCACTAATCCCCAAAGCTTGTATGTGTGTGTGCACGCGTGTGTGTATGCACACATGTGCACAGGTACACAGGTGCAAGCAGGATCGTATAATTGGGGGAGAGGAAATGAAAGTTGATTCCCTCTACACCTTCCCCCCAGCAGGTGTATAAATAGCGTCCTTTGAGTATAAGTAAGTGGGAAGGAGCCCATCTCCACACCTCAGCATTCATGCCATCAATGAGCAAACTTCAGTAGAGTGCCAACCACGTGCAAGGTTCTGAGCTCTGACATCACGTCCCAAACCAGGTGATGAAAGAGAGGGAAGCAATCACTCATGGAGGGCTTACCATGTGCCAGGCACATGCTAGTTTCACATTACGTTGTTAGTACACTGTGTCTGTGCCACACACACCCCTCGTTCCCACATTCCGTGAAATTACATCATTAGTAATGCATTCCTTGGGGTCCCTATAAGTTCGCTGGGAGGGAAGATAACCATGGCAGTGGAAAGAGTACTAGGGGACTCCTGGGGAGACTACTCCAGGTCAGCTGTGTGACCTTAGGCAAATCACTCACCCCCTCTGTACCTGTTTTCTCCATCCTAGAATTCTCCAAGTTCTCCTTTACAATCTGACTTCTCCTCAGTCACATGTTGCAAAGGGTGGGCCTCACTCCTGAGCCCACTGGAGCAGAGCCAGGAAAAGTCAAGGGTAATGGGAAAGGGGACAGGACACTGGACTCTGAGTTATTCCTTTGAAGGCTGAGCCTGACGGCCTGAAGCCCTTCACCATCTCCACACCCTAGTGCCATAGGTTCTGTCCTGGCTCAGACCCTGTCCCAGTGGGTAGACATACTGAGGAGGGCTAAGCGAGAGGGAAAGCCCACTAGCCCTGCTATGACCAGCAGGTGGCCATGGGTGAGTAACTTCACTTCTCTGAGCCTCAGCTTCCTCCTCCCCACTCCTCAGCAGAGACCACTCCTCCTTTCCTTTTCTGAACTCTAACCTAACCCTACCACCATTATTTTCTCTCCATCTCTTGGCTTTTCTCTTCAGGAAGTACTACATTTTGCACTTGCCTGATTATTAGGGGAGGGGATGTCTGTCTCCCCCTGGAATGTGAGCCTCATCAGAGAGATACTTTGTCATTCATGTTTAATGTCCCATGCCCACCACAAGGAAGCTCAACGTGTGTTTCCAACACCAGCAATAATATAACAGCAGTAAGAGCTGAAATAGTTTCGCCCTCTCCCATCCTGACCCCATACCTGGACTTCACTGTCAGAAGAGAAATAATTCCTGGCTTGGACCCACCCTTGCTGGGAAGGGCACCAGGCCATGGCCATCCTGTGACCCTAGATTTTGGCCTGTGGCTCTTGCACCAGCCTGGCTTTTCTCCTGGACTGAGTAATGGCAGCCTAGATATGTTCCCAGAGAGAGCCCCATCTTCTCGGGCATGGCCCTCCTCCCAAACCCTGACTTGGCCGGCCCAGAGCAAACATGAGCAGAAGCTTTCAGGCCCACCTCAGCTGCCCACCTGGGTTTCATGAAGCACCTGCTGATGGTGCCTGCTCTTTTCAAGCCCCACAGTGGGATGCTGGGAAAGTTTCAACTGGCCTTTCTTTTCCCTTCACCCGAGAAATATCTCAGTCTCCTTCACTCCCATCAGCATGGAGAGCATTTGTCAGGCCAACCTGGAGGCTTCAGGCCTTAGCAATTCAGGAGTTGCAACAGGGGAGATAAAGAACCCAGGAATGTCTCCACTCCAAGAAAAGGGGTGTGACCCTCATTCTCTATAAATCCAGCACCTTATCCCTTCTCTCCCCTTCCATTTGCCGATAGACAAAGGCAGTTCCCAGGGCGCCTGGGTGGCTCAGTCAGTTAGGCGTCCAACTTCAACTCCGGTCATGATCTCACAGTTGGTGAGTTCAAGCCCCGCATCGGGCTCTGTGCTGACAGCTCGGAGCCTGGAGCCTGCTTTGGATTCTGTGTCTCCCTCTCTCTCCGCCTCTCTCTCACTCACACTCTGTCTGTCTCTCTCAAAAATAAACATTAAAAAATTAAAAACAAAAAAAAAGACAAAGGCATTTCCAGTGCAAGTACCCCCATTCCTTCTGCACGGCGGGTTTCCTCATGGTCTCGGTGTAAGGACAGTACACAGAAATATCCCTTTTAAGTACACTCAACCACCCATATTTGAGAAAAAGAGTAAATAAGGGGCAGCGACCAACAAATCAGAACCTCATGGCCATTCTTGTCCTAGAGGTTTTAGAGGTAGAAGGACTTTAGAGCATTTGAGACTCAGAGTGGGCAGTAAGTTGACTGAAGTCACACAGCCAGAAGGCAACCAGGATTTCACCTGCTGGTCCCCCAGATGTCTTTCCTGCTGTGCCCTGCTCACCAGCCAGTTGCTGCAGGTTCCGTGGGATCCGTCCTGCTGAAGGTGCGTTACGCAACCTGATCGTGGTGGCACAAAGCTCTGCCTCTGGTGCGGTGAGCGTCCCGGCCGAGGCTTCCGTCAGCGGACCAGGCCCTCACCACCCTCCCGAGAACACTGTGCAGGGCTGCTTCATTCATTGTGAGCCGAGAATGCGAGCCTTCGAGACTTTTCCAGGGCTTGTAAAAATGTTTCAGGCGTGGGGAACTATTGGGACCTCTGAAATACTCAAATAAAACTGCAAAAAATGTCTCATTAATGAAAGGTCTTACGATATGCAGCATTATGTCACCTGGTGAACGTGTTTTAGAGTAGTTCAATACTGGGTCCCCTGGCTGGCACAGTTGGAAGAACATACAACTCTCAGCCTCAGGGTGGTGAGTTCAAGCCCCATGTTGGGCATGGAGCCTACTGAAAAATATATGTGTACTATATATATAGTAGTTATATATAACTTATATCATTATATATACACTGCATTTAATGATGTTGGATGTGGTGGTTTTGGGGGGGGTCTCCCAAAGACAGTGTGTAGTGGCCAGTGACTTTCTTAAAGTGGCCCTAACCCACTCCTTTGCTCTCAGGTCAGCCACCAGTCCGCTGTCCTCTCCAAGGGGGACACTCCTCCTTTTCTGGGACATTCCTTGATACCAAAAGTGGCTAAGTCAGCCCCGTTTCAGGAGTCAGGGAAAGAGGCCGATGGTGGCCCCACAGAGATGAGCCACACCCTCCCAGCCCCCCGCTTTGGACCACCGTGCAGGCACACAGATAGCAAGGGCCCTTTACTGAGCTGCTCTGTGCCAGGCCCTGAACCAGACTCCCCACACTCGCTCATCTTCCAGCAACACTGTGTGCCGCCCGGAGGACGCGCGGGCTCAGTGTGATCACACACTCACACGGGCCACGCTTGGAGCGAGTGAGCAGCGCTTAGCTCTTGATTCACAGCTTTGCCCAGAGCCCAAGTCCAGGCTCTTCCTACAATATGTCTTTAAAAGGGCCCTTGGGGTTTTCCATTCCTTTGTTCCTTCATCTCCTGTTTTTCTGAAGGCATCACTGAAATCGAAGCTTGTAGATTTAAAATGGAATAATAATAATAATAACAAAAATAAGGCAGAAGCAAAAGGAGAGGTGGGACATTAATAAGTGACAGAGTGGAAGACAGAAGGTTCACGAAGTGTGGAGAGAAAGAATTGGGGGGCAGGGTCTGCAGTGCCAAATATATTGCTAAGGATCCCAGGAGAGGCAGGAGAAGCTCTTTTCACTCAACAGGCCTGACAGTGGCTGCGAACAGACAGGGTTTTAACACTTCACTCAAAGTGGTAAAATCCAGTTTGGGTATGACTTTGACAAGACATACAAGTGTACTGTGATGTCCGAAGCAACCACTAGGAAATCCATACAAAGAGATACACTCTTAAGCATGATAAATAAATCAAGATGAAATCCTAAACAGTGTTCAAGTAACCCACAAGAAGACCCAAAAAAGGAGCAACAGAGGAACAAGAATCACACTAAACAAACATAAAGCAAATAATAAAATGGCAGATTTAAGCCCTAATGTATCAATAATTGCCCTACTATCGATGGTCTAACTGCGCCGAGCAGGACAGAGCCTGGCAGGGTGGATTTAAACAACAATTCTAAGGCGCCTGGGTGGCGCAGTCGGTTGAGCGTCCGACTTCAGCCAGGTCACGATCTCGCAGTCCGTGAGTTCGAGCCCCTCGTCGGGCTCTGGGCTGATGGCTCAGAGCCTGGAGCCTGTTTCCGATTCTGTGTCTCCCTCTCTCTCTGCCCCTCCCCCATTCATGCTCTGTCTCTCTCTGTCCCAAAAATAAATAAACGTTGAAAAAAAAAATTAAAAAAAATAATAATAAACAACAATTCTATGATGCTTACAAAAAGTCTCACTTCAACTTCCGTGACAGAGATAGACCGCAAATAAAATGATGGGAAAAAATACACAATGCACACATGAACCTTAAAAATTAGTTGCAGCTATATTAATATCTTTATCAATATTAATAAAGAAATTACCAGAAACAAAGAGGAGCATTACAAAATGATAAAAGGATTCATTCAGGGGGAAGACATAATGACCCTATATGTATACACACCAAACAACAAATCCTTCAAAAAAAATGAAGGAAAAACTGATGAAGCTCGAAGGAAAAGCACACAAATCCAAAATTGTATTTGGGGACTTCAACATCTGTCTCAGAAACCCATAGAACTGCTACCCAGAAAATCAGCAAGGATGTAGAAGGTCAGAACTCCACAACCAACCAAAAGAATTTAATTGTTGCCCTTCGTAGAACAATCCATCCAACAATAGAAAAATATAATTTTTCATGTGTCCCTGGACTGTTTGCCAAGATAGACCATATCCTGGGCCATATAAAACAAACCTCAACAAATTTCAAGGAATTAAAATCTTAGAGCGTATTCTCTTAACTGCAATGGACTCAAACAAGAAATCAAAAACAAAGACAACAGGAAAATCTTTAAACACTTGGCGATTGGACAACACACTTCTAAATAATCCATAAGTGAAAGAGGAAGCCTCTAAAGAAATTTTTTAAATATACAGAACTGAAAGAAAATTAAAATACAGTATATCAAAATATCAAAAAACATAGATTACAACATGTCTTAAACAGTAAAGAGAGGGAAATGTATAGCACTAAACTTTATTACAAATGAAGAAAGTTTTCAAATCAACATAAGTCCCCACCTCATGAACATAGAAGAGAAAAATAAAGCCACAGTAAGCAGAAAGAAGGAAATAAAAATGATACAGGAGATGTCACTACAGATCCTTCAGCCCCTTAAAAGACATAAAAGAATGATATAAACAACTTATGACATTCATAGATTTGAAACTTAGAACAAATAGACCAATTCCTCAAAAATCAGAAACTTCAAAAACCAAGCCAACTTGTTAAGAAACAATCTGACTAGCCCTATAACAACTAAAGACATTTTATTAATAATTAAAAGCTCCAGTAAAATAAATCTCCAGGCCGAGACAGTTTCCTTTGAGTGTTCTATCAAACATTTAAGGAAGAATTAACACCGATTTTACACAAGCTTTTCCAAGAAAGAGAAGAAGAGAGAACACTTCCTAACTCGTCTTGTGAGGCCTGTATTACCCAGATACAAACCAAAGACAGAAAAAGAAACAACACATGAATATCTCTTATGAACTTACACCCAAAAGTCCTCCACAAAGTGTCAGCAAATCCAACCGAGCCATGTGAAAAAGAATTAGACACCACAGCCAGGTAGGATTTATTCTAGGTATGCCAAGCAAGTTCAGCATTTGAAAATCCATCGAGGATATCGACAACATCAGCAGGCTTAAGAAGAAAAACCCTATGACCCTACAAATTGATACAGAAACAGCATTTGGCAAAATCCAACACCTGTTCATAATAAAAGCTCTCAGGAAGTTAGGAATAATAAAAGGGGTACTACCTCGAATTGACCAAGATCATCTACAAAAAAAGCTACAACTAACATCATATTTAATGGCCCAATGGAATATTTTCCTCTAAGACTGGGAACAAAACAAAGATGTCCACTCTCAGCACTGTATTCAAGGCAGAACTAGAAATGTTATGACTGCAACAACTCGGGAAAGAAAAGAAATACACATTGGTAAGAGGAAATAAAACTGTTTCTATTGCAGATTACATGATTGTCTATGCAGAAAATACCAAAGAACCTAAAAAACAAATAAAAACAAACAAAGAACTTCCCAGAACTAATTTAAAAATTTGGCAAGGTTATAGGATACAGGATCAACAAAAAACCAATCTCAAAACTCAACAATAAAAATACAACTCAATTAAAAGTGACCAAAGATTTGGACAGAAGAGAAGGCATACAGATGGCAAATCAGTACACGAGAAGATACTCAATGTCATTGGTCATTAGGGAAAAGCAAGTTAAAACCATGCGGTTTTCATGTCTAAAATTTAAAAATCTGACATTATGGGGCACCTGAGGGGCTCAGTCGTTAAGCATCTAACTCTTGATTTCGGCTCAGGTTATGATCTCTCGGTTTGTGGGACTGAGCCCCGCGATGGGCTCTTTACTGCCAGTACGGCGCCTGCTTGGGATTTTCTCTCTCTCTCTCTACTCTGCCCCTCCCCCTCCTCTCAAAATAAATAAATAAACATTTAAAAAAGTAAAAATCTGACGTGGTTGCTGGTAAGCATGTAGGGCAACTGGGGCTCTCCTACGTTTAACACAGGAGTTTAACAACTAACGTAGGAATGCAAAATGGTACGGCCATTCTGGAAAATGGTTTGTCAGTTTCTTATAGATTTCAACATATACTTCCATATACCCAGAAATTCCCTTCCTCGGTATTCACCATAGAGAAATAAAATTTTCTTTCATTCAAACCCTGTATACCGATGATTAGAGAAGACGATTATGGATGATCCATAATTGCCTAAAGCTGGAAACCCCCCTGCCGAGTGTCCTTCAGCAGAGAAGTGGATAAGCTGAACCACATCTACACATGCAATTCTACCCGGTTAAAAAGGAACAAAAAATTGATACATGTTATGACATGGATGAATTTCAAAGGCATTATGAAAGAAGCCAGTCTCAAAAAGTTACATACTGTATACTTTCATTTATATGACAGTCTAAAAAGGGCAAAACTGGGGTGCCTGGGTGGCTCTGTCAGTTGAGCAACTGACTCTTGATTTCGGTTAAGGTCATGATCTCACAGTTCACGAGCTCCAGCCCCATGTCAGGATCTGCATTGACAGCACAGAGCCTGCTTAAGATTCTCTCTCCCTCTCTCTCTGCCTTCCCCTGCACTCCCCCCCACTCAAAAAAAAAAAATTAAAAAAATAAAAATAAAGGGGCACCTGGGTAGCTCGGTTAAGCATCCGACTTCGGCTCAGGTGATGATCTCACAGGCTTGTGAGTTCAAGCCCTGCATCGGGCTCTGTGCTGACGGCTCAGAGCCTGGAGCCTGCTTTGGATCACGTGTCTCCCTCTCTCTCTGCCCCTCTCCCATTCATGCTCTGTCTCTCTCTCCTTCAAAAATAAGTAAACATTAAAAAAAATTTTTTTTAATAAAAATAAAAAAGGCAAAACTATAGGGACAGGAAGTAGATCAAGAGTTTCACAGGGGAGGTTCTGCAGACAAAAAGGCAGCATAAGGGAGCTCTGGGTAATCAAAGTGTTCAACATCCTGATGGTGGTGCTTTAAATCTCATAGAACTATAACCATCCCAAAAGTGAATTTGACTGTAACTAAAACAAACTTAAATAAATAAATAAATAAATAAATAAATAAATGGTTAATCATGTGCCTTCTGATGCCACCCGATGCAAAATCCATAGCAATATCCATGAAGGAAAAGAAAGTTAAATAGACACCTATCACATGATTTTATCATTTCGTTCCTAGGTATTTTCCCAAGAGAGATGAAACTACATGTCCACATAACTGGAACAATTCAACATTTATCAAGAGCATTCGCCTTATTCAGAGCGTTCTCAATTTTAAAATTGTGTTATATCCATACGCTGGAACACTACTGAGCCATAAAAAAAAAAAAAAAAAAATACGTGCAACAACATGGAATGAATCTCAAAATAATCGTGCTTACTTAAAAGACAAAAAGACCAGAAAAACAGGCATGCATATGGTATGATTCCATTTATAAATGTCTTTGAACTTCTAAAAACAATCCCTGACGATAGGGATGGGAAAGGGGGGAGAAATGGATTACAGATGGGCACAAGGACACTTTGGGGGACAATGTTCATTTTCGTGATTGTGGCAATGGTTTTATGGGTGTATGCTAACATTCATCAGATTAAATATGTGCCATTTATTTTATATCAATTTTATACCCCCATGAGCTGTTTAAATTTAACAACGAAAGGTAAATGTGTACCGAATGGGAGTTGAGCTATGAAATTTCATTTAAAATATGAAGTCTGGTAGGTAGAATAATGGCACCAAGTTGGTGTCAGAGAACCAGAGATTTAGGGTTGATATTGGAAAATTGGAGAATTGATTGGTGTTGGAAAAGACACCACACATTGGATGCCAGAAGCAGTGTCAGAAAGAACATCACAGCGGCAAAGGGAAATTAGGGTAGCAGATGGAATTAGGTTGCTAATGAACTGACTTTAAAACAGAAAGAGCATCCTGGGTTGTCCAGGTGGGTCCAGTGTAATCCTGACGGTCTTTGAATGGGGAAGATGGAGGCAAAAGAGGAGGTCAGAGTGATGCCAGGTCAGAAGGACCCCACTCACTACTGCCAGTGGTGGACATGGAGGGAGAAACCGACAAACCAAGGAAGCAGGCAGCCTCCCAAAGCTGGCAAAAACCAGATTCTCCACCTAGACCCTCCAGAAGGAACACAGCCCTGTAGACACCTTGACTTTAGCCCAGGGAGACCCATTGGATTTCTGACCTCCAGAACTGCAAGATTTATAAAGTTGTAAGCCACTATGTTCGCAGTAATTTGTTATAGCAGCCATAGGAAAATAATGCTAGAAGCGGAATTGCTGATTCTCATTTCATCTTATACACGATGGGGTGTTTGCTATGCCGTGATTAGCGCCGTAGTAGTCTGAAAGCAAATACAACTGGTTGAAGCTAATAATGAAATGTTCAGGCTCATGCAGTTGTGAAGGTCAAGAGGTGAATGAGGCTCCAGGACAGATGGACTACCAGTCTTTGTCATCATTGAAACTCATCTCTCTCTCAGTAGCTCCCTCTCTCACTGCTGTTGGCCTCTGGATTGGTCCTCTCAGGCAGGATCTCTGTACACAGTGGTCCAGAGGGACACTACCAGCAAGAATGTTCCATTTGCCTGCTGGAGGTAATCCCAGAGAAGATTTTAGTAATGAAAGTAAGAGGGAGGATTCTTTTCTTCTAATTAACTTTTTTTTTTTTAATTTTATTTTTCAACGTTTATTTATTTTTGGGACAGAGAGAGACAGAACATGAACGGGGGAGGGGCAGAGAGAGAGGGAGACACAGAATCGGAAACAGGCTCCAGGCTCTGAGCCATCAGCCCAGAGCCTGACGCGGGGCTCGAACTCACGGACCCCGCGAGATTGTGACCTGGCTGAAGTCGGACGCTTAACCAACTGCGCCACCCAGGCGCCCCTTAATTAACTTTTTTAATTCCAATGTAATTAACGTACACAGGTATATTATTTTCAGATGTACAATATAGTGATTCAACGATTTCATACATTACTCAGTGCTCCTCACAAATGTCCTCTTAATCCCTTTTACCTCTTTCACCCACAGCCCCACCCACCTCCCGTCTGGTAACCATCAATTTGTTCTCTGTAGTTAAGAGTCTGTTTCTCGGTTTGTCTCTCTTTTTTTCTTCGTTTGTTTTGTTTCTTAAATTCCACAAATTAGTGAAATCATATGGTATTTGTCTTTCTCTGATTGACTTATTTCATTTAACATTATACATTCTGGATTCTTAATGGCCTGCATTGGGAAACATGCCCAGGGTTCAAGCAGTTGCCACCCATGGCTGCGGGGGCGGGGCGGGGGGGATGGGCGGTGGTGTGCACTTGATGGGCCAATGGGGAGTGTGTTCCCACGCACCCCGGGAAAGAAAGGAAGAGTCCTTCCCAAAAGAAAGTGGGGTGGTAAATATGGGAACAGGCCAAAACCGCTTGCCACGGTCCGTTACCCTAACTGAGGTTGACAAAATACAGAATTAAGGTATAATTACACAGTGTAAAGTTATTAGGCTAATGGAAGAACTAAAAATAATTGTGAGGAAACTTGGGATAATGAAGGGAGGAAAAAAAGGCATATACAGGGAGCAATTTCTCATGTTCAACTATAAGGGATCCATAAACTTTCTACAGATAATAAGTCAGGAACTAAGAGTACATATGCATGCTATTGAGAGTTATGGAGGTACCCACCAGAAGTACTAAAAATGGAAATGTTTAAAAGAAGTTTACTGGAGAGTGAGGGTGGAATCTGCTTCCCCTAGTCATAAACCCTTCCCTCCTGTTTGATTTGTTCCTATTTGTATGTATCACGTCAATGACCAGACACACTGTGATAGTGAAATATTTTTAAATATTTGGACCAACAACGTGAGCTTTGAAAAGGATTTGATCAATATCAAGTATGGTGACTCCATTTGAGATGAAACTTTAAGATCATAAGGAAAAAATATATAATTTGGACTTATCTTTATTAATATTTGAGTTATGCCTTTTAAGAGGGGAAACTACTTAATTTCGTATCTACTAGGCTGAACCTCTAGGAGTTTGATCTGTCGTATCACAGGTCAATAAAAAAATATGTTCCAAGTCTGGAGGGGGGTGTGAAACCTTCCCCTACTTTAATTTTTAAAAACCTATCACAAATGGATGAGTAAATGGACTGCTTATCCACACCTTCTCTCCAGGAGATAGGAAGATGTCTCTGTTCTCACAAGATTTGTCCCTCCCCATTTATCTGCTTCCCAGGCCATGTGGCTCATCTGCCTCCAGTGTCTGTCCAGAACACTGACTGTGCTTGTACATTTCTCAGTCCCCACTGGCTCTGGCCCTAGGGGATGGCCGGAAGCCACCTGAGCAGCTGGCCAGGCTCCCAACAGCCTTTGCTTCTCTGGGGCCTGACCTGGCGCTCAGACTCTTAGCCTAGACCCCCACCTCCACTTGCCCAGAATCCAGGTCTGGCTTCCTTGAACCCGAATTTCCTATTGACTCACAGGTCACAGCTCCCTGAAGCCCCAAGCTCATTTAAGTCACAAAGGTTATCTGCATTCCTTCTTCATCAACTCCAAGCTTCCAGATGGTCTTGAGTATCTGCAGTGACCAGAACACCATCCCTCCCGGGTGGTGGCTCCTTCTCCAAATAACTCAACAATCACTGCCAAGCTTCCCTTCAACACAAAGGGTAGCACTAGGACCAAGATGTGCAAGCCACTGAGGCAGAACTTGGCCTGCCCTGCCTGTTGACCCCGAGGCAGCCAGACCACAGCCCTAGGATGCTCATACACCATGACTTAGGTGTGATACTGACTTGCAGCTCCCTTCTGGGTCCCTGTTCACCCACACAGGGCTCCTGGACCAGACATTCAGAGAGGCACTCTCCACCCTCCTCCAGGGCCCAGGTCATTTACTTACACTGATGCTGGGCACCATATAGAACCCTAGTTGATCCTACCTCTGTAATCTTTGGTCACCATCCCAAAGGCAAGCCCCTGGCCACTCACCATCTCCCTCTCTCCCTCCCTCCTGCTCTGGGATTCCTCTCCATCAGTCTCTTCCCTCATGACTGACTCCAAGTCCTGGTCACTATGCCCTTGGGAACCCCATTTCAGAGCAAACAAACCCTCTGTCATCAGCCCTTTTGCAGAGCTCCCTCCCTCCCGGGGATACATGCCCTTCGCCTTCAGGCCAGGGCTCTCACTCCCCCACATCCAACTGGGTCAGGGATGGAGTGGGGCCTGGAGCCTTCCCCCTCTTTCCTCTGTCCTTCTGAGGCATCATCTGCTCTACGAGGGCTGGGAGAGACAACCTTCCCCAAACAACCATCTCCTAGGTCCTCCCAGGTCACCCTGTGCTCTCCAGCTCTCCACCAGAGGGTGGACACTGCCCATGGAGACAGCCCTCTCCTGTGCTCCATCTGGAAGCTCCTGGGCTTCCCTGGCTTCATGCCAGCCTCCCAAACCAGGACCCCCCACTTTCATCTGGGCAGCAGTTTGGAGGACCCTTCCCCATGGGAAACCTCAATCAAAAGTGGATTTCTCATCTGCATTATTTAGAGTCATGGAATGAAGTGGAATTCATCCCAGATGATTCAAATCCTGAGACTTTAATGGCAATACTCCCTAAAGAAAGATGGGCAGGGCACAGAGAAAAAGTAAAGGGTGTAGAGAACATGGCAGCAGCTGTGACTACCCATGGGACTAAAGAGACAAAGAGGCCACAGTGCCGTGGCTGCCATGAAAGCTGGAAATGCAAAGGACGCTGCTGGCTGGAGTGGGGTATTGGAGAGACACAGCCCTGACCCCTCTCTCTTCCTATCCTTTTACCCTCCAACCAAAGTCTCCCATTGGCTGAGTCCAACCTATGCCCAGCAAGAGAGCCCTGGCTAGGCAGCCTGAGGAGGTGTGGTTCCCAAGCCAAATGGACCAGCAAGAGGTTCTGGGTGGGCAGCTGGGAACAGAAGGAGAAGAGTAGAAACCAGGGTCATCGAAACTGTTCTTGGAGCCCAGCCCCCTGGTTTTACAAATGAGGGAACCGAGGCTGGGAAAGGTCGGTTGTACAGAGTCCTAGATGCACAGAGTTTGTGGCCAGGCTAAGCCCAGACCTTGGGTCATCCTGTCCCCTGTCGCCTGTCACATGACAAAGTCCATGACTCCAGCACTCCTTCTATGTAGTCTTTTGAAGTGTTTATGCACTAAAAATAATTTTTAAACCATTTTAATCGGGTACATTGCTTTGAATCCCTTCCCCAACAGGAAATATGCTGGCTGGCTGGTGGGATGCTTGGCAGCTGGCCTTGAACTCCCTTGACCTCCCCACACCCAGGCTGAGGTTTTCCATCCACCACTGTTGCCCGAGCCCAAGCTGAACCGTGGGGGCTGGGATTCAACAATAGCCCTTCTAGTTATTGTTCTATAGCCAGCAGCTGGATTAATATTCCGAGAGGGTTGGAGGAGAAATCTAATTGAATTCGAAACATAATAAATTGAAGCAAACTCATTCGATTTATGGCAGTGTCTTCTGGCATCTTTTAATTCTGGGTCACATTCATTTGGAGCCAATCAAATTAGGGCGCTCATTAGCGGCTGAGGTGGGCGAGGCTGGAGCCACGCTCCCTGCTCCCAGCGGTAATGAGATCTGTGCAGCAGAAAAATAGAAGAGAATAGAAGAGTGGGGGGGGGGGGGGAGCAGGAATGGGAGGTCATGAGGGCACAGTGGTCACTGACTGATTATCAGGAAAATTGACTTGGAGAGGGGGTGAGCGTGGACTCTAGATCTGTCTACTTGCTTACAAGATGGCCTTGGCCTTCACCTGACACAGCTTTGCCTCCTCCTTAGGATAAGAGCATCAGCTCCTACCTCTGAATCCTGCGTATGAAATGAGGTCAAGATGTAGTAAACATCTCCTCCTCCAGTTCCTCAGACTCTGACCTCTGGTCCCTCCTCCCAAGGTGCCTGGAGGAGCACCATCCATGGGCTACCTTGGCGCCTTCACACAGGCCTCTTGCACACAGGCCTCTGACTTAGGTGACCACCCTGGATTCACCCCACCTCTCAAGAGGAGCTCTGTCAAAGATTTTGTGACCATCCTTAATCTTCCACAAAGACACACTACTTAAAACCACCTTGTTGGCTTGCCTAACTGGGAAGTCCACAACCAGGATTTTGAGGTATGCTTGGGCCCAGGAATACAAGCAAGGTCCTCAGACTTTCATTCTTCACTTCTAGACTCTGCAGGCCTCTGCACGGCTTCAGTTTCAGACACAGTGTCTCCATGAGCCAACAAGATGGTGAGCAGAAGCCCCAAGCTCACATAGCCCACAGGGTGCATATAGAAGGACAGAGAACTCCTCTTTTCCAGAATTCATTCTCAGTTCCTAAAGATGGCCTCTGGCTGGCCCTGCTGTGTTACATGCCATGCACAAGAGAATAAGCATGTCTGATGTTATGAGGCACTGACTGACCACCTGACTCCCTGCGTGTGTGTGTGTGTGTGTGTGTGTATACATAGAACCACAATAAAAAAAAAATATGGGTGGGAGGGGACATAGGGATATGTCACGCAATCCTCAGGCACCTGGCAGAATTCAGCAGCTAGTTGAGGTCTTATCCTCAGAGCCCCAATTGACAAAGCATGTTAGCCCATCCTTGGCCTGACAGCCCTGAAATCCCTCTCTTGTGAAAAAACAAGAAGTTCAGGGCACAAAGAGACTCATGAATATTCATAAGCTGATGTCAATGGCCCCTCACTGAAGACATTGTTCCTCTGCCCACCACCAGACCCTAAAGCATGTAAAATCCATGAATCTACAGTAAGGGCATGACCATGGCCTGAGGCACCAAGCTCTGCATCCATAAAGTGCCTCTCTGGGGACAGTCACTGAGACACCAGGGCAGGGTAAGGTGTGGAGACTCTGGAAAGATGGTTATAGCTGTGCCAGGAAATTCAAGGAGTCACAGGGGGTGGAACAGAGGGCTTGAGGCAGTCTTGGGTGTCCCAGAGGGAGTGACATGAAAGCTATCCATTCCAGGTTAGTTGGGGATGTGGAGGGTGCGGAGGATGAAAAACATTCCGCACAGAGGGAGCCATGTATCTAAAATTTTGGAGGCAGAAGGGAGCAGGGAGTGTTTAAGGAAGAAAGAGGCCCACGTGGAGTCAGAATGGGGGTGGGGGAGACAGAAACCCAGGCAAGAAGAGATGGAGAAGAGGGTCCCAAGCTATCAAGACATTTGGTGGGACCTTCCAGCCCAGCCTCTCCAGGACTCAGATGGGAACAGAGTCCAGAGGCTAGGGTGGAGTTGGGAGCAAGCTGTGATGTATGGGGTTCCCATGGAGAAAGGGAATGTCTACAGCAGGGGTTTGGGGCCCAGCACTGTCTCCCACGGGAGGCCTCCAGCCCTGGCCAGTATTGAAAGAGCTAGACTCACGGGTACAAAGTGGCCTGGTATACTGCCTCAGGGTAAGCAAGAGCACCCCCATTTTCACAGCAGACAAGTATAGATGCTGGGGCTGGTTACACAGCAGAGCAGGGCCTTCAGCCCACGTCCAAAGCCCTGTCTTTCCACTATACCAAGTTGCATCCCAAGCCCATTTTGTGGTTCAAGTGCAATTCAAGAACAGACAGCAAGGCTGGGAGATCTGCCTTCCCACTCAGGCGGCCAACTTGCTAGAAAGTTAAGAAGAGAAATCTACTGCCATTTCCCCTACTCACAGCCCCACTGTGACCCCCCCAGGAGCTGCGTCATAGTGGCGTCATCGGCCTCCATAACCAGGCTCAAAGGGAACACAGCCCATTCCTGTCCCTCCCTCTCTCCCTAACCCCCACGCTGTGAATAGTCCTGGCCTTCCGCTAAGGGTCTGGCAGGGCCTGAGAGGGGACAGTCCCCTTCTTTCCTTTCCGATACAGTCCTGGGTTTCTCCTTGGTGGCTTTTAACCCCCCAGCCTCTACACAAACACTTTGAAACAGAAAGCATTTTGCTTCACTGTGCCTACCTCGGCCTCATATGGACAGCATGCTGGTCAGCAAACGCGCGAGGAAATTGTGCTCAGAAGTCCTAGCTTGCTCTGCTCCTCCCCGAGGGGCAAGATCAGACAAGATGTTTCAGGGAAGCAAGGTGATGTGAGGGGCTCCATATGGCCAAGGGAGCCTCGGGTGTCCTCTCAGCTAGCCTCCAAATGACCATGGAGTTTCAGGCAAGCCTCTCCATCCTTCTAGGTCTCAATTTCCTCATCTGTAACTGGAGAGTCCTAACCCAGCCAGATGTCAACCCTAACTTCTGAGTTCAAGCAATTCTTGATCTCGGGTCCAGAGTGGAACCCTTAAATGACACGAAGCAAACTCACTGAGGAGCTTATCTGGGCACTGTCTGGAAAATTTACCTGGCATCTCCTTATACCAGAGCATGCAGAATGGCTGGATATTTAAGCAGGAAGAACATTAGAATGCATGTCATAGGTGAGGAAGCTGTGGCCCAGAACAGGACAGTCACCTGCCCGGGGTCAACAGCTGCCTCACGCCCACTCCGGGCCGTCTCTGCTCTGCCCCTTTGCTCCCTGCCTCCTGTATTCTGAGCACCGTCTTAGCGACAGACAGCCCAGCCGGCAGATCCGGCCTCCTGCAAACTTGATGTTGTCTCTCCAGAGGTAACAGATCATTCAGGCAGACTCTGACACTTCCGACTGAGGCAGCGGAAAGTCCATAGCAACAGCAGGACAAGTTTGCTCCAGGAGATAGTACTGCTGGAAGCCAACTGAAGTGTGCTCCAGCCTTTTGTCAAAACTCATGTATTTCTGATCTCTTAACCAGGCCTGGATGTTTGGAGACAAGATGGGATATAAGCAGGAGTGTTGGTGGCTAGATCAGCAAGTGTCTTATGGGAGGTAAGTGAGCCTGCCACCAAATGTCATCAGACAAAGCACCTGTCCCCGCAGGATCAAGGTGTCTGCTCCAAAACCTTGTAGTTCTCCCAGGGGCTGTTGGAGAAGGTGAATCAGCACGGCCTTGCTAGAAAGTAGTTTTGCAGACATATCAGAAGCTTGGAAATGGGCCTAACCTTTGCCCTTCATTTTACTTTTAGGTAACTCTCCTAAGCGAATTATTAGAACCCGGCTTTCCTGATAGAAGAGCAGACCTGAAAGACCCTAAGAAGCTTCATAAACAGTCTTTTACAGCCAAACATGAAGTCTTTTAAAAATAGCTTTTTCTGATTACAAATACAACGGCTGCTTATCGTAGAAAATTTGGAAAATGTGAAAAATATAAACAGAACAAACAAAAATATCACTACAGTGTCATAATCACTGTAGTCTTTCCCTCCAGGGTTACAGTTTGTTTGTTTGTTTGTTTGTTTGTTTGTTTGTTTTTTCTATGAACGTGTAAGCACACTTGACAAATAGTGGGGAGTATACTCCATGGATCAACATCGTGATTTGAAAATATTTCACAGATCAGGGCACCTGGGTGGCTCAGTCGGTTAAGCGTCTGACTCTTGATCTCAGCTCAGGTCATGATCTTGTGGTTCATGAGATTGAGCCCCACATCAGGCTCTGTGCTGTCAGTGCCGGGCCTGTTTGGGATTCCCTCTCTTCCTCTCTCTGTGCCCCTCATTCATATTCATTCTCTCTCTCTCTCTCTCTGAAAATAAATAAACAAACATAAAATATTTAAGCATCCTCAACCCTACTAAAAAGTCTTCACTGGGGCGCCTGGGTGGCTCAGTCGGTTGAGTGTCGACTTCAGCTCAGGTCATGATCTCACGGTCTGTGAGTTCGAGCCCCGCGTCGGGCTCTGTGATGACTGCTCGGAGCCTGGAGCCTGCTTTGGATTCTGTGTCTCCCTCTCTCTCTGCCCATCCCCTGCTCATGCTCTGTCTCTCTCTCTCTCTGTCAAAAATAAACATTAAAAAAAATTAAAAAAAAAAAAAGTCTTCACTAGCAGCCCCATAGCCCATCATACTGTGTTATTAAGCCTTTTCTGTTTGTTGGACATTTATTTGTTCCCCATATATGATACAGTACCCAGAAAGGCCTTTCTGTCCATGAATCTTACCATCAAATATGGGTTTCCCTTATGAGCTCTGAGTTCCTCCAGGCCGCCTTGTGCACCTTTGCAGTCCTGCCTTCCTCAGCCCCAGGGCCTGGCATGTGCCTAGGCATTTGATGATGTTGACTGAATGACCCTCATTCATTGATGACTCACCCATAGTCGATTCCTTCCACTGTTAAGTGAGAGAATACATGCCTCTGGCACACCCACTAAAGAACGTGCTAGCTTCAAGGAAGCTGACAATGACCATTGAAATGCTTAGAGCGACACAAGGGGAGACTGATAAAAACAGGTGGGTCTATTTTTTTAATTGACTTTTTACATTAGTTTCAGGTGTACACTATGGTGATTCAGCAAGTATGTACATTATGGAATGCTCACCACAATAAAGTATAGTTACCACCTGTCACCCAAGTTAGCACAATACTATTGACTATATTCTCTGTGCTGTTCTTTCATCCCCGTGACTTATTTATCCCTAGAGTTTTGTGCCTCTTGGTCCCCTTCACCTATTTCGCCCCTTCTTCCCCCGCCCCCCGCCTTCCCTTCAGCAACCACTGGTTCTTTATGTTTATGAGATTGTTCCTCTTTTTTGTTGTTGCTATTGCTGTTTGTTCATTTGTTTTGGTTTTTAGATTCCACATATAAGTGAGATCATGTGGGATTTGTCTTTCTCTGTCTTATTTCACTTAGCATAATAGGTTCTAGGTCCATTTAAAAAAAAATTAAATTAATTAAATACATTAAAAAATGCAATAAAAGAAGAATGTTATAAAGGATAATGTCTAGGATAAGTTAATTTTAAAATCTGTGTGAATAAATAAACAGAATTTAAAAGGGACTATGTGTATAAACTAAAATGTTAACAGGCATTATCTGTGGTTTAGGTTTCTTTTGGTTTATCTGTATTTCCTAATTTTTGTTTAAATTAGACAAAGGCAAATTTGGTTTTTGTTTATGAATAAATATAAATCATTTGTATTGCATTTGTTTCAAGAAAAGTTCACTTACCAGAAAACCCAGAGGAGTCTAGGCACCTGGCCGCCCAGAGGAGAGTGGAGCAGCGGACATCTCGTCCGCCAATCTCTAATTCGTTAAATATTTCTAAACACCAAATATTTCCAGGCCAAATGTCCGCTTACCCCTGTCAGCATAAGGAAGTCTCCATGTTTACACAGGAACGCATGCATTTGTTAATTGGTCTCTGTTGATACATACAAATGTTGTAGATTCCTGTGTCAACAGCTGTGCCTGAGGAAACGTGGAAGAAGTAGGATCAGGTGATAAAATACGGAGTCCAAGATCCCGAACTCGCTTCCATCATGCCCAAGAAATTACAGAGAACAGTGCTCTGCCTCAGTTCCTCTCTCCCTTCTCTCTGTCCTCTCTTTCTCCCTCTTGATCTATCTCTCTCATTTAATTTATATTATACTGTCCTGATTACTTAAATACAAAAAAATAGGCAGGCCCCTGGGCCCCAAAGCCTAGTTTAAATGCTCCCTATGGAGAGATGTCTTGTGCATGCTGGAGCTGGAGGTGACCGAATCTCAATCAGCTGCACTGTATGGGAAAAGAGGTTGCCAGCCCATTTCTTCCTGGTCTCCTCCCTGAGGCCTAGCTCACCGCCGAGCTTCAAAGTTCATTGTCCGTTCTTTGTGATGGACAACAGCATACTGCCCTTTCATGGGGCATTTACTCAAGGCCAGGCAGTATGTTGGGTACCCAGGAGATAAAGGCTTAGTCTTTTTGCTTCAGGAGGCTACAGCCAGGTGGAAAGACAAAGAAACATTCTTTCTTCCATCCAGTTCTAAGACTCTTTAAGTGGCCAACTGAGACATTGCAAAGTATTCTGGGCATACAGACACTGAAACAAAGGAGACAGAAAAAGTTTTCAAAGAAGGAAAACTTAGTGTGCAGGGATTCAACATATGTCAATCTGGGCAAAGTGTGGCATGTTTGAGGAACAGAAAAGAAACAGTGTGGTGGACCGCAGCAGAGGGTGGGTGGGTGGGTGGATGTCAGAACAGAAAATGAGCAGGCCAGCTACAGGTGGACCACAAATGGGCCAAAGGCCACGTAAAAGCACTGAGACTCCATCCTATAGATGGTGGGAACTGCCACATGATAAAGTCAAGGTCAAACTCCAAGGACTAGAGTAAGATTAATCCACTGGATAGCAAGACTGGACGTGGAGATACCTAGAGGTGCCTCCTAGATACATAGAGGGAGGTTCCTGCACTAGTCCAAAAGAACAGAAATGAATCCGATGCTGGGGTTTAGGCAATCAGATGGTTGGTGTTAGGAGTAATTGTGAAGGGAAATCCAGCAGGAATGCAAGAGTAGGGTTGTTTGCTTTGGATGTGCACTTCGGGGAGGGGATGTCAAGCAGCAAGTAGATGAAGTTTGGGGAGGTGTAATTTGGGCACTGTCATCTTTGAAGTAGCAGCTGAAGCCAAAGGAACACAAGGCAATTGCTCATGGGAAGCATGTTGGGTGGGACACGAAAATCAAAGCAGAACCAGAAAAAGCCTGACATTTGAGGGGCAGAGGAACCTGAGAAGGAACAGCCAGATTTAAGAGAACAGAGGTGGAGTCCTGTCATGGAAGCAAACAGTAGAGGGGATTTCAGGGATGTGAGATCAAGAATGAAATGCTTCGAAGATCAAGTAGGGTGAGGACCCAAACATGTGGCGATTAGTATGCCATCTGGGATTTTATGGATAGCAACTTCAGCAGCTGTGGATATAAAACACCCATCAGCTGAAAAGCAAGGAGGTGAGGAAGTGGTGGTCAAGAGTATAGAATACTCGGGGCGCCTGGGTGGCTCAGTCGGTTGGGCGTCCAACTTTGGCTCAGGTCATGATCTCGCGGTTTGTGAGTTCGAGCCCCGTGTCGGGCTCTGTGCTGACAGCTCAGAGCCTGGGGCCTGCTTCAGATTCTGCACCTCCCTCTCTCTCTCTTCCCCTCCTCTCTCTCTCTCTCTCTCTCCAAAATAAATAAACATTAAAAAAAATTTTTTTAAAGAGTATAGAATACTCTCAGAAGAACTTGGCTTTGGAAGGAAGAAGGTCCAAAAAAGGGTTGGCAAAGTGTTGGGAGGAATTGTTCCAATGTGACACTTCACAGGATTGTAGGTCAGAATGACAGGGCTTACAGAGAAACAGTATGAGGATGGCTTAGATGGTGCTAAGCTGGAAGACTAGACACCTATGATGTCATTAATTCTGGAATAAACTTTCCCAAAAGGAGTAATCCTCACATGCTTTGGAACTGTCACCCTCTTACAGGCTCTGATACTTTGACACTCGCCAGTGCCAGACTTCGCGTCAGTTCAGGCCAAGCAGTGGGGGGAGGAGAAGGCTTGGGACCCCATGGAGAAGCCTCCTGGCCAGGCTCAAGCACTGACATTCTGAGTCCCAGGAGTGTCACAGAATGCGATGCTGGACACAGGCCTGCGTGTGGAGACTGGCAAGGCAAGTTGGCAATAGTGTGATGTGGGAGCCTCCCACCCCACTCATCCCACATTTTTTCTCAACATTTTGGACATTTATGGCTCGCTATCTAGCACCATGTGTCAGTCAGTGCTCAGTAATAATTCAGATTGATGATACTGTTGTCTGGCTTTTAATGGCCAACTGCACAGCTCTGACATGGCTAATGCTAATTTAAATGACGAAATTAACTAACCGAACCATGGAATCGAGCTCTGGCCTGCAGATGCCAGGCCAAATAAATAAATAAATGACAGTCCTCATGAAAATGAGACCACGAATTTAGTACTGTTCGGGCAACTCCCACCATGTACTGGGAATTCTATTCATTGGTCCTGATGCTGGCCCTGGCGAGGGCTCCTGCTTCATTCCACGAAGATGTCGGAGGGCTACAGATGGAGAAATAATGGACTCTTCTAAAAGAGCACAGAATCCCGAAAATATTCTAGTCCAAAGCCCCTCATTTAACTCATATGGAAACTGAGACTCAGTGTTAGCAATTTCCAGAACTTTCTCAGTGAGTTGGTGACACAGAATCCACAATGAGAAGATGGCTACCATAATGTGAGAAGGCTTCTATGACATCCAGTCACCCCTTCTGGACAGCAAATCATACCCTGTGCGGTTCGGAACCGGACACAGAGCCCTCATATCTTCTAAGAAGGAGGGCAGGCCTGGGGGGTGTGATGTGGGAGGGGATCTGGGAAGTGGGGAGAAGGGCCGAGGAGGAGGTCGGGGATCACAGAAGTACACGCCCCCATCCTCAAGAGGCCCTACACAGCCGCATCCCCCTCCCCCGTGCCTGCGTTCATCAGGGACTCCGCGCTTGTGAGAGTGGCCTCCCTTTAGCAGGTTGAACCAAAAGGCTCTGTAAATGGCCTCAGGGCCCAAACTCCTTATACAAACAAGGGAAAATTACCTGGCGGCCCACACACTGCCTGCCGGAGCAGGGTTCAGTCGGGGGAAACCCACAGAGATAAGCTCAGGAACAAATGTGTTGACCCTTTCCAGGGCAGTGCATAGGGATCCAGCTGGCCGATGTCAGACTCCAGGAAAGGGACCCCAGACCTTGCACTTTCGTGATTAGGGAAGCACCAGCCCCTCTTCTGGTGGGATCAGGGCTTGGGATCTGATCGTAGCATGGTATGGCAGAACTCTGGTCATCTGCCCTGTTCTTCCAGCTCAGCATGCATGGTTGGGGAGCAGCGGCCCCACTCCGGCATGGGGGAGGGTGGGGTTCCAGCTTAGGACACAGCAGCGTTCCACCAAGATTGGCCTTTTTCAGGGTGCAGCTGGAGCCAGCCTCCTTGGAGCTTTGTGTGAGGCCAGCCCCACAGGAAAAGCTAAACCAGAAAGGAGCTGAGTACATTAGTTATCACTCCCGGCTCTTCTCTTCACTGCAGTCAAAGGCAGCTTTCCCAACCTTCAACCTAATCATGGTACCCCCAGCTAAGACACCTAAGTGTCCTCTCCTCACCAGCCTGATAGCATCAAACCGCTCGGCCTGGGGTGCAAGCTTTCAGCACCGGATCTCACCTCTCCATCCAACCTGGCCCCCAGGGCCCCCATCCCTAAATGCGATGGATCTGCTACCTCCTGCTGTTGCTCCCTCCAATGTTAGCCTTTTCCCACCTTGCCCACACTGTGAACTTAAAGGCACATCCTCCCAAATGCCCTTGAGGAGAATGACGGGCTCATCCCCTGTGCCCTGACTCTATGAATGCATTTATCATTGCACATGGTACTTGTTTTCCTACCTGCCTGTCTGAAAGTGTCTCAGTTGTGCCATCTGCAGAGAAGATGCCAATGAAGAGGGATGAAATGCACTAGCTGCATATGCTTCTCCCCAAACTTCAAGCTCCAGGCCTCTCTGCCCTGCCTACAGCCCTAGACCCCAGATTTCATAGGTGGTGAAACACCCACCGTCTTATATAAACTATGCTATATTTAACTGCTTTAAAGTTGTGTACTGGGGGGGGGAGAGGTGGTGCAGGCCATTACCTCTGAATTTTTAAACGTACTGATAAGAGACCTCAATGTTCCTTCCGCCAGTGTGTGACTGACGTCTTGCCACCAACTGGCAGTACAGTCTGACAGTACCCAGGAACCTGGGGAAAAGACCAATGCTCACACCTGCCCAGGTAAGATACAAGTCTCCCACATGTCCCAGCTCTGTGTGTTGAAGAAGCTAAAAGAAAAAGTAGGAAAAGGGGTCTCTATTTGGTAAATCTTTTGTAGCCCCGCCCTGCACCTTGAAGTCATAAAGGGGCTGCAAGCGACATTTACAAGGTGGCAACAGGCTGCTGGCTGTTGCAAAGCACACTATCTGGGGAAGGAGATAGGCTATCACAGGGTTTTCGCCTGTGAGTTGAGGTTCTTTGTTCTGAATGTGTGCCCTACTTTCAGTATGGTTTCCTTGGCAGTCAAGAGAAAGACTAATCAAATGCCTACACAGCTTTATGAATGAAAGGAAACATATTTTAAGGGAGCTTTGTGCTGACACACAATTGCACTGATAAATTTTTCAAAGTCTGACGGGAACCAATTTCAAATAAATGGTGACATTTAAACAACTAGAAACCTCAAGGGCCATGATTACATAGCCACATTCATAAGAACCCCCCTGCTCTGTGGGTCATTGGCAAGTTCACCCTGCTGATGCCTTCTCAGCTGCCCAGGGTAGGAAGCACTTGGTTGCTGCTCAGCAACGAGAGCGTCCTAATATGCTCTGCAAACCCCTTCCAGTGTCTTCTCAGGACCCAGGAGCTGCAGTCTGGTCCATGTCTGTATTTGCAGCAGTCTTGTAAAAATGTATCAGAACCTTGAAGAGTTACTCTGGGAGGAAGCCTCACCACCAGACAAGGCCAAACCAAGAGCTTTGTCACCAAAGGATGTCTGTCCCAAGTCAGCATGACCCAGTTGAAGAGAGACAACAGCTGTGCTCATTCCTCGACCACCAGACCATCCCTCAACACGCTGTGGAAGTCAAAGATTTCTTCTCTGAGAAACTTCAGATCTTCTCAGCATTTTTTCAGGCATTATTGCATCCCGGCAAATCACTAAGTAACAGCAACAATTCCCAACTTCCAGCCAAGAAATTTGACCTTGAAGCTGTCCTTGATTCCCTAAAGGGAGGCCATAGAAAAACTTAACCTGGTAAGGACAACTTGCCTGGTATCATCTCTGGACTCAGCTCTGGGAAATAGCTCCTGCATCTGACTTACTCTGTCCTGTCCACCAGGGCCTCCTTGCTGGGCACTCCCTTACTCCATGTCCCAGGACCCCAACCAGATTCAGTTCCAGGTAATAGAATTCCTTTGGCCCATGCCCAGCTTCCAATCAGCCCCACTCCCCAATCTCATGCCTATCTGCATGGCTTGGTCAGGCCTTGACCCAAGCTTTCCCTAGAGCTCCAGACTCTAGTATCTGACCATCCATCTGCCTGTCCAAGTGTGCCTCAAACAATATATCCAAAAATAAACTACCCACCTACCCACCCCCCAAATTCTGCTAAATGCGCCAACTTACACCTACTTGCCCACGTGTGGAACCTGGGAATCTTCCTTCTCTCCGCCACACCCAAGTCATCCTGTCCATTCAACACCTAAATATCTTTCCACTCCATCTCTCATCTCTAAGCCCACTTCTGCTTGTGTGTTTTGCCTGCCTAGCATCACTTTCTTTAAGAGACTACTTCTAGCCCTTGCTATAGTAATCCTATCACATCCATGTGATTCGAGTGAGGTTGGCCCCACCACCCGGATCCAGGGGTGGTCAAGGGACTCAGGCCTGGCTAAAGAAAGTGTTCAGAAACTTGGTCATAGCCATCTGTTCAGGACTGAGCCATTGGAATCCTCCCCAGATTTCTGACTGGTCACGGGGGAAGCTATGCTCCTTCTCTCTGGGCTCATGAGTACCAAGTGTAGGAGCTACGGAGACTCTTATTGTCACATGTAGAGAGTGTGGGGCCATGAAGAGACCAGTAGAATTAAGGGATCAGAAAAAGCAGTGGAGACAAAGGGGCAAGGAAAGGAGAGCTCTGATAAAATTGTTTGAACCCTGAATGCAGCCTAAAACCAAAGAACTTCCTTTGGAAGAACTCCACCCCATTACATGGGTCTATAAATACCTATTTCAGCATAACCAGTTTGAGTTGGGGTCTGTCTCCAGCAACTGAACATGAGGCTGACACAACAGCTCACGTGGATGGATCTCTCTGCCTTCAATCTTACCCTCCTGTATTAGCCTGCTAGGTTGCCATAGCAATGTATCACAAACTGGTGGCTGAAAAAACAGAAATGTATTGTCTCAATGTTCTGGAGGCTGGGAGTCCAAAATCAAGATGTCAGTTGGTTCCTTTGAAGGCTGTGAGGAATAATGTGTCCATGCCTCTCTCCTGGCCTCTGATGGTTTGCTGGCAATCTCTGACCTCCCTTGGCTTGTAGAAGCATCACCCTGACGTCTGCCTTCATCCTCACGTGGTATTCTTCTTGTGTGTGTGTCTCTGTATCCAAATTTCCTCCTTTTATAAGGACACCAGTCATATTGGATTAGGGGTCCACCCTACTCCAGCATGGCTTCATCTTAACTAATGTCTGCAATACCCCCACTTCCAAATAAGGTCACATTCTGAGGTGCTGGGGTCTAAAACTTCAACACGTGAATTGGGGAGCGGGGGATACAACTCAACTGATAACACCAGCCATCCCACCTCTAGCTCTGCCCTGCATCAGAACCGCTTATGAGGTTCCTCTCGTCTTCACCTGCTGCTTGGTCCAGTGGCCACTGCATCATCCAGCTCTGCAAGGCTCTGACCGACTTCCTGCAGGTGTGACCCGATGCCACCTCACCTTATACCCTCGCAGCACATCTTCCCACCTCTCCCTGGAGCTGTTCTGTTCACATGGGAGTGTGTTCAGTGTCTACGAATGCACAGCTTCATGGGGCAAACCTCTGACAAGTGAAACAACAGGGATCAGTGGTTAAAATTCTTACTTTTCTCTTTCCAGACAGATTGTCCTGAGAGTTACACAATACATCGAGTGTTTAGTTGCCTTTGAAAAATAGCCAATTCAATAACACATCTTCAAATTGGCTTTCTCTCCTTTCCTGTCTCATTCCATGTGTCCCTCACTTTGTTCCCTGGGATTACATTCTCAAATAAAGGAAAAGCCCATAAGCCTCTGCCTCAGCTTCTGCTTTAGCAGAACCCAGACCAATTCAGCCTCACTGATCTAACTATAACCTGACCATGCCATTCCTCTGCTTAAAGCCCTTCATGATCTCTCCATTACCCATAAAGTTCAAACTCTCTAGCTTAAAGCTGGAAGGCAGCTCAGAGGTCATCTGGTCAACCTTCTTCCCTACTGTAACAGTCCAAGTCATGGACTTTGGAATCCATAAGATCAAGTTTCAAATCTGGCTCTTTTTGAAAACTTGGATGAAGTTTTTTACCCCTATACCCATTTCTTCATCTACCCAATCTCAGGGTTGAGCAGAAACAATGCCTGTAGAGTGTCTAGCACAGCCTTTGGAACACTAAATGTACAGCAACCAATGTCATTACAGGTGAAGAATCAGAAACCAAGATGCAGAGGGGGGTCTATCAGAGTCACATAGTCAGCTAGCACATCTGGGACCAAAATCCTACAAAATCAAATGCCTGAATTCCACCATTAAGAGGTAGAATATGTAATATATAATATATATAATAATATATAACATATAATATATAATTTTATTGTAATATATAATTAATATATATATATGTAATATATAATATGTGATCATATGTAATATATAATATCCCTGCCTTCATGGGGTTTACATCCTAAAGGGAAAGTGAGGTATTCAACAATGAAGCAATAAATGTGTGTAAGCATATCACAGGGTGCTAAGTCCTGTGGCATAAAGTAGGAATACAGAGTGAGGAGGTTGTTATTTTCCTAGCGTGGTGGAGGAAGTAATCTTCTGATAAAGGTTCACTTAAAGTGAAGGAAGCAAGGAAGTGAAAATGTTGATATCAGAGGGCAGCAGCAAGAGTAGGAAGTACGAGGGACTGAGGTAGGAGCAATTTTAGAGTATTCAAGAGACAGCAAAGAGGTCAGCACTGCTGAAGGGGGTGGGAGAGGGGAGGAGCCATAACAAGTGAGGTCAGAGACAAGCAGATGGCCAGTTTAGGCAGGCCATGGACTGTGAATTTGGCTCTGAGAGTGAGAGAAAGCCAGGGAAGGGTTTTGACTTCGGCTTGAAAGCATCACTCTGCCTAAGCGAGAGCAGACAGAAGGCCACCACAGTCCCCCTGGTAGAGATGGTGATGGCTTGGACTAGGTGGCAGAGCCAGCAGAGGTGAGAAGTGGTCATTCTGAATACATTTTGAAGGCACAGCTTACAGAACTCACTGGTGGATTGGATGTGGGCTGTGAACGGAAGGTTGATCCCAGGACGGTGACCCAAGCAAATGAAATGAGAGAGTTGCCATTTAATGAAGGGTGGGAGGGAAACTGAGGGAGAAGAGGCAAGACAGCAAATCAGAAGTCTGCTTTTGAACATGCCAAGTTTGATCTAGTAAACACAAAGCAGTGGCTGGATATACAAACCCAAGAGCAGAGAGAAGTCCAGACTGGAGATTCACATTTGGGAGCATTAGACATGTAAACATTCACTGGTGTTGAAAGCCAGGAGACTGAGTGAGCCCACCTAAGGAATCAGAAGTGGGCCTCCATGTCTCTTTGGGGACACACCAATACTCTGAGGGCAGGAAGACAGAATCCAGGAAGGAGCCTGAGAAGGAGTGCCCAGCGAGGCAGGGCAGAACCGTGAGTGAGGTGTCCTAAAAAAGCCACACACAGAAAGAGATTCAAGGAGAAGAGATTGATCAATTGCCAAATGCTGCTAATTGGTCACAAAAGACAAAACTGAGAATTGACCCTGGGATCTGGCAACATGGGGGTCACTAGTGACCCTGGCAAGAGCTATTTGGATGGACAGGTGAGTACAAAAGAGCATGGAAGGAGAAGAAGCAGAGACTTCAAGATTAAACAAGCCTTTGGAGGAGTTCTATGTAAAGGAGAGCCCAGAAAATGACGGATGCTGGAGTCACGTTCAGGAGGTGAGTGGGGACAGGATCTAGTGAACAATGGAGGTCTGCTCATTAATGGTAACCCCCCAACAGTGGCCGGGATACAGTAAAACAGGCACTAGTCACAGAGCACAGATCATTTCAGACTCTTTGAAAACCAGTTTAGCAGTACACATCATAAGCCTTGAAAAACGTCCATGCCCTTTGACCCACTAATTCCACTTCTGGAAACCTCTCCTAAGAAAATAATTCCAAATACAGAAAAAGTTCTCTGCATAGAAGTTCATCACAGAATTATAACCAATAGGTCTAGAAACATCTAAATATGCCACAACAGATAACGATTAAGGATGCAGGATGGACCTTGTCATTGGACTACAAACTCCATAAGAATAGGGAAAATGTCTATTCTTGCTGGTATATCTCCAGCATCTACCATGTGTCTGACATATCTGTTGGATGAATGAATAAAACTTCTTAAACCTAACAGAATCCATGGGGGAAGGGAAGGGGGAAAAATAGTTACAGAGAGGGAGGGAGGCAAACCATAAGAGACTCTTAAATACAGAGAACAAACTGAGGCTTATTGGGAGGAAAGGGGGAGGGGAAAATGGGTGATGGGCAGAGGAGGGCACTTGTTGGGATGAGCACTGGATGTTGTATGTAAGCCATTTTGACAATAAATTATATTTAAAAAAACTTCTTATAATGTTAAGCAAAAAAGATTGTAAAAAATATCTTTATAGATAAATATGCATATACTTACAGTACGATCTCTACCATGTTTTTCAAAAAAAGCCTAACACTCTATATAAAAACTAAAGAAATGATTCCCCAAAATGAAAACATTGAGTATTTTGGGTGGTGGCATGTGATCTCCTTTTCATTTTGTTGCATATTTTGCATATTTTTGAGAATTTATATAATTCACTTTTTATAATGGGAAAAAACAAGCCAATGTCATTCCTGGAAAAAGGAAATGTTAGAGTGAGGGAGGATCTACATTCCCACCACCAGGCTTCAGTAATCCTTTGTGCCCTCTAAGGGTCCCCTGGTGGTATTCATGAATATGAGTCTCCAATTCCAGCCCTGATGCTCCTCTGAAGAAGGGTCCCCCCACTACAATCAGGGACATGCCGATTAGCAGGGACAGAGAAAGGCCCTTCCAGGAGCTAAAGAGAGATATCGCTCGGAGGTACCAGCTTTCACTGGCACATTTTCTAAATCCTTAATCAGCTGTCAAAAATGATATATAGCAACATAAAGAATGGTTGACAATATAGCTTGAAGGGAAACAGAGCAGAATACAGAGGGGCACATTCACTGAGAATTTAACTACACAAACTGTTCATTTTGCAAATATTTATTTAAGGAATGAGCAGGTCTCACAAGAAATATGTTCACATGCAGTCAGAGAAGAGACAAACAACCACAGTGGAATAACCCACCTTTTCAGCCATACCATCTTAAAGCCTTATTTCCAGAACAAGGATTCCTAGAACTCTAGTCGAGATCCCAGAGTGGGTGTCCACAGGTGCTCACCGAGCAGCTCCAGGCTCCAGGCACTCTGTTTCCTAGAGCAGAGCTTCTCCAACTTGAACATGTACACCATTAACTTAGAGGTTCTGATCAAATGCAGATTCTGATTCAATAGGTCTCAGGTGGGAATAGGGATTCCACATATCTAACGAGTTCTAAGTGCTGCTAAGGCTGCTGGCCTTCTGAGCATACTTTGAGCAGCAAGGTCCCAGGGTACACTGGGGAACCAGACAACTCCAAGGGTCATTAGGAACTGGGAGCAGGAGACAGCCATCCAGGTAAGTTGTGTCAACCCAAGCAAGGTGAAGACAGCACAGAAGATGCTCAACAAAGCTTTCACCCACTACCCCAATTCCTAATGCCAAGCACCTCTGCCAGATGCCCAACCCAGTTCCCCTGTCCTCAGTCATGTGGGCACCCTAAAGCATCCTTGTCCTCAAGCATCTTGGCACCACTGATACGAGTGATGAGGCGTAAACCCCAGGCAATTGCATGGGCTCTGGAGGCGTCTGAGGCCCCCACATTCTTCGGGAAGCTTGGTCAATGACATCTTGCTGGGATGGGCCCCAAGGTCCGGGCTTTGCTGGCAGGTGGTTACCGGGAGCAGCCAGCAGCAGATGGCACCAGAGGACAAGCACAAACTGCACCCAATACAGTGGCTCAAAATCTATTCCAAAAGCCAGGGTAAAAGTCAATAAAGAAACAGAATGAGAGATATGACCAAAACCTGGGAAGAAATAAACAGCTCCAGGAAGGGGGCTGGTGGCTCACAGATTACTTGTGTTGGGTGTCGGCTGCACAAGTTCTTGGTCAGGGGCCAGGTCAGAGAGACAGACGTGATTGTTCAATCTTCTGTTGCCTGGCCCTCTGCCACATATCCTGTGAACAGCGGTCCTAGCAGCCTCCCAGTGAGATACTTGAGGGCTCTGGGCACCTGAATACCCCGCCCCTGGAGGCCATGGTGGGTCTAGCCACTGCCCACTCTGCCAGAGGGTAGGTGAAACTGAACAGGCAGAGCCAGACCTGGGTGTCCCATTGAAAGTGGCCCAGAGGCAAGCTTGACCTGTCTGGTCCACACAGAGATAAAGCCTTGGATCTGGCTCAGCAGCCAGAAGACTGGGGCAAGACCTCCATGGGTGAGATATTCACCTTCATTGTAGCCATTTCTCCATTTTCCCTGGTGGGCTGGAGGAAGGAGGACTCCTACTCCTTTCAGCCAGTGTCCTGTTAAGCCAAATTCACGAACCCCCTGCCCCTGCCCCTACTGAAGGCCTGGGGAGGCTCTGGAACAACAATGCACATCACCTAGAGCAAGTCAGCTTAGTGGTCAGAGTGTGGAACAGAGGCCGGAGTCACAACCTTGAGTGCTGTCAGCCTTGGCAGTGGGTCAACATGGGGGAAGGTCACAGAGTCCCTGGCCTGCTGCCTTGTCTGGCAAGAGAGGTCCTAAAGGCTAGGAAAGGCAGGTAAGAGAGCATGGCTGCAGCAACCTGGCCCTTCCCATGCTGGACCGTGGCACAGGGCGCCCGTGCTCAGCCGGGCCCTCAGCAGGGACATGTTTACACCATCAGCCTACCATGGCAAACCTTGCTGGAGCCCTCTCCCTGCACCAGGTCCTGTCCTAGGCATGGAGGACAAGCTCTATGGTGATGCAGATGTCCCCCTCAAGGTGTTTATCAAGGGGAGATACTTGCAGGCTCATTTCCACATGAGGTGGCGGAGGCAGTGAAAGAGGAATATGGAGCAGGATATGAATCATGGGATTCCTGCTGCTCAGGACTGACTTTCCTCCTGCATTGGAGCATGAGGACCCAAGGTAAGCATGATCCATTCTCTGCACCTGGATGTGCTAACTTGCCTTCATAGGCTTCTTTACCACTTACAAAGCCTGTCCACCAACATCACCTCTCCAAGAGGTGAGAGCCTGACCAAGGTCCAGAGCTTTGACCCCCGTGCTCCCTCCCTGACTCCACAGTGACCTCACAGTCTCACTGGAGGAGGTGAAACCCTTGGGCTCCCAGGCTGAGCATCTGTTTCTGAATTGCCAGAATGAACTCTGCCTGCAACGAGCAGACCATCTCTGGCTCTGGCACCTGCTCAGGCTACAAGACATACTGTGACCCGCAGAATCCATGCTCAGAATTCTCCCAGGAACAAATGGCTGAACCAACTGAATGTCAGTCTTCACAATGCAAATGGTTGCAAAAATGGGTTCTTTCCAGCCTCTCTGGGCTCCAGAAAGCCCATAAGGATGGTGTCCACCAGAATGCCAATAATGATGCAGTTGGCCCACTTGGCTAAGTAAAGGAACTTGACAATGACCATGGCAGAGAGAAGGCCTACACCTGGCTAAATGGGGTTGGACCTGCCACTGAGCCTCAGAGACCCTTTGGAGACTTCCGTGTGCACTGTGGATAGGGGCAGATGCTCATACTCTTCCACGGGGGCACTCTGCTGACATGTAAGCACCAAGGCCTTGATCTCCTTCTTGAAGTTGGTGTTGAGAAAGCCATAAATGAAAGGGTTGACACAGGTAGAGGCCATGGCAAGCAGATGGCACACCAAGAAGATGAAGTTGCCATAACAGATGGGGATGGCCTCATGGTACCAGTCCTCCAGACTGTTGAACACATGCAGCGGCAGCCAGAGCACGGCGAAGGCAACCACCATCGCCATGAGGATGCCATTGATCCTCTTCATCTGCCAAGCCCGCGAGCTGTAGGTGCCCTTGCGGAACACCCGCTTCCTCTTCCGCAGGTGCCGGTAGATGCGGACGTAGCAGACCAGGATGAAGGCCAGGGGCATGCAGTACTGGAAGAGCAGCAGGGAGGTGGTGTAGATGATGCGGTGGTGGTACAGCGGCCAGGACTCTGTACAGACCACCTTATCTAACAGAAACTCCACAGCCTTGGAGTGGTTCTTGTGAAAGACATTCTCTAGGACACTGTTGACCAGGAAGGGCAGGGAGAGGAGGCAGGCGATGAGCCAGATGACCACAATCCCCAGGTAGGCCTGGGAGATGCTGGGCTTCCAGCCTGTTGGGTTGATGATGAGCTGATGCCTCTCCAGGGCCACAAGGACAAGCGAAAGGATGGAGACTGTCACCGACATACACTGGATGAATGCTGACATCTTGCAAAGGGCCTCCCCAAAGACCCAGTAGTCCATAATAGTGTATATGGCCGTGAGTGGTTGGCAGATGAGGCACATGAGAAAGTCAGAGAAAGCCAGGTTGGCAATGAGCAGGTTGGTCACATTGGTCTTCTCTTTCTGCCTAATGGTCACACATATCAAGCAGAGGTTGCCCAGGACCCCCACAATAGTCTCGATGCTATAAGAGACAACAATAAAGACCATTGGGTCCAGAGAATCCTGGCAGTGGTCAGAGAAGTTGTATGGAATGCTCCTTGACCTGCTCCTGTTTTGACCCTGTGGGGATCCTGGGAGCAGCAAGGCCAGGAAGTGAGAGATGTTCATGGTGCAGGTGAGAAGATTCCAGAAGATTCAGTGACAGTGCCTACAAAGCAAACAGACAAATGGTACTCAGTGATCATGCCTCCTGCGTGGACCCCAGGGAGAAGTGGGGGTCAGGTAGAGAGGGTCATGGCTTCTTCCATCCCAAGGCTGCTGGGACCTCGAGGACCTGAGACTCAGAGATGTAAGCAACTTGCCCACAGTCACACAGCTAATCAGTAACAGGGCTCAGATATGAACCCGGGTCTGATGCCAGAAGTTGTTATACAAATTCCTTCTGACCTCAGGCTTCCAAGTCTGCTTTAATGGTAGAGAAACTAGATTTTCATAAGCAGAGTTCAAAGACAGAACTGCTTAAGGAGTATGGGTAGAAATCCTCTTGTCACATCTTATCCAAATAGAAACGCAGTAAATGCCACTTGGCACTCAGGTCCTTCTACAGCACCCCACGCCCTTGAGAATAGAACTAAACCTCAGGGCTCGAAACACAGTACACCCTCCAGGTCTCAGCCCTTACCTGCCCTGTCAGCCCTGTTTCTCAGGTGACACATGACAGAGTTGATGACTGCCAGGTACAAAAATACTGGGTCATCGGCACACTGGCTCTCTCCCCATGCCCATCATGCTACACATGGGTAGGGCCAAGGTTATGGTTGCCTACTGACCTGCCTATGCTTAAGTCACCCAAAACAGTTTGCAGTTTCCAAACTCAGCAGCCTGGTCCACATCTCTGTGCCCTGGCACAGCCCATCTCTTTTCCCCTGGTGTCTCCTCAACACAAGGGACCCTCTGCCAAGACCACATTGGGATTTTGACTCCAGAATCTCCAGGTGGTAATGCCAGTGACAGATATTCTGACAGGGAAAGCCACCAGATCATTCCACACACCACCGTGATACACCTTCTCCATGGGATCTCTGGCTGTCACTAAACTCTCAGGCAGTCCCCAGCCCTCAGAAAGCATCAGACCCATTCCAGGGGCATGTCAAAAGTGCAGACTCCAGAGCCCTTCACCAGGACAGGCAGTTAAGTGAGTCTAAGATAGCACCCAGGGGTCCATATATTTCAACATACGGCCCATGCGATTCTTGTGCACTTCGTCCTTGAGTCCCATTCTGATAAACACCATTCAGAGAGGAAGACCCTATTTCAGATATTCTTTAAGTCCTACATAATGGTCATGTCCATTTGTGAACATATATACGTTCTTTATCATCAAGTGCTAATTTAAAGGCAGTTTTTATAGAGTATGGCCAAAATTAACCAGAGAGCAGTAAACTCTATTTGTCAGCTCTCACGAACATCACTCACCGTGCATTTAATTTGGCTTATAAAGATGAGGTACATTTGGCCATTTATAAGACCAAGTCGTGAATTCAACTAACAGTTTACAGTCTGGTTATTTTGACTACTGAATCTCAGAGGCAGGAGTATTATTCTGACACCACAGTCTTCTGGCAGAAAGGGCTATTTGGAACAGAACCTGACAAAATGAAACACAGCAAGGCCAAATGCAAGGCCCAGTATTCAACTCCAAAAGCAGCCAAAGCTGCATAGAAATGTGGTGGATACACTGTGCTCAGAAGCAGCAAATGTGACGCAAACCCAAGGCTCTGGATAACCACCAGCCAGGGCTGAGTCAATGGTGGGAGGCAATACCAGCGGCTCCAAACTGGCCGAAAGCAGCATGATCACAGCAGAGTTCATGGAAACTCCAGAAAACTGTCACTCAACTCATTCACTCAATAAACATGTGCCAAGCCCCATGCTAGAAACAAAGGCCAAGATGATATACAGCCACAGGAACTGACCACCAGGAATACAGGTGAACCTCAAGGCCATATTGCCATGGCCCAAACCAGTAGGAATGGGATGCCTGTGAGTGGGGAGATCAGGGAAGAAGCAGGAAGATGAGAGAGAAAGTTACATTGATCCACGGCCTCAAAGTTGAAGAGGAGTCAACCACCCAATGGGCAAGATAGAGGAGGGAATTCAAGGTGCAGGGAACAGCATGGGCAAAGATGGGGGGGGGGGCGCAGGCAAGAAAGAGCAGAGCCTCCTCAGAGAACAGCGAGCAGTTCAGAACAACTGGATCCCCGAGTTGGTGGAAGGCAATGGTAAGCAATGAGGCCGGAGAGGTGGGCCAGAGCAGGAATGCTGGGAGAGGCATGCAATCTGGCCAGCAAGGCTGAATCCGTTCCAGAAAGATCACTTGGATGTAGAGAATAGACTGAGTACGAGGGCCAGGGCAGGAGGAAAGGGAGGGCCAAAGAAGATAGCACTGGGGGTCTGCCAGGCTTGCAGACCCCTTCTTAGAGAACCAGTGAAGAGCTAACACAAGGGATGGTCACAGTGGTCCAGGACACCCCATACCAGCCCCTGCTGACTAGACCACATGGATGTCTGAACCCAAACCAGCCCTTTCCCAGCAGGTTGTGGGACCGGCGAAGGAGGGAAGTGCTGGCACTGGGAGAAGAGCAAGGCAGGAAAGTGTCATGGGGAGCCAGGGGGCCAGGGGACCCAGAAAGGAGCAAAATTGCCAGCAGGCCCTTGCATGTTTCTGCAGAGGCTGGGAGGGGCCCGCCGGGAGGACTCCATGAACCTCCGCCCCAGAAGGGCCCTCTGCATGCAAGGACTGAGGATTTCCAGAAGCCACTCCAGGGGCAAGGTAGCAGTAATTCAAATCCAACAGCCGGGTCAGCAGAAAGGCCAGATTCCTTCTATAGAACCTGCTGAGAGGTGGGGACCCCCCGGAACAGAGGATCCCTTGGAACAGGTGCTCCTGAGCAGAATCAAGGAAGGAGACTGGACTTGGATGCCGCCAGGGCCTGGTGCAAAGAGGTCAAGATCTAGCCACAGCTCTACCAACTGGGACTTCAGGGTTCAGGGTTAGGAATGGTCAGAATGAAACCATTGGTTGCGGGCAATGGGTCACCTGGCTGCTGGGAGCAGGGTTCACCCGAGAGCAGGCCGTAGGCCTGTCTCTTGGGTTGTCTGACTGCCCCTGGGGTCAAGAACAGTGTGTCCTTTGTTGCACAGATAGAGCCACCACAGGCATCTAGGAAAACAGCAGAGAAACCTATCAGGAACCTAGGGAGGCCAGCAGGCCGCGGGCTTGTCCTGGGTTCAAATTCCTTGCCCTGCCACCTATCTGTAGAGTGGCCTTGGGAGAGTCGCTGAACCTTTCTGAGCCTCAGTTTCCTCAGTTGTATGAGGCAGGGTGTGATACCTATAGGACAGCCTGGTTCCCCAAAGTCAGGGGGTGAAATAGGGAAGAGGGGGGTCTGAAAGGTAGGACCCTGGAGCTTCCTTCCCTTAGACTCTTTCAGTTCAGTCCCCATCTCATCCCTTCGACAAAGAACATAATTTGATGGACCAGGTCCTGGTCAGGAGCTCTCTCTGCCACCTCCTGGGAAGCTGAGCTGCCCATTTTACAACAAGACCAGCCTGGCATGAGCAGTGCTCTTCGAACATTAGTTGCCTTCTCTTCCCACACATCCCACCAACCCCACCGGAGGGGACCCTGCTCCCTTCCACCAGAAGAACTGGCCACAGCGATCCTACGAACCCAGGCACAGGCCCCTGAGTGCACCTGGCTCCAGCTCTGACCCAAAGCCTCTTTAGAAAGTCCTGCGGGAGGGCACAGCGCTGGGACGAATCCCCTACTCCAGTCCTCTGCCCAGTGCCCGGCCTCAAAAGGGCACGAGCCCTGCTTCAGCGCCCTCCTACTCCGAACCCTGCCCCGCAGCCGAGTAGCCACCTCTGTCCAGGGCTGGAAAGGGCCACACTCCCACCACGTGCATTTCAAAGTGGAAGACCACCCTGTCCACAGGCCAGTGACTAGCCTGAGAGACACTCACTACAGGCCTCATGCAGGTGAGTCAGTGCCTCACCTGCACTGACCTGTCTGTGGATGAGGGGCCCAGGATGCTGAGGGACAAGTTTGGTCCCTGGACATCCTGGGAGATGCCCAAACAGCCCGAGAGGCTGCACCTGGGGAGGGGCAGGATCTGAGCCTGATGCAGCCAGGGAGCAGGAAGAGGACTTGGAAGGGCAGGCAGGAGAGGGCGTGCGGGTGCCCAGTCTTGGAGGAGAGACCCCAAGGAGGGAGGGGGCTCGCCTCACTCTGGAGAGCACACGCTTTCCTGGAGACAGAAGGCAGAAGGACATCAGCTTTCACTGAGCTTCAGGTGACTGATACTCCACTGAGCATTGATCCACACCACAGCCCTGGGAGGAAGGCATTCCTAGACTGAACCATGTGAAATTGCCAGTATCCAACCATTGTTGACCTGCAAACATGGCAGACGAATATCCCTGACAAAGCCTGACAGAGCCCAGGGCCCCTGGGAGCGCCCAGGGGTGCCGGTAGGTGGTTCAGCCAAATAAGAAGGTACCCCAGGGACCTCCGTTGGTCACGCTGAGAGCTTTGGACTTTGGTCCTAGCATGCTGGCTCAGAACGCCCACCCACCCCCCCCCCCCAGCAGCTCCAAAGACCACCCAGCCTCTTCAGGCTCTTGTCCTCCCCAAGCTGACCTGGGTTTGGAATCCCTAATGCAATGACACTCTTAGAGTTGCCGCCTTACTGATACAATTTGGAGCCTCAGAGACCTCTCTGTGGCAGAGCATGAGAGCAACAGCTCCCCATGAAGGAGACACGACTGGGCAGGTACCGGTCCCTTCCGAGTGACCAGGTGTCCAATGCCGTCCCTTGCAGCCTCCAGCAGTGCAATGACCCCCTCAGGGTGATCACATCCACTCCCTGGGGTTGCTGAGCAGCGAGCAGCGGCCACAGGGACCACTTCAGACCATTCTGGGAGACTGGGGCCCCCCCACATAGGACCTCATACAAAGATTGTCCCTCACTTCCCACTGCGCACCGCAAAGATGCCCAGTGAGGACCAGATCTTATGTCCTTCACGTACGCCGCAGGGGATGGCCAGTCTGGGAGGAAGGAGGGGATTATTGTGCAATGGCAGTAAAATGATGCCTTCAGATGTATTTCCCAGGCAGCTGGCTAGTCAAGGGGGATGGGGGAACACCTGAACCCCTGAGGGAGGTCTCCCCTGCAGCCTGCGTCCCCCCCCCCCACCAACTCAGAGAAAAATTAAGAACTAATATAAATCCTATCAATCTCCCAAGGAAGTAAGAATGGAAAGGACATCTATTTTGTTTCCTGAAATTTCAGCCAATAGCTCCTGGTCTCCGAATGCCCCAGGCGCCCAGACACTTGCCATGCACCCCTTACCCCTCTCCTCGCAGCCCACAAGATGAGGCAGAGAGCCACCAACGTTTCAGGGGAGGACCCGGAGGCTACGGGAGCCCAAGGCCACACGAGGAGCTGGGGCTGCCCCCCTGCCCACCCCGCCCTCCACCCGAGACCACGGTAGCGTGTCTCTGAGCCCTGGGCTCCTTGAAGCGCCCCCCCCCCCACCGACGCCCCCTCCCCATGCTCCCAGATGCAGCAGCGCGCACGGCTTCCCGGAGGACCCCTCGCACTGGGCCCCGGGCACCTCCGCCCCTGCACCCGCGGGGCCCGTCTCGGGGCTGAGCCCGCCTACCCGCTCCGGCGGCCCTGGCGCTCTCTGCCTGCCGAGCGGAGCCTCCCTGCCGCTCTGCCGCTGGCCCGCTGGGCTCCCTCCTCCGCCACCCCGCGCTCCCGCGCCCGCCCAGTCTGCCGCCAGTGACCGCCCACGGGGACGCTCCCGCCGCCCTGAGACCCAGGCGCCCGCTGCGGGAGCCGTGCCTTGGGCCCCACCGCCCTCCCTGCACGCGGGTCTCCCCCAGGCCCACCCCGGCTCCGCACGGCACAGACTGGAACTGTGCTGCTCTCTCCGTGCCTGGGCCTCAGTTTCCTCATGTATGAAATGGGCCTAAGAAGACCTGCTTTTCATAAACTCGTTCACGAATATTAATTGCAGGCTTCCTATGAGCCTGACTCTCCTGGTGGGCACACAGAACTGAAGAAGACGGGGTGCCTGTCCTGGGTCATCCTGGAGCTCCCAGTCCTGAGAGGGAAGACAAACAAGGGACAAGTCAATGAGTTAGTGTGGAGTGACATGCTGTGGGGAAATAGGTCAGCTCAAGATGGGTGGTCCGGGCAGAGGGCACAGCACGAGCAAAGGCCCTGAGGCTGCAGGCATTTGGCCCCTGGAGACCACAGGAGGCAGTGTGGCTGGAGAATGTTAGCAAGGAGGCTTCCAGAGAGGCACAGGTGACCAGTCGGGAGGGACTTCTAGGTCCTGGAAGAGCCTCCAAGGTTGTTGCAACGAGAATGAACAGAGAAAGTGCTTTTCCGTCAGAACCCAGGTGACACAAGACTTGGCCAAAATGGAACAGGATTTGTTATAAGGGTTGCTCCTGTTTTAAATACGCTAACTTACACTTTTCTTTTCCAAGGAGGCCACATGGTAAAATTAAGTATGTGCTTAGAGAATCTCCTGAGAGTTAGCAGATCTGCTTCAAGATTTTGGACATGGACCACTCTCCTATAACATGACACACGCCTCCCAGCCACTCTTCCCAAGTAACCCCAGAGGTACTATTCATCTGTGGATATGGCCCTGGAGTTGTGGGCAGTGGCCCTTTCTGGAATGGCAGCTGCCACTTAAGGCACATGTGGACTCTGCAAACACTACCTTATTTGATCGTCACAATAGCTTCAAGAGGTGGGCATTTGTATCCCTGCTTTACTGATGAAGCCAAGTGAGACTCAAAGATTGAGCACCTCCCCCCCAGTCACTCAGCCAAGCAACAGACCCAGACCACCGCCTCTGCTCGCAAGGACCCTGCAATGACCCTTCTGCTATGATCCATTCCTGCAGCCCTTTGTGCTCTGCGGCAGAGGTAGATGACGCTTGTGGCCCCATCCCCCATCACTAAGTCACCAGTGTCTCCAAAGGAAGGCAGGTATGCATTTAATGGGACCTGATCATAATAGTGGCTTCCTGGAGTCTAAAGCCAGGAATATTGTCTATGCAGAAACTACCCAACTGGCAGGAAGCCCTAGAGACACCTGTTCTCTGTAGAGGCAAGAATTCAGATGCTGTCACCGAGCAGCTGTGTAGGCCTTGCTGGTGAGCCCTTTCAGGTAGGCTGCCACACGGCCGCATCTGAGAACCACTGCCCCGTGGGTCAGACAAGGGCCGAGGAGCTGAGACAGCAGGCCAGGCAGTGGCTCCTCTGATAGGGGGAGGGAGCGCCTCAGAGCAGAATTCCTAGTTAGACGGACACTAAGGGAGCTGGCAGTCAGACCCTGCGCCTCTGCTGGAGAAGGAAACAGCACCCTCTGGCGGCAGAGCTGGGCACCCAGCAGAGCGGGAGCATCTGAAGCTCCCCTCCGAGAAAGCGGAGGCCTCAAGCAAGAAGCTGGCCACTGTACCTCCCCTCTCGTGGGAGCCTGGGGCCAGGACCCCAGACTGGGAGGTCTGGCCGGCCGGGCAGGCTACATTCTGCAGTTTCTGAGGAAGGGGCTCGGTAAGGTTCTCCCTGTGCCACAAAAGTGGCTGGCTTTTGGTCTGACCTCCTAGACGTGGAGTCTCCTTAACAGCCTGGTGATGGACCTCACTTCCTGCTCCCTGAGGCATGTTCCACGTGAATCACCCTGGAGATGAGCGCCAGCACTAATCCATCAGGCGTGAATGGCCCTCAACAGTTTGCAGATTGACCCCTTGGTCCACTGCAAGCTCTCCTTGGTCTGATGAGAAAGCTGAGGGTCAGGAAGGTGGGGGAAGGATCCCCACTACTTCTTAGCTGGCAGTGCGCTGAGACTTGAAATCAGGCCCATTTCACTGTTACTGTCACCACCTTAAGACCCAGTGTGGCGGGTGGTCAAAAGCTGGGCGCAGGAGCCAACTCTCCAAGCCTCAAATTCTCTTCTGTAAAATGGAGCTAATAAAATCCACCTCTAGGGCTGTTGCTAGCGCAAACGAGATGAGATGTGACCGGCTCCTAGCACAGGAAACAAGCCCTAGAGATCTGTGGCTGCCGTTATTCCGCCCCGGGCTTCTGTGTGCTCGTCCACCTCCCTGAGCGCCACCCCCACCCCTCTCCAACCCAGCAGTCTTCAGACCCACACTCCCACCAGAATTAATCCGACATGGTGCTGACAGGCCCCATGCACATCCATGGGCAGCTTTTCACGCCAGTCTGTTTCTCCTTAAACCCTTCTAGGGTGTCTCCCCCAGACTCCTTCTCCACTCACTCTTCATTTTTAGAGAATTTCATGCATTTGACATATCCAGGCTTGTGTCGATGTTACGTCCACAGCCGGGACTCATGGGCTCACTTTTCACCTGGAAAACTCCCACTCGTTCTTGGAGACTGAGCCCATACGGCCAGGCCTCTGTGAAATGTTCCTGCCCCTCCACGCGCTCACTCTTTCTTTTTTAATTTTTTAAATGTCCTTTTTATTTATTTTGAAAGAGAGAGAGAGAGCACGCAAGCAGGGGAAGGGCAGAGGGAGAGGGAGACAGAGAATATGATAGTGCAGAGCCTGATGTGGGGCTCGAACTCGCGAACCGTGAGATCATGACCCGAGCTGAAATCAAGAGTCGGAGAGCCTTAGCCGACTGAGCCACCCAGGCGTCCCCACCGCGTGCTCATTCGAATGGCAAGCTGACACAGAGAGCTCCTGGGCAGCTGTCCTGCTTTGTTCCTGGAAGAGCTACAGCAAAAGAAAGCCACATCAGCTATCCAGGAAAATCTGCTTGTTTTCCCATTCTTGTGACAGAAAACCAAAGAATCCCATACATTTAGGAAATCAATAGCACAGAGGAGACAGGTCAAGATAAATAAACAAAATAACTGACCCCAAATAAAACTGAAGGAACTAGGGGACCAGAAAAGAACTTGAAGAGATCAAACACTTTCATTAATCCTTAGAGAGATTAAAAAAGTTGCTGGAGTTGTAAAACAGGAGCAGAGTGCCAGGAAACAAGAGCGATCTAGAAAGCAAGAAAGAACCGTTCGAAATGAACTATATGATGGCTGAAGTTAAAAAAAACAAAAACATTTTATTGGAAGGGATGGTTGGGACAAGGTAGGGAAATGTCTCATAATATGGAGCCAAAACCACAAAAAGATGGAAAACCTAAGAGCAAAAACAAGAGACATAGATGATTAATGCAGATGATCTATTATCCAATTAATAAAATTTCCAGAAGGGAGAACCAAGAAAACGAAAGCACAGCAGTGATAGACTCAGTGGGAAGCCGAATTCACTCCCAGATAGTCAAATGAAGAGACATTATTCGAAAAGTAACTTCTAGAGGTGTGGACAGGGGTAAGGGGAAATACAAGAAGTGGTGAGGCACTCGGAGGTTAGCAAAGGCAGTTACCACCCTCCAGCTAAAAGAATGAGGGGAAGAAAATCGTGTCATCAAAGCCAGGGGACTGTGGAAGAAAGGCCACCCAATGAGCTGCTGTAGTCTGGAAGCATGCCACTGTCGCCAGAGACTCAGCATTGACACAAAAGGAAGTAGGGCAGAAGTATACCAACTTGTCTCGGTCCACTTCTGGTCTCCTGTGGGTTCCTGCCATTGATCAAAGCCACCTGGAATCCAGCCTCTCTGGGCACAAAGAAGGCCAGAACCATGGTGGAGAATGGACCTGGGTGGAGTGTAAACAGAGAGTACCCAGCACAGGGAATTCTCAGTAATAAAAGAAACTTTCCCAGAGATGCAAATTGAAAAGATCTCCTGGGTGCTGCTCAAAAAAAAAATTGGGGGGGGGGGGGCGGGGGGACCTCTGGGTGGCTCAGTCTGTTGGGTGTCCGACTTCAGCTCAGGACATGATCTCCCGGTCTGTGGGTTCCAGCCCCACCGGTACTGTGCTGACAGCTCAGAGCCTGGAGCCTGCTTCAGATTCTGTGTGTGTGTCTCTCTCTCTCTCTGCCCCTCCCCTGCTCACCTTCTGTCTCCCTCTCTCTCTCAAAAATAAATAAATAAGCAATAAAAAAATTTTTTTAAATAATTTTGAAGCACATGTGTTGTTCTTCTTCCATTCCCTTCCCTTCCAAACACCCATATCCATATCCAACATTAGTTCCAAATGCCTGAGTGTAGTCCAAAAGCCATTAGGTGGGGCTGAGCAAGATGGTGTCCCATGAGGGAAGGTGAGGCCAGAGTTATGGAGACTGGTGGCCAAGAACAGGGAGTTGGAGCCCAAGCAGAGTGCAAAGATGCCCCCATGCCCCCAACCAAGGGACATGCCAGTGGGTGTTGGAACCTGGCAGGGGAGGAGTATATCTGCAGAGGGCAGGACAGCAGCCCCAACAGCCCAGCAGTGTGGGAGCCAAGCCCATGGAGAACGGCACCCCATGGAAGGGCCTGGCATAGGGTGTCAGAACAGGACAAAGAGAGTGTCCACGTGGGGAGGCGGGGAACCGGCAGCCCAACACAGGGCATCAGAGCTCAAATACAAGGTGAGAGAAGAGGACAGCCGGGGTGGAGTGCCAGAGCCCAAGTAGAGTGAAGTGCTGGTCGGAGGGAGTTCTGCTACGGGAGCCTGGCTCCACGCAGCGGGGTCAACCAAGTAAAGGAAGTGTATCAAAGATAACGGAGCCGGGTTTCTCACCGATGGAGAAGGTAGTTACAAACACAGAAGGGGAAGAATAGAATGAGCCCTGTGGCTTGAAATTAGAATTGAAGGTAGCATATCAACTCACGGCTTTCAACATACAGGTGGTCCCCAACTTATGATGGTTCATCTTAAACGAATTTTCAACCTTACGGTGGTGTGGAAGCCATACACATTCCGTAGAAACAGTACTTCAGATTCCGAATTTTGATCTTTTCCCGGGCTAGCAATATGTGGTACCGTACTCTCTTGTGATGCTGAGCGGTGGGCAGCTCCCGGTCCGTGACGCAATCACACAACTGAACAACTGATACCCAAACAGCCATTCTGTTTTCACTTTCCGCACAGTATCCAATGAATTACATGATATTCCCTTTATTATATCCCTTTATTATAAAATAGGCTTTGTGTCAGATGGTTTTGCCTAACTGTAGACAAATGTTAAGGGTTGTGAGCGTGTAAGCGTCGATGTTTGATTTAGGTGTTAGTTAAATGCATTTTCAATTTACGTTATTTTTTTAACGTTTACTTATTTTTGAGAGAGAGAAAGAGTGCGAGTGGGGAAGGGACAGAGAGAGAAGGAGACCCAGAATCTGAAGCAGGCTCCAGGCTCTGAGCTGTCTGACAGCCCACCAACTGCAAAATCATGACCTGAGTCGAAGTCAGACACTTAACCATCTGAGCCACCCAGGTGCCCCAATTTATGTTATTTTTAAATTACAGTGGGTTTATCAGGACATAGAACCATTGTAAGTCAAGGAAGATCTGTATATATAAACATGAATGTAGTTGTGAGATACACACACACACACACACACGCACGCACACACTCATCTCCTTGCTCTGTCCACTGACAGAGCCTTGGAGTGGTGACACCAATAACAATGAGCAGTCTTAGCACCCATACATGGCTTCCAATGTCATTCTCCATTAAAAGAATCCAAAGGACAGGGAACGTACAAGAGGAGCCCGAGAGATCCTTGGAAGCTAGAAAGTAACAGAGTGCTCTAAGAATGATGGGGCATGTTAAAAGGACCCAGAATCCAGCCGGAAGGGACCTTCACTGGCCAAATCTGGGACACTGTGAGCAGTAAAATAAATAACGATTGTGATAGATAATAGCCCATGGAATAAAATAGGAACCAATGAGTCCACTCCAATATAAATAATTAAATGAATAAAGTGAAAGTTTGATGAATGACAGGATATTTGCACGGCTTCAGTGTCCCTCAGCATAAAATGATCATTAATTGCAAAGAGAAAATTAGTTGCTTTTCAGTGGAGAAGCCCAGAAGACACCACCCTAATCAAAGTGATCAAAACAACCACCTCACTAATGCTACAAATTGAAATCATGTACCCACGATAGGATACAAAAAGAGCACATCATTGCCTATGATAGTCCTGCCAACGGTGCATAAAAATGACCCCAATCCTGAGGAAACATCAGACTGGCACAAAGCCAGGGATGGGCTACCAGTAACTGGCCTCGTAGTCTGGAACATGTCTCGACCATGAAACTCAAGGAAAGACTGTTCCAGACTAAAGGAGGCCAGATTCAGGAGACCTACATCTGAACACTTTGGGACCACTGATAGATAAAGCCTAGGGATGAGAGGGTAGTTATATGTCAATGCTAATCTCCTGAATCACAAGGGTTGTGTTTTGGTAAGTAGGAGAATGTCCTCCTCTGTAAGAAATATACAGGGGGCGTCCAGTTGGTTAAGCATCCCACGTTAGCTCAGGTCATGATCTTAGTCTGTGAGTTCAAGCCCCGCGTCGGGCTCTCTGCTGTCAGTGCAGAGCCCTCTTTGGATCCTTTGAACCCCTCTTTCTGCCCCACCCTCTCTCACACACCTGCGTGCTCTCTCTCTCTCTCAAAACTAAATAAACATTACAAAAAAAAGGGGGGGGGGGAGTCACCTGGGTGGCTCACTTGGTGGCTCAGTCAGTTAAGCGTCTGACTTGGGTTCAGGTCATGATCTCACGGCTCGTGAGTTCAAGCCCCACGTCGGGCTCTGTGCTGACAGCTCAGAGCCTGGAGCCTGCTTCGGATTCTGTGTCTCCCTCTCTCTCGGCCCCTTCCCAGCTCACACTCTGTTTCTTTCCCTCTCAAAAATAAATAAACATTAAAAAAATTTTAAAGAAATATTCAATAAAACCAATCTTTGCGGGAGATGCATCTTGACGCAGTTTACTTTCAAATGGTTCAGAATTTTTTTTTAATGTTCTTTATCCTCACTTGTAACTTTTCTCTAGGTTTTAGATTGTTTAAATCATATATTTTTAAAATAATAAAAGAATTTTGCACCTTCATGGAATAAGACAAAAATAAAAGTTGAAAGTAGTAACCTCTAAAAATAATGGGGGGGGGGGGAGTGTTAACATCAGTTATCTAAGCAATAGGAATATAGCCCATTTGTTTGTTGCCGTCTCTCTTTTAAAGAAGAATAATTGTAAGTATTGAAGAAAAGAATAAATCAAAGAAATGAAATAGCATTCCACAGCACAGAGGGTAAAGAAGCTTGGTAACAACCATCCCAGCCTCAGTTTCATCATCTGTAAAATGCAGCCAAGACTGGTTTCCAGCTCATGACAAGCTGGCAAGGATGCAAAGGTTTAAGGGAGGGGATACATTCAAAGCCACCTGAAAGGAAGATGTAAACGAGGGACCTCAAGGTCAGGCAGCCCCTAAGGCCTGGTTTTCCACAAAGTGCTTCAGGTAGCAGGCAGGGCTGCTAAAGAAAGCACATCTGCTGTGGGAGGTGGCTCCCTAGACCCTGCAGGATCACTCCTTCTTTGTTTGCCTTTGCTCCCTACTGAGGCCATAAAGAGGCTAGGCTGTAAATTAACCTATACTGGCCGCAGGAAAGAAAGATAAGGGATGTCAGCTGGCAGCCAACACCTTTCCTGTGACCCACCCCAGGCAGCTGGCCTTTCCCTGGCTTTCTCCAGGTCAGGCTGGATGTCCGCTGCCTTTTCCCTGCCTCTCCTTAGCAATGCTTCGCTCCTTCTCTACTCCATCTCCAAGAAAGGCAATGCGAGACATGCCCACCAGCCAGAGAGAAAGGAGGAAAAGGGCACAGTTGCCCCCTGTCGCTAAAGCTCCATTTCCCCAATACAATCCATGATCTTGAAGGTGACCAGCTCAGAACAGCATTTTTTCCTCCTTCGCAGAGATTAAGAAAAAGACGAGGGAAAAGGGACATCATTCCCCTAGAGGCTTATAGTCCTTGCCTTTTGCTACCCCAATGGACTTACTAGCCCACAGTGCATCGACTGCCCCTCTGTGGAAGACAGGGGAGAGATATCAAAGCAGTCCATCCTACACTGTTTACATCAGCCCCCCAATCCCCATCCCTGCCTTCTGGGACCTTCTGGGATTCATTCAAACAGTCCACAGTTATTTAACAAGTATTTTTAAGTAGTTCTACATGTGCTGTATGCTGGACATACAGTTAGCTCCCCAAGACATGTTACAAAAGGGATTTTGAGGGGCACCTGGGTGGCTCAGTCGGTTGAGCGTCCGACTTCAGCTCAGGTCACGATCTCGCGGTCCGTGAGTTCGAGCCCCGCATCGGGCTCTGGGCTGATGGCTCGGAGCCTGGAGCCTGCTTCTGATTCTGTGTCTCCCTCTCTCTCTGCCCCTCCCCCGTTCATGCTCTGTCTCTCTCTGTCTCAAAAATAAATAAACGTAAAAAAAAATTTAAAAAAAAGGGGGATTTTGATCCAGAAACTCCCAAAATGGATACAGATGGGATTTTAAGTATAATATCCACCAGATTACCATATGTCTTGGATGAAGAATCCACTCTCTCATCTGAAATTGTGCTCAGCTGTGCTGTCCTAACATGTTTACTTGATACAATGATGTATGGGTCAGCTATTGCTGAGTAACAAATAACCACAAAACTCTCAGTGGCATACAAACTACTACAGGTCACCTGGGGTTTAGCTGACCTAAGCTGGGCTCGATGGGGAAGCTCTGCTTTGGGCTGAAGGTCTGACAGGACTTGGCTCCTCACTGAGGTTAAGGCTCCTCCATCTGTGTTCATTCTGGGCCCTCAAGAGATGGGCAAGTTCAAAAGCTTCACTCATGGAGACCACAGAAGGGCAAGGGGATAAGCCCAACTATGCAAGTTCATCTCCAGCCCTATTTGAGTCACATTTGCTAACATCCTTTGGCCAAAGCAAGCTGCATGGCTGAGCACAAAGTCAGGGGGCAAGGAACTGTATTCCACCCACTCTAAAGCCAAAACAAGTCACAGAGCTGCCACCAACATTAACAGAACCAGGAACTCTTCTCATGAGATGTGGGGGGAAAGAGTAAAATATAGGAACAATAATTTATATCCCACCCAAACGAGAAGAGAACCATAATGCCAAAGATAAAATTCTTAATTGGGTTATACGTATAGAAATTCTCAGAAGCACATTTTTAATGGAAACTTATTTGAGGGGCACCTGGGTGGCTCAGTCAGTTAAGCATCTGACTCTTGATTTCAGCTCAGGTCATGATCTCATGGTTTGTGAGTTCGAGCCCCACGAGGGGCTCTGTACTGACGGCGCAGAACCTGCTTTGGGATTCTTTCTCTCTCCCTCTCTGTCTGCCCCTCACCTGCTCACTCTTGCTCTCTCTCTCAAAATAAGCAAATAAACTTTTTTTTTAAAGAAACTTTCATTTGAGATCATTATAGAGTCACATGCAGTTCTAAGATACAACACACAGATACCTGTGCCCTTTATCTCCATCCGTCATGGTGAAGCCACAGTGTAATACCACAGCCAGAATATCGCCATTGAAGCAGTCAAGGCACAGAATATTTCCACCACCACAAAGATCCCTCTGTTGACCTTTGATAGCCACACCCGCTTGTTCCCACCCTCTGCTCCCACCACCTCCTTAACCTCCGACAAGCACTATAGTTCTCCATGTCTATAATTGTGTCATTTCATGAATGCTATATAAATGGAATCATGCAACAGATAAGCTTTTAGGATTGGCTTTTTCATTCAGCATAATTCTCTGGAGATTCACCCAAGTTGTTGCACGTAGCCATAGTTTGTTTCTTTTTATTGCTGAGAAGTATTCCAGAGTAAGGATGTACCATATAACTAACCGTTGACTTGTTGAAGGACATGTGGGTTGGTACCAATAGTTTGGGTCTACTACAAATAAAGCCACTATAAACATTTGTGTTGCATTTTGGGGTGAAAATGTTTTTATTTCTGGGGTGAATGTACAGGAGTACAGTCCTGGTCCAAATAGTAGTTGCAAGTCTAGCTTGTTTGTTTGTTTGTTTGTTTGTTTATTTGTTTGTTAAGAAACTGCCAACCTGGGGGCACCTGGGTGGCTCAGTCGGTTAAGCCTCGGACTTCAGCCAGGTCATGATCTCGCGGTCCGTGAGTTCGAGTCCCGCGTCGGGCTCTGTGCTGACGGCTCAGAGCCTGGAGCCTGTTTCCGATTCTGTGTCTCCCTCTCTCTCAGACCCTCCCCCGTTCATGCTCTGTCTCTCTCTGTCTCAAAAATAAATAAATGTTAAAAAAATTAAAAAAAAAAAAAAAAAAAAAGAAACTGCCAACCTGTTTTCCAGAGTGGCTGTACCATTGTATGTTCCCACCAGCAATGCATGAGTAATCCAGTTTTTCCACATCCTTGCCAACATCTAACATTGACACTACTTTAAAAAAATTTTTTTTTAATGTTTATTTATTTTTGAGAGTGAGAGACAAAGTGTGAGAGGGAGAGGGACAGAGAGAGAGGGGGAGACACAGAATCTGAAGCAGGCTCCAGGCTCTGAACTGTCAGCACAGAGCCCAACGTCGGGCTCGAACTCACGGACTGTGAGATCATGACCTGAGCCAAAGTTGGATGCTCAACTGACTGAGCCACCCAGGAGCCCCAACACTACTTTTTTTTTATTTTGCATTTGTTTTTAACTCAAGTTTATATTAAATATGTATAGCCAGGAGAACTAGCAGAAAAAACTATTGCAACTCCCAGCAATAACACCGTAGGAAAACAAAACGTTGAGTGCTAACCTGGAAGGAAGGAAAGGAAGTGAGTCAATTACCTCTGGAGTGATTAACATTAGGTACAATTTTTGAATAACCACTGTCTCCTTTGGTGGTCATGTGTTACAAAATTGACTAAAATGTTTCAAAAGCCTTGAAGTGCATACCATTTGTAAGTTAAGAAATTACACTTTTGATGAGTAAAGACATGCTCAGTAGAAAAACAAGTAGATAACAAGGGACAACTTTATAACGAAGATAATTGTTATATCTTTATATTGAACATCAGGAAACACAGCAGGGAGGATCCATGACTTGTGATAAAGTTAGAGCAGAATAAAATTTCATTTGACTTGAGACCTTGCCATCAATCAGATTTGTCAGCAAAATGATTCTATGTTTTAGTTCACCAAGTCATAAATATACTACATCCTTCCATTTTCATGGTAGCACAGAGAAGGCAACTTACAATATATTGAAGTGATCTGCTTCATAGTTTCCCTTTAATTAAATATGACTCCCCTCTTAAAAAGAGTCTTGTGTTTCTGATCTCATATTTTTTCCTTTTTGAAAAAAGGGGGATTACTACTTCCTTTTTTTTTTTTTTTTTTTTTTTTTAGTTTTACTTATTTATTTTGAGAGAGCAGGCAGAGAAACAGAGAGAGAGGAGAGAGAGAATCCAAAGCAGGTTCTGTGCTGACAGCACAGATACAGCCCTGGTGGGGCTCAATCTCACAAACCCCGAGATCATGACCTAAGCCGAAATCAAGAGTCAGACGCTTAACTGACTGAGCCATCCTGGAGACTCCTATTATAGCCATTTTTAACATGTTTTTATTTTCCTCATCACTTCACCCCAATGTTGAGGTTATTTAGAATCTTTGTTCCAGATTATTATAATCATAAGCAATATAATCAATACGTTATACTGACAGTATCATCAATGATTTGGAATTACTGAGTTTTACTGGTAGCTTTATTCATATATTTCTTGTAATACATTATCTTTTTCTTGGGTTCATGCCTCATTTTGCTGAAGTACATCTTGCAGCAATTCTTTCAAATAAATTCACAGATAATAAGATCAGTGGTAAACAAAACTTTCTCCCTTCAGATATCCTTACTTCACCCTTGCACTTGACTTACCAGACTGGCTGGGTATAGAGAGCCTTATAAATTCAAAGCAGTTTTCCCCAGAATTTCAAATATACTGCCCCAAAACTTTTGTATTCAGTTTTGCCAAGTGAGAAAATTGACGTTAGTTTAATCCTCATTTCTTAAGTTTATTTATTAATTCCTTCCCCTTCTTGGGATGTTCTCTCTATCCTTTGTGTTTTGAAATTTCACAACAAAGATTTAAGTCAGCATTTCTTTCTCTTTTTCTTTCCTTTCATCCTGCTTGACCCTTAATGGGTCCTTAAATTTAGTCTTGCCTTTCTTCACGTCTTGGATATTTTCTTCCACTTTCTACTTGATTAATTCTCCCTTCCCCTCTCCCCAGGGGGACCAACAGCAAGGGAGCAGACCCTTAGCCCAGAAGGGGCCCAGCCCCTCCTCTTGCGTCCATTGGACAGAATTTAGTCACGTGGCCACATCTACCCGCTGTGAGTACTGGGAAACCGTCCAACCTGAGCTCTGGAAAAGGGGAGGCTGGAATGCGGTAGACCTCCAATGGTCTCTCTATGATGTTTGCCCTGGGTTCTGGAAATACTCCCTGTCTTGTTCTTCCAGCTAACTAACTCCCTCTTCACTACTGTGGCTAGGAGTCCCTCCCTTTCATTTTTTAAATGTACTTTGACAATCATATTTTTCATTGCCCAAACCTCATTACTTACTTTCAAAATAAAATTGCTTGCTCTCATTTAATGGGTTAGATAAACCCATCCCTCTTAAATATTTTTTTTCTTTTAAATCTCCTGCTTGCTCATTTAACTCGATTTCCTTGGTGTCTCTGTTCAATTGTCATTTTTTTCCCACAAATATTTGGAGGGTGTTGTTTGACGGCCCATCTTAGACTTAGACTAGAAGCCTGCAGTGAGCATTATCAGCTCTGTTGCCTGAAGGGAATGAAGGCGTCCTCCAGGGCTGGGGGCTTATAGAGAGTGTTGTTGGACTGGATGTGCCAACAGTTAGCCTTCTGGGGGGGGGGGTGCTCCCCACTCCTCCTGGGTGCTGCCCTCATGCTCCCACCCTAGTATCCACTGCCTGCGGTTCAGGGAGGGAGGTCAGAGCCAGCAGTCCAAACTCTGGTTCCCAGGCAGCCTGCCTGCTGCTGCTCTAGGGCCCGCTGTTCCCTCCATGAGTGTCCCCCAGCTGGAAGCCGCCCGACAGCCACTCTTGCCTCTCAGCTGTCCCCCATGACACACAGTGGGTGGTGATTTCTGCTACTCACCAAATCCCATGTTTCACAATTCAGGCAGCCCTCGTACGTTCTGGGCCGTCAAAGGTAATATGACATAATTACATCTGGGACATAGGTGACGAGTCCAGGATGCCCCTGATTCAATCTCATCCCCACCCCATCATAATGTTTAGACCAGCATTCCCACCGCCAGCCAGAGACCTTGGTAAATATTTGGTGCCATTTTGGTAAGAGGTCAGACAGAGGCAATGAAGACAGCTCCTTGGTATCAGCTTCACTAGGGTGCCAGTCAATGCACGACAATTGCCAGGAGCCCACCCACCCTCTGTGAGCCTAAAGCTCCAGTGGAAGAAATGTCCTATCGGGAGGAAAATGGTGACACTTTGCCTTTCTTCTGGAGATCACTGTCTCCACTCTTAAAGAGAGTATCTGAAAGGCTCCATTCATGTTAAACAATTTAGAAAAAACAATAGCTCAGAGAAGGTAACTCACTTGCTCAGCGTCATGTAGCTGCAATGAGACAGAACCCAGACTCAAACCTCAGCCTCTTCTGGTTCCTGAGGTAGTGCTCTCTCCACTCGCTCTGTCCTCTACGTTCAACATCCCATAACAAGACCACAGTGAACCACAGTGCTGGTCACACTCAGGCATCGTCCATCTGTGGTATCTCCTCCAGGGGTTCAGGCCGAGAATACATAACGACGGCCTCCATCTTGGGTCTGGAAGGTGCCAAGCGCTTCATACTGTATCTCTCACTTAATCTTCACATCATCCTGGGAGTTGATGTTATTACCCCCATTTTACAGGTGAGGAAACAGACTCAGTGAACAGAAGTGATGTGTCCAAGTGCGGTCAGTAAGCGACAGCCTGGAGCTATGGCACTTGGGCCCCCCCCCCCGCCCCGGTCGACAACGCCAATAGTGTGCAACCCCCTGCTGCCTGGACCTCTGCAAACAGCAGAAGCACCCTCCCCTCTCCAAGGTCACTGCTGTTGCTCTCTCTTCTCACCTGGCAGGGAAAATGCTTTGGAAACAGCCAGCATCTCTGCATCTGGCTGTGAGGAGGAAGAGGAGAAGGATGCCGGGAGGGACCCTCAGGGTGATACAAAGAGGAAAGACGGGAGCCCTTCACTCCCACCTACAAGCGTTGATCTCCATGCCCCTGGGGTGCTCCCTTTTCCTTCTCCCTCCCGCCCTTGGCAAGGCACCCTGGCGCTCCTGTCCAGCACCGCGCCCGGCACTGAGGACTCAGAGGGGAGAGGGGGCTCCTAGACGGCTCATCCTCTCAAGGCAGAGACCTAGTAATGAACGGTTCACTCTAGGAGGTTCTAAGTGCCCCAGGAGAGGGGCAGGAGGCCCTCTGGGAACAGGGCCAAGGTTGCTCACAGCCTGCAGAGGGGAGAGGCAGCCTCTGGGAGGAAGACACATTTGTGCAGGGCAGTTAACTCAAGTAGATGCAGGGGGACAACTGCTCAAAAGAGGGACAGCTAACGAGCAGTTAACCTATCTGTCAAATGAGCCTCCATGATATTCAAACCTGCAAACAAAATTCCTCCTGTTCTGCAGCTCTGTCAGCACGGACAGGTAAGAACTTCCTTCTGTCCTACACAAACCCTGGGAATACACCACGTCTGCCACGTTCTGTCACCGCAGCGGAGGGCGGCCCGGCCCCTGGCTTCAGTCGCTCCTCCCTCCCACTCTTGCTTCCTCTTTCCTCTCCCAAGCCCCAGTCCGCCTCACCGCACAAAGGCTTCTTTCCTGCATTCCTCTCATTTCCCCTATTAAGTAGCATTTTCTCTGCAAGTAAACTACACTCAGAGGAGCCAGGGGAAGACCAGTCTGACTCTCAGAATGTGTGTGTATAGAAACACTGAAATCCAGCCCCTCGCTCAGAAACCACAGCTTTGGGAGGGTCCCAAAGAGACTGCTCCAATCAATAGACGGTGATGTGCTTTAATCACCACCTAGGACTTTCCACCCCACATGATTTCTCCGCTGTGGCCATGAGCTCCTTGTGGGTGAGGCCTGCTCTGAGTCATTTCCAGGTGGCCAGGCACACAATAAATGTTTGCTGAATGAGTAGTTCACAAATAGGTCAATTGATTATTTTATGAATAAATGTTTTGGAAATAGAAGCTGTCATCAGCTTCTTCATGTTCTACTTTTTTATTTATTTCTTTTAATGTTTATTTATTTTTGAGAGAGAGAGACAGATCAAGAGCAGAGGAGGGGCAGGGAGAGGGGGAGACACAGAATCCAAAGCAGGCTCCAGGCTCTGACCTGTCAGCACAGAGCCCGACGCGGGGCTTGAACTCACAAACAGGGAGATCATGACCTGAGCCGAAGTTGGACACTTAACCGACTGAGGCACCCAGGCGCCCTGTCACATGGAAATTCAAACGCAGGGACTTTACTGATAAGTGACAGGTAAAGTGGACATTCCGAGGCCGGTGGTCACTATAACCATGGCTCTTCTGTGGAGCTGAGTGGCCGGATTCTTGGCAAAGCTGGCTCTGGAGTGTAAGAGCCCAGGGGCTTCCCTGGACAGAGCCAGGCTCCCACGGGCCAGCCCTGTGGACCCCAGTGCATTTACACCTCATGCTTTGCCTGCTTGCTCTGTGCCTTCGGACCTGTGCCCAGTGCCCCAGGCTTCCTTCCCTGTCCCGCCCCACCCAACACAAAGCCTCTCGTTTTTGAACTAGGCCCCACATGTTCTACTTTTAAACGACCTGCCCTTTAGTGTATCTGGTATATGGGCTTGCCTCTGCCTGATTCAGACTTTCGCTCACAGCTGTGGGAGGGGATGGGGGTGTTGAGTTCTACTTGGCCCACCCCATCCAGACTGAAGACCTCCACGTCTGTATAGCTGTATTTGTCCATTATTCCAGTGCTTTCTTTCTTTTCCCCTGGTTTTATTAAAATAATGGAAAACTCTGGGGGCGCCTGGGTGGCTCAGTTGGTTGAGTATCCAACTCTTGATTTTGGCTCAGGTCATAATCCAAGGGTCGTGGGATCGAGCCTCATGTCAACATGGAGCCTGCTTAGGATTCTCTCTCTCTCTCTCTCTCTCTCTCTCTCTCTCTCTCTCTCCCCCCCCCCCTCGGCCCCTCTACCCCACTCACAGTCTCTCTCTCTCTCTCTCTCTCAAATAAAAAGATTTTAATAAAATATTAAAAATAAATAAATAATAAAATAAAATAGTGGAAAACTCTAAATTAAAGTGCTCAGGACTCAGGAAGGATGCATTCAACTGAGATGAGAGTATAGGTCTTCAGGCATGCCAGAGCAGAAGTCCACAGGCCACACATGAAGGAAAAGAGTAAAATTAAAGTGTACGTATGAAATGCTAGCAATGCAGCCGGGAGTCCTGTATCCAGATGTGGAGGAAGAAGCAGGGACTGTACCATCGGTCATCTCTTCCTTACCTCCCTGAAAGGGTCCCCCTCACCCCCACACACATCGGTCTGTTCTAGGCCTCCACGCATTCCACTCCCTGCCCACTCCGTGTTTGAAGATTGCTCATGCCTAGGGAACACATTACACGTGGCTGGCTGTGGAGTACTGTATACATTCTTCAGTTACTCGGTAAACTCTTTGTTTCTGAGGAGCAAAGGTCATTGGCAGCCCAACCTCTGTCTGGACAAGCAGAAGGGCAGAGGCCGGAAGAGCCCAGGAAAATGGCCGTAGCGTGGAGTCCTGGCTCTGCCCCCAGGAGCTCGGGGATCTCGGGTGATATGTTCCAATTCTCCAAACCTAGGTTTTTTCCAGCCTACAAAATGATTACACAAATAACATCCTCTGTGGCTATTATAGGGATTAGATGAGATAACAAATGTGAAGCACTTTGGAACCCATAAAGTGTTGTATCAATATTAGTTGATCCTGCTGCTATTAGGGCTATCCTTCTATTAATAAATCGTCGCCAATAACATATTTATGGAGAATGAGCTTGCACCTCCATTGGGCCAGCCGTTCTCCAGGTATGGAAGCCAGAATGATCTCATGGGGAAGCTGGTCCTCAAACATCCCTGGGCGCTGAGTATGGTCTGAGCAGGCCTCTCCCAGAGGGCACACAGCTCTCTCACACTGCCCCCAGGCACGATGACCCCAAGAGCGGCCCTCAGAATCGGCAGCAGGCCTGGCCAGCTCAACCAGAGAGGGTCATGAGCTTTTCCATGGCCATTTCCCAGACTCCACTCTAGTGATTCTCATGTCTTGCACCCTGGCTATGCACTAAGACATGCGCACCGGTTTCTCCCAGCACCGACTTACTCACCGGTTATTAAATTATAGATTGCCACATGTTTACTGAGCACCTTTTCGACACCATGCACCACACCACCTGAGTACCTGCTGCACGTAAAACCCAGACAGGGGCGCCTGGGTGGCTCAGTCGGTTGAGCGTCCGACTTCGGCTCAGGTCATGATCTCGTGGTTTGTGAGTTCGAACCCTACATAGGGCTCTGTACTGACAGCTGGGAGCCTGGAGCCTGCTTCGGATTCTGTGTCCTCCCCTCTCTCTCCCCCTCCCCCACTCACGCTGTTTCTCTCCCTCTCTCCCTCTCTCTCTCTCTCTCTCAAAAATAAATAAAACATTAACAACAAAAAGTAAAAATAAAATCCAGACAGACATGGAACCAGATCACCTCTTGAACAATCATGACCTGTGCCTTGGTCTCTACAAATGAGGAGGAGAAGGTGACCTGAAGTTGGGAGGGTGGGGGGACTAACCTGGTCTTGGCGGGGTCTCTCTCTCAATTTCCTTATGTTTATCCTGTTCAGCATCCTGTGCATGCTTTTACTCTGAAGTCATGTCTTTCTTAAATTATAGAAGATTCTCAGTCATTCCCTCTTCTACTCCTCTGTCACTTCTGCCCTACCTGCCTCTTAAATTCTTTCCAATCTTTTCATCTCCTTGTACCTGTGAGTGGTTTTCACTAATTCTATCTTTGACTCTTTCATCTATTGATTTGATTAGCATGGCTTTTATACCCAGATTTCTAATCAGTTCTTTCCCAAAGCCAATCTGTTCTGGATTCATATCTTTCTGGCTTCCTTTTATCAGTTCCTGTTATTTTTTTTTTCAACATTTATTTATTTTTGGGACAGAGAGAGACAGAGCATGAATGGGGGGGGGGGGGGCCAGAGAGAGAGGGAGACACAGAATCGGAAACAGGCTCCAGGCTCTGAGCCATCAGCCCAGAGCCTGACGCGGGGCTCGAACTCATGGACCGCGAGATCGTGACCTGGCTGAAGTCGGACGCTTAACCGACTGCGCCACCCAGGCGCCCCAGTTCCTGTTATTTTTGTAAACACTCTCTCCTCTTTGAAGGTCTCAAAATGCTTTTTTTTTTTTTTTATTTTCCCCTATTTCCATTCCCCTGCAGTGAATTCATCTCCTCATTGTTGATTTTATTTCTCACTCTTCTTATGATTAGTTTTCCTGTGTGCTTTGGAATTTTAGTTGGCAATAGAAGTTCTGTTTTCTTTACTGTTCTCACTACATTCACCTCCCGTGCCCACACGCATCTTCCCAGATCTTCTCATTGCTCCCATCTGGCCTTCCAGAGTACTCATCCCCAAACCAACTTTTGCAATGGCAAGTTAGAGCTTCCAAAATGCCAATATTGGAGGACAAGGCTGATCCAGTCATTGGCCCAGGGCCTGGCCCAAGAGCTGTCTTCCCAGCTCTTCCTCTGGACCACTTGCCCTCTTACGGATGCAGGGTTTTCAAGCCTTAACCCCAAGTAGCAGTTCTAGTTTGTTCCAGACTCCCTGCACAGGTGGCTCCCAGTTCCTGACATCCCCACCACAAACAAGCTGCCTTTAGTTCCTGGTCCTGCCCATGTCAGAGCCCAGAGCCAGTAAATCCATGGTCTCACTGCTCATGCTGTGGAACCCCAGAGGACAGAAGCACTAACTGTCCAAGAGAGTCAAAAGGGGCAGAGGAGAGAAGACAGGTTAGTGTAAAGGTCCCTACTCTGAGCCATGACCAAAGAAGTTGTGACCTGTGGAATGGACCTATTAGAAGCCTATCAAGTGAAAAGACGTGAAAACCAGAAGTGCCTCTCCATCTTTGGATGGGGAAACAGCATGAGCTGTTTGACACTCCAGAGTTGGAAGTGGGAGGGTTCATACAGGCTCCTTAGCCAGTGATCTGCCCTGAGGCAGGAAGACAAGAAAAAAACTATACTTTGTGAAAGCGCCAGAAACGGACTGGTGACACTATGAGGCCAAACCACAGAACTGCACCCAGGAGGCTGCCCTTCTGCCAACCTGAGACCTCCCATCATCACCTGCCACATCATCTTGGGCAGGTCCCTTGTCCCAGGTATGTCATGACATCTGGGCTAGTCACCCAGGTCATTAAAATCTTTAACATGCATGTGTCATTGACCAGTTGACATTTGGATGAACACTTTTTCTGTAATACGTGTGGGCCAACCCCCATTTGGGACAGATCTGAAGGATACACAGAAGCTCTTTGGGTTTGGGATGGTGCATTTCAGGAAGACAGAACACCAGGATTTGGAGTACTGGACAAATGATGGGATCAGAGAGGAGCAGTGCGGGGTAATGGGCTGACACCAAAAAGGCAGACAAGATTCAGAATTCTAAGACTTATCCTGCATTGTTGAGAAGATATGGAGCCTTTTTAGCAGAGTAGTAACCAGACAATATTTACATCTTAGAAATAAAACTGCAAGGTGCGTGGGTGAGCTGTCAGAGGTGGGCGGTGAGAGGCAGGGCAGTTGCAACAGTCTAGATGAAAGTTGATGAGTTGGGGAGAGAAGGAAGAAAAGGAGGGAAGGGGAAGGAGAAGTAGGAAGAAGAGGAGGAGGAAGAGAAGGGAGGAGAGGAGAGACTTAGTAGGAAGTGTCTGATCCTACACCAACCCAAGCAGGAGACATTGTGTCTGCTTTCCCTTCCTAACCATGCCCTATTTCTCCCCATCATCTGTCTCTTGGCTCCTAGCCCAGCCCTCATCAGGAAGTGGCCTGTCACATGCCTCCCCCCAGAATCTGGATCTGGGTCACAGAGTCAGGGCTGGAAGGGGTTGGCTTTCTTCCAGCCACTCCTTCTAGCATCTTCACCCGCTGACGAGACCGCTCATGAATGAGGCCATTCCCCACATTGCCTTCCGTAGTGCCTTGGTTCAGACCCGGGGCCCAGTTGGCCCATCTCCCTGCTGAGTCTGTGAGCTAAATTCCTTCCTAAATTCATCAACATTTCCATGGCTTGAACTCAAAGTGGTCTAACAGACCCCATCCTTTATGTATATTATCCCCCTTAACTGTCACATCTTCACAAAGCGGGAACTGAAGCTGGAGAGAGCAAGTCGCTTGCCCAAGGACACCGCTGTCAGAGGGATGTCTGGGATTGTGAATTGCTGCATTACTCCTCCCTCTTCCTGATGCAGATGCTGAGGACAGCAAAGGCGGGGGGGGGGGGGGGGGGGTGCTTCAAGTGGTGATGTGATACTCCTGCTGCAGCCTAAGGTCGGGTTCCCCTCCAGGTCCTGATGTTGATTCAAAACCTAGGACAACTAGAGAGGCCCTGGTCAGCCTCCTCTCCATCACGCCCTTCCAGTCCTGTGCCCCTCCCCTCCCCCAGCCCAGCCAGCAGTCACTGAGGCCACGTATCTCCATCCCTCGGCTTTGCTTGAGTCCCCTGTCTAGGCTGCCCTCCCCACGTATCTGCCTGGAGGCCTCCTGGAGACACAACTTCTGTTTTCAGACTCCAGAGTGGGGAGGTAGATGCTACACGTGTGGCCTCCATCTGAGTTGGGATCCTGGTTCAGCCTCCATCCAGGGAATGCGGTCATGGTCACGTGACTTCACCTCTCTGAACCTCAACTGTCTCATCTGTAAAAGGAGAACAGCAAAAGCTCTCCTAAAGTGGTTTTAAGCTGCTGCAAAGTGCTCTGTATTTGCTAAGAACTACTGGCATCTGCAAAGTCCTGAGTCAGGGTTAACAGCTTTGGTGAGCATTCATTGTTTGCGCACCCTCCCCCCATCTGCCTGTGACTTCTTCGGAAATAGCAACCACGTTTGACTGACACTTGCGAGGCACACCCCAGATCTGCTCATTAAACAAATCAAGAAAGGCACGAATACATGATCAGAACTCTCTTTGCCAAACACATCACCAATGGAAGCACTGACAGCTATGCCCTTGGGAAAACTGATAGCAATATGGTGAGTTTCATCAGGCATAGGAACAAGTAGGCGTTGCTTCCTTCTGTGCTTTGGTGGGTGAAGAAAAAAACCAAGGCAGAGCAGGACAGTGAGGACCGCTCCAGTCCACAGCTCCCCATCAGGAGCCCTTCCTTCTCTCCTGACTAGAACTTTGGGAGCGTGCACTCTGAGAAGGTTCCAGGCTTCTCCTCCTCCCTAGCTGCTCCAGAGTGACCAGGCTCTGGGCTGACCCTCCCCCAGCTCCCACCTGTGGAGTTGTAACTGGCTCCCAACCAAGGTTGACTCTGAGGCGGGAGCATTGCCCAGGCTGGACCCTGACAGTCTCTGCCCTTGACCAAACTCTAGTCAGTCTCCCCTAAGCCCTCAGGGCCTGGACCTTGGCATGTGTCCTTGTCCGGCCTGCATTGCCCAGTTTCAGCCAAAAGCCTTGCCAAGTCAGCTCAGTGAGAATCCCCAACCCTTGATATCTGATCGCCCTCAATATCCGATCAAATTCTTGCTGCCCCGTGTTGCTATCTGCTCACCCTGGCCTGCCTTCAGCAGAATCCTGTCAGGTAGATTTAGTGGAACCCCCACCCTCACCCCTAAGGCTTCCCCTCCATAACTTTCCATCCACTGACCCCCACCCTGCTCCTTGGCAGTAAATTCACTTGTCCATGCTGTATTTGCAAGTGAGCTCACTTCTATTTACTAAGTTCTCTTATCCCCAATTGCAATAGTTCATGAATCAAATCTATCTTTTTAACTGCTGTCCAGCTCTGGTTTTCTCTAACAGCCCCCACAAGCCCTGCCCAGGAGGTCCTTCTGACAAAAGCACAACTCCCTCCTGGCGTGGGACACCCAGCTTATGGCCGGGGCAACTACGTTCCACTGAGGACCCAGGTGAAGGCAGCCCTACCCTGCGTACCAGGCACCTTGGTTCTTGCAGAAGGGGCTGGCCTCTCCATCAGGACAACTGAGCCATGTTCCCTACTTATCCAGTCACAAGTGCCCAGAGCAACACCCTCTTAGTGGCCCGCCTCCCACTCTGGCCCCATCTCCCAGCATCCATCCCTCCCCCAGGTGCCCAACAGCCCACATGTGCCTCCTTTTCACCCACCAGCCCACACCACCAACATGCTGCACCCTCACTGGCCCCCAAGACTTTGCATTTTCTAGGCTGTTACTCTGAAACTCTCCTCAGCCTGTTCCTTCAGTCTGCAAGCCTCCGTCTCCTCCTAAAAGTTCCCTTTAATCAGCAGGATCAGGACCTGCTTTCTATGGGTCACAGCCTCCCTGGCATTGTCAGAGCAGAGACACATTTCAGTGTTCATCAGGTGAGACTTGTCACCTTGTCTTCCTCTCTGGAAGTCACCCATGGATTCAAACACCAGCAGCCTCCCTTTACCCCTGAGTGCCACAACTGTAGCCAGAGCACCGTGGAAAAGCCATAAAATATGTTTACACAGAGATTCCCTCTCTGCAATCTCAATAACCCTGTACATTCCCAGCCGGTGGGAGGTTGCCACAGCCCGCAGGAGTCTGGACCTTCCTCTTAATCTTGGGGCTGTGACCATCACACCTGCTTCACCTAGGCATCCCACCTGAACAGGCCACCTGGATATCTCACCTAGACATCCCACCTGGGCTTGGCAGTCTTTTATGGAAAATGTTAGCCATTGCTGTCATTTGCAGGTGTCATTTGCATTGCAATGAAATGAGACCCCCTCTCATGCCTCCCATTTCTCTTTTCCCTCATCTAAATGATTAACCTCACAAACCAAGTGCCAGCAGGCCCAACCCCAAGCTGGCAAGGTGCCCGCTTCTGTGTCCTCCCAAACCCTGTTCACACCACATATATCACTCCTGCGTGTGATCAGTCACGTGCACAGCTGCCCACAGCTGTGAGACCATGCCTGACTCACCCCCAACGTCTTCAGCACCATCCCAGGGCCCAGCCACCAGAGGCACCGACAAACAGCTTTAAATAAGTAAAAGAATAACTTGAATGAACTTTTGCATAGTGCATCCATGCTCCCAGGCCTGACAACATAAAAACTCAGGGCCTGTCCCTGTGGAAAAATATCCATCTCCAGAGCTGAAAGTTGTGGGAGTTTCCTGTTGCTGCTGTAATAAAACTGTCACAGACTTAATGGCTTAAAACAGCACAAGTCCATTATCTTACAGTTCTTGAGGTCAGAATCTAAGATGGGTCTGCAGGGCTGCACCTCCATGAGGGGCTTGGGGGCACCCCAAGTTTCCTTGCCTTTCTCGTATCCCCTGGCTCCTGGCCCCTGGACCCATCTTCAACCCAGCAGTGCAGCATCTTCAAATCTCTGTTTCTCCCCCCTCTGTTTCTATCCTGGCATCTTCTCGCTCTGACCCTGACTCTCCTGCCTCCCTCTTACAAAGACCCTGGTGATCACATTGGACCCATCGGGATCATCCAGGATAATCTCCCCATTGTAAGATCTTTCACTGAACCACATCTGCAAAGTCCCTTTGCCAGGCATGGGAGGGGACCCTTCACGGAGTCCGGGGATTAGGAGATGAACACCTTCAGGGAGCCATTACTCAGTCTACCAGAAGTTCTGAGTCAGGAAGCCCTAAAGATGGCAAAGGAAGGTTGGCATGCTATCTTCTTGTGCTAGGAATGTCTTTGCATGGGGTTCCCTGCACCAGACTCTCCCCTCTGCCCCGACTCACCCACGCTCCTAGGAGGGAATGGGGGAAAAAGCCCCAAGGGACTTCTACTTGGCAGGTGTGTTCATACGTGTTGCCCTCAAAACCACTGTCTGAAGAACCTGCCAGGAGCTCCCCTGACACCCCACCTGGCCCAACCTCAGCTGGCTTGCCTGAAACCAGCCCCCATGCACCCCAATAGGCCACCCATCAGCACCTGGCCTCCTCAGTGAACATCATACCCAAGAGTAGAAGAGGTACCAAAATGCCAAGCAAGCATGGGTGCCCTCATTAAGGACCTGCCCCACCCAACCCCACATAGGATGCTTCCTCAACACCACAGTCCTAGGTTGTGCTTTCCAGCAGTCAGCATGGACTCCATTTTCCCCCCCCCCCAGACCCCATCTTCTGGGTGTTCTGGGCCTGAGAGCATCCATCATGGCCTGAAAGCCCCACCCGCAAGGGGTGTTCTGGCCTGAACCTGCTTTCCTGGCTTCTGGGAGCCCAAAACCAAGCCTGGCCACACCCTAGGAATAGCAGAGTCTGGAGCCCACAGAGACAGAACTTTGCTGAAGCCCGAGAACTTGGCTTTGAACCCAGCTCTAACTGGCATGTCACCTTGGGCAACTTGCTGAAGCTTTGAGGGGCTCAGTGTCCCTTTATCTAAAGTAGAAATAGTACGAGCTGCTGCTTTCTGGGCACTTATCATGTCTCAGGACAGCAGTCTCATTATTGCTAATCTGCCACTGCCTTCTTCTTGAGCTCGGGTCCTGGGTTTTGGAGGATCCCTGAGCACAGGGAGCCCAGCCATGTAGGAAGAGCTGAAGAGAGAGACGAGAAGGGGGAAGGAAAGGAGGGATGGGGGCCACTGGGGTCTCTGGCACAGAAACTTGATGGAGATTGGAGAGAAAGGATTTCACGTGGGTGGCAGAAGAGGGAGAAGAAATGGGCAAGTGGCAGGTGGTGAGGCAATTTCCATGGAGGGTACGGCATAACCCACTCGGGCCCCTACAGCATCTTCAGCGAAGCCAAGATTTCTCACCAGTGCTTTGGAGAGAGGAGCTCCTTCTGGAGACTGTGAGGAGAGGAAGAAGCTGATGCAGAGCCAGGCAGAAACTGCCCAGGGAGACATGGGGACCATGCCGCACTGGCTCCTTAATGTATCCTCAGCCCCTAGGAGGTACATGCATTTAGACCTATTTTACAGAATGGCAACTGAGGCTCACAGAGGCCCAGTGACTCATCCAGTTTTGCACAGCAGTTGCAGAAGTGGGGGAGGCAGGCAGGATCCAAGCCCAGGTCAATTGGGCTCCAAAGCCTATGTCCCCAGCCCTGCACGGTGCTGCCTGGCTGGACTGTTAGAAAAAATGTTTGTACAAACACATCTAGCAGGGCAGGTAAAAAGCTTGGGACCCAGGGATCCCTGCACCCAGCTCTGCCATTGCCTTGGGCCCCCACCTGCAAGTGTAAGGTCCCACCAGAATATATCCAGCCCTCAGGAGGCACCTCGGAGCCCCCAAACCAGCAGACACAGGACACCGGGGCCAGGTTGGGGACAACAGATCCTACGGTAGCCAGGGAGCTGTTTCAGAGGGTCGCCACACTACACCTGGACCACACCCTGGGCTAGACCCTGGTGATGGAAGTGAATGCTTTGTGGGGAGAGACAGTCAGAAAGCAGACAGTGACAAGAGGGCAAGAACCCGACTGAACTACAGGAGGGTAGGAAGCCCTTCCACCCAAGGTCACAGAAGAAACTCCACGGCAGCCCCTCCACCATTCCCTGAGAGAGGCAGCGGGAGCCCCTCAGGCAACATACTGGCACAGGGGTGCTTGAGCCCCCCATTCCCCCCAGCCTTTGGGGAACTGGGGACTGGCCTCAAGAAGCCTTCATGTCAGCGGTGAGACGACCCGTCCCGGAGAGGAAGTCAGAGGCGCCAGCAGACTGAGAGAGAACCCTGGACTACCCACCAGGGTTTACCGGTGCCAGGATCTCCAGGGAGATGGCTGAGCTCGACACGGTGTGGGCTCACAACCACTCGAATCACAGACCCCTGTGAACAGTCCCTGCCACCTCCATGTGCCAAGCATCAGGACCTACTCCTGCCCTCTGACCCCAGCACTCCCTCAGGCCTGGGCGTGGGACCCCAGATTTCAGCTGTGGGCGGCCTCTTGGCTGCTGGCAATGGTTCCACTGAAGCCCACAGGGGCCCCTTCGTCATGCTGACAGAAACACTGCCCGCCAACCTCTATCTTACCAGCAGAATCTTCCCCACCCACAGTCAGCTCTAACTGGGCCCCAGGACTCCATCTGAGGCTGGAGTCACTGATCCACTTTCCTACCAAGACCCTAGCTCCCCGGGGGGCCAGCCCCTTCCTCGCTGGTACCTGCCACCCCCATACCAAGGGCGGATCTTCCTGGCGGCCTGGTGTGGGCCCCGGCACCTCCACCCCAGGTTTGCTCCTTCTCCACCCCACTGCCAGAATGATCCTCCAAAGCCCAAACCTGACTGAGGTCCTCCTTTTCTTCATAGTCTTCGGTGACTCCCCATGTCCATGGAATGAAGCCCGGCATTCAAGACACCCCTGATCTGGCCCCTATCTACCTCCAAAGCTTCAGCCTCCAGAGATTCCTTATTCCACCTCCTGCACCCTGGCCCCACTAGACATCTCCCCGCTCCCTGGAATCCCCCGCATCGTCCGCACCTTTGCACATGCGATTCCTCAGCCTGGAATGTGTATTCTCCCCTCCCAACACACACCCCCAATCACCACCCATTCATTTTCTCTATGACCAACTCCCATTTATCTTTCAATGTCCTAGTCAAATGTCACCTCCTCTGAAACTTTCCCCAATAGCTTTAGAAATTTAGTGATTTTATGGGGCGCCTGGGTGGCGCAGTCGGTTAAGCGTCCGACTTCAGCCAGGTCACGATCTCGCGGTCCATGAGTTCGAGCCCCGCGTCAGGCTCTGGGCTGATGGCTCAGAGCCTGGAGCCTGTTTCCGATTCTGTGTCTCCCTCTCTCTCTGCCCCTCCCCCGTTCATGCTCTGTCTCTCTCTGTCCCAAAAATAAAATAAACATTGAAAAAAAAATTTAAAAAAAAAAAAAAAAGAAAAAAGAAATTTAGTGATTTTTCCCTCGCTCTGGGTTCCCACAGTACCCCGCTGGATTTACTGCTGTTGCCATGCTTTAGAGTACTGTTTCATTTTGTTTTCATTTCATCTCCTTCCTTACAAGACCTAAGACTTTCCCTGTCATATTACCAAAATATAGAGCATACTTGCTGAATGGATAAATGGAGAGCTGGGACAGATGGGACGGGATGGATGGTGGGGGGGTGGGTGGGTGGATGGGAGGACAGTCAATGATGGATGGTGGGTGGAGATATAGACGAATGGATAGAGGGATAATGGTAGTTAGATGGGGATGGGTGGTTAAGTGATGAAGGTGTATAAATAAATAAATATCTGGATTGTGGTGAATGATGAAAAATGGATAGGTAGGAAGATGTATAGATGAATGATTAATGGATGGATTGTGAATAAATTAACATGTGGAGAGATAATGGGTGGATGCATGGGTGGATGGCTGGCTGGCTGGATGGATTATTGATGGATGGGAAGGTGGTGAATGATGGGTAATGGAGATGCAAGTGGATGGATGAGAATATCCATGGATAAACTGAGTGGTTGGGAGAGAAAACAGCAATAACAAAGAGGGAGGAGACAACAGAGAAACTTTTGCTGGAGCCAGAGAATCCATCTATCGGTGCCAAGATCCCCAGGCTAAACGGAATGAAACTCAGCACTAAGGCTTGGTGTTAGACCAAACCCCACCTCGCAGCCAATAGTTCAGAAATGGACTGTAAGCATGCCGAGTACTCCCCGACACCTGTGAACAAAGTCAGAGAAGCTGCGCAAGACCTGTAGGTTGGAATGGTTTGTTTGTTTTGTTTTGTTTGGGATTACAAATCAGCTGGTAAGTGAATCCCAGCAGACAGGATTACATTGCCCATAACCCGACTAGGTCTGAAAGTGGGAGGTAGGGTTGGGGGTGGAAATGGCAAAAATGTCGGACCACAAATGCCCTGAGAAGAATGAGATTCCAAGTCCGGTGGCCCAGGGGGATAGATGGTCCCTGGCGGCACCCCGTGGGACGGGGAGTAGCAGGCCTTGCCCAGGAGCAATTCTGCAGGCCAGAGATGGCCGTGTAGGATGGCATGCCATAGCCCATGGGCTCAGAGAAGCTGCAGAGGGACAGAGGTGGCACTGAGGCTCTGCGGGGGCCACTACTCCTTGCACTTGGGAACTGGGGGTGGGACCATACCCCACATGGAGTCTGCAATGCGATGACACAAGGCCCCGGGGAGGGCCCTGGGCTGGGATGGAGAGTGGAGGCAGGACGTAACTGGGAGAGATATAGACTATGGACAGAAGCCAACTGTCAGGAGAAGAAACTGGTTGTGGTGGGTGGTCACTCCCGGTCCTCAGTCCCCTCACTGTCACCCACCACTCTCCTCCATCTGTGCCCCCAGCCTCTGGGTGTCTCTCTCTGACTTCCCATCAGGTACAAGCTGAACTGTGTCCCCCAAATTCATTTGCTGAAGTCCTAGCCCCCAGTACCTCAGAATGCACCCTTCTGTGGAGACAGGATCTTTACAGAGAAAATCAGGTTAAAGTGAGGTCATTAGGGTGGCTTCTAATCCAATTTGACTGGTGTCCTTACAAACGGGAAATCTGGGCTCGGAGACAGACATGCACAGAGGGAAGATGATGTGAGAACACAGGAAAAAGCCACCTACGAGCCAAGGAGAGAGGCCTGGAATAGATCCTTCCCTCCTGGTCCCCGATCGAACCAGCCCAGCTGACACTTTGATCTTTAACCTCTCACCTCCAAAACTGTGAGACAGTAAGCGTCTGTTGTTTAAAGCACTCAGTGTGGGGCGCCTGGGTGGCGCAGTCGGTTAAGCGTCCGACTTCAGCCAGGTCACGATCTCGCGGTCCGTGAGTTCGAGCCCCGCGTCAGGCTCTGGGCTGATGGCTCAGAGCCTGGAGCCTGTTTCCGATTCTGTGTCTCCCTCTCTCTCTGCCCCTCCCCCGTTCATGCTCTGTCTCTCTCTGTCCCAAAAATAAAATAAACGTTGAAAAAAAAAATTAAAAAAAAAAAAAAATAAAGCACTCAGTGTGTGGTGCTCAGTTACAGGAGCCCTAGCAGGGGGTGCACCATCTCTGCGCGTCTGTCTCTTTGCTCTCTGTTCCTCGTTCTGTCTCTACCTCATTGTCCTTCTTTAGGGTGGCTGACAATTTCAGGTTCCCAAGCCTATAGGGCTCTCCAGGCCATGGGTCTTGGAGGCGAAAACCAGGAAAACTGGGACAAATTAACCATCCTTTCTCCTCCTCACTGTCTCTGTTTCTCCCTCTTTTTCCCTTTCTCTCTCTTCCTTCTCTCCAGTTCTCTTTCTCTCCCTGTCTCTCTGTGAGATCTGCCTTGTTCTATTAATGCCTCTCATAAACATTTGTTCTACGCACAGTATCCAGGCCTGTGTGTGGTGTCTGGGATGATCAGTCAGGTGGGTGCACCTGGAAGGCAGCAAGCTGGCCAGGGCAGACGTCTTTATGCCCCGGTGACCGTAGCGCTGCTCAAAGTGGGCAGGGCCCCCAGTATGCCTGGACGGCCAACCCAGATCCCTGCCCAGGACAGGCCTCCTTCACGCCGCAACTCGTAAAATGCTCTCCAATGCTGGTATTAGCAAACACTGTCCCCAGTTGAAGGTGACAAGATGTGCCTGGTATCTTAAGCTGCTGCCACTGTTTGCAAGGCATGAGCTTGACATACCAAAAAGTGTTTATTGAATGAATGGATGAATGGGTCCATTAGCTCACTGGATTAATTAAGAATATGGGAATCTGGGTACTTTTTTCTCAATTTAGCTGTAAACCTAAAATTGCTCTCAACAATAAAGTCAATCAGAAGGCAAACAAAAATACTTGTAATACACGTAAAAGGAGCATGTTATTGATATACAAAGAGCTCTAACAAATCAATAAGGAAAAAAGAACCCAATGAAAATGGAAAACAGATATGAATAGGCAAATCACAAGCAGACTCAAATTGTCAGTAAATATATGACATAATAATAATAATACCGAACATTTACTTAGCCCTTGTTTTGAGCTAGGAACTCTGCTAGCAATTTATATGTATGACACCATTAAATCCTGAAAACCAACTAATAAGGCTAGTACCATTACTGTCCCCGTTTTACAGATGAGGAAACTGAGGTTCAGAGAAGTACAGCAATTTGCCCAACATCACGCAGCTTGAGAACACCGGAGAGGAATTCTCACCCAAGCAGCCTGGCTAAACACAACCTCACTCACAGTAAAGGAAGTGCAGATCAAAATAACCATTAAGATATTAGTTTTCCATTTATCAAATTAGCCAAAATATTAAAGTGTGGTAACATTCGAATTTGGCACAGGTATGAGAAAATAAGGATTTCCATGTGTTATTTGTACAATCTTTTTGGAGGACAGTTTGCCAATATCCATAGACATTTTGTATATACAATCTGATAAAAACTTCATCCAAAGATATTCTCACATATGGACACAAAACTATATATACAAGGAAATTTACTTTTCCATGGTTGTTATAAACACAAAAAATATGAGAAATGACATAAAGACCAGCAGAAGAGAACTGGAACAATATCAGTAATAATTCTTGTATTCTATGCAATACAATACACCCAAGAGAACGAAAGAGGTAGACTCTATTATACAGCAATATTACTAGTAAGATGTATTAATATTCTTTCATTTTCTAAATGTCTTATTTATTTATTTTCAGAGAGAGACAGAGAGTGTGAACCAAGGAGGGACAGAGAGAGAAAGACCCAGAAGCCAAAGCAGGCTCCAGGCTCTGAGCCATCAGCACGGAGCCCGATGCAGGGCTCAAGCCCACGAACCGTGAGATCATGATCTGAGCCAAAGTTAGATGCTCAACCGACTGAGCCCAGGCACCTCGCAAGATGCACTAATTTTTTTTTTTTTTCAACGTTTATTTATTTTTGGGACAGAGAGAGACAGAGCATGAACGGGGGAGGGGCAGAGAGAGAGGGAGACACAGAATCGGAAACAGGCTCCAGGCTCTGAGCCATCAGCCCAGAGCCCGACGCGGGGCTCGAACTCACAGACCGCGAGATCGTGACCTGGCTGAAGTCAGACGCTTAACCGACTGCGCCACCCAGGTGCCCCGATGCACTAAATTTTAAAATGAGTGCAGAATAGTATCAGAGTTGATCTCATTTGTATAAAATATTTAGAAGTCTGAACTTGTGACTACAGAGGAAATCTGGAAGATTCACTGAAATTACAGCGGGAACTACAAAGAGGGGCGAGAGGCAGATCTTCACTGTGCCCTTTACACTATTTGAAATTCTTATCATGAACATATACTGTTTCAAAGCAAAAAGCCAAGATCTGCATTGTTTGAAATTCTTATCATAAATATGTATTTCTTTCATTTTTAAAGAGTCAAATGAAAAGCCAGGCCTAGAGTCACACAGACTGGAGTTTGAATTCCAGCACTGTCAGTTGCTGGCATAAAACAGGGCAAGTTACTGGTCTTCTCCAAACCTCGGTTGTCATTGTGAAGGGAAGTAATCGTGAGCAGTGAAAAGATAATGTATGCAAAACATAGTCAGTGCTTCTGCCATTTGTTTAGTGTCAAACTGTGACAGCCTTCACTCATCTGCGAGCTATGAAAAGCTGACATTTTCAATCAATTGACTATGTGCACCAATAACCTTTTGTGGCAGATTTTTGGTTTCTTCCTTCCCATCATAATGCGATATCTGGAGGTGCAGCAACCATTTTGTGACCATGAGGACAGCCCTCATTAATACTGTAAAGATGACAGAGCAGAATTAAGAGAAGAACCTGAATCCTTGATGTCTTTATTGAGCCATGGAGACTACTCTAAAAGTGACTCAGTCAACTCTGAAATGAAGTTAAGAATTAAGTGGGAAATTGTGGCGCCTGCGTGGGTCAGTCAGTTAAGCGTCCAATTCTTGATTTTGGCTCAGGTCATGATCTCATGTTTGTGGGTTCGAGCCCCAAATCAGGCTCTGTGCTGACAGTGTAGAGCCTGCTTGAGATTCTCTCTCTCTTTCTCTCTCTCTCTGCCCCTCCCCTCCCTCCAAAAAATAAATAAACTTAAAAAAATTAAGTGGGAAATTAAACATCCTAATTGTTCAGATACCTTTGGTTCATAATTCAGTTACTTGCAGCCAAAAATGTCCTAAGGGAGATACCACCTTGGAGAGGTTGTGTGGGCATGGAATGAGATGGGAACACCTGCCTGGCACAGCCACTTCCCTTCTCTCCCTCCCACCCTCATGCCACCAAAGAAGAGAAGCACCTCCCCCTCAACTCCCTCTTTTAGTCCCAGGCACACCTCTCAGCCACACTTCACATGTGAGGTTCTCTCTCCAACCTCTCTCTTGGCTCGCATGACCTCTAACATGTTCAGCTGGCCTTGGGGACCACAGGGAGTCAGTGAAGACAAGGAATAACAGGAATAAAGGCTCTCAGGACAGCCCCCACCGCAACAAACTTTAGACCCCAGTCCCTCTCTAGCAGTCAACTCCAGCTCAGAAACCCCCTTCTCAGCCCGCTGCCCCCCATCCTCCCTCCGCCAACAAAGTCAGTGACTCATGAGGGAAGACACAATCCTGGCTGTCTACACCTGCTCCCCCCAAGGCCCAGGAAGAGGACCCCCCTTGGTGGGACCACCCCGCGTTTAAAGGCTCCAGGTAAATTTTAAGACAAAGGCAAGTCAAAGAAGGGTTATAAAAACACACCCAAGTTCAGGGTGGAATGACAAAGGGTCCCAGATCCAGCCCCCTTGGGGAGTATAACTCACAATTGGAATCCAAAACTTTGTAAAATGAGGCTGTATTCCCCTCAGGGCTTCTGGTGCCTCCCCACCTCCGCCTGGACTCCACTCCCTCCAGCTTCTTCATCGCTATCCTCCCGTCGGAAATCTTCAGCCCCCGTAATCCTGGAGCATCTGGAGGAGGAGAAGAGCCAGGAGCAGGGCGCAGGCACGGGGTGAGATGGCTGGAGGTAGCTTGAGGCTGCTGGGGAGGGGACAAAGTCATTGGTTCCCAGCCTGCGCCCCCAGGTGTCTCTGAAGGAGTGGCTCTGAGGCCACTAGGGGGCGACCGAGCTCCTCCCGCGGGCGGCACCTCTGGCTTTCCTTCCCCGCACTGGAGCCCTCACTCAGGTGGCTGGGTGCCCAGGGGACCTAAAGCTCTAGGAGAGGAGGGTGCCAGGCAGGGACAAGGCACAAAATGTAAGGGGATGGCAAAAGGCTCGGTAATCAAGATAAATAATGTTTTAGTGAATACTTTAAAATCAGAATAAATGCAAAAAAATAAATGACAAAATACCAAAAAGCCAAATAAAGGCAGGATCCCGCTTTGCACCTTCAGCAAGACTCAGGCAATGTTCCTGGTGCCTCCAGTAGTGCCCAGTTGCGTGTCCAAGCTCTCCTGGGCCCAGAGCCCTGCTGGTTCCTGCCCACTCCCTCCCCAGGCAAGGGGTGTGACCTGGTAGGAGTCTGAACCACACCCTGAGTTGCACCAGGGCAGAAGGGAGTTTAGGGGTTGGAAACTTCTCAGGAAACCCCTTCCCCTCTCCCTGAACTGCCTCAACTCTGAAGGGAAAGAAAATCAGACCGCATAGTCTTCCTCAAGGGACACAGGCTGGGCTTACAAAGGCCACAAAGCCTGAATACAAAATGGCACCCTTGCCCAACACCTCCCCGGATCTTGACTGCTAACAATAAGAAGAGGACAGAGGGAGGGCAAAGCAGAAGGTTACAGGTAAGGGTCCAAGGGGACATGGGTGAGGGGAACTCCAGTCCTCCCTGGCAGGGCTCCAGCACCCCAAATTTAGTTCCATGATGAGTCACAGAAAATACCAGACCCAACAGAGCTACCTACTTGGGCTTGCTCAGGCTTTCTCAGTGGGCATTTTCTCAGGTGCCTACTTGGTGTCAAAGACAGAAGTCTCATCCCCCTGTCCCCAGCCCTGGCTCCTAGACACAAACCAGTCCCACACAGGAGAGAGGCACAGAGATGGGACAGCACGCTGTGTCCCCAATGAGGCCCAGGACATGCCCCAATCTCCCAATCTAATTACAAGCCAAGCAAGAAGAGTCTGAAAGCACGAAAGAGGAGATGGCATGCCTAAAACTAGCAGATGGAGACCACACATCCGGTGTGCCCCTCAGGTGACCTAACCAGCCAGGAGCCAATAAGGGCCACCAAAACTGAAGATTGATGGGATACCAAAGCTTTGTATTCCTCCACTTACCCAGCAGGACAACTGATTTCCCTTTTGGAGGCAAAAAGGATGGAAACTTGACAATGTGATCCCTGGTTAGCCCAAGGAGGCCTCCTTCTCTAGGGAGATGCTCAGAAGCTCTTTGGCACGCTCAGATGTTTTGTTTTTTACCGAGACAGAGAACAGACAGGTGGATAGGAAGAGCCCAGACTTGTGAAAAGCAGCAATGCTGAAACCCAGACCCAGCCATGGCTGGGGGAGAAGTGGCCACGAGAAGAGCAAGCAGCTGCTTGCAGCAGGAGGATTAGGGCAAGGCAGACCCTTGGCAGCAGGGGCAAGGACTGCGGGACAGTGCAGAGACACAAGGCTTCTGGAGGGCACAGAAGACCAGATACAGAAGAGGAGAAGGGAAAGACTGAGATTAAAGAGAAACAGGGGATGGGGAGAAAAACACCAAGAGCAGAGCCTTCCCACTGGGCCCTGTCTGGACATCCGGGGAGGCACTGCACTCCCATGACCACATTCTTGGGTGCCCAGTGTCTCTTCTCAGGAGTGTTTCAGAAATGGAAAGCTCCAGGCCAGGACAGACTGGGTGAAGCATACATGGCTAAGAGCCACATACCTTAAAATGGGACACACTCACCAGCCCTGAGCCCCTCAGATGTGGACTGCCATGTTCGCTCAATTCCCACATTCCGTCCTATAAAGTGGGGCCATAAAACATGAATTCTAGGACACCCATTTGGGAGCACATGTTTCAGGGTACAGACCTGCCTCCTTGCTGAGCTACCCCACGCTTGGAGAGGGAGAAATGACGAATGAGTCATGGAGGGTCACCACGGAAGGGAGCAAAGGCAATGTTTGTTTACCCAACTCTTGGAGCAAGAGAGTCAGACCCTACCTGTCCACCTCCAGTCCAATGCAACTCTGATTTGGTTTGGTTTTCTTTAACCAACATCAACTTTCCTATTTTTCATGGCTTATTATCTTTATGTAACCACAGCAACAGAACTAGCCCCATGTCTATCCATTAGAGAGACCTCCACCCAGCTTCAGAAAGACTCTTATCATAAAGGGTGAGCAGCCCCACGGAAAGGCCCATTGAAGAAGGTGCTAGATAGAGGCCAGCTGTGATGAGTGTCATGCTCCTCACAGCCACTCCCCAGGAACCTCGAGGTGAGCCCTGATGTGCCTGGGGCGGGGGGTGGGGGGATGAAAAGGAGGTGTGCCAGCACACAGTGGGGTGGCTTCCCATCTCCAAAAAGGTTACAAGGGAGAGTCTGTGAATCTTAGCTTGCTGCAGATCTCAAACTTCTAGAACAGCTTGTTAAACAGAAGTAAGATGTTAGAAAGGGAAGCAGCGATCACCAGAACCAGAACCGGCTATGTGGACAGCGAGGACTCCGGTCAAGCCCCTATCCCCCTTCCTTGTTTGGATGCGAGGGTCCCTGGGCCGGGACTTGGGTCAGAAGAGTGCTACTGATGTTGAAGACCCAGATTTGCACAAATTCACCTTAAACGGACTTGCCCATGATGACTGTTGATTCACAGGGACCTGGGGACCAGTGCGGACCTATAAGATGACTCAGTGACAGGCCGTGGGCTCTGTGTGGCCCTGCTCTGCCTGACAAGTTGGTTGGAAACTGATAAAGGACTAGTCATAGCTTCAGATGACCAAACTAGGCCAGGCCAGAACGACAACCAAGAAGGAATTTAGCATCGGCAAACATAAAGCTCTGCAGTTGAGTGACCAAGGTCACTCAGCATGAACACAAAGGAGACAACTGTTTCCTCCGAGCTGCTCACGGAGAGAAGTTCTGGGCACTCTGCAGGCTGTGGACTCCATACACATCTACTGGGTGAGAGGGCTGCTCAGGGCACGAGTGCAACCGTTGATGAGTGTGCCCCCCAGACCCCACAGATACCCTTGGTTTCTGTGCACACCTCCCCTGGGATAAGGGGCCTACAATGCCATGCAGAGACCTTTCCCAGGGCTCCTGGAGCCTCATAGCCTGCCTGCCACAGCCAGGATGCCTGGAACTACCCACACACATGCACAGACCCCTGGCCCCCATGGCAGGCATGCCTCAGGTCTCCCCTACGGGACCTGGCCAAGGCCAGGACTCTACCTGAAATCACACCCTTCTTGACTTGCACTCCCCACTCCCTTTTCCTTAGTCAATCCAGAATCCTCATCCTAGCATGAGCTTCTGGGAGCCCAGCCCCAGACTAGCCTCCTCAGCATGGCTCCAGGAACCACAATTTCAGAAAGCCAAGGCCAGAGTACATGTGACCTAAGCAGGGTATGAAGCACAGGGTAAAGGACCTTGAAGGAGGCTCTAAATGAGGAATGGCCAAGATGGGACGTGGACCTTGATCAGAGCCAAGTTGGCCAGGCAAGAGCTAGCCCTTGACTGTGGCCATGGAGGTAGGCCAAAGGAACACTGGCACACGTGGTGAATGCCAGCTCGGTGCCAAGCGCTTTACGTGGGTTATTCCATGTAATCCTCAGAGCAAGCCAAAGAAGGAGGCACAATTATCATATCATTGTGAGGAAGTCGAGGATCAGTGAGGTCAGTAACTTGCCCAACATGGCTACGGGTGAGATCCGGGATTCAAACTCAAATTTTAGACCACTAAACTGTAGTGCCCACCCTCCCCCACAATGCCCAAAGTGCCAGGATCTGCACTGGGAAGGCCCCGTGCACCTGTCAAATAAGAATCCAGCACTTCTGGGGACAGAGACCCAATCCAGCTGACACAGGAGGTGATGTCACTGTGGGACAGGCCCATTCTCTGCTTTTCCAGCCCCACCCCGTATACACATTGTGACCTCAGGCGGGTAGTAGCCTATACTCTGGGAGCAACGCCTTCTCCCTTAGGGTGGACTAGTGATTCCCTGTGAAGGTATCAGCAGCCTGGGGCTTGACAAAAGATGCCTGCTCTGTGACCTGGCCACGCCCAGAGGTGATAAGCTCCCGGAAGCCGGGCTTCAGCTGTTGGGGGCCCGGAAGGCTGCCAGAAAGGAGAGAACAGTGGACAGAAGGGAGGAGTCCCTGGAGAAAAAAGAGGGGGGCTGCTGCCTGGACACGGAAGCTCAGAATCTAGGGCGTATGTTCTGAAGGACAAAATCTGTCAGAAAAAAACAAGACCAGCCAGGACCATGGACCCTTCCCTAGCAAAGCTCTGACCTCCAATACTTTATTCCAAATTCAAAACAAAACAAATGTACAAATAATGAAATCCATCACCTGCCAGAGCAGGGCCTGAAGGGGACCCAGAAAGTCTGGTCAGAAATCTGGAATCTGAAGGGAGATCTGTAAACTAAGCTGGTGGCCATGTCTTGAGACCCTAAACCACTGCTGGTCAGGCCCAGCCAGGGAGGGGCCACAGCAACGGGATGGGGGCCAGGTGGACCCACTGGCCGAGGCTGTGCAGTCTGGCTAGTGGAGCCACGGCCAGGACAGCAAGCTTAACCAGGAAGTTATGATGGGGTCCCCAGCCATGCACAGCCCCAAAGCTGGACACAGGCCAGACTGGATTCCAGCACCACGTTGCAAACATTTATCTTGGTCACGATGAGTTGGATGGAAGGACTGGCTAGGCCTTCCCACTTGGGGCCCAGCCCAGCCTGCCATCCTGGCCCACCAGGTACAGCCAGGAAGGGGTACTGATTGGCACACAGCAGCCAAACAGAGAATGAACTCAAGGGAATTTGCATGTGACAGAGAAAGTCTCTAAGAGTTTCAGCCAAATATCCTGGCATGTGGCCCTTCGCCTGCCTCTTCTTGTCCCAGGTAGTGGCCTCACCTCCTTTTGCTCAAACTGGAAACCAGCCTCCTAAAACTCTTCCTCCTTTCTGAAGCCACTGCAGGCCCTGTGTGCACCCGTGTGTGCACATGTGTGTGCGTGTATGTGCACGAATGCCCAACCCCCAGCTCCCTTTCCATCTCCCCGACAGGCCCCTCCTTGGCTCGCACACCTATATCCCCCTGGGCCCCAGCCTCCCACCTCTCCCACACTAATCTCTCCAATGGCAGCCAAAGGGATGTTTCCAAAATGAAATCTGGCCCCATCACCCTTTCCGCAGCTCCCCGAAGTCTGCTTCCTTAGTCACACAGGGACCCTCACCACGGGGACCCCTTGGCAGCCTCCCAACCCAACAAACACCCCAACCCAACGTGCATTGCAGTGACTCACCACTGCGCAGGCAGGACAGGGGCCTCCATGCCTCTGACCAGGCTGTCCTGTCTGCCTGGTACGCTCCTTCCCACTGCCACCTGTCTAGCCTGACTGTGTCAAGACCCCACTCAGTTGTGGCCTTGTGTGCTGGTGCCCTCCCCACTCCGTTTCATCACCTGTCACCTCATGGCCCCACAGCTGGGGCTCCCAGAGCCCTGGTGCAGCGCCAGGCACGTGGGCAGCCTGGTACGCACGTGTCATCGCCCAGAGTGTGATGGGCCTGCCTCGCAGAACACCCAGAGGCACAGACGCGCTGCGCAGTAGCCAGAGCCTACGCGTGCATGAAAACTTGCTTGTGCACATTTTCACCGCTCACCACGCCAAACCCCTCTGCCCCAGCCCCACCCTCAGAAGCAGTTCTGATGTGCTGTCATTTTTTTTTTTTTAAGCAGAGCAGGAAGGGTGCGTTTGGGGGTAAGAAAGCCCCACCTCAGGGCCATGGGAGGCATTCAGACCTCATGCATGCCTTCCTCACCTTGTTCCTTTGGCCCGTTAGAATGCCAGCCCTGCTTTCCAACTCAACCCACTTTTGGAGGAGTCATTTCCACCACAGTGAGTACAGGGTCCTTGAGGTAGGGAAAGCTAAGCCAGCTGCCAGGTCCCGGGTTCCTAAGTGCAGGAGGCCCAGGAACAGGGTCAGGTCATGGGCAGGGCTGCACATGGGCCCTTACTCCACCCTCCCAAGCCAGGGGACCCTGAGCAGCACACTGACCTGGCTCCCTCTTCAGGGCAGGCTGGCGGATTGTCCCAGGAGCTTAGGATCTTCAGCGCTAAGCCCCAAGATGAGAACACAGGCCCACTCCCAAACTCCACAGGTCTTGGGAGGTCCTTGGGCAATGAAGCCAGGCTGTGCCAAGCCTGTGTCCTGGGTTCCTCACCGCATGACCCCAGCCCCCCGTTCCTGTCCCACGTCAGCTCACATGGGCAGGGCTGGGAGGACAGGCTCACAGGCCTCCCAGCTCCCCACAGCCTCACAGCTCTGGCCATTTCCCACCAGGTGAAAAAACACCCCAGGCTCCTTCCCTCCTCCTATCCATTTCTGCCTTCTCTCCTTCCAAGAACCACACTGGCCAGGAATAAGTCCTTAAGCCAAAGGAATGAGGTGATAATGGTGTCGTTTCAGGCACTGCAACGTATTTGGGGACAAGTGGCCACCTTTTCTCCCCTTCCTGAGGCCAGCCCCTGACCCGATAACCAACAAGGAGGGCTGGCTCTTAGCAGCAGCCCCAGGCCCTTCTGGGATGCCCGGTGCCCTGGTACGGATGTAGACCCCGCCTCCCCAACCCTGTCAGCTCAGTGAGGGTGCAGACAGCCCATCTCATTCCCCAAGGATTCCACAGAACCTAGCACAGGATACGGACTCAATAAATCCTTCTGGTTCATGACTACACGGCACTGACCACCAATGTGCTGCGGGAAAGCAGCCCAGGCTTCAGCCAGCCCTGGCTCTGAATCTCAGCCCACCACCTCCAGCAGTCCAACGGGCATGTCAGCCATGGCCTTGCCAAATGCCTGTGGTTTCACCCATAAATCAGGGCAAAGAGGCAAAGACTCAACAAGGGAATGTGACAAGCACCGTGTGCGGCACATAGGAGGTCTTAAACAGTGTCGGTGGCCATCCCCAAAGACCCAGCCAGTCCCTGTGTCACATGGGGCCCCAACTTTCATGTCAGGAATTGGTTGTATCTGAGCCCTGCTTTAAAATACAGCCACCAAGAGTCCCAGGGGAAATCATGGCAGAGTTCTGAGGAGACACTAAACAGAACATCGAGAATTTTTACAGAAAAATCAGGATCACCCTTATGCACAGTGCTGAAAGTCTGTCCCAAAGTTCAGAGCCTGGATGTGCAGGGATGTGGCTGTCAGGAATGAAGCCCTTAAAAACCAGCCCAGCTGCAAGGAGCAGGAAGTCCCCAGGCTGCAGTCCTGTGCCCTGCGGTCAGCCAACAGCAGAGACACATCCACGGCTGCCAGGAGGTCCAAGGAGCCCGGGGCCCCCACTGTCCCTGGCCTGGGGCTGAGTCCACAGGCCCAGGATAGCTCTGAGGGCCACAGCTCCTCACTCGGGAGCTGCACTGGAGCAGCCGCAGCAGCTGGGGCGCCTCAAGGACTGCATGACAGCACGCAGAGGCCCCCTCCGGCCCTCCGCAGACAGGCTGTCCTCGCTGGTGGGTGCCCGCTGCAGCTGCTCAAACTGCATCTCCAGATGCTTCTGGATGGCCACGCCAAGTACCTCAGGGTCCACTGCAGCTCCATACACCTCCCAGGTCATGCCCTCAGCATCCCATCGCACATCCCGCACAGGGGATGGTGCCTCCTCCAGGTCGGACCCCAGAGTTACCTCCGGGAATGTGTGCAGGGCCACGGGGGCTTCCAGGGGTGGGCTGGTGGCCACAGCCTTGCAAACCGCCATGGGGGCTGCCTGTACACCAGCATCCTGGGCTGACAGAGAGGATGCCAACACAGGGGCCAAGTCACTGGCTGAGGTCATGGTCCATACATCCTTGGTCCTGGTACCAGGCTCTGTGACCAACCCGGTGGGACCCCAAGGGTGGGCACAGCAGTGGGAATGCCCAGGGAGCCCCCCAGGCAACCTGCACTGGAACCTCACCCCATGCTGAGCCTGCAGCCCAGACTCACTTACCGATGCCACTAGTTTGGGAAAGGCCAGGATCCCCGGGGCTGGCAGGGCATGACAGCAGCCACCGGTCCCCACCTCTCTTATATTGCAGAGGAGAGTTGCTGGGGACAGGGCATGGCAGGAGGTCGTGGCTGGCTGCCCAGTGGCTTTGGGCCCAGCCTGGGGGCTGCTGCTGTGGGTGGCTGTCCCTCCCAGGTCTAGTGGCGCCACCCACACCTGACTGTCTCCCAGTGTCCAGGCTGAGTTCGAAGTCCCTTCCTCTGGAGCCAGATCCCTCTCTAGGCCTGCAGGGGCCCGGCCTCCCTGGCCAGAAGTACTACTGGGCTGCAGCTGAGCCCTGTGGACCGGTGAGCTGCCAAGGGCCGAGCAGCTGAGGCTGGCTTTATGGGCACCACTGTGGCCCCGGGTCTGGGTGCTGCGCACCAGGTCCGAGTGGCTCCTCTGCATGGCAGCGGCACCGGGGGCCCTCAGGCGACCCAGTTCACCACCACCCACGGTAGACACATTGCCCACAGTGCTGCTCCGCCAGTGGCCCACAGCACGGGGCCGGGGGCTGGAGGCGTGCGTCTGCGCCGTGCTCTCAGCGTGGTGCTCCTCTTCCTCCGGGACCTGCGGACTGGCGCTGGCCTCGCCTGGCTGGGCCTGCCATACGGTGCTGCTGGCACTCTTGCGGAGCTCTGGTCTCTGCCCCTGGCCTTCCAACAGGCTGGAAGAGCTCCGGGACAGGGGCTGTGGGCAGGGACTCCGGGGAGGCCGGGCACCCTGGTCAGGGCGGCTGGTGCTCATGATGCCTGCAGGAGAGAGAGGGAGGGAAGGGAGTTGAATGGACTCCGCTCTGGGCTCACATGGTACAAGGCACACAGCGGGGCACAGCTTCAGCGCTAGCCTGGATGATGGCTCGGAGCCAGGAGCCAAACAGTGACAGGACACCAGACACTCCAAATCAAGATCATCACACATCATACACAATATGACACTGCAAATATCTAATAACCAGTACCAAGTGATTAGAACCAGCCCTAGGGTAGGGTCCTGGATTATGTGGAGGGAGGAGAATCCAGGGGAGAGGCCAAGGCTGCCAGGACACTGGGGGCGGGCGCTTTGGGACAATAACTCTTAGTCAACCAGCACAGGAGTATCGCAGTATTTTAATAACCAGTAAAGCTTGACTGGCAAATACTAGCTGGGTTCCTCCCAGAACTGTCCGTATCCATCTTGCTTTGGACTGGGGCCTCCCGGGTACAGAGTTGTCGTTCAAAAGAGGTTTGTGAGATAAATGAACAATGAATAGAGGGCACACAGAGGACAGGCCCTGGGTTCTCCCTTGGCCCCCTCCCCACCCTCTCAGGCCTAGCCTGGTTGGGCGATCATGTCTCTGGGACTGTCTTGGCAGCTGTGAAGGGGAAGGGGTTTTCTGACTCCCTTGTCTGGCTCCAGGGTAGGGAGAGACCCCACGCACCAGCCCTTTACACACAGGACACTTGGCAAATGCTCACTCATTCCACAGCCGTCTTCAGAGCACACACTGCATGCCCGGCCTTGGAGTTAGGGGACATGGAACTAAGATCCTGTGCCTCCAAGAATGTGGTCTGATATCACCAATCGGAAACGCCCTCCATCAAATTTAAATGCCCTCTTGCCAAGTGTGCTTGCACCCACCTTGCCTCCCTCCTTCCCTGCCTTTCCTGTCTCTTCCCAGCCACACAGACCCCTCTGGACCTGCTCACCGACTCTGGCCCTTCAACATCAGCACCTCCTCCCAGAGAAGCTCTCCCAGGCTGGGCCGGCCCCATCTCTGGTTGAGCACTGTCTCGCCTGGATGCAATAACCTGGCCACCCCACCAATCCGAAGCTGTCAAAGCAGGCCTGCGCCCTGTCCCCCTCTATCTGTCCAGCACCTAGCGCTGCCCTGACACACAGCTGGCCCTCAGAGAATGTCTGCCATGTGCCTGGCCGAGAGAACAAGAGAATACAAGAGTAAACCCACAGAGGAAAGTGCTGAGCACCAAAAACGGGGTCTGAGAAAGGGCATTTCCAGGACAGCTCACTTTGTGTGACGGATCAGGAAAGGCCTCCTGGAGGTCGGGCCTGGAGAGAGAGGAAGGAGAGGTGCCGGGAGAGGAGGAACAGGATGAGCAGAAGGCAGGAGGCACATGAGGGGAGCAGCGGGCTGAAGGCCGGGCAGGGCCCGAAGGGGGAGGAAGTGGGGTCAGGGCATGTGGGCCAGCCTGGCCCTGGCCGAAGCTGTGAATGAGGAATATCTCCCAGAGACTCCCTGCCAGGCAGGACCAGCTGCAGAAACAGGGTGGGGGAAGAAGCAACAGCCGCAGTTTGGGCAATCCCGGTCCTGCCCTCCCACCCCCGGGGCTGATAAGAACCGCCAGGAAACCAGCCACCTTGACCAGGGGAGCAAGGCCGCCTGAAAGGGAATTCGGAAAGGGCTCTCAGAAACTCCTTTTCTGTATAATGACAAACTTCTTCTGCCCCAGCACTCAGGAGACAGCTGCTGACTATTCAAGCCAACAGTGAGGATGCTTCTGGAGCTGCAGTCCCCTGAGAGCTCGAGGCCTGCTGTGGAGTCCAGTTCAGCACAGCTTCCGGGCCGATGGAAAGATCTGCACTGTCCGATTAGATCAGCACTGGCCACATGTGGCTACTGAGCACCTGACAGACGGCTAGTGTGACTGAGAAACTGGCCTTCTAATTTTACTTAAATTGAAACCATTTAAATGGAAATGGCCACATGTGCCTAATGACTACCATACTGGACCGTGCAGCTCTAGACACAGCTCCTGCCTGGACAGGAGTGTCCCATCCCTGCTGCTCCTTGGGGCTGAAGCCAGACTGGTCCCTGGAACAGCCAACAAAAGGATGAGTAGCCAAGAGAGGACTAGAACCCAGTCCCTATTCTCAAGGAGCTCTAAGATGGATGTATAAAGGGCAACAAAGCCATTAACCATCACAGTGATGATAATAACAGCTCCCAGTACCTACTCACCTTGTGCCAGGCATGTGCCACATCCTTTGACACACTGTCTCATTTAAGTGTCAGAGCAGGCTCATGAGATACATCAACCCCATTCTACAGATGAAGAGGCCAAAGCTTAGAGAGGTTTACTGACTTGCCCATAGGCACAGTGAGTGCTATGTCAGGAAGCAAACCCAGGAGTGCCTGAGGTTCTCTGTGCCCACTCTGAGCACGGTGCAGACCTCCACTGTGGCCATCTTTTTACTTGTCTGTTGCCCTGACTCAGCTGAAGCCCCAGCACCCAACACAGCATCTGGCACTTGCAGTGGCTTCCATGACATGCCAGTGGGACTGGCTGAGTCCCGACTCAGTCCATGACTGAATGAGTGGGAACAAAGCCTGGACCCCCACCCACCTGGAGTCAGGAGAGCAGGGGATATACCTGCTAGCTGGGAAAGCTGTGGTCACCAGCAGCTCCGGGCAGGCGACAAGCACCCAGCTACAGGTCCAAGAACACCAAGAAAGCCCTATCTGGACAGCCTACACAGCTGCTGGCTGAATCCCACCTACCCCAAACCCTCCTAGGGAGCAGGGCCATAAAGAGCCAGGCCAGGCCCTGCCCCCTGCCCTGAGGAAACAGGTGGGATGGGGCTGGGGATGCCCTCAGACCCCCCCAGGGGCTAGTGAGAAGCCACCAGTGACAAGGGTCCCACTGTCCCTGCCTCACCAGATGGCTGTCCAGTGACCAGGACTAGCCATGACCCAGAGAGAGCAGTGATCACAGAGACCCCAGTTGGGTGGGTATCTGTGGCTTCCCTTCCTCACCTCACCTCCACAAGTGGCAGGTGACAAATCTTAGGCCCAGAGCAGCTCAAAAATTTCAGAGAGCCCACAGCTGAACCCCAACAGGATATTTCTCCTTCCATCTGGCCTTCCCAGCTCTGAAGAAGGGAAGTACTCTGAGGAACGCCACTCAAGTCATCCCAGGGAAAGGAGGTTTCCCACACCCCCTATCACTAAGAACAGGGGCCTCCAGGGAGTGAGGGGAGCTGACCAAATGACCTTGGGAGTTGTGGGTAAGCAGGAGGGACAGGGGTCTGCTTCTAACGCTGACTCTTCCCCTTCCTGTGAAAGCACCCGCAGGTGCACACCTCCCTCCCTGAGCCTCAGTTCCCCAGTCTACAGAACGGAAGTAAGTCTCCACTGCAAGGTTGCTGTGAATCCTAATATGATGGAACAGCAATTGCTAATAATAACTTTCTCTTTCCTCCTCCCATCAGGAGTGGCCTGTGCTCAAGGTATCACAGAGACTAGTACTGGTGGACAGAAAGGCCTTTTTAGGAAGCCACTGAGACACCCAACAGGTTAGCCCAGTCTTGCTTTCCAACCCTTCCTGTCTTCGTCTCATCCTAGAACCCAGTCACCACCCGTGTCCCCAGGTCTCCATCACCATACGAAGCTTCCCAAGCCTTACTTTGGGAGGATACACATGCACATGCTTACACATGCATGCACGCAGACACACACATGTGGAAACACACAAGTGTGGAGTCTGCCTTCCAACTGGCTTGAGTGGCATGCCCACCTGCCTTACAAATCATCTAAAAGGCTCTGGGTTCACCCCCAAAGAGACCCTAGGAAGATGTTTTAGCACCAGGTAAATGACAGGTACGTGGAGGTAGCCAAGACCCCTGGTGTTCTTTGACACCTTATTGTTCTCTCTCCTGCCCCATTTGATGCCAAAGTTGCAATGTGGCCGTGCCTTGTGGCCAATACAGGACTCTCCTGGTGCCTCAGTTCTGCTGGTCAGTAAATGGAAGAACAGCCAGTTTCACATTCAGCAATCAACCAATGTTATTTTGAGTAAAATCTCCCAGTTCTGCAGAAACTTTCAAACTGGCCCAACCAAAGAAACTGTTAGGTTGACTTGGTCAGAGATTCTAGCTCCCACCATATCACCCAGGCCTTTTGGGGTGTGCCCAGGGGGACCACCAAAGCCACTGCAAACAGGCCTTGTCTCAGACCACACTGTGGCATCCATATACATCTCTTGTTAAGCGACAGGCATTTGGATGATGACTTCTGCTTCCAGCAAAACCAAAACCGGAAAAGCAAATCCAGGTGGTCAGGAGGGGAAACGGCTCCAATGTTAAAATATGGACTTTAACCCTCAGGGACCAGGTAGGGCACCACACAAAATCCTCATTGGATAGTGGGGGCATGGCAACCTCCAGCAGGTGGTCTGGTCCATCCCAGCGGCAAAAGGGGGCCTGACGGGACCACTCAAGGCCAAAGTTGGGCAATGCAGCAAGAAGCATTCCTGAGCTACCAAGTAGGACTGTTTGAAGGGGACAAAATCTGCTCACCACAGAGAAGACGAAGGGGCCTTAAGTACAAAATGCCCAGGTCACAAGTTGTGCCAGTAAAGGGTTCTGGGATAAATGTGAGGCAAAGGCCCAAAGGACCCCACTCTGCTCACTAGAGAGAGGCCAAGGCCCCCACCAGCCCCAGAGCTTTCTCCCCTGAGGAGGATTTGCCCACACTTCCCAAGTGGTGTCTGGGGTGGAGAAGGTAAGCCTCCAGGCCCAGGTGCCCCAAAACAAAGGCAGCCCGGGGAAGCTAGTGTCTCCCTACCTGCATGCTCCCAGGCACCCGTGCACCCATGCACCAGCATGGGCCGGAGCCCCACCCGTGGCCACATCAGAGGCCGACGCACAGGCCCGTTTACTGTGGGAGCCGGCAGGAAACAGCATCTCCACGGCTGCACGCCAACCGTGCAGGCCGCCTCTGGCTGTGGGGCCAAAGGCCTGAACACACCACACCATACACTCTCTCCCAGGACAGGGTTCCCTTCCCCGCCCCTCCACACCAAGCCCACCCGACTCGGGGAGAAGGTCCTCAACACAATCCCCCAAACTCGGCTACAGATCTTCCCAGGAGCTAAGGCAATGACTGAGGGAAGATGAAGCTGTGGGGCAATGGGGTAGGGATGGAGGGCAGAAGGAAGGAGAGGGAAGGGAGGTCTGGGGCTGGGGGCAGCAGGGAAGAGTGGAGAGGGGTGGGGGTGGAAAAGGGAGGAGGAATGGGAGGGGACGGCGACAGCAGCGGGGGTGGAGGCAGAAGACGACGGGGTCCTAGGCAGAGGGCTGGAAATGGGAGGATGGGCAGATGAGACGTGGAAGAGGGGATGGGATAGGCAATGAGAGGAGAGATGAGAGGAGGGACGCGGCCATGGGGGGCGCTGAGCACTAGGCGGGGCCTGGGATGCGGAGGGTCTGAGCGCACGACGAGGTGAGGAGTGGGGTTCTGGGGCGCAGGAAAGGAAGGCGCCGCCCATCCCACCACCCTCCCCTACCCCCCACCGCGGGCACGCACACAGCCGGCCTCTCACCCACTCGCCCGCCCGGAGCCGCGCAGGCCGGCGGAAGCGCTGCTCCTGCGGCCGCCACAGGTGCCCGGCGCAGCGGCCCAAGATGGAGCCGGAGCCGGACCCGGCCCGGGCCGAAGACGCCACCCGCCGCCGCCCGCCTGGCCCGCGGAACCAGCGTCAGGGTGGCGCCCGGGGGCGGCTAGGGGACCCGGGAGGAGGGGCGGAGGGGGGGCGGTGGCCCTGCTCACCTGGACCCGCCCCCGCGCTTCAACGCCCGCGTAGGCGTCCCGGCCCCGCCCCCTGCCCGCGGCCACGCCCCCGGACACGATCCACCCCGCCCCCACGGCCCCTCCGCTCCCCGCACTGCCCCTAGCCCACTGCGCCGGAGCCCCACCCCTCTGTCCACGAGCCCCCGGTCCTCCTTCCCGTGCTCAGGACATGTCCCCACTGTCCCGTCTCTGCGGCCCCGCCCCCACCACGATCCCTTCTTTTACCGGGCTGCCCAACAAACCCCCCCAAGATACCCATCTTCCCGACCTGCCCCCACCCTCCGAGTCTTATAGGCTTGGCTCCCCACAGCCCTCCAGCCCCTGACCCAGCCCCCAAGCCCAAGTACACTTCCTCATTGCCTCGCCCCCTCGATCCCTGTTTACCTTCACCACACCCCTCACCGAAGTCCATGGGTCCTCCGTCGACCCCCTTCCTCACGGCCCCGCCCCGTGTCCTTCGTTATCCTGGCCCCGCCCTTCACAAGTTTCCGGCCTCCGACCCCACCTTCGAGGCCCCATTGCTCCAGGGCCACCCACCCTCGGATACCAAGCCGGGTCCCCCATCGTCCCGCCGCTATGCACCCCGTTCTCCAAGACTGAACTCCACAGTCCCATCCTCCCAGATCCACATTCTCGGACTCCAAGACTGACCCCGGTCTTTTGAGCTCCGCCTGCACGGCCCCTCCACGCAGCCAGCCTTGTCCCCAGAGCCCACTGCCCAGCTCCCAGAAGCCCAGCCTGGTAGACTCCATTTCTAGAATTGCGTCCCTGGCCCCGTCCCCAAAGCCTGTATTTTCCCACCCTTTTCTCCCCGCCCGTGTCCCTATCCCCACCTTTGCCCCCCAACCCAACCTCACTCCAGGCATTCAGTCGCCAACCCGGCCGCCATGGACCCCAACAGCTGGCATGTGCAATGACCGTGAGTGAGAAGGTGAGTCAACCCCACCCAAGCCCACACCCCATCTTGCCGCTTCCTCTAGCTGGCAGTATGCCCTCCCACCGTCCCTCCCTCCCTCCCTCCCAACCTCTCTGCCCCGCTCCAGAAAGCGTCCAGGCCCTGGGAACACCTGGTTTTGCCTCCGTTCCCTCTATGTCCCCCAGTATCTGGCAGAGCTTGGGGTTCACAGACTCACAACAGGTAGCCCCCCACACAGGCCTGCCCATGACACCTTCAGCTCTTGAGCGGTTCCTGCCATGCACCCCCAGAGCCACACAGTAAGAAGAGTGTGACCTGTCTCAGGGTCCCCGTCTCTGAGAATTGGGTCCCAATGTTGTATCCAACTCCAGGAATCCCTGATTTGCTTGCCCAACCTCTTGCTGAGGGGGTCTGCATCCCTTTGGTCCAGTGCCCCCAGAAGCCAATGCCTCTCTGCCCCCCCTCCAGTTTGGGAAGACCCCGGACCCCAGCCTCACCTTTCCAGCCTCTCCCAGCCCTGCTCTGAGGCCAGAGCATCAGGGGAGGGTCAGCAGAAAGCCCCTCAGCCCCTGGATTGAGGTGGAGAGTAAAAGGCCAAGGCAGGAAGGTGCACCATTCACTACCCTTCCCCCAGCCCCTAGCCTGGCACCTAGTCCAGAACAGTGGTGTGCAGCTCTATGCAACAGGTGTGGCTGGTACCTCACACCCAGCTGCCCCCACCCCACGCCACCCCGGGTATATTCCCTGCATGTGAGACCCCTCCCAGCCTCAGTATCCCTGTTTGTAGTTCTGAACTGCCCCTCATCAGATTATCTCATAGACCAAAGGAGACAACGATACCACCCTGTCACACACAGCCTTTGGGCCCACAGGTCATACCCTCACACTTTTCCACCTGGCTTTTAACACAGGCATCCGTGCCTCCCCAGGCTCCTCCTCTCTGACCTGGAATCCTGCTGCTTAGGGCCTGGCTGGAAGCCTTGGCCCTACCTCCTCTGCCCTTCTCACCATGGTCAGTTACAGCTTCCAGTCAGGGCTCACTCACTGGTGGAGTCGGTGACATTCTGCTCAGGAAGACTCAGACTGCCCTAAGTGCCCCTTTCCAGTGGGGTCTTAGAGCATTGACCCAGAGTCTCGCACAGAGCTATGGAGGGGGCAGTAAGCACTGAGGGGTAACAGGAATGTCCAAGTGGAGGCCCCAGGCCCTGTCCTCCCACCACACACAGATGGGCAGAGGGATCTTGCCCAAAGGAGGCAAATGGGAGATTTGTTTGGTGAGGTCACCAACCCGCTCCTGCTCCCGCCTAGCAATTAGGGCACCTCCTTTCATATCTCAGGAATCTTACTCATATTCCCCATTTAGGGAAATAAGCTGAGCCCCAAGAAGGGATGAGCTGCCTGGGGTTACACTGAGAATTGGTGCCAGTCCCTGGGACTTCCTGCTCCCTGGTTATATGAGAGCCATCTGAGAACCTCAAGATGGATGTTTCAGGGAGGTGGCTCGGAGTTGGGTGTCCATCTGCAGATGCAATCTGGCTGGACCTGTCACCGGGGTCTCTGAGAATCACCCTGGCCTTGGCATCTTGTCCAGCTGGTCCTCTTCTTCCAATTGTGGCTTGGCCAAGAAGCTTCTCTGGCTGCAGTGGCTGCCCAGGGAGAGTCAGCCATGAATTGCAATCCTAACCGCCCCCACATATTCACTTGCTCTGCGATCCCACACCCAGGCAAAACTGTTCACCTTTCTGGGCATCGGTTTCCTCATCTGCACAGTGACAGTAATTGTACCTCCTCCCAGGGTTGTGGGAGAGACAGGGTTTGTGAAAGTATTCTGCAGAATGCTCTTGCTGTCGTCAATATTTATCAAGCTCCTCCTGTGTCAGGTTCAGGAGATAAAAAGCCAGGACTGCATGGTGTGGGACAGGAGTGGGGTTTGTTGACTGCTTTAGTGGAGAGGGGAGGCTCTGGTTTAGGACCCCATGGGCCAAGTGCCATTTCCTGAGATTTGGAATCTGGCCGAAGAGAAGCAAATATGGCGTACTCAGGAGTTCTGTGGGGGTATGGGCGACACCAGATGGAGAGGCGAGTTGCACATGAGGAACTGGAGTCTCCCAGAAGGTCTGGGCATCATGGGCACAGGGGTCCCTGAAGTCACAGGAGTGGGTAAGGTCTTCAGGAAGAGTGTAGCAAGAGCACCTAGGACCCAGCTATGAGTAACCAGGTAGCAAAGAACTGAGAAGCAGCAGCCAGAAAGGAAAGAGGGAAACTGGACACTGCTGTGACATGGGGCACTTAGAGCAAGCAGCTTCAGCAAGGTGCTGGAGGCAGAACCCAAGGAGTGCACTGAGGGAGGAGTCAGAGGGGAAAACTCTTTTCAGCAGGGCCATAAAAGGGAGAAGAAAAGAAAGGTACTACCTGGGAAGGGATATGGGGTCATGAGAGACATTTGGGGGACTTGGTTATGGGTTTTTTTTTTTCTGGTTTGCTTTTTATTTTTTTTAATTTTTTTTTTAATTTCTTTTTTTTTTTCAACGTTTATTTATTTTTGGGACAGAGAGAGACAGAGCATGAACGGGGGAGGGGCAGAGAGAGAGGGAGACACAGAATCAGAAACAGGCTCCAGGCTCCGAGCCATCAGCCCAGAGCCCGACGCGGGGCTCGAACTCACGGACCGCGAGATCGTGACCTGGCTGAAGTCTGACGCTTAACCGACTGCGCCATCCAGGCGCCCCTCTGGTTTGCTTTTTAATATGCTGCATCATGGAATAGGATTCCTTGATTCCAAGCAACACGGAACAACTCAGGCTAAGTTGGACACAAAGGGAAGGTGTTGGGAGACTGCAGGGAGCTCAGAATGGAATCTAATGTGGAGAGCTAGCCTTGGTCCTTTAGGATGGGAGCCAAGTGACTCCAGACCTCAACAACAGGAGCCATGCCACAGTCTTGCCCTGTCATCGCCACAGAAGGAAGGATTCTGATTGTTTGTCCTTTGCCTCTCAGCTCAAGATTCAAAGTCTCAGGGAAGCAGGAGCTCTTTTGGGCGAGCCATGGTCATATGCCTTCTGTCCTTGGACGATAGAGGAATACCTGTCTGAGTGTATCTCTAGGAGTACCTACAGCCTACCAGGATATTTTCCCCCAGAGGGCGCAATGGAGTCCAGGTCACCAGACAGACCCACTGCACGTTGTAACAAACTGAGCACGCTTGACAGTGGAGGGGGGGCAGGGTGGTGATGGTAAAGGAGCCATAAAGAGGGAGCAGATGAAGAGGTGGAAAGAGTGGGAGCCGCTGCTGGTATAAGGTCTCTATGTAACCGGAAAGCAAGCAGAAATGACAGGGGTAGTACCTAGGTAGGTTACTAGGCTTGGAAATCTAAGTTTGATGGTTTCCATCTTCTCTGTGAAAGAACAGGCAAGCTCTTGTTCTGAGACAGAAAGGGGAAGATGGAAAGATCGGAAGGGGTGAGAAGAGCAGAGGAGGTATGAAATAGTGATTGCAGAGGGGGGACGAGCCTCTGTGGGCCAAAGAAATGCAGTAGAAGATTGCCAGGCAGTATTGGGGCCCAAGCAAGATTCGTGACCAGCACTAATATCCCCCAGAAAGAATCATCAAAGAAAAACAAATCCTAATCAGGACTCACAGTTGTAAGGGTGAAAAAGGGAGTCGAAGACCACAGCATTTTGGAAGCTGGTGGCCAGAAGGATACAGCTGAGCCGGCTGGCCCTTCTGCCATCAGTGGTGGAGACGTTGGCTTACCAAGAGTCAGCTGAGTTCATATCCAAGTTACTTACTCCAACTGTACATGCTGTCATTATGCAATTACATAAATAATTAAATCTAATTCAATTAAATAGCACATGAATGGATGGACTATGCATAGAAGAAGAAAGTTCTGTTCCTGTGAAAACTAGGTTAAACGCTTTGGAAAGTGAGTCACAAAAACTGCTGTCAGTCGAGTGTGGGAAGGGCAACTTGAAACAGAACAGGAGGAAAACCATAACAATCTAGAAAATTCTTGAATCGGATTGCTTCCCAGGTGTCTTGAAGTTAACTGACTTGCCTATGAACCAATCATTTATTAGACCTGAACGCTGGATAAGAGGGCTAATACTGTATAGTTTAAGCAAATAAGAGAATTTTTTGAATACAGCTTCAGGCAATTGCTGAAGTCAAAGACTCAAATGATGTGGGCAGGGCCCTCCATCACCTGTTCCTTCCCCCTGATTCCCTCTGGATTAGATTCATTCCTTTTTTAAAATTTTTTTAAGTTTATTTATTTATTTAGAGAGAGAGAAAGACAGCACGAGCGAGGTAGGAGCAGAGAGAGAGAATCCCAAGCAGGCTCTGTACTGTCAGAACAGAGCCCAACGCAAGGTTCGAAACCACGAACTGCGAGATTTTGACCCGAGCTGAAATCCGTCGGACACTCACCCAACTGAGCCACCCAGGCACCCCACTCTGGGTTAGATTCATTCCTACATAGACTCTCTCCTCTTGTGAAACAAGAAAGCCAGCAGCCCCAAATCTATGTCCTCACATCTCTGGATCCACAAACCAAATCTTACTGACCCTGCCTGACAATCCCAGGCCAGAGGGAAAGAGCTCTTTGATTGGCCAGCCTGTGTCATGCACTCTTCCCAGGACAGTGGGGGCACTGTCCCACAACTGGCAGCCCCTCAAGGGTCACAGAGAGTGGTGGGCCGGCAAGATGCTGTTGCCAGACTACAGGGAAAGTGACACTGAGCTGTCCCACAGCGCAGATGATCACGGGCAGCAGGGTCTCTGGGAGTCTCAGAAAAGGGGCCACTGGGAGCCCAAATGTGTCAGTGTGTCTTCAATGCCTAAGGAAGGGAGAGCGTTGACTAAATTCAACAGTGTCTGTTTTTCAGACAAGAAAATCCCTAGAGTATGAGAGACTCCTGTACCCTTAAGATCCGTGAGTGAAAAGACTGTGTCTTTTTGTCTGACAAAAGAAACTGACTTCCCAGGACCTGTCATATAATAGATGCTGAAAGAAAGGGAGGGAGGGAAGAAGGAGGGGGGGAAGGAAGGGAGGGAGGGAGGAACTAGTTTACCAAGATATACCTATTACCTATTAATTACCACCTCAGTTTCATCCACAAACATTTTACTGAGTCCCTAGTAAGTGCCAGTCCTACATGATGAGCTGGGAAGGCAGGCTGTATCAGAGGTGCCTTGACCTCAGAGACTGTGTGATGGGGCATTCAGGGACAGCCCTGATAGACACACAGACAATTAGATCAGAGTGGTCAAAGGAGACAGATGGGGCTGGGGCACACAGAGAAGAGGCCCTGTGGTAGACATCTGTTACTTTTTAGCTCCCCACAGTCCGCAACCCCACTTCATTTAAGGGATCACCCACTACAGAGACTGCCAGTTGTCCCCCAGTACTCATTCTCCCCTTCTGTAGGCATAGAACTGCTCTAGCCGGGAACATGCCCGCCCAGAGCAGAGAGCACATTCGTCAGACACCGTGCAGCAAGGCATGCTGTGTGACTGACTGGGCTCTGTCCAGTGAGATGTTAGCAGAAGTGATGCATGAAGTTTCAGGGATGTGCCCCTCAGCAAGAATGTGCTTCGTTCTTTCTCTCTCCCCTGGTTGTCATGAAGTCAATATTGCTAGGCAACATCATGCAAGATTTGTGACCAGCAGTAATATCCCCCAGAAAGAACCATCAAGGAAAACCAAGTTTTAATTCTGACTTACAGTTGCAAGAGAGAAAAAAAGAGAGTCAAAGGCCACAGTATTCTGGATGCTGGTGGCAGGAGGATACAGTCTAGGTGGCCAGGACTTCTGTTCTCAGGAGTCAAGTCAACTGGGGTTAGGCCAGTTTGGACCATTCAGATGAGGGCAAGGCCCCAGAGACATCACTACAACAGGATAGAAGGGCCTAAATCTCAACACTATACAGTTGTCTATCAGCCCGGGACCATTTATGACCGAGCTTTGCATGAAAGAGAAATTAGCCTGTAGTCTATTTTAAGCTGCTGTTTGGAGTGAGGCTCTCCTACCAAAGGAAAGCCTATATACTAATTGAGACAGAATTTTGTGCCTGGAAGAGAGGTACACGAGGTAACAAAACTTCAAATGTGTTCTCAACACATAGATGTTGTAGGCTGGAAAGCTGGAAACCCTTGCTGTAACATGCTGAAGCAGCTGATTAACTGATTTCCCCGCGTACCCTGGAAAGTCGTCTGTAGCTGTAAGAACACGGTGGAATATTTTACAGTACTTGTGTCTGCTGCCTGCATCTTGCCACTCTCAGCAAAGCCCTACGTGAGCCAGAAGAAGTTGACCAGAGCTAGCCAGCATGCCGGCAGAGATGGGAGGGAATGCAGGGGGGCTAGGAGGAGCTCTCTTTCTATGACCACAACCTAAGTCGCAAAGTTTTCTGCAGTTGGAAACTCCAACTGCTTCTATACCCCAAACTGAAGCAGGTATAGAAGATGTTTTTGAAGAAGTAGCATTAGCAGGAGACAAGACTATGGACACTAGTCTTTGTCAAGCACTTTGAGTTAAGAGTTCTCAGCCTGACAATGACAGCCAGCTCCACGGCAAAGACCAGACCAAAGATGTTGCCTTCCAATCTAAGCTCAACGTCTTTGCTGATGCAAGTTCAGAGGGAGGTGGTCAGGTGTCTGCTAAATGAAAGACCAGAGCTTTTAGGCTTAAATCTTAAATGTGTGCCCATGAGAACAGCTGGGAGCAAACAGGCAGAAAGCCAACTAAGATTTTGAGGGACGTGTATTACCAAAGAAAGCATGAGCCTGGCCAGTACAAAGCCTTCATTGTTGACTCCATAAAACAACCAACCTCCACAGGGTAATGTATGGAACTGTTGAATTACTATATTCTACACCGAAATATAACACTGTATGTTAACTAAGTGGAATTAAAATAAAAACTATTAAAAAAAAAAAACCCAGCCACCAACTTCTTGCCACCAAACCCATACAAGGAGGAAGTGGGCTGCATAACCGTATAGCCCCAAGAGGTGTACATCTTCAATGCCAGCTTTGGATTTGGCCACAGATGGCAGTAGACAAAGAGGGGACCACCAGGGCCCAGAGGGACAGTCATAGAGAAAGGGCTGTCATTCAAGGAATTTGCTCTACTCCCTGCCCAATTTCTGCCCAGCAGCCAATGAGTGGCTTCAGTGGGTTCCCATTTTTCCTTCATCTGGACGGGGGTTCCTACTGTGTTACCCTATTCTTACCTGTTGTATATTGGGTATGATGGGACAGTTTGTATATGAGTTTACAGGACACTGCACTATGATGAACCATACCCATACCTGGCACTGTGTAGTCCATGCCCAGATGCTAGTCTAAGAGTTGTGTGCCTGCCCTGGATGCACTCGGGAGAGGGCATTCCAAACTTTGAAGAATGGGGGACACTGATATTTGGATGGCTAAAGGAATAGATTGCTATATAGACTGCTAACTGCCCCTAGTAGTCATGACCCCTCATTTGTTTAAAGAATCCCTGCCTTTTACCTGGCAACAGGAAATCCAGGGGGAAAAGCTATATTTGGCCAAGTAACTGACCAGTAGACCTGAAGTAGGGAGAGGTGATGTCTTTAACCAGAAGTGGGGGGGGGGGGGTGCCCTCCTCTTTTCTCTTTCCACTGGCTGGGTGGTAGAGATCGTGCAATATCTCAAACCACACAAATACACCATACTTGCGAGTACTGAATAAACAAGATAAGAAGAAATCTGGGCTCCCAGGCTGCTTACCTGCAGACAGGTGAGAGAGAAAGAAACTTCTGTCTTGCTTAAGCCAACCTTATGTGCAGTGTCTCTTCCAGCAGTTCAACCTATATTCTAAAAATTACTCACCCTCTCCTTTACGCCCATGTGCTTTGGGTGCGTCTCAGAAGAGGAGCATATGACTAGGCCCAAGCCAGTCACTGTATCACATTACTCTGGCTCCAGAGATCGTTCAGGATAAGCATGTGTCCCACTTAGAGCCAATGATGTGCCATAAAGAATTTCTCTGGGAGTCCGAAGAAACTCGCTCTTTTCCCTAAGGAGATGTGGGGACTGAAGCCACCACCTGACAAGGTAAAGATGTGAAGAAAAGCAATGTCCCAGGTGTATCATCTGAGCTTTGAATGCAGTTTAGGCTAAGACTGGTCTCATTCCCTGACTTCTCAACTAAGGAAGGCAATAATTATCCTTTTTATTTAAACTAGTTTGGGTTAAATTTCCATCCTTTTCTACCAAAAGTAGCCTCAGTGATAGTCTTCAGCCAAGCCTTGGAGTATTATGGAGGCAACATGGAAGGCAGCTACCTGAGTTCAGTCTTATAAGGGAAGTCAGAGACCACCTGAAGTTTGCTTGGGAAAACACGGATCCGTTATAAGAATACATCTGAGCTTTAATTGGGAAGTCTTTAGGAACTAGCAAGACAGATCCAGAAATATCCATTGTTGCATTGCTTTCTTCCTGGAGCCTGGGAGCACCATCTTCCTCCTGACTTTCCTCTGCTCCGTGCTCCCTGCCAACTAGTGCCCTCTACTGATGCAGAATTTCTGTTGCTTGAATACCTTGAATCACCAAGGCTCCAGCTCCTCCTGGTGGCATCTCTTAATGCATCCTTCGCACTCATCCCGCTAGCTGCCTCACTCCTGCCATTTCCCCCAACTCCCAGTTCAAACAAGAGAAAGCTGATAGACATAGGTCATCTTTCATGCCAAAGGAACACACAAGTCCTGGCCAGCTGATGGATTCAGCACCTAGGTCAGGGGCCTCCTCCCACCCAAAGGTCACATGGTCTAAAACATGTCCACCTATTGGTTGTTCTCCCTGCTAGGGCTATGGGCATGGCAGGTACCACTACTGATGTGTCTTGCATGTCTACACAGAAATATTGTATTAGCCAGTACTCTTTTGACTTTGAGAAGCAGGAACCCAACTCAAATTGGCTGAACCACCCAAAGAACATTGCTTGGGCTCTTGTAAGTCAAGAGTCCAAGGCAGTGAGTTTGGCTGGATCTAGGTGTAAGGGATGTCATCAGAACCTGGCACCTCACCATCTCTTTTAGCCAGACTTCCCATACATATTTGGCTCTCAGCAGCTCCTGGATTTTATCCTCACACCTATAAGTCTATGGAAAATAATTTAAAGAGTTGAGAATGATGCCAAGTTATTGTATTGCTATTATTGTTGTTATCCCTCCCTACAGTTCCCCCAAAATTCTAGGTTTGAGTTACAGTAAACTAATGTGAGTCACCACCCAGCTCTCAACCCATCACTGTAGCCTAAGGAATGTGAGGCTCTCTGACTGACCAGTTCCAGATCAAGTTGAACTCTGGAGTTAAGAAGTCAGCCCACCCTATCACATAGTCTGAGATTAGGTTGAATCGAGCACCAACTCTTAAAGCTTCCATTAGAGAGTGATACATGTCACTTCTGCTCATATTTCATTGGCCAAAGTTAATCATACATCCATGTCTAAGCCCAAGGGGGACTTCATACCACCTGCATGAAAAGAAGAAAGTCAGACACTGCACTAATGATAACCACTACCCAGTTTCTCTCTCTTCCTCCTTCCTAAAAGAGTCACAGTTTTGTCCAGGGTGACAGTGTGACCAGCTAACTGTACCTTTCTAGACTCCCTTGTAACTAGAGATAGCCATGTGACCTTGTTCTGACCAATGAGATGTAAAAGGGAACCACTGGGAAAGAAAGATGCCATGATGCCTCTGAGATGCGGTGGCCATGCTGTGAACATAAGGATGGAAGCCACATGATAAGGAAGGTGAAGGAAGGGGATGGGGGAGCCTGGAATCTTGATGAAATCTCTGAGCAGCTGCCTTGTCCCAGGCTGCTAGTCTGTGGGCTGCTTGTTACATAAGAACAATAAACCCATATCTCTTTGATCCACTGATAGCAGGGTTGTATGGGATCTGCATTCCTTACTCTTTACCCTTTCTGTGTTTGAAATTTCTCAACATTTCAGTTTTGTTCAGTTAAAGACTGTGTGTTCAGTCTTTAACATTCAGATGGTTCACGGTGCAGTGGAAAGAACATGGGCTTTGGATCAGTCAGTGAAGGCTTCAATTCTAGGGCCAGCCAATTTCCAGTTATGTGTCCTTGAATGGATAACTAAGGACATATAACTAGGCTCTTTGAGCCTTACTTTCCTCATCTGTAAAATGGGAATAAAAATCCTGTGACATAGGCATTTCCCTTACTTACCTCCCACTGTAAGACTGAAAAGATCAGATGCCCACTTTCTTGACCCCCTTGAAACCAGCTTGGCCATGTGTAGGTCTAGCCAATGATGTATAAGAGTCAACGTGCCGGGAGCTTTCTTATGAAAGGAGAGAAGTGAGTGAGGAAAGCAGCACTATTCCCACCCAATGTTCCTTTCCTTCTTTTCTGCCTTTGAACTTGGTGCTAGAGGACACCAAGTTTGGTACTGTGGTAACTATCTTGCAACTTTAAGGTGTACATGTTGAGATGGCAGAGCAGAAAGACACAAGGAGCCTGGGTCTTGGATGATAACCTTCAGCTGCCCAACCAAATCTGAAGCCATCTAACTACAAATTTCTTGTTAATACTACATTTCACCAGTCCTAAGACCCACATTCTCTTTTACATTTAACACCTCTGAAATCAAGTCACATCTTACAGCTGATTTGATAGTAAGGTATTGCTTCATAGTTTCTTTTTTTAATGTTTATTTTTGAGAGAGAGAGAGATAGAGTGAGAGCAGGGGAGGGGCAGAGAGAGAGGGAGACACAGAATCCGAAGCAGGCTCCAGGCTCTGAGCTGTCAGCACAGAGCCCGACGCGGGACTCAAACCCACGAACCGTGAGATCATGATGTGAGCCGACGTCAGAAGCTTAACTAACTGAGCCACCCATGCGCCCCAAGAATTGCTTCATAGTTTGACATCATTTTTTCTAATGCAAGGAAAGTGATACAATAGTGGTACATTTTACAATCAAAAGCATCTTAGAGTTAAGTATGATAATAAATCTCCTTATTGTTTAAGTCACATTAGGTCAGGTTTTATGTAAGCTGTAGCCAAAAGAATTCTTAACTGAGAAAAAAATGTCTACTATAGAGGGTGGTTGTGAAGAATGAATAAATAAAATAATCTAAGTAAAGTACTTGATGTAGATTATTTTAAAGGGATGGTATTTTTGTCAGGGGCTCAATATCTAGTTATATAAATTATTTTTTCTACCATGTCCAACTGTAAACACACACATACACACCTCTAAGAGAGGTATATATCCAAAAAATAAGTCCAAGGTAAGCACTGAGTTACAAATCTGGGCAACAGAGAACTCAAAGCAAGTGGCACTCTTGTATCATTTGAGACTTTTGATTATGAATGGTAGATATCTACTCAAACCTGTTTAAGTACAAATGTGAATTTGGTGACTCACCTAGGGGAAAAGTCTGGTCATGCTCTGGCTTCAGACACAGCCTGATTCATCTGTTACTAAGACCCAGTAATTCCCTTTCTTCCCTGGGCACCAACTGCCCTTAGCTGATGCTGATTCTGTTCTTAGTTAGGCTTTTTTTTTTTTTTTTTTTTGGTTAATAAAATTTTATTGACACAAACCACACCTATTCATTTACATATCGACTATGGTTGTCTTGCACTAGAATAATAAGAGTGGCAACTAAGATAACTTGTGGCTCTCAAAGCTTAAAATATACATTATCTGACTCTTTACATGTAAAAGCTTGCCAACCACTGTAATAAGTCATGGCATTCTGTTTGATTGTGCTCAGATCTATGAAAGACTTGCCTGCCATATTGGTACAGAAATTTAAGACAGCATCCCTTAGTACCACAACCAATTTTCTGAGGCTATTATAATTTGCAGTGGTAACTGCTTTTATATTTATTTGTTAGTCCTATCTGCCTTGGCTCACAGAAAGTACATAATAAATATTACCTTGATCTCAAGAAAATCTTATTAGGCTTACTTCTATCTACAGAATTAAGTTCAAAATTATTTCTGTGTCATACAAAGCTTTCCATGATTTGGGCCCAGACTTCTTTTCCAGTATCACCTACGGCTACTTTCATTCATATGGAGTCAGGCTCTTTTCTCATGCAAGGTTCCCTGGTGCAAGGCCCATGCAAGGCCCTCTGGGAGGCTTCTGGCCCAGCATTGTCAGGAAAACTGCCCCTGGTCAGTCCCTGTGTCTGTGTCTCCCTGGACCCATTACTACAGCAGGAGAAGGAGCTTCAGAGGAATCAAGGCAGAGGGATGAGTCAACCACACCTGAGCCATTGGCACTGACAGGAGAAAGGTGCTCTCCCAGAACACACTGGGGTACCATTCTACCAGAAGGACAAAGGATGCTGTGCTACAACAACCCCAGATGTCCTCCCCAAGCCCTCTTCTCTCTCTCCCCTAAGCCCACTACCACCACCCAGGCCTCAGCACTTTATCACTCCCTCGACAATGAAAGCTGATCCAGAGAAGACCAAAGTCAGCCAGTAAGGAGAAGTGGCAAGCCCATCCACCCCAGGGCCCCAACTTCAAGAACTGTGGAAGAGGAGATAGAGTATAGCCCTCCAGAAGTGAGCCCTGCTCAGCTCATCATTCTGGTTTCACTCTAGTAAACAAAAAGAGTGTGTTTCAGTCAACTTTTGCCGCTTACAGAATCTCTATGGCAATCATCCATGAGCGTTTGTATCTCCCGCCCATGTCTGTGGGATTGGCTGGGGTCAGCTGGTGTAGGGTTGGCCCATTGATTCCAGGCTCCCACTTGGGTTTGGATCCGCCCCACAGATCTTTCACTGGCCTGCAGCTACCTGGGGCATGCTCTCCTTACCACAGTGCCAGAAGCTCAAGAGGACAAGGCATTTCCAGCCTTGCATCATCTCTGCTAACATTCTATCGGCCCAAGCTCGTCCCATGGCTAAGCTCAAAGTCAAGTGGTAGGGAAGTATGCTTCCCCACCATGTTGCAGGGATGGGGAAGTGCAACACTAGTAACCAGGAAGAGAGGGCCTGCGACCAACAATTTACTTTTTTTTAAGTTTATTTATTTTGAGAAAGAGAGATGGGGGGAGGGGCAGAGAGAGAGAGAGGGAGAGACAGAATCCCAAGCAGGCTCCAAGCTGTCAGCGCGGAGCCCCACATAGGGCTCAATCTCATGAACCGTGAGATCAGGACCTGAGCCGAAATCAGGAGTCGGACGCTTAACTGACTGAGCTACCCAGGCACCCTGGGACCAAAAATTTAATCTGCCACACAAAGTCACCAAGGAACAGCCTTCCCCACAGGCTCAGCACTTTTAATTGATTTCCTTGTCATAGCGAAAGCCCAACTGCAAGCACTGAAGCCAAATAAAATGGCCTTGTCCATGATCACATGATCTCTCTGTGAGAAGGGAGGCGGGGGGGGAGGATATAGGAGAGCCCTAAACTCCACACGGAGGTCACACCTGGAACGGAGCAACGTCCAACAGAGGTTACCCCTCCCCCCCTCATTCTGTCCCTCAACAGTCTGGACCCAGGCTTCAGAAGGCCCAGCCCGGATAGTCATCATACCTGACAACTTGAGTTAGAGTTAAGTCTTCCTCCCTCCCACAGCAAAGGCCAGCTTCAGACAAGCCCCTGGTCTCTGACACAGCGGCATGGTCAGCACCTTCTCTCCTCCCGCACCTTGCCTACACGGACTCCTGAGGTCAGAGCACGTGGAGAGAGGAAAGGGAAGAAATATGGAAAGTTCTTTCTCGATGGTCCCATAAGATGGCTTTATACTTTCTGGATCTCAAAGAGGCTTACTGCCATCATGGGCACTTTCAAAAGTCTCTTATAGACCTTCCCCTGCCACTGCCACTCCCCACCCCGCCGTCCCCACCCCCAGCTCCAGCTGTAGTCCCTGATCCCAGCATATGAATCCGAAGCCACCTGCTCCCTCTTCAGCCCCTAGAAAGCTCACCTCCTCCTCCCCTCTGCTGTGGTCCCATCAGCTCCGGGCAGGCCTTGGGGCAGGGTCTGAGACAATGGCACGGTGGCTCTTTCGATCACATGGCTCACCTCTAGTCATGGGGAATGTGCCACACATTCCCCATCCTGACAAGTACCTGGATCAGGCTGATGGCAATTCCCCAGGCCCACACTCCCACCATGAGTGGCTGATCTGACCCCTAAGGTCAACAAGTCTTTGACCCGCCTCCCTCCCCCCCCCATCAGAGGGAGGGCACCTGCCTCCCAATACAGCAGCAACGCACCTGTCACTCTGCCTGCACCACCTCAAGCCAAAAGCCACAAAAGCCTGTGTGCATCAGCTGCCGGTCAGGCTCTTTTCTTTCAGACAGACTCCCTGGCAGGACTCAAGGCCCTCGGGAAGAGCCTCTGGCCCAACACTGTAGGAACACTGATGTTGCCACTCATTGGCCCTGGTCAGTCCCTGTGCCTGTGTCTCCCGAACCCATCACTGCAGTGGGAGAGGAAGCTTCAGAGGAATCCCAAATTTCTGGGGACGCAAACCAAGCTCTCAGAGTGGTCCTGTTCAGGTACACGTTCTCTGGGCTTGCGGGGGATATGTCTACCCACCCCGTCCCCCGTGCTGGGGGTCCCCTTCTCAGCTCCAACCTTTGCCAAAGTCCTGTCTCTCCCCTCCACTCGCTCAGCTTGTCTTTCCCCCAGTGGGACAGCTGGGTGGCTGGTTCTCAGCCACCTTTGAAAACCTGCATCTCTATCACCCCTCTTTGGAGTTGATAGCAAACTTCTTCGTATCTTTGCCAAAACATCAACTTAACACCTTGACACATCAAAATAAAAAAAAAAAATTTAAGTATTTCCCAACAGCCCCCTGAAAGATGTCCTCACGTGTCTCATTGGCTAGAACACTGCCATGGGGCCACCCGTAGCTGCAAAGATGGCTAATCGAGTCAGAACCTAGCAAAGGGGGCCGAGAGCACTGTGAATATGGCCCAGACCATTCAGATTCATCCCCGGGCCCCACTGTGTTGCTGCCCTGACAGAGTGTGGGTTCTGGTGTTATCAACAAAGCTGGAGGAGGTGGGGGTGGGCACCGAGGGCTGAGGAATAAATTCACTGCTGTTGGCCACAACAGCCCTGACTGATTAGACCCCGCCCCCGAGAGGCCAACAATCCTTGGGACAGCGGCAGGGCCAGAGGTGACAATTCAGAAATGACAAGCCTTGCCTCCATCCCTGCCTTCTGCATCGTCTGAGGGGCAATGCTGGTGGTCAGGAGACAGAGCAGCTGGTGTCAAGACTGGCCAGTCACTTCCTAGCTCGGTGGCCTCAGGCAACTCATCACCCCCGAGTCTCACTTTCCACCTGACTGAGATGGGAATGAGCCTCACAGACCTTGCCCACCCATTCGTGGCCTGCCTCCGTTAATGATTAATTACCACTCTTAATTGCAAGTGGCAGAAACCACCTCATACGGGCTTAAGAAAAAAAAAATTTTTTTTAATTTAATTTATTGAACCATCTGGGGAGAGATGGCCGCCAGGGTTCCAGGACCAGGGGTCAGACAGCATCATGAAACCTCCTACCCTACTCTGTGCTCCTGTGCTGGCTCTGGTCTCACACACCCTCCTCCACACAAGTGCTCCCAACCACCCCGGACTTAGCTCCTCCAGCTCCACGGGGCCTGCGAAGAAGGAAGTGTCCACAAATGCTGATTCCACAAAAATTCCAGAGTGAAACATCTCATTGCACCAGGGAATGAAGCACACTGGGTGGCCTGGCCTGGGTCATGTGCAAGGCCCCGGAACAAGGGTGAGCCGGTGATGTGGGCAAAGGGAAGAGACTGTCTTCCCTCAGCTACCATGTGAGCAAAGAGGGGAGAGGGTAGTTCCTGAGAGGAAAAGGCAGGCTATTGTTACCAGTAGAGAGAAAAGCTGCCAAGCAGGGGCAGGAAGGAGGGAGAACCGTGCAGGGCAGCAGAGAAAACTCCCAGGAGGCAGGAGTGAGCCAGGGGTTCTGGGCCCCATTCTAGGACTCCGAGTGGTTGTCCACAGGATGGGACATATTTGAAACAAGCATGGTGGAGTGGGGGACAAGGCAGGAGCTTGTGACCCGATATGGAAAGTTATTTCCTCCAATCTCCTCAAAAATAGGAAAGTAAGGCCAATGTAGTGGAACCAGAGAAAATCTATGATGCTGGTGTGGGGAGAACGCTTCCACACCTCACAGAGAGAGATCTGGGCTGACCAGGGTGGAATTTACATAACTGTGAGAAACACAGTCTTCCACATGCTTCTCGGAGTGGCCTTTATCCTGCTCTGGTCTCTCTCTCTGTTCCTAGGTGACAAGAGATGACACTTCCTCAGACGGGCCGATTCTTAAGGTTAATTGAAAGTGGCCTTTCTCTTGAATCATCCATTGCACTGAATTATTAATCACCTGCAGGCATTTGCAGGCCTTTAAACACTTGGACTTCCTGCAACCCTCCTTGGGAATGCTTTCACCAATTGAAATATGGCTTCCTTTTGGCCACGGCAAAGAGAAACCTAGTCTGCCACTGTTTCCAGATTTCCCAGCTCCCAGAGACCTAGGGAGGAGAAAGATCTGAAAACAGGAAGCAGGGCCACGGCTGCAGCTAGATCTGGAGGCCATTGTTATGTGAGCAGGCTCCAGGCCAGCAGGGCTCAGAGCCCCTGGGGGCCAGTGGAGAGAGGGGATACTGGCCATGGTGCCTGTGGCTTTTGGCCTAAGTTCACAGTCATCTCCACAGGAAGTAGTTTCCTGGGGCCTTGCTTGGGCCGCTCAGCTGGCCAGTGGGGGGAAAGGAATGAGGGGGTCCAGGAGCTGAGTCTAGCCTACCACTTACTGGGTAGTCCATGGAACCTCTTTGATGTGGTTTCCTCATCTGAAGCAGTGGCCCCAGCTCTGCAGGGCTGACACAATGGAGGCCTCAACGGGTCAGGTACGCTGAGCCTGCATTGTGATGCCCAAAACATAAGAAGCAGCAAAAAGGTGAGCTTCTCCCCTGACACTTGCTCTCATCTTCCTGTGGAGGAACAAAGACTCAAAATTCGGAGGGCTGGGTGCACACGTAAGGTGCTTGCAGGCCGAGCTAGCAACGTGAGTGCAGGACCCAGCAGCTGGTCTCCAGGGCAAGGGAAAGAGATCCTGGTGGGCCCTGAAGTGTGGGCCCACGGTGTGTGCGATGCACGGATAACACTGGCAGAAGCCAGAAGGCAGCTCATCCTGAGGGTGCAAGCCTTTCATCCATCATTCAGCACAGCTTGGCCCTGGAGGCAGATACTGGGATGCTGAGCTGAATAAGGCATGGCTCCCTGCCTTCATGAGGTCCTGGTCTGCTGGGGAGAGTGGGGTGGGGTAATCATCACAGGCTCTGAGCACTGCAGAGGGATGGCAGTGGGGAGGCATCCAGGTGGGTGAGACCAGGGAGGGGAGCCTGGAAGACATAAGCTGAGGAGAGGGTTTAGGGATGAGTCTGAAGAGCAGAGAGGAAGCTGGTGCAGTGCTCCAGGTTAGAGATGGCGGAGACCTGGGAGAAGGTTTTGGTGTTGATGGAGACGGACTGAGGAAGAAGAGCCGGCAGGAGCGAGCCACAGCTTGGAGGTAGGTGGTGAGGAAAGGAAACAGATAGGAAGCCAGAAGGCCTTGGAAAAGCACAGCATGGGGCTGGGGGGAAGATGGGCAGCTCCAGACCTGGCCAGAGTGGCCACAATGCATTCGCTTTTCCAGAAGTACCCACTCACACAGGTTGGGGCCAATCATGGAGGTGGTTGGGTGTGGATGGGTGCCATGCCCTGTCAGGGGTAACCAGGCCAGGCGAAGCAGCTAGGAAGAGGCTCATGGCAACTGGAAAGTTACCACGCAAGGGGGTATGTGGGCTTTGCTAGCTGCCTGGTCCTAGCCTTCGGGCCCACTGAGAGCTTTAAGCAGCAGGGGGAGAGAGAATGTAAACCATCCCTTCCCAGAGGGCTCCGTGGACACTCTGGCTCCAATGATGTCCATGTCCTCATTCTTGAAAGCTGGGAATGGGTTATCTTCCATGGCAAAGGGGACTTTGCAGAGGCCATTAAGGTAAAGATCTTGAGATGGGATAATTATCCTGGATTATCAGGGTGGACCCCACAAAATCACAAAGGTCCTTATAAGATGGAGGCAGGGGGGTGCCTGGGTGGCTCAGTTGGTTAAGCGTCCGACTTCAGCTCAGGTCATGGTCTCGCGGTCCGTGGGTTTGAGCCCCGCGTTGGGCTCTGGGCTGATGGCTCAGAGCCTGGAGCCTGCTTCAGATTCTGTGTCTCCCTCTCTCTCTGACCCTCCCCCGTTCATGCTCTGTCTCTCTCTCTGTCTCAAAAATATATAAACGTTAAAAAAAAAAAAAAAAAAAGATGGAGGCAGGAAAGTTGACGTGAACGTGACTTGGATTCAGAGAGGTTAGAAAATGCTGCTGCTGGCTTTGAAGATAAAGGAAGCAGCCACATATAGGCAGCCTCTAGAAGCTGGGAAAGGATGCGAAGTGGATTTGCCTCCAGCCTCCAGAAGGAATACAGCCCTGCAGACCCATTTCAGCCTTCTGACTTCAGACTGTAAGAGACTACATTTGTGTTTTTAGCCACTACATTTGTGGTCATCTGTTACAGCAGCAACAGAAAACTAACAGACATTCAACTCAGAGGTGAGGGCAAAGATGAGGAGGTTTTGAGGCAGACCCAGACTCCATTTTCTGAGATATCATCAGCCCAGCAGAAGCAAAGGTCAGAGTCCCAGGTCTCCAGAAACTCCAGCCGAAATGGTATGCAGGAGGGGGCAGGCTGGTGGAGGAAAATGCCCTGCCTCCACCAGGTTCCAGCAGACTCCCAGCAGGCTTCCGGGGTGGAGTGGAGAGACATGCCTTACTGGACAGAGATGCAGGGACCCACCTTCTCACCAGACCCCAGAAAGAAAAGAGCCACTCTTCCCCCTGCCCCTGAAAGATGAGGGGGACCCAGGCTCACCTCACCATCCCGCCTCGCCTCGGGTCAAGCATTGCTTGGGCAGGGTGGAACTCCACACTGACAGCCTGGTGGGCTGTCCGTCTTGTCTAGTCAGCCTCCTCCCTACCGGGATGGGCACAGATGCCAGGCTGGAGCAGGGCCCAGAGTGGGTCTTTGGTCAAAACCTTCAAGGCTGTAAAACAAGACGGTCCCTCCCCCCACCCCCACCTCACCAACACACACATATTCATCTCGGTCCCCATCTCCAGACGCCCCCTCAAGGTCTCAGATGCTCCCACCAGAGCACCCCTCAGGGACACTCCATGGGACGCGCCAAGAGGGTGCGCGTCCTCCAATGGGATGCACGCCGGGTGGAAGCTGGCAGAGGACCGGAGCCTCTGGTCAAGGCTCTGGCTGCCTTCACTAGTCCCGACTGACACTGCCCCGGCGGTCTGATAATAAGCATTTCAGTAATAGGGGCTGCGGGTGTCCAGGGGATCCAGGCGACGCCACCCTGAGTCAGATAATCACCATAGCGGTGGCTGGCACGCGCTGTGCACCACCCACTACCCCCCCCCCCCCGCCCCGCGCACCGTGGGGCCAAGTCACCTCCGTTCTAAGCCCTGTCCGTTACATACTTTAACCCCAGAAGGATTACTATTACTAACCCAATTGAAGACAGGGAGCCCAGAGCGCTGAAGGAAATTGTCCCCAGTGTCACAACTGGCTAGTGGGGAGCCGGGGTAGGAACCCAGGTGGTCCCGCTGCAGAACCCGGGCTGTCCAACGCCTCATTACTTTGTGTGCTGCCAGGGCGGACCTGTGAATTTCAGCCCCGCACCCCTCGCCCCCCGCGGTCAGGCAGGCGGCGTGGGGGCCCGGGACCGCGCGCGGAGAGTCCAACCTGGAAGCCCGGCAGGCCTCGGGAGCAGGAGTGGGCGCAGGCCCGGGGTCGGGGAGGAGGAGGGGGGAGGGATATGGGGGGAGCCGGGGAGGGAGCGGGGGGGCGCAGCCACAGCCTGCAGAGAATCGCGGAAGATGGAGTGGCACTCCTAGACCCGCGTGTCGCGTGTCCAGGCGGCCGGGCGTCAGACGCGGCGGCCAAGGCGTTGGCGCTGCCCTCCCGGAGCGGGGCGCCCTCGCACCCCACCCCGCCCCAGCCGCGCAACCCAGAGTCCTGCACTTTCCTGGCGCTCACCGGCGGCTCCCCCTTCGCCGGCGACCCGGGCCTGGCCGGGGCGGAGCTGCGGCCTCCGGGGGCGGGCTCCCTTCCCCCGCCGACTGCCGCCAGGACCCGACGAGGGACCGCCCCCGCGCCCGCCGACGGCACCGCCGCGCTTTAAAAGCCTGCCCCGCGGCGCGTGGAGGCGCGGAGACCAGTGCGCCCCAGCCCCGGCAGCCCGCCGAGCAGTGTCATGGCGGGTAAGTGCCCCTTCCCCACCCGCGCCCCCAGGGCGGCGTCGGGGGCCCTCGGCCCCCAATTCTCCCCGCCCCCCCTGCCCCGCTGGGGCGCCGCCCGCACCTGCCTGTGGCTCCTAGCGCGGGAAGAGGTGGAGAGGGAGGCCCGCTCCTCGAGGACCTTTGGGGGTCAGGAAGGTGGGGGGGAGTGTCTCCTTCTCACCACTCCCCTCGTCCAGACCCCAGAGCCCCGGAAGCCCCAGGTCCGCACGTGACCCGAAGGAGGCCCCTTCTTTGTCAGAGGAAGGCAGCAGGCGCCTGGGAGCGAGCGTCCCAGAGAGGGCGCTGAAACGGGAGTGGATCCTGCCAGGTCCCCGCAATTGTAGGGGTGCAGGCAGCAAAGGGTACTTGTGTCTCCGTTTCTCACGCCCACTGCCCTTTTCTTCATCAACACTCCCGTCGTCTCCAGCGGACTCCCCTAAGAGGGTTCATCTTGATAGAGGGTTGAACAAAGGATTGGGTTGTAGAGACAGTTACAGAATTCAAACGTGAGTCCGGCCTCTCAGCAGGTTCCAGGACCCCAAAGGATAGGGCTGGGAATGGAAACCAGGACATCACCCCTTCCTGGGCTTTCCTTACGTACATGATGCCCACACTCGGGTTTGCTCTCAAGCCTGAATAGGAGTCCAGGGAAGATAAAGGTTCTGGTAAGAGCAGATTTAATTTCTACTCAGAAGCACAAGAAAATGGTTCATTTCAGCCAGAATCTCAAGTCCAGGGCCAGCTGCTTTCCAAGGGAACAGGAAGCCTGCTTCTGTGTCGCTCCTGGGGTCCAACTCAGGGCATGTGGTTGCTGCCCAAATCCTGCCCCCAGCAGGTCCTGGTGTGAAGGGGAGTGGCTTTCTCCAGGCATCACAGTCCTAGTGGTCTTTGCCCCCAGAGCAGGTGGCCCTGGTAATCGGGGGCCTCGCTGGGGGGCTGCTGTTGCTACTGCTATTGATCTGGGTGAGCTGCTGTCTCTGGAAGAGGCTTTGTGCCATGTTCACCTATGAGGAGCTGCCAGGGACCACAGCTGCGTCCAGCACACAAGGGAACAAGCTCTGCCCGCCATATGCAGGACCCAGGACCCAGACAAGCAGGTAAGGCAGGGTGTGGGGCCAAGCAAGCCCCTGGCCTTGCTTAGGGCCCTCCCTGTGGCATTGCCCTTGGAGTAGGGTGGGAAAGGAAAGGTTGTTTATGGGGTGCCTCCTGTATGCGGTCATCATGCTGGGAGCGATCATGAAGAAACCCCAGAATTGTCACCACAAGCTATGAGGCAGGCATTATGAAGCTCGTTTTCCAGAATGAGCTTATTTCCTATAGGCTCAGAAGACATAAGTAACGGGTCCAGGGAACACAACCAGTAAGTAGCTGAGGCAGTGCTGGCCCCACTGGCTGCAGACAGGCAGAGGTATTGGCTGCGGGTGGGGGTGGGGGGCAGGCGGGGGCAGATGTGGGCCCAGAAAATGGTGCTCTTGCCTCCTCCTGGCTCCTGCTGGCTTTTCCTCCCCCAGCCTCTGACACTCAACCCCTATGGGCTGTGGGAGCCACACCTTCCACCTGCCACCAACATGTCATCTTCCCGCCTCGGGACAGGCCACCAGGTGTGCCATTCGTGGTGCCCCCTTCCTTCCAAGACCGAGACTGGGTACCCCTGAACAGTGAAGAGTGGGCTCAGGTCCCACGGGACCCCTGCCCAGCCCCGGAGCTCCTGCCCCACACCTCCAGCAGCAACCTTGGTGAGTGCTCCCGCCAGAGCCTGCCTGGGGTCGGGGTCTGCTCTGACCGGGGTGGAACCATTTGGTTTCATGGGCCTGACCCTGGAAAACAGCCTGGACCAGCAGCCCTCCAGTGATGCCCCCAATTACCAGGTCCACTTGTTCTGGGGGCAGAGACCACCAGGATTGTGGTGCCTGGGGAAAGCCCATACCACTGGCCTCCTGAGGGCAGAATTTAGGCAGCAGCCCCACCCCCTGGGTTGGACCCCAGGAGTGAAACAGAAGCAGGGGTGCTGCTGGCTGGGCTCTGCTGAGTCTCAGCAGTAAAGCCATTTCCCTTGGGATCCTAGTGCTCTGGGCAGAATCTTCTGGTTTCCCTTGGGAAGAGTGGCCCAGTGACCATTCTTTCCAGGTACTTGGGTTTACCAAATGCCTGCTGCCCCCTAGCCTGTACCAGATATGGCCTCATGTGCTATTGTGGAGTAAGACATCACCCTGCCTCTTTGGGGGGAGAGATCCTCACCCCATTTTGCACATTCATAAACAGAGGTTCAGAAGGCTAACAGTGCCTTGCCCAAGGTCACAGAGGCTGTAGGCAACAGAGGGATTGGAACCTTGGTATGCGGGTGCAGAACATTTGATGGGTTCTTTCCTAGACTGATTGGTTGGCTGATCCAGAGTTCAGAAGGGTGGGAGCTGGGTGCTCAGCTTTCTGCCCATACCTTTGCTCTGAACACCTTCCAAGATACCTTCCCAGGAACCACTCAGTTATCAGCGAGGCCCTTCTAATTTCAACGGGAATAGAAGAGGCAAAGTTTTATCACTGAGACATCCTCTGAACACCATGGACAGGGGCCAGGTCAGGTCCTGGGCACTATGAACCCCCTGCCCAACAAGCAGGCCCCGACCTAAGGGGCAGGGATTAAATGAACACTGTTCACTCTGCTGGGAGCCGCAGAGGGAAGCAGGCCTGGATATGCCCTGCCTTAGTGCTGGCAGGAGCTGTACTAGAGAGAGAGGTTGTGTTCAGTCTAGAGAAGGGCAGGGGGTGGATGTGGTCTGGAGAGGCCAGTGAACTGCCCACTGGAGGCTCAGCCAAGAAGAGACAAGCAGGGGGCAGGGGTGGTGAAGCCCAGAGCTCGCTGTCCTCCATGGCCTTGCCTTCCTCTGGCCTGGCAGACCACCCCGCCCCTGTGTCATTGAAAATACAGGCATGGTGGGGACCATCAACCCAGAGCTATACAAGTTTCTAGAGGACACGAGTGAGACGGACTTCCCTGAGGGTTGCCTGGGGCGGCTGTGGTTCTCCTTGGAATACCAGCAAGAAGCCGAGCGGCTGTTGGTGGGCTTGATCAAGGCGCGGAGGCTGCAAGGCCCCTCAGAGACCTGCAGCCCCCTGGTGAAGCTTCATCTGCTGCCCGACGAGCGGCGCTTCCTCCAGTCCAAGACCAAACGCAAGACCTCCAACCCACAGTTTGATGAGCACTTCATCTTCCAGGTAAGGCCTCTGGTGCAGACAGGGTCTGGCCTCCTGGGAAGGAGCAGACGTCGTGCAGGTGAGCTCCAGCCTTCTGTGCTAGCCAGGGCCCTGCAGCCCCCCAAGACCCCTGATGCCACCAGCTGTGCTTTCCCCTGCCTGCCCTGTCCTGACCGCTGATGATGGGGGTAGGGCAGAGACTAGGGAGGTGAGGGGGTAGAGGGCTGGGCTCCTTCTGGCCAGGCTGCCTGGATGAGAGAACGAGAAAACACATTCCTGGAGCACCTACTGAATGCCTCGCTCTGGCCCATGGGGCTCTGGAAAAGTGCTCCAAGGCTTTGGAGCACTGTGAGGTTTCTGGCAAGGTTATCTAAAGAAGGCAGAGGGCAAGCCCCCCCATGCCCCTTTGGGTGGGGGCAGGAACTTGCCTATCCCATCAGAGACCGGTGCAGGACCCTAGAGCCATCCTGCAGCAGGTGGTGCGTTTGCTGGCCTGTGGGCGGGCTGGCTCAGGGTCTGGAGGTGCGGAGGCTGTCTGGGCACTGAGCCAAGCTCACAGGTACCTGGGAGCCTGAGCAGGTGACTGGGGGCCCCTTATGGGAAACCAGCCATCAAGAGCTGCCTTGAAGCCTTGGGCAAACATTTTCAAGAGCGGACAGCAGGCTGGCTGGCAAGGTAAGGACAGTCCGGGCAGCATCCAGAAGAGGGTGATTGCTGAGCCAGAGCCCTGATTCTTGCCTTCTTCTGGGCCGAGAGCTGTAGCTGAGAGGAGGGGTGGCATGGGGCCCATCTCCCAGCCTCCTGCTGGGGGCCAAGTCTGTGGGAACTCACAGGTGACCTCGCCCTTCTCGGGGCATGAAGCCTTGTGACATGAAGGCATGTAGCCTTGCTGACCGGCCTGGCCACATGTCACGCTCACAAACTGATTTTTGTTTAACCATCACTCTCCTGCCCCGTCCCAACTTGATTCTGCCTCTTTGTGCTTTAATGGGGGAGGGGAAGGAGAAGAGGAAGAGAAGCAAATCAGTATTAATTGACCATCTGCCAAACATCAGACCCCGTGATTGTGTGGGGAACTCAAAGAGTAAGAACCACTATCCCCATTACAGATGAGGACACAGCCTCAGGGAGAGGGGTGCCCAACTCAGATGGCAGAGACGGGCAGGTTCCCTGGGCTCCGGTGTGAGACCTCCTATACATTTATGTGCAGGCAAATCACTTGGAGGTCCTGTTAAATGGGAGATTCCCTTCATGGGCCTGAGGTGGGGCCCAGGTCCTATATTTCTAGCAAAGTCCGGGCGAGTGGTGAACGCTGCTGGTCCTTGAAACACACCCTGCAAGGCAAGGCTGTGGCACACACTCCTGCTTCCCAGGGGTACTGGGCTCACTGCTGGAAAGGGCCCCCTGAGGATGCCTGGGTTTGGGGTGTGCAGGTCCCTGGTTGAGTCACCTGTCACCAAAAGCTCCTGCGTCCAGAACAGCACGCCATCCTATCCCATCCCCTGTCTCCACACCTGACCCCAGCGCAGACCCTCATCTCATCTCCTCCAGGTGTCCAGCAAGAGCATCACTCAAAGGGTACTCAGGTTCTCCGTGTACCACGTGGACAGACAGAGGAAGCACCAGCTCCTGGGCCAGGTGTTCTTCCCCCTGAAAAACGAGACCCTGGCAGGTGACTGCCGGCGTCTCATCTGGAGAGACCTGGAGGCTGAAAGCCTGGAGGTAAAGGTCAAGGTCACCAGGCATATACCACTGTGTGTCAGACTACCGTGGGCAGGTGTGACCCAGCACCTGTCGGCCAGCGACGGCCTTCAGCCTACTGCCCACTGCCCCTACCGGTGTGACTCAGGGTTCTGGGCCTGGGCCGCAAGTGCATGGGACAAGGGGGCAGAGTGGAGCCGCTCCTGGGCAGGGAAGAGCCGCCTGAGGTTCTCTTGCCCTGGAGATCAGAGACTTGTAAAAAGTCCACACTTAAATTCCCACCCAGATCAGACAGCTGTGAAAGGTGACACCCCAAATGGTCCAACCGAGGAAAATATTTACCCTCTATCTTCCTGACCCCCGAGAGGATGGTGGCAGCTTGGAATAGGCTTTGGAATCCCCTAGACCTGGGTCTGTGTCCGAAGCTCTGCCCCTCACTACCGTGTGATCTTCAGCAAGTCCCTTCAGCTGGCCAGACCTCAGTTTCCCCATCCAAGCCCAAATGAGGGTGGGCTTAAAGGAGAAAAGCGCCACACAGTACCAGTGCCTGACTGCCGGGACCAAGGAGGAAGGCACTGCCGGGAAGGCACCGTGGCTCCTCCGGCACCTGCTAACTGACCCGGATGCCTTCCTCTCGGCCTCCCAGCCTCCCTCTGAGTTTGGAGACCTGCAGTTCTGCCTCGGCTACAACGACTGCCTGCGCCGCCTGACCGTGGTCGTGCTGCGAGCCAAGGGCCTCCAGCTCCAGGAGGACACGAGTTTTGTCAGTAAGTTCTTCTCCCCCAGGCAGGTTCTGTCCTGTGAACTTGGGGCCGGGAGCTGGAGTCTGCCCCTTGCCCCTGGCCATGCAATTCCTGCCTGTGTCTGAGCCGCCACGGGAGTGCTCACCACCCTCTGTGGACAACTGTGATGTGGGAAACCACTTCCTTAGATTGAACCCACCTTAGATTGATCCCGCCTCTACCTCTGCCCTTCTGTGAAGGACTCCAGTTCCTCCAGGGCCAGACCTCGCACCCCCTTGCCCCCAGGGAGGGTTCCCCTGCACACAAGGCATGGCGCCCGGCTGGATGAAGAGGCATCCTGGGCCGACAGGCAGCATGGGGTGCTGCTTCCTCTAGCCCCCCCAGAACCCAGCAGCTGGAGGAGCGAAGGCCCTGCTCTGGCTCAGCATAATGTCCTGCCCTTATGTGTCCTCCCCGCCCCCCCCCCCCCCCAAGCAAGGTGGTGGCTGTCTGCCATTTGTGTGTCTCCGCATCTGGGTCACTGTAAGCAAGTTGTCATTCAGCCTTCCACTGTGGATCCAAAACCCATATGAGCCCCACTCCAAAAATTCAGCCCTCTGAAGCAGAAGGTGTTTAAGGGGCCCCAGGGAGCCTGAGCAGTCAGCAGGCAGAGAGGGCCCCCCTCCACCAAAGGGAGGGATGGGCGTGTGGTGCCAGGCCCTGGTAAACAAGGGCCAGCCGAGCTGTGGGCGCATTCAGGAGGCACAGAGGAAGGAAGAGGAAGGGAGCCCAGCGTTTCCTCTGGCGTGAGGCCATACGCTAATCAACCCTGGCTAATCAACCCTGTTTCCTCTCGTAACGCCCTCTGGCTATAGTGGCTGTGAGCAACGGGGGTCCTGGCGCCCAGGGTGGGCCGCGCCCTCCCAGCCAGACCTCCCACAGGCCAGAGGCTGGACCCCGCCCGCTCCTCCCGGCCCACGGTCTGCACTGCCCCGCAGGTGTGTGTGTCAAAGTGTCTCTGATGAACCACAACAAGTTTGTCAAGTGCAAGAAGACTTCGGCTGTCCTGGGCTCCGCCAACCCCGTGTACAGCGAGACTTTCAGCTTCAAGGCCGACCCCGCTGAGCTGGACACTGCCAGCCTCAGCCTGACCGTGCTGCAGGGCGCCGAAGGAGAGAGTAAGGCTGCCCCCCAACCCCGGCCGGGCTGTTGGGGACACGGGCAAAGGAGGAGCGTTCAGGCAGCGTGAAGGTGATGGAAGAGGGCTTCTTTCCGGAGGGACCCCTTTCTCCCTCAGCTCTTTGGCGTGAGGCTGGCTTAAGATGTCTCATGAGGAGGGTGAGAGGCAGAGTAGGTGACCCCATAGCATAGGGCTGGCTCTCCACCTGGGCTCCCTTTCCCATCTCCGACTCCAGAGCAAAGGCAGGGTCCTTTGGGGGCTGTCAGCTCCTGCTTAGAGAGGGAGGGGGCTTGCTCCACCCTTCGAAAGGAGGAGTAAGAGAGACAGAGAGAGAAGGCACGGGGGATGTTGCTAAAGTGATGTGGTTTCTGTGGTCCAGAGAGTGACGACGTTTTCCCTCCCCCGCAGAGAGCCACACGCTGGGCCGGGTGGTGGTGGGCCCCTACATGTATGCCCGGGGCAAGCAGCTGGAGCACTGGAACGAGATGTTCAGCAAGCCCAAGGAGCTGGTGAAGCGCTGGCATGCCCTCTGTCGCACCACTGAGCCCTGACCCGGCTCGCGCCCTCGGGTCTGCAGGGGGAGCCTGCTCTCCTCTCCCCTGTGGCACCCGCAGGCCTGGATGCTCCAGCCAGCATCTTGCTGGGCTGCCAGGCCGGCCGGAGCCAGGGCACTGTGAGTGCCACCACGCAGGAGAGAAGGGACGAGGGAGCCCCAGCCAGCTTGGCAGCATGGCTGGCTGCCACCCGCCAGCCTCAGGTACCCTCCCGACTCACTCCATCCTCCTCTCCCCGTGGGGCTGCCTGGGCTCCGAATCCCAGGCACCACAGTCCCGATTTGGACCGGAATCTCAGGCATTCAGAAGAAATACTCTATTCAGCGATAGCAGAGCTGTGTGTGCTCACTGGAAACTTAGGCTCCACCATCCCAGAAAGCTGATGGCATGTTGATGCTAAACCTATATGGGCTCTGGTTTCCCTGCCTTCCCCTTAGCAGAGAACACAGACTGCGCTGGGGGAATAATGGGGTGCAGGGGGCTCCCAAAGCACTGATTTCAGTTGGTCCACAATAAATAGCACAGTCTGAGAGTTGGGTTGGGCAGTTCAGTGTGGAACAGCCCCAGGATTCCTGGGCAGCACGGCGTGCCCACAGCTCAGGAGAGAAAGCTCTCAGGGATCAAGACTCGCTGGCTTTAGGACGTGGGAAATAACATTGGGAACAGCCCACCCAGGTACCAAGTGGCGGACGTGTTCTCAGCATCCTGTCCCTGTGCCAGGGAGGAGGCCTTCACCTGTGTTAGGTCCCTCCCAGGGCTGGGTCAGACCCTGGCCCACATCATGCCACATCTTGCCCATAATCCAAGCCTCACGCCCCTGGTCTTACAGGTGTTCTAGTGGCTTCTGTGGTCTCCCTGGTTGACAGCATTCAGTTCCTTGGGGCTCTCACTTTAGGCAGGAAATGGTGAAAGCATGCGGTCAAAAGTGTAGCCCGCAGGGCTGAGAGCTTTTCCCATAAACCTAAGTGATTTCATTATGGGGACTGTGTTGTGGCAGGTGTCTGTGTGAAGTTCATTAAAATGGAAGTCCCCACAAACCACCGTCATCCGATCCCCGTGAAGTTGTACTCAAGGTAATGAGCGGCCATCGCGTCTGTCTCTGTTAACAGGCAACCTGCATTTTCACCCAAATGCTGTTGAACTTGCGGGGTCAACACACCGTATTGTGAAAATGGAACAAACTTTAAACTCGTGTTGTCTCTTTTCTTATGCAGTGAAGCAACTTCAGCAAAAGAAAGTAGCCATCATTATTCTCCGTTTGTGCCTCTTTCACTTCGCTTCCGATCTGATCTCTGTCAATGCACAAAGACTCACTTTACCTGGCAGTGGTCCAAACAGAATATCTTGTTTACTTTTTCTCATTTATTGTACACACACATTCCAACAAAGCCCACACTCCCGTAATTTCTTTGTTTTTAGTTTTTTTTTTATGTTTTATTTTATTTTTGAGACAGTACAAGCGGGGGAGGCACAGAGAGAGGGGGACAAAGGATCTGAAGTGAGCTCTACACTCACTGCAGGACTGCAGCGAGCCGGATGTGGGGCTGGAACTCAGGAACTGCAAGATCATGGCCTGAGCCGAAGTTAGATGCTCAACCGACTGAGCCACCCAGGCACCCCTCCAGTAATTTCTAATAACATCATAGCACACACGTGATAGGGGTTCTCTATATGTTTGGATAGCAGGCTACTAAACTGGGACTATTTCCATTTCCCCTGGGGTCCTGAGACAAGAGGTGCCAGCCACCCTACCTTTCAAGGTGATGTTCACGCCTATCAGTGGCCTTTCCAGGGCCACTTGGAAAAGTTGTTAAGTATCCCCTTTGCAGGACAGAGTGAACTGGTGCAACTGACTCACAACTGAACATTCTCAATGGCAAGAGATCGGCAGGCTCTCTGGTCTGATGGGGAAGAAGAAGGGATTGCTGTATTGGGCTGGAATGTCTACAGACATGGTCAGGGCAAAAAACACACAAGTGCTTCCACTGGACGAGCGAGAGGTGACCTGAGTTGTCTCAATCCTGTCCTCCAGGTGATCCCTGCAGAATGAAGAAGGCCTTTGCATTTCCACAAAGCATTGTAGAATCAGCTTGTCAGTTTCCACACCAAAGAAATGCTAGAGTTTGACTGATTTCCATGGAGTATACAGACCAGTTTGGGGCCATTTTTTATCCCTACAATACTGAATCTTCAATCCATTAACATGGTATATCCCTCCGTTTCTTTTGGTCTTTTGCAAGTTTTCTTAAAACCATTTTGTGGTTTTCAGGAAAGTATTTTTGCGCATCTTTCACTAGATTCTTAGATGTTTTATATTTATGTTTGCTGGTATGTAGAGATTCTATTAACTTTAGTATGTGGACTGTTTCTATTGAGTGGTCTTACTAAAATAAATTGTAATACTTGGTAGATTCTTTGTATTTTCTTTGCATATAGCTATGACCTCTGCAAACGACAGTTGTGTTTCTTCCTTCACAATCGTTATGGCTTCTTTATCTCGTCAAACTGCAGTGATTGGGCAACTGGGCAAGAAAAAGAAACAAAACCAACCAGATTGTAAAGGAAGAAGTAAAACTATATTTGCAGATGACATGGTCTTGTCTATAGGGAATGCTAAGGAATTGTCAAAAACTGTTAGAGCTAATAAACGAGCTCAGCAAGGTTACAGGGTACAAGATGGAAACCCAAATTGCACTGGCTGGGACCTCCAGAGAGTGCTGGCTGCCAGTAGGGAGAGCATGCAGGTAGCCTTCTTAGTCTTAGCGAGGAAGCTTTCAATATTCACTACTATGTGGAATATTTGCTATTGGACCTTTAACCTACTCATGATTATGTGTTCTCAATTTGTTAAGTTTTTTTTATGGGGTACCTGAGTGGCTCAGTCGGTTAAGCATCTGACTCTTGATCTTGGCTCAGGTCATGATCTCATGGTTCATGGGATTGAGCCCTTGTCAGGCTCTGTGCACTGAGCTTGGAGCCTGCTTAGGACTCCCTCTCTCCCTCTGCTCCTCTCCCGTGGTCTCTCTCTCAAAATAAATAAATAAATAAAAATGTTTTTAAGTTTTTTAATCATAGCGTTGTTTTATCAAATACTTTCTCTGCATCTTTTCAGTTAATCATACTTTTCTCCTTTTTTTAAATGTGATGAATTGTACTGATTTCTGAATGTCAAACGAGGGGCACCTCGGTGGCTCAGCTGGTTACGCAACCAACTTCAGCTCAGGTCACAATCTCATGGTCCATGAGTTTGAGCCCCAAGTCAGGCTCTGTAATGATAGCTCAGAGCCTGGAGCCTGCTTCAGATTCTGTGTCTCCCTCTCTTTCTCTCTCTCTGCCCCTACCCTCCTTGCACTGTGTCTTTCTCTCTCTCAAAAATAAACATTAAAAAAAATTGAATTTCAAACCAAACTTACATTCTTGTAATAGAAGCCAGTGGTGTTTGTGTTCCTCTGTCTGTCTGTATGTCTGTGCGGACACACACACACACACACACACACACGGTAGTACTTGGACTTATTTCTTTAAAATCTAGATTTATTTGCTATTATGTTTTTAATTACTTTTTAATATCCTTACATACCAACATCATTTTTTAAATTATTTTTTTTAGGACTTTACATTTTTAGAGCAGTTTTAGGTTCACAGCAAAATTGAGGGGAAAATACAGAGATTTTTTTCATACACATCCATAGCCTCCTCCCATTATCACCATCCCTCACTAGAGTGGTACCTTTGTTACAACTGATGAACCTATATTGATACATCATAATCACCTAAGAAACACAGTTCACATCACGGTTTGCTCTTGATGATGCACATTCTATGGGTATGGACAATGGTGACATGTTATTACATTTTTAGGTGTTCTTGCAGTTATGTTCATAAGAGATTTTTCTATAATTTTTTTTATTGCAATGTCCTCACGCTTGAAACGAATCTGTATTCTGTGTGAGCAGGTGTCCTGTGTTATTCTTAGGTCAAGTTTATGAATCAGATTGGTCAAATCATCTATTTTTACTGATTTGGGGGGAGGAAGGTATATTTTCTATTCATTATGGAGAGAGGTTAAAGTCTCCCACTGTGATTGTGGATTTGTTTGTTTCTTCTTTTAGTTTTATCAATTTTTGTTTTGTATATTTTGAGGCTGTGTTATTAGGCTCATATTCATTTTCAGTTGTTTTTTTCTGGTGGATTAGGCCATATATTATTGTGAAACAGCTCTAACACTCCATTTTTCCCCATATTTTTCAACTTTCTTATGTTCTCATAATTATCTCTTGAATATAATCAAGTCTATCAACCTCTGTCTTTTGTGTATTTAGCTCATTTACATGTAATTACTGCTATTTATTCCCATTTGTCCTGTTTTGTTTTCTCTCCTTTGTTGCCTTCTTTTGTATTAATTCATATTGTAACTGCATTTTTTTTAATCTTAAAGTTTATTTACATATTTTGATGGGGGGAGGGCCAGAGTGAGAGGGAGAGAGAGAGAGAGAGAGAGAGAGAGAGAGAGAGAGAATCCCAAGCAGGCTCCTCACTGTCAGCACAGAGCCCAATGCGGGGCTCAATCTCATGAACCATGAGATCATGACCTGAGCCAAAATCAAGAGTTGGACACTTAACCCACTGAGCCACCCAGGTGCTCCTGCATTAATTCATTTTTTAATCCTGCCACTTCCCATCTGTATGTTGCTACTTACACAGTTCATTATTCCTTTAGTGGTTCCCCTAGAGATTACAACTTATATCTATTGTATATTATAGTCTAAGACAAATCTTACCTTTTAATCACTTCCCAGACAATGTTCTGATCTTAGAAAACTCAATCTCTGTTTCCCCCTGTTTTTTAATGGTATTGATATGATTCATTTTAATTCCACACATATTTTACACCTAGCAAGACATTACTATTATTGCTATGTTCAGTCAATATTCATTTATATTGACGCACATAGTTGTTCTTCCTTTTGCTTTTTATTCTTTCCTACATTTCTGGGATTCTACCCGAGATCATTTTCCTCCTACTTAAAGATTTCTTTTTAGTATTTCTTTTTGTGCAGATCTGCTCACAGCAAATTTTCTTAGTTTTGAATAGAAATGTCTATTTCAAATTCATTTTTAAAGGATTTTTTGTGGAAGTAGAATTCTAGGCTGACATTGTCTTTCTGTCAGCAGTTTAAAAATGGTATGCATTGTCTTCTTGCTTCCATCCTTTCTGTTGACAAGTGAGTTATCAGTGCTATTGTTTCTCCTCTGAAACTAATGTATCTCCCTCTCCTCCCCACCCTTGGCTGTTTTTAATATTTTCTGTTGCTGGTTTTCAGCAGCTTGAGTCTGGTGTGCCTACATGCAATTTTCTTTTTATTTACCCACCTTGGGAGTAATAAAGCTTCATCAGTTTTGGAAAATTCTCATCCCATATTTCTTCAAATATGATTTCTGCCCCATTCTTCCCCTCCTCTTCTTCTGAGACTCCAATTACACACATATTAGATCTTTCTGTCAGTTCCCACAGGACTCCTATGCACTCTGCTGTATTTTCCATTCTCTTTATGTCTCTGCTTCAGCTTAGAGTTTTTATACTGCCCTCCTACATTTCAATAAATTTTGTTCCACTCAGTCTAATTGTAGTTAACCTATATGCTGAGTACTTAATTTCGATTACTGCATTTTTCAGTTCTAAATTTCCATTTGATACTTTGTAATATATTCCAGTTCTTTGATGAAAGTCTCTAGTTTGTCAGTCACACCAATATCTGTGTCATTAGTGGGCCAGTTTTATTGTGTATGTTTTCTCCCTTTAGTCCTGTTACTTGGTATGCCTGGCAATATACTGTCAAATACTGACCATTATGAGAAATTATAGTAGCCCCAGGAGACATTATTCCTCCAGAGAGGGTTTACTGTATCCTCTGGCCGCCAGAATGGGGAGAGGTCACCTTAATCCAGTCCTGTAATGAACTCACTGGAGTCTGGGTTACAGTTTTTGTAAGGCTCTATCACCACCTCTGGTTTTCCCACATTTCTAGAGGGTAGTCTTCCAAGGGTACTATTTGGATCACTAAAGGAGACTCTGTTGTTGTTTTGTTTTGTTTTTTTTGTTGTTGTTGTTGTTTTTTTTTTCCAACGTTTAGTTATTTTTGGGACAGAGAGAGACAGAGCATGAGCAGGGGAGGGGCAGAGAGAGAGGGAGACACAGAATCGGAAACAAGGCTCCAGGCTCTGAGCGGTCAGCACAGAGCCCGATGCGGGGCTCGAACTCACGGACCGCGAGATCGTGACCTGGCTGAAGTCGGACGCTTAACCGACTGCGCCACCCAGGTGCCCCATAAAGGAGACTCTGTTGTATTCAGTGGGCCCCTCTTCCTTGGTGGGTCCTGAACTCTAGTTTTTATCTCCTTAGTATCATGCTATTTTCAGGGAAGGAAGGAAGGAAGGAAGGAAGGAAGGAAGGAAGGAAGAAGGGAGGGAGGGAGGAAGGAAGGGGAAAGGAAAGAAAGAGAGAGAGAACAAAAAGAAAGAGAAGAAAAGAGAAAAGAGAAGAAAAGAGAAAAAAGAAAAGAAAAGAAAAAAGAACAACAGGAAAGGAAAGGGGAAGGGGAAGGGGAAAGGGAAGGGAAAGGAAAGAAAAGGAAAGGACCTGCCATCTTTCATAGGCTTTCTGCATAAATTAATTCACAGCTTCATAATTCGGCAAATGCCTCAGAGTGGAAAACCGTTAAGTGTCAGAATTACTTTTCTACTTCCTTTCTATTCAACATCTTGGCCCCTTCTGTCCTAACTGCATTGGCGACCCCAATCTCCAATTTCTTGTCTCTCCAGCTCCAGACACTCAGCTGCCTGTTCTGTCTCATAGCCACAGCTCTCTGGCCAAATGCTCAGCCTCTTGACAGGAATCAGCACATTTCCTGAAGGAAAAAGTGGATCACAGAATGTCGGCTCACCTCCTTGTGTTTTCCTTCTTATGAGATCATGGCCTGTCAAATGCTTGTCAACTTAGCAGCTCCCCGGTAACTAACAAGAGGTTTTCTGTATTTTATTCAGCTTTTCTAGGGGTTCTTGCCATGAACATCGTTCTGTCTCAAGCAGAAAAGTAATTTTTTTCCTCAGAATTCCCTGAAAATGAATGTTCTTCAAAGACTGATTTTATACAGGGAATTTCATTACACAATTCATGGGAAGGCTGGTGTAGCTAAAAGGAGAGAAGCAGCTTGTATCAGTTAGCTGTTTTTGCAGTAATGGTGCATAACAAACAATCACAACATCTCAATGGTTTGTACAGGGAACTTGATTACACAGTTCCTGGGATGGCTGGTGAAGCCAAAAGGAGAAACGCCACTAATGTCCTCTGTTTCTGCAGTAATGGCGCATAACAAACAATCATGACATCTCAGTGTCGCACTAGAATGAGCATTTACTTCTCATACATCTATGGCCAGCTGAGTGTGAGCCAATCTAGATTAGGCAACTCACTTTCAAACAATAGGTCTGCCTGGCTCCAGGTCCTCACCCAGGCCTGCTCTGTGTTTGTTCATTCCGAGCACAAGTCCAAGGGGCAGCAGCTACCCAGGAGAGGGTTCTTTTCCTGGAGAAGGCAGAAGGGCAAACACATCTCTACCTTCTGCTTATGCTGTTACTTAATATCTTGTTGGCTGAGGCATGTTCAAAAGTTCAAAATCAAAGGGCACGGAGGCAAACTATGCCTTTTTATGAGAGGAACTGTAAGCAACATAGCCTTGGACATAGCTGCCAAGAGGGGTCAAGAATTGGGATGATAATTCAATGCACTTTGCTGATATGTTCTAGCAGTGGGGAACTCCAGGGGCCTGTGCTTGGCTGCACAGGTGCTCTCGGTGAAGGCGAGAATCTCAGATCCTCTATTTCGGCCGCTGTTGCCCACTCACTATCCTGTAGTGATTAGTGACGAGAATTTGCACAGCCATCTGCCAGTTACATTTTTTCTGATTTTTCACTGTAGCATTTTTTGCCCAAATTATTGCAGGAGCTTGGAGCATCTTGCTGGCCTAAGTTTCAGAGTCAAAGGAAGAAAAGGATGATTTTTACCCTCTTTCTGCTTTCTCTCTTTTTTTTTTTTTTAATTTTTTTTTCAACGTTTATTTATTTTTGGGACAGAGAGAGACAGAGCATGAACGGGGGAGAGGCAGAGAGAGAGGGAGACACAGAATCGGAAACAGGCTCCAGGCTCTGAGCCATCAGCCCAGAGCCTGACGCGGGGCTCGAACTCACGGACTGCGAGATCGTGACCTGGCTGAAGTCGGACGCTCAACCGACTGCGCCACCCAGGCGCCCCTCTCTTTTTTTTTTTAACGTTTATTTATTTTTGAGACAAAGAGAGACAGAGCATGAACGGGGGAGGGTCAGAGACAGAGAGGGAGACACAGAATCTGAAGCAGGCTCCAGGCTCTGAGCTGTCAGCACAGAGCCTGACGCAGGGCTTGAACTCATGAACCGCAAGATCATGACCTGAGCCGAAGTCGGACGCTTAACCGACTGAGCCACCCAGGCGCCCATTTCTTGTCTCACCCAATTATCTCATGTTTGGCAAACTCAACCTGGAACACTGTTCATAAGAGTGTCTGGGAAGTATAATTTCCAGACAATGTAATGAAGACCTTTAAAGGGGTTGGGGGTGGTGCTGTGTGCCATCCCACACTCTGGGGCAAACCTGGGTCAAGGGGACCTTAGGTGAGGGATCCACAGGGCAAGGAGGCTCTTGAAGTCCCCACGTGAGTACTGCAGCTCATAACCGTACCAGTCACGGAGAACCTCTCCTGCCCCTTCAGTGGCCTCCTGGCCGTGCCCCTTCCCTGCCCCTGCTAGGACAGCCAGGAGCCTCTGTTAGTAGGTTGGGGAAGGTGTGAAAGCACAAGATGGAGAAACAGGAAAACAGTGCTACCTGCCCATTTCCTGTGGCAGCCTCCTGCAGGCAGGAGCCAGGGTGAGGGGAGGAGGGAAGGGGAAGCTCAAACTTTAAATGAAGTTGGGAATTCAGACTACATGAGATTGGACATTTTAAGTGCTGAACACAGCCTGTTTGGTTTTTTTTTTTTAAGTAGAAGTTACAGGAAAAAATTATTGTTATCTAAGAGTGATCAAAAAAGTCATGGGCCTCACCCCAGATTTTTATCCAAAGGGCAGGGAGAAGCTACCTGCCAAGCAGGTTCAAATGGGTCACTGGGGAAAAAACAAAAAAAGGATGAAGTGGTTTGCAGATTACATCCCATAGTTTCAACATAATGGATATAAATAAATACACAAACAAACAAACAAACTTTAAAAACAAGGATAAATGCAAGCATCAGGGAGGGGTTGCCATTTCTCAGGGCCCTATAGCCAGGAAGTGGTGAAGCTGGTATTTCTATGAGATTCCAGTTGTCTGAAATGGTGTCACTGTTACACACTGCCAGAGAGACCCCAAAAAAGACCCAGGCAACACAAAGTGCCATCAAGTCCCACCGCTTGGGATGTGTCAAAGGACCTTTGTGTGCCTATTAGATAAGCCGTTTCTGTTTGTGCACCTTTAGCTGCTAGTGAGGCTGTGCATTTCTCCACCTTTCCTTTTTCTCCCTTTCCTCTTCCTCCCCTCCCCCCCTTTCTCTCCTCTCTCTCTTCCTCTCTTCTCTCTCCTTCCTTCCTCCTTTCTTCCCTCTCCCCCCTCTTTCCCTTCCATCTGTGTAAATTATGTGCTCATCTCCACTAATGTAAAGTATAATCCTGCAAGTGACCAGATTTGATTCTTGTCTTCCCTTTGTTTCGATAACATGCTCTTACCAGTTTGCGATTAACTAACCTGATGAGACAAATTTCCAGAAGGTGGAGAGAGGGCTGAAGCTCTGGTTTCGAGGTCAGGAGGGTCATGGGAACATGATTGACAGGCCAGACATGGGTTCAACGTGGCCTAAGAACCGCGAGCTCGGGCCGTGTGGCAGGCGCAGAGCGCCATCCAGTGTCCTCACACCCTTATCGTGACTGATGTACAGCTACTAGAACTAGCAAGAAAAGCGCTTGCCTCCCGCAGTGTGCCTCTCGCGCCCTCTACTGTTCAGCAGCGTACTCACTGCAGAGCATGTATTAAGTAAGGATGGGTGTGGAGTGGTTAGGGAATTGGTAACTGGTAAACCAGCCTCCCCAGACTCTTCCCTTGTGCCCCCGCCCAAACACACCTCTTCCGCCCCACCAAAATAACCACTAACTTAGTTTTTGTGGAAATCACTTCTTTGCTTTTACTACTTGACTACGCAGCCTTAAATGCTCCAGGTTTTTTTGTTTTGTTTTGTTACAAAATTTATATAAGGAATTGGAAAGGACGCATTCTTTTGTATTTGGCTTCTTTCGCTCCACATTATGTTTTGAATTCATGATGTATTTGGCGGGGGGGGGGGGGGGGGGGCATAAAATCAGAAGTAGAGTTGCCGGATCATAGGGTTTGCGTATCTTCCAATTTGGTAGGTAAAGCCAGACTGTTCTCCAAAGTCAATTCACATTCTCACCAACAGTGTGAGTTTCGCTCCCACATCCTTGCCAACACTTGGTATCCTTGGTATTGTCAGTTTTTTTATTTTAGTCATTCTTTTTAGTATGTAGAGGTACCTCATTGTGGATTTAATTTGTACTCTGCTGATGGCGAAGGAGGGTGGACATGTTTTATATGTTACTTTGTCATTCCGAGTCTCCTCCTTTATGAAGTGCTGACTCATGGATCTTACCTGCTTTTTCTACTGGGTTGTTTGTGGTTTTCTTATTGATTTGTAGGAATTCATTTTGATTAGATGTATTGCAAATTTTTTCTCCCATTCTGCTTTTTTTTTTAATTACTAATATATTTGTGGTTGATTTCCTCCCATTTTATGGCTTTCTTTTGATAAATAGAAGTTTTTAATTTTAATGTAGTGAAATTAAACAATTTTTTTTGAAAGAGAGAGAGAGAGCAGGGGAGGGGCAGACGGGGAGAGAGAGAGAGAGAGAGAGAGAGAGAGACAGAGAATCTCAAGCAGGCCCCAAGCCCAGTGCAGAGCCTGATGCAGAGCTCGATTTCACAGCCATGACATCATGACCTAGGCCAAAACTGAGAGGCAGTTGCTTAACTGACTGAGCAACCCAGGCCCCCCTTGAAGCCATCTTTTATATTGATGGTTTTTGGTCCTCTTTTTAAGAAGTCTTTCTGTAGGAGTGCTGACAATTCTGACTCCACCTCGGCCCTCCATCCTGTCCACACAATGACCTCTCTCGGGCTACGTATTCAGCCCTTTGGAGGTTAAAGTATGCCCCGACCAGAATGTGGGAAGACTTGTTCTGGTCCTCCCTGAAGTTGTTTAGAAAACTAACAGAGATAACAGAGTTTCTAACCACCTCCTCCCACCCCCACCCCCGCCCCTGCCTCATTCTGGCACAGATGATGGTACGAGGTCTGTTAAGTGTTAGACCCTTTGTCCTCACCACGGTGCTCTCTGCACATCCTCTCACTCTAGAAAATTTGTGGACTAAGGTCTGGACCTTGGGGAGAATCGCTGTGCGGCTCTGATCATCACCTACCCAATTCCCACATCAGTAAGTTACCCTGAATAAAACTGTGTAAACTGTATGGAGCTGCCTGTTTCATTTTCTGGTCTCAAAGCGCCTTCTCAGTTTAGATGATACTTTACTGCCCCTCCTCCACCTTCTAACCCTTTTCCTACCTTGAGAACATGAAGATATTCTTCTATACTATTTTCAAGAAGCTTTTATTATTTTTCCTTTCACATTTCGATATAGAATGTACCTGAAATAGATGTTTGTATAAGTTATAATTTGGGGTTCAATTTCTTTTTTTTTTTTTTCCATAAGGATACCAAATTATCCCAGCACCATGTATCGCAAAGACTATCCTTTTCCCCACTAGTCTGCGGTAGCACCTAGGGAATAAATCAAGCATCCATGTTATGTTTGGGTGTGTTTCTGGGCTCCTTCTGCTACATTAATGAATCTTTACCTTTATATTAATACCATCATGTCTTAATTACTCATTTTCAGTGCAGAGCCTGACACGGGGCTCTATCCCATGAAATGTGAGGTCATGACCTGAGCCAAAACCAAGAGTCAGATGCTTAACTGACTGAGCCACCCAGACACCCCTATGGTACCGTTTCCTAAGGTGATTTTTCACTTAATACACTGTACACACCAAAACCCTGGGTCTTTTTCATTGTTTTGCTTACTTTATTTTTGTTTGTTTTAGCTTTAAATTGTTTTTCCTGCCTATTCTTTTCTCAACAGCTTCATAGAGATATAATTCACAAACCATACAATTCACCCATGTAAAGTGTACAATTCAATGGTTTTTAGAATGTTTACATTCCTTTTTATTCTTCTCAACTAATTTGTAAATCAATTTATCAACTTCTATAAGCCATCCCTCAGGGACTTTGGTTAATACTGAATCAACTCTGCATATCAGATCTTTTCAAACAGCAGGAATATGGTATAATGTTTCATGGATTCTTATCTCCCTTTTATTTCCTTTATGGTTTATAAATCATTTCCTTTGAATACATAAACGTTTCTGGCTTTATCTGTAAGCATGATTATTTTTACTATATTTAGAACTATATATTATTGTTATGTAGTAGTATATTACTACATTTAAATTTTTTAAGTTCATGTTACATTTAATTAGTTTATGTTATATGTAATTCATATATTACCAATATATTTTTGGTTGGTTTCCTAAGATTATTTTTCTGTGTATTCATTCCAGCCATTTAAAATAGCGACATTTTGGGGCGCCTGGGTGGCGCAGTCGGTTAAGCGTCCGACTTCAGCCAGGTCACGATCTCGCGGTCCGTGAGTTCGAGCCCCGCGTCGGGCTCTGGGCTGATGGCTCAGAGCCTGGAGCCTGTTTCCGATTCTGTGTCTCCCTCTCTCTCTGCCCCTCCCCCATTCATGCTCTGTCTCTCTCTGTCCCAAAAATGAATAAACGTTGAAAAAAAAAAATTTAAAATAGCGACATTTTAATTTGTTCAAGACTTTCTGTTTCCCAAATACGCCATGCGATTTTATGCACAGCACCATTTTCGTGGTGAACATATCTCGTATTTACAGATGCAGGTTAAATATTTTCCCTCTGAAGCCTTCTTGGATCTTCCATTGCAGCAACACGTCTGTGTCTGCCTAGAACTCTCCTTCCATTAAGGAAAGGCTTCTTTCATCCTATGTGGTTCTAGCTCTCTCAAACCCAGTGTCCCACCCACCCCTGGTTACCGGGGGAGATTCAGAGTCCTTCCATGAAATTTGCTATGTGGATACTCACAAAAAGAAAGTCTCTCATTCTGTATTTTTTTTTTAACATTTATTTTTGAGAGACAGCGAGACATAGCATGAGTGGGGGAGGGGCAGAGGGGAAGTGAGAACACAGAATCCAAAGCAGGCTCCAGGCTCTGAGCTGTCAGCACAGAGCCTAATGTGGGGCTCCAACTTGCAGATCAGGAGACATGACGTGAGCAGAAGTCAGAAGCTTAACCGACTGAGCCATCCAGGCGCTCCTCTCATTCTGTAAAGAAGAAAGTTTGGGGCTTCCTACAGCCATCTTTTCTCCATGTGGATAGGTAGGAAAGACAGAAGGGGCACCTGGGTGGCTCAGTCAGTTAAGTGGTCAACTCTTGATTTCAGCTCAGGTCATGATCTCAGTTTGTGAGTTTGAGCCCCATATCAGGCTCTGAGCTGACAGTGTGGAGCCTGTTTGGGATTCTCTCTCTGCCCTCCTCGTCTCCCTCTCTCTCTCAAAATACATAAATAAACTTCAAAGTAAAAAAAGATAGGAAGGAAGAGACAAAAGAAGGGGAAGATGATAGGAGGGAAAAGACAGGAAAGGGAAAAGGAAATATGGGATGGGAGAGCAGGAGAGAACAGGGCAAGGAAAGAAACAATGGGAAAAACTGAAGGGAAGGAAAAGAAAGAATTAGTGGGTTGGGGCAACCAGATCACAAAATTTAAGCCAATGGATGCAACTGTGCTTTAAGCCAGTTATGTGAGCCAGTAAATCTTCCCCTTGTTTTTGCTCAAGCTAGTGTGAGTTGGGTTTTTATCATTTGCAACCAAGAGTCCAAATAAACCCATCCTTCTATGACTTCTTTTGCCTTTTCCACACTGATAAACTTTTGTTTAAATATTTCTTTTTTTTTTTTTTAATTTTTTGTTTTTCAACGTTTATTTATTTTTTTGGGGACAGAGAGAGACAGAGCATGAACGGGGGAGGGGCAGAGAGAGAGGGAGACACAGAATCAGAAACAGGCTCCAGGCTCTGAGCCATCAGCCCAGAGCCTGACGCGGGGCTCGAACTCACGGACCGCGAGATCGTGACCTGGCTGAAGTCGGACGCTTAACCGACTGCGCCACCCAGGCGCCCCAAATATTTCTTTTTTTTTTAGTTTTTTAATTTTTATTTTTGAGAGAGAGACAGAGCATGAGCAGGGGAGGGGCAGAGAGAGAGGGAGACACAGAATCCAAAGCAGGCTCCAGGCTTCAAGCTGTCAACACAGAGCCTGACACAGGGCTCGAACTCATGGACCGCGAGATCATGACCTGAGCTGAAGTTGATCGCTTAACCAACGGAGCCACCCAGGCACCCCCTGTTTAAATATTTCTTCACCAGCTTGCCTATGAACTCACTAAAAGCAGGCCTTCTTATTTGTCTTTAAATTCCCAGTGCCTTGACCACAGTGAATTCTCAGTAAAAGTCTGCAGGGTGAATCACGTGTCCAATTTTGTTACACCTCTTCAAGATCAGAAACCCCACCCCTTAAAATATACCGCAAGATATAAAAGGAGATTTAGCACAGATGTCACTAGTGTGGAGAAAGGTGAGTGCTTCTAACAGCTGTTGGAGAAGCTGTCGGTTAATACCAAGTACGAATGGTTCTCGAAGACGGGAGAACTGTCCCTCTCAGCTGGACTGTCCAAAGATGAAAAATTAGATTTGCCTAAAATGTCTACAATGGGGTTGCCAGATACAGATGCTAGATTGGCTGCCATTCTTAGGATACCCAAGTGAATGTTATAAACATTTATGGAGTAGGTTAAATACAACTACTTGTACATCTCAGGTAAGGAATATACCTGGGAGCTGTGGCTCCCCTGATCCCAATTAAATAGATGATAATTTCCTCAGGACATAAGGAAGTCATTTTCAGCTTAAATAAGGGTTCATGGAAATATGTGTTAACCCATGAACTATGTACCAAACTCTGTGAAGGCAGATTAGTGTGACCTGCTGTTCTTGGTGTCACTTGAAATGGCTTAAAGACTTCTTCCCAACAAGGTGTGAAGAGCCATCTACTCCAGGGAGCTATGCTTTGGTTGATAAAAGGATTAGGCCGCATCTTGAGGACAAAGTGGGGAAGGGCAAGTTTAAGAGAATAGTGCTCTCGGTGGGCTTACACTGACTGGGTGCATTTTATATCAGAACTCCGGCTTGGCTTCTACTGTGGTTATCACTGAAAGAGCATGGCTTAGAAGACATCAGCTCTGGGCTTGAGACTCATCCCCCATCACATGAATTATCCGGGAGAGCCAACTGTTTTGTTGTTTGAATTCCACTATCTCCAGGTACACACGGGGACAACTCCTTTTGTACCCAGCTTACTGGGTGCTGGATAAAACCTTAGCAATCATTTCATTTAATCCCTTTACTTCCCCAGGAATTAACTCACCAAGTAAAGTACCTGTTCCTCCCCTGCCCCCCTCCCCCTTTTTTTTTGGTCAAGGCTCCCTCCAAGGATTTGTTGAAAACTACTGACCTCCTCCACAGAAAGATGTGCTTCTGTATGTGTGCACTCTCTTACACACATTTTTCCATTTTATTTCTGGGAGGATCACAAAAGCCCTGAGGTTCATTTTTAGAAAAGCCAAATTAAAAAAAAAAAATCTAACAAACCCTGAATTAGAGAAAACAATTTCAATGAACCAAAAGAATTTTTAAAAGTACATGCACGGAAAAACAAACTGGTTCATTTAATTATGAATTTAGTTATTTTCCAGCAGTATTATCGCTCTACTAACCCTCAGCATACTGCAAACGTCCGGGTCGAGCACCATCTCCTCATCAGTGACGACCACTTGACACGAGCTCCTTCTACAACCGTGAGAGCACAAATGGGTGTTTGTTACTATGTCAGTTCAGTAAGGTGATCGGATCCTAGAGATGAACTAGCAACGCGGCTCTCTTCCGCCGTTTATAAAACGAGTTGAAGCAGGATCTTGTTGCCTTCATTTTCAAATGCTTCTTCTCAGACATGCTTGTCTTGAACTTGTCTAGACACAGGCTTAGGCAAACTAACCCATTATCATGTGTGGTTATAACCAAGGAAATCATTTCACATCGACAGTTTATTCAAGCAGGACTAAGGGAAAGCACGGAGAGTCTGTAAGCATGGCAGAAAAGCAACTCCCGAGGAAATGGCTTTCATCTGTGTCCTGTGGCCTTAGTATAGCTCTCGAATGGTGCAGGGACCCGTAGAGCGAACCTTTAATTCCCAGGACACTGCTGCATGTTGCCCTTATTACTAGAGCCCTCCTCTAGAAGCAGGAAAGGAAAAGGCCAAAAAACAGAAAACCTTGCAGAATTCTCTTTGAAAAAAACTCTCAATTTATATATTGAACACAATTCTCTTTATTAAATTTTTTTTTTTTTTTTTCAAAACCCAAGGAAAAGCCCTTGCCAGACATTCATTTCAAGACACAAATCATTCCAGCGGTCCTCCTTGAAGTACTTGCGATTTCCTCACGTGGCCTCAGAGAAGGGCACTGGGCACGGGCTTTGTGCCGTCCGGATAGACATCCAGGAGGGAGAACTCTTGCTGCAAGGGGAAGCTGTTTTCATCCAGCACAAAGAGGCTCTGCAGCTTCACCGCACAAGGCGCCCCTCCGCCTGCCAGCAGCGCGTGGAACAGGTCCGCGGCGACCATGCCGTACGTGACCTCTGACGAAGGGGCTGCGGAACGAGGAAACGCGCACAGCCTCAGCATCCCTTCCGGGCGACGGAAACGCACAGGGCTAAGGGTTCACTGTTCCCCTTGGTTTCTCAAGCCCCGAACCCACTTTACAGTTAGTTCTCTTTCTACCCCTTCTCCTTCTAGTCACGGGCGCTGAGGATACTCTAGAATTGATGACCCACAGTTCCTGCCGCTCACGGACAGATTGTTCAGACTGACGGCACTTCCTACTCGGCACAGCTAAGGGCTTCTTAAAACAACAGAGGAAAGAGCGGACATTAACATCTTCTTAAGTCAAGTCTGAGACAAAAAGAGTGTGTCCGGGTCAGAAAAGAACTCTTATTTATCCAGTCTACAGCCCTTATCATAGGTATAAATTTATATAACAGAACCCTGAAGCAGCTACGCAATGAGCATCAAATCTTCATAACACAAAAATACTGAAATTATAGATACAGCTATGTCACTCTATGTTTGCACTTGTCCTATAGGCTTCCTTTTATTTTTTTAGGACACCAAATCCAGTTATTGAGCGGGGTGCCTCCATACTAGACTGACCAGGCACACGTCAAGCTACACTCGCTCCCTGACCAACACCACCAGCCTTTCTTGGATCGGGTCTATAGACTCCTGGGCAGCCAATCACAAACTTTTGGAAGTGACAGAATTCTCTTAACGATACTTTTCTTTCTTTCTTTCTTCCTTTCTTTCTTTCTTTCTTTCTTTCTTTTTTTGTTTTTTGTTTGTTTTGTATTTTCACTTGGATAAGCTTAAAAGAAGTCAAGATTAGGGATCATTTGAATGGTCTGATGACCACTTTAGAACTGGTACCCACATGTTCCCTTAGGGTTACAATTTAATTAATGCCAGGAAGGACAACTTTGACTCTGTGGACAAAACAGACATATATTTGATCTGAGGATGATGGTGCTTCTGTGAGAAACGAAGACTAACTGGTATTGTGCCTAAAATGAAGGGACAAGACTGAAAATACAACAAACAACCTTGAGAGAAGGCCTGAGAGAGCCAAAAGAATGCAAGTTAATAAAGACAGTGACTAAAAAAAGAACAGAGAGCCTTCCAGTTAGGATGTGAAAAGCTGGAAAGAACATGGCTCCAACCTTAACAATTATTAGGAAAACTGAAGAAACTACAAAATCACAATTTATTGAGCCGCTAAGAAGGCAGAGGCAGTGAGACAGCCACACCCATCGAAGTGAGCGGGGACAGAACAGGAGTACAGGGGAGCTACAATTTTAACGACTTGCTAACAGCCAAGTGTAGGCCAGTGCACAGGCGAGGGGAGTCCGTACCCTCAACTGTGCTTCTCGTCCCTACCAGGTGCCCACAAGCCTGGACTGAGGGCAGGACAGAGAGAAAGCTTCCAACCTGGTGAGGCCAGAGAAGGGGAGAAGTGGCCACAAGGAAAACACAAACCACCCCCCACCCAGGACCCCTCTGCCCTCCTTTAAGGAACAAGAACCTTAAAGTGCTCCAGCAGGGACTGGCAAATCCTACTGCTCCAGTGCTGAAGATGGGAGAGGGGCGGGGAAGGTGAAAGAAAAATCCCCCCATTCCTGGGGGAGGAGCAGGAAACCGCCCAGGATCAAGACCATCAGGGGTGCCCTACTGCGGGGAGAGGGACAGGTCTTATCTTCCAACTGACGTCCCCTTTGTTTCCTTTTTACGTGGATAGAAAAAAGACCTTAATTTACAGCATAGTGTTCTTTCTGCTCCAGTATACTGTGGACACCCCTGAAATGAATGGTCTCACCAGCAGCAGCCCCTGGACGGCGTGTTGATACCTTACCGACAACTCTGCTGAGCCAGTCAGGAGAAATGTTGAGTAGCATCTTCTCAATCAGCTCTGATCCTACATGGACGCACACCTTATGTACTCCATCAGTGATGGTCATTAAAGCTGGCCTACAAAAGAGCAAATAACACACAACCCTCAACAAGGTTTGCAAATTAAAGAAATGCTTAAATACAAGGTCATTTTAAAGAGCACTGGGTTTTTATTCAGAGTCCATTTTAATTATTAAAATGACTCTAGGATGCTCTGAGACATCCTAGGAATAAGAGAAGGGCTTTTTGTTTTTTTAAGTTTCAAACAATAAATGGATAAATTTGATTTATTCCAGATTCATTTTAAGATTTCAGATACTAATATAAGAAAACATATTTTTACACCATTGTGTAAATTATTTTTAGAAATAAAGATAATCACACATTTCAAAAATCACAATTTCAAGTCATTTTTCCCAACTGGGCTCTTTCCTGTCAGAACCAAACTATTAACCAAACTGTTCTGCATGTCACTAAACAGGGAACAAGATAAATCATTTCCAGTGTGTCCTACAGCAGAATACTATGTGGGTGTTAAAAAGAATGAGGAAGGGTTATAAGTGCTATTAGGGAAGGAATGCCAGTCCTTAGATGGACTCTAAGGAACCAACGACATGAATAAAACAAAGTGAATATTATTCTATCTATGCATTTTTTTATTTATTTGAGAGAGAGAACATGAAGGTAGGAGTAGGGGAGTTGTCGTGGTGGGGGGAGGGAGGGAGGGAGGGAGGGAGGGAGAGAGAGAGAGAGAGAGAGAGAGAGAATCCCAAGCAGGATCCATGCTCAGCCTGGAGCCCAATGGAGGACTTGATCTCATGACCCTGAGATCATGACCTGAGCTGAAATCAAGAGTTGGATGCTCAGCCAACTGAGCCACCCAGATGCCCCATCTATGTATTTTTATTTTTTTTTTAATTTTTTAAAAATGTTTATTTAGGGGCGCCTGGGTGGCGCAGTCGGTTAAGCGTCCGACTTCAGCCAGGTCACGATCTCGCGGTCCGTGAGTTCGAGCCCCGCGTCGGGCTCTGGGCTGACGGCTCAGAGCCTGGAGCCTGTTTCCGATTCTGTGTCTCCCTCTCTCTCTGCCCCTCCCCCGTTCATGCTCTGTCTCTCTCTGTCCCAAAAATAAATAAACATTGAAAAAAAATAAAAAATAAAAAAAATAAAAATAAAAATGTTTATTTATTTTTGAGACAGAGAGAGACAGAGCATGAACGGGGGAGGGGCAGAGAGAGAGGGAGACACAGAATCTGAAACGGGCTCCAGGCTCTGAGCTGTCAGCACAGAGCCCGACGCGGGGCTCGAACTCACAGACCGTGAGATCATGACCTGAGCCGAAGTCAGACGCTTAACCGACTGAGCCACCCAGGCACCCCTGTATTTTTAAAGAAAGGACCAAAACCCATAAAATACCTAGGAATAAACCTAACCAAAGAGGTGAAAAATCTATACGCTGAAAACTACAGAAATTTTGTAAAATTGAAAAAGACAAAAAAAATGGAAATACATTCCATGCTCATGGATTGGAAGAACAAATATTGTTAAAATGTCAATACTACCCAGAACAATCTACATATTCAATACAATTCCTATCAAAATAATATCAGCATTCTTCACAGAGCTAGAACAAACAATCCTAAAATGTGTATGGAACCAGAAAAGACCCTGAATAGCCAAAGCAATCCTGAAAAAGAAAACCAAAGCTGGAGGCATCACAATCCTGAACTTCAAGATGTATTACAAAGCTGTAATCACCAAGACAGCATGGTACTGGCATAAAAACAGACACTTAGATCAATGGAACAGAATAGAGAACCCAGAAATGGACCCACAAACATATGGCCAACTAATCTTTGACAAAGCAGGGAAGAATATCCAATGGAATACAGTCTCTTCAGCAAAAGGTGTTGGGAAAACTGGACGGCGACATGCAAAAAATGAACCTGGACCACTTTCTTACACCATACACAAAAATAAACTCAAAATGGATGAAAGATCTAAACCTAACACAGGAAGCCATCAAAATCCTAGAGTTTTGAGAAAGCAAGCAAAAACCTCTTTGACCTCAGCTGTAGTAACTTCTTACTAAACACGTCTCCAGAAGCAAGGGAAACAAAAGCAAAACTGAATTCTGGAACCTTGTCAAGATAAAAAGCTTCTGCAGAGCGAAGGAAACAATCAGCAAAACTAAAAGGCAACCGACGGAATGGGAGAAGATATTTGCAAATGACATATCAGATAAAGGGCTAGTATCCAAAATCTATACAGAACTTATCAAACTCAACACCCAAAAAACAAATAATCCAGTGAAGAAATGGACAAAAGGCATGAATAGACACTTTTCCAAAGCAGACATCCAGATGGCTCACAGACCCGTGAAAAACTGCTCAATATCACTCATCATCACAGAAATGAAAATTAAAACCACCATGAGATACCACCTCACACCAGTCAGAATGGCTAAAATTAACAACTCGGGCAACAACAGACGTTGGCAAGCATGCAGAGAAAGAGGATATCTTTTGCACTGCTGGTGGGAATGCAAGCTTGTGCAGTCACTCTGGAAAACAGTATGGAGGTTCCTCAAAAAGTTACAAATAGAACTACCCTATGACTCAGCAATTGAACTACTAGGTATTTATCTAAGGGATACAGGGATGCTGTTTTGAAGGGGCACATGCACCCCAATGTTTATAGCAGCACTATCGACAATAGCCAAAGTATGCAAAGAGCCCAAATTTCCATCGATGGACGAATGGATAAAGAAGATGTGGTATCTGTATACAATGGAATATTATTCAGCGATCAAAAAGAATGAAATCTTGCCATTTGCAACAGCGTGGATGGAACTAGAGGGTATTGTGCTAAGCGAAATTAGTCAGAGAAAGGCAAATATTATATGACTTCACTTATATGTGGAATATAAGTTACAAAACAGACGAACATAAGGGAAGGGAAGCAAAAATAATATAAAAACAAGGAGGGGAGGAAACATAAGAGACTTAAATACAGAGAACAAACTGAGGGTTGCTGGAGTGGTTGTGGGGAGGGGATGGGCTAAATGGGTAAGGGGCATTAAAGGGGAACACCTGTTGGGATGAGCACTGGGTGTTATACATAGGGGATGAATCACTGGAATCTACTCCTGAAATCATTATTGCACTATCTGCTAACTAACCTAGATAGAAAAAAAAAAAAAAAAAGTGCTCATGTCCTTTAATAGAACGTTTCCTACAAGTACCCATAGGAAAATGGCAAAGGCCATGAGGACACAGAAAAAAAAAAAGCTTTGCAGGAAAGCAAAAGCAATAGCTCTTAAACCACCAACAATAAAAGTTCAACCTTACTTCTAACTTGTAATGAGAGAAATACAGTTAAAGGGCCACTGAGGTTCCATTTGCAACTACTAGACGGTCGAGGAGCATGATTCTTGTTGGCAAGGTTGTGGGGCGATGGGTACTCTCATACATTGTGCAGGAAGTATGGAATTGATCCAGTGTCGATGGAAGGCACTCTACCAGTATCTGCCAGCCCAGAAATTATCCTGCAGCCATACAATCACTCATAGGAGGGGCATTTGTCTCAGGACGTGCACTGCAATACTGTTAGCAGTTGCGTTACATTTGGACACATCACTGTCTACCCACAAGGCACCAATTAAATATATGCCGATCTATTCAGGTATGGAATATGAGGCAGCCAACTAAAAGTGTGAGGAAGCTCCCTAACTGCTGACATGCACTGATTTCCAAAGTGAAAATGATAAGATGGGGAGAGAGTGCTGTGTGTCGCAGGGGAGTGAAATCTGGGCAGGGACGCGCACAGCCTGTGTCTGGACGGAGGCCCAGGACACAGTGGGTGGGGGGAGGGAGGGAGGGGATACTGTCACAGTAAGGCTTTTGTATCTTTTAAACATTTCTATGTTGGTATTAGGAATGTCTTACACATTAAATTTTACATATTAAAAACAATTTTTAAAAATTAAAAAAAAAAAGAAAGGGATATACATGTGCTGGTGTTAGCAGAATAAATTACTAGACGAATATACAAAAAACTTTGACAAGCATGGAATCAGCACTGGTGGTGGACGGGGTGGGTGGGGAGGAACTTTCTGCTTTGTATCTTCCTCTACTGTTCGCATTTTTACCATGGCTATATTACCTCTTTTAAAAATAAATTGTAGGGGCACCTGGGTGGCTCAGTCGGTTAAGCGTCCGACTTCAGCTCAGGTCACGATCTCGCGGTCCGTGAGTTCGAGCCCCACGTCGGGCTCTGGGCTGATGGCTCAGAGCCTGGGGCCTGCTTCTGATTCTGTGTCTCCCTCTCTCTCTGCCCCTCCCCCGTTCATACTCTGTCTCTCTCTGTCTCAAAAATAAATAAACATTAAAAATAAATTGTAAAAAATAAATTGAGAACAGGTTTTAGAAACAGACTCATTAATATAGAGGAATTTAACATAACAGCTAAACCACACTCCTGATTTTCCCCCTTTACCCACGTGATGATTCTAGGTCTTCCCTCTTTTTCACTCTACTCTTTCCCCCATGCTGTCTTTCCTCCTTCATTCTTTATTTCAGCAAATACACACCCAACATCTACTATGTGCCAAGCACCATGCTAAGCACTGGGTGCTTGCTAGGAAACAAGACAAATCTGGCTCCCTCACATGAGGAGTGTAAGAGTTTAGAGGGGCGAAAAGACAGTAAGAATTTTGACAGTGATGCCAAGATGATTCAACAGGGAGAGAATAGTCTCTGCAACAAATCATGCCGGGACAACCGGATATCCACATGTGAAAAAATGAAGTTGGACCCCTTCCTTATAATCCTTACAACTCAAAATACACTATGGACCTATATGTAAGAGTCAAAACCATAAAATTCTTACAAGTATAGGAGTAAATCTCCATGATCTCAGCTTAAGAATGATAGCTTTCTTAGCTATGATACCATTTAAAAGCACAAGCAACAAAAAGAAAAACACATAATAAAAAAATGTTGGCAAGGATGTGCAGAACTTCATATACTCTTGGTGAGAATGTAAAACTGGGCAACACCTTTGGAAAACAGTTTGGAAGTTCCTCAAAAAGTTAAACATAGAGTTACCATACAACCCAACAATTCTAAAACGTACATTCACATGAAAATGTGTACACAAATGTTCACAACAGTACTATTTATAGCAGCCAAAGGTGGGGAGCAGTCCAAACGTTGAGTTGGGGGGGGTGCCTGCTAATGGAAGTGGGGCTACTGGGGGCAGGGACGATGAAAATGTCATAAAATTGGCCATGGTGACAGCCGCATAACTCCGTGAATACACTAAAACCATGGATTGTATATCTTGGATGAGTTCATTTGATGCTACGTGAGTTCTATCCAATAAAGACAATTTTTAGAAAAGACAGAACACAACTAGACAAGTACAAATTGCAATGTGCACACACCTGGTGCTGTAGCAGAAAGTAGAGGGATTAGGAAGGCCTCCTGATGAAGTACCATTTGAACAGAGATGTGAGGGAGCCAGACTGGTGGAATCAGGCAGAGGGAAGAACACGCAAGAAAGCCCACGGAGAAGAAGAACGAGTGTCCAAGAACTGCCCGAAGGCTGGGGTGGCTGGAACACAGTGAGCAGGGGGAGGCGTGGCAGCAGACAAGGTTGCGGGCGCGACACGGGCACAACAGTGTAAGGGGAAACTCCTGGAAGGTGTTTAAGTGAGGCAGCGATCACCCAGTCAGCTGCATAGAGAATGGGCTGGAGCGGGCAAAGGCAGAAGGAGACCAACTGAGAGACGATGCTGCTCTGACAGTTTGAGCAAGACATAGCAGCAGCTTGGACCAGGCCCACGTGCTGCTGGACCAGAACGCACTGACTTCCCTTTCTGGTTTCACAATCACTGGGGTTTCAGCAAGGCCAGGTGAAAAGGATGCCACGTGCTCTGCAATGTGTGGGATCCCCTCTACAATTGGAAAGTGTCCTGCCTGAAATGTCAATAGTGCCCCTGAGTCTGAGGAACAGGACTAAGATGCCAGCAGTGGAGACGGAAAAAAGCAAGTGAATTTGTGATACAGTTTTGGATGAAAATTTGTAGGACTTGCCAGTAGATCAGACATGAGAGGTAAGGAAAAAGAAATGATTTAAAGGTTATGTGCAGGTTTCTACGTTACGGGGGTAGACGGTGATGCCATTCACTGGGAAGTATAAAAATGGGAAGAATCCAGTTTGATACAGATGGGAAAAAATAAGAGAGTCAATCTCAGGCATTTTTAATGTGGGATACCTGACAAATATTCAAGTAGGGAATTCAGCATCTCAATACTTGAGCTTGGAGAAGAAAACCAGGGTAAAGATGCAAATGAAAGTCACCAGCACATAGAGAATCCTTTGAAGGCAAGTATGAGACTCAAACCATGGTACCTAATGTTTCCACTGGAAAAGCAGCTCCAAGTTGCAAGTAACCAACATAAAATGTGATTGATCCACTCACAGTATGGGACTGTCCTGCCATAGGAATGTTCATTAAGTATTTCATAAAAGACTTTTAAGTACAAGAAGTATGCTTGTATCAATCAATATAACCTCCACAGCACTAAGTATCAGGTGAACATACGTAGACACCTAATAACTGCCTAATTTACGGAGTCCTTGAAAAATAATCAGAGCTTTTTCTTCTTCAGTTTGCTGACTGAGTTATGTAGAGTCCTAAGTGATGACTTATGCGATGTTTTCTGAATCACGTATGTGATAATTTGAAAGAACCTGTCATTTAATATCTCAAAGTTTTCTTTTAATCTGGATCCTAAACCTAAGAACAATTTAAAGACTTTTAAATAAATTTTTTAAAAAACCCAACTCTTACTTTGTCTATCAACATTCGAGTAACACAAAGAATTAGCACTACCTCTTCAATGCAGTATCGTTTAGGATTAGACCTTATGTACCTCATACTAGATTATACCATAATCGGGCGATATTGATCTGTGAGGTCCTTCTCTTGAACAGTTATTCTTTAGACTGAATATTCAAAGTCTCTCTTCTCTTTAAGGGATATTTATTGGGTAATGTTTTTGTCCAATAAACAATATATTGATTAGGAACATTAAGAATGGCATAAAATAACACATATACTCTGTAAGGAGCCTTAACTGTTGCTAAGAAATCAATTTTAATTAATTATGTTTCTTATATACCATGCATCTTAATTTAATTTTCTTTCCCATACAAGCAACCTTCAGAGTAAGAGCAAAATGTACTTACTTATTTATAAGGTTTATAGATTAAGCTTCTGAAAATGTTCTTAATGTATACCATGATAACATGCTGAATACATGTGCATTTAGTTTTTAGATACTGCAGTGGTTAGAAATAGAAAAGAGCATAAGACACTGATGGCTATTCTGTAAAGCCATATAATTTACAAGATAAAAAGAAAAATATTATCCATGACTCTGAACATTTATTATTTGAAAAATGTGTTTTCCACTGAGCTGGTTTGCAATTTTACCAAAGAACATTTGCAATCCTTAATTTCTAATATAAAGTTGGAAAAACTGAGGCACAGAAAAGTTAAACATCTTATTAGCTTCCGTAACTCAGAGGTTAGATCATAGAATACTTTTAACTTTTAAATTCCAAGTATATGTTAAGGTAGGGAAATCAGTTTCTCATGAGCCATTTAGATCTTGGTTAAAAATATAAACCAAGTAAAACTTTTCTTCAATATAGCTGCTTGAAGACAATAAAAATCTCCCAATTACTGCTTTTAAAAATCCCTGTTATGATTACTGGATAATTTTTGCTTTCATAAATAACCATTTGTCATTCAAGGGAAAAAAATGTATTCTCTTGGATTTAGCTCTAGTTAGTTCGCATAGGGTGATGCGCGCTGAGGAGGGCACCTGTTGGGATGAGCACTGGGTGTTGTACGGAAACCAATTTGGCGATAAGTTTCATATATAAAAAAAAGAAACTTTAAAAAAAACCCAAAAAACCAAAAAAAGAAAGAATTGATATATACGATTTGTTGGTCATTTCCGGTCCTCTAATAATAAATATCTTCCGTCCCACTGGCTTGCCTGGCTGCCTCACCTGTAGTACAGCTTCTTCATCGTAAAGGGCAAGCAGCTGTAGCACTGTTTATAGATCTTATTCCCATCAGTTTCCAGTTCCGATCCGCACTTTGCACAGCCAGTATATACGATGTCAGGAAGGGAAGAGAGGATGCTCCTCAGGGAGCTGTGGTCATTCAGAGTTATCTTCTGAGCTGCTGTAACAGGTATCACTAGCTCTAAAATCTGGGCTTTGATTAGAATCACTCCTACAAGAGACCAACAAAAAGACGTATTTATAAATGATAGGACCAAAATTATAACTGCAGTTTACAAACATGGTTAATGATATGGTTGATTCAGTTGCTTTTACGTTGAAGGATATCCCTGAGGACTCGCTTTTGGTCTTCTCTTTTGTTCACTCTTTCCCTGGACAATCTCACCTGCTTGCAACTTCAGTGTTTACTCTGGGAAGTGAGGGGTGAGCTGCCGGTAACTAAAAGTGAAGATTTATTTGGAGAGTTTGGTTGCAGAGGTGGGTGTTTTCTTCCTCTCTGTTCTCTAGCATCATGCAAAATAAGGTCTATCCTTCTTTCAGGGGAAATTCCTTCAAACACTTGAAACCAGCTAATATACCCTCTTTCCCTGTCCTGTCTTTCTTCTGATCATTGCTAAAAGCCAAGTGGCAGGTCAGCTATTCTTTCAGTCTCTGCTTTATCCAAAATAATACACCACTAGCTTATCCTCTGTTTAAACTTTGTTTTTGTTTTTCAATTTCCTGCCCATCACCATCCATTCTCTGGGCATAGGTTACACAGCACATGAGCACCGAGAGTCTGCATTTACGAAATGTGTGACTCGCCAGGACATTGAGCATGTTCCTTGACTGCTCACTGGCTCACGCATTCACCTGTTAGACAAATACTGAGTATCTGGTATCTATCAGGCATTCCCTTTTTCTAATTCACTTTTGCCTTATTATATACTAGTGAGGTCTGTGAGTTCATCTGAGTTCATCTTCTCCCCTCCTCTCCAGATTCAGTTTAAAGCCTTTATTTAAGCCTTTGGATTTGTTCTTCTTCATCCTTTTAGCAGGGAGTATACTCCAGGTCAGGAACTCATCCTTCTGGCTACCTATGCTCTTTTTGGGTTATCTTCTTTAAGACTCCCACTAATGGTGACTTTCCTATTCCTAAGTCCTTCTGTTTGCTTTAGTCTTTTGGCACCCAAAGATTTTTCCAATCATGTTCTGTATCCCTACATGAATTGCAAGAATACGTAGTGGTCAGCATACTTAATAAACTACAGCAGACTCTACATCACACCTTTCCACAGACATGTTGAATCACTAAAACATTGATGAAAGAATTCAATAATTTTAGAAGAACACTAACATCACTCCTAACATTTTATAAATTTACACACCTCTATATAAGAATTAAAAGTTCATTATTAATGTAGCTTCTGTTTCAAGGGGGCTTATAGCCTGCTGGGTACTGACATTCTGCTGATGGAAGGACCAGATGCTGAGTAAGCATCTTCATTTCTTTATAAGGAGCCAGGCACAGCCTCACCCCATCCAGCTTCTGTGAAGTTTTGTTAAGAGAACAGACTTTCTTAGGAAATTGTCCCATGTTAAGCTCCCTTTCTCCCTCCTTTTATTTAACTGAAACATGTCAGGAAAAAACTGCTTGTACTTCTATATACTCTATCCATTTCTGTCTTAAAAACACATAAACAATGAGAGAAACAATGAATTTAGCCCTCATAAGTGAACACAAAGAGAAGGAAAAATGGCTAAAAGGACCACTCTGAACACAGCCTAACCAGGGACTGACTGTACAGCACAAAGTCTCTGCATGGTTTAACAACAGGGAGTCCATCTCCAGAGTTTGCAAGGACATGCCCAATCCTCAGCCTCAGCCCCCAAACCAAATCTCCAGAGCTGTGAGCACCTATTTTGTTAGTGTTTATGATAGTCATTTTTATTTTAAAATCTATTTCTATGTCTTCAATTCCAGCAGGGAGCTGCTCTGTGTAAGAGTAGATAATAGAGCTGACTTCTCCATGACACCAAGTTAAACGTAGCCCCTATTCTACCTGTGGCATACTTTCTTGCAGCAACCAGCTGCATAAGCCTATAGTGCTCTTGGAGGGCAGAGGAGGGGTGCATAAATATGAAGCAGTATAAAAATTTGCATATTCTATCATCTGTGTTCATCTTCCGGGAATGTTAACTTTTTAAGGTTTTACTTTTAAGTAATCTCTACACCCAACATGGTGCTCGAACTCATGACCCCAAGATCAAGGGTTGCATGCTCTACTGACTGAGGCAGCCAGGCGCCCCCAGGAATATTAATTTAAATTAACTGTTAGTATTGGGGTGCCTGGGTGGCTCAGTCAGTTACGCATCCGACTTCAGCTCAGGTCATGATCTCTCGGTTCATGAGTTTGAGCCCTGCATTGGGCTCTGTGCTGACAGCTCAGAGCCTGGGAGCCTGCTTTGAATTCTGTCTCTCCCTCTCTCTCTGCCCCTCGCCTGCTCACACTGTGTCTCTCTCAAAAATAAACATTAAAAATTAAAAAAAAATTAATTAACTGTTAGTATTAATAAATGTTGCAATGTAGAACTAGGCATATGGAGTTCTTCTCTAAGAATAAATCTCTGTATTCCATTAAAAGTTGGGTTTTTTTTGTTTTTTTTTTTTTTTTTTAATTTTTTTTTTCAACGTTTATTTATTTTTGGGACAGAGAGAGACACAGCATGAACGGGGGAGGGGCAGAGAGAGAGGGAGACACAGAATCGGAAACAGGCTCCAGGCTCTGAGCCATCAGCCCAGAGCCCGACGCGGGGCTCGAACTCACGGACCGCGAGATCGTGACCTGGCTGAAGTCGGACGCTTAACCGACTGCGCCACCCAGGCGCCCCTAAAAGTTGGGTTTTTTGAGAAGTGTTACTGTTTTTGTTTTCCACTTGCATTCTCCTTAGACTTATAATGGTCATATCTTGGAGAACATATATGCATACATATGTGAATTAACACTACACAAGTCAGAAAATTTTAATCTGGCATTTGCCAACGTAGAAAAAGGGACTGGATTTATGCTCCCATCTTATGATATAATAAAAAATAAATATTTAATCTTTGTCCCTAGTTCCTGGCACAGAGCTCTAAAAAATGCTTGGATCTCCAAGTGATAAGAGTGACTTCCGTATGCTAATAAGATGATGACGGGTGGCTGGGGGCCCATGGGCAGCTTCAGGTCTTGGTGGGGAAGGGGGCTGATGACCAGAAAGACCAAGGCATGGTTAGAGAGTTGGAACTTTCAGCTCCACCCCCCCAAACTCTGGGGAGTGGAAAGAGGTTGGAGATTGAATGAATCACAAACAGCCAGTGGTTTAATCAATCATGCCTACACAAGGAAACCTTGATAAAAACCCTTAAACAAAAGGGTTCAAGGAGCTTCTGGGTTAATGAACATGTTGAGGTACTGGGAGAACCTGAAAAGGGTGGAGGCTCTGTGCCCCTTCATCCATACTTTGCCCTGTGCATCTCTTCCATTTGGCTGTTCCTGAGTTGTATCCTTTATACCAAACCACTAAACGCAAATAAAGAGTGTTCCGGGGGCACCCGGGTGGCTCAGTTGATTAAGCGGCTGACTCTTGAGTTAGGCTCAGGTTATGATCTCACAGTTCAGTTTGTGAGATGGAGCCCTTGTGTCAGGCTCTGCATTGACAGCACCAGCACAGAGCCTGCTTGGTCTTCTCTCTCTCCCTCTCTCTCTCTGCCCCTCCTCTGCTCACGCGCATCCTGTCTCTCTCTCAAAATAATAATTTTTTTTTTTTAATGGATACATTGGAGTTCATCAAGATTCAAAACTTAGGGCCTTCAAAAGACCTGGTTAAAAGAACAAGTGAGAAGATAAGTGATAGACTAGGAGAACATCTTTGCAAAGCATATATCTAATAAATAATTTTTATTCAGAATATAAAGAACTCTCAAAATTCAATAATAAGAAAATAATCAGCCCTTGTTTTTTAAATGGGCACAAGATTTCAGTTGACACTTCATCAAAGAAGACATATGGATGGCAATGAAGTACATGAAAAGATGCTCAATATCATTAGCCAATAGGGAAATGCAAATTAAAACCACAACCACCTATCATTACCTAAATTAAAAAGAATGCTCATACCAAGCATTGACGTGGATGTGGGAAAAACAGAACTCCCACACACTGCTTGGTGGAAATGTAAAATGCTACAACTACTTTGGAAAACAGTTTGACGGTTTCTTAAAAAATTAAACACACATCTACCATACAATACAGCTATTTATTCAACTCCTAGGTACCTACCCACCAAAAAAGAAAGGACTATGTCCATCTAACACTTTATACATGAATGTTTATAGAAGCTTTACTTATAATATCCAAGAACTGGAAACAACCCAGATGTCCATCAGCAGATGAACAGACAAATCGCAGTGCATTCATACAACAGAATAAAAAGGAATGAATTAGTGATATGCACAAAAGCAGAGATACATCTCAAAAGAATTTGCTTAAAGATGCCAAACAAAACAGTGTACATAATATATGATTCCATGTATAAAAAATCATAGAAAAGTCAAACTAATCTCTGGTGATAGAAGGCAGATTGATTGCCTAGAAGGATCAGGGGGCAGGCATGCATGGAAGGGAGAGATTACAAAGGGGCAGACTGGTGATGGTTTAATGACTGTGGTGATGGTTTCATGGGGTTCGTGTCAAAACTCACCAGTGTGAATGTGTATACTTCAAATAAGGGCAGTTTACTGTATGAAAATTATGCCCTAAAAACTCAGTTAAAAACCTTTTTAAATCTGACACTCTGAGCCGTATTTGAAAAGCACTCTGATAGATCCTCTGCTCTGCCTATGATACAACTTACACGTTTCTGTGGATGTACCAAAAGGGGGTATAGCGTGCCAGCAAAAAGTCCCAGAAATAAACTTGAAAATCTTAGCATGTGATCTCTTAGGAGCTTCAACCCATTTCATTTTGGAACAGATTCTTTTTTATTAGAATTGTAAAAATAATCTTATTTCACTTAAACCACACCTAGCATTTAATAAAATCTAAAACCATCTATAAGAATTCAGAAAATTACTCATGCAAACGGGAGAATAAAATTAAAACTTACTATCAAGATCCAAAGTTCCTGAAATATTCTTAAAAACTTAACCTACAAAAGCACCAAAAATGGTAATCTTATATAAATTCTGAGAAAAAAAATTTGACCAAATATTTTCTTCTTCATTAGAAAATTTAAATTATGTAACAATAAACCTACAGATACATTCCATTTTTTTCAACCCTCATTTCCCCTCTAAAAACAATTGCTACAATAACCACTAGAAAACATTCTATTAGTTTCCAAGATTGATGATCACTGACATTTACTGATTGATTATCGGCATTTAGCAACCTTAAATATAGCCTTGAATGCCGTCTAATTTGTTATACCTTTAACTAGGAGTTAGCATACTTTTAGCATCATCTCTGTACTTAGGAAGCCAATGCAATTTATGAGAAGTATTTTCCACTTAACTTGTATCACTTTATCTAGTTATTTTCACTATTTGACTCTCTTTATTCTGAAGTGTATAACATATTGAACCTAAAGCACATTCCTTTTACTACTGCACTCTAATTACTTTAATGGTATTAACTTCATGGAAAGCGTGTACGTGAATAAAATCCGTTTCCAAAGCCATTCTTTCATGTAGTGTTTCTGAGGATTAATTTTATACCCATATATGCACACACACATACAAATACGTGAGTTCAGAAAGTACATTATATTTTACTAAGCAGTAAGCAAATTGCGTGGATTCTATATCAATGCTAAATTTTAACAACCATGTATGTACAGGTGGCAGCTTAGTAACTTGATAAAATGCTTATCTCAACAGTCACTCTGGTTAGGGTCATTTTTCTATTTCCGGTTTATTAAATGATGAATGGCTTGTATAAATATGCAAAAAATATTTTTAAGTAATTCTCTAATAATTACAACTTAACCTCAAAGGATTGGTAGGCAGAAAGCTCAGAAGATGCAAATATCTGGTTCGGCTATTTATGATGATCTGTGTTTCACTTTTATGTTCAATTGTACATTTTTCCCCACAAATGGCAGCTTAAACTAGCAGTGTCTTACATATATAGAGATCTTACCTGAACGCTTATCCTCTAAGTGTGTTGCCAAATCTGACATCTTCACAAAGGAGGGCATGCTTTTTTGGAATTTTGCTTTAAATTTAACCGCCCTTATATCATCATCAAACAGGCACTCACAGGATGACCAAGATGTTGTATGCAATTCTAAGCTTTCTAGGATGTAATTGCGCTGAACAAAAAGATATTTAAATTCCCAAATATAATCTTAAACAAACAAACAAACAAAAACAAAAAGTCACCAAAAAAGAAATAATCTAGGCTCAGAATCAAATTAAATAGATCAATCTGATTAAATCAGTTAAATGCAACATTTATCGCACTAAGGAATTTGGGTGTAAAGAGACAAAATGTGAACGCTGTTTTAAGGCAATAGGATAAAGATGCTGGAGATAATTTTAATAAAAATGTTTTCTAAAGATTTCCTGATCTCTTAAACAGTCATAATTTATCATAACCAACTGCTTTTCAGAGTAGCTATTTCCTGTTTTGGTATCTACAGGCAAAGATTTTTAAAAATAGTAAGGCATAGAAATGGACACATGTCTGCCATAAGTAATACCTCTCATTGATTTTCCAGCACCTTTGTTTTCTTATTTAGCTAATTTTTCCAGGACCAAAAAAAAAAAAAAAAAAAAAGCATTGAGAGACAATTGCATGTATTTTTAGCTCCATCAGTAATAATTTGAATACTTAAAACCACAGTAGCACAGAGCTCCTTCCCAAATAATCACATTCTATATTAATAAATTCAACTTTATAATAAAACAAAAAGATTTCTTAGCACTAAGTTTTCTTTTTTTTTTTTTTTTAATTTTTTTCAACGTTTATTTATTTTTGGGACAGAGAGAGACAGAGCATGAACGGGGGAGGGGCAGAGAGAGAGGGAGACACAGAATCGGAAACAGGCTCCAGGCTCTGAGCCATCAGCCCAGAGCCCGACGCGGGGCTCGAACTCACGGACCGCGAGATCGTGACCTGGCTGAAGTCGGAAGCTTAACTGACTGCGCCACCCAGGCGCCCCTTAGCACTAAGTTTTCTAATAATAACAGCTATTTTTATAAAACAGTATTTTTAGTTTCTTTCAGGCAATAAATGTAATTCACACCCCTCCCCAACACTGCCTTAGTTTTTTTCCTTAGTTTCTTTTGGAAAAATGGACAGTCTTAAAAACGGTAAATCTGTACAGACAGAGCATCGTTAGGAAGAGCTAAAGCATATATATTCCAAGTTATTGCTTAAAAACAATTGCTATTTTTAAAATGGTTTGCTTGTCTTATCATAAAATACATGCTTAGAAATCAGAGAAGCTAAATAAGCAAATAAATAACACCTGGAATCTCAACATCCCCAAATCAACACAGTTAACACTTCTGTGGACATCCAGTTGTTTTCAATGTGATTTTTACTTAATATGTTAAATATATTTTGTATGTCCTTAAGTATTATTCGATATTAATTTTTTTAATGTTTATTTACTTTTGAGAGAGAGAGAGAAACAGAGAGAGAGCAAGCAGGGGAGGGACAGAGACAGAAGGAGACACAGAATCCAAAGCAGGCTCCAGGATCCGAGTTGTCAGCACAGAGCCCAATGCAGGGCTCAAACCCATGAACCATGAGATCATGACCTAAGCTGAAGTCAGATGCCCAAATGACTGAGCCACCCAGGCATCCCATTATTTTATACTATTTTAAAATACTACATAATATGTCAATACTTTGGCACAGATATTCCAAAATCTTAAAAATTATTATAGCAATTCCCTATTTAAAGCATGTTGGTTGTTTTTTCAATTTTTTACTATTATAACAATACTGTGATAAATATATTTTTAGCTACATCTCTATAGCCATGAGAAATTCCTAGAAGTATAATCATTAGGCGAAACGTATTCCAAATTCTGAGATTTTCAAACACATTATCAGTTGTCCTCAAGAAAGGTTTTGCCAATTTACATTTCCAATAGTTTATGAGAGTAGCTGTTCCTCCACATATTCTCTAGCCATTTCTCAGGAGAAAAATCACGGGCTGTCATTATCTTATTTGTGTGCCTTCAATCACTAGTAAGTAAATTTTTTTCATATATTCATTGGCCGTTTTTATTTCTTCTTTGGGGGACTTTCTGTTCATATCTCTTGCCCATTTATCCTTACAGATATTTGTCTTTTGCTTATTGCATTATTTTCTGACAAAATGCAATATTTTTTTCTGGTTTTTCACTTTCTTTTTAATTTGGTATATGGTGTTTTTATGTACGGTTCTTGTTGCTGCATTTTTTTAACCTTCTAATCTTTTTTTTTTTTTTTAACGTTTATTTATTTTTGAGACAGAGAGAGACAGAGCATGAACGGGGGAGGGTCAATGAGAGGGAGACACAGAATCTAAAACAGGCTCCAAGCTCTGAGCTGTCAGCACAGAGCCCAACGCGGGGCTCAAACTCACGGACCGTGAGATCATGACCTGAGCCGAAGTCGGACGCTTAACCGCCCGAGCCATCCAGGCGCCCCATAGTGTTATTTATTTTTGAGAGAGAGAGAGAGACAGAGCATGAGTATGGGAGGGGCAAAGAGAGGGAGACACAGAATCCGAAGCAGACTCCAGGCTCTGAGCTGTCAGCACAGAGCCCGACGCGGGGCTCGAACTCACGGACCGCGAAATCATGACCTGAGCCGAAGTCAGCCGCTTAACCAACTGAGCCACCCAGGCGCCCCTAACCTTCTAATCTTTAGATACCAAATAAGTTTGCTTATATTTTCTTCTACTACTCACGGTTTCTTTTTTTAAAAGATATTTGAAACTTTAATGCATCTGGAATTTATTTTGGCACAAATATGAAGTATAAACTTAATTCTCCTTTTTCTCAAATTGTTAGCTCGATATTTCAAACATTACCTGCTCTTTTTCCAAAAGGAAAAAGTCTCCTTTATTTCTTAATTATAAATAAAATATATTTACTATAAAATATTTATACAATAAAAGAGCAGTAATAGATAAAATAAGATTGGCCAATGTTTTAATATAGTAGATAATTATCTGGGTACTGTAGCTCATTTTATTATTTTGTATATATTAAGTTTGAAGTTTTTACTAAAGGTTTAAAAAATAAATGTGGATTCACACATCCATATAATTCAAACTAGAGGCATAAAGAAAAAAAACACACATAGCATTTTAGTATCTCCAATTCTTTAGTATTTAGTATTTCCAATTCTTTTAATGTATACGCATACTTACATACCTGCTTTATTAAAATGGGATCCTACTGTACATGAAACTATATAATGTACTTATTTTTTTCCTTTTTCCATGTTTTTAATTGCCATTACTGCACCAATACGGCATATGCTTTATATACATATATATTTCATTTTCAATTTTATCATGTACTGTTTAAACTAAATATTAACATCATTTCCATCTCTCCAGGCTAATGAACATACATATCTTTGGTAGTGAATACCTTTCTGTGTCCACCCAGACCACAAATGACCTTCTCAACTGCTCCTTCACCCTCTGAAATAAGCTCAGGCATTCCTATTGTACTTCCCCACCCTGTCCCTGAGGCCACAGTTGATTGAATAGAATTCAATCCAGGCAATCAGATTTTCTGTGCTAGGAATTTGGAAATGGCACTGGTCTAGGTTAAAAGGAAAAGTAAGAGCAGGAGCTACAGAGTAACCATCTCCTGCTGCCTTCCCTATGGTTGAAAAGCAGAGGAAGTCTGCAAGGAGTGAATAAAGCAGACAGACAGAGAAGCTGCCTGGTACCCACAAAGCTTTTCAGCTCCCAGTCCCAAGAACCCCTGAACCCATCAGCGCTCTTGCTCTCTGCACCCTGAGACATTCATTCCTGTATACGTCAGATACATCCCCCTGAATTGTTGAAATTACCCAGAGAAGAGGTCCAGTTCTAACTACAAGCCCTCTGTGCCCAAGTTTAAATGTAATTTCTTAATACATTCCATGGATGGCAAAACCTCTGTGCACAGACATTTTCAAATGTGTGGGGTTTTTTTTTCTTATCATTTGAAATGAAGTTACTTCCTCCTCAAACTTGAGTCTCTTCTTAAAGACTGGGAATTTTGACTGGTTGCTTAATCTGTATTTTATTCTTAATTCATTTATTCATAAAGAAAACAGGGGCACGAGGGTGGCTCAGTCGGTTAAACATCTGACTTCAGCTCAGGTCATGATCTGGCGGTTTGTAGGTTCGGCCCCACGTCTGGGCTCTGTGCTGACAGCTCAGAGCCTGGAGCCTGCTTCGGATTCTGTGTCTCCCTCTCTCTCTGCCCCTCCCCGCTCACACTTTGTCTCTCTCTCTCTCTCTCTCTCTCTCTCTCTCAAAAATAAATAAACATTAAAAAAAGAAGAAAACATCTATGAGGGCAGGCACAGTGCTGTGTAATGAGCATACAGTGGTGAACAAGCATGGCAGGATGCTTGTATTCATAGAAATTTTAATCTATGGAGAAAATCAGTTTTCAAGCAAGCAAATAAGCTGGATAATCCTGATTGTGTTCAGTGGCACAAATGGCCTTCAAAGAGTTGATCTGATAGACAGTGGTTATGCATATGTGTGTGAGGCCCCTCTGAGAATATGAAATTGGGGTTGAGAAATGAAGGAGCCATCCACGCAGGGAGCTTCAGGGGAAAGCACTCTGGACAAAGGAAACATGTAAATTCAGGATCCAAGCCAGGAAAAAGATCAGCAAGTTCAAGTAACAGAGAGGAGTCATGTGCAGGTTGGACTAGTTAGTCTGAGGGAGACTGGTATTGAGACAATTTGTAATACATTTTTATATTGAATCATGAATTAAGGATGTGAATAGATTTCAAACTTCCATGCAGACCTAACTATGATTTTGCATGAAGTATAATCACAAATGTTGGGATCATTTGCATTACTCTGCCTATTTAGTAATATCACAAGAGTGATTTTACTATAATTTGTTACATTTTTAAAGTATTAGATTTCTATTAAATACTTTCAGGTGAATATTGCATTAGAATGGCATTCACTTCTGAATAGCTTATTTTATGTACCCACTTATCCCTAAGAAGTCCACACTCATTAGGACCTAGACTGTGATCAACACTTGCTACATATGAGGCATCCTAAATTCCCATGCATATTTCAAAAGAATGTGAATTTGGGATTTCTTATTATTCTTCCCCCAAAACATCACCTCTGTGATCTCCAGTATTCAGTAACAACTACCTGACGGTCATTTCTGATTATATCACCTACATGTGAGTTTGTTATTCTCAGGAACAAGTAAAACCAGTGCCCAGTGTGGAGGTTAATATACACAATGCCTCAAGAAGTCCTAAATGAATACATAAAATGCTAACAATTTCTGAAGGGAGAATCACTTACTTAGATGATCCTTCAAAATTGGTATTATCATATTTTAAAAAGAATAATCTTGAGGTATTGAGGTGGATATCATAACTTAAAAGTGATGGTAATGAATAAAGTATGCTAAATGAATGAATGAACAAAGAACAACTGTATCTTAATTCCTGGACTCACAAATTTTCAATATTAACCTAAATACCATAGAATTATCTAGAGACAACTGGAATGTCTCTTCTATTAACCAAAGAACTACTACTTTTCAAAGAATATCCACATTAAGCACAGAGCAGTGTGCTTGGCTACAGCTCCATTATCAATGGAATAACACCTTTGACCTACATTTTGTCCCACATGCACTAGACTCATGTTCCCAGCTCTGACATAATGGTCAATAATGATGGCTGGTCTACCACTGACACGTGTTTGTCGGATTTCTCAACTGAACAAATATTTGTTGCTGTTTGATCCTAACATGAAAGTCAAAAGTCAGACTTATCTCAAATCTTGGTTATGGGTTATTAATGATTAAAAGAGAGAATGTGACAGATCGTATCCTTAGATAATTATTTTGTAGGTAGAAGTTTGGGAAGAGGCATTAACTCTTTGGGGTAAAAAAAAAAAAAGTCACACACCTAATCAATCTGTAGATTAATTTAGCAGGATAAAATGACTGGTAAGCCACTAATTAAACTATCTCTGACTGTTACAACTAAAGAATCTCACAATATCAAAATGAAGATACATCATTTTCTTGAAACATCAATTCCATTTAATTAAATACATCATAAATTATTATTAAGTCCTGCTTTAAAGAAAACGGAATCGTGGGTCATATTTTAAACACGAACATTCTATGGATGGCTAATAGTCCGCACTTTTAGAACAACTGGTATAAAAGCCTGGAATGCACTCATTTATTAAACAGTAACATTGAGACTTGAAAGGGTTAATGCAGCTCCCCTAACATCTGCCTTATAACCAGGGAGAAGTTTATTTATCAGGGTACTTTGGCTGAATAAAAACTGTAGAAGCTTCTCCAGAATTCAATTTTAAAGAACATTTCCTGAAGGAGATAAGACCTTCGCTAAAAAGGTAAAGTAGTATACCTGGGAATAAGTAGAAGCTTTTATTCTACCACCGTTAATTATAGAGGACTTTTCAGATCACTAAACTGCTTACAGGAGGTATAAAATTATAACAGAAGAAATCTCAAGAAGAATAGTCAATTATGACCGCCTACTATTTCGAACACAGACCTTCTTAATCTCTTAAGAAGTTCCTCATCTGAAGCTCATAAGCATTAATCATTTACCTAACTATAAATAAATTAAATGTTTTTTTGGTGTATTTACCTTTTTTCCTTTGAAGTTGAGGGTACCAGGCTGCTCCAGGACCCCATAATACAAGCACATAATGTTGACCTTGGACCTGTTCCACTGTTAACATAACTTTCCTTTGCTTCTGTCCTCTATAACTGTATAATGCCTCTGGAAAAGAAATATTTTAGTTGGCATTACTCTCTCACAGGGGACGCCATACTCTAATGTCTCATGATAAATACAACCGTGATACCCAAATGATATCCTAAGAAAGTCTTGTATCTTAATTATTTTATAACCTAAAATTGAGAAGGAGCCCCCAGTGTTTACCTGTCAGTATAGTGATATCAACAACCCTCAGCACCGCGTGGACTAACATGTCCGGCTGCAGCTCCTCCAATTCTACAAATTCTATACTGCTCACTCTCTGAGGCTGCCTCTGAGGAAGATCTCGGAGATAGGAATGTTTTGAAGACACGTATGCCAGTAAGTCTTGAAGTACAGCATCACTGACTATCTTGGAATCTAAGAAAGAAAAACACACGCATGCAGAAAAGATGGCAAAATTATATTTTCTTGAAAACACAGTATTTTCTTAGAAATGCATTTTATCTTGTAAAGTGTGATTAAGTGTAAAAAACACGCTTTCATTTCTACAAATATGTAACTTATTCTTAAATGTTTAGATGCAAAACATAAGCCTGATTATTTTTAACCAACGGAATTAGAATTATTTACTATCTCCAGAAATAACTTGCCCTGTTCCCTTCTCGGTTCCATTTTTCTACCAATTAACTAAGACCAGTATTTCTTTTCTTTTTTTTTTTTTTTTACTCCTCCATTACCCTCTTACACCCAATCGGTCCCCTAATCCCTGCAGTCTGATTGGCTCACACCTTCCACGACCATCCCAACCACTGCTATTCTTCCTCAAGGCTCTCACATTTCTCACGTGAAATGCTCTTAAGGGTCACCTACCTGACCCTCCCTGAACACATCTTCCTTTTCCCCACTTCTATGCCTCTGTCCTTACGATTGTCCCTGGCTACAATGCTGCCATCCTCTCAACCTATCCAAATACCACACCGAATACACTATGGAGAGGCTCTCAGTGATTTCTTCCCCTGAACTTAGAGGGTTTTTATCTCCAGCTCCCGCGTGGCATGTGAGCGTGTGCTACACTGGCATATTCCCTTGATTATTAGAACAGTTATTCAGTTCTTTGGTCATTATGCCATTTACATGTTTTTCTCCTATGTTTAAATTATTTGTCTCAACGTTTCTCATTTTTTGAGATACATTTACATATAATAAAATGCACACATTGATAAGTTTGCTGATTAAAATTTAATTTCCTTGAAGGAAAGGGAGGTGTATTTGAATATATGGTGGATTGTTGATCAAAATACAATCTTAGCAAAAGGCACTTACGTACTTTTTTAGAAGGTTGGGTCTATTTGCCGATTTCAGTAGAAAAAAAAAAAAGTAATTCTTCTTTCCTTCTCCCTTTAACACCCTCCTCCTAATGTATTTCTTATGCCACACGAAAGCCTCATTATTCATTCACTCATCAGAAGACCATCCACTGTGTGCCAGGCATCATGCCAGGTTCTAGGGATACAAAGATATACCTTGTCTGTATACCTACCATTATACCTGCACAGAAGAATTATCAACCTAGAGACAGTCAATAACAAACACAGGGCTTAGAGTATAAGAGATACATGGAAGCATTCTAACAACATACAAAATCAACTGCCCAGGCAAGTGGAAAGAGGCTTTATTGAAGAAATATTTGAGCTGGGTTTTGGAAAAATGTCCTAGAGTTTTCTAGGTAATAATTGGAGGAGGGGGTATATCTCCAGGTAAAGAGAAAGGGGTCTGTATCCCTTTATGTATTATAGATGCCTCTGGCAGTCTGATGAAGTATAAATCCATTATCAGAATAATATTTGTATAATAGCCTTATTGAGATATAACTCACATGCATAAAATTATCTTTATCAGAATAGTATTTTTATAACAGCCTTGTTGAGATATAATTCACGTGCATAAAATTCACCTTTTTAAAGTGTATAATTCAGGGCACCTGGCTGACTCAGTCAGTAGAACATTCAACTCTAAACCTCAAGGTCGTGAGTTCAAACCCCATGTTGGGTGTGAAGTCTACTCAAAAATAAAATTTTAAAAAATGAAATGAAATGAAAAGAAAGAAAAGAAAAGAAAAGAAAAGAAAAGAAAAAAGAAAAGAAAAAAGAAAAGAAAAAATAATGGGGCACCTGGGTGGCTCAGTCAGTTAAGCATCCTACTTCAGCTCAGCTCATGATTTCACGGTTCATGGGTTCAAGCCCCAAATCGGGCTCTGTGCTGACAGCTCAGAGAATGATTCTGTCTCCCTCTCTGCCCCTCCCCACTCATGCTCTGTCTCTATCTCAAAACTGAATAAACGTTAAAAAGAATTTTTTTTTAAGGGGCACCTGGATGGTTCAGTCAGTTAAATACCTGACTTCGGTTCAGGTCATGATCTCACAGTTCATGGGTCCAAGCCCCTTGTCAGGCTCTGTGCTGACAGCTCAGAGCCTGGAGGCTGCTTCAGATTCTGTGTCTCCCTCTTTCTCTGCCCCTCCCCCGTTCATGCTCACTCTCTCTCTCTCTCTCAAAAATAAATAAATATTTTTTTAAAAAATTTTAATTTTTAAATAAAATATAATAATAAAAATAATTTAGTTCTACATAGTATTCCACTGTGGAAATGTAACACAATTTAATCAACCATTCTGCTATGTACAGGCATTCCAATTTTTCCCTCTTGCAATTACAAATACTGCCTCATGTTGTTATAATCGTATCTTTAGGACAGATTCCTACAAGTAGGCTTGCTGGGTTGAAAGCTGAGTACATACGTACTTTGTAATTTTGTATCACCAAATATCTCTCCAGAAACTGCAGCAATTCTCATTGCCTCCAGCAATGTGTCAGAGGGCCTGTTTTCCCACAGCCTCATCAACAGCATGTGTTATCATATTTTTAAATTTTTGCCAATCTGATAGTAAGAAATAAAATTTCTGTGTAGTTTTAATTTGAATGACTCATGTCTTTTTCCCATTTTCCTATCACTCAATTTGTAAGAGTTCTCCCTATACTAGGAATATTAGCCTTTCGTCTAGGTGTATGTTGCAAATATTCTCTCCAAGTCTGCCGATTGTCCTTTGGCTTTGTTAATGGTGCTTCTGGGTATGCAAAATTTTATTTTTCTACAGTCAAATTTATCTGTCTTTTTTTTCTTTAACTGCTTCCGAATTCTGAGAAATAATAAGAAAGTGTTCCCTACATCAAGATGATAGAGAAATTCATCCATGTTTCCTTCTAGTAACTGAATGGTTATATTTTTTATATTTAGATTTTTAATCCATTTGGAGTTTATTCTTCTATTTTGTGTGAGATACTGTTCTAATTTTGTCTTTTTTCGAAATGGCTACCCAGTTGCCTCACCACCATTTATTAAAAAGTTTACCTTTACCTCAGTGATCTCAGATAACATCTTTGTCATATACTAAATTATATGTATACAGGTCTAATTCTGATCTTCCTGTTCTATTCCACGGGTCCATTTGTCTATTTATGTACCAGTATCACACTGTTTTAATTATAGAGGCTTTACTGTTTAATGCCTGTCTCGTAAGCATGGTCCCTTATGCTTTTTCTTTCTGAATGTTTTCCTGGATATTCCTGCATGTTTGTTTTTCCATACGAAGGTTAGTATTAAGTTGTGTATGCCATAGCATGGCTTCCCAATATTGTTATTGAGACAGCCCTGAATTTATAAATTCACTTATGGAGACCGGATACCATTATAATGTTGAGTCACCTTATTCAGGAACAGGGAATGTTGTGCTTCCATTTCTTCTTGTCTTTCTTTCTTTCTGGAGTGTTTAAATTTTTTCCTTATATAGGCTTTGAAAATTTCTTGTTAAATGTATTCCGAAGTATCTTCTTTATTGCTTTCACCAATGACTTTTGCCCTACCATCATGTCCTCTGTTCAGTGTTTGTGTATGGAAGGCTAGTGGCGGTTTCAACATTAATTTTAGTATCCTGCTGCACCACTGAATTCCTTTATCGTTTGAATTGATTCTTTGGTTCCCTGGAGTGTTTCTGATATGTTATCAAAAGCATTTGCACGTATAGTTTTTACTCTTCTTCACCCATCCAGATACCTCTGCTTGTCTACTTGTATTGGTTGATAACTCCAGTATCATGATAACGAGCGAACGAGCAGCAGAAATAGTGTACATCCTTACCTTGTTCCAGATTTTAGTGGAAATGCCTCTAGTGTTTCTCCATTAAATAAGATACTGGCATTAGGACTAAATACATCTGTTTTAGTGACACAGTATCAACTGTATTGTAACTGTTACCACTGTATTGATATATTATATTTATTGATCCTGAAGGAGAAAGTATCCCTCAACTCCATTTCCTGGAGAGCTTCTTATGATAAAGGGGTGCTCAATTTTGTCAATATTTATGGAGATAATCATACAATTTTTCTTTCCATTAATATGGTATATGATAGTCATAGATCTTCTAATATTGAAACACATCTTTCCATTTCTGGAAAAAATCTCACTTGGTCATTATTTCTTTAAGGTAGTGTTAGATTTGGTTTACTAATATTTTGTTTAGACTTTGTATGCGTGTACAATACTAGTCTGTATTCTTATTTGTAATGTCTTTCTTTGGTTTAGGTGTCAGTGTCTTACTTTATAAAAGGAATTAGGAAGTTTCCTTCTTCAATATTCTAGAAGAATTTTCAGAGCACTGGAACTATCTGGTCTCTTGGTAGAATTCTCCTGTGAAACGATGTGAGCCTGGCAACATTTTTGTATAATTTTTAAACTAATTTTGAATAATTTTCTCTATTTCTTCTATAGAACTGGTCTAAGCTATATCTCAAATCCATCCATTTCTCATTATCTCTGCTGGCCACCCATTATCTCTCAACCTTGACTACTGCAGTAACTTCCTAACTCCCTAATTCAGCTCCATGAGCAGCCCTTCGCAGCCAGATCTATGGTATTCCCATCTCTGCCCTTTGTTAGTTTCCGTCATAGCATTCATGATCACCCTCATGTCTGTAGGTTCTTCCTTATCGGCCCACCACACAGGGACATCGGTGCCACGAAGGCTGGCACCAGGGGGACACTGTTCACCACTGTACCCCCAGTGCACAGTGCCTCAAACAACGTCAACACTTCATACATATAAACCGGGTAGGTGAAGAACTCAACTTTAGTTATTTTATGAGATCATGTCAGTGCTGATTGTCTGCTGACTAGTTTCCCTCAGAAACAGGGAAATCTTAACCCTTTCCAAACACCTTTGTTATTGTTCTAACTGTTGTTACTCTCTTCTACTTACCCTGCCTTCCTTTGAGAATACTTATTATTCACGGGTTGGAATATGCTGTACCTTCCATACATGCCACACAACTTTCTTGTTATTCTAATTAATCTCTTGTAAAATCAGTGTATTCTTATGTACTCATGGCTATCTTTCTACGACACTGTTTCAGTATTCCATCAGATACATTTCGCTTACTATTTCTCCATTAATATTTCTGTATTGTTATTATATATTACATGCAGGTTCAATACCTCATGGTTCAATATATTACATGCAGGTTCAATACCTCACATTTAATCTTCACAGCAACCCTATAAGCTACGTATGTATTTTAATTTCCATTTCACAGATGAGGAAACAAGGGTACAATGAGGTTAAGTAACTTGCTGGAAGACACAGACTGTGCAAGTGGTAGGGCCAGGATTCAAACCTTGCTCTGACTCCAGAGACTATAGCTACCAGTTTATACTGTCTCCCTTACTTTGTTTTCTTTTTTTTTTTTTTATTATTATTTCTTGGAGAAAAAGATAGCTTCTGGGCTCTTCAGTGCTGATTTTAAAGAAGAGAAAAATGGATGTCAGAGAAGGAAGGTAGTCTTTCCTTGCAGTGCTGGACTGAAGAACAAGGATTCGAACCACAACTGGCTGACTGGGAGGCCCAGGCTTTTCTCATGACCTCAAGGGTTCCTAACCAGAGGCTGGGCAACCCCACAGAGAACTTTAGCCTGGCAATAGAGAACTTTAGAGGTCCAGGGAACCATTTGGAGTTATGTGCAAAATTCTGTGTCTATTTACCTAAGTCTATTTTTCTGGAGAAAGGGAACATAGCTTCTCTAAGAGAGCTAGGACTCCCTAAAAGGTTAAGAACTACCACTATGTGGACACTCTAAGAAAAGTAAGAAAATGGAAACTGAACCCCAATATTTCTTAAAACAAATATGATTTACAACGTACGAGTTTATTTTTATAAATTCTATTTTCAGTCTTACTAAAGAAAATAAACCAATACTGTCCAGCTAACCTGTTTAGAAAACATTTCGTAAAATTACTATTTTAACTTTTTTTTTCTAATATGTATATATACTTTTGAATACTAAGAAATGATTACATTTAAAACGTGTCTTACATTCTTCAGACTGGACAGACGGGTAACTCCCAAGATTTAATAACTGACTGGTAAAAGTTGATTGTAGTACTGTCTCACCAACCCAATGATCTTCATGAACAGTAACATCTAGACAGGGGGAAACAAAAGTTCTGATCATGTCATAAATTCCTTCACACTGTGGTTAACTTGCCAATCATAGCAAAATATTATTAACATCTCTCACAGGCCAGGCAACTAAAGTTCAAGTGGGTTAAATCATCTGCCTAAAGCCACAAAATGATAAAATAGCAACAACAGAATTACTTCTGTATATTCGAACACTATCAATATGGAAGCTCATTGCTCCACAAAGAATGGTTTAATGGCTTTTGTTCATGTAAAAAAAAAAAAATGTTATAGTGTCTATTTTGAGAAATTAAAAGGAAATCATTTAGGGGCAGGAAGCAAAGTAATGGTTCCAAAACAGTAGTGTCTAACAGAGTAAATAATATTAGTATGCATTTACCCCTTCTGCCACAAACACATATGAATATACGACATCCTTAAAGGACTTGGATTATTTTCCCCTCAATAGCATGGTAATCTTCATCTACAGATGTTAAAAGTGAAAGGTTTTGGAGGTAAGGAACACTTTCCAATAGGAAAAAGAGAGCTCTATGATCTAAGATGGATACAGAAGAATCATAAAGTGGAACGAAATATACCAACAGGTAGAAACAATTTCAAGTAGAGCAAAACTGTAAGTTAGAGACAGAGACATATCAATCTCTGGAAGAATATAAACAGTGCATAAAAGAATATAAACAGTGCATAAAATGCTAGAGGTATAAAGATATCCTAATAGTAGCCAATTTTTGAGATAATAAGGAAGAAAAACAAGGATGCACACATTCCAAGTAGTCACTTCCAAATTTACACCCAGACCCTTTCCCCAGCTTCAAACCCACTTACCCATTTATCCACAACTGCCTCACGGGCATTCCTGACTGGATATTCTATTGGCTCTCCAAATTCAAAAATTGCTCAAACCTGCTTTTCTTCTCACATTACCCATCTCATTTGTTGGCACTGTGGAGCTAGCCAGGTAAATTAAAATGTGAAGTCATTCTGAACGTCTACCTCTCCCTCCCCACCTTCTGTCTCCAAACCCCCACCTGCTGAACACTGCCCCGTGAGTCTTCCCTCCGGCCCTTGACAGCACTGTTTTATATCATGCATTCCTTTCTCTCCTGGTAGGTCCCCTTCCCACCTCCAATCCATGTCCCCCAGGGCCAATGAGTAATTTTTCACGAACATTAATGTGATCCATTAACTAGTTTAAAAAACACTCAGCTCCCCTCTGCCTGGTCAGAAACAGCTAGGACAGCATTTTAGACTCTTCATAATCTGACCATCAGGATGCCTACTCTTCAGGAAGGAACAAATAAGAAATTTCAAGGACAGGCTTCGGAAAACTAGGTTGTAAAACCTATGTTGGGTTAGTGACTTGCTAATCACTGGTGACAGGGTGGAGTGGAATCAATGGCCCAGCCCTTGCCTCCTGGCTGTCCTGATTCCCTCTCACTTATATGCCCTAGAGCCTCTCCAATTTGTTCTTAAAAATCTGTGGTTTCCCACAGATAGGGCCCAAGGTCCTCTTTGAATTCTGGTCAGCAGTCTCCCGTAGACCATCCTTACTTACAGCATCTCTTCATTCTATTGCTGAAAGTCTAACAGCAAAAGGTCAACTGTGTTACTGAATGGAACGTGATCTAGAATACATCTGCTGTGGGAAAATTTTCAGTTTTGGGGTGTATATCAGTAGATAGTATGAGATATCCAACATAGAGATATAATAATGTACAATTGGATGCTGTTAATTAAAATAGGATTTTACCTACAAATTTCTATGTAAATATAATTTTACTACCTAATTAGGAAAGTATAGGTTTCTCTGTTTTCCATGAAGTTTCCATCTGTCCACACAAACAAAAGAAACTTATTCAGAAATTGATGAACTAGATTACTTTACTAAGGAAATAAGGTAAAAGAGGGGGAAAAAAAAAACCCTGATATTATTTTTAAAGGTGCTGATAGAAATCATCCAAATATCCTATAATGAGAAAATGGCTAAGTAAAGCAGTAAAGTCACTTAACAGGAGGTTACCTAGTTGCTAACAACCGTATGGACATTAGGGGAAAACACAGAGATGGCAGGTCTGAGTTTCCATCTGCCAGGAAAAGTCCTCCTATGGGGCCCACACAGTGACAGTAATTGCCTTGGTAAAATAACCAGTCCAGGGCTCAGCTCTCTCTTTATAGTCTGGGGAATCTGATTTTGTCAGCATCCCCAAAATAGATTTCAGCTCTGCAACATAAGCTCACATTAAACAGGTTCATGAGACAAACAAAAAAAAACCAGAACACAATTTTTTTTTTCCACTGAGGCATTAATTGCCACAGAAACAACATTGGCAGCCAATTCTCACCTTGTAGGCAGTTTCACACCTGGGAAGCCAGATCATAAGCAAAGGGCAGCTCAGTGAGCACTGAATCAGAACAGAGGGAGCTGGATGAACCGCCTTGCCAACAAATAAGATGACATTGCCAGTGGGACGGGACCGTGCTGGGCCTACGGGTTACAGCCCACGTTTATCTCCTTATTAGAGGCTGGACCTGATGTACAGCCTGATGCATCTAATGTACAATAGCCAAGGCTCTCATTCCCCCAGCAAGCCATTAGGTGGGAACCACTAATGATTGCCTTCATGTTTTCTTTTTCCAAGCTTCTAAGGCTCACCCACTCTTCTTCTCTACCACATTCTTTCTTTAGACACGTTATTGAGCTTAATCAGTTTCCTCCCAGTCTGGGACTCATCCTTAAAATGACTGGTATCTCCGGTCTAATACAATGTGTATTTATTTTCAATTAATGAAGAACCTGTAACACAATGTTAGATTTCTTATGTCAGAAAAAGAAGCACGGTAAAAACCGTTCCTTGGAAGGTATTATGCTAAGTGAAATAAGTCAGTCAGAGAAAGACAGATGTCATATATTTTCACTCATATGTGGAACTTGAGGAACTTAACAGAAGACCGGAGGGGAAGGGAAGAGGGGGAAAAAATAGCTACAAACAGAGAGGGAGGGAGGCAAACCCTAAGAGACTCTTAAATACAGAGGACAAACTGAGGGTTGATGGCGGGGGAGGGGGGAGGGCACCTGTTGGGATGAGCACTGGATGTTGTATGTAAGTGATGAATCATGAGAATCTACCCCCAAAACCAAGAGCACACTGTATACACTGTATGTTAGCCAATTTGACAATAAGTTATATTAAAAAAAAAAAAAAAGAATGTTCTTAATGATTACAAGTATATAGTAAGAGTATGGGTTCCAGAGTCTAGGTGAAATCCCGGCTTTGCCACTTCCTAGATGTGTGAAACTGGTGGCTTTACTTTTCTGGGTCTCGGTTTCCTCAAAGTAAAAAATGGGGATAATAATCCATACCTTTTTCATACAGTTGTTGTAATGAGTTGACATACATGCAAAGTTTAAAACACAAAATAAGTTCCCAATAAATATCAAGCATCCTCTGCGTACGTATACACATTCTAAGGAGCACAGGGAGAACAACGGGACGGTAACTCTCCGAAACATTACTGGTGGTTACGTGGGGCTGGTTTACTATCAAAAGGTCTTCCTTTCCACATTTCCAAATGTGATTAATCAATTTTAGTAATTAAAAACACAATAGAAAATCTGTCTCTGATCCCTCACTAAGAATGCAATGTGCACAGCATTATCAGGGAGTAAGGAGTAGAAACACTGTCCTTTCATAAGACTGCTAATATAAAGAAAAAGCTTAAAAATAAGACACACGTAGACAAAGCCATAAGAAAACAAAGAGCAAGCCTGATGATATGACCTGATTGCTAACAGAGCAAATGAAGGAGGGGTGCAACCAGGGAAGGCTTCGTAAAAGAGGAGTGGAAGGGAGGTTCAAAACAAAGCAGACTAGAGCACAGGCCCAGATACAGCAAAGCACAGGATACAGGGCAATGGTTAGGAGACCAAAGCAGATGCTGGAAGGGGCTGGACCACGCTGGCTCCCACAGAGGCAAACGGTAAAAAGGTGGGGTAAAAGTGGGAGTGCAGAAAAGCCTACAGCTTTAAGCTACCACCATCCCATGATGACCTTACCTGTGAGCAAAATTATATCTCCAAGAAACACTGTAAGTGCCCAAAATGCTGCAGTCCTCCACAGAACGACCTTCTTCTTAATTTCTGATTGGTCAGTTACCACAATCGTTGCTAAAGGCACTTGAGAGCCAGAATTTGGCCCAGATTTTATATTTATTTCTTTCACATGACATGGAGATAATACCATGACTAAACAATTATACTTCCGACCTTTAGAATCACAATTTTTTATTAATGATGTCTTTTTAATCCCCTTAAAACTAGACACATGCCTCTGGCCCACTGCTGCAGTAGGATCTCTTGCATCAGAAACCAACTTAATTTTCTTGGATGGTTGGAAGGCTTTAGACAGAGCTTTGGAATGGCCCAATTTATCTTCAGAGGTCCAACTTCTTTTAGTAGAACTTTTGTGGAAGGTATTTAGTTGGGAACACAGTATTCCTGAGCAATAGGACTCAATGCATACATCACTGGGGGGCACTTTGTCTTCAAAACTGAAAAGTTCCTGAGATCCTATATTTTCTTCAAGACCTTTATCAGGCTTCACGTGAGTGTCACCACTTTTTGTTTCAGGACAAACAGGACTGAAGAGTTCAAGGGAATGTGCTTGGTTTTGTCCACTTTCATCTCCTGCAAAATCATTATTAGGCTGAATCAAATTATCTTCAGTTATCCTTATTTCCCCATGACTTGCCTTTGGTTCAATCTCCACGCTTATGGGCCCTTTATTTCTAGAATTTTGTCCTTTATACTTCCTCTGAGATAGAAGAACAACCTGGCTGGCAGTCATTATACTAAGAAATTCAGTATCAGTAGATATTTTAAGGTCTGAGACCCTTCTAACAGGTTCAGACCTTGGCTTATCTTCCCTCTTCAAGGAAAAGAACCCTAGACACTGGTTTTGTCCCTCATAATGTCCGGTTGGCACACATTCTGTTTCAACAGCTCCCGGCCCTGTATGAATGTGTTCTGTACCACAGACCAAATCCAGTGCAGCGGCATGCTTATGATCTAACTGAAAGACATTTTTGTGGAAGTTTTGACCACATGTATTTGACTGATCTTTGTGCTGTTCATCTGTGATTTTCTTATTGTCACTGAAAAGCTTTGGATACTTTTCTCCTTCAGTTAAATGCTGAACTCTGCCCTTAAGTTCACGTATTTGCACATCAGAACTAGTTATATCACTCACCCCTAAGATGTGACTCTTCTGGGATTTTCCAGTCTCCATTTCAGAAATACAATGTGTAAAGTCTTCTTTCACATGAACAGATTCATTCATTGCCTTTGTTAAAAAATGACCACGAGGGAGATCTGGAGGGCCAACAGCTTCTAGGACTTGATAGTCTTCAAGAGTTTCGTGCATGCCTTTTTCATCCCTCGGATGTAAAGAACGGTGATTGTATAAAAGTTGAATTTTTTTCCAGGGGTCATCATCAGATATTAAAGAAGTTCGCTCCTGTGACATTGTCATGTTCAGTGGACCACCTGGGGCACCCCAAAAAATGTGGACTTGAGATCCTCCACTCATAGTTTCTGAAAAAAATTTAAATGAGTATTTTGTCAGATTTTTTATATATTAACTTATTATATGCCATCAAAAACATAATTAATAAAGGTTGTTTATTTTGGTATTCCATTAAATTACGAAAGGCACAAATATACAAGAAATCATAAAGGAAAATCAAAATAGCCAGAAAATATCCTCACATGAAGACTCTTTAATACATTAAAAGGGATACTTAAAAAAAGACTACAAAAAAAAATAAAGCTAAGTACACTGACATCAAATGGTGTTTAATTACATTTAAATAACAAGTTAGTAGAGAAGGAAAAATAAAGCATTGGCTTAATTGTACTACAATCACCTTTAAATTTCCTGTTTTCTTCACTCCATAGACTATCTCAGTAACTTTGGGGCCTCCTTCCTTCAACTGTGAACTTAGTTCCTGAGACCAAAATAGAAGGTTCAAACGGGAAGGGAGAGAAAATTAAAAAACTGAGGCTTGAGGCTGTCTTCAAGATGTAGAAGTGACTGTCATCTATGCTCACTCCAATCTGTTAGCATAATAATTACTTCTGTATTTTTAAATCTTCTCTGAAATACAAAGAATTAAGAGTAGTCATTTTGTAATACATGGATAAAAGAAACTCGTTATAATTTAAACTTTTTTCATTAACTGTGGCACCTGATATAAGTACATCTAAGAAAGCATCTTATTCATTAAGGTAAAAATGAAGAATTGTACCATGATTTACTTGATCATAACTGACTTTCAAAAGGAACTTATTAAAGAGATCCAGTCCTGGAGTTTGTTGAGAACTCTTTCACAGTGCTCCAGGGACAAAAAGACGGATAAGGCTCTTGGCCTAAGGGAACTGTCAGCCTGGTTTTAAAAAAACAAAATGGAGGGGTGCCTGGGTGGCCTAGTAGGTTGAGTGACTGAGGGTTCAACTCTTGATTTCAGCTCAGGTCATGATCCCAGGGTCGTGGGACTGGCCCGTGTCAGGCTCCACACTCAGTGTAGAGATTCTTGAGATTCTCTCTCTCCCTCTGCCCCTCTCCCCCACTCACACACTCTCTTTCTCTAAAATAAAAAAGTTAAAATAAAATTAAAAAACAAAAACAAAAAGGAGGGAAAAATAGTGAGTATAAACTAACATTCTCAAAATAATGTAATGGATACTATAGACTATAAACAGGAAACGACCATCAGCCAGGGAAGAACGCAGCTACGGAAAGCAAGCATTGTGGCTAAGAGCATTTAAACAAAGGAAACAGCATCAGTAACAGGCAGAGTTATGAAAAACCATGGTATGACTAAGGACTTTTGATTAGAGTATAGGGTCCTTTGTAAAAAGATAAGTTTTCAAATCGTGAAAAGTCCATATAGAAGTATGGAAGTATATAGGAAGGAGGAACCATCAAGAAATGACAACTATAATCTCCCGTCACTCTTATCCTTGAAGATTCACTCATTGTCACCTTTTCCAAATCTAATAATTTATCCAATTATAATTCTTATGATTTCAATATCAGTGTGGATGATCCCTGGCCTCTCGGCTCCTTGACCTCTTCTCCTCCATTGACTGTATTCTCCACCTTATCCCAGTTATCCATTCGTATAGTCATGTACCCTCCCATTATCAATAACTGCACACCCTTCCCTAAACTCAATTTTAAACATTCAACTCTCTGACTAGCTTCTCCCATCTTCCTACTCACCCCCTCTAAATGCACAACTCCAACAACTTTCTGAACGTGCGGGATCTACAACTGATCATACATACCACATTTTTACAGCTTCATTCTTCACTTCCCTCCTTAACCAGCTCAGCCACTATGGTCCATTATTATAATCACTCCCTAGCACACATCGCTAATTCTACTGCTCTCCTCACTAAGATATTTGCCCAGCTGAACTCAAACACTGGTTGAATCACCACCTACTCTGCACCTATAGCCCATGGGCTAGAAGTAACTAGGAAAAAAAAAAATTGCACCTTCATCTGAAAACTAGCCTCATTTTAAGTTCATTAGCACTAACTTCCAGGTGGTACCTAGGAATCTATCTTTCCCTATCTGCTCACTCACTAAGGAGCTCTTTCATACCTCTTCATTCTCTAAGTCTCCAGAATCTCTTCCCCAGTCCTCGAGTACAGCTGGTGACCATGCTACTACCGTCTTCATTTACAAGCTCTCAACAACATTCCTACCAACCCATCCCTGTCATGTTATATACTGTGCCCACCTTCCTGTTACTATGGATGGACCGTCCATGCTTCGATGCAAGGCCATCTCTTCCTCACTTAGACATTAGATCTTATTCCCTTGTGCTTCCTCAGGTTCCAATAATTCTCCCCTTCGCTCCTACGTTATTTTTTTTGCTCCGTACTGGAGCATCTCCATCCACATAGAAACATGCTACCATTCCTTCTCATGTTGTTATTCCTCGCCTTCTTTGCCGCTCCAACTGTTGCACCATTCTGCTCCCTTCTTCAGCAACATTCCTTGAGAGAATTGTCTATACTCCCTCTTCTCTTGTTCTCTCTTAAACCCACTCCTCTCAAGCTTTGGTCCAAACCACTCCACTAAAACAGCACATTTCGAGGCCCCCAATAACCTCCACATTGCCATGATGAGTCAACTCTCTATCTTCAGCTCACTCAAGCCCATCAGCAGCATTTGACACTGCTGACCATGCCTTCCTTCTTGAACACTCTATTAATTTGGCTTTAGGGATACTACATTCTCTTGGTGCCCACTCCACTCCATTCTATTTCGGCAGTTGCTCCTTCTTGATCTCCTCTGCTAGCTCCTCCTCATTGCCAAACTTCTTGCTCAGGGGCCTGTCCTTGGATCTCTCTCTATGCTCACTCTTGAAGTGACTTCACTCAGCCTCAGGCTCTGAATACCTTCTATACACGAATGACTATCACAAGTTTACCTCCATCACAACCTTTCCTCTGAACTCCTGACTCTTCAACCCACTTTCTACGTACTCCCCACCACCACAAAATGTCTAATAGTCAGCTGTGCAGAAAAGAGGTAACACAGTAAGGCCTGAGACTCCCGTCATTAAAGACGGCTTGCTTGCAAGGTGGGCCCAGGTTGGCATCTAGGAATTTAAATTCCAGGAGGGTTCCCACCATTCCTTGATAAGAATAGCTCAGCCTGCCTAAACTATCTATGTAAACAATGTTACAATGAGCTGGAAACATCAATGTGTGCGCTATGCAGATGGTAGCTACGTAACCAGCACTCCTTAGAGAAATGGCTGATTCCACGTCTGGAGCAGGAAGAGTACAAAAGAAACCTGAAATATCTCATCACACCAGGCAGCAGTAAAACTAGCAAAGACTACTAGGATGGTGTAAAAATAACTCAGGAGCCAACTTAAAGAGGTTCCCACTGGCCAAAGTTGAGCAACCAATAAGAATAATTACCATAATAGGTTGAAACACACCAAATCACCAAATATGTTTAAGCCCATGAGTTCACAAAGATAACTAAAACAAGCTCACTCAGTGATCACCTTGGAGGATATTGGTGACTAAGCAATTGTTTTAAAAGCTGGTGAGTGAAAAGAAACTTTATCCTTTCTTTACTAACAGTATTGTAAGATGACCAACTATTTAAAGAGAAGAAATCTCTCTTTACAGAGGTATCCTGCTAATAAACCAACAAATAAAAAAGAAATGACAGAAACACACCACTTTGCCACTCCTGATGAAGTAGCAGATTTTCTAGGCAATAAGCATAAGTGACTGCTAACATCGCAAGGTAGATGTCATAAGGGAGAATGGAGGGAATCTGTAGACTGACATCAATTATAATGTACAGACCTTATTCAGATTCTAACTTGAAGACACAAATGTAAAAATATCTGTATTACAAGACAGCTGGAGGAACTGAAACTCTAATGTTTAATAACATTAAGGGGTTATTGTTCGTTTTTAGTGAGATAACGATACCGAGGCTATGTATGAAAGAGTTACGTGCTAGAGACGCAGGAGTGTCTGCAGGCAAGACAGCGTGACATCTCAGATTCCTTTAGAACACTGGGAGGGAGAGGGAGGGTGGGTGTAGATGAAGCAAGATGGGCCGTGTGTCATCAGGATGACGAAACACACAGAGGCTCACTGCACTAATCACTCTCCTTTTATATGTTTCAAATATCCTGTAATACAAGTCTTCACTTCTGTGTTGGCTTTTTTTACTATTTTATTTTAGAGAGAGGAAGAGAGCATGCACATGGCATGTGCACAAGCAAACACAAGGCAGGGAAAGGGGCAGAGGTAGAGAGAGAGAGGATCCCAAGCAGGCTCCATGTTCAGCACAGAGCCCAATGCACGGGGCTCTATCCAACGACCCTGAGATCATGACCTGAGCCAAAATCAAGAGTAGGCCACTCAACCCAGGTGGCCCTCTTTGTTGTTGCTCTTAAGAAATACTGTTTCATACCCACAGGACTGCAAAAAGGTTTATGCAGAGATACCTAAGATTGGGGAACTCTCACACTGCTGGTAGAACAGGAAATTAGCATTCTACCAAATAATTCCACTTCCAAGTTTCTGCCCTGGAGAACTCTGGTCATATATACGTATACAAGACAACATGTATGAGAATGATCATGGGATACTTTATAAGCAAAAACAATTTGGAACCTAAAAGCCCTTGGAGAGGAGAATGGATACATCGTGGAATATCCAGAGAAAGATTACTGTACTATGTGGCAGTAAAAAGCAGTTACAGGTCAGCATGGATACATCTTACAAATATAATTTTAAATGAAGGAAACAATTTGAAAAATATGTAACTTTTGGTATCAATATATTGAATATTTTTTGTATTTTTTTTAAATTTGAGTATAGTTGACACACAATGTTACATTAGTTTCAGATGTGCAACTTAGTGATTTGACAAGTTTACACATTATGCTATGTTCACCACAAGTATAGCTACTCTCTGTATTGAATTACAATATATTCATTTTTAAATATGCCTGAGTACAAAACACCAAATTCAGGATTGTGGTTAACTTTGGGAGAGAAGAATGGGGATATAATAGGTAAAGAGTAAAGGGCTTGAACTGTTCTGAACACGTTTTTTTTTTTTGTTTGTTTTTTAGTGTGGTGTGGTTAAAGAGGTGTTCCTCATATTGTTCAAAAATATTTTAATATTAAAAAATCCTAGAAAGAAGAACATTGAGAAGCAATATTAAGGATGATTTTTAAATTTTTTCTATATCTTAAAAGTTTTATTGTGATGAATAATGAATATGCATTATTTTCATTCATTCATCAACAATTAAATCTTTTTTGCTTGGTAATTCAGGTTTTCCTTTTACAATCTTCAAACTGAATATGATGTTCCAATAGTTGTAGAACAAAGGACCCAAATCTAACATTGCAGAGTAAGAATTGAGCACAATGATGGCAGTTATTAATGCGTTAGCAGCTAAACAAAGATACACTGCAATTTTCAAGGTTCACAATAATGAATTATTACCATAGAAACAAAATTATAGTGTTTAGGTGTCAAGTTTTGACAAATAAAAGAGAAGTAAGCATCACTAATTACCATAACTACATATCCCACCCTTGTCTAATCCACAGAAAGAATAACCTGTGTAAGGAATAACTTATATGTTGGACCAATCAACAATTTACTACTTATATATCATTATCCAGATTGGCCACTAGGGGGCCCCCAAATAGCAGAGCAAAAACCTTCAAGTTGTGAAGATGTGTTCAAACCAAGCAGAAGGAGAAATAAAACAGACTGACAAGCAGGTGAGAACACTCATTTTCAAATAAAATGTATAAAATTACTATGATAATGACCTCCCTTCTCTTAAATCTTTGGGTTTCTCTCCAATGGTTTCTTCCCTTTAATCTCAAATCTTTAAAAAACAAAACAAAAAAGCAAACTTCTATTTTGTTTCTATGTTCTTATTTCCCATTTATTCTTCAACTCACTTAAATACAGCTCTTACTCCACGCATCTTGCTAGAACACTTTTTACTATGAAAACCAGTGCCCTCTAATAGCTAAATCCAAAGGTCAGTATTTGATCCTTATCTTACTACTACTTGAAACTGTAAGTCCCTCTTTCCTGAAACATTCTTTTTTTTTTTTATTCTGTGAGAGCATCAAATTGGAATTACTTTGTGCTTAAGAGACAGATAATTGTTGGTTTCTTCATTCAGTCATTCACATAACAAATACCTACTCAATACTATGTGCCAGACATTATGCTAAGTAGTGGGAACTCAGCGATAACAACAGGGAGTTTTAATAGTCTGATGAGAGAGATAAAATGACAATTCACAATAGTGACATTGAACTGCCATGGGATTAAATGCAGGGGTGTGCCTAGAAAGCAGAAGGTGGGGGCTACCAACCAAAATAGGACTGCCTATTATCTGCATTGGACTACAGTTAACGACAAAATTTTGAAACTAAATTTAAATAAATACAGAAAAAAAAAAAAGGAGTACAATACAGCCCCCAAGTCCCCTTGCCCCCACTCCAGCACAGGACCCAGGAAAGCAGCTTTAGTTGCCTTACCAAAGAGACACCAGCTACAGAACGTTTTTAATCTCCAGAACGTTTTTACAGATAGTTTAAGACACTCACTGCTTCTGTGTCCTTTCTTAACCTTTTCTCCTAAATGTCCTGCAAACGGACTTCTATTTCTTATCTCTGTTAAGACAACAGTGAAGTCCAAATTGTCAAATAAGCACTCACAGTACAGGACTACTCCAATCATAAAACTCTCTTTCCTTCGTTTCTAGAATGCTATGCTTTCCTGTTTCTTCTACCTCTCTGGTTCTTCTTTCTTTTTCCTTGGACCATCTTCTTTTCACCCCACACAACTCTGCAGAATTTCATCCAATCTCCTTCATTTAACTACTAAATATCCAATTATGCTTTACCAATCTATATTTAACCAACCACTCTCCCTATTATCAGACACATTTCTAGTTTCACTATATTTGACACAATCACAGTAGACAAAAAAAAAAAAAAAAAAAAAAAGCAACGTTCTATTTAGCTTTCTTGAAGGGAAAATCTGACTAAATGACCTTATATCTAGCCTGGATTACACAGTCCTTGGACTCAACTCTAGTATGGTTTATGGTTACAGGGCCATGAGGCCATAAGTCCCCAAGATTTAGAGCTCTATGTGCCCTGTAGACAGGGGAGGATGGGGAAGTGCACAGAGGTGACACAGGGCATCTTGAGAGTTCAGAAAAGATCTCCTGGGAAAAGAGATGTCTGAAATGAATCAGTTCTATAAAACACAAGTGTGGAACTTCCCACACACACACCAAAAAAAATGGACTAGAAAGTATGGTCCTGTTAATTTAAAAAACAGTAATTTTTTACAAAGTCTTTATACCTAAGGCTGCTGCTATGAAATCCAGTAATTTATAGGAGTTGTGAGTATGTGAACAGGGGAATGGGATGTGGGCATCCTAGGTGAGGGCAGGGGAAACAAAATATTTATCAAAGCAAAAATACACAGACTGGAGAGTTGTTATAGACAACTGATAAATTTCAATGATTCTAGGGTATGTTTTGGGTGCACTCAGAGGGTTAAAGCTCATTAAGATACCAGATGAAACTTGCAAGTACATATCCATTACCGTAGTTAATAATTACACAATTTCTCAATCTGCAGAAGGCCACTTCAGTCAGAAAGACCAATACAACCATAATCCTTTATCTTTAGAGTGGTCAGAGTCTGATGAATGGGTCAAAGATTTATAAAGCAGGATGAACTGTATCAGCAAGTTTTGTCTTTGCAGAACACTGCAAGTAAAAATACTTATTACAAAATATATGTGGTTTAAAGAGAGTGCTTTCTCCATCTTATTACCAACCTATAAACTTCAGTTATAATGCCTTTCTACGTCTATTTTACCAAAACCACTAAGCATCATAGATATTCAATAGCATCAAATGACAAAATGAAGAGTCAAGACAGGACTGTAATGAGAAACATGGGTTTTAGAGTAGGGTATATGGGTTACAACTCTATTCTATGACTTTGCTAAAAATGTAAACTTGAAATTGTAGAAGCTAGGTGATCATTACACAGGGTTCATCTTGCTACTTTTATATATATTTGAAAACATCCAAAACAAAAAGTTAAATTTCTTTATAGGTCACATGGGAATCAAGTTTCTTTACCTGTCAAATGAGAATAACATCAATCCCTGTCTTACAGTGTTGTTGTGGGATGGACACAGTACTCACTCAGTAAATGTTAGTCTTAAAACCTGGGCACTCTATACACACACACTTGGTAACACAAACAAAAACCAAGCCATTGTATTTCCTCCAAGGTTTTGTTTTTTTAATGTATATTTTTATATAGTTATAACTATAAAATTGAAATAAGTTCGTATTCTGTTTCCACGGTTTTATATGGCCACCATTGTATGTCAATCTATAATGTTCCTAATCATTTTTAATGCTAGCTTAATAATTCAGTGATGAATCTAATTTAGTTAACCATTAATCTCCAATTCATTAATTTGTTTCTAACTTGTCACTATTATAGTCATTGCTGCAATAAATGATTTGGGGCATTGACCATCACGTTTCAATTATTATCTTGTGGTAATCTTCCAGGTGCGGGATTATTGGGTCAAAGACATGTCCATTGTTACCGCTCTTAAAATGTATTATTGTGTCATTTGCAAAAGAACTGAACAGTTTATAAAGCCACACAGGACAGCTGAGGGTTCCAGCTTTATACAACTTTGTTAGCGTCTGAAAAAAATAATTGTACTAGTAAGGGTATTGTGAGGTAGTTTACTGCTGTTTCCTTTGCATTTCCCTAGATATATCTAAATAGAAAAAAATAGTAAATTTTAAATTATATTTGGATGACTATCCTTAATTTATGAGGAGCTATGCAAGCATGTGTGCACCCAGGCACACAAAGTAATAAGAAAATTAGATCAGAAGATGAGCAGATACATAGTACAGAAAAAAATACATGGTTAAAAACAATGAAAACTTTTGTCCTCCTAATAACATGAACGAAAAATGTATAAATTAATGAGAAAACATTACTACCTATCAAACTAGCAGGGATTCATTTAAAGGATACAAAGGTACAGGGAAATGACTTCTACTGACGGGTTTAAACTAGTAAAGCCTTTCTGGAGGACAACACGGCAATATATGTTAAAAGTCTTGGGGCGCCTGGGTGGCGCAGTCGGTTAAGCGTCCGACTTCAGCCAGGTCACGATCTCGCGGTCCGTGAGTTCGAGCCCCGCGTCGGGCTCTGGGCTGACGGCTCAGAGCCTGGAGCCTGCTTCCGATTCTGTGTCTCCCTCTCTCTCTGCCCCTCCCCCATTCATGCTCTGTCTCTCTCTGTCCCAAAAATAAATAAACGTTGAAAAAAAAAAAATTTAAAAAAAGTCTTAAAATTCTGCATCCCTTTGGCCCCACAATTGCACTCCGAGGAGTTTAACCCAAAGGGAAAAACATCAGATACACTCTCACATATTTAGCTACAAGGATATTCATAGCAGCATTGTGTAAAATGTTAAAAAGGAGAAAGTGAGAGGGTGTCTGGGTGACTCAGTAGGTTAAGCACCTGACTTCAGCTCAGGTCATGATCTCATGGTTCATGGGTTCGAGCCCCACGTTGAGCTCTGTGCTGACAGCTCAGAGCCTGGAGCCTGCTTTGGATTCTGTGTTTCCCTCTCTCTCTGTCCCCCACCCCCGTTTGCTCACTCGCTCTCTCTCTTTCCCTCTCTCTCTCTCCCTCTCTCAAAAACAAACATTAAAAAAATTTAAAAAAAAAAAAAGTGATGAAAATGTGCATCCATTGAGGTCTGTTAAATAAATTATGGCACAGCCATACAAAGGCAAACTCCACAGCCATACACAGTCATTAAAAATCACAAAGGGGGGTGCGCCTGAGTGGCTCAGTCGGTTAAGCATCTGACTTCAGCTCAGGTCACGATCTCATGGTTTGTGGATTCAAGACCTACATCGGGCTCTGTGCTGACACAGAGCTCCCTCAGAGCTTAGAGCCTACTTCAGATTCTGTGTCTTCCTCTCTCTCTGCCCCTCCCCTGCTCATGCTCTGTCTCTCTCTCTCTCAAAAATAAATAAACATTAAAAAAAAAAAAAATCATGAAGAGGGGGTGCCCAGCTCTTCAGTGGAAAAGCATGCAACTCTTGATCTCAGGGTTGTGAGTTCAAGCCCCACATTGGGTATATATTACTTCATGGGCCCAGTACACTTCTGCTGCGCCACTCTGCTCAGCACAGGTATAGATTACTTTAAATAAATTGAGGAACCTGGGTGGCTCAGTCGGTTAAGTGGACGACTTCGGCCCAGGTCATGATCTCATGGTTCATGATGAGTTCAAGCCCCGCATCGGGCTCTGTGCTGACAGCTCAGAGCTTGGAGCCTGCTTCAGATTCTGTGTCTCCCTCTCTCTGTGACCCTCTCCCTCTCTCTCTCCCTCTCAAAAATAAACATTAAAAAAAAATTTTAATAAATAAAATTTTTAAAAATCATGAACACATGTAATATCATATTTTTCCTTAGTATACTGATGTATAAAACAAGGAGACTATAGAAAATTGTATATGGAAGAATTTTATATTTAAAAAAAATTTTTTTGTTAATGTTTATTTGTTTTTGAGAGAGACAACATGAGCAGGGGAGGGACAGAGAGGGAGACACAGAATCAGAAGCAGGCTTCAGGCTCTGAGCTCTCAGCACAGAGCCCGACGCAGGGCTTGAACTCACGAACTATGAGATTATGACCTTAGTCAAATTCGGACACTTAACCTACTGACCTACCAGACACCCCTATATTTTAAAATACAGTACTCAATGTACCACCATGTACCTTGAAGTTAAAAACCATTTCCCCTCCTATGTCAGAAAAATATGTGTTCTCCATAGTAACTGATACAAGTGGTAGTAAAAAAAAAAAAAAAAAAAAAATAGCTTTTCTACACTTTAACCTCATTTAATTAATCCAATTTGTTACCTTATGTCATTGTGCTAAGAAGTGACATGGAGTACTAATAACCCATGTATTACGTACATTCATGCTGAACTCTACTCCAAACAATCATCAATAGCTACTAAATGCTAGTACCAGAATTTCCCATTTAAGATGACAGAACAGTACCATACTTTAGGTCACTTATGAAAGGTTAAAAGATACAGTATTTGTCCTAAAAACAAAAGCAGTTGAAGTTTAAAGCTATTACTCATTCTTTCTTTTTTTTTTTTTTTTTTAAAGCTATTACTCATTCTTGTAGCTAAACTAACAGCTACTAAAACAAACCTGTGAGCAGACAACTGATTCCCTAAATCTCCTTGCATAACCTTGACTTAATTTGCAACACTCTGGTCTTCAAGTGAGGCGTCCGTCATGGGCCCATAGCCACGGAAGGTCCACAGAGTGCAGGGAGCGTCCTTAGTCCTACGGCGACACTGCAGGACTTTCTCCTTCCCGCTCCCTGTTCCAGGCATTCACCCTTCTCCCGGTCAAGTCCAAGAATTTAAACAGGAAGCAAACCTTAATCTAGCTGCTTTTTTACCATAAGAATGTGGTGGCCAGACATTTGGCTTTGCCCAGAAGAGTCCTAGGTTAAGCATGCTATCCTGGTGTCCTGTTCAGTTTCCCTTTTCACTGGTTTAGAGATAAATTATACAGTCACCAAGTTAAGAACCACACAACTACATGAATAAATGCTCTAGCAGTGAAGAGTGTGCTTCCTGATACATTTTATCAGAAACATTTTAATAATAGGAACAATTTAAGGGAGAAAGGAAACATTCTGTTCAATTTTCCTTTATGACTTCTTAAGTAATGAAATACTAATGGAAATTAGGTTGAATAGTATCTAAAACTTATAATATGCATTTGAGAATGTCACAACAAAGAATTAAATGAGGTAGAGAAAAGAATTAATATGTTTGGTAACTAAGGGGAAAAAGGGGACTATGGCTGTCAAGTTCTGGGTAATGAAGCAGCAGACAATGGTACTAAAACTTCCGGATCCAGTCTTCCCACAAAACATCTCAGACAGCAAGACGTTAACTTGTCCAAGGCTCATGCTTTCTCAGGAATTCCAGTCGAATGAGAAATCCTAAATATACCCTAAAATATCACACTTCACATCCCCCTCCCCCACAGCAAAAGGACTAAACTCTGAGAAAGGAAATCACAATCTCATACACACAAGGTGGGTCCCAGGGGTCTGCCTGCCAACTCCTGTGCTTGCTATCATCTCCACCCACTCCCTAAAAATATGAAAAACAAAACAAAATCAAGGGAAAAAACAAAACAAAACAAAAAACAACTTTGCAACTTAAGCCATGACCTTGCTTTATAAAACGTCACACTCAGCAAATGGCAACTTCATCCTTCCAGTTCCTCAAGCCAAAGAGCCTGGCATCCTCACTGATTGCTTTCTTTTTCTCATAACTTCCAATTGGTCATCGAATGCTTTTAGCCCTCCCTTTAAAATTCATTCAGAATTTGGCCACTTTGCTCCACCTTCGCCTGCCACTGCCCTGGTTCAAACCACCATGGTCTGGATAATTGGCAATAATAGTCTAATTGGTTTCCCTTTTTCCCCTCCGGCTCACTCTGAACACATGCCCCGGGTCACACAATCCGAAGGTAGTGGAGCAGGGACTGGAATGCAGGAAGTAGGAGCCTATGTTCCTAACCACAGTTCTCGATGTCCCTTTTCTGTCTTCACACATCTGTGCACCTAGAATCCAAGCTAGGACCCTGCCATTGAATCATGAAATATCCTCACAAAGCACTGACTTATCTAAAGAGGTGTGAAAAAACAAAACTTCAGTATAAAGACGCTTCACTGTCAAAGGATTCCACTGGGAAAGTTCACTGTAACTTAATAATGAAGTAAATAATAAATGGCTTTTAAGAAAACATCTTTTTTTTTTTTATCCCTTCCTTCCTTCCTATCTGCCCCAATCCTCTCTCCCTGCCTCCCATCCCTTCCTCCCCCTACCCCCCACCTCTTCTATCTTCTCTCTCACTTTTTACTTTAACCACCTGGCAAGGAGATGATAAGCTTCCAAGAAATTAAATATTCAAAATTTTAAAACCTGTTGCTTAGCTGGTTGAAAAAAAGAGTTTCGGATGACAGAGCTACCTACCTGACCTAACCTTACACTTTCTCCCTTTTACCTTTAATATCCTTAAAGTATACCCCAGCACCCAAGCACACTTGCATTAATATTCTTCCCCCAGACTCTTGTTTATTATTTTTTAAAACCTGAAGTATAGTTAAACATTCAATAATAGGCACAGAACTTACAGGTTCTGTTCAGTGACTATTGACAAGTGTCTACACCCATGTAACCATCACCTGAAACAAGATATGGCACATTTGCATGGACCTCAGGAAGTTCTCTCCTGTCCTTTTTTTTTTTTTTTTTTTTCCCCAAGTAATCTCTGTACCCAACATGGGGCTCAAACTCATGACCTGAAGATCAATAGTCAGATGCTCTACTGACTAAGCCAGTCAGATGCCCCTTCCCTGTCCTTTTCTAAACAATTTCCCTCCCTCTCCAGTCTGTAATTATTTCCTGATCTCTATCAGTGTAGAATAGTTTTGTTTTTTCTTGGATTTCATATAAACCATATACTCTATGTTCATTAATGTCTAATTCCTTTCACTTCACACAATGGTTTTGAGATTCATCTGTGTTGCTGGGCCAATCTGTTGTTGGCTACTGTGAACACATCGCAATTTTTTTTCTCCATTTTGCTATAGACAGACATTTCAGTTGCTTTCAATTTTTTTAGCTATGGTGAATAAGGCTGCTATGAACAGTTTTGAATTCATAATTTCAAGGACATATTTTTCATTTCCCTTCATTAAATATCTAGGAGAACTGACAAATCATCAGACAGATATGTATTTAATTTCATCAGAAACTGCCAAACAGTTCTCCAAAGTAACTGTACCCTTTTGCACAACCACCAGCAATGTATGGTTCCAGTTGTATCACATCATCCCCAATGCTTAGTATACTTAGTCTTTCTTTTGTTAGTCATTCTAGACGGTGTGAAATGGTATCTCAGTGTGAGTTTACATTGCATTATTTCCCTGTTGACTAAGTGATGTTGATAGCCTTTGCAAATGTTTATTGGCCATTAGTATATTCTCCTTTGGGAAGTCTGTTCATGTCTTTTCCTCATTTTGTTACTGGACTATTCCTCTTTTGCTCATTTTGCTGTTGGGCTTTTGCAGTTCTTTATATGCCCCAAATACAAGTCCTTTGACACATAAAAGTGGTAGAAATTATTCTTCCATCACTGGACATTCTAATTGTTGGGTGTTGGCTTTTATGTGTTGGCTGTATTCCTTTAAAGAGCGATGGATTTAGTTTGGGTACACGGTTGAGTTACTTGCAATTCATTTGACACTTTCCTAACTTGCTTCTGAGCTTTGTTAGGGTAAGTTTAGATAGGGCTGCAGTCTATGGCTAATTTAACCCCACTCCAAGATTTCCAGCCAGTGTCCATGTATGAAACAGTCCCTCCCTTCATGCCAAGTAGAAACAGACACTATTCCAATCTCTGTGTGAGCTCCTGGAAGTGTTCGGTGTACTAAGTTCCAGTGTGGCTTTCTCCAGCATTATGTGGTTTCATACTGTGCATATGCAGATGAGTATTCAACAAAAGATTCTAAAGGACCCTTCTATAGATCTCCAGAGATCTCCTAGTTCTATGAATTTCTGTGTAGTACTCTCTACTCCAGTTTTTTTACCCCACAAATTCTAGTTGTCTTAACTTCTCTAATCTCTCCTGGGTTCCACTGGGGTTTCCTTACTCTGTGCTGCAATCTAGAAAGTGCCTACAGGCAGTATGCTGGGGCACCTATAGTGCTCATGTCACTTATTTCAAGGCTTGCCATCCTGCACTGACTGTTTTCCAATGTCTAAAAATACTTGTTTCGTATATTTTAATCCTGTTTTCTAGTTTACAATAGGAGGGCAATTTTCAAAGCAGTTGATCCTGCACAGGAAGATGTACCATTTTTATAATAACTCTGTGTTATTTTTTAGTGGTTGCTCTCCAGATTAAAATATGCACCTGCTGTAAGTTATTATGGTCTACCTACAAATAAAAGTGTACTAATTCAGTCTATGAAATTTATGACAGCATAATTCCATTTCCCTCTTGTGGCATCCTCATGGTATTATACTCTATTTCTATATAAGTTGTGAACCCCACATGTTAATATTTTTGCTTTAAATAGCCAATAGTCTGTGTGCATATATTATACATAGCCAATAGCCTATGTGTATACATTACCCAAAAAGGTACCAAAAAGTTTTTCTATGTATTTGTGCCATATTTACCATTTCTGCTGTTCTTTGTTGTTTTCTGTATACCCAAGGTTCCATCTGGTCTCTTTCATCTTTACCTCATAGAACATTTTTTAGCACTTTTTGGCAGTTCAGATCTATAGAGACAAATTCTTTCATCTTTGTTTTAAGTCTATTTATTTTGAGAGAGAGAGAGAGAGAGAGAGAGAGTACGCCATGGAGGCGCCATGCACGCCAGGGAGGTACAGAGAGAGAGAAAGAGAGGGGTTCCCAAGCAGGCTCCGCACTGTCAGTGCAAAACCCGACACGGGGCTCAATTCCACAAACTATGAGATCATGACTTCAGCTGAAATCAAGAGTCAGATGCTTAACCGACTGAGTCACCCAGATGACCCAAATTCTGTCACTTTTTAATCTGTGTGAAAATATCTTTGTGTTACCTTGATTTCTATAGATTATTTCTGCTCAACATAGAATTCTAGGTTGACAGGGTTTTTTTTTTTTTTTTTTTTTCCCCTTCAGCACATTTATGGCTATCATCCCATTGTCTTTAAGCCTCCAGTTTTCTTTTTTTTTTTTTAATTTTTTTTATGTTTTTACTTATTTTTGAGAGAGAGAGAGAGAGAGAGAGCGAGCGAGCAGGGGAGGAGCAGTGAAACTGGGAGACACAGAATCCAAAGCGGGTTCCAGGCTCTGAGCTGTCAGCACAGAGTCTCACACGGGGCATGAACCTACAGACTGCGAGATCATGACCTGAGCCAAAGTCAGATGCTCAACCAACTGAGCCACCCAGGTGCCCCGCCTCCAGTTTTTTTTGATGAGTAGTTAGCCATAACCCATACTGTTATTCCCATGTATATACTGTATCTTCTATTCGGCTGCTTGTGCAATCTGCTCTTTAGTTTTCAGTAGTTTGATTATGATGTGCGTAGGTCTGGAATTTTGTTGTTGTTGGGTTTGCTTTTGTTTTGTTTTGCATTTAGACTACTTAGGGCTTGCTGAACTTCTTGATTCTGTCAACTAAAGTATTTCATCAATTTTAGAAGTTCTTGACCATGGTCTCTTCAAATATGTCTTCTGCCACTTCTCTCTTCTTTCTAAGATTCCAGTTATACACACATTAGACTGACATTATCCCATAGGTGGAAGAGTTCTTTCCTCCCTCTCCCCAACTCTCTGTTCTCTTGTTTATCAATTTGGATATATTCCATCAACAAGTCTTCACATTCACTGATCCTTTCTTCTGATATGTTAAGAAGATATTAAGCCCATGTGACACATTCTTCACTTCTAATATTGTATTTTTCGTATCTGGAATTTTGTTAAGTTTATTTATTATTTATTTTTTATTTATTTTGAGAGAGAGATGGAGAGCAAGCAGAGGAGGAGCAGAGAGAGAGAGAGAAGGAGACACAGAATCCCAAGCAGACTCCTCACTGTCAACACAGAGCCTTATGTGGGGATTGAACCCATGAACCGTGAGATCATGAGCTGGACCAAAACCAAGAGTCGGATGCTTAACCAACTGAGCCACTCAGGTGCCCCTTCGTTTCTAGAATTTCTGTTTGGTTCCTTGGTAGAGTTTCCAAGACTCTGCTAAAAATCCCCATCTTTTCATGCATAATGTCCACCTTTACCATTAGATCCTCTAGCATTCTTTTTTTCATAGTTATCTTTAAATCCCTATCTGATAATTCCACCAGCTGGATTATCTTTGGGTCTCTTTCTACTGGCTATTTCCTCTCCTGATATTTGGCCACATTTTCTTGCCTTTTCTTGTGTCTTGTAATTTTTTATGATAAGACAGACATTCTGTATAAAAATACATTAATGATTGAGGTAAGTAATATTCTACTTCTAGAAAGAGACATTACCCTTCTGTCAGGCCACTAGAATGTCCTCATATGTAAGTAATCTGGGCCTGGGCTTGGATGCAGCATTAGATTGATACAGTCTACCACTGGCTTCAAATATTTAGAGGGTGGGAATCAGTACTTTCACTAGAGCAGGGCCTGGGATCCAAGCCCAGGTAGGATTTCAGAGATCTGCCTGTGCTTCACGGCTAAGCCATGGGCTTTCAAAACTGTGGGAGTGCTTTTATGTGTACACTGTGATTGAACAATTTAAGTAAACAGATGGCAGATGGTGTGAACCAGGTTTCTCACTACTGGAGTAAGAATTTACAGATAAACAAGGGGAGGAATTTAGAATGATCTATGTGGCAATGGATTTGAGTTGGATATGTCAATATGAACTCATTTGTATATATACAGATTAGTATACTTCCTGGCTCTGTCAGCTGAGAGGGCCTACAGGCACAACATCTCAGTAGCAACAAGCACATCTAACACCTAGATCTTGGTTTCTCCATTCTCCAATTAAAGCAACCAGGGCTCCTTGGAGAAAAGGCTGACTCTAGGACCGTGGCAGGAAATATAGAAGATAAACCTGGAGCATCAGCAGTGCCAAAAAGTAAAAAAAGTGGCCACACACACACACACACACACTGATGGGGGTATGTCAAAGAGGCATAGGAGCCAACTGAACCAGCTCCCAATGGCCAGAAGTGGAACAATTTCACCAACAAAACACAGTAGTATTGGATTATAACCTCAAGTATAAAATAAATATCCATGAGTCCATACTGTTAAAAGACTGATTGGACAAATAAATAAATGAGGGGAAAAGAGACAAATTTCCCACACAGGAGGACTCCAAATAATTTACACAGATACTCCACCCTTAAGGACAGGAAGCGTAACTACCCACTTCTTAAGTGTGGGCTTTGCACAAGTGACTTCCTTCCACAGAGTACAGCATGGAAAGAGAGGGAAAAGGAGAAACTTGAAAAACACTACCTCCATCACATGCTCAAGCTCAACATCAACGCCACTAAGTCATGTACCCTTACTACAATGTGTAATAAATGACAATTAATCTCTGTGGTCTTCCTCCCCAAAACCTAAAACCCCATCCTAATTATGAGAAAAATATGAGCCAAATACTAATAGAGGGAACATTCTACAAAATGCCTCAACAATACTCCTCAAAACTGTCAAGGTCATCAAAATCAAGGTTAAGTTGAGAAATTGCCACAGCCCAGAGGAATCTAAAGAAACATGAAAACTAAATGTAACGTGGAACCGTGGATGGGATCTTAGAACAGAAAGAGGACATTAGGTAAAGTCAAAGAACATATGAATAAAGTATGGATATTAGTTAAAAATAACGTATCAATATTAGTTCATTACTTATAGTACATATACCATACTACTATAGGTGTTAATAATAGGGGAAATTCAGTGTGGGGCATAAGGGAACTTTCTGTACTACCTTTGTGATTTTTCCATAAAACTAAAACTATTCCAAAAAATAAAGTTCATTTTAATTTTTTTTAAGTTTATTTATTTATTTTGAGAGAGAGAGAGAGAGAGCCAGAGAGCACAAGTGGGGAAGGTGCAGAGAAAAGGAGGCAGAATCCCAAGCAGGTTCCACACCATCAGCACAGAGCCTGATGCAGGGCTCGAACCCACAAACCATGAGATCAGGACCTGAGCCGAGATCAAGAGTCAGATGCTTAACCAACTGAGCCACCCAGGCACCTCTGAAGTTCATTTTAAAAAAAGAAAAAGACTGGGAACTCACTCTCTGCTTTAAGCATGACTGCCAGATTTTCCCATCTGTTAGGGAATTCTCTTTACTTTCCAGTCCCACACCTTGCTTTCCACAGCACACGTGATCTCTCTCAACCCTGTTCTTCCTCCCCAGCCTTCCTTTTGGAGGGCAGCTTCCAACGTTGTGTGAAAGCCTGGAATGAATTAGAGGAGTTTCTCTCACCTCTCCTGCCCCGTCCCCATTCCTTGGGGACTGGAAGCATCGAGTTTTCCATTAGAGTAGTTCCAGACTCTTGGGGGGAGGTCATCTCCAGCTGTTTCCCTGCTTTCAGCCCTCCTCCATAACTGAAAACCTGGGGTGCTTCTGGGGAGTTTCTCTCATCTCTCCAGGTCAACGCCCTGCTTGCTGAGGGTGGTTGCTGTGCACTAGGGGGGAGTTCTGTGGGCCTCGGGTAGGGTCTCTGTCAGCTCCACTTACTTGGTCCAGGGGTGTGGCTCATTACCCCTGAGCATTCAGGGAAGACCTGTAGGTGAGAGCTGGGGCCAGGTGCAGACTTGCCCTTTGGTATAAGAGCAGCCGGGGCTCCTCAGGATCCTAGCCCGTCCACACTAGCCCATCCACACCAGCCCGCACCAGCCCACCCTGCCAAAGTGTGGCTGGTTTCTCCTCTCCCCTCATCTGCTGCTGGAAGGTTCCTCCTCTGTGGGCTGTTCTATCCCAGAGCAGCGATGGGTTTCTTCTCTAGTGTGAAGCTTTCATTACTTTCTGGAGTTTGGTTCATTTAGGTTTCCTTGTATCTTCAATCTCTTCCAACTGAGCCAGCCAGGCACCTCCAAAATACAATGCTTTTTAAAAGAGACCTTGGGAGGGGCTCCTGGGTGGCTCAGTCAGTTAAGCGTCCGACTTCGGCTCAGGTCATGATCTCACAGTCCGTGAGTTCGAGCCCCGCGTTGGGCTCTGTGCTGACAGCTCAGAACCTGGAGCCTGTTTCAGATTCTGTGTCTCCCTCTCTCTCTGCCCCTCCCCTGTTCATGCTCTGTCTCTCTCTGTCTCAAAAATAAATAAAGATTAAAAAAATTTTTTTTTTAAATAAAATAAAAGAGACCTTAGGGGCGCCTGGGTGGCGCAGTCGGTTGAGCGTCCGACTTCAGCCAGGTCACGATCTCGCAGTCTGTGAGTTCGAGCCCCGCGTCGGGCTCTGGGCTGATGGCTCAGAGCCTGGAGCCTGTTTCCGATTCTGTGTCTCCCTCTCTCTCTGCCCCTCCCCGTTCATGCTCTGTCTCTCTCTGTCCCAAAAATAAATAAACGTTGAAAAAAAAAAAAAGAGACCTTGGGAATTAAACTTAGGGAAATTTATCAGAAAGAATAGAGAATAAAATAGATGATAATAAAAATAAATAAATAAATAAATAAATAAGGAAATTGGAAGTCCAGTCAAGATAATTTAATATCTGTATAGTAGAGGCTCTAGAGGAAAAAAAAGTCAATTAAATAATTCAAGAAAATGTCCCCAAGTTAACTAATGTAAGTTTGCTAACTGAAAATACAGAATGCCGTCTATGACCATACCACCCTGAATGCACCCGATCCCGTCTGAAAACACAAAATGCACAGCATAATGGATTACAAAAGTACACTTATACTAAAGCATATCTTTTTGAAATGTCAAAGCAGTAGAAACAAAGAGAAAACCCTACAAGCTTCCCAAGATGGAAAAATAGGTTACAATGGGTGAGGAGTTAATGATTTCAAACTTTCAACAGCCACAGTATAAGCTAGAAGACAGTGGAATAAAATCATCAAAATTCTGAAAGAAAATGATTCCAGTCTGACGATCATACACAGCCAAAATATTAATCAAGGTTGAGAGAAAAATTAAGGCCCTTTCAGACATGCAACGTATCGAGTAATATGTTCCTATTCCCTTTCTTCAGTGAAATGTGGGAGTGAACCGGGAAAAAAGACAACTCAGGAGAGAAGAAATAGAAGATCCAACACAAAAGAAAAGAGAACCCCTGGAATGATAGCTGGGCTCTCAGAAAACAGAAGCTACCCCACACCAGAGCACCTTGCCCTGGGAGGCATTTCTTCAAGATGACGATGCTAACAGAATAAATGATGTGAGAGAAAACAGAACTTTGGGCAACTGGTAGAAATTTCTGAGTTGAGTTAGTGATGATAATGACCCAGAAATTCCTATACACAAGTTATCCCCTCAACTGAAAAGTCAGGTAATGTCAGTATGTCAAAGATATTACTTAAAAACCCACAGGTAAATCCCAAATAGCTAAGAGTTGAGGATAGCTACCCCAGAGAAAGGGGAATGAAGGCGGGGACTGAGAATTCCTGTTTGAACAATCCCTGACAAACTATTTAACTTGCTGAACTGTATAAACTTGAAAAAATATATACATAGAATAATATGGAAGATGGGGAAAGAGTATAGAAAATCTACCTTGACAACTAAATCTGACCTCTGGAAACAAAGAAGTCTGACAAAATTGTCCCATAAAGTAAAAAATGACAAGAATGAACGAGTTTGGGTGGGGTGGGGGAAGAGTAAGAAAGAAGTAACATTACTTCCATGCTACCAAAACTCTGGTCCAATGCTCAGCATCAACAACAGAAATCCGTAAGTTTCTGGGCTCCATGTCCCTAGCCAGTAAAGTGGGTGTAACAGTATCTCTCACAGGACCACTGGTAGGCTTAAATCAAGATAATGCACATGAAGTGCTTATAGCGATGTTAGATATAAATATTATTAACACAGTTAATAATTCACTCTTCTTTAAATAACCGAAATTCTTTTTTGATATCAAATCAGCCAATTCAACTATCACAATACTGAAGAGTTTACTTGAAGAGTTACCTTGTCTACTCAAACATCAAGGCTTCCAACCCTTTCACAGATGTCTCCTAAACAAGAGGGAGGGAGATAAACTGACTATCCAAGAGAAAGAGAAATTGTTTTAAAAAATACTTATCACACTAAAACTACCCAGGTCACCATGCTTTATCTTACAGGTTTTCGTTGATTATGATCAATCATTCACTCACTAAGCAAGTCAGCAATTAGAATTGAAAACTTTGTACCAACTGTACATTAACGCAGTAATCCTGAGGCAAGAATTTTTCCATTTCAAAATAAGCAAAGTCTCCAACTTATGCACAGATTGTCTTCTCCAAGTTCAATTATACGCTGTTAAAAAGCTTGAGAAGCATTTTTCCAAAGAAACAAAATTATGAAATAAAGTTGAGACCCTGAGCAATCACCATAGTAACTCCATAAGTACCTAAAAACCATAGAAAAAGAAATAAAACCACTTCTTTTGTGCTCCCACAGCTAGTAAAAAAAAAAAAAAAAAAAAAAAAATAGCTCTTATTTGAGATTAGACATTATATGCCACATCTGGTTTCATTCATCTTTGTATCCTTTTAAACATAAACCATATAAAACAAAGTAGCCGCCTTCTCTCAGGAGCTTAAAATATTTACTTAATGAATGAATACCTAGAATTAAGAGTCCAGCTTGAACCATACTCTTTCCTATGGAGAAATGCATTACAATTTCCAACTGAAGGAACATCTTCCTTTATCCTGGCAACGAGCCCAGTTTGAACACCAAGAATAATACAGTGTCAGCAGATACTCCATCGACATAATAGTCATTCCTCCTTAGAAATCATATTTTGGTCAGAGATCACTCATATTATTGTTAAGTATATAAAAATCACTAAATTGGGTTTTCCAAATATAAAACTTGACCTTCAAAACTTCCCTGATTTCTTTCCCTTTTAATAGCAGCCATCAACATTTTATCTGGAAAGGTTTTTCCCCTAGTTTTATTGGGATTAATTGACATATAATACTGTATTAGTTTAAGGTATACAGCATAACAATTTATGTACATATAGTGCAAAATGATCATGATAATTCTAGTTAACACCCATCACCATACAGTTACAATTTTTTTTTTCATCACAAATGTGATGAGAACATTTAAGATCTATTCTTCTCTTAGCAACTTCCAAACATGCAATATAGTATTTTTTTTTTAAGAGAGAGAGCACACGTGAGCTGGGAAGGAACAGAGGGAGAGAGAATCTTAAGCAGGCTCCATGATGAGCACAGAGCCAGACACAGGCTCGCTAGATCTCACAACCCTGAGATCATGACCTGAGCTGAAATCAAGAGTTGGATGCTTAAGCGACTAAGCCACCCAAGGTGCCCCTCAATACGGTATTTTTAACTATAGTCACCATGTTGTACATTACACCCCCAGAACTAAGTTATAACTGGAAATTTGTACCTTTTGACCACCTTTACACATTTCCCCCATCCCCCACCTCTGGCAATCACAGATTGGTTCTGTGTCTGGGCCTTTGGTTTTTTAGATTCCACATGTAAATGAGATCATACACTATTTGTCTTTCACTTAGCATAATGCCTTCACGTTCCATTTTTTTTTTTTTTTTTTGCAAACAGCAAGATTTCCTTCTTTTTTATGACTGAATATTCCAATGTGTGTGTGTGTGTGTGTGTGTGTGTGTGTGACACATTTTCTTTATCCACTCAGCCACTGATGGACACTTAGGTTGTTTCCATGTCCTCAGTATTATAGATAATGCTGCAGTGAATAAGGGGGTACAGATGACTCTTTTAAGATAGTGATTTCATTTCTTTCAGATATATCCCCAGAAGCGGAATCACTGGATCAAATGGTCATCCTATTTTTAATTTTTTGAGGTAGACGTTTGATTTGCAGTTTCTGTACTACTTCAAGTTAGTACAGAAGCTTATCAACTGCAAACTTAATACCATGTTCCCCAAAAATACAAAAAAAAACACCCCATATTAAAAGAAACAATATTCAAACAAAAAGATCTGATTAAAACCCAGTATTTCTGTAGCTCAAATGGAACTACCTACTCTTTGATATTTCAGAAGCAAAATAAAGTTACCCAACACAAAAACAAATTATTTTAGGCACCAAAATAATTGCAAAAATAACTGAAAATTATAGGTTAAAATTCTAGAATTTAGTAAACAACATATCCAATATGGACAATGATACTGATTTTCATAGTTTAAAACCTGAGAGAAATTTACCTTAAAAAGAACTCCTTTAATTTTTCATTACTCTAAAAAAAAAAATTCAATCTCTATAATATACCCAAACAGGAATAAAGATTAATTTATCCTAGAGAGAGAGAGAGAGCTCACTTCAAGCTTTTTTGGAATGACTGATCATCACGTTTCTTCTTCCAAACACAAAATTCGTATAGATTGTCACCTTAAATGAGATAAAGCATAGAAACTGCTTAAGCTCCAATCTAGTATCATAAATTACTCCATCAATGTTATTTCTCTTGAGCACTCTTTCTACTCTAAAATTCTAAACCCCCAATAAAACCAACTTACTTTATTTCTTTATAATGCTTTCATCATATGTAAATGTATGAAGGCTATCTAAATATTTGTTAGAACAAATGTAGGAGGCTGAAGACTACTTGATGATGACTACTGACAACAACAGAAGCAGAGACACAGGTCATGTCATCAGCTGAGGAGACAAAAGCATCCCAGACCACCGACTACATGAACACAACTAAAGATTTTTAAGTGAGGTCTGTATGTGATATTTTTGAAAAATATTTGTACATCCAAGAAAATTTAATCATAATTAATTAAATCTATGTTGACTTTCGTTTCAAGAATGTTTTCTGTAAAAAGAGCAATGTACAATGTCTCTGCATTGGTAACCTATGTAATAAAACGTGAAACTCACTAAGGAAAAGCAGAGCAGGAACCATTAATGTATCACTTTTAGAGGTCTAACCTTATATGAAAAAAGTAAACATCATTAATTGCAAGCATATTCCAAACTTTTAGGAGAATTAAGTGGATTAAGAAATAAAGATTAAGAGGGCATAAAGAATTTGACACTCGTTCTATGATTTCAATATATTTTATAGGCAAATTGACACATCCATCTGGCTTGTCAGAAGGGCTGTCATAATATTCTCAGGTTAACATTTTAATAAACGTTTTTCTCATTTTTCCAAGTATCTTAGACAGCATTAAAAACTTCATAACACGATGTCACTGCTTTGGAAAAAGTCTGGTTGTTCCTCAAAAAGTTAAACATAGAGTTGCCATATGACCCAGTAATTCCATTCTAGCTATATACCAAGAAAAACTGAAAACATACGTCCACACAAAAACTTTCACAAATGTTCATAGTAGCATCATGCACAATAGCCAAAAAGTGGAAGCAACTCAAACATCCAACTGGATGGATAAATAAAATGTGGTATATCCATCCATACAATGGTGTGTTATTCCACCCTAAAAAGGAATGAAGAATTTGATATGTACCACAACAAAGACAAAACCTGAAAACCTGCAAAGTGAAAGAAACCAGACACACCAGGCAGTATATGGTACAACTCCATTTACATGAAATATTCAGAATAGGCAAAGCCATAGATATGTAAGTGGATTATTGGCTGCCACGAGCTGGCTGCCACGAGCTGGGAGAAAGGGGAAATGGGGAGCGACAGCTTCATGGGTACAGAGTTTCCTTTGGGGGTGATGAACAAGGTCTGGAACTAGATGTGGGGTGGCTGCACAAGACTGTGAACATCTTAACACCACTGAAACTTTTCATTATGTGAATTACATCTCAATTAAAACAAGAAACTCTATGTTACAAAAAATAGACATTGACATCCTATCAGAGAAACACAGATTATTTTGGCAGCCATTTAAAAACCTTATGGCTGCAGGGGTGCCTGAGTGGCTCAGTCAGTTAAGCATCCGACTTTGCCTCAGGTCATGGTCTCACCATTTGCTCCAAATGGAGCCATTTGCTTTATATACATTATTACTTATTTCAACCTCATGATACTTTACAAGACAGGTTAACTAACTTATCTAAGTTCACAACAGTAAGTTGTAAAGCCAGAATTGAAACCAAGGTCTGTTGGGCATACAACTGTTTTTGCCAAAACATTCTGAGTGTTGACTACAAAAGAATATATTTTCAGTTTAATTGGCAAACATTCATATTTTCTCCTGAACACGGTTTCCAAGTGGTTAGGAAATGAGAAAGAAAAAAGCAATTGAAAAGAACATTATTAAAGAGTAAAGTGAGGTGTCTGGAAAAACATGCAATGCATTCTGTGCCCACTATATGCCACATGTGTGCTGGCATGACCATTGAACTGTTACAACAATCCCGGGACATAAATACCAGTATTTCATTTTTTACATAAGAGGAAGCTGAAGCTTAGAAAGTTCAAGAAGGTCCAAGTTTAAAGACATCACAAGGCACAGAACTGGGATTAGAAATCAAATTCAGTTCATCAATACATATTTACTCGGTGCTTACTAGATTTCAGGGCTAGAAGAGGCACTTAGAATAGAATATTAGAGATCCCCCCACATACAGCTCAAACCAAACCCATTTTCTTTTCACTTGAGTGAGTCATTGTGAAATTGAAAAATCCCTGTAGATTTTTTCCTTTAATAGCTTTGTTTTAAATAATTATTCATGCTGGGGCACCTGGGTGGCTCAGTCAGTTGAGCATCCAACTTCGGCTCAAGTAATGATCTCACAGTTTGTGGGTTCGAGCCCCACATCAGGCTCTGTGCTGACAGCTTTCTTGGAGCCTGCAGGAGCCTGCTTCGGATTCTGTGTCTCCTCTCTCTTCCCCTCCCCCATTCACGCTTTGTCTCACTCTGTTTCTCAAAAATAAATGAATGTAAAAAAAATTTTTTTAATAATTATTCATGCTTTGGTTAGATGTGTTAAGTACTGCCCCCTCAACTCCAAAGCTGACTGCCAGGAAAACTGAACAAACCTCTAGTAGCAAATGTAAAAATAGAAGCAATTCTGTCCTACATGCATGATTTTGAACGTACTGCTGGATGGAGAAGACCACTTTGGAAAATATACTTCACGTGTTCTGAAAGATGAATTAAACCCTTTAGCATTCTATGAAGCTTCTAAAGGTCTATCAGATGTTAAGTGACAACAGTGAAATTTCAAAAAGAACAGGATAAGTCAGCACCAGAGCTGGTTTAACATTAATAATAAGTGATCTAATAAATAGGCCTATGTTTGCCCAGTCAGGCTTTGCTTATTATGTCAGTTGGAAAGCCGGAAGGAAACTGGTTTTAACTCCCATACAACCTGTATCAGGACAACATCACTTTATCAGAAATGGAGCTGATGTCAGCATAACATTGAGACAGTTCAAATTTAAAACTGACCTTTCTTTTCTAATTGTTTTTGCAATTCAATCATAGTATAGAATTGAGGGCAAGCAACATTTACTGAGAGCTTTCTATGTACCAGACATGACATGAATCTTATTTAATTCTCACAGCCACCATGCAAGATATTAACTTTGTCTTTTAGAGGAAGAAACAGAAGTTTTGAGAAGTGAAATAAGTTTTCTAAGGTCACACAGCTTTCAGAGAGGCAGAGCCAAAGCTCAAATTCAGATGTTAGTTATCATCATGTTCCAGAGCACTAAAAAGCTATCAGTTTCTTACCTTGTAAAGAAAATTTTATAAAAAAAAAAATAGTAATAGCAGAGAAAGCAGAGTAACATAGTGATTTGGATTATAAACTGATTTAGTACCTCAAAAGTAGTATAGGGTGATGTTGACCTATTAAAAATTCCTGGGAAGGTCACTGTGAAAGAGAATATAAAGTGCCTTAAAGTTAAAATAATAGTCTTTTAATAACATTTAAAATTAACAAATAAATATAATACTGAATACTATCAACAGAGAATTAAGTTAAAAAAGAAAAAAAGGAAAAGGAAAAGCTCTATTCTAAAACAATGGTGTTTAAGAGACTGGACCAGTGTAGGCTGGCTTAAGGTAGCACTTCCTGGTTAACCCCATGAAAAACCAATCCCTATAAAAATATGGAAAGATAATGAGATAACATAAAGATACGGAAAGAAATGCCAGACTTAACACTAGGCCAGTCTTCTTTCCAGTTACAAATAGTACAACATAGTGCTTAAAAGTCTTCTGGAGTCAGTCTCTCTGGGTTTGAGTCCTGGCTCTTCTACATACTAAGCCATGACAGTGACTTTGGGCATGTTATTTCACCAATCTGGACCTCAGTTTTCTCCTCTGTAAACAAAAGGAGGTAATTGCAGAAGACAGACTTGTTGTAAAGATTAATATATATGGGATTGTTAGAACAGAGCCTCAAAATACTAAGTACTCAATAAATGTGAAATTGTCAGTGGTAATATATCATTTCCCTGAGTCTTTACTAAGCTGCTGAAAATTGATGCTCATTATTAATCACCAAATGGGGAAGGGATATAGTATGCAGTTTCCTCTCAAAATTACTTGATGGAACCCACTTTTTCGCAGCCCATCAAAAAGACTGGTTAATGTTTTTTTTTTTAATTTTTTTTAATGGTTATTTATTTTTGAGAGAGAGAGAGAAAGTGAGCATGAGTGGGGGAGGGGCATGACACAGAATCTGAAGCAGGTTCCAGGCTCCAAACTGTCAGCACAGAGCCTGATGCGGGGTCACATCCACAAACCATGAGATCATGACCTGAGCCAAAGTGGGACACTTAACTGACTGAGCCACCCAGACACCCTGGTTAATGTCTTTAAAACAAAAAACAAAAACCATACTCTGAGAAATAATAGAGAGTTCCATCACTTAAATAAAATGTTAAAAAAAAAAAACCAAGAACAAAAACAAGATTGGTGCTTCCCAGTTGGTGAACACATCAAGGTGCTGGAAGGGTGACGTGTCCAGAATGGGAGTGGAAGTGCCGTTTCCCCCATGCCCTGCCCTACCTGTCTCTTCCATTTGGCTGTCCTTAAAAATAAACTAGTAATACCTCCTTACAGATTCCAGCACATGGATTCAGTGCCCAGAACCTATACATGTAGTGGAATGAAATACCATTTTATTTTCCATTCCATAGCCTGCATTGGCTTCAATCCGTTAAATACTGCCCCCTAAACTCCAAAGTTAACTGCCAGGAAAACTGAATAAACCTTCTGTAGCAAATGTAAAAATATAAGCAATTCTGTTCTACATGTATGATTGTAAACATACTGCTGGATGGACTGATCATCAGATCATTCATTCAATTATCCAAAATATTGTGTGTTACCTACTCAGTCATCATCCAGCCTGCAATCATCTGAATAAGAACAAAAAATGTTTCCCATTATCAAGATATGGCCGTCTATGTAAGTCTCATATCCCCGGTATAGATTTAAAGTCAATATTCAGATGGTGTTTTTGCATTTGATGTTTACTGTGCCCATTTGTGAAATTTACAGTCATTGCTGGAAGTGCCAACCATGCCACCCTATCACTAAGAATTTTTCTAAGCAATATGTGTCAGGATCTTCAGAAATGCATACAGCCTTTGATCAAACAAATCCATTTCCAAGAATCTATACTATGCAAATAAATAAAGAATACACAATAAAATTGTATGCAATACACATATTGTAACATGGTTTAATATTCTAAAAAATTAGAAATACAGTTGACTCTTGGGGTGCCTGGGGTGGCTCAGCTGGTTGAGTGTCCAACTCTTGATTTTGGCTCAGGTCACGATCCCAGGGTCATGGGATCGAGCCCCATGTCAGGCTCCGTGCTGAGTGTGGAGCTTAAGATTCTCTCTCCCTCTGCCCCTCTCCCCTACTTGCACACTCGTTCTCTCTCTAAAAAAAAAAAAAAAGAAAAGAAAAGAAATACAGTTGACCCTCGAACAAAGCAGAGGTTAGGGGCATCAACTCCCACACAGTCAAAATTCTGACCATAACTTTTAACGCCCCAAAGACTTAACTGATAGCTATTGTTGAGCTGAAGCCTTACCAATAACATAAACAGGTGATTAAAACCTACTGGTAGGTATAAAAACAGGTGATAAAATACCTACTGGTATGTAGTATGTACTATATACTGTATTCTTAGAATCAGTAGGTTAGAGAAAAGAAAATGTTATTAAGAAAATCCTAAAAAAGATAAAATACATTTACAGTACTACATTGCATTTGTTGAAAAAAATCTGCATGGGCATGCCTGGGTGGCTCAGTTGGGTAAGTGTCGACTCCTGGTTTCGGCCCAGGTCAGGATGAACCCCACATTGGGCTCTGTGCTGACAGCATGGAGTCTGCTTGGGATTCTCTCTCTCCCTCTCTCTCTACCCACCACCCTGTCCCACCCCCCACCCTACCCCTGCTAACATGTGTATGAGCTTTCTCTCACTCTCAAAATAAATAGACAATTTTTTAATCTGTATATAAGTGGACCTGCGTAGCTCAAACTTGTTTTGTTCAAGGTCAACTATATTAGAGAGTCTAATTTTAGGGGAAGGGTTAAATACAGAGTGGTATATTCGTCATATTGTGCAATCATTACAAATGATGTTATGAAGGTTATGAATAATGCTATGTGAAAAAGCAGATTACTAGTTTAGGTTTACAGTATAAGCATAATTATTTACCTAAAACAAACAAACCAACAAAACACCAAATAATCAAAATTTAGAGAAAAACTCAATCTAAAAAGAAAGACACCAAAATACCAAGTGTGGTTGATTTGAGCCATGGGTAACCCTTCCTTCCTTACTTCTTACATTGTCCAAGTTTTCTTTACTGAGTGTATCTTACTGTTAAAATATTTCTTGAAAACTCAAAAAAATAAAAGGTTCAATTTTTTTTAAAGGTTGAATTTTTCTCTCCAAAATTGTCATTAACTCTTACTTGCCACCACTTGCCTTTGAGCTAAAGTTCTAATATGACAAAAGAAACAATGTGAGACAGATCAGCCTAGTGGTTAAAAAGATTTTAAAAAATTGTGGCATGTGATTTCTTTTGAATATTATCTATTATTTTGTGAGAGGCAGAGATAGTTATACATCTAAAGAAATCATGTTTTCTGCTGGGAGAACTGTTCTTGGTTTGTATAGTGAAATCATACATACCAATTATTTCTTTTTTTAATTTATTTTCTTTCTTTTTTTAATTGAAGTATAATTAACATACAGTATTATATTAGCTTCAGATGTACAATACAATGATTCAACAATTCTATCTGTACATTACTCAGTGCTTATCAAGGTCAGTGCTCAAGAGTACACCAATATTCTTAGGGCTGCGCAAAAACACCATGCATCATGCTTCTAAGTATTCCTTGCCCCGAGGAAGTCTGAAAGCATATTTTAAATATGCCAAAGATTGGGCGCCTGGGTAGCTCAGTCGGTTAAGCACCCGACTTCGGCTCGGGTCATGATCTCGTGGTTTGTGAGTTCCAGGCCCGCGTCGAGCTCCGTGCTGGCAGCTCAGAGCCTGGAGCCTTCTTCAGATTCTGTGTCTCCCTCTCTGACCCATCCCCTGCTTGTACTCTGTGTGTGTGTGTCTCTCTCTCTCAAATAGGAATAAACATTAAAAAAAATTTTTTTAATATGCCAAAGATCAACGTAAAACCTTTGGCTTCAAGAAAGGCATTTTGGGAGAGGTAAAATTTTGAGAGTATTATTTTGCAACTTTGTAATTTGACACATTTTCTAATTTTAAAAATAGACATTTAATATGTAGCATTTCAGGTTATACTTTTTAACTTAAATATGACTTAAATACTGCTGCAATAGTATTAAATTTTTAAGTCATGAAGAAGATCATTAATCATCCTTACTGCTAGTCCCTCCTTTTGGGACTCAGAATTTTTTACATACCCCTTCAAGCTGGCATCAGGTTTTCCAAAGGACTGATGACCTATGATTTCTCACCCCAATTTGGACTCAGGATTATCTCTACCTACCTACCCACCCCTTAGAGACAAGTTTGTCCTGGTCAAAAGATCACGTGACCACCAATCGCTTCTGCCCTGCCATGCTCCTTACCAGGGCTAGGCCTTGCCAAAGAAGAAAACACCTCCATGCTAGGGTTCTTCATGACATGCTGAGCAAAGGCCACAGATTGCTAAACATTGCTAAGTAGACCTGAAAATAATGAAGTCATCCAGTTTTGTGCACAACCAGTATCTCAGTCTGTCAGCATAAATACATTTTCCCACAAAATCAATAAAAATTTTGAGACCAGCTAAGACTACCATGTTTTTCATCATTACCACAATCATCCAAACCTAAGCCCCTCCAATTTAATTCCTCTTTGTCGCTGCACTCTGATCTCATTTCTGGTGTGTACTCCCCCTCCTCGACTACCACACATGTCCAATAGCTATATTTCCTGATAACCCTTTACATGTTCCACTGTAAACAAATACCCTAAACCTTGAACCAATTTGAATAACATTCCAGCAGTCTTTCTGTCTAAACTAAAATCTGAATGCAAGCTATTCTTTCTCCTGCTCAGCCAAGGTGAGGCATGGAGGTCATTCTTTATTCACCAATGCAGTTCTTTACCCTCATATAAAAGTACCTCTGTAGAGGTTTATGTCCTGTTCCTGCCTTTCTCTCCTTGTTTCTGTCATCGACTGACCTCTTGGTCACTCTCCCACGTTCATTAAAGACTTTGGAACAAAGTTCATAATCTTCCCAACCCTTGTCCTAGAACCATTCTGAGCAACTTACTTCCTCTGTAGCTGGCTCCTGTTAACACCCTAGCTTTACAGTTCCCTTATCTGTTCAACCCCCGTAACCTTCACTTTCTCTCTACTTCAGAAATCTGCTCCATAACCAGCTCTTGCAGTCAGTCATAACCAGCAACTGCTCCTCTTATTTAATCTGAAATTTAACTTAATCTTAAATTCCAATATCCAGTCTCGACACTTCATATCCCAGCTGCTTTCCGGTTTCAAAAGTTACCCCCTATTCAGCTTAGCCTCAATGGCCCATCGCTTTAAACCCTGTCACTGCTGAAATCTCTTGCCTCCCTTTCTGCCACACTGGCCCATTAGACAGGGACTTGTTCAACTTGTCTGCTCACTCAGGTTGCTGAGCCCTGACATGGGGGGAGAAGATCACTCACACAACTATATACACCAGAGCCATGAAATATGTGTCATTACAATTCGTCTAAGTAGTCCATTCTATTAGCCCTCTCATTTCCACCAATGGTCTTCTGAAAATGCTCCCTTCTCCTCAAACTCTCCCCTACAATCACTATTTTCTTACTTGATAAACTCAGCTAATGACTTTAACCTCCCCACACTTTACTGAGAAAATTAATCAAGTGTAAGGAGGCCCCAAATCCCTCACCTACCACCCAAACACTTTTCTTCCTCAACACCATCTCTCCTTCCGCGACTCCTATGTCAGTAGAAACTATACTCTTACTCCTACTCCAGCCCTATATCTTCCCTCCATTCCCACTAATCCTGAGGATAACATTCAGTCTCACATACTTCCTTTTTCCTGAATCAACTTCTCCCTTTCTGCCAACTTCTGTGTAGTGCATAACCATGTTGAAGTCACTCTCATCTTGATACAGCATGCCCTCTACCTACTATCCTTCAAGTTTTTTTTAAAAGAATGTCTGCACTTACTGTCTCCACCTTCTCGCAACCTTTCACCCTTCATCATCAGCAATCTGGCAGTTATCTCCACCACAGACGCTCCATCGATGCTCTTCTAAAGACCATCAATCAGCTCCTTGTTTGCTCAGTCCTTATGTCCGTTGACCTATTTGAGACATTTGACACTGCTGACCACTGTTCCTTAAGACTTCTCAGTTTTCATTTGACAACCGGAAACCTACTTTATGACCAGAACTGGGGATAAAATGAGGAACATGACAGAGTTAAGCCCTCAAGGAGCTTAGAGTCAAGTGGGGAAACTTCTATGATAACTCGTACTCTTCTTTCAACCTTGCAGATCACTCCTTCCTTTCTCTACTCGGTGCTCAGAGACTGACGTTCCCTCAGGACTCCTTCCTTTGCTCTTCTCACTTCCAACCTGGGATTACCATGTTCACACTGCCTACTCACTGATGACGACCAAATGTATATCTCTAGTTTAGAATTCTATCCTGAATTGTGGACTCACTCATTCTATGAAAAGATATTGGTACTTCAATATCTATCTTGAGAGTACTTCTGATGTACAAAAGTTTTTAATTTTGATAAAGACAAATTTATCTACTTTTTGTGCTTCTGGTGTCATATTTAAGTGTTTTTTTAAGTTTCTTTATTTTGAGAAAGAGTGCACGTGCCTAAGCCAGGGAGGGGCGGAGAGAGAGGGAGAGAGAGATTCTCAAGCAGGTTCCACGCTATCAGCACAGAGCCCAATGCCAGGCTCAGTTCCATGAACCATGAGATCATGACCTGAGCCGAAATCAGGAGTTGGATGCTTAACCCACTGAGCCACCCAGGCATCCCTGGTGTCATATTTAAGAAACTGTTGCCTAATATAAGATGAAGAATATTTACATCTACATTTTTTCTAAGAGTTTTATGGTTTTGGCTCTTACATTTAGGTCCTTAGTCCAATGAAACCACAATTCTTGAAAGTTAAGAATTTCACGTGCAAGATCTAGGGTTTTTTTTAATTCTAAATTAAAAAAAAATTTTTTATGTTTTATTTTATATTTGAGAGAGACAGAGACAGAGCGCACGCAAGGGAGGGGCAGAGAGATGGAGACAGATTCTGAAGCAGGCTCCAGGCTCCAAGCTGTCAGCACCGAGCCCAACGTGGGGCTCAAACTCACAAGCAGTGAGATCATGACCTGAGCTGAAGTTGGATGCTTAACTAACTGAGCCACCCAGATGCCCCAGGGTTTTTTTAAGTTCTAAAACCCTGACTTCCAGCACCACAGACCAAAGCAAGAAAACTTTCCTGGTAGAGTTTATACTGTAAACTACAGCATAGAGGAAGTAGGAGGTGCTGGCGTAAATGCAATTCTCCCACAACAATTGAGAGGACATAAAAACCTGAAGGAGGAGTACGGAGAGAAAGGGGAGCTAGAAAATAGTTAAAAGTTTGGAATTTTTCCTATCCCATCTGCGACTATGTCTTGGGGCGAGAAAGGGTGAGAAAATGTTTGTGGGTAAGGACTCAGAAGATAACTGTCTTTCCCTTTTGCAAGTTATAGTCCAGGGAACTGTATGTCTTTTAGCAAAAATCTCGCACCTGCCACTATATTAATGTGGTAGGTCAGTAACAGCCAAGGACATGCTCATACTATATTCCTGAAAAGCTGCCTCAAAGACCCAAGCACACCAGCATGCTGTAGAAACCATTCAGAAGTTTGTTTGGGGCCACTGGGCCCAAAAGAGCCCGGAATTAGGGTGGGTCCAGCACACACAGACCTGCTGACCAGAGGTCAGTAGTAGCAGGGACATCAGCTTCAGACACAGCACAGCAGGCAGTGCCAATCAAGACTAAGCCAGCCAAGGTACAGCTCAGCAATGGCCAAAGTCAGAAAATGGCACAAAGATGAGATGCCCCCTCCTCAATGCCAGGAAAAATTATAAAGCTTCTCTACCAATAGCCCCAACCCAGAAGAAAAAAAGGAGAGCTATGTGGAAAACTGAATCCTTGTAGAATGAAGCACAAAAAAATAAAAAGCTGAAAACACAAAAAGAGTAGGTAAGAAACACAGAAGATAAAGTGAAGGAGGACAGAATGGGGTAGAGACAGTATTTGAAGAAGTAACAGTTGAAAATGTTCTAGAACCTAACGGGGCCCCTGGGTGGCTCGGTCAGTTAAGTGTCTGACTTCGGCTCAGGTCATGATCTCACGGTTTGGTTCTTGAGTTTGAGCCCTGCGTTGGGCTCTGTGCTGACAACTCAGAGCCTGGAGCCTGCTTTTGATTGTGTCTCCCTCTCTCTCTGCCCTTCCCCCACTTGTGCTCTGGCTCTCTCTCTCAAAAATAAACATTAAAAAAGAAAAGAAAAAAGAAAAGAAAATGTTCTAGAACCTGAAAAGATTTGCATCTCCAGATTCAAAAATTGCAAAGACAAATATACAACAGAAGATATCAGTAAAGCCAATAAAGTAGTCAAATGAAGAGACACACTGTCTGGTGAGCTGCCTCCCTAATCTCTTGCCATTTCTTCGTCTGCCTCTCCCTCCCTCCCCAACAGACCTACACATACACACACTCTAGCCACAATGAACCAAGGTGCAGTTACCTAACGCATATCATTTTGATCAGGCTTTTTTGGTTTAAAAAGACATTTTGACCAGCTCTGTAAGTGGGTAGGATATTATTAAGAGACACATGGATTAGAAATAAAACTAAAATTGGAAAGCCATCCTTCTGACCAAGTCACATCACAGGTTTCTGGCCAGCATTTAGACTGGACATGGTTGGGTATCTGCCCAAAAGGCGGTCAGTCATCTGTAACCTGAGGAACAGGATGAAGGTCACAGGGTACCAAACGTGACCATCAGAAAGAGCTAAGAACACAGATCACGAATAAGATCAATAGACAGCTCCAGGTAATTCAGCAAAAGCATGTTGGTCAATATGACAATTTGGCTAACATGACAATTAAAAAAAAATCAATCTGTACCAATGCTAATTTCTTAATTTTGATAAATGTATTCTGGCTATATAAGATGTTATTAGGGGAAAATGGGTGAAGGGAACTCTGCAGTATCTTTGCACCTCTTCTATATATCTAAAATTATTTCTAAAGAAAACTTGTTTCAGAACAAATTATGATTAGCATAATCACTTCAAAATAAAAATAAAATTTAAGAAGTGGAAAAAATGAATGTATCTAATCATTGTTTTTTCAACTGTTAGTATCTTAAAATATATCCTGGAGTGCTTTTATGTGCCTAGATACTGATTTTTAAGCATTCTTCTTTCCTATTTCAGAATTTTCAGGTCTTAATCTACTCTTTAAAATTCAAATTCAGGGGTGCCTGGATGGCTCAGTTGGTTAAGCGTCTGACTTCAGCTCAGGTCACGATCTCTCACGATTTGTGAGTTTGAGCCCCGCATCAGGCTCTGTGCTGACAGCTCAGAGCCTGGAGCCTGTTTCAGATTCTGTGTTTCCCTCTCTCTCAGCCCTTCCCCCCATTCACCTTGTCTCTTTCTCAAAAATAAACATTAAAAATTTTTTAAATATGTATATCTAAAAATAATAATAATAAATAAAATAAAATAAAATTCAAATTCAGAGTCAGGCTGGGGGATTGGTGGGGGGCCAGGGGTAAAAACAGAAGAAAAAATAAATAAAAAATCAAATTCAGTTTTTGCCAGTTATTACTATTTTAACTAATAACTATAGAGAAAGATTAGGAAGATTTAAGTGTTTCATCATAAGAACCAATATGAGAAAAAGTGACTTGGATTAGAAATGACATGAGTCTGCAGAAATAGGTTAGGAATAAATGTAACTATCCCTTGTTGTCCCATCTGTTATGTTTCTGAGTTCAGACAGCAGATCTTGGATCAGCGAGGAATGCCTGTAGTTGAAAACGCACAGTCATTGCAGACTGATGGGGCAGTCTTCCTATTATTTTCATAGGCACACTTTTAAATTTTTCTCTAAGAAAATGTTAAAATAAATGACAACCATAAGAGGTAAGGAACTGGAATTTCTCAAGGTTCAGGTCTTTTAGTTTTTTGCTTTTTTTTTTCAATTTAATTTTTTTCTAGTTACTTTCAAGCCAAGTGTGATTATTTCTCTCATGTTTCCTTCACTTTTTTTGGTGTTTGTATTGCATAAGAAAAGAGGCATGGCAATATGAAATTACACAAGATAGTCAAAGTCTGTCATTCTTTAGAATACTTATTAAAATACACCAAACAATTGTTATTCAAAAATAATTCCATTTTATATCTGACCTAGAAAAAAACACATGAAGGTATGGATAAATACCTGCTTTCAAAAGAGCCTTTCAACACAACTTCCCTTGCTCTTGAAGTCCTGACACCTCTCCTGTCTCTGTATCAGCACTTTCGCACTGATACACTGCTACACGCTGATACTTCATTTTTTTTAATTTTATTTATTTGCTTTGAGAGAGAGAGAGAGGGAGGAGCAGAGAGAGAAGGAGACAGAATCCCAAGCAGGCTTCATGCTGTCAGCGCAGAGCCCGATGACAGGCTTTGAACTCACAAACCGTGAGATCATGACCCGAGCTGAAGTCGGACGCTTTACCAACTGAGCCACCCAGGAGCACCAATACTTAATTTTTTTTTAAGTGTATTTATTTTTTTTGAAAGAGAAAGAGAGCACGGGAGGGATAGAGAGAGAGGGAGAGACAGAATCCCAAGCAGGCTCCGCACTGTCAGCGTAGAGCCCAACCTGGGTCTTGATCCCACAAACGGTGAAATCATGACTTGAGCCAAAATTGAGTCGAACGCTTAACAGACTGAGCTACCCAGTCACCCCAACACTTAATTTTTTTTTAAACAGCTGGCCAGAACTTCCACTGTGGGTGGCTGGTGATATCAATTTCTAGAATCTAGAAACCTTTGTGTTTCATTGGTTTTATGTGGCCCTCCAGGAATACAATGATAAAGATTCTGTCTCTGACAAGAAAATTGTGGAAGACAAATATATGTAAAGGGCATCTTTACATATCTGCCCCAAGTATCTTCAAAATAGTCTTATCCCAAACTGTGTTTCTTCTGATAGTATGTCCTATAACATAGAGGCTCCAATGAAATGGTCACTTCTGCCCTTAGCACAACAAAAGAACTTCCAGTTTCAACATAAAGGCCAGATTAGCCCTCCTGTTGACTTAAGCCACTTGCCTGTGTGTTACACCATTGACAAAAATTGCTGGTGGCAGCTTAATTTGAAGAGCTCATGAAATCATCTGAGCATTTTATATTTCATTATATTTCCCATATTGTCCCCCAGAAGCTGAGGATGGGTTTCTGTTCTGTTCTCTTATCTGGCAACACAGTAAATATTGCCTTACAAGATGTCAATGGCAAAAAAAAAAAAAAAAAAAAAAATTGAGGCATAATCTTAAAACTATAATCATTATATAAAATCTCAAAGGGAACTAGACTCAGCAAATGTCTCAATGTAGAGAACATGAAACATAATGATAGTTTTCAAAGGGAACTAGAATCTGTAGATTTCTCAATGTAGAGACATGAAACCACAGGCATAATTCCCAGTATTATATTTAAGAATGTTTAACCCCTCTGAAACTGTGTTTAAATTCTAAGGAAATATATTATCACAGTAAGAACACAGAGCGGGCGAGCTATTTTCTGAAGCAAATACAGCAAACACTGCTGGTTGCCAACTTCACAATTATTCCTCCTGCTGTTTCTTCCTTGCTGGCAGTGCCTATCTGTACCTTAGAAGTTCAAAGTGTCAGAAAGCCCTACTTCTGGCTTCCTTCACAGCAAGGGCATGGCATATAACCCATTCCTAGCTACTGAGGCCCGCCTGAAAGAGCTGAAGCTGGCTGGCAGGCTTTTGGAAAAGATTTTCTTTTTAATGTTTATTTATTTTTGAGAGAGTGCATGAGCAGGAGAGGGGCAGAAAGAGAGAGAAGGACAGAGGATCCAAAGAGGGTTCTGTGCTGGCAGCACAGAGCCGGATGCAGGACTTCAACTCATGAATCATGAGATTATGACCTGAGCCAGACGCTCAACTGACAGAGCCACCCAGGCACCCCTGGAAAAGATGTTTGTTTTTTTTAATGTTTGTTTTGAGAGAGAGAGAGAGAGAGAGAGAGAGAGAGAGAGAGAGAGAGAGCGCGGGCGCATGCGTGTGTGTGTGGAGGAAGGAGCAGAGAGAGAGGGAGACACAGAATTGTAAGCAGGCTCCAGTATCTGAGATGTCAGCACAGAGCCTGATGCGGGACTCAAACCCACCAACGGTGGGATCATGACCTGAGCTGAAGTCAGATGCTCAACTGACTGAGCCACCCAGGTGCCCCAAGATTTTCTGTTACCAACAAAGAAATATGTATGGGAGGAAACTGCTGTTCCTACATAGCATAGTGCTATGCTCTACATAGCACTTAGTTGTTAACTTGATGTGACCCCTGGAACTGATATAGCAAACTTACAACCATGAAGAAAGAGACCACCAACTTGCTGAATGTAACACAGAAAAGCTCTTGGTTCCCTGATAGAATCACTGAGCCCTATACCAATAACCTACGGGAATAGCCTTGCCCCCAGGCTTCTTGTTAGATTATAGTTATCTCATTTAGTTTGCAGCTTCAGTCTAAGGCACTTTTATTTGGATAATGTCCCAACTAATACAGCTAGCAAATATCTTGTTCACTTCAAGGCCAGGAAGTTAGGCCACTGCTACTTAGCTGACCCCAACCATTACCAGTGTCTCTTCCTGGATCCATACTGCCTCATTCATGTTTTTCTTTTCTACCTTTCAATAAGAGCAGACTCAGTGCCATTACACTCATAGCTATGCTTCACAATAAAGTCTGTTTCTTCCGTAACTCTTCCATGATAGTCAATGAGAAGGTACTTTTTGCTTCTCTGACCTGCTTTTCAGTTATGTCTGCTTTTAACAGCATCACAGACATGTCTCAATTTTTAGTAAAAATTTTTACACTTTTTTCCTTACTATTCTAACTCCAATCCCATAGTAAGATCACAAGTGATCTAAAATTTCCAAAATGGAAATGCAAAACCTAGAATAAAGATTTGCTTTTATAATGGGTCATCTACATAGATCAATAAATAGAGCTGAGGGGTGAGGCACCCTTTTAACATACAAGGGAAACAAAAGATCTCAATTTTAAAACAAAGAAAAGACAGAGACATAATGAATTACGTACAGGTGAGTTCAGAATCCCTTCTTAGTACAGTTAATTTTTAAGAGACCTATTTGTTTCTTGCATACTATGCTTAAAGAGATAAAGTTCCTACAATGAGTTTTTATGTTTATCCACAACATGGAAAGAGCCCTTAAGCAAGAGTTGATAAAAACCTTTGTTGAATATTATTCACCTTAACCAAACTAGACAAGTAGATATAAGTGACATTTAATTTATTAGGAAAAAAGTTTTTTTTTTTTTCCAACGTTTATTTATTTTTGGGACAGAGAGAGACAGAGCATGAACAGGGGAGGGGCAGAGAGAGAGAGGGAGACACAGAATCGGAAACAGGCTCCAGGCTCTGAGCCATCAGCCCAGAGCCTGACGCGGGGCTCGAACTCACGGACCGCGAGATCGTGACCTGGCTGAAGTCGGAGGCTTAACCGACTGCGCCACCCAGGCGCCCCGGAAAAAAGTTTTTTTAAGAGGAAAAAAGACTACAAACTCAGATCCTTTTCTTGGATTTTCTTTACTGTTTTTTGCTTACTAAAAAAACATGCTCACTAAAGGGGAAAAATGAAAATGACAAACTTTTCTGAAAATCAATTAGAAACACAAAAGCAAGTATCAGAAAAAATTTTCCTGACAATTGTAGCACAATGGCTTGAAAAACAATCCATGATGCACCCAAATTACCAATATTGGAAAAAAAAAAAAAAACAGAATTAGAGAATACTAATTTTCAACCAAATTGCTGCTTAAGCCAAACTGTTATCATGATCAAACTGGTTTCACCCAGAGTGTATGCTACCCTATATTCTCAAATCATTGTCTCATTTACCTTCACGCCTTTGCATTTGGTGTTCCCATAACACAAGGTTCTCTTCTCTCCTCACACTCAACTGGCTGATTAATGAAGTACTAATAAGCACTTGTGTAAAACCTCTTGAAATATAGGGTGCCTGGCTGGATCAGTCACTAAAGTATGCAACTCTTGATTTCACGGTCAGGAGTTCAAGCCCCATGCTGGGCATAGAGCTTACTTTAAAATAAAATAAAAATAAAAATAAAAATAAAATAAAATAAAATAAAATAAAATACAGTAAAGTAAAGTAAAATAAAATAAAATAAAATAGGAGTGCCTGGGTGGCTCAGTTGGTTAAGTGTCTGACTCCAGATTTCAGCTCAGGTCATGATCTCAGTTCATGAGCCCACATTGGGCTCTGCACTGACAGTGTGGAAACTGCTTGGGATTCTCTCTCTCCCTCTCTCTTTGCCCCTCCTACACATGCAGTGCACTCTCTACCCCTCAAAATAAATAAACATTTAAAAAATAAAATAAAATGTTGTCACAAAATAATCTTAAAAAAAACTATTAAAATTAGAAAGATAGTGACCTAACAAAAGAAACATCAAATTCTTTAGTTCCTTGTTTAGAAGCTCTTATTTAAACTTCTTTTTTAAGTTGTATTTATTTATTTTGAGAGAGAGAGAGAGAAAGTAGGGGAGAGGCAGAGAGAGAGGGAGAGAGAGAGAATCCCAAGCAGGCTACTCACCAGCAGCACAGAGCCCAATGCACGGCTTGAACTCACGAACTGTGAGATCATGACCTGAGCCGAATCAAGAGTCAGACGTTTAACTGAGCTACCCAGGCACCCCAGAAACTCTTGTTTAAAAAATCAAATATTTGACTTTTCTACTTATGTCAAATGAGAAGTAAACAACTTCATAGGAAAACAAAATTCTGGTGGCTATTAAATTCTTCCTAAGTTCAAAATCACTGCTCATACTTAGGAAGATAAAGTCATCCTGAGAGAAAAAAGTCTGAAAACAGATGTTCTATGTAATAGGTTATTCATGGTTGCACTGCTGTGACTTCAAGGTATTAGAAGCAACTTACATGCCCATCAATGAGAGACTAGCAAAAATAACTATGGCATGTACATACAACGAAATACTGGGCAGTAAAAGAAAAATAAGGAGCAATTAGGCAGTGAAATAAAATACATCTATTGGAAAAGAAGTAAAACTATCGCCCTTCGCAGATGAGCTTGTAAGTAGAAAATCCTAAGAAATCCACTAAAGTAACTAATCATAAGTAATAAATGAGCTCAGTAAGGTGAAAGCATAAAAGATCAATATACAATAATCAGGGCACCTGGGTGGTTCAGTCAGTTATGTGTCCAACTCTTGGTTTCAGCTTAGGTCACAATCTCACAGTTGTTGAGATTGATCCCGGTGTTGGGCTCTGCACTGACAGTGCTGGCGATTCTCTCTCTCTCTCCTCTCTCTCTCTCTCTCTCTCTCAAAATAAATAAATAAGCTTTAAAAATAAAAATATACAATAATCAATTATATTTCTATAACGTGAAGTGAACAACCTGAAAATGAAGAAAACAATTTGAGTTACAATAGCATCAAAAAGAATAAAAGGCTTAGTGATAAACTTAACGAAGGAAGTACAGAACTTCTACTCTGAAAAGACAAAACACTGCTGAGAGCAATTTTCAAAGACCTAAGCAAATGAAAAAACATCTCATGTTCATGAAGCCCAGATGGGATATTGTTAAAATGGTACAACTCCCAGGGTGCCTGGGTGGCTCAGTCGGTTAAGCGTCCAACTTCGGCTCAGGTCATGATCTCACGGTCCGTGAGTTTGAGCCCCATGTCGGGCTCTGTGCTGACAGCTCAGAGCCTGGAGCCTGCTTCAGATTCTGTGTCTCCCTCTCTCTCTGCCCCTCCCCCATTCATGCTCTGTCTCTCTCTGTCTCAAAAATATATAAACATTAAAAAAAAATTTTTTTTTTTAAAAATGGTACAACTCCCCAAACAGATCTACAGATTCAACACAATCTCAATCAAAATTCCAGCTGGAGTCTGTGCAGAAACTGATCACTTGATCCTAAAATTCATATGAAAATTCAAGGCACTCAGAAGAATCAATCTTGAAAAAGAACAAAGTGAGAGGGCTCACACTTCCCAATTTCAAAATTTACTACAAAGCTACAGTAATCAAGATAGTGTGCTACTCGTGTAAAAAAAGACATATGGGCAAGTAAAAATGAACTGAAGAGTCCAGAAATAAATCCTCACATTTAGGTCAATTAATTTTTGATAGAGTGTGTAGACAATTAAATGGGGGGAAGAAACAACCTTTTGAACAAATGGATATCCACCGACAGAAGAATGAAATTGGATTCCTTCCTCATTCCATGTACAAAAATCAACTCAAAGTCCATTTTGAGACCAAAATGTAAAAGAACTAAATGTAAAAAGACCTAATGTAAAAGCTAACACTATAAAACTCTTACAAGAAAACATAGGTGTAAATCTTCATGACCTCCAATTAGACAATGACTTCTTAGACATGACACCAAAAGCACAAGCAATAAAAGATAACATTTATAAATTGAACATCATCAAAGTTAAAAATGTTTGTGCTTCAAAGGACACCACCAAAGATGTAGAAAGGCGACAACAGAACAGTAGCAAACGCCTACGAATCAGGCATTTTATAAAGGATTTGTATCTAGAATGTATAAAGAACTGTTACAACTCAACAATAAAAAAGACAAATAATCCAGTTAAAAAATATGAAAAGGAGGAAGGCCTAGTGGCTGTCGGTTAAGTAACCAGGTCTATTCAGGTCATGACATGAGTTCAAGCTCTGCCTCGGGCTCTGCACTGACAGCTGTGAGCCTGTTGGGGATTCTCTCTCCCTCTCTGCCTCTCCCTGGCTCTCTCAGGCATGAGTGCTCGGCCTCACTCTCCCTCTCTGTCTCTCTCAAAACAAATAAACTTTAAAAAAAAAAATAGGAAAAGGAAATGAACAGACATTTCTCCAAGAAAAGATATGCAAATGACCAATGAGCAGGTGAAAAGATGTTCAACATCATTACCTATCAAGGAATTGCAAATCAAAACCAAAATGAGCTACCACTTAACACCAGATAGTAACAAGTGTTGCGGAGGATGCAGAGAAATTGAAATCCTAATATACAGCTAGTAAGAAAGAAAATGGTGCAGCTGCTGTGGAAAACAGCTTGGCAGTTTCTCAAGGTTAAGAAAGCTTTTTTTCCCCCAAAGGTTAACAGCAATTCCACTTCTAGGTATATACCCAAGAGTTCAGAAAACCTATGTCCAAACAAAAACTTGTACAAGAATGTTCATAAGAGCATGATTCACAATAGCTAAAATGTCCATGATGAATGGATTTAAAAATGTGATACAGTAACACAATACATACTATTTAGCCATAAATATGAAATACTGATACATGCTACAACATAGATGAATCTTTAAAACACTGTCCTAAGTGAAAGAAGCCAATCACAGAGGGCCACATATTGTATCATTCTGTTTAAATGAAATGTCAAGAAGAGACAAAGAGAGACACGGTAGAAAGTATGCATTTTTTTCAAATCATTTTTTTAAAGATTATGTTGTTCATTTATTTATATGCTATATCTTTCTAAATCCTAAAACTCTTCTTCTGAAATATTTTTAAAAGCACTTTCAAACACAAAAGCATGCAATGATCAAAGAGAAATAACCTGCAATTTTAAAACAGCTAAGGAAAACTCATAAATGTCAAAGGCAGAACATGGATTTGTTTTTGTTGAAGGTTATCAAGTGACCAAAATTCCCTTCAAGTTAAGTTCTGGCCTCCTTTTGAAATGGAAATTACTAATAATAAAACTTTAATTTACAAAATAACTGTATATTTTATAAAGGCAATCATCAATGTAATATATGGAATTGTTCAATCACTATATCATACACCTAAAACAAATAAAATACTGTATGTTAACTATACTGGAATTTTAAATAAAATAAAATAAGAAAAAATCATCAATGTAAAGCTGAAACTTACTAGGCTTTATATCACAGTAGTTTAAATGCAACAAATACTTAAACTATTTCTTGGACAGTAGCAATAGAATAACTTTGGAGTTGAATACACAGGTTTGATTTCCAGACTGCTATTTACCTGCAAGGTGACCATCAACAATGTATTTGGCCTCTCTGAGCCTCAGTTCCCCCTTCTGTTAAATCGGGAATTACAATACCTACTTTAGTTTAAAGAGAAATACTCCCAACTACTTACTAAATGGGGGAAAGGAAAGTAGTGTTTGGAAAATATCACTCTTTTACCTATACCATTTGAATTTTCTGTATGATTTGAATTTTTTTTACAACTTATAATTTTAAAACACAATGGAAAATTTAAAAATAAAAGCATCCACTTTATAGGGTACTTATGGAACCATTTTGTAAGATATTTATACATAGGAGGCTCTCAAACATTATTTCCTCACTACTTCCATAGCCTTTCCAACTTTTGAATTCAGGTGAATACAACTTGGAAGAAGTTAAACATTTATTTTTCAGAAGGCTATGGCTATCAAGAAAGAGATAAACAAGGTAATAAAACTAAGCTTTCAAACCACTTTCCTCAAAACATACCAAAGAATTTAATCTGAAGAGAAAAAAATGTCCACATATTTACTGATGTTAATCACTTTATTCTAAAATTTTAGGATTTGGGGTTTGGTTTTCATGGTGGTTTTTTGCAATGTAAAATGATAATACCATCAAGTGAAAAGGAAATCTGGTACCTTGATTGTTTTTTTTTTTTACCAACAAGACAAATTCAGGATTCAGTTCAGAGAGTATTTTTCACTGAAAAACAACATACAAATATAAATAATGATACATTTATCTAGCAAATAAGATAAAGTATCAGCTGCATCTTCTTTGAGAGCACACTGAGATAGATGAATATAATCTAACCATCTAGGTTGTCGCTTTATACTTTGTGGTATATTGTAAGAATTAAGGACATTCTTTTCCATATTCTAATAGATGCATAAAGTGAATGTCAGGAAGTTGTTTTGCAGATCAAAAAGGTGCCATTTTAAACCACCAAAGTACACTGGAGCCACTAAAGTTGGTACTGTGGCCTTTGTTTGGTAGCTTTTCAGAAGACTGAGTCATAGGACTTACATGCGTCTTACCTACCCATAGGAGCCTATAACTTTAGCATTGCTCATCACATATGTGTAAGTACAAAATTAACCCTCATGTAGCTTAAACTTTACAAATCCTATTCTGGACCACTTAACACATATATTACTGAGAACTTCCTGGAGTATTATTATTCCATTTCTATAGTGCCTTTTTGTTTTTAAACTATTTCAAGAACATACTTCTGAAAAGGGGAAACACGGTCAGTAAATGTTACAAAGATACAATGATTCACATAACTTTTATCTTGACATTAATGAATGGCTGCCATGAAGCAAAATTAAAAACTTGGTTTTTTGACTAAGGCCAGTGGGTAAGGGATTCCCCAGCTCCCAGGCTTTTTCCTTTCCTGAAAGCCACCTCAAAAATCCTACTCCGGATGACATTAAGTCCTTCGCAGTCCCCGCAGTCAGAGCCAAGCCCACAGCCCGGCTTTCAACCGCCGCTCCCGGGTCGCGGAGCCCAGCCCCGCAGGAACACCAGAGGGCAGGCCAGAGAGTGCAGGCCGGCCACCCAGCCCGAGGGAGTGCGGGCGGAAAGGAGGGACACCCGTGACTCACCAGGCCCAGCCCGCCGCCAGACCGCACGCCTTCACACACCCCACCCCACTCCCCACCCCCCACCCCCGGCGCGGCCCGCGGCCCGGCCTGTCAGCGCCCCCCAGAGGCAGACAGGACCCTTCCCGGGGCAGGCCCCCTCCCGGAATGGGCCCACTCCCCACGAAGGCCCGCTCCCCTGGACGCGGTGGGGGCGCGCACTGACCAGAGACACCGCCTCCCTGCAGATCCGGCAGCCGGTGGGTCCCTCGCCCCGCCCCCAGGCCTGCGCGAGCATGCGCACTGGGCCCGCCCGCGCGCCTGCGCGCCCCCGAGCGCCCCTGCAAGGCACGCGCCGCCGCCTGGGAGGCCGGGCGAGGCCGCAGCAGAGGCGGAGGCCCGGCTCCCTGGGCGGCGCGCACCTCCCGCCCCCAGCCCTGCCATTCACTGGCGACTTGGGCCCGCGGCCCCCAAAGTCCGTCCTCCCCGTTAGGCGGCGGGCGCTGGAGGGGAGGGGACAGCCCAGGGGGCAGGAAGCTGCAGCTTAAAAGGGCAGCCCGCGCCGGGCCCTTCCTCCCTCCCTTCGTCCCCGGGCCTCCGAGAGCGCCTCTGCCCCGCGGCCTCCGCCCCGCCGCCATGTACCGCTGCCTGGGCGAAGCGCTGCTGCTGTCCCGCGCCGGGCCCGCCGCCCTGGGCTCCGCGGCGGCCGACTCGGCCGCGCTGCTGGGCCGGGCCCGCGGGCAGCCCGCCGCCGCCGCCGCCGCCGCCGCAGCAGCCCCGCAGCCGGGGCTCGCGCCGACCGCCCGGCGACACTACAGCGAGGCGGCGGCCGACCGCGAGGACGACCCCAACTTCTTCAAGATGGTGGAGGGCTTCTTCGACCGCGGCGCCAGCATCGTGGAGGACAAGCTGGTGGAGGACCTCAAGACCCGGGAGAGCGAGGAGCAGAAGCGGAACCGGGTGCGCGGCATCCTGCGGATCATCAAGCCCTGCAACCATGTGCTGAGCTTGTCCTTCCCCATCCGACGCGACGACGGCTCCTGGGAGGTCATCGAAGGCTACCGAGCCCAGCACAGCCAGCACCGCACACCCTGCAAGGGAGGTGAGCGCCGGCCGAGCCCCTAGCGCCCTTCCCCGCCGCCCTGCCTGGCCGGGGATCTGGCCCTCTCCCACGCTCCCCCCCCCCCCGCCCCCCGTAGCAGGCGTGTCAGTCTCGCGCGGGTGGTGGGTTTTCCTCCCGAAATCCGCCACGTAGTGGTCCTGTCTTCCTCCCCCGTAAGCCATCATCCCGGGTTCCTGCAAGTGTGAACACTGTATGCTGAATAGATGCTGCACCGCTCTCCTTTTGATCTTAGTGTAGGTGACACCCAGGGTGGATCCTGACGAAATGCACTTCTAGAAATGGGAATGACCGGCCCATCTGATTGTGCTCTGCAAGTTTTTGTGAGCATCTATGACTCACCGAACGAAAACTATGAGATAGTTATTTCCAGCTCTTTTTTTCCCCACTCATTTTTACATCAGTGGCAAATGATACAGGAACTTACAAAGTGAATTGTCTTGTGGATTTGAAATCTAGACAGTTTTACTAGCCAAACGATTTTACTAATTACACCATTGGCTTTTTAAGTTGTTTTTCTACCCTGACAGCCTCAGTTTTGCGCGCGCGCGCGCACACACACACACACACACACACACACACACAAAGTAATACATGAGCAACGTAACATCTCCGACAAATAAACACCGGGCGCCCTGACAGTAAATCTTAAAGGGTGTAGAATGCAGGACAGCCCGCCAGCCAATGGAATGAAATAGCCCTGGGGGTGTGGACTGGTCCTGGCTAGCACCAGATTTGAGCTTGGGTAAAAGATAAAGTACTGAAGGAAAGGGGTTGAATCGGTTACAATTTGATAGTCACCAAGTTATCCCGTGGTTTAAATTTTCGAATATGTGTAGATTTGCCCTCTGCAGTCAGATTGCTTCCTTTGGGCCAATAAAAACTTTCAAACATTTCTCCTCAATACATCTTTAAAGATGTATAAATGTAACCTTAAAAAAAAAAAAAAAAAAGGTAAAACCACTTCTTTTCTATTAAAAAAAAAAAATGATGTTTAATAAAGGCCCCAAGGAGGTGAAGTCTTGCTTGAGGTTGCTTGGCTAATAACCACAGAGAGGATGTTGGGCTGGACCCTTTGTCTCCATAAGCCTGTCACAGTGTTCTATTACACTAGCTGACTTGTAATGATAATTTTTAGAAATCTCTCTACTAGAAGAATTTGAACTCTGCTGGCATTCCCAGCCTGGGAACAAAGGTTGCCTGAAAGTGTTTAATGATTTACTTGTTAAATTTGCATTGGCCCCACCCTCTTCTAGGACATACCTTTAGAGCTTAATTATCCTCTAGCTCTGTTTCCTCTTCTCAAACTAATGTTTGAACCACTTTGACTTCTAATTTCCCTTTGCAGCTCCAAAATTACATAAAAGGTACACAGTCAGTCTCCTACATCACCTTCCTTCTTCCTACCACTCCCTTATTCTCTAAACCAAGAATACAAGTTTAGACTCCCAAGAAAAGCAAACAAGGATGACGGAGGAAGAGAGGTTAGCAAATACTAAACTGCAATGTGTCTTTAAAATGGACGTCTAGTTTATATTACTATTCTGCTGGCAGTATTTTCCAGTCCCTTAAAAGATACACAAATAAACCATTATGTAAATTTCCGGCAGGATCTAATTTAGTTTCCCTGAAGTTCTTTACATTCCTGTTCTTTTTATGCCAAGCCCTCTCCTATCTTTATAAATCACAACTCCACAAACCCACTAAAGCAGCTAAAATTTACCATAGTTTGTCAGTCCTTATCCTCTTGTTTCCTTGGCAGTTTCGTACCAAATTATTGAACCTAGCAATAAATCACATCAGCCCTCTTGAGACACTGTTATTGTTGCACTTGCTTGCACTGGAAGTGTAAGAAACAGTTCTCTCTTCAGTTTATCCCATTTACCAGAAGGCATATACTAAAAGCACTATTAACTCCCAGCATATAAACATGGAGAAACCTATTTGCAACTAATGATTAATAACAGGCATTGAAAGATAACAGAACGTGTAAGAAAATTGGCCACTATAAAGTGATAAATGTATTATCTTAAGGAATTTGAAAGACATCATGGAGATGAGATTGGGAGGATTATATAGCCCTGAACGCCCTTAAAAATATTTTAGTGTGCTTAACATAATGAACAGTGTGCTAAATAGGTGATCATCAAAATTTGAACATGCTTTCCTTTCATAACACTCCAGGATCTTTCTCCCCATTGCCACCTTCATCTCATTGCAGAGAATACATATTCTAAGAGCACTTTATTTTTGGTAGTTTTTGTCTCCAATTAAACATGAAAGCTTTATTTTGTTTTGCTTTGCTTGTAAGAAAGTTGTTGACCTCCTTGGTTGTATTGTGGTCTTAGAAATACAGAATACATTAGGTGATTGAAATTTTTAAGGATGCTTCGAATAATCCCTGTGACTTCAGTAAATCTTTCCCTTTTAAGCATACTTTAACACACTCGCTCTCACCTCAACTGCCTTCTCTACCATAGTTCTTCTCAAAAACAAACAAACAAAAACCCAAAAAAGCCTTGTCTGCTCCTCTTCATACTTTTCATAACCCTCAGTTTTCTGCATCTAATCTTTCCTGGACCTTCTACCTGAGTTTTCAGAAATAAAATTTTCAAGGTTGAAAGTAACAATCTAATTATAATCTGTGTAAGGGAAACAGGTGGTTTTCAGACCTGAGGTGGCTGACGTGTACTTTCTTCCAAGTAAATATTTAATAATACTTTTTAGTTTTTTTGCTTCTTTTCCCGCAAAGCATATTTAACTGAAACCATCAGATTGGTACCTATTAAGGATTTGCAAAAGAGTATGCTATAGGCTTTGAAGGGAAGTTTTAAGAGCAGTCTTAATATTTTCAGCAAAGATGAATAGTGTGGGAATTTCTGCTTTGAGAAGACTTTTTCAAAGTTTCTTACATGTTTGAAAACATTATCAGTGATTGTTCCTGTTATCTTTCTCAGAATAAATTCTGTATATTTTTGGCCATGCTTCTGCCCATGTACCTTTTTAGAAAGGAAGTTTATCATTTAAAAGTCAGTTTTGAGGGAGAAGTACAGATTGGTAACAGCAATTCATTGATATAGGAGCAATTTAACTTTCTCTCCCAACTTGTCCTCCCCCACCTCTTTTCGTCATATTAAAACTATTAAGCCAAAATTCTGTTACTGATTCTTCCTTCTATCATAGAACTTTCTAAAGTTATCATTATTGAAATGAAGTTGATTGACTGTAAATGGAATGTCCTGATATACTGACCCTGAATCTTTTGTTTAACTGTAAATATCAGTATCAAAAAAAAAAAAGTATAAACTGTGTTAACCCATTGACTTGTTTTTTAAGAGCCAAAATGCAAAAAAAGAAAAAAGAAAACAGTGGGAGGTAGACAGGCTTTGTTCTTGTCTCTGGGGGACAGGATGCAGGCAGGGGTGGAGGGCAAGGGAGGCAACAGGATTGGAGTCTGTGTAGTATTAGTCCACTCGTCCTCTGGAATATAATTGTCTGATGATGATGGTACTTTGGGGCAACACTACAGAAAGTACTTTTACTGTTTTAAAAGGACACATCCTCTGTCTTCACTGAAAAAAAAAAAACCGTTTCTGACTTATTTCTGCTGGGTCGAATTGACAACCATCAAAACTTGGGTAACTTTGTTTTTTTGTTTTTATTTTTTTACAATTTTTCTAATGTACATTTATTTTTGAGAGCAAGAGACAGAGTGTGAACAGGGGAGGGGCAGAGAGAGAGAGAGAGACACAGAATCCGAAGCAGGCTCCAGGCTCCGAGCTGTCAGCACAGAGCCCAGTGTGGGGCTCAGACCTTCAAACCATGAGATCATGACCTGAGCCGAGGTTGGATGCTTAACCTACTGAGCCACCCAGGCACCCCAAAGCTTGGTTAACTTTGAATAGACTCTCACACTTTCTAACATTCTCAGAGTATGACTGTGTGTCTGCATCTACTTCCACAAGATAAAATGTAACCTTTGTAGATAGATTGAATTTAGGATTTAATGCATTCTGAAAATTCAGTTAAAAGACAAGTAATTGTATGGGGTGCCTAGGTGGCTCAGTTGGCAAGGTGTCCGACTTCGGCTCAAGTGACTTTGGCTCAGGTCGTGCTTTCACGGCTCATGGGTTCAAGCCCCGTGTCAGGCTGTGTGCTGACAGTTCAGAGCCTGGAGCCTGCTTCAGATTCTGTGTCTCCCTCTCTCTCTCTGCCCCTACCCTCTCGCATGCATGCATTCTCTCTCTCACTCTCAAAAATGAATAAACATTTAAAAAAAATTTTTTTTTAAGGTAATTGTAATGTGTTCTTCTCCCTAGCCTTCATCCCTAAGGTTTTTGTTGGTGGTGCCACTGCTGTTGTTTTTAATGCTTTTTAATTAAATCCAGAACTGTTTTGCCATGATAAAGGCCTTTAATGTCATGGAAGCCAAATAGCTCAAAGCCTCTAAACCGCTCCCCTCTCACAAATATACTAGAGAACGAAGAGATCGCCATTCAGTCTTGCTGTCATTTGGTGTGAATCCACGTAGCTGGTTTGCTTTGGCATTCAGAACCCCATATGCAGGAACACAGACGCTGCCCACTGCCCACTCATTATGCAGAGTACACATTGCAGGAATTGGGGCATCAAAAATTGGAGGACAAGCACCAGTATGTTAAACCCCAATAAAACTTGCAGTGTTTAAATTTTAAGCATAAGAAATAAGAATTAAACATGAACTTTCTGGCTTATAGGGGAAAGAAATTGGCCTTACAACTATTGATGATAATTTAGATTGCTTAGGAAAATTGTTTTTGTCCAGTGATGTTAAAGGTGCTGAGGATTCTGCCAGGAACCAATAAAGACTAAACTATCAGCTTGTGGATGCTAAAAAATTCTGGGATGTTGTGGGGTTCTTTCCTGTTTATTTTGCATAATAATCAGATTTTCATAATACAAAAAAAACTTGTTTTAACCTCTAATATCACTTAGCGAAGAGCATCAATTCATAAATGGCCCATGATGACTCCACCCAACAAACTCCTGTTAAAATACATGTATGTCTTTCAAATACTCATATAGTGATAACAGTTGTAAAATGACAAGTAAAACAGCTCTACCCCCAGTTCTTCCCCAGGAAATAACCGTCAACAACTTTAAATCCAAAGCCATTATCTAAAACTGACCTAGCTATTCTGAGGAACCAGTGTTTTTTCCCCTTTGCAGGAATTGATACAGATTGCAGTACTCACTATCAAGACTGAAGCATCAATGTAGGAAATACTACTGATAAAGGCAGGAAAGGTTTTGCAAAGGGCAAAAAGACAGCCTGGAAAAGGGCTGCTTCGAGACCTTCTAAGTTTCCTTTCACAAGGTAACAACACTTGGGAGATCCTGCCTCCACAAAGTCAACTGGAAAGCAAGGGATAACCTAACATCTAACATTTATTGCGTTCTCCGTGTATACCAGGCATTTTGCTAAGAGCTTTTCATGCATCATCGCTTTTATCCCTCATAACAACCTCATGAGATACACTGTTGGCCCTGATTTTCAAATGCAAATACCAAGGCTGAAAAGTGGAGGACTCCTGGTAAGGTTACACACCTAGTTACCTAGTGGAGTTGGGCCCTGTTAAGAGTCCCGTCCTCTGACTCTAGCACCCACTTTCTTAATAATTATTTTATGGGGGTTTTCATGTAAAAAATTATACATTGTATCATAAGCAGTGATTGAGAACCATGCCATGTCATCCACACAATAATTCCCAACACTGGGGCTCATTCGAAATGTGTTAAAGGTTATTAGAAAGCCTGCCTTCTTCCTAGAAAAAACAAGTATATGCCAACAAGTGTGCATATAGAACTCACTCGTATATGATATCTTTATGGGCCCACTTATTCCAGTTACTTAGGCAATGGAAGAACATTTTAGAGTTTTCCACTGAAAGAGGTTTGAAGAGCTCTGATGTTGAACAGTGGCTCATTTCTCTGCCAAAGTGTATGACATGTATCTTTAAGGGTTTTCAGTGGACTCATTTTAACATGGCTTGCTTCTGAGTGTCTCTTCCTTAAAAACGAAGAAGTTATAGTTTGTAATGAATTGCTATTTCTCCTGGTTATTTATTCTTGGAGAAAGTCTGTCAGACCTTTTAACTTTTCTGAATTGCTTCTTGGCTAGAGGAAAATGTGAAAGATGACACAAATGGAAATTATAAAGGTTGTCAGTAATATGACTCCTTTTGCCCACGTATCGTTATCATAAATATGTGAACACAGGCCTTCAAAACATTTTGTACATTTGCGCCTTAGTAGGATTTAGGACTTTTTTTTTTTTTTTTTTTTTTTTTTTTAATCCCTTTTAGCAAGAGAGAAACAGCAAGGGAATAGTCAAGGGTGATAGTACCCCCATTAGGGGTTTACTGAATAAGCTATATGAGCTATATAGACTATATTCCAAATAAATCAGTTTTTCCATTATGTGTTCATTTTCTCTGCAGGCAAGAGCTTTAAACTTTATGCTTGATTAAGGAACATTCCTTAGCTCATGGGGATTTCTGATAGTTAACCTGTTCATTACAGGTCTTTTAATTGCCTACTCTGTGTCAGGTACCCTGCTCTTTGCTAAGGGAACTACTCACAACAAAGCTTTAAAAAAGAAGAAGAAAACAAAGCTGATTTTTTTTTTTCTTAAAATGTTTTTAATTGATTTCCTCAAAATAGAGCAGAATCCCAAATCCCTTCTGGTATGTATATCATTCTTCTTTTGCTTTTAGTTCAGTATTCTATTTCTACATTTTCCTTTCCCAGGAACAGTCAATAAATGACACAGTTGAAAACACTAAACAATGCATTGCTACAATAGGAGTCCAAAGGAGATACCAGGGAGAGACAGTCTTGATCTGCAGGTAGGGAAGGCTGGATAGGAGTTGGATGGGGGAAAAGGTCATTTAAAAAAAAAAATTTTTTTTTTTTTTTACATTTATTTACTTTTGAGAGACAGCAAGTGAGACAGAGCACAAGCGGGGGAGGGGTGGAGAGAGAAGGAGACACAGAATCTGAAGCAGGCTCCAAGCTCCAACCAAGTGTTCAGCCCAGAGCCCAACACGGGGCTCAAACCCACAAACCTTGAGATCATGACCTGAGCCGAAGTCAGTCACTTAACTGACTGAGCCACCCAGGCACCCTGAAAGGTCATTTTAGATGAAGAGAAATAAAGGCGGTGACTGATTCAGCCCAGACAAGATGCAGGACTGTGTGTGATGGAGTCATAGGGACAGACTGTGTTTATAAATAGTGGAAAATGAGGTTTTATGACATAATATTTATTTGGTCTCTGGTCCCAATTCCTGACATAGAGCTCTTAAAATCTTTGTAATTTCCCGAGTGATGGGGGTACTTGGAGCCTCCTTTGTCCTAATATTTGGTCTTGGACTCCAGTTCCTGATACAGAGCTCCTAAATCCCTTGGAATTTCCTGGGTGATAGGAGCATCTTTTGTTCTAATGAGGCGCTTCTTGCTGGCTTCCTGGATAGCTTCAGGATGGCAGCTGGTGACTAGAAAGACTAAACCATGATTAGTAGCCTAGAACTTTCAGCCCCATCCCCCGCCCTCCATGGAAAGGAAAAGAGTGGGACATTGAGTTAACGCCCATCATGCCTCTGTGAGGAAGCCTTCATAAAAATCTGTAAACCACTAGGTTCTGAGAGCTTTCCTGATATCTCCATGTGTCAGGAGGACGGTGCACCTGTTACCTAGAGACAGGCTCCTGTGCTCAGGACCCTGATAATAAACCATTAAACATATGTAAAGTGTTTACTTGAGTTCTGTGAGCCATGATAGCAAATTATTAAACCTGAGGAGAGGGTGTGACAGCGTCCAGCCAAGTTGGACAAAAGTATGGGTACTGTGGGCACCCAATACTTGAGATTAAAATGAAGGCCAGTCTTGTGGAACTAAGCCCTTAATCTGTGGGGTCTGCGCTAACTCCAGGTAGTCAGTGTCAAAACTGAATTAAATTGTGTATGACAACCAGTTGGTGTCCACAGAGAATTAGAGAGCTGGTTGTTGGTATGGAAAACCTGCACATATGGTGTCAGGCGTATGCGAGCAGAAACAGCTTTTTCCCTTTATGCTTGTTGGGTGCATAATGGTAAATCCAGGAGAGCTAGGCTGTAGAGGAGCTGAGGATGAGGTGATAAGTAATAGCAGAAGAAATGAAAAGCAAAGGGCAGCTAAAAACATTTTGAAGGAAGGACAGTATTCCCCAACAGGTAGGATGTATCAATGAAGGAGAGAAAAGTCAAAGATAACTCAAGTTTCTAGCCTGAGGCACTGTTAGGAAGAAAAGGTGATATTATTATTAGGAAAGAAGACTGGATTTTGAAAATAAAGGAGATTTGGTGTAAAATGATCCTTAGCAAAACTTGGAAATACAGGCATATATATTTTCCCGATCTTACTCTTGCAAAATATAGTCGCTCTACCTGTAGTGCCCATCTATCCCTTATCTCCTTTCTCCCTTTAATTCTCTTCTTCCTCTTCAGAACCATCTCAAATATCACCTAGACTTGTAAATAATTTATATGAAACTGGATATCTGTAATTTCAATACTTTACCCTTTGAACCTTTTTATAACAGGTTATCGTTATGTTTTACTAAATGTCCAGTTTTATATTCACCACTTTTACTAGCATCATTTCCAAGACCGGTTTGGTAGGAAGGTGTGGCTAAGTTTACTGCTATTCTCCCAATAAGTCGATGAAAAAAATGAACAGGATCCCCCTCTTAATGTGTAATCCTTCCTCCATCCATTGGGCAGTAAGTTCAATACTTAGGCACACAACAGAACTCTGTGTCCTATAAATAATATGTACTTAAATGCAGGCAAATTATTTGGAAGGATCTATATATACCCACTTCAATCACCAAGAATAGTCCCCCATAAGAGAAGACTGGGATTACATAGTGGTATGTAATGGGAGGTCAGGGGAGACTTCCAATTTTTTGTTTTTAAGTTTTGATGAATGCATACACGTATGTGTTGTATAATTTTTTAATGTTAATGAAAAGAAGAAGTGAAATGTCCTTTTCATTTCTCCAACATCAGCTAAACATATGCTTCCCAGAACTTATTATGAAGTTTGTCTCTTTGTTTGGTTCCTTGCCTTGCTGCATAGACATGGACACTGTCAAAAGCAGTTAAAGGGTATGATATTCCTTTGTTCCTATGTGGCCTGCTTCTTGCAGTGCCAACTGAATTTTTATCTGAGACTTCCCATGTTTTCCGAGGTCATTACATGCTGGAGGGTCCCAGTTCCCCACTGCCCCTTGCCCTCCTCTCCTCATTTGTAACTATGTTACTCTGTTACACGTTAGGAAATTATATTAGCATTAAGTGAGAAAAGATGTTCTCGTGAGTAAATGGCAAGAGTGCTAGGGCATGCATTTCAAGAGTTCTGAGGTCTTTATGCTTTTCTGTGAGTTCTGTGCTTGTGGTAGAACTCTTGGTTTTCTGAAAAGTGAGAGAATGCAGTTGGAAATTGAATTTGTGATAAATAAATCAAAGACCTCTTAAAAGATCCAGGCTCAAGTAATTTTTAAAACCATTTAAATTGTCATGAATGTGTTTTGTTAATGATTCATCACAGAAAAAAACAATGGTGACTTAGTTGCTAGGAGCTTTTTTGTATGTTTTTGGTTTTGAGTCAGCTCGCAAAAGGAAAAAAATTCAAGCTGCTCAGTTGTGGTTTTCACTGAAATTTTTCAAAGTAAGGAACTGGTGTGGTTTCTTCATCACTATAGCAGCTTTAGCTAATTTTTGCTTTTGATTTTGATTTCTCCTAGAAAAACCTGGTGTAGTAAGGAATATCTTTGGTCATTAAGTCAAAAGGCAGAGAAATGCTTTGTGCTGTGTAGTGTGCAGATGTCTGCATTTTATTAATGTTCTTTTGAAACATCTGGATACCAGTTAGCTCAAAATAACTATGTGGCAGAGTTAATTACTCTTCAGAATAAGAGGTCTGATTTCAGACTTCTACCACCAACCCTTCCTCCAGCTCTACCAGGTTTGATAAATAATAAACGCTGTCATGGGTGGTGGTCAGTTTCTGCTGGCGAACTGGAAGTACAGGTTACTCTCTGGGCCAATGAGAATGGGGTCTTGATTTGGGGTCCTTGTTTCTAAGGACGCCTGCCGTGTGGTCCATACCTGCGTAATCACCCCATTTCCTTTCTAGTTCTGCCAGCTGTGGACTCTGCTTTTCGTTGAAAGCACCCACCTCTGTCATGATACCTACTAGTGCTGTTGCTCACAAACCCCATCCGTCTCTTCCCAAACACTAGCAATGCTAGCGGCAACATAGGCTAATGGGTAGTGCTACAGGACTTTAGAATAGAAAAAAGCCTAATTTACTCCTTTCCATTTCTGGAATAAAATTCTTGGCCCTTTTAGTTTCTGCCCTTGTGCCCCCATCCTATCCCTATCGGCCCTGCTCACTGTTAGCCTTCCCTGCCACCCCACAGAAAAGTAAAGGCTTGCTGTTACGAAAAGTGAAAACATTCAGACTGCAAATAAGATCCTTCTTGCCTCACTTTGTTTTAAAATATTTTAAGGTTTCTTGGTTTTCTTCTGTGCATGTGTGTTCTTACCTGTCATTTGGCTTTATTGAACGACTTTGTTTTCAAATTCTGTGTTCTTCAAATATGGTAGGTATTCAGAAATGCTACGTTTCCCCCCTCCTTTACAACTTTGCAGTAGTCTGAGGTCTGCCCTAACTCCAGGTACTCAGTGTCACGTCAAGTATGTTGCATCATTTGTCCCTCACATACCCCAGTTGTGCTAATATCTCATAATCCATTGGATTTACAAATATGGTAGAGAGTGGCTTCTTTTTTGTGGTCATACTCTTAGTGTCCATCAGAATGTGGTTAGGATTTTTTAGGTGACCGCATATTTTTAGTAATTATCTTTGGCTTCCAGTCCCATGAGAAGCAAAGCAACTAGCCTTCCCTTAGGTGTAAGCTCCTGTACGGGAGGGAGTTTGTTTCATCTCAAGCATTGTTACAACACAGAGTATTTTACTTACGGCTATCCTTGAAGGGTTTTGGGGGGTTTTTTTTGTTTGTTTGTTTTTTTCCAGACTAACAGTTAAGTAACCCTGTGCTGGTATGTCTGCCAGCTTCCAGAAGTAACAACATTTATGTATCACTGATTAATCGGAAAGTTGAAATGAAAACCTATTTTTTCTTTAGCCCAGGCAGTAACCGACCACCTGCATTCCTTTCTGGGTACCTCCCTGCCCCCTCCTTCCTCTGCTCCAGAGCTTCCCCGCCCTGCTAACGCTTCTGCTCCTTTCCTTATTACCCCTCCGTTGCCTCAGTTCACTAGAAGCCTTTCTTGGCTCATAGCCTGCAGAAAATGCTGATGTGAAAGGTAATTTATGTAACTACTTCTCTTCTGTATCTTGCAGTTGAGTTTTCTGATTGGGTGTGGCTCGGAAAGAAAATTTCACTTTACACACAAGAATGCCTGGGTTCCATCCAGTGGAAACATGTTTTTTTGTTATACATACACAGTTTCTGACTCATGGTTCTAGAACTGTTGCAGTAACATAGGCATTTTGTTTACACTGTCTTGTACTAGGAGGAGTCCAGTTTCTAATTAGCATCAATGTCTAGAATAACAGGATTATAATCAGATTTGTAAATGTTACTGTTTCAGGCTGTGTTTAGTTTCCCACCGAATGTATTAGTTTGAAACACTGGATAAGGGAAAGTAACTTTTCCCTTCCCTTAAGAAAGCAAGCAAAATGGTAGCTACACTTGTGAGCATGCTGTAGTATATAGAATTGTCCAGTCACTATGTGGAACACCTGAAACTAATGGAATATTTTTAAAGAAAGCAAGGGAAATTGGGGGCACCTGGGTGGCTCAGTCGGTTAAGTGTCCGACTTCAGCTCAGGTCATGATCTCTTGGTGGTGGGTTCCAGCCCGCATCAGGCTCTGCGCTGACAGCTCAGAGCCTGGAGCCTGCTTCAGATTCCGTGTCTCCCTCTTTCTCTGCCCCTCCCTTGCTCGCGGTCTCTCTCTCTCTCTCTCTCCCCCCTCCCCCCTTTCTCTCTCTCTCTCTCTCAAAAATAAACATTTAAAATTTTTTTAAAAAGAAAGGGAAATTAAAATAACTTAATGACTACTTCCACAGACTCTAAAAGAGCAATGAAGAAAGTGCTTTGTGTATGATAGAAATACTAATTCTCAATAGCAGACTATCATTCTGCCCTCATGAATTTATCTTAAAGTAATGAAATCAAGGTTTATTAAGCTGTTTGTTTAAACTCCTATAAGTTTAGCCTTTTTAAGACATAGATTTCTTTGTTACCTGCCACTGCTTCGTAATACTTACAATAGCAGTGATAATATAGCTGAGATTGAACTGTTGACCATGTCAGCTGCTTCACGTGCATTGTCCTGTGCGGTCTTGATGGAACCTGAGAACAGAGGCTGTGCCTCCCCAGGTAAGCAAGTGCAGTCACCACAGTAGTTGCCACTGAGCTGGGTCCACTTGGTCGGGAAGTACCCGGCCCAGATCACTGGCCTAGCACGGCCTTCACTGAGGCATTTGCCACATTGCATAGTAGCATTTTCACTGATTTTAAAAACATATTTTAGTGTTTAATTTTTTTTTTAACGTTTATTTATTTTTGAGACAGAGAAAGACAGAGCATGAACGGGGGAGGGTCAGAGAGAGAGGGAGACACAGAATCCAAAGCAGTCAGCACAGCGCCCGACGCGGGGTCTAACTCACAGACCGCGAAATCATGACCTGAGCCGAAGTCGGACACTTAACCGACTGAGCCACCCAGGCTCCCCAAAACATATTTTAGTGTTTAAGCCAAATTTTTTTCTTATTTTTGAGAGAGAGAGAGAGGGGATCTTTAGCAGGCTTCACACTCAGCATGGAGCCCAACTCAGGGCTCAGCCTCACAACCGTGAGATCATGACCTGCACTGAAATCAAGAATTGGACCCTTAACTGACTGAGCCACCCCCCAATTTTGCCTTAAAGAAACAAATGTTGGGGCGCCTGCGTGGCTCAGTCGGTTAAGCGGCCAACTTCGGCTCAGGTCATGATCTTGCAGTCCGTGGGTTCGGGCCCCGCGTCAGGCTCTGTGCTGACAGCTCACAGCCTGGAGCCTGTTTCAGATTCTGTGTCTCCCTCTCTCTGACCCTCCCCTGCTCATGCTCTGTCTTTCCCTGTATCAAAAATAAAATAAAAATGTTAAAAAAAATTTAAAGAAACAAATGTTTAGTTGTAATATTACTTACAATTTTTTTTTCTTTTTTTTTTTCTGGAGTACTTTTTAGGACCTGGTGCTTTTGCCTCTTACTGCTTTATAGTCCTTTTGTGATACATGCAGTGTATTTTGAATTGTTTAGAACTTATAGTCCTGTAAGAATTTTTAGAGACTACGGTTTTTCTGTCTTAATACCTTAAGTTTTAAGAGTCAAGAAATATTCATATATTTATTCATCCCGTATTTGCATGCCTAATACACGCATGCCATTTTCTATGTTAGGGACCAGGAATTGAAGCATTGAACAAAATACAGTCTGTCCTCATGGTGATAACTTCCCACGTGGGGAAGCCAAGACAGTAAACAAATCTATGATATAAAGTCAGTGGTAAAACATTAACGTAGAGGGGGCTAGAGAGTAGGAATGAGAAAGGTGCTGTTTTAAAGAAGGTGGTCAGGGAAGGCCTCTTGGAATGAAGAAAGTTTTAATAGAGGCCTGAACAAAATAGGGAAGCAAGCTCTAAAGCAACAGGTAGCTGCTCTATCTTTAAAAAGACTATCCCTTCTTGGGGCACCTGGGTGGCTCATTTGGTTGAGCATCTTCAGCTCGGGTCACAATTTCACGGTTCATGAGTTCAAGCCCCATATTGGGCTTTGCGCTGACAGTGCACAGCCTGCTTCAGATTCTCTGCCTCCCTCTCTGCCCCTCCCCTGCTCTCTCTCTCTCTCTCTCTCAAAACTAAATAAGCATTAAAAAAATTGTCCTTCCTTATTCTAAAATTTCATTAACAAGTAAATTTGTTCCAAGAGCTCCCTTTTCTAAATACAATCATTTTATTTTTCTAATAGGCTAAAGAAATATGTTCAGCTTTAGAATTTGCTCTTTATGAACTATGTACCACAGATAAAATTCTCTTAAGTCATATCATTGGCGTTTAGCTTTGTGCAGTGGCAGTATCATAGCCAGTGAGATTTATCCAAGGTGCAGTTATTGCTAATTGGAAAAGATATCATTTGTGTTTAGATAGATGTTTGCAGAAATATACAAGAAGCCATCTTTTAAAAATGACGGGGATGGGGGGCTTGCTTGGGTGGCTCAGTCAGTTAAGCATCTGACTTTGGCTCAGGTCATGATCTCGTGGTTTATGAGTTCCAGCCCCACATTGGGTTCTCTGCTGTCAGCACAGAGCCTGTTTGAGATCGTCTGTCCTCTCCTCTGTCTCTCCCTCCCTCTCTCTCTCTCTCTCTGTCCCTCCCCCGCTCACGCATGCTGCTATCTCTCTCTCAAAAATAAACATTTAAAAAAAAAAAATGACTAGGGAAGTTTTCTCCAACCACCAGTTTATGAGATATTGTATATTGCTGTCTGAAAAACTTTTGTTCCCAAAATTCTTTAAGAGATGTCCCTGAGGCCCCCCATTACTGTAACTCAGTGGAAGTTGTGCCCAGCATCATTCAAGAATCCTTCATCGCTCACAAACACACATTGTGCCAGGGAACGCCAGGTAGTATGCAGACATTAACCTCACCCTGGCCTTCTTCCTTTGGGTTGAGAAACAATGAACTGCAGAGGACAAAGGGTGGCCTAACCCTGAAAACCTTGGGAGGGTGAGTGACCAGGACCCACAAAACCAAAGTAGTGGACATACTCACTTTCCACGTCCACTCTACCAAACACCTAACACTACCAAGTACAGGCGCATTGAGACACAGTTAGTTGTCTGTCGCTTGGCCTCCTGCCATCCTTGCAGAAAGGATAGAGGGAATTGCTCATCTCCAAGAAAAAGAAATGACTTGTCAGCTTCTTGTCTCTTGGTTGACAGGCTGACGGTGAATGAAGGGAGGAAGAGACTGGGACATCTGGGTGTACTCGTTTGAAGCCAGAACTTCTATTTAGACATCTAATATTAGGTTGAATCAATCTGTTGACTATCCATTTGCTCATATTTGTATGCTCTCAGAAAGCAAAATTTTTGAGCTCCTTGCTACCAAATCACCTAAGTCAAATCATGAAAGAAAAATTTTAAAGCCTTCCCAGAGTTAATTGCCTTCCTAAAAGTGTAACATTCATTTGAAGGTGGTTTTTGTCTTGTGAAATCATAGTTACTGGTGTTTCCCACTGGGCTGTCAGTCCCCAGAGGACAGGACTGTGCCCCATTCATATCTTAATCCCCAGGAGCCCTGCTCCACGGTCTCACCCTGAGCTTGTACCAGAACACAGAAACTGCACTCCCTTGTACCAGAACACAGAAACTGCACTCCAACACCAGTCTTTCGCTCATAACTGTCCAAATACTTAAATTCAGTGCTCATTCTGTAGCTCTTGCTAGGTGACTCCTTAGATTTCCCTTGACTTTTTATCATAAGCTTCTTTAAGTGTTCTTGGAAATAACCAAGGTATTGAAATGCAAAAAGTGTGGACAGTTCAATTTCTAGCACTTTTTTTTTTTAACCTGCCAGAAGGGTGTTCTAAATGCATCCCCTTCTTTCTCACCCCCTCAGGTATCCGTTACAGCACTGATGTGAGTGTAGATGAAGTGAAAGCCCTGGCTTCTCTCATGACCTACAAGTGTGCTGTGGTTGGTAAGTGATCTCCTTTGTTGCCACCTAATGGCGCTTGGGGAAATATGTTTACATACAGGGTTTCTGTTAGGATGTTATTCAAGGTGCACAGTTTAATGCCCACACCATTTTTCAATCAGCCTTAATTAAGAGTTAGTCTTTTTTTTTTTTAATGGAGGACTTGTTATAGGAATCAATTGGATTTTCTTGAAGTGTAAATCTTTTTTTAAATCCCTTTCTGTACACTGTAAATAAGACCAAATCATAGTAGAAGGGAAATAAATGTTTTTTTCTTTTAGAATTAGGAAAGCACACTGATTACGCATCGTAACTTGCCTAGCCTTATCATTTCTGTTCCTCTAGAGTTTTAGTTAAAGTACAACATTTTAGAAGAGATTGATGTGGGTTTATTTCTTGAATTTTTTGAAACTAAAGCTTAAAGTGTCATATTTATACATTGCATAGTGCTTTCTGCATCTTTAATTTTTTTATCCTTTGTATGGAATAACAACTTGCAGCCTTCTCTTCCAGATGTGCCATTTGGGGGTGCCAAGGCTGGTGTTAAGATCAATCCCAAGAACTATACTGTAAGTAACAAAATGACATTTGTGCACATGATACACTGATGGGGGACTTGTAATTACTGGGCTTCTTTGTGTCCCCCATATCAGTGAGATTAATGGCCCCTATTGCTTTTTAAAGGAATGGAAAAACCAGTAAAGAATTAACACATTGAGTGTTGTGCCATATAAAGGTCACCTGGCTTAACATCAATGATCAATGTCCTTTTTTTCATTTTCTCACTTGGTTAGAAGGTAGTTAATACCTTCATATTCTTAGGCATTTATATCCATGTTGTGTATTCTATAACATAAATATAATATGCTCTATATAAATATAGTATATATTACTATGAGATTTTTGTGTTGGGTTATCAAGGTCCAGTGACAAATGTCTTAATTCAGTAAAAATCTTATTGTTTATCCTATCAGTTCCAAGTTAATTTAAGCCATTACTATACTTTACAGCACCAAAGTAACATCTGTTACAAACATAACATGTATGATTTCATTCTTTTTAAGATTAACCATTTAAATGAAAATATACCATAGGGATTGCTCATAGGGTCCTATATTAATACAAAGAGAACAGGAACTGAGATCTGAGCCCTAATTCTACTGTCTGTTGTTTATATGACCTAATTTGTGATCTGTCATTTTCTCATCTTTAAAATGGAAATGCCTGCTTTATGAGCTTTGAGGATTACACAAGAAGATAGGTGAAAATGTCCTATAGATAGAAAATATAATCCAACTATTACCTATCTCCACCAGTAGTTTTCTGTCAAAAACATTTGTTTCATTGTTGTTTTGTTTTCATGTTTTTCCTTTATAGGATAATGAATTAGAAAAGATCACAAGGAGGTTTACGATGGAGCTGGCAAAGAAGGGCTTTATTGGTACGTATTACCATGCAGGTTTCCGCAGAGTAGGAACATCTAAAAAGTAATGTTCTTAAGGTAAACTCCTGCTTTTACCTGTGTGTACATGGGTAGAACTGCCCTTTTACTCTGAAAAGCTGGGTTCTGTGACAAATATGGTGGACGTACATGGGCCTGTTTTTGATACATCTCTAATAGCAAAGTTCAGGTTCTCACTATGTAGTGTGAACACCAGACGGATCGCTTCCACCTCGTCTCCTTGTACAATCTCTGTTGTGATGTCCAGAAAGATTCTAGGAACTGAATAATACCTGTATTATAAACATTTTTTTAATATGTAGAAATCACTTTCACAGTAGTGATCCTGTTCTGAAAGCAGTGGGAAATCTGATGCCTTTGGAATTGGAGGTTCAGCACAGTGGGCACAGGCTGGGAGGTGAGGGGCCTTACACTAATAGCTCACGCTGCCATCACCGGCTGGTTTGGAGGGTTCCTGGGGCTCCTAATGTTTGTTACTAGGCCCTTTCATCAAACACTAGATCTCTGAGGTGCTGATCTTCACTGGCTTGATGTTTCCGTATCATACTGTCATCTATCTCATGTGCTCTTTCGTATGAGATGTGAATTCTTTGCTGTGATGTGTAAATATTCATTTAATCTTTAATTTTCAAGCAAATTAAGTCTTTATATTTCTTTTGTTGATCTAGAGGGATTCTAATTTGTTTAAATAAAAAAAAATATTTAATAGAATGTTTGCCCTTGTAACATAAAGAAGACTGACTAAAATAAGAAAGAAAATCTACTCTTTCTCTGTTTTCCAGCCCCTGTGTTTTTATTCCCCAATATTCTCCCAACTGTTGGTTGACAGGTTCCTATGAACTTAAGATATCTTTATTTTGAAATGCCCTCTTTTTAGGGGAAAAAAAAGGACATGAAATAAATAAACTAGCATAGAAATAAATAAAAGTTAACGCTAGAACTTTACCAGATTCAATATGTCTTTCATCATTTAAAAGGCATGCAGGGGTGGGGGGCGCCTGGGTGGCTCAGTTAGTTGGACATCCAACCTAGGCTCAAGTCTTGTCTCGCAGTTGGTGGGTTCGAGCCCCTGTGCTGAGAGCTCAGAGCCTCAAACCTGCTTTGGATTCTGTGTCTCCTTCTCTCTCTGCCCCTCCCCTGCTCTCTCTCTGTCTCTCAAAAATGAATAAACATTAAAAAAAAAATTGTAAGTAAACAAACAAAAGGCATGTGGATTCCTGGCATGCCTCCCCCTCAGCACTGCTGTGAGCTCATACTACCACCATACCGGCAAAGCAAGGCACTGGGTAGCTGGAGTTGACTGCCTCCTTTACGGAAATGCCCACTACTTCTGAGATTTGGGGAACTGCTGTCATGTTCAGCCTGTTGACAGCCTTCATGATTTTTATATCATATTTCCTCTTAGCTTAAGTCACAAATGTATTTAATGGTCTTGAGTGGTTTCAGACTTTATTCAGTTGTATTTATTGCCCTTATCTAGAGTATAACCAGCTAATTTTCTCTACATTTATATTGTCAAGTACCTTATAATTCCAAAGGTTAGAAGCAGTTTGACTCCTTGGTTTAAGTACTGAGGCCTCATTGCCTCACACTGCAGCTAACCCGATTATGGCACGTAGAGGGAGGTGAAGGAGTTCTTTCTCTTCCCCCAGGACAGAACTGGTCCTGAGCAAACTTCTGGAACTGATGTCATTTCTCCATTCTTCTCCAACTTCTCTTTCCACACAGTTTGAGAGTATGAGTTAAAGCTGGCTTGGAGTCCTGGCCCTGTCACATTGTGTGCATTTAGGATTAGCTTTTGAGTTTCTGCAAAAACGGTCAGCTGGGGTTTTCATAGGGATGTTGCCGTCCTCACCATGGTGAGTGCTCCAGTCCAGGAATACTGACTGTCCACGGACTTGGGCGTCCTTTAAGGTCTTTCAGTAGTAGTTTGTAGTCTTCGATGCACAGATTTATACCACTTCTGACAAGTTCATTCATAAATTTGTGTGTGTGTGTGTGTGTGTGTGTGTGTGTACGTGTATGCATGTGTGTGTTCTAAGGGATATTGGTCTGTAGGATTCTTTTCTTGCAATGTCTATGATATCAGGATAATACTGGCCTCATAGAATGAGTTAAGAAGTGTTCTCTCGGGGCGCCTGGGTGGCGCAGTCGGTTGGGCGTCCGACTTCAGCCAGGTCACGATCTCGCGGTCCGTGAGTTCGAGTCCCGCGTCGGGCTCTGGGCTGATGGCTCAGAGCCTGGAGCCTGTTTCTGATTCTGTGTCTCCCTCTCTCTCTGCCCCTCCCCCGTTCATGCTCTGTCTCTCTCTGTCCCAAAGGTGAATAAACGTTGGAAAAAAAAAAAAAAAAAAGTTCTCTCCTCTTGTGTCTTTTTTTTTTTTTAAAGCTTGTGAAGGTTGGTGCTAATTCTGCTGTGTGAGTTTAGGTACCACCTTTGCAAACCGTGAAGTTCCCTTGCAATAACCTGATGTCTCCCTCCTTTTATTCCCCTAGTGTATCAGGCACCAGAATTGCCCTTTCAGCTCTTGCTCATGCTCTGTTAAAGCAACTGCACTCTCCAGCCAGTTTTTCACCTTCTTTATACTATTGTGGGATTGAGTGATGGCATTTTAGCTTTCCTGAGGGTAGTTACATGTTCTACAAGGTATGGACTTTCAGACCTGTTCTCTGTAAGATATTTGAGAATTTTTCTGCCACTCAGGAACTATTTGTGATCTGAATGTCAATTTTTGTGTGGAATAGAAAACTCACAAGCCTAATAATATTTTGTGACTTTGGCGTTGGGTAGAGAGAGCTGTCTCACCTTAGGCTGTCTAGATGAATTGAGGTTTTTGAGAAGCAATGTATCATGGTACATTTCTGATTTACAAACTATATTCCTCTTACTTGCTCCTTGCCAATAGCCCTTCTCCAACTGGAATTGTTATTTGAGCCAACAAGGTTACTTGACCCTTGATATTGCTAAAATACTTTTGTAGATACCACCAGAAGGATTCAGGAGCAATTTGTCATTGATACCTTGGGAGAAAAGCAGTATGATTAAACAAATCTTTACTGACATCCTCGAAGTATGTCACTGTAAAGGAATGGACATCATGAGCAAATGGGGATGGTAGAGCCCTTTTGTCAGAGGATGAGGCTAGAATGTGGAATGAATCCTTCCAAGTAGGAGAGTTATATGGAAGGAGAGTAACTTTGGGGAAGTCAGACTTCATGAGGTTTAGAAGCTGCCTAAAGGAAAGGGTACTCAACTCAGGAGGGTAACAGATTGCCGGGAGGAGGGGCAGGACTGTAAAAAGCAAGACTTGACCACTTCGCAGTTGTCTTATGCCATCTTGTGTCCATCGCATCACAACTTGTGCAGAGAAACACATCACCTAGGATCTGGGCGTCTGAGATGGAGGAAGATACTAAAACGTACCTTGTTCTATTGGTTAAAAAGTAAAAAATATAGACTCAGGGACAGCCCTTAGAAAGAACTTTATTTGAGAGACTTAATAGTTTAATCATTTGGGGTGCCTGGGTGGCTCAGTCGGTTAGGTGGCCGACTTCGGCTCAGGTCATGATCTCGCGGTCCGTGAGTTCTAGCCCCGCGTCGGGCTCTGTGCTGACAGCTCGGAGCCTGGAGCCTGCTTCATATTCTGTGTCTCCCTCTCTCTGACCCTCCCCTGTTCATGCTCTGTCTCTCCCTGTCTCAAAAATAAATAAACATTAAAAAAAATTTTTTTTAATAGTTTAATCATTTTTAAAGTTGTGTTTTCCTTTTTATGAAGGTAATGAGTTTGTATGATACAATTGACACAATATAGAAAGTTATAGGGGCGCCTGGGTGGTGCAGTCAGTTAAGCATCCGACTTCAGCCAGGTCACGATCTCGCGGTCCGTGAGTTCCAGCCCCGCGTCAGGCTCTGGGCTGATGGCTCAGAGCCTGGAGCCTGTTTCCGATTCTGTGTCTCCCTCTCTCTCTGCCCCTCCCCCGTTCATGCTCTGTCTCTCTCTGTCCCAAAAATAAATAAACGTTGAAAAAAAAAAAAAAAAAGAAAGTTATAAACAAGGCCGAAATGGAAACCTAGTGAACAAGTGTGAGCATGTCCTTCCAAACTTCTGCACGCAGACAGTGTATACACGTGGAAGGATAGATGCTTAGATATTACACAGATCTAACTAGAGAGGGAAAAAGAATTTTATTTAAATAGGAACACACTATATACGTGCTGTATGAAACCTCCTTTTTTTCCACGTGTGTTTTGGTGAATATTTTTTACATAGATACACTGTATTTTATTTAGTTGACTCACTAGATACTTAGGTTGTTTTGATTCTTACTATTTCGGGAGATGTATTTCTGTGTATCCCTACTTTGGCCGATTTGAGTAGGCATCATTTAACGCATTTTTATCTGAGATCTCAGTGTGGCCATCAGTATTAGTGCTGTCACTAGACTTTTTGTTGTTGTTGTTGCTGCTGCCTGTGGACTAACTTCTTATTATCCTCAAACTTTTTAATTTTCTGTGATCTGAGGAATTGAAAACTAAGGTTTAAAATTGCATACACTGAGTAAGCTTTGAACAACAGGCCAAAGCACAGGTGTAAAGGTATTAATCGGACTTAATTCAGTTGCTTCAACAATGTGTCTTTTTCTTCTTTTCCTACTTGGTGGGGAGGGCTTACCCATCCCTACCCCCGCCCCCAGAAGTGATGTGTTTCTGTGTTGTCTCAGACTCATACACTCCCTAACCGTAAGAGTCATCCTTCTGTAGGGCAAGATGGTACTGTTTACTCTAACTGCAGTTCAAGGAACTGACGTCAAGAGGGGTACACTGATTTGCTTATGCTCACATGTTCAGAAGTTCAGTTGAGTGGCTCACATCTGTCACAGCAGAGGTAACCTCCAAACATAGAGCCAGGAAACACCACCGTAAGAAATTACTATGTAACAGTGTGTGTGTATAATTGTGTAGTGAAACATTTAGCAAATATTTCAATTAGTGGCTAATTTCAACTAATGGCTTCAATTAGTTACACAGATGAAATCTAAAGTTTTCTAACAGTGGTAGCTTTGTTATTATAGAAAATCCCAAGGATCTATGTGTTTGAGAGGAGTTTATCTTAAAAGCTGGCACACTGCCCTTTCCTTGTGCCCCAGGTCCTGGCATCGATGTGCCTGCCCCAGACATGAGCACGGGCGAGCGGGAGATGTCCTGGATTGCTGATACCTATGCCAGCACCATCGGGCACTATGTAAGTACCCACCGAAGGTCCTGAGGGCCTCATTCGCCATCTACGAGAAATAGCAATTAAGCTCATTGTATGTGGAAGGTGAGAATTCTCTGGGTTTTTCTCCTCTCCTTTAATCATGTCTTGATTGGCATATTATTTTACTTCCCTCTCTCCAGTCACAAACCATAAATGTAGTGAATATGGCCTGAGCTTTCATTTACATGCCTCCCCATCCTGAAAGCTGGGATGGAGCCTCGAAAGCGGATCACCTGCTAGGCAGAGCAGGACATGCTGCAAGACACTAGAAGGGAAGTAAAGAAGCAGATGAGGTCTGGAGATAGTGTAATACAGAGATAGAGTTACATCTCTGAAAGAAGGCTTCCTGGATGAGGTGTCTGGGCTAGACCTTAAAAATGGGCAGAATTTGAACACGGAGGTTGCGGGGATAGGAGGAGAAACAGGAGAGCTCAGACCGTTAGGAGATGAGGCATATTAGAAAGGTGATAGAAGAGCGAAGAAATACATGAACTAGGACAAAAATACTCAAGGCCAGTGAGAGGGGAGCCTGTGGTGCTGACCCTGTCTTGGGGGCTGAGGGGGCTGGTGGTGTTGGGCTGCCCTGGAGCCCGGGGGCCCTGGGGGCTAGGGAGATGCAGTGGTGCATGGCAGAGATAGGCTCCGCAGGACTGCAGTGGATGTGTGTCATCAAGGAAAAGGAGACCCGGGAAGACTGAATCTAGGGGACGGAGCAGAAGTAGTGCCACTAATGCAGAACACAAAAAGAAAAGCCAACTTTCCGTTCTTGGAAAAGGGTTGGAACCTTGAAAAACACTTAAGGGGTAGGAATCGAAAGGGAGTTGAAACGACGTACATTAAAAATGCATACATGGAGTACCTCTGCCACGCAAGCAGGGTTTCCAGTACAGTTGGGATAAATGAGAGCAGGGGAAGTTCTCATGCTGTGAAAAGGTGTAAGGGGGCCTGGCCAAGCCTTTGCAGGTGACATCAGAAAAGGCCTCCGTGAAGGAGTAATCTTCTATTCTGCACTCTGAACATTGAATAGGATCAGCTGGGGAATGGGTGGGGGTGCGAGTGTGGCAGGCAGAAGGAACCACTGAGCAAAGTTCTGGAATGCAGAAGAGGGGAACCTGAGACTGAGAGGAGACCGTGGTAGTCAGAGGGGAAAGTGAGAGAGTAGGGCACAGGAGAGGCCAGTTAGAGGAAGGTCGGACTAGATCATCACCCCACGAGTGACAGCAGAGACTCTGGTTCTTTGTCCTGAAACCAGAAGGAAGCTGGGGACTGCTAACTATAAGCAGGTGTGAGGCATTTTGAGCGCCACTCTGTGTGCAGCAGAGAATTGGGACTGTTGGGGGCAGGACACCATACAGGAGCCCAGAAGAGAGGGGGTACTGGCCTGCCCTGGAGCTGGGGAGAAATGGACGGACTAAAGAGGGATTTAGAGGGAAAGCAGTCAGTCATAGAAGAATGAGAAGTGCTGAGAGTTCCATGTGGTGATGTTAAGGGAGGGGTTTCTGGGAAGAGACCAGTTCAGCAACTAGATCATTCATGGGACGGAGATTGGAGCCAGGCTGCAAGGGGGTGTTGAGAGAGGGAAGTAGGGCATGAAGAGTAGCCTTCCCTGAGAAGAATGGCACTGGACAGCAGAGAGAAGACTTGAAAGGTGGCTGTTGCCCAAAGAGAAAGGTTTTTGTTGTTTTGTTGGCAAGTTGACTGGCTATGGCCCCAGATTCCTCCATGTGAGAGACGATGGGAGAAAGGTGTGAACAGTAGAGGTAGCAGAATCTTCCAAGGGAACAAAGTCCTCATGAATTTTCCTTTTAAGGCCCTTAGTGGAAAGATGAGCCTTGGAGAAGAGAAATATTCCCTCCTGAGAAGAAGGAAGGGGGCTGCAGCATGCAGGGGAGGAATTCAGACCCCGGGCTGATGTCTGAATTTCTGAGGGAGTGCAGTCTGTGGGTGGGAGCACGGGTGGGCAGCCCGGATTCTCACGCTCCCTCACACACCAGCTCTGTGACCCATGACAGGTGCCTAGAGCTCTCTGTGCCTCCGTCTCCTCGTGTGTAAGACGACAATGTAATAGCACCCAGTGGGGGTTAAGTGGCTAGTAATATAATGCACTTAGAACAGCGCCCACTCCTTAGTAAAACACACAGTATTACATCAGGTGAATTGCATAAATCCCTGAAATGAAACAGGAGCAGTATGAGACTCTTGAAAGAATTTTTATTTCAACTGCCACTCCCTAAAATGATGCTTTTCCATGTCACCTTTTGATGTTAAATGAGTTCTGGATATGGTCTCTCATTCTTTTTAAGCGAGACACTAGACTGAAGAGTGCAGAGTAGTGGGCCATGTATCAATCATTATTTGTGGCTCATTCCCAGTGGTTAACAACAAAAGGAAATTTTGTGAGGCTCTGCCAGCAAACCCCGGCGAAAGACTTCCTTCTTAAAGTGACACCAAAATCAGGGCCTAAAAGTAAGGAAGCTACAGTTTTTCTGATTTAGATGTAGACCTGAACATGCTGCAACTTGTGTCTAATCCTGCCCAGAGGCACAGGCCTGGGAGGGAGGGGTGTTGTCGGTGGGCTCCCGGGACAGTCAGGTGTGCTGGGGGGCTGGGGGGCTGGGGAGCTGGGCAGCTGGCGCTGGGCCTGACCTCGACAGGACTGTGGCTCCAGCATTTGCATTTGCACTGTTTAAAAGCATTTGGCACTAGGTTTGCAATTCTGCGTTCACAAGTGTTAATTATTCATGAAGGCAAACTGTGGGAAAACTACTAATTTCTGTAAATCACTTTACTAACTACTTTCTCTTTTTTTAGCTTTTATTCTTTTTGCTGGCAGTTATGCAGCTAATATAATTCTAAGTTGTCTTGGTAAAAATAGTTAAACAATACAGATAAAATCCAGGTCACTTTTTAACTCACCCAGCTAGAACATCTATTGGAGGGTAGGATTATGGTGTGAAGTAAGGCACTTCATCTTACTTTACATGGGTAACAGAGTGCCCCACGAGTTTATTAAGTAGCCATACCATCCATACTTTGTCCACGAATTTGAAACGCCTCTTTCATTTTGTGTGGGTTTCCTGTATGTGGTAGGACTGTCCAGTTTCTCCTGCCCCACTGATCAATCTGTCTCTCCTGCATGTTCTGGCTGATACAGTTGACGGTATATTTGATATACCTCGGAAAGGACGCTCTCCCGAGCCCTTTCATTTTCCTAATTATGGTTGTTTCTGAACAAGAATACATGGTCAGTTCACAGACTACAGAAAGACGGGTGGTGAAGACAGATCCTCTCCCACCCTGCTTTCCAGAGCACACTGCTGCCACCAGAGGCCCTCCCCTCACGGTGTAGGCAGGAGCGGCTCCGTCTCACCCACATATACCTTTCTGCTTCCCTAACCCCAACGATACCATACTAAGTGCACAAAAAAATGTGACTTCCTAGAAGTAGAATCTTTGGATTAATGGGTATTTTTATTTGGTAGGTATTCCTGCAAACCCCTTAGTTATTTTGTCTTTTTTTTTTTTTAATTTCTTGAATACTTTTGTTAATCCACTCTTATTTGAACTTGAATATTATCTTTCAAAGTTCTTTTTTTTTAGGGGCGCCTGGGTGGCTCAGTCGGTTAAGCATCCGACTTCGACTCAGGTCATGATCTCACAGTTGGTGAGTTCAAGCCCCGCATCGGGCTCTGCACTGACAGCTCAGAGCCTGGAGCCTGCTTCAGATTCTGTGTCTCCCTCTGTCTCTCTGCCCCTCCCCTGCTTGTGCTCATTCTCTCTCTCTCTCTCTCTCTCTCTCTCTCTCTCTCTCTCAGAAATAAACATTTTTAAAAAATAAAGTTCTTTTTTTTTAAGTGGCATTTTATTGAATTTCTAAATTAGTTGAGCAGAAGAGTATCTTAACCATATCGAGTGTTCCCATCTAACCAAGAACACCATAATATCTCTTCCTACTTAGGCTCCATTTTGGTGACGAGCTCAAGTTTTATAGTAGATTTTAAGACACATGTGAGATGTGTACTCCAACTTAATAGGGCTTAAATATTTTTAAGGGAATAATATTTTAAGCAGAACTATCTCTAGTTTCGTGATATTATTATTTGTACTTGATGATGTTAAATTCCTAAAAACCTTGTTTATCCCATTGGACAATATAGTCTATTTTATTATATATTTTCTAAGAATAGAAATCTGAAAAAGTAAGTTTTCTCCCTATTGGTGAATGTGTACCATGAGCACACACATAGTCTTAATGAGCATATTAGTTAGAAATGTGACATCTTGACTTTTTCTTGCAGGATATTAATGCCCATGCCTGTGTTACTGGTAAGCCCATCAGTCAGGGTGGAATCCATGGACGGATCTCTGCTACTGGCCGGGGAGTTTTCCATGGAATTGAAAACTTCATCAATGAAGCTTCTTACATGAGTATTTTAGGAATGACACCAGGGTTTGGAGACAAAACGTTTGTTGTTCAGGTAAGAATGTTTGCTTTTTTAAAGAATAACTGATCTACATAAAGGAAGTTTTTCAGTGTTTTTAGATTTACAGTTTTTAAAATGTCATTCTTTTGAATCTTTTAAATTCCAGAGTGAATGTTTTCAGAGTAATACATGCCTTATTTTTTGAACCTTGGTATAATTCGTGTGACTAGTACCAATTTAAGTATCTTGCAGATACATATGAAACTATCACCAACTTCTTTGGGTCAAAATTTAAATTGAAATTTAAACTTTGAATTAAAAGTTGAATATTTCAACTTTGAGAAAGAATGGGCTTGCTATTTGGATATTTTACTGAGTGGAATCTAAATTAAGTTGAATGCTACTTTTTTATTTTTGTTTTTGAATCCTCTTTTGAAATAGAATAGAATTCATATGCCTCCCAGTGAGTGACTTTATGTTGTTGCAACCATAGGACACCTGGTCATCAGGGCCTGAGGATTTGGGTGGCATGACTGACCACTGCCAGTTCTTTATAAGCCACAAGGCTGCACCAAACTAAAGTTCTTTGGGACCCATTATCACAAATTAATGGGTTCTATGTTCTGAAACAAATTGCTAAAGAGAAGCCATTTAGTACATTGTTTCTTATGGCAAAGGATTCTGAGAATTCTTCCTAAACTTACAGAAGGGGTACTGGTCAGAATCGACTTTACCATGTGCACTAAGACTTCAGTTTCTATATCACGTGTAATTGTTCTTTACAGGGATTTGGGAATGTGGGCCTGCACTCTATGAGATATTTACATCGTTTCGGTGCTAAATGTATTGGTGTTGGTGAATCTGATGGGAGCATATGGAATCCAGATGGTATTGACCCAAAGGAACTGGAAGACTTCAAATTGGTATGTCAATCTAATATCTCAATAGTCTGACTACCGTGAATATTGTAAAGTTGAAATAAGTCTTATTAAAATCTATTTCCATTGTTTACTTTTTAAAATGTAACCCAAAGAGCTCTTAATAGATGAGTCTTCATGTCATAGGCTCTAAACATAAACATTTAAACAGTGATGTAGCCATTAATTCTGATTTTTCAATCAATTTCAGCAACATGGATCAATCCTGGGCTTCCCCAAGGCAAAACCCTATGAAGGGAGCATCTTGGAGGCTGACTGTGACATACTGATCCCTGCTGCCAGCGAGAAGCAGCTGACCAAGTCCAATGCACCCAGAGTCAAAGCCAAGGTGAGAGCATGATAGAACCTGAGCTCAGCCTTACCAATGTAGAATGCCCTGAGGGTCATAGAAAAGCTCTTAGTTGGCTTTCCTTTTTTTCACACCTTTATTGGGATGTAATTCACATACCATACAGTTCACCCAAGTGTAAAATTTCATAGCTTTTCGTATATTCACAGTTATGCAGGCATCCATCACCATGAGTTTCCTCTTAAACCAAGCTTCCAAAAAGCAGTTAGGAAAATAGAAAGGTAAAAAATAGAACGCTTTATAGAACAAAATAACTCTTAATAATTGCATTCAGGGGCGCCTGGGTGGCGCAGTCGGTTAAGCGTCCGACTTCAGCCAGGTCACGATCTCGCGGTCCGTGAGTTCGAGCCCCGCGTCGGGCTCTGGGCTGATGGCTCAGAGCCTGGAGCCTGTTTCCGATTCTGTGTCTCCCTCTCTCTCTGCCTCTCCCCCGTTCATGCTCTGTCTCTCTCTGTCCCAAAAAAAAATAAATAAACGTTGAAAAAAAAAAAATTAAAAAAAAAATAATTGCATTCAAACTGGAGTTCTGCCTCTTCCCGCCCCCACTCCCCTGCCCATCCCCCTGCCCATACACACACACACCTCTTGCACCTGCTGGAGGGGTTTGTGGTGATGTTGGTATTTCTGTATGTCCTGACTCTCTTGCAGATCATTGCTGAGGGTGCCAATGGGCCGACAACTCCAGAGGCTGATAAGATCTTCCTGGAGAGGAACATTATGGTGATTCCAGTAAGTCATCTATCTGTGTTTACCAGGTTTTAAATGTACTTGAAACCCTAACTGTCTTCTGTGAGGAATTGTGGGGAGAAGAAGATCATCATTCATTTCCCAAGCTATAGTGAATTCTTCATCTGTATTTTGCTTTTAAGTAAATAAAGTAGAAGCATGCCTAGTGTAAAAAGCCTATCAATTTTCACTTTGACCTGAACTTTTTCTTCCAACTTCAGGCTCTTTCTTGAGTATGTATTTAGCCTTCTTAAGAATCTAATCATAGGGCGCCTTGGTGGCTCAGTTAGTTAAGCATCCGCCTCTTGATTTCAGCTCGGGTCATGAGCCCATAGTAGTGGGATCAAGCCTTGTGTCAGGCTTGTGCTGACAGTACTGAGCCTGCTTAGGATTCTCTCTCTCTCTCTCTCTCTCTCTCTCTGCCCCTCCCCCCCTCGCTCATGTGCACACTCTCACTCTCAAAATAAATACATAAACTTTAAAAAAAGAATCCAATTATATAAATGTATATTGTGCTAGAAATACAAATTCTAACGTGAACAATGAGCTTTGGTGTAATTTCTAACCTTATGCATTTCAAATGTCCCTTGCTGCTTTACTCAGAAAGCGAATATGAGGAATATGTGTTTTGGTTTTCACTGGGTAAGCATGGGGTTATTTGCAAGTGGAAGTTAGTGTGGACTTACGATGCATTTAGGACTTTTGCTGAAAACACTTAAGAAATTCAGTTTAGCTGAAACAGACTGCCCTTAGGTAGTAGGAGAAGGAACGCTGATCTGGTGAGGCACTCTGTGGACAATCCAGTGCATCGTTGAGTGGGCAAACAGTTTTGTCTAAATACTTCTTTGGGAAAGAAGCTCTAACCATAGTTGATCAAATGCTTGTTAGTTAATAAACAAAAAAGTTAATTTTTTTCAAAATGGAAAAAAAAAACTTAAGTGGATTGGGAAGGACGTTAGTTGAATTTAAATGTGAAATTCCTTTTTTTTTTTTATATATATTTATTTATTTTGGAGAGAGTGCAAGCGGGGGAGAGGCAGAGAGTGGGGGACAGAGGATCCGAAGTGGACTCTGCACTGACAGGCTGACAGTATCGAGCCGATGCAGGGCTTGAACTCACAAACCGTGAGATCATGACCTGAGCCGAAGTCGGACACTCAATCGATTGAGTCACCCAGGTGCCCCTGAGTGTGAAATTCCTGATACAATCTAAGATATATTTGGGAAGTTTGAAGCTTAATCTGCTTTGATGTTAAAATGGATCTCTGATGTTCATGAAAGCTTTCAGTAAAGCCATGATCTTCTCATTTCTTTGGTGTCTTCCCTGTCACATTTTTGTGTGTAGGATCTCTACTTGAACGCCGGAGGAGTGACAGTATCCTACTTTGAGTGGCTGAAGAATCTAAATCACGTCAGCTATGGCCGTTTGACCTTCAAATATGAAAGGGATTCTAACTACCACTTGCTCAGTGAGTTCTGATGACCTTGTTCAAAAACAATCTTTGGGGCCAGCTAAAAGGCTAGAACTAGCTTACACTTGAAAAGGACTGTTCGCTTTTTGTAATCCTAGAGAATTTAATCTCAGAAAATCATATTCTTCTCTCTCATGAGTCTTAGGACCAAAAATTATATTCAGGTGTTTACCCCGTGATATAATGTTTCTATAACATCATCTATAAGTTAATAAATATAAAGAGTATCCTTTTAAGCCAGGAACTCCTAGTGAGACTCATCCATTCCAGTCTCTGGTTGCTCCTAGTAAAGGCCTTTCTAGCGTCAAGAATTTTTGGAGTCTTCTGATGCAAGTGTGGTTTTCCTTGACGAGAGTAGCTCCAGAGTTAATGGTCCAGTCTCATCAAGCTGGAATAAGACCAAGACCTCCAACCGAGCTTTACTCAGCCCTCTCTGAGAATCTGGGTGAAGTGTTCCATCGATTTCCGTTTCTTTTTCCCTCAGCATTTTCTTTTTAACAGAGCCAAGGAAAAACCGTGGTAATGGGTGTTATGGAAACAGAGCAGTGACCTAAATTCACATTTATGTAGGAATTTGGCAAAGTGCTTTATTCCCTTTTAACAGAGTTTTAAATGATTAACCCTTTTATGTCATTAGTGTTGAAGGTTTCTAAACTCTGTATTCATTTTTGGGTTGTGGATATAGTTTGAGACTACTTTTGGTTGTACTTCAGTTTTTTTTTTTTCCTACTAGCAATGTCTTAACTTCATCTCTTGGTTTTTTATAGTGTCTGTTCAAGAAAGTTTGGAAAGAAAATTTGGAAAGCATGGTGGAACTATTCCTGTTGTGCCCACGGCAGAGTTCCAAGACAGGATATCGGTGAGTGTGCTGTGACAGGATTACACTTTCCACACCCAGCCAGCTCTTACTTTAGACCCAGGCCAGTTGATTGGGGTTATGGGTGGTCAGCAATATGACAGTGATGATAGGCTCTATGTGTGCTTTGTACGCTCCTCTCTCGCTACATTCCAAATGTGGAGTAAGAAATTTAGTTTAAAATAAATATATTTAATGGTCCTTCCAATCTTGATCCTTATGCAATACAGATGACTCAACAGGTGGTTCTAACCTAATTGTGCAGAATTACTATGTATCTCTTTAGCTCCAGAGAAATAGAATAGAGAAGTAAACATTAGGGGCGCCTGTCTGGCTCAGTCAGAAGAACATGGGAATCTTGATCTCTGAGCCCCACGTTAGGTGTAGAGATTACTTAAAAATAAATAATTAAATGAACTTCTAAAAAAAAAAGAAAATCTTTAAAATAAAAACAAAGTAAACATTAAATTGAACTATATGAAGAATTGAAATTGCTATGTGGGCATGAATAAGAGTGAAAGAAAGCAGGTGTGTGTGAATTAGCTGTTGACGGGACTGAGTGGTAGTGCTCACACGCCATGAAGGGAACTTCCCCAGTAAATGCCAGAGACTTGAAAAGCAGAGTCAGGGGCGCCTGGGTGGCTCAGTCAGTGAAGCGTCTGACTTCGGATCAGGTCATGATCTCACGGTTTGTGAGTTCGAGGCCCATGTCAGGCTCTGTGCTGACAGCCTGCAACCTGCTTCGGATTCTGTGTCTCCCTCCTCCTCCTCCTCCCCCTCCTCCCCCTCCTCCTCCTCCTTCTTCTTTCTCTCCCTCTCTTTCTCCCTCTCTCTCTCTCTAAAATAAAAGTAAAACATTAAAAAAAGAGAAAAGTCATAGGAAATAGGCCTAGAAAGGAAAGTGTTCAATCTCATTGTTAAAGAAATACAAATTAAAATAAGGTTTCTTTAATGTATTAAACTAGCAAAAACAATCGATCATGACTCACCATGTCTGTAGCGAAACAGTTGTACCTTTATTTTGATGACAAGGCAGATTGGTGCAGCTCTTTAGAAATTTGAAGAGCTATTACAGTTTTGCTGCCCGTTGACACTATCCTAACATCCCCCCTGCAAATTTATCCTAAGGAAATAATTCTAAAGGAGAGAAATGGCTCCATGCAAGATGATGTCGTTGGAACGGTGTTTGCAGTCAGGTTTTTTAATTAGGTTTAATAGTCTACATATACATGGCAGGGAAATGGCTAAGTTGTAATAGATCTTCTGAAATATTCAGTCATGGAAAGTAATGTAAGATTATATTACAACATGGGGAGCAGGGGAAGTTAAGGTTTTGTTTTGCAGAAGAAAAGATGCTTTTGCCACTCAGGGTATTAACCATTCCCCTAAATGAACCTTCATCTTTCCCGGACCATGTCTCTGTTAGCTGCAGTCCCTCTGTCTGCGGTGCCCTGACCCGCTCCCTGCTCAGGTAGCCCGCCCCTGAAGATCCCTCTGTGGGCCGGAATCGCACACATCCTTCCACCACACGTATCCAGGCAGCCCTTGCTATGGCCACCACCCCTAGATGGGCTTCTTGCTCCTCCCTGTGGTCGCCTGTGTCCCAGCCCAGGCCTGGCATGCAGCTGTCGCTCAGGCCGAAACCTGAGGAGGAGTGCAGCGGAGGACAGCCAGTTAGTTAGGGAGGCAGCCCGATGGCTTGCTGTTTGTGCTGTCTGAAAATAACCTTTGCCAGGACACTGGCCTTTCAGTGCTTCAAATTCCGGACCTTAATCCTGTGTCTCACCTCTTACTGAATGACTTGTCACAGGAGTTTTGTAGTAAGTTTAAAAAACAGGGTTTTTTTCCCAGCTGCTTCCCTCTAGTTCCCCCTCCACGGCCATGCTCTGGCCCTTCCAGGCCCCACATTATTGACCGTCTTTTCACTGTCCCCCGTCACCCCGGGATGTCCTCCGTTCTCTGAATTCCACACTCCGTCATTAGTCACTCCGGCTTGTTTTGCTCAGCGTACCCCTTGCTGACACCCGGACCCTCCTGAAACCCAACCGTGCTCCCTCCACACCTGCAGCCCTGTCACCGTAATCCTGACCACGAAACTTAAGTGCGCAGCCGGTGCTGTCCGGCAGTCATCCTACTTTTTCCTGGTCTTTCACTTTCTCATTCTTCTGATTGGCTGTATCACACGTTCTCCTCTTCTCTGTCCCCTGCACTCCAGCACCTGACCTGGGATCTGCCCACAGAGAAAACAGCAGTCAGAGAACTTCCCAGCACCCAACCCAACTCCGGGCACCTGCACCCTGTCTCCTGTCACAGAGCGACTCCGTGTGCCTGCATCTAAGCCCATTCTCAGCTCCCCGGGTGCACTGCTCGAGTGCGCATCCTCCCCCTCCTCCATCATCAGTCACTCCTATCAGCGTGCCGAATGCGGTCTTAAAACAAAATGCATCTCAATCCCAGCTCTCTTCCAAACTTTGTTCTTGCCGTGTGCATTTCCCTTTCCCTCACAGCAGACGCCCTGAAGAGTTGCGTCCATTGCGTCTCCAGTTCTCCTAGGCTCAAACCTGCCCTGGTGCCCGCCACTCCGCCACAACTCGTCTTGTGCAAGCACCGGCATCACTAGATCCAGTGACCGCTTTTCTGCCCTCATCTTACTTCTCCTGTCAGCACCTGCTGTCACGAGTGATCGTCCCCCCCTGAAGCTAGTCTCCTGGCTTCCAGAACCCCACATCCTCACTGATTTTCTTCCTGCCTTTCCCTCACATTGCCTTCTGTGATCCTCACCACCTCTCCACACTCTTAACATGGGAAGGCCCCTGGCCCTGAATCACTGCTCTGTCTGAATTCAGAATCTTTGTGATCTCACCCAGACTTCCGGTTTTCGGTCAACGTATAGGCTGCCTCCCCCGACTAGAATATAAACTCCACGAGAGCAGAGAATTTTCATTATTTGTTTTCTGCTTTGTGCCCTGTGCCTAGAAGAGTGCCTGGCACGTAGTAACCACTCCATAAATGTTTGATGAGTAAATGAATGAGGGAGAGAAAGGCAGTACTGTACCTGTAGAACAAGTTTTTTCTTCCTCACTTAGTAGGACAGATCAAGGTTTGACCCAGCTGTTTGTTAACAGATACAAATGTATATAGAAATACACCTCCTGGCATACAGAGTGCCAACTACGTGAAGATCAGAGTAGACACATTTGGGTGGTGATCCACTTTTAAGTTTTCATCTCGCATAGCAGGATATATGTTTGATAGCTAGGTAGGACAAACTGGAATGGGGCAGTAGTTAATTGTCCTAAAATTTTATTGTAATTTATTTGTTTGTTTGTTTATTTATTTAGAGAGAAAGAGTGAGGGCACATGTGCACCTGTGCACAAGCAGAGGAGGAACAGAGAGAGAGAATCCCAAGCAGGCCCCACTCTGTCAGCACAGAGCCCAATGCGGGGCTCAATCTCAGGAACTATGAGATGTGTGACCTGAGCCAAAATCAAAAGTCAGACGCTTGACCAACTGAGCTACCCAGGCTCCCCGTCCTAAAATTTTAGAAAGCGTTCCAAAAAACAAATTAGGTACTTAGAGGAATCCATTGATACAAATTGACTTACAGAAATAATTGGCATTGGAACGAGATGAGCACTCCTGAGTACACAGCCGGGTTTCTGCCACAGAGCACCTGTTGGAGGGGGCCACACTCCTTTCTGTGCCTTGTGCGGTGTCCCTGTTAGCTGGGAAGCAGAGATGAACACTTGTTGCTGTGGGCATCTGTGAATCGGGTGGGTGACCAGTGCTGGCCTCACTACTTGCCCTCCTGTTTCTTGTGCATACTTTCCTGTGTACGTTCATTTTACCATGATCTTATTTCAGGAGTATCTGTTCACGGTCAAATGCAATGAAAACTAAACTGGGGTTAAAGCACAACTATTTAGCTATCGAGATACTGTATGGAAATTAAATGTATCTTTGCCAAAAGACAAAACAATTCTGTCTGGCGGTATATTGACTTGAGAATCCCTTGTGCTCTTACAATTGAAGCGTGTCTTTGTGTGGTTTTGTTAAACTTCTGGTCTTTTCCCTAACAGGGGGCATCCGAGAAAGACATCGTGCACTCTGGCTTAGCTTACACTATGGAGCGTTCTGCCAGGGTACGTGTGCAATGCTGTTTGCCTTTCTGCTGGTGACCTGCAGCACAGCTCAACCGTGTCACCTCAGCTGCCAGATTGTGTGTGCTGTGGTCGAAGACAGCAGTCTGTTTACACGTTCTTCATTCGTGTGTAGCAAAATGCATGCTTGTTCAGTCTTAAATGACGGGCAGTGTTTTCAGGGTGTTCAGTATGTCTGCCGGGCTTTGGGAAATAAATGGTAATACCAGGTTAGGCGGGAATGGTGTTCGGCAGTTAGCTTTAGCTAGACATCACACAGTCAGCCAAACTGGATTGCAGTTGAGTACACCACTCTATTATCGCTACAGGAAACTACCTCACTGGAGAATTTGGTATAAACAAAAGGTTTTTTGACCCCTTGCTCCTTATTTCAAGACCTTAAACGCACTTTGATGCATTTCCCTCATTTCTTCTTGAGTTCAAACTCTGTCTACCCACCCTTAAGTTGAAATAGCATAAGCAGCCATTGATGATGGTGCTCGTTGTTAATTTGTTATAGCAATTTGTTGTCAATACAACTGATATACCGTAAATTCACCCTTTTAAAGTATACGGTCCACAACCTTAAACATATTCACAAAGCTCCAGCACATTTTCAGCACCCCATTCTGAGTTTTATAAAATTATCACCAAGTCTAACAAGGAGCTTACTCCAGATAACAGGGCGTCTAAAGGCCGGAGACAGCTCACATCTAAAGAGCAGCTCCTTACTGCTGCCTAGTCAGTGGCATACTTTGGTTGCAGAGAACAGGTCCTTCCTGACGGGTTCTATGCCTGAGTCCTGCGCTGCCGTGGTGGCCGAGGCTCCTCGCACCGCATGCACACTTCACCGTGTTTTCTCCTGCCTTTCAGCAAATCATGCGCACGGCTATGAAGTATAACCTGGGGTTAGACCTGAGAACGGCTGCCTATGTCAACGCCATTGAGAAAGTCTTCAAAGTATACAATGAAGCCGGTGTGACCTTCACCTAGATGGAGTGTGGCTGACCTCTTCACTGCCCTCTTCCCTCTTCATCTGCAGGCCCTTCACAAGTTTACATGTAACCACAGGAATCTGTCTCTCTCTCTCTCTCTCTCTCTCTCTCTCTCTCTTGACTTCATAGATAATGGACATCATTCTCAACAAGTCAGTCCAAATCAGGCCCTTTGAGAAAAAAGAAATTAAGGTTAGGGGATCATGTACAAGCTGATGAATATGAACATAGAAATTACCTAAGCCAGAGAGCGATTTGGGTATTTTGCCTTTAAATGAAAAGTCCCTTCCATCCGGCTATACCGCCTTGCTCCGCAGCTGCTTCCCAGTACAGCCAGAGCTGTGGCCAGGAAAGCACCTGTCATCCAGGAGCAGTCAGTTGCTTATTACTTCAGCTCTGGACAAATCTGAGACGTGCTGTAACTTTGACACATCTAAGTAGCAGGTGTGTGGCATTTTCAGAAGGTGGCATGGTCCTCAAGTGAGTTACTGGTATTTTTACATCAGCAAAATAACTCAATTTTACAGATTGCAACAAAAATAAAAGCTATTTCTCTTTATGCATTTTATTCTTTTAGAATAAAATAAGTATGTGCTGCTGTAATAAAATTGCCTTTAATCACTTAATAAGCCTAACCTTGACTCAAGCAGTGAATGCCTATAAACATAATAAATGAAAAAGCTAGTATTTTTATAACATAAAACAGTATCATTTATAGCTTATCAATCATGTATTGTCCAGCAAAAATAAAAGGCCCGATGGAGAATTAAGTTATCTTCATAACTGCAAATGATGGAGGCTATTTTTGTTAAGACTGTCAGAATTCACTAACCACAATTACGACATATAGTCCAAAGAGTGCAGTAACCTCCTTATCATGTTAATTAATTGTTCTCTGTTGAAGATCTACTGTGTTGTCTAATTGAACAATAATTCAAGTTGAGCGTCCCAGAAAAAATACCACTTGGGCTCCCACTTTGGAGTCTTGCTGGCGACTCTGAGCCGTGCCAATGGCCCCGACTCGCCCTGACTTTGTGTCCTCTGTTAGAGGCCTGTATTCTGCACACAGCTTCATTACCAGTGGGCTGAAAACAACCTTGGGTTGAGTGTTTTGTTTGGGGGTTATTTCGCCAAGGCCTTTTGAACAGTAGTGTCCCAATGAAGTACTAGATATTATTTATGTAAGAATGAGCTTTTTTTTTTTTAAACGACAATATCCTTTCAGAAATTTCTAACTACTTTGTAACTGCATGACTTAACCTGGTGATAAAAGCAGTTATTAAAAGTCTACCTTTTCCAAAGCTTATGTTTCTCTTGTGTGTTTTTATATTTGATAGTATCTCTTTTAGTAAATAATAAAACTACAGTTGGGTTTCTAAGGACTTTTGCAACAACCACCTATATAACACTTTTTTCCACTACATTATGAGCTGCCCAGATTTTATTAGTGAATTCTTTTGTGTTTCATTCTGTTAAATAGTATCAATGGCTATTCTTGGAAGAGGTTTTAGTGCTCAAAGCTGATATACTGAGGTAATTCTTAGTGTCTCTTTGTAATGAAGGACATTTTCATCGATTGGGGTTTTTGTTTTTAATAATTTAGCCACAGAATGTAACAACTTAAGACAATACTAACCGTGGTCAGCAGAACTGGATCCTAGATCCGACTCTGCCAGTAACTTAGCTGCCAAATCTGAAACTTACAGCTGGACTCTGTTTTGTCCTGATTCTGTCCAGAACATCTCTTCAGTTCTGAGTCGGGCAGTGGATGAACAAGCCCCCTGGGCACCGTGGACACAGTGAGCCCTTCCCCAGCTGGTCTGTCTACTTGCACTCTGGGTGGAGCTCTAACATGTGGGGTTGCAGAGCGATAGGCAAACAAGTCCCAGCATATTTGGAACCGGGCGGGGCAGTCAAATCAGGTCATGTGCAAGAGGGATGACAAGTAAGTCTTCGCTGTGGCCTGTGGCTAACATTAGGACTGATTTATAAGTGGTTTTTTAAAGATTAGATACACATCGATGTGTTACCGAGATTCGTGTGAGAAAACCGGTATTGTGCTTGCTGGCTATATAAAGACAACACAGTGCTGGTGTCAGCCTTGGCTTCTGGGGATTTGAGTTTGAAAATTCTGGTCAATTAGTCTTTCAGCTTCACTGAAATTTTCTAGTTTATTTACGTTTATAATTCTTTCAAAAACTTAACATATAATACTCTAAAGTTAAATTGCTTCTGAAAGAGCCATCGACAGCCTGTGTTACACTTGAAGAATGCTGCCTCACGAACCTCTGCCCCAGAATGTGTTTAATTACCCTGATAGGGAAATGAGACACAAAAGCTTGGCTTTTGGGTGTTGTTATTGTTGTTTTAAGCAGTGCTTCTGGCAGCTCAATTACTAGAATTGGTGATTTACTTTAAAAAAAAAAAAAAACCTTAGCATCTTAACTCGCAGGCTTTAGGTAAATTCATCAATCCCTAAACATCTCTGGTAGACCTTCTTAGCTGTGCTACACATTAAAACAGTCAAAACATGGCACGTGGAGAAAACTACATCTGTGAAGCTGGCACAGAGACCCCTGCAAAAGAATCTTCTTTAATTTTTTTTCTTTGTAATATGGGCGTTCTGATTTGTTTTTGGTTTTTTTTTTTTTCACAAATAACTTTTATTGGCTTCTTTGTTTTTTAATCAAAGCTTCCACAGTGGTTTAGACAGTTTCTTAACCTCAACACTATGGACGTTCGGGGCCAGGTAGTTCTTTGTTTTGGGGCTGCCCTGTGCTTTGTAGGGTGCTTGGCAGCACCCCTAGCCTCTGCCCATTAGATGCCAATAGCATCTGTCAGATGGGACAATCAAAAATGTATTCACATTGCCAAATGTCCCCTGAGGGGTGCCTGGTGAGAATTACCGGTATAGAGAGCCAAGTAGTTCTACAAGTCTTACCGTGAACAACAGCTTTTCCCTCCCATCTGTACACCCCACCTCACCATTCTCTACGCCCCACAGGCAACCACTTTCAGCAACTTTAAATGTTTCGTTTTCATTGTATTTAAATCCTCTGCTCATTTTTTAATTGGGTTATTTTTTTTTAATGTTTATTTATCTTAGAGAGAGACAGAGTGTGATTGGGGGAGGAGCAGGGAGAGAGAGGGAGACAGAATCTGAAGCAGGCTCCAGGCTCTGAAATGTCAGCACAGAGCCCAATGCGGGGCTCAAACCCACGAACTGTGACATCATGACCTGAACCAAGTCAGACACTTAAACAACTGAGCCACCCAAGCGCCCCTAATTATATTTTTATAATATAATTTACTATGTAATATATATTATATCATTTTTATATAATTATATTTTTGTTGTTGGTTTATAAGAGTTCTTTATATTTGCTGGATATGTGACCCTTATCAGATATATGATTTGTAAGTATTTTATTCTGTTGGTGTGTCTTTTCCATTTTTTGATGGTACCCTTTAACACAAAAGTTTTTGTGTTTTTTTGGTGGTGGGGCAGGGGGGGATTTAGAGAGCAGAGAGCAAACTGGGGAAAGGAGCAGAGAGAGAGAAACTCAAGCAGGCTCCACACTCATCATGGAGCCTGATGTGGGGCTTGATCCCGAGATCCTAGGATCACAACCTGAGCTGAAATCCAGAGTCAGATGCTCAACTAACCAAGCAACCCAGGTGTCGCTGTTTTGTGTTTTTTTGACAGAGTCCCATTTTATTTTTTCTTTGGTTGCTATGCTTTAGACGTTACAGCTAAGACACCATTGCCCAATCCAAGGTTACACAGGTCTGATGAATAATAACAAATGTTTGAAGAATTAACACAAATCCTTTTCAAACTCTTCCAAAGAAATAGAAGATGAAGAAACACCTCCTAACACCTCCTAGGAGGCCAGCATTATTCTGATACCAAAGCCGGACAAAGACATCACAGGAAAAAGAAAACCACACCAGTATCCCTTATGAATGCGGACACAAAAATACTCAGCAAAAATACTAACAAACTGAATCCAACAGTTCATTACAGGTGTGTTACACATCATGACCAGGTAGGACTTCTCAGGAATGCAAGGGTGGTGCAACATAAGAAGATCCATCACTGTCACATTACGCTCCATTAAAAGAATAAAGGGAAAGAAAAAACACCTAGTCATCTCAATAGATGTGAGAGAAGCATTTGACAGGATTCAAGTCCTCGTAAGAAAACAACCAGCTAGGAACAGAAGGAACTTCTAAACATGACACAGGCATTTGCAAAAACCCACAGCTCCCATCATGCTGGTGAAAACCAAAGTGGTATCTGCATGCAGTGGAATATGAATGAAGCCAGATGCAGAAGGTCACATGCTATATAAGTCCAGTTATGTGCCATATCCAGAATAGAGAAATCCGTAGATACATAAAGCAGATTTGTGATTGCCAGGGCCTGGGGGGACGGACGGGGATGGTCAGGAGTGATTACTTAATGGGGAGGGGGTGTTTTTCTGAGGTGATAAAGTTTTAAAACTAGGAGTGACGGGGCACCCGGGTGGCAGAGTCAGTTAACCTTCAACTCTTGATTTCAGCTCAGGTCACCATCTTGTAGTTGTGGGATTGAGCCCCATGTCGGGCTCAGCACAGCACAGAGCCTGCTTGGGGTTCTCTCTCTCCCTCTCTGCCCCTCCTCCACTTGTGCTTGCTCTCTCTGGCACTCTCTGTCTCTCTCAAATAAACTTAAGGGGCGCCTGGGTGGCTCAGTCGGTTAAGCATCCGACTTCGGCTCAGGTCATGATCTCACAGTCTGTGATCTCGAGCCCCACGTCAGGCTCTGTGCTGATAGCTCAGAGCCTGGATCCTACTTCAGATTCTGTATCTCCCTCTCTCTCTGCCCCTCCTCTGCTCTCTCTCTCTCTCTGTCTCTCAAAAATAAACATTAAAAAAAAATTTTTTTTAAGTAAATAAACTTAAAAAAAAGACCTTAAGAGTGATAGTTGTATAACATTGTGAATGTGCTAAATGCCACTGGACTATACTCTAAAACATTTAATTGTGCATTATATAAAATTCACTTAAATTAAAAATTAGTGAAGCACTACCAAAAAAAAAAAAAAAAAAAAAAACCCACTCAGCATTGAACCTCAGGAAGCATCCAGGGAGTCTAGTTGCAAGTTGGCCAAAGTTTCTGAGGACACATGTTCACAGCAAGTATCCTGTGGGGGGGAGCGGCAGTGGGTCCTGCTCTAAGCACACCCTCCCCTGGGAAGCCTGGAGTACCAAGTGTGAGCACAGACCGCTGTGCTCAGGGAGTTGCAGGAACCCGGGGCTGTGTGGACCTTTTGAAGCTGGGGGACAGGTTGAGGCCTGGGTCTGCCAGGTCTCCCCTGATGACAGCAGGGTCAGCAGCATGGAGTGGTGGTCCTATGGGTTAAGGGGACTGTGCCAATGTGAGGTGAAAAGGCTGTGGTTGCTGGATATTAGAACTCCTGGTAGACGTCTCTCAGCACTTCGAATAGGTTACCCTATTGCCTCTGACCCCTGGTTTTTGATGAGAAGTCACCTGTTAATCTCATTGAACCTCCCTTTTCTGTGATGACTTCTTTTTCTGTTTCAAGAGTCTCTCTTTGTCTCTGGATTTGAACAGTTTGATTAGGATATGCCTAGGTGATATCTATTTGAGTCTTCCTCCTTGGAAGTCTAGGTTAGTTAAATTTTCATCGAATTTGGTTTCAACCATTATCTCTTCAAATACTCTTCCTGCCTTTCCTCTCCCTCTGGTACTCCCATTGTGCATAAGGGAGCATTCTTGACAGTGACCCATGTCTCTGAGTCTCTTCATTTTTTTTGGTTCATTTGTTTTGCTTTCTGTTCTTAAGGTTGGATAATCTCACTTAAGGTATCTTCAAGTTCGCGGAATCTATCATATGTCTGCTCACATCTGATATTGGGCCCTCGAATGAATGTTTTCTTTCAGTTGTGCTTTCAACTCTAGAATCTCTATTCCGTTATTTTCGATAATTTCTATCCCTTTGTTTGTATTCTCTATCTGGTGTTGATCTTACACTTTAATTCTGTAAATGTGGTTTCCTTTAGCTCTTTGAACATGTTTAGAATAATTGATTTAAAGTCTTTGGTAATGGGGCGCCTGGGTGGCTCGGTTGGTTAAGCATCTGACTCTTGATTTCGGCTCAGGTCATGATAGCATGATTTGTGGGTTCAAACCCCACACTGGGCTCGGCGATGACTGCACAGAGCCTACATGGGATTCTCTCTCTCTCTCTCTCTCTCTCCCTGTCTCTCTGCCCCTCCTCAGGTCTCACTCTCTCAAAATAAGTAAATCAACTTGTTTTAAAAATTATATAAATAAATAAACTTTAAAAAATAAAGTCTTTGGTAAGTCCAATATTTGGGCTTACTCAGGCACAGTTTCCATTCCCCCCCCCCCCTTTAAATGGGTCATAATGTCTTTCCTTGCGAATCTTTTTTTATTTTTTCCAGAAAACTAGACGTATTAAATAAGACACTGTGGCCACTCTGAAGTTGGATTCCACGCCCTTCCCCCTAGATTGCTTGTTGCTTTTTGTTGTTGACTGTTTGTGTAGTAAACTTTTCTGAATTAATTCTATAGTCTTTTGTTTTTGTTTTTGTTTTTGTTTTTTGCCATTCAAGTTTCCACTCAGCTTATGATCAGACAGATTTCTTTAAGTACCTAGAACCAACAGGTCTGCCTTCTTTGCCAGGGAGCTCGTGCAGGTTGGGCCTCACCTCCAACACTCAGTTCAGCGGTTTATAAATCTCCGCCTTGGTTTCACTACCTGCTTGCACAGAGCCTCAAGATTGTTTAGAGGTGAGAGCTTTGAGCCTTCTCCGGTCTTTACTGAGCACGCGCACAGCCCTACACATGTGCATGGACTTCTAGATTCCCAGGAACATGTTGGAATTTTCAAAGTCCCTATGGATATCTCTTTCGCCAGGTTTTCCTTTTAAGCTTTTTGCTTAGCCTATTTTCCCAAACTGTTATCTACCACCTTATGCACCCACCAACTTAAAAAATTGACTCTGTTTTATGACAAAGCCCGAGGGAAAAAGCTGCTTACATTAAGTGAGCTTCTAGTCTGGACAAATAGAGGCAGCCTTGCAATTGGGTCTTCCTAGGAACCACCAGTCAAGTGAAATAATCACAGTTCTCTGGCAATGAGGCTTTGAAGGAACTCCAACTCTGTTCAGTGCTTTCCAGTAACTGCCAGGCTGTCGGTTTTCAAGGCTACCATGGAGCTGGAAAAGGTGGGGGTGGGGCATGGGTGGCACAGAATAGGGTAAGCTAAAAACATCACGAAGCTTGCCATTCTTAACAAGGTTTTGTTTATTGAATGTATTCTACATAAATGATCCCTGGATGGCTGTAAGCCTTTGGTTAAGAATTCTGAAAAAGTTGATGGGAATGCAAGCTGGTGCAGCCACTCTGGAAAACAGTATGGAGGTTCTTCAAAAAATTAAAAATAGAACTACCCTATGACCCAGCAATTGCACTACTAGGCATTTATCCAAGGGATACAGGTATGCTGTTTCGAAGGGGCACATGCACCCCCATGTTTATAGCAGCACTATCAACAAGAGCCAAAGTATGGAAAGAGCCCAAATGTCCATCGATGGATGAATTCATAAAGAAGATGTGGTGTATATGTACAATGGAGTATTACTCGGCAATCAAAAAGAATGAAATCTTGCCATTTGCAACTACGTGGATGGAACTGGAGGGTATTATGCTAAGTGAAATTAGAGAAAGACAAAAATCATATGACTTCACTTCTATGAGGACTTTAATAGACAAAACAGATGAACATAAGGGAAGGGAAACAAAAATAAAACAGGGAGGGGGACAAAACAGAAGAGACTCATAAATATGGAGAACAAACAGAGGTTACTGGAGGGGGGATGGGCTAAATGGGTAAGAGGCACTAAGGAATCTACTTCTGAAATCATTGTTGCCCTATATGCAAACTAATATGGGTGTAAATTTTTAAAAAATAAAAGTATTCTGAAAAATATTCTGACTATATTTTTGCCAGTTTTCTCATTATTTTTATGGAGGAGGGAATTTTTGGAGGTCCCTGCTCCACCAGTTTCTCAGACGTCACTGTTGCTTTTTTTTTTTTTAATTTTTTTTTTAACGTTTATTTTTGAGACAGAGAGAGACAGAGCATGAACGGGGGAGGGGCAGAGAGAGAGGGAGACACAGAATCAGAAGGAGGCTCCAGGCTCCGAGCCATCAGCCCAGAGCCTGACGTGGGGCTCGAACTCACAGACCGTGAGATCGTGACCTGAGCTGAAGTCGGACGCCCAACCGACTGAGCCACCCAGGCACCCCCACTGTTGCTTTTTATAGCACATTTAGAGTTTGTCTGAGGCTGATGTCATACCCTCATTGCACAACACACACAGTAAAGAGAAAGTGAAGGATGGAAGGACTTATTCTAGAACAGCACACTGCAAAGTGATGTTAAGGGAACATAGGGAGTGCTTCTCCAACTCTGTAGTGAAGGACAAATTTGTTTGTTTATTAATCTAATTCATCATTGTATGTTGTCCTACTTCATGTGACTAGTTCACATACAACTTGCCTTGCAAGTTCAACAACCAGAGCCGGTCTCTACCCTGTTCAACAAGAATTGTCTGCTGATCACACTCCTGGAGGTCCAGGCAATGTCAAATTGTTAGGAAAGTTTCTGAATGCTCTGTTTTTTCACTTATCTTGTCACCACGTGGGAATAACAAGGTTTGCAAACCAGTAAACTTTGAGTAGCACTTAACCTGCAAACGATCTTGAATAAGCTAGTACGAGGCCTCCTCGACAACATTTAAAAGTCTATCTGTGTTGGTTTTTCTCTTAAATTCAAGCATCACGGAACTATGTAATGCAGAAAATGCAGATTCCTCATATTCCCAAGGACACAGAGATGAGCACTGTTAATATGTTTGCTATATATAAACTACCAGTTTCTTTTTCCCCCATTCTTACACAAGTATGTGTTTGCTTTACAAAAACGAACTCTTTCTACATATGTATTTTACAACTTATAACTTATTTGGACATGTTCTTATATGGTACGTGCACATTTTCCTCATTCTTGACAGTTATAGGGTATTCCATTTCATATATACATGCAATAATTGCTAACCAGGCCCTATTGGTGGCCATCCAGGCCCAGGTACCATTTTCAAGCTAAGGCATTACAGTCCACTAGAAGTAAGAGGTGTCAACTCTATATTATGCATTGCACCTAATAAGCAGAGCAAAACTTGCCATCCAAGTGATTTTTAAAATTTTTTTTAATGTTTATTTTTGAGAGAGAGAGAGAGAGAGAGAGAGAGAGACAGAGGACAGCATATGAGTGGGAGAGGGGCAGAGAGAGAGGCAGACACAGAATCCGAAGCAGGGTCCAGGCTCTGAGCTGTCAGCACAGAGGCTGAAGCGGGTCTCGAACTCACAGACTGAGAGATCATGGCCTGAGCCGAAGTCAGATGTTTAACCAGCAGAGCCACCCAGATGTCCCAGCCATTTAAGTGATTTCCGACTGGCATCTTAGGGTGTTTCCAGCTCTTACTATTACATACAGGCTGCAAAGAAGCTGTGTTCACCGTCTAGGCATCGGTATGCACCTGTGCACACCTGAAGACTAAGGTCTGGTAAGAGGAACTGCTGTCCAAAGACTGTCCCAGATGACACTGCCACCCACAGTGCTTCCATTGATTTGAGCTTGAGTTTAGACTGGGGGAATTAAAAAGTCTTCAGGAACCAAACCAAGATATAGAATCCAGATCTAACTGAACAGTGGCAGGACATTGGATATTCCTGGGCTGTTCAGAGACTTGTAAAGCCAATTCTCAAAAGAAAGCCAGAAATGTGGCGAGCCAGTGATACCCTCCTTAAAACACCTTTTCTCCTCATTTCTGCTAAGAACGAGGCAAGAGAAATCAGCAATGCCTTTTCTTTACAAATCATTTCCTTTCTTAAATCCCAACTGTGAAGCTAAATGCTGCTTACACACACGTTTAACCTTTAGGGTGCTGACCACTCATGGCGGGAAGAAGGCCAGGTCAGCATTCTTGGTCGCTGCCACCATTCAGGCCTGACCAGTCTCCGGGGAAAGATCCAAACAGCGGCTTCAGCAGCCAATAAGCAGAGGACTCAGTTACTACTTGACCTGATTCTGTGACTGTCCGGCAGAAACACATCTCCATAGTCTCTTTCAGAACGTGAAGCATCTCAAAATGTCTGAGCCTGCCCGGGCTAAACTCGCAATCAGGTTAGTCTATTGTCTTCCCTGAATCCTCTAAGGATTTCTTTGGGAAAACCCAAAGCACGTGTGAGCTGAATTCTGTTCCTCCCTTGGGATGTCCTGAAGGTGAGGACACGTGCTGAGGTGTCTGAAAGCTATATATAGTGTCTGGGGAAATGATCCCTGAAAAAGTATAGCACAGACCCTAACAATTCTTCAAGAGCTCCTGGCTGATGTGAGAAATCTCAGTGTGAGAGCAGCACAGCTGATCAATCATGGGGACCTACTGCCCCCCAGAAGGTGCATATGCCGGCCCCCTGCCCCTGCAGACACTCGGGACATAGGCAGCATTGCCGTCCAAACAGGAATAAACCCAGGGCTCAGTGCACACATTTCACAGCTTTTTATTGAGATTCAGGAAGAGTCCGCTGGAGGCGGGTGCGCTCACTGTCCCAGCTTGCCCAGGCCTTCCGCTGCATGGGTGACAGCGCTTGTGACTGTGTTGGTCACCGTCTCAGTGACTTCCTTCACCGCTTTGTCCCCTGCCTCATGGGCCTTCTTTAAGGCTTCGCCAATGGCTGTCAGGAAGAAAGAGGAATAACGTCCGGTGAGCAAAGTAAACATTTCCAGCTAGCAGGGCCCGCGTCAGCTGGAGTGGCCTGCGGGGATGCGGCGATCCTACTGGACGGTGGCCTGGCCTTGCTGGATTCTGCCCCGATGGGACAGAGGGCAGCGGGGCTCCCGGAGGAACGCATTCAAACGTGGTCTCGGTTCCCTCCACAACTCGCGTTTCCCCAATTCTGAGTGAGGCGGCACCTGCTCCTCCCAAGGGCGCGCTGCCTACTCAGACCTCTTTTCTCTGTCAACTGCCTGCTTGTGTCTTCTGTCGTTTTCATATTGGTCCATCGTTTCTATTTACAAATGTTTTTCCTCCCTTTGTGGTTTTTCTCCTGGCTTGGCTTATCGCATTTTTTTTTTTATTATGGAAAAGTTGCAAGTTTTATATTGCCAGGTCTATCTAATATTTCCTATGTGGCTGTCGGGTTTTCCGTCACAGTTAAAAAGATCCTCTCCTCTCCCATATTATCCCCAATCCACCACCTTCTCTTCTAACATTTTAACGATTTCATGTATCTAATACGTGAGCCCTGGATCCATCTGGAACCTATCATGTTGTAAGGAATGAGGCACTTTTAGTTACACTACAGCACACACACATAAACATTTATGGAAATATACATGTAAATACACAGACAATCTCCTGTCTGAAATGTTTTGTCAGAGCGTGCTGCCACATACTCTTCTGTGACCCCGTCTCCTTAACATCCCACGGAAAGGACTGTCTGGATGGATCTTGTTTTATTAGCAAAGTACAGTCTGTGGCCGCAGATGAGCGTAGATAATTGCATACCAAATGAAAGGATGCAACATCAAGGTCAGGGTTTGACCGGGTTAAGCAAAGAACGGGTTGCTCCCAGCATCTAGCTTCCCTCCTCCCCTGGCCCCAGCCTCAATGATACCTTTCTCTCCGGCCTCCTTGGCGTGTTCCACCACCTCCTTCACCACCTCCTCAACGGCATGAACTAAAAAGATGAGAAGCCCAGAGTGAGCGCAGTGCAAGCCAGCTTCTCCTCAAGGCGGAGCCCAGGACATCTGGATGTCCTGGATGCCGCCCCCCCCCCCCCCCCCCCCCCCCCCGCCAACCTCCCGGTGAGACCAGGCAGCTCACGAGCAGGACCCTCAGCTGCCTTAATTCAGAGACTCCAGCGGGCCTGGCTGCCAGAAGACAAACCTAGGCAGTCAGATGAGAGCACAGGGCCCTCCGTGCCCCTTGGCCTGGCAAGGCCTGGAATGCAGATGAGCAGGCCCTCGTGCCAACGGGGCCCCTGAGGCCAAGGCGGGGCTTGTCTCCCAGGTCACCACACCTCTCAGGTGAGCTGCTGTCCCACCACAGCTCCACTGGGGATGCCAGATCCCGAAGTCTCCTCCAGCCAAACCCGAGCCCCCAGAGCAATTCCTCCAACAGGAGGAACTCTCCCACCACCTCAGAGTTGTCTAAAGTTCGTGCAGCAGTTGCTAAAACTGGAAGATTTTGTAGTCAGAAGAACGGCTTCTAATTTTACCTCCACTCTGCACACTTGGTTCCCTTATCTGTGGAGTGGGGATGATGCCGAACTCGGGGCCAGCGAGATATGCAAGAGAGAGGTCAACCCCAGCTGCAGAGCTAACATACGAAATACAGACATGTTTGCGGCCATGCAAAACCCGAACAGCCAACGCGGACACCAGTTGTTTTTCACAAAACGGCAGGACTAGCTTCCCGCACAGAGCTGCTGGTGCATACGCACCAAAAGGGTTTTGGGGCGCCTGGCTGGCTCAGTCAGAAGAGCACGTGACTCTTGATCTTGGAGTCATGAGTTCGAGCCCCATGCTGGGTGTAGAGATTACTTAAAAATAAAGTCTTCAGGGGTGACTGGCAGGCTCAGTCGTTTAAGCATCTGACTCTTGATTTCGTCACAGGTTCACGAGTTCGGGCTCCATGTTGGGTTCTGTGCTGACAGTGCAGAGCCTGCTTGGGATTCTCTGTCTCCTTCTCTCTCTGCCCCTCCTCTGCACTCTCTCTTTCTCTCAAAATAAATAAACATTTAAAATATATAAAATAAAATCTTTATTTAAGAAAAGGGTTTCTGGGGACTTTGAAGAATTTGAAAACGTCCTTTGTATAAACCCAGGGGGCTGACTTTGAACAGAATCAGACTTGGTGGTTTCTTAGTAAAGAAATCTTTGAGGCATTAAAGTGATGCTAAAAATAAAAACCCATTTTCTTGTTTCTGTATAGGACATTCAAAACAGGCTGCTTTGATATGGAAGGACTCCCGGGTTTCCAGAGGGGAGGATTCTAGCCACTTGAGGCTCACCCAGCACCTGGGCTCCCTTTTTGCTCCCAGGGACCTCCTCTGAGCTGTGTCCCTCCTGCCTCACAGACCCCAGAAATGAGTCCGACCGAGGGAGGCCTGTTTGGGGGCAATGGACCCCTCATGACTCCACCCAAGCTGCCCTCTTCAGCTTCCACACCCCTCACTTCCTTTCTGTCCTTGTGGGATTGATGTGTTCCTCAAGGGGCCAAGGCCTGCCCCCAGTCTGCTGGGATCAGCTTCCAACAGGCCCCATCGAGTCTGTCCCCACTGTCCCCCTACCCCTCCAGCCTAGGGAGAAGGGCCAGGTGGAAACGAGCCTCTGGGTCCTTACCAGCTTCTTCGGTGGCCTTCTCGGTGCGGTGGGCCAGGCCCTCAGCAGCAAGTTTCCCCAGACCTCCCAGCATTGTGCGGTGACAGGTGGCAAACCAAGCAGGATGCTGCGGTCTGGATCAGCGTGCTTTTATAGATGCCTCTGATGCCTGCCTGGGCTCTGGGGCAGGAGCCCCCGCCCCAGCCAGGTAGGAGATCAGGTGGTGAGTCAGCGCAGGCGGCGGCAGGAAGACGAGGCTGGGTGGGGCTGCCCCAGTGCCGTGACTGCAGCCCTGCCCCTCTGGCAGTATGAGACCCTGACACCCGGTACTTGGGGACCCTCTGAGGGGCAGGGACAGGAGCAGGGCTGAGCCTGGAAAGGAGGCCTGACTGCCCTGGGAGATGACAGGCCCTTGGGGACAGCAGCCCTTCCAGTCCCCTGGGCTTCAACCTTCCCATAGCCTGGGCACTGCTGTGTATCCAGACAGGGCCTAGGACTTCCAGCCTGCTATCCAGGATCCTTAGGGTGCCCCAAGTCAGGGGCTTGGGGGTCTGTGGGCCTGGGGACCTGGACGGTCCCTCAGGCCAGGGGCACAAGTGGAATGGGCACCACTGACCTCCCCATTCCCAAGGACTTCAGCTCTGCAGTGTCTCTGCAGCTTTCATTGGAAATTTGAGGGGCAGGGGAAGGGGGCTTCATGGTGGTACCTTGCCTAAGGCTGAGGAGGACGTTGCGTTAACCGGAAACCCAGTCATCCTGGCTTGCAGTCAGCTGCTTCTCACTCACAGGAGCAACTGAACCCCTGCGCGGCCCCATTCAGGGGCAGGCAGCACAGGAGAGAGCCCAGCACCCCTGCACCTCAGGGCCCGGCTTCTCGGAGAGGTCCTGTGAGGCCAGCAGTGTCCCCCAGGAGGTCCTACAGGAATAGCTGGAGGACCCCAGCACCAGTAGGGGAGGTACATCTGGCCCTGGCCAGGATTCCCAGAAAGCCACTCTACAGGCCCCTGATGCATCACATGCTTAAGGGGCCAGGCTGCCTCCCTAGTTACTCAGGTTGAAGAGTGATGCCTCAAGCCACGTGTCACATGCCGCTTCCCTTACTCACCAGCCCAAACTTGAGCCTCAGTTTCCTCATCTATAAAATGGGGACAGCCACACCTTCCTGGCGATGTCACTGATAGAGGGATCAAGTGTGCAAGTTCTTGGTAAACTTCTGTTCCCTCCCTCTTGTCACTGTGCTAGAGAGGGGCTGTTCGGGAGTGAGCCCTGACCGACCAGTAGCGGGGGCAGAGGGCCGGGGACTATGACCCCAGTGGCCAGGAGTCATGGAAGAAGTCCTCCCAAGTCCTTGTTCATGCCATCCAGGCCAAAGGCAGGAGTCTGAGGCTGCCTGCCCCCATGCCTCTTCTCTCAGCCTGTACAGATGCCCAGGAGGGTGTGGTGAACCCTAATTAGTGTTTACCCGACTCCAGGCCCTCACCGCCTGGGTCCTACAGGGCTGAGGCCCTCCCACATTCCTGATTGGTATTAGGAAGCCCCAAGCTGTGGCCGGCCCCCATGGCGGGGGGCGGGGGGGCAGGCAGTGGGTGCTGTGGCAGCAGAAACTCTGGGTTACAGGGCCACGCACACCATTCTTCACTGGCAGGAGTGGTCGGTTATTAAACCGTCTTTGAGAGAAAGAACACAATAATACTACTCTTGCAACTATTACAGATGGCTATGTGTGACCCTGTGGACTCAGAAGAGGCTGTGAAGTGAGGGGCTCTGGAGCTTAAGCAGGTCCAGAAGACTGTTCTCCCCTCAGCACAGGCGAATTCCAGAGTCTTCTGCTCAGGGCAGTGCTGCCAAGGGTGGGGGACTTTGGGGACACAGTTGGGGGGAGTTAGGCTGAGAGGCCCACAGGGATCTCCCTGGACCCAACAAAGCTCTTTCCCTGTTTCCTCTGAGGTGGTGTGTGTCCCCCAGCCCCACAGGGTCCCTCGCCGTGCTTGTTCCCCTGACAGGATGGTGGTGTCATCCAGTGTTTCCGGGACAGATTCCAGACCCCACAGACCCCTCCACACCAGTTCCCATCCTGGGATACTGTTCTCCCTCTCCTCTGGAGCTCACTAGCCCCTCAATAGGTCCTTGCTAGGACTCAGTCTTTCCGCAGGACTCCGGTCCCAGGGCTAGTCCAGAGCCCCACCCAGTACAGCCTCTGGATATGCTTTTCTTCCACTGTTGGCTACTATTGCCCTTACCACATCACCCTCCCTGCCCGTGAGCCCCTGCCCCTCCTCCCCTGCTGCACTGCCCTGGGAGGAGCACCCTGGCTCCAGTGACAACATATTGTGGCCCCAGATCTCTGGGCAAGACTGGGTCCAGACAAAGATCCCAAATGCCCAGCAAGGGGAAAGCGAGGGGCCTCGCCAAGCTGCCTAGGACCAGATGAGGGGACCCCTGACCTTGGTGCTCTGGCCCAGGGTGATCCCCTTTGGCCTTCCAGCTCCTGCTGTGACCAGCTTCCTGTTCTCTCAGCCCCGCCTGTGGATCACTGAGGGTGGTCTTCTTTCCAGGCAAAGAAACCCAAGACAGCCCAAGACCCTCCTAACCAGGGATGGATCCAGATGTGAGGGGCTGGGCTCCAGTGACTCCCGCAGGGAACATTACTGCCTGGATGAGTTGAAGATGACTCAGGTGGGAACCATCCCATCTTAGAAGAGGCCTGGCTCACCCTGCACCCCAGCAGAGCAGCCCTTGAACACAGGCACCTGTCCTGAGACAGAAAATCAAGTCCAGCCCCTGGGGCAGGACCATCAGGCCTTCAGAGGAGCCAACTAATCCTCCAAGTGGAATTTGTGCAACAACCCAGTTTGGCAAAGGATCAACTGGCTGCATCATCAAGTCACGGTGAGCCAATTTCTCATATGACAATTTGCCAACTTGGCAATTACCAGTTCTGAAAAATAAAAATAAAAAATGTTTATTTTAAGTGTTCAAATACTCAGGGCTGTCTTACGTCTAAAGCGATAACTTCTTGTGTGATCTGAACTATGGTTGCCTATCCTCCTTCCACTTTCTCCTCCTTCTGCTTCAGGGATTTGAGCTCACAGTATATACTGAGCCCACATACCCTGCACACACCAACCCCTCCCAGCCACAGGGAACCAAATCCTGACTCCTGGAGATGTTTTGTGGTCCCTCGGCATGTCAACATCACACATCCTTGGATGTCAGTCAGGATTCTGTTGGAAATCAGAGGGCACATCAAAGGGGTACCTAAGGAAGGGACTGTTCACAAAGCTGTGGGGAGACTTAAGAGAACCAATAAAGGATGGCAAGGTGCCCGGAGACCAGTCATGGTGACAGTTGTCACCACCCTGGGCCTGGAGGGGTAAGGGTAAGGAGCAAGGCCATACAGATGCCAAGGAGAGTTGTGGCTTTACAAGAAGGTCATTCGACAGGAGCAGCAGCAGAGGAACCCAGCCACTGCCAAACCACGTCAAGCAAGGAGGGTACATGGGGAACAAATACCTCTCCTCTCCCTCTGTGACCTAGCCATGTGTCGCCCATTGGCTGAACCCAACTGGGACTGAGGGCAAGGGAGCCCTGGTGATGCAGTTCAGGAGGACAGGTTCCTGGGGCGAGGGCAGGGAGGAGCAGGCAGACAGTGGATATGGATTCTCTGTAAACAGAATACCAGCTCAGCCTGCCAGACTGCCATGTCTGGAGGCAACAGGGCAGCAGCTTAATTCTAAATAGTCCCATTTCTCCTTCTTGAAACCATATGAAGGAGGAGAGGGGGAAGGAGGAGGAGGAGGAGGAGGGGGAGGAGGAAGAGGAAGGCACCCCATCATCAACACACACATCAAATTTCTCTTCAGAGAAGCTGGGAAACCATGCAAATCCAGGAGCAGGTGCGACCAGCAGAACCAATGTGGGAAGGCAGGCAAGTGCAGAAGAGTGGGAGAGACCCGGGGAGTGGGGGTGGTCTCAGGTGTTGAATGAGAACTCTTCGGGACAGAACTAAGAACCTGAGCAGGTGAAGGAGGAAGGAGAAGATGCCCAAGGAACTCCAGAGGTGTCAGACATAAGACCACCACCTTCCAAGAGTGAAGAGAGCCTTTGAGGAAACAAGGGCTAAACAAACCCCTGGAGGCTGCAACTGGGAAAAGAGAAGGCTGCCCGTAGAATCTTCTAAAAGTCAGTTTGGTTCTAAGAGGCAGAGGGGTGGAGGGGTCGCTGCTACACAGGTGAGTACAGCACTTAACATGAAAAAGGGGCAGGCTCCTGAGCAGAGGAGTCTGGGTGAATCCCCTGCCCCTACCCCCAACCCAGACTCCCACTGCCATCTAGGAAATGCCATTTCAGATTTGAACTTCAGATTCCTGACAGCCTCCAGCGTCAGGAATACAAGGGTTTTACGATTAATAGGGTAGTTTCTCTCTTCCAACTCAGTGTTAATTGAGTTACAAAAGTAATATAGTTTTCCTGTCTTCCTCACCCAGACTCCCCTGACGGGGGTGTTCACATCTCACACAACCACAATACAACAATCAGAAGCTGGGAATTAACATTAGCATATTTAGCTAAATTAAAATCTAAATTTAGTCAATTTTAACTAAATAAATTAAAATTATTTCAATAATAATTTTAAAAGTTTTTATTTTAACTTTTTAACATTTTTAAAATAGAAAATGCCAGGGTGCCTGAGTGGCTCAGTCGGTTGAGCATCTGACTTCAGCTCAGGACATGATCTCGTGGTTCATGTGTTCGAGTCCCGCATCAGGCTCTGTGCTGACAGCTCGGACCCTGGAGCCTTCAGATTCTGTGTCTCCCTTTCTCTCTGTCCCTCCCCCCTCACGCTCTCTCTATCTCTCTCTCTCAAAAATAAAATAAACCCTAAAAAAAATTAAAAAAAAATTTTTTTTAACGTTTATTTATTTTTGAGACAGAAAGAGACAAAGCATGAATGGGGGAGGGTCAGAGAGAGGAAGACACAGAATCTGAAACAGGCTCCAGGCTCTGAGCTGTCAGCCCAGAGCCTGACGCGGGGCTCGAACTCACGGACCGCGAGATCATGACCTGAGCCGAAGTCGGCCGCTTAACCAACTGAGCCACCCAGGCGCCCCCAAAAATTTTAAATATTAAATGCCACACACAAAAATAGAACACAATGAATCTTCATGGATACATTGCAATAACCCAAGAGGCCTAGCTATAACAATTATGAGCTCAGACCCCAAGTCTTCCTAGTCCATCTGTAAATATTTTATTCTTGAGGAACCTTCTATTTTTTTTAATGTTTATTTATTTTTGAGAGAGAGAGAGAGAATGAGTGGGGGAGAAGCAGAGAGAGAGGGAGACACAGAATCTGAAGCAGGCTCCAGGATCTGAGCTGTCAGCACAGAGCCCGACACAGGACTCAAACTCATGAGCCGTATGAGCCGTGAGATCATGACCTGAATTGAAGTCAGGCGCTTAACCAACTGAGCCACCCAGGCGCCATGAGGAACCTTCTAGCAGACTAATTCCAACCAAGTAACAGATAGCAAAACATGTTTTAGCAACAGGAATAGCAGAGAGCTTATAATATTTTCAGTTGCAGATCTAAGAGAAAACAAAGGTGTGGCTCAGGGTAGAGGAATGGAATGTAAATGCTTTCAAAAAGTAGAAACTAGAGGGGCACCTGGGTGGCTCAGTTGGTTGAGCGCCCGACTTCGGCTCAGGTCATGATCTTGCTGTCCATGAGTTCGAGCTCCACATCAGGCTCTGTGCTGACAAGCTCAGAGCCTGGAGCCTGCTTCAGATTCTGTGTCTCCCTCTCTCTCTGCGTCTCTTCCGCTCATGCTCTGTCTCTCTCTCTGCCAATAATAAATAAACACTAAAAAAAAAAAAAAAAAATTTACAAAAAGTAGAAACTAGAATGAGACAAATAACCAAAAAAGAGAGAGAAAGAGAAAAAGAGAGAAGGGGGTTGAAAGCAGAAAATAGAAAACTGCTCCTTGTCTCTCATAAAATTTGCAATTCGACAGGAATCAGAGCTGAGAAGTCAAGTGGAACCAAAATGGAACCTGCCCTTGTCTCTCTTTTTAGTGACCTTGCGTTTAGCTAGTTGAGGAAGTAGAACCTGGAGAATCAGGAATCGTTTGGAGGAACTGCTAATGGAAGAATTGCTCTTTGGATCCTTGACCAGGACCCAAAGGTAGAGTGGCCACAGTCTGGGCTCAACTAGTTTCATGACCCTCATGGAGACAGGCCTGGGCTCATATAGGCTCCCATGGGCTCCCCTGGTGTTGCACCCACTGTGTCCCAGACATGTAGCAAAACCAAGCCCAAACTGGCCTTCCCCCCATTCCCACGGTTTGCAATGTTGGGAAGAACAGGGCACATAGAAACAGGCATTTGCATGGTGCATGGGACATCAGGAGTGTGGAAGGGGCTGCACCAAAGAGACGGCACCCAGGGTTCATCTGACAATATGCAAACTCATTGTTATCTGGTAGGAGAACCAAAGGAGGTCAGGCGTGTGTTCATTTAGCAGATGTTGCCAGAGCACCATTCTAGGCACTGGCGTGCACTCATCAGTAGAAGGGACTTGGTTGCAGCCCCAAGGACAACCATCAGAGAAGCATACTGGAAGGGTCTCGTTAGAATAACTGTGGAAAAGGAGGACAAGGTGTGAGACTGTATCAGTGGTTGCTGGACCCATCCTGAGTGTGTGTGTGTGTTGGAGGATGGACAAGGGAACTGAGACCTGAAGAATGAAAAAGTAGGAGCTCTAGACAAGAATGGTTAATGGAGGAGGACAGAGAGTGGTATAGGCAGTAAAAACAGCACATGCAAAGACCCTGTGGTGAGCAGCAACATGATGTCAAGGGAAATGGAAAAGGGCCAATGTGGCTGAGGCAGAGAGGGCCAGGGTGTTGAGAGAGGAGGCTGGGGAGGCGGGTGAGGCCAGCCAGTGCAGGATGCTGGCTGGCATCCAGGTAACATGGGGATGACAAGCTTTTGTTTGTAAGAGAAAACCTGATTCACAGTGGCTCAAACAATGAGGGAAACTGCATCCTCTTGCTAGCATGGCAGGCTGAAAGACTGGTTAGTTTAGGGAATGAATAAAGTTGTGTTTTCCTTAGGCTTGTTTCTCCTATGGTTACATGTGGCTGGCACAGTTCTAAGCATCATTTCCAGCCACAAAAATGTCCGGTGGAAGAGGGGGGACTGTTTCTTCTCTTGTCTGTCTTTTTTTGAGGATGGAGAATATTTCCTAGAAGCTCCCAGGCCCTCAGATGTGACCTCCCTTCTCCTTGGCCAGAGCTGGGCCCCACACCCATCTCTAAGGCAATCTCCTGGGGAGTGCAGGATGAAAAGGGGTTGCTGGACCCACGGGGATTTCTCTCTGAGTCACCAGGGGAAGGACTCACACCAGAAAATATGTGTGGGCTCTGCCACCCCAGCCCATCGGGTCTCCCCCAAGCTGTGCACCCCCCTCCCCAGGTGGTCTCTCCTGACCCCGGCATTCACTTCTTGGAGGCAGGGGCCCCTGGAGATGCTGGAAGTGCCCTCACACTACCCAGGTGTCTCTTTGAGGACCTTCTCTTTGGACCAGAGGGAGCAGCCTTGGCCCATTTTGCAGATCAAGCGAGGCCTTCTTTCCGGTACAGTCAGTAATAAGGAAACAAGAATGGAAGCTGGTTTGGCCCCCGGGTGAGGATGGGAGACACTGACGGGGAGCGGGAGAAGATCTGTGGCCGGCCTGGGAGGGTTCTCAGGTTGGAGAAGAGAAAGGTCGCTGGAGCAGAGCTCCACCCACAGGGACACCTGGGCCTGGGCGGGGCGCCACACGACGACACTGCTCCCTGCTGGCGGCCGTGCGAAGCCTCCCATGAAGCCGGCCTCGTGTCCACGCGTGAGGGGAGACTACTCTTTTCTCTCTTATCTGCCCAGAATTGGGACGTGTAATTAGTATCTTTGAATGGAAACGGCTTGGCTACGTACGTGCTCGTCCAGAGAGAATAAGATCCTCACGGGTGGAGGGAATAACGTGAGCAAAGGCTCGGAGGTGGGGAAGGGGAACGCGGTGTGGCAGGGGGTCCGGATGGAGGGGGCCGCCAGCACCAGGCGCCAGGGCTGGGCCTTATCCTGTGGCAACTGTGAGTCACCCTGCAGCGGGGCGTACCGGGGCTGGTGTCGCGTGCGTGGACACGTGCTGGGGGGGGGGGGGGAGGGACTAAGTTTGCGGGAAGTCTCGTCCCTCTAGGGGCCCTGTGGCACGAAAGGGCCGGCCTCCATCCTGGAACAGAAAGTCCTGGTACGTCCAAGCAGGAAGGGGTGCTCGCGGGAGGGGTCGCGCGCGCACGTACACCGTCCTGTAGCCCACTGCAAGCCCACGTGCACCGCCCCCCGCGCCGCTGTTCCTCCCCCAGGGGGCGTGTCGTGGGCGGGGCTACTCTCGGCTGCAGCTCCGAACCAGCTCCAGTCCAGCCGCTGGGTGCGGCGCCTCCCGGCGTGTCCTAGCCTTCTGGGTCCTGCCCGATGACTCACCGCCGGGTGGGGCAGGCACACAAACACCCCGCGGGCGGGGACCGGGGTGCGGCGAGGGCTTTAAGTGCTGCTCCTGCGACTCTGCGTCGTCCCCAGAGGTCCCGCCACCTGAGGTCCTCACAGGATCCCAGCGAGGGAGCCCCGGTGCTCGCAGCCTCCAGGCACAGCTAGCGGGGAGAAGTTCCCGAAGCCCAGCCCTTGGAGCCCCTATTCCCCTGCCCTGAGCTGAGCCCCTCAAGCATCTAGGGACCGAGTATCCCCTCCTAGGAGGCGCGGGGTTCCTGGAGCTGAGGGAGCGATTTGGGAACGGGGACCAGGTGGCTCCTGAACAGAGCGGGAGGCACACATACCTCATTGAACTTCGTATAAGGGAGCGTCTGGATTTGCGGTTGAGACCATGGGAAAAGAATTCTTGGACAGTTCGTCTGGGTTTCCGAATTTGGAATGCCAGAACTCTGGATGTCGGGGCTGGGTTTCTGCACACTGTGCAGGGCGGGGGCGAGAGAGGGCTGGGCCCGGCTTGTGGGGAGGAATGAAGTGGACAGGAGGTAGGAACATGTGCTTTAATAAGGCAGCAGGCCAAGGGCCCGCCAAAGCCCAGGGGCTGGAAGGCAGTCACCCATGTCTCCCTTCTGTCGTTATATGAGGCCTAATTTTTTCCCAAAACCTGAGAAAGTCTCAGAGGCCTGGTTAGCAGTCTTGTCGATGGTTTCCTGGGTGGCCTTGGCCACCTGGTCCATGGCTGGGGAAGGAAAGGAGAAAGCAGGTGAGGGCCAGGCCCTGGGAACCAGAGTCTTCTAGGGTTAGCCTGGCCTGGGTCTCCATCCCCAGGAAGCAATGTGGGCAGAGGGGCTTCAGAGTGGAGGGTATGTCTGGCTGAGGGCTGAATAGGGTGGGGAGTGTTCTGGGGCTGCCCGCCCTCCTGCCCACCAGCCCCACCAGACCTTTCTGCCCTGCTTCTGTAGCTTGGTCCACCACTTGCTGGGCCGATGATCCTGCCGCAGTCACTGGAACAGAGAGATGTGGCCCTTAGCCCCTATTGAGACACTGCCAACCACAGGGGCCCCACCATTGCCACCTCTATCTGTTCTCTAGAGTAGTGTGTCCTACAGGCCCAAGGGATGAATGCCATCAAAGTCAAGTCCTCTGACTAAAAAGTCCTGTGCCAGTGAGGCATAGGGGCCCTTTCCATGCCTCTGGGGTATTCTTGTTTATTTATAACTCTAGGCTCCTCCCCTCTGGCCTGCTTCTCTCTTCATCTCCAGGATTGCAGAGAAAACATCCCAACAGAGGCTGGAGCTGGCATCTGGGTTGTGGCTGCTCCTGGGCACGGCCCGGGAAGAACCCTGTCCCTCTTTCACAATTTCTCCCCCCAGAAGCCTGGCCCAGATGCCTGAATTCCCACCTCCAGTGCACCGGGGGCCCCACCCTTGCAAGGCCCTTTCACCACTGCTTCTCTCCCATGCCTCTCCCCAGAAGGCACACAAACAATGATGCTGGTGCCTCTGTGGGCATGCAACTTAAGGCATTAGGAAATGAAGTCCAGAAAGGAGGTGACACTTCCAAAGTCAGGCCATCTCCCCTGGACCAGAGTTTGTGCCTGTGGTGAACAGGGCTTCCAGGGGCTCAAGTGGGTCCCACCTGCTAGGGGAGCAGACAAGTGGCTCCAGCCTCCAGAGACCTGACTCATCCTTGCAACTGAACCGGAAAGAAGCTGCTTTTACTCAGACCCTGGGTCAGGGAGGTGTAGGGGGGTCAGGCAGGCCCCGGGACTGCGGCTCACAGAGGCTCCCGTGGGTCCTTATATGACAGAACCAGTCGGGGCCACAGAGAAGGAGCTTTTGCACCCAATTTACAGATGGGGAAAGTGTGGCCCAGAAGGAAGGGTCTTGTAGACAGGCTTCCTGGTAGCATTTTAGTTTCAGGGGAGCAACTGTGGGCATTCCCTGGGGCACTGATGAAGGAGGGGATTAGTTTGGGTGTTGTCTGTTCGTTGGGATATGTGCAGCACAAATTGGGAGCTGGAGTCCCAGGGGAGGCCGAGCTGGGCTGGAAAAGCCACAGCTGGTGGGCCTTAGGGCAGGGGTCTCCACACATTTCCTAACCCCAGTCCACCCTATGCCACCCCAGCTGTGTAATCTCAGGTCCCAGGAGGAAAGAGCTGGAGGTGGAGAAGCAAGGCTGGGGACCTACCTTCTGAGGTGAGGGGTGAGAAGGCCCTCTGGGTGAGGACTTAGAAGGAAATGATTTTTTTTCGGTAGGACGGGGGAGGTAGGGGAACTCAAAGCTGGGTGGTGGCAGGAGGAGCCCCTTCTGCCATCCCCTCCGGTCCAGTGCGCCTCTGAGACCCCAGCGAGCAGAGATGGATCTCTCGGTGCACGGGGTGCGAAGTGCGCTCTCTCCGTGGACCTTCACCCTCCCCTAAGGACCGAGGTGGGGCTCCTCACGATCGGGGTGTGGCCGCTCCCCTCCCGCGCAGTCTCTTTATATTGGCTCCTGGCAATGCCCACATCGGCCCCGAACTCCTGGGGCACCAATGTTTCCCCACCTCCCTCAAGGCATCATCCCTTGGGCTGGGCGGGGTGGGCGTCCTGCCGGATCCCTGCATCTCAAGGGAGGGCCCTCAGGACCCGGAGCGGCCCACCGACTTTCGGGATGCATAACCCAGGACTTCTGCCTCCGTGAGTCCCTGCAAGTGCCCCGGGTCGCAGCACTGTCCTCACCTGCTTCCTGGGCCGCCCCCTGCACTTGCTGCTTCAGGTCCTGCAAGCTCTTGCTGGCCATGACTGCCGGGGGTCTGCGAGGTCGTCAAGGATAGCTGCAGCGAAGTTGGATCCTGTTCACCTTGGCTGCGACCGAAGCTCCAGCTCTGGTTTTTAAGGCGCCCCAGGGCTGTCCCGCCCCGCGCGGGGCGGGGAAGAGGGGGCGCGGGGCGTTTCCCAGCAGACGGGCCCCGGGGACTGACTGGGCCCTGCTCCAGCCTCCACGGACGGAGAACACATCCTGGCCTCAGGCCGGCCGTGGTGGGAAGGCGGTGCGGGGTCTGAAGAGGGGCACGGGGCTGCAGGGGGTGGGGGTTGGATCAGGGGTCCACAGAGGGGCAGGAGTGGAAGGGGGCGCACACACCAACAGCCTCCACATCGGCCCGACTCCTTGTCCCTAACCGTGAGGATCCGGTGGGTGCTGGGTGAGCGCCAGGTCAGAATCTCAAGGCTGGAATTGACATTAATAATAGCAGCTGCCTTTTATTGAGCATTTACCTTGTGCCAGGCTCTGCCCTCAGGCTTTTCAGCCTCTTGTATAATCTTTGTAACAACTTGGTGAAATGAGTTCATGAACTCACCTGGCAGGGACTCGAATCCACGTGGGTGGGCTGTAAACCCTAGGGCCCTGACAACAGGCAACCCAGCTGTCCCCACACACTCAGCCTGGACACTGTAGAGGCCGTCTGTCCTGCCGCCACTGGGACCAGGCAGGCTCAGAACGGAGAGGGTCGAGTAACTCCCTCTCACAGAGAGCCAGTCACTGGCAAGCACTCCTGGGGGAGGAAATAGCCCAAAGTGGAGGGGGAACAACGGAAGGAGCTGCAGGGTGTGCCCAGCCCAGGGCGCAATCTAAGGTCACCAAAGCCCAACGAGTTAGGCAGGAGGCGAGGCTCAGAGAGGGCAGGGACGTACCCCGGTCCACACAGCGAAGAAGCGGATGGCCAAGCCTCAGACCGCTCAGTTACCCTTTCCCTGGATGGAGCGCACGCAGGACGGACGTGGTGGCCACGTGGGGGCGCTGGGAGAGGGGTTAGAGACCTGGGCATCAGCAGGGGAGCCAGAGATCCCGAGGACAGCAAAATGACCCAAGAGCCGTGACCCCCTGGAGCTCAAGTGTGCACGTAGGGCCTCCACTCCACCCTGCATTCTCCCACTCTGGAGCCCGCCTGCGCAGCCTGGAGGCCTCCACCGCACACCCTTTCTGCCGTGGGTGCTGCATCTTAACCCTCCCTTTAATGCCTGCCCTCTGATTCTTCCTCTCTGGGCCTGTCTCTGCGTCTCTGTGGAAGCTTCTCCTATTCTGGAGCTCTGGGGAGGCCTCCCCTATCCAGGTCCACTCCGCTAGGGCATGCCCTGCCTCTAACAGTTGGTGGCGGGGAGAGGGTGGGGGGAGGCGGCAAGGAGAGGCCCGGGATAAACCTGGGAGCAGCAGCTGCGGTGTGGGATGTCTGGAGGCACCCGTGCACACACAATGAGAATGGATTAATGGAGATAAGGGCAACCCTGGTCAAGTAGAAGGGGCAGGCACTGAGATCAGAAGGGGGGAGGGGACACCACGCCCTGAGGAATCCAGCCCTGCCCTCCCCCGCTCTTCCTGGCCTCTGGCAGGGCCAAGCCCAGAGCCCAAAGGCACTGCAGGAGCCAGACTGCTGCCTGGGGGACTCCCCGGAGACCAGCCTAGCCCCTGCCCTCCTGAATTCCCACCAGTAGCACCAGTCTCTTTGGCCAGAAGGGTCTTTTCACTGCAGCAGTGAAAATAGCAGTGGCTATTAAAGTTATTCGATGCCGGTGCTGGTCCCAGTGGGCAAGAACAAGACAGGGAGGCACAGTCTGGCCCAAGCAGGTGACAATAGAGACAGCTGGTGGTTCTAAAGCCGCAGGCACTGCAGTCATACCTCTTGGGTTCAAATACCCCTTAGGGCAAGCCCATCTCTCTGAGCCTCAGTGTCCCCATCCTTGATGGGGAGGGGGAAGACTATAACAGAATCTCCTCAAATGCTATTGTGATCATTTCAATGGACTGAAGGATGTCCAACACTCAGCCCAGCACCCCACAGTTCACCTGGGGCTTCTCAGGTGAGGAGAGGGGTAGGGAGAGATCAGTTGTTCCTCTAGCGAAGTCACGTGCAGCTGCAACAGCAGAAAGCGCATAACATGGGTTTAAAGGCTGAGAGCACTGCAGGTGCCGTGGGGCAGGGAACAGGCTTCCTGGACAGGGTGAACCTAGATATTTGGCATATGACCCCAGGAACAGGCCCTGAATATGTGTCTAGGGTGGGGGTCAAGCAGCAGGGACCCTCCCAGGTTCCTTCAGCTGAGGCAGAGGACACTGGGAGCCTGGTGATGCACTGTCCCCAGGGGCTGGGTCTAGGTGTCCCCTTCCCCCTGATACCTTATCGGGCCGGCTCCTCTCTTTCCCTTACAGTCCAAAGAGCTCTCAGGCACACCCAGGCCCCAGATGGACTCCTCCTGGGCATGCACAGGCCTGCTTGTGTGCCTGCCTCTGGGTCTGGAAGCAGGGAAACCCCTGACTGCCCTGAACCTCCTCCAGACCCTTCACTCCTCCCATGGTAGGTTTGGGGGTCTGGAGGACCCGCAGCCTCCTGCTCTTCTCAGCCTCCACAGCAGTGGGTGCCCATGGCCAGCAGACTGGGATACACTCCTGCTCGGCTGGGCTCAGCTGGGTTCCCAGCCCCCAGGGCTGCCTGGCACCCCTGCTCCCCACCCCTGAGGCAGTATGGGAAAGTGCTGTGGTCTCGGGAGTGTCTGCATCAGGATGTGGACTGAAGCTCTGGCTCTGGCGCCCAGGGCTGGAGGCATGGGGCAAGTCACTTAGATGCTCCGAGCCCAAACCGTCTGGGCATCAAAGGGGATGCAATCCGCCCACTGCCTATGAGCGAGCCCCCAGGGCATGATGCCAATAGCCCTTCGTGTAGGACACCTACCAGCCGGATCCCCAGGTGGTTTTGAAACATCTGCCGTAAGCACCTGCGTCCACCCGGTCAGGGTGGCCGGAGCAGAGCATGGGACTTAACTGGGTGGCTCTGGAGCCAGGCCACCTTGCCTTCTGCCCGGTCTCCGCACCTCCTAGGCTCTGTGCCCTTGAGCAAGGTATTTAACCTCTCTGTTCCTCAGTTCATTCTCAGGGACACTGGGGTCACCTGAGACACCACCGGTTTGTTCTGAGGATTAAATTAGGTAAAGTGCTCGAGGCTGGGAGGAGCTCACTTTTACTACTTTCGAGGCGGAGGCTCACTCTCCTGCATCTCAGCTGTCCTTTTTTCTAATGATACTTGTCAGGACTTCGTGCCGAAGGACAGGAAAGCCCAGCTCCAAGCGGTGGGAGCTTGAGGCTGGGTGGGGCCAAGCAGGAGGAGCCGTGGGGTCACAACCTTCTGTGCTGAGGAGGACTCAGACAGGTCTTGCTATGGGTTTGCACTTTAGATCTTTGAAAGTTACCATCTGTTCCAGGAGGGGTGTTAGGTTGTCTGGGGGAGCCAAAAGCAGGGCAGCTTCCTCCATTATAAAAGGCAACTTGTGCAGGGGCCCTGAAGGCAGTGCCTGTGTCAGAAGGTTCCCGAAACGCCCAGGGCATGCCAGACCCACCAGCAGGCTGGCCTGGCTCCTGTTCCTCGGGGCAGGGTGGGGTGGGGGAGGGTGTTGGGGGGGCGGTTGAGGGGGGGTGGGGGTTAGGAGATTTCTTCATGAATGAGGCAGCACAGAAAGGAAGCATGGGCATGTTATGGTCAGGAATGAGGACTTGAGTTTTATTTGGAATCATTAAAAACAAAAATTCACAGCAGCATCTGTGGGGTCAGAAGGACCAGGGGGCAAAGCGACTGATTGAGGGAGGTGAGGGAGGTGAAGGCAGTGTAGGAGGACAGGCCCTGTGGGTGGTCAGGTGTGGGAACATGGGCAACCCAGGTCACGCTCCAGGGCTGGGCAGTCCTCATGCCCGGTGGGGTCCAAGGCAGAGGGCTCTTCCTCCTTCATGGCTGACTTGCATCCCTCTAGTCTCCTCCACTCTTGACCTGGGAGAGAGAGTGACCTTCACACACAGCTCCAGGCTCCCACCCTCAGTGGCCACCCTGAGTGGGGTGGGGCTGGGAGTCATCTCTGCCCCTCCGCCCTGAGGAGCCTTTCATGAAGGGACCTCACATTCAGGCTGAGGGGGCTGCAGAAGGTCACAAGGCTTCCCGGAGGGCTCGGGGGACCCTGGGAGGGAAGCAGGATTGCCTGGGTACCCTCTGTTCTCTGGGAGCCCAGCACCTACCTCCTCAGCCACTTCCTCTTCCGCTTTGGCTGCCTTGTCCTCCTGTGAGGGAGCTGGTTGCTCCAGGTCCTCCTGTGAGGGAGAAAAAGGGATGTGGGACAGTGTGGAGGGCGCAGAGGCCCCAGCTTCTCTGCACCCACGGCTCATCCACCTGGCCTCAAAGAGGAGCAGAGGCCCTTATCACCTTGCTGTATGTGGTGTGTCATCACCAGACTAACCAGAGGAGCGACAGAGCCTCATGTGAGGACCCACAGCGGGGGCTCTGATGATGCCGAGGCCTTATGGGGGCACCATGTATCTTGGAGCCCAGCTTTACACACCCCTGAACTAATGTGGAGTCTCTGGGCAGTCTGTGGTTGGGCCTTCTTATGGAGGAGGACTGGTGGGGTGGGGTGGAGTGAGGTGGGGGTGGGCCATGGCCCTGAAGCCCTAGGCCTGACCCCACCCTCAGTGTCCCTGCATCATATGATCACACACTCTTGTCCTACTGAGCTCCCAAATAGCCCTAGGAAGAGGGGTGTTTTTACTGTTCATACGAGGCCAGGGAGGCCACGTATCCAGCTAAAAGCCTCACAGCTCAAAGCAATGGGGCTGGTAGAGATCAAGTTCGGCTTGCTCCAGGCCCATCCCTATCCCTAGTAGCAGCTTTCTCTCTCCCTGCCTCCTGGATGGGCTCCGGGCTCAAGCTGGTCCAGTTGGGGCCAGCAGGCATTATACAATCCTCCCCACTTCCTGTCTCCTACCACCTTACCCCCGCTCAGACACTTGCCTAAGGTGACCTGCCTGGGAGGTAGTCGAGTGACAGCTGTGGGCAGGGCCAGACTGGATGATCAGCCTGGATCCCGGTCTTAGCACCAACCTCTGGAGGATTCTGCTGTCTCCATGCTACTTCTGGGACATCCTTGGTGGATTGGGGCTTAAATGGGCACTGAACTCTGTCAGTCACAGTAGGGGCAGCTTTCCAGACAAAGGGTAGGTGGCCACAGGCCAAGCCCTGCCACCCAAGGCAGATGCATGAGGCCAGTGGAATGAAAGGGCTGTCAGACAGCAGTGCTGCATCCTTCTTTGGTTCACTGGAGGAAGAGTTGTGACTGGTTTCTGGGTGTCACCAGGAAATGTCTCCCTTGGGGCAGCTACCCCCACTCCAGGCCCGGGGGTGGCTCCATGGGCTTACCAGCCCTCCTTCAAGACCAGAGAGGAGTGCCCAGGCTCCCTCTCAGAGGCCCAGTGGCAGCCTGACCCCACGCCAGTGCCTCCTTTGCTCTCCCGAGCACCTATGGGTCCTGCCCGGAGGCACAGATGATGATGGTATAGTCTCCTGCCTCTGTTGGGTGCTCACCATGACCCAGGTGTAACAGTTTCGTGGGGGCCATTTCCCTGCACGATCACACAATGTCATAATGAAACGGGGACGGTCACCCCCTCCCTTGTTACAGGTGAGGTAATGGAGGTGCCAAGGGGTTAAGTAGCTTCCCAAGGTCATATAGCTGGCAAGGGGCAGAGCTGGGAATGAGCAGACCGGTTGCCAGCTCTAAAGAGGTGGAGAACCTGTGCTGACCCCAAAAGTGGACGCCTAGGCGCTGCCTCCTGGCAGGGGGGCTTCCTCCCCTTCCTCCCATCTGCTCCCTGAAGCAGGGGTCCTCATTGCTGGGTGCCTCAGAGCGGCCCATGCCTGGCCCCCATATAAACCGGGCTCCCACCACGGCCTCACACTCATGCAGAATCTCTCCGAGCACAGGCCCTGCAGCCAGGCTGCCCTGGGAACCCCAGGCTTGCGGGACTAGCCCCTGGGACCTTGGGCACATAACGTAACCTCTCTGGGCCTCATTTCCACACCCGGTCTCTGCAGATTCTGTGCCGATTGAATGAGTTAATACGTGTAAAATGCTTCAAGCAGAGCCTGCTCTGTGGTGCGTGCGGGAATAGCTCACCTAGCAGGCCTCCACCTCCTGGGGGCGCCCAACTGCGCCTGCGCCCTCTGCACCTGGCAGCCCACGGGGGCACACGCCCTCGCCCGTGCACAAAAGTGGAAGGCGGGGTCAGGACCCTCGCTGCTTTGTCACGAGGGGGCGCTGCTTCCCTGCTCCTCCCACCAGGCCTTGGAGGGAGGCTGGACAGCAGGCCGGTGGGCGGTGACTTTGGCAGCTCCAGCCTGGTGTCTTCTGCCCCGGGAGGCCGCCTATCACTGCGTGAGGCCCACAGCACCCTGCTTTCACTAGTGAAATGTGGTACCTCCCAAATGCGGAGCCTCAAGAGGACGTGGTTTTGAGCCTCACTTTCCAGGTGGGCCCCAAACTGCCCCCCTCACAAGAGGAATTATGAGGGTTCTAGGTGTTAATGGGTGTGAGAAACACCAAGCACAGACCATGGGCCCCTTCAATCTCTGCTTCCCTATATGTCATGAGGCAATACTGCTTTCTCCTCAGCTAGCCTCTCTGGGGCCCAGGAGAAAGGATGAGACTGGCCCCAGAGCCAGGGCCACGACTGGATCTCACCTTTCGAATCACTCCGGAGGTGATGGCGATGTTCTCCGCCTCCTCCACCGTCTTGATGGCCACTGTGTTGACGCTGGTGACCACGGCCTCACTCACAGCATTGGCCTGCTCCTTGGTCTTCTCAGCCACTGCAAGAGGACTCTGGCTGGCCGTGGTCCTGACCCCTCCTTGTCCGGGCCTGGCCTGCCCAAGTCAGGCTGAGCAACCCCTTTCTCAGGGCGCTTAAAACTCTGCCTCTACTGGAGGCCCTGGACTGCCCCTTTCTCTGACTCCGGGGGAGCCCTGATGCAGGAGGGGCACCCTGGGTCTATCTAACCTCATGTGCATGTACAGCTTAGGCTTCTAGTTGGAGGGTAGGAGGACCCTGGGCTTGAGCCTTCAGTACCAGGTTGCAGTCCCTGGAGGTCCCAACCCCCATATCCCCTGGTCCTGGGCCCCTTACCTGAGGTCACACTCTGCACAACATTCTCCTTGGTCTTGGCTCCTGGGGAGGAAATGAAGGCGTCAGCCTACTCCTCCTGGTGTTGGGAGCGGGGTGGTCAGGGCAAACACACAGAACAGCTGAACAAGCTGTGGGGTTAGTAGGGGGGTGAGGTGGTGTCTGGGGGCCGGCAGTCCCTTCAAAGGCTGCTTCCTGCTGTGTCTGGAGGAAGGGGATGGATGGGAAGTGGATAGGACAGGACAGGGGGATGAGAGAGACCAGGCCTGAGGTAGGGTCCAGGCCCACCTGGGTGTGGTCTGGGCCTCGGAAGCAGCAGCAGGACTGAGCTGAGTCACCAGCTTCCGAGGGGCTGAAGGGGGTGGGGTTGCACAGGACACTGGGGCTCAGGCTCCTCTCCCCTGCTTACCCTTCCCTCTGAACAGGGTGGGGACCTGGGGCTCCGCTGCTGAGCACCTTCCTGCTCTAGGCTCAAGCTGGCTTCTTATCTGAGCACAAGGGCCTGGAGGGGATGCTGGCGTGGGGGACACTGGTCTGCATCTGTGCACTTGTGTGTGTGTGTGTGTGTGTGTGTGTGTGTGTGTGCGCGCGCGCGCAAACAAGTGTGTCTGAAGGCCGAGTGCCCCTCTTGCTGTTCTGCTTCAGAGACCCTGGAGCCCTGAGGAGGTCAGAGCAGACACTGTGGGGTGTGGGGGATGGTATGCAGGGGGATGGGGTGCTCCAGGGCATGGAGACCCTGACCCAATGGCCAGGACCTCATCCCCACCCAAAATGCCCCCCTGGGGCTGGGGGAGAAGGTTGGCCCAGGGTAACCGGGCACCCCCGCCTCTGGCCTCCCGGCCGCTGCACCCTGCCACGCCCTGCTTCGCCCAGACTCACCCACATACATGACCCCCTCCTTGGTCTTCTCAGCTGCTTCTGTCACCCCTTGCTTGGTCTTCTCCACAGCGCCCACCACACCCTCCTTGGCAATGGAGAAGCCCTTCTTGAAGACGTCCATGGTGGTGGGCAGTGCCAGGAGCCTGACTCTTCCAGTGAGCTATGGCTAGAGCTGGCAAGAACGCTGCTGCAGCCGCTGTCCCCGCTGCTGCCGCTGCCTCTTATTGACGCCCATGAAATATTGATGATGCGGCGGTGGCTGGCTGGTGGGAGCTCAGCCAGCAGGCCAGGGAGGGCGGGGGAGGAGGCCCGCCCTCACCTTCTCCGGGGGTTGGGCAGTGGGGTCCGGCTCCCCTGGGCCCCTGCTGCCCAGCCCTTCCCTCCTGCCCCCTGCCCTCCAGGGAGTGGCGCAGGGGGCTGGACACATCCTAATCCATCACTGTCCCTCATTCATTCGCTGCCCTGCCCACCCACAGCCTGGCTGAGTGCTCTCAGGCCTGGGGCTGTTGCGTCTGCATACATCTGGGACAGAGGTGGTCAGGCAGGGGAGGCACCTTTGCTACCAGCTTCTCAGGTAGGGCAGGGGGGCAGGGCCATGTAGGCCAGGGGTTAAACAACAGTGGCCAACTTCCCAGACCGGCCCGGCCTGCCTGGCTACTCACTAGCACCGTGGATGCCCCCACGTCCCAGGGCTCCATCAAGGGCATCAAGGGCAGTGGGGGAGATGGGGCAGAGGAGCACACAAAGGGCCTCCCCGTGTCCCGGCCTCTGGCTAACACTGTGTGACCCTAGGACAGCTTTCTCTCTCTGAATCTCCGCCCACCTGCTGGCTCCCACCCACAGCCCAGTGGTGAAAGGCGCTGAGTAGGCACGAAGTGCCCCTCGCTTCCTGGCCACCAGCATGGATGGGCAGCAGGTTCCCTGAGACTGAGCCGACCACTTCCTGCAGACCCACCTCGAGGCTTGTGTTCTTCTGCTGACTCCTATGGGGACGTGTTGGTGGGGCCACCCCCCCCCCCCCCGTGTGTTCCACACACACCTCCAGTGTCCCTGACCTGAGTCCTCTTAGAGAGGCACAGGAACCGGTCTGAGTTGTTGGCTGCCTCTGCAGGGGATGGTGGAGGTAGCTGGGGGGGGGGGGGTGAGGGGGGTGCCGGACGAGGCTCACCGGGTGGGCCGGCCCAGGCCACTTCCTCTCTTTGTTGTCCCTGTGCTTTCTTTTCCTTCTCAGGCTTAACTTGAAGACGACGTCAACATCACCAGCAGTGTGTGGAGTCACTTGCTGCGGCTGAGCCCGTCCCACGGCCAAGATGATCCTGACGCTGCTGCTCGGTCTCGGGGGGCCCCTAGGCTGGGGGCTGCTGGGGGCCTGCGTCAACGCTTCAGGTAGCAGGCTCTCTGATCCACATAGCCCAAGGCCGCCTGCGGTCTGGAGGGCAGAGGCTGAGGATATCGGCGGGGACCCCGTCAGACGGTAAGGAGGACCTCGACCTTGGGGGGGAGGTCATGGTACAGGATCTGAGTCCCAGCTCAGCCAGAACAGAGTCTCTTGGAACCTCAGTTACCCATCTGTGAAATGACCTAATATTATGTACCTGCTGGGGCCAGCTGTGAGGCTGAATGAGGTGCCTGGTGTCAGACTCCCTTCAGGAGGCCACCACCCCTCCAAGCCCAGACTGGGCACCCCAGGGCCCAGCCTAAGGACCACAGGAAGTTCCTCACCTGGCCCATGACAGGGAGCAACCTGGAGGTCGGGCAAGAGCATTTCTTGCCATCAACCACTTAGCAAGGGGTGATGAGGGGCAGTAGTTCCAGAAGTTTCCAGCTGGCCTGGCAGTGTCTCCCCTTCTTTGAAGTAAGTCAACTGACATTTGAGCCTCCGTGAGGCTGGCCTGGCATAAGTCATGGAAGAGAGACACTCCTGGGGACTGGATTTTTATCTGAGTGCCCAGGAGGACTGGTGTGGGTCTTCAGCCTACCCCTGAGAGACAAGCAGTGAGCAGACAGGGTACTCTGCCCTATTTCCAGACAAAGAGGGAGCCACGGCATCCAGTGAGTTCTGCTTCAGCGCCCCTCTGGAAATGAGTGGAATGGTCTTGTGACTGAACCAGGACACCATTTCCCAGTCTTTTATTTGTCCAGACTCAGGTGCCCCTGCTGATAAGGTGCTGGACCTGTGGGTTCCTCCTCGGGGTGTTCCACAGTCAGAACAGCAGGTGCCCTCATGGGGTCCCCCTTGGGGCTAGGCACTTTGCCGGGTGTTAGCTTGGTTAATCCTGCCAACAGCCGGGGTTACAGGGGAGGAACCCATGGCTCAGAGAGACTAAACACCTGACCCACGATCATACAGCTAAGGGGATCTAGAACCAGGATCTAGGTCTGACTTCAGAGCTCATGATCTGGTTCCGGAGCACTCAGAGGCAGCCCCACCCCCTAGACGCACTTTATATGCCTACCACACTCCCGACCACAGACACACACACACACCAGACTTGGTGAGGGTGTTTATATGGGTTTGGAAGGTGAAAGGGGTCAGTTTACACCCACCCAGAGCCTTCCACCTGGCTCCCTGAGATTCACTATCACATTAGCTTATGGAATGAATCTGCCTGGGACAGTTGTCCTATAAGCTCTGACACTTCAAGGTGAAAGTGTTTGTTGGACACTTTCCTGAAAGTGGATTTGGCCATGGAGAGGAAAGAGTAATAAGCAAGTGCACACCGACTCTCAGGGAGGGAGGGGCTGGCCAAGTGGGGAGGAGGGGGCCCATCTCTGCCCCACCACCAGGTCGGCTCGGGGCTGGGTGGAGCAGGTGATTCTTGGTGGGGGGCTCCAGCCACCGAACTCTGATTTCAGGTGTAAGAACCAAGCCTCCCTGCCCCAAAGCTCCTTTCTTCGGTGACCTGCTTCCTTTTGATAAAAGGGAGGCTCAAGGTCCCAGGTGGATCAAAAAGAGGTAGAAGACACCCCTCTTTCTCCCTACCCCGTTGGCTGTGGGGAGAGGCTTGTGGGCTGCGCTCATCCACTCCCTGGGTGGTCCCAGTGTGTGCACAGCATGTGCAGATGTACGTAGAAGGGATCCCCAGCCCAGGAACACCCGGGTCCCAGGGGAACCCGGGGGGTCCCAGCAGGCCTGCTAGGTCTCCGTCCCACAGCCCAGAAGCGGCGGTCCCCACAGGCCCAGCCCAGGTTGTCAAGGCCTCCAGAGGGGCTGGTGTGAAAGGAAGGAAATCCTGCTCAGCTTCCTCGGGCTGATTGCTTCCCGTGCTCTGTAAAGGGACAGGCGGAAATGCTGCTCCAGTCTCCCTCCTGCAGCAGGGGAAGGGGAGGCGGGGCCCCTGCACCATCATCGACAAGACTGCTGGGCCTTGGCCCCCCACACCTCTTTCTGGAGCTCCAGGGCTATGGCAGGCCTTGGATATGGGCCCAGATTAGACCCTTTGCAAAGAGAAGTTTGAACAGAACAGTTGGGTGCCGGATGCCTGGTCCCAGGGTGAAGGCAGGACGTGGTTGAATGCTCCCCCTGTCCCTGGGTGCCCCAGTCACCCGTGTATTTGGACTCCATGGGGAGAAGGCTCTTTGGATGCCCCCTGGCTTTGGTGGGAGTGGGACGGAGCGGCAGTTAGGAGGTAGGCTTCTCAGAGCCTGCACTTGCTCCCCCTGCAGGACTGAGCCTGCGTTGAGGACCAGGCTGAGCCCTGGGCAAGGTGCCCCATCTCTACATGTCATGAGAGCTCTGCTCTCTCCACTTTCCGTGCTGTGAGGCTCAGAGGGATGGGGATGCCACCCTGGACCACACAGCTAAGTGACCGATCAGAGCAGGGGCCTGCAACCACCGGGCTGCAAACTCCAGGTGTCTTCTGTCCTGTCTCCCCCGGGATGGTGGTAATGTAGGGAGGCTGCTCCCAGCAGCCCAGCTGGCCGTGGCCACCAGCATCAGCTTCTCTTGACCCATGTACAAGTAGGTAGCATTTGTGATTTTTTTGCAACTGAGAGCTCGTAGCCCAGAGGAGTCAAGCATACGGCTGGAGGTCACACAGGAGCAGGGTGGAGCCCAGGCCACCAGCCACTGCCATGGCTGTATCTCCTGCACCTGTTCCTGTTGTCAGAAGCACAGGGCCCTGGGCACACTCAGGGAACTCCCACTCTGGGCATTGAGTGGGCTTCAGGCTCCTCTGCCAACCAAAGCCCCTTTCAGAGACAAAGCCCTGCAAAATTCTCCCCTGGAGTGGTCATATTCACGGCTGCCTTCAGGGTCTCAGAAAGCAAGGATACCGAGAACACACCCTCCTTCCCCAGAAAGCCTTAAGGACTTAAGGGGCAGTCAGAGGTGAGGTTTACTGGCATTTAAGTGTCCCAGTGGACAATAGCAGCAGCACACCCATAATTCAGAAGGCCCCAGCTAACAGCCCTTTCCCAGCTAGAGGCTCCTCAGCCTCCCACGTAGCCCCTCCCTTTGCCCCCAGGGAGGGGCCGGAAGTGGGAATTGGCTCCACATTTCCAGGACTGGGGGAAGGGCCTTGCTCAAAGTCAACCTGAGTCCCGGAAGGGGGAGGGGAGGAGGGCCCAGCCTTCTCATCTCCAATTAAAAGCTCCAAAGGGGTCAGCAGACGCCCTCCTGACTGGGGCAAGGGGTCAGGTGGGGGCCGTGTCAGAGGCTCAGGGTAGCCCAAACCCAGCTGGCCCCAGGAGACGAGGGTGCAAAGAGCGCCCAGGCCTGAGACCAGGAGGCAGCGAGAACAATGGGTGCCTCAGCGAGCCGGGCTGGGGGCTCGGGCGCAGAGGGCCAGCATGAAGCTGCCAGGAGCTGGAGGAAACCAAAGCAAAGGTCAGGAATGTTCCCAGGGCTTCTGGGCCAGGGCCTGCACTGTGCCAAGGGGGTTGGGCTGCCAAGGGAGGGGGAGTGTGGGCAGGGAGAATAGCTGGAGCCTGAGGTTTGGGCAGGTCAGGAGAGAAAGTTCCTGGGCAGGAAGGGTGGGCGGCACCGCTTCCGGTTCCAGGAGCTCCAGATGGAAAGTCCCAGTCACTCCCTGGCAGGCTGGACCAAACCCAGTGCGCCTGGGCACAGGCCTTCTGGACCCTCAGCAGCAGTTTGGAGCAACGAATGGAACTGTGTTTTGAGTGGGTGTTTCTCAACCTTGGCACGCCTGGCATTTGGGACTGGCTAATTCTTGGTTGTAGGGGTGCCGGGCTGTGCTGCCCACATTGCGGGGTGTTTAGCAGCATCCTTGGTCTCCACACACTGGATGCCAGGCGCTCCTCCCCCCTCCCGGTGGTGATGACTGTAAAGGTCTCCAGAGGTTGACAAATACACCTAGCGGCAAAAGTCACTTCACCCCCTGCTGAGAACCACTGGTTTAGAGAAACAATTTTCCCCAGGCCTGAGGCCAAGTTGCAGAATTTCCAGGGAGCCCAGGGTGGGGGTGGGGTGGGGACTGGAGTTTCTGGTCCTGGAACAGTCCGTGAAGGTGGCCATCTCACCCGTGGTCCCTGAACTCTGGACCCAGCAACTTCGAGGTCTCTCTCTCTCTCTCTCCGTGTTGAGTGAACAGTCTTTGCTTAAAATCAGGGCCAGGTCCACGGGCACGTGACTTGAGCAGTCACATAGGGTGCATCCACAGAAGGGCCTCACACTTGGTTTCATCTTTATTGTTGTCCCGTATTTTTATTTTGCACTGGACACTACAGATTATGCAGTTAGCTTTGTGTGAAATATCTACTATCTGTTCCTTTGCAGAAAAACTGCATGACCCTCTGGGTTAGAGTCAAACCTTCTACAAAGTTTGTTGACATGACCAGAAGCCTCTGCCCTCACTGGTCCCCACAGGCAATAATTTTCAACTATTTAGGTGATTCCTTTGGCATCCGTCTCTATGTCTCTAACTAACATGTTTATATTGCTGCTTCTTTGGGAAGCTCTCATTCCCACTCCATACCCTAACCCCAACATGCACGCATAGCAAGCATGCAAGAGCACACCCGTGTGCATATGCACGTGCACACACACACACACACCCTATCCATCATCCTCCCACATTGTCATTTTGAGTGATTACATTCATGTGACTATGTATGCTATTCAGAGTGGAGACACTTCATACTTTTGGTCTTCCCTGGAGCAAACAACGGTTTCCATTTTTTGGCTTCTTTTGCTTAGTTTCCTGCGTCTCTGTCACTGCTCGATCCCAAACTCTTGGCCAGTTTGTCCACACCTGCTCTCCCCTTTCATCCATGTCAGGTGTTTGACTACCTGTGTGTTCTTGGTGATTGCTGGTCTCAGAGCTCTAGCTCTGGACGCTGGCCCTGCACCCACTGCCCATCGTTGACCTGGGCTCGCCTGCACCATCTTCCTGGGGGCTCCCTTCCCCTCAATTCTCTGATGGAATTCCTGTCTCCTGATGCCCTGCTTTCCTCTTTCTTGGTACCCTGGCTTGTGTCGGTGGGGCACTTCTGGCACAGTGGTACCCTGTCCTGGGCTGTTACTTAGAATGCCACAGAGAGCTTTAAAATGTTGATGCCCAGGCCACAATCCCAGAGAATCTTGTTTCATTGACTTGGAGTGGAGCCCAGAGGCTCTTCTTTTGAAAGTGCCACACAACGGTTTTGATGTGAAGATTTGATGGCAAGATTGCAAACCACTGCTCTGGTAGCTCCCTGATGTGGGGTCCTGGGGTAGGCAATGTTTTGAAAACTGGTGTGTTGAAAATGTTTTTATTCTTGCTCTCTTTGCTTTGACTGATAGTTAGGTTGGGTATAGGATTCTAAATTGGAAATATTTTTCCTTCCGTATTTTGAAGGCAGTTCTCCACTGTGTTCTAGTTTCCAGTACTGCTGTTGAGAGGCTCAAGGCCATTCTGATTGCTGGTGTGTGTGTGTGTGTGTGTGTGTGTGTGTGTGTGTGTGTATTGATTTTTCTCTCTAGAAAGTATAAAATTACCTTCATTCCCAGAGTTCTACAATTTCATGATGATGTGAGTTTATTTTCATCACATTGTGGGTAATTAGTGGGCCCTTTGCATCTGAAAATTCAAGTCCTTCACTTCTGTAATATTTGATTTTTTTAATAAACGATTTCCTTCTTCTGTTCTCTTTCTGGAACTCCTGTTATTCAGATGTTGGATTTCTGGTGTAGACCCTGGGTCTGGAGTTCTCTCTTGTCCAGCAAGAGAGAGGACACAGGTTTAAAATGCAAGAGAGGCTAATGCCTGGGAGGAGACAAAAGCCCTGAGTAAGGGTCCTTGCTCTGTTTTTTTTTTTTTTTTTTTTTTTTTAATTTTTTTTTTTCAACGTTTATTTATTTTTGGGACAGAGAGAGACAGAGCATGAACGGGGGAGGGGCAGAGAGAGAGGGAGACACAGAATCGGAAACAGGCTCCAGGCTCTGAGCCATCAGCCCAGAGCCCGACGCGGGGCTCGAACTCACGGACCGCGAGATCGTGACCTGGCTGAAGTCGGATGCTCAACCGACTACGCCACCCAGGCGCCCCTCCTTGCTCTGTTTTTATTAGGATCAGAAGGCTTACAAGCGTGATGGATGTGCACAAAGAGACAATGAAACCGTGAACATTAATTCACAGGCATGAGGGAAAGGGGGTTTTGAAGATATGTGTTGTTAGGGGTTTGGGTCAATACGAAACAAAGTCCTGGTGCCAGGCAGATGGCTGTTTACAGCAGGCATGATGCACCATGTCTGTTTATCTTAGCTAGCTTAGGGGACAAGACAGACAGAGCTTGCTACCTCAGGGTCAACAAAGCACCTTTCTTTTGCTAATTAGCTCCACTCTGGGCAACTTTGCCCTGCTGCCCTGCCTGCTGCAGTCTATAGTCCTGTTTACTGTTTACCTATTTCAGTCCTTCCTTCCTGTGAAAGCAGCTTTCTGCTATTGTACTAAGTTGGGGAGCAGTTTCCTCCCTGAATACCTAATCTTGTTTACTATTCTTGGATGCTTTCATCCTGAGGTTTCCTATTTCTATACCTTTGTTCTATACTGGGGGCGCTTTGCCATGTTTACCTAATCTTGTTTACCTAATCTTGGATGCTTTCATCCTGTGGCTTTCTATTTCTTTATGCCTTGTTAACCCATTGGTGCAAGCTCTGGGAATTCCTAATCTTATTCCCCACAGATTTCCAACACTGGTCTTCAGTTTTCCTGAGCTTTCCTCTCCTGTTTTCTTTTGCCCTTTGCTCTTCTTTTGGGGAAATTTTTTGAACTTTACCCTCTAACATTTTTATTAATTTTCTTTTGCATTTGTACTGTTATATTTTAAATTTCCAACTGTTGTATTTTTCATTCTCTGTATGTGCTTCCATTAAAAAATTTTTTTTAATATTTGTTTTTGAGAGAGACAGAGTGTGAGTGGGGGAGGGGCAGAGAGAGAGGGAGCCACAGAAGCTGAAGCAGGCTCCAGGCTCTGAGCTGTCAGCACAGAGCCTGATGTGGGGCTTAAACCAATGAACCACAAGCTCACGACCTGAGCTGAAGTCAGACACTGAGCCAACTGAGCCACACTGTATGGCATCCCTATATGTTCGTCCTATTTTTTAGTAGTTTCCTGTTCTTGTTTCTTGGATGCAGTAACTTCTCTTATAGATCTGGAGCTGTGAATACAAATTTGGGAGACTTCTCTGCACAGTGTTGGTTTTCTCCAAGTTGATTTTTTTTCCAGTTGTTTGTTTTTGATCTCCCTCTTTTGTACTAGAGATTTTTCTCAGGAGTCATCTTGGACATCTGCCCACTTGAGAGCAAAGAAGCCCACTGGAAGCTGGATGTGTGGATGGGTCTTTCTAACCTCTTTTGTCATAATGTGCTCTGCTGGGCTATTTCACTGGGGGAGCCCCTGATGTCATTGTTTTTAGGTCTTTCCTCTTGAGTGGGGTCATTTTCCCGATGGGCTTTTTCAGTTTGCTACCAAGAGGGTAAAGGCTGGCTGCCAGGCTTTTGGGAGCCAAGCAGGAAGTCAGGCTGGGGGTCTCAGCCCTCAAGACAGATATGGTCACTCAATTCCCCTCAATCCTACCCCCTGCCCTCCTTAGCAGAATCCCGGTGTGGTGGTGCCTGGTGGTCCCAGGACAGAGACCAGGTCCAGAGAATAAAATCCTAACCTGACGGCCACTCCGTCTCCAAGGCCCTCGAACACTGCCTCCTAATATCTGACAAGTGTGGCCATTTCTCTCCACATCCACCACCATCACCCATGGAACCTGCCAGAATCTCCCACCTAGATCCCTGACACAGCCACCTATACCTCGCCTCTCCCTGGCCTTTCTGTACCCAGGAACCAAGGTGGCCCTTCCATGTGTGATGTCTCTGCTCAAACCCCTCCACAACTTTCTGTCCCTTCAGGACACAGTCCAGCTCTTCTGTAGGAGCTCAAGGCCTCCACAGTCTGGCTTCTCCTTACCTCAGCAGCCCCTTCCCTGCCCCAACCCTCTGTATCTCAGTGGGCCACACATCTCTGGCACAGTTCCTGGTGCCAAGTTATCACCTCCTTCTGAAAGTCTCCCCGGGTCCTGGCACCTTCCACACCATCTGAGATGGCCTGCTCTCCCTGGGGACCCTGGAAGGAAGGTCTGTTACTCCATATTGGCACTGAATCCTGTTCAGCTTGAGCCCGGTACCCAATACCCAAGGGGTGCTGAGCTGAACTGAGCCCTGGAGGTCATTGCCGCTTGCAGCACTGGAGAGCTCCGTTCTGGGAGCTGATTGCTGGGGGAAGGACCCTCTGATCTATTCTACTGACCCCATCAAGCCTGCCACCGGGTCAGTGAGCTGGGGCTGTGTCAGCCATGAGCACTCCCTGCTCCTGGGACTTGCAACAACACGCACTCGTAAAGAATGTAGATGGAGAGGCTACCTCTCAGGCATTCAGGGTGCTGAATGTGACCCCCAAACTACCCTGTAGGCTCTTTCCCAGAGAAGGGGCTGCTCCACTCAGCTGCCTTCTCCCACAGTTGTTTGAAAGTCCATTTCCATAATGGCCATAATGGGGAATCACCAGGGAGCAGGTGTCCTCCCTGAAGCCTGGTCTGTGGTGAAGACAGATGTGAGTGTAACGGGGCAGGGCGGCAGTGATCGCCGAACACTTGTCAGGATCCCGGCACTTGGTACCCATCCGCCCACTTGGAGGAGGGTATTATGATCTCTATCTGATAAATGGGAGAGTGGAAACTCCCTAAGTGCCTCACTCAAAGTCAGAGTGTGAAGGACTTGAACCCAGGACTCTCCAGCCCCAGCAGCATGATGCTGCTTCCCTGGCACCAACAGAGACAGCGAGAGGCCTTCCTGGCTCTGTGTGATTTTGGGGGTGCTTGTCAACCTCTCTGTGCTGGCCCCTGGAAGCCAGTGGAGCAGGTGCCCTTGCAGGCAGGGTTTGTGGAGCCTTTGTCCGGGGGCCGAGGGATAAATAATGCAGAGTGCTCCCTTCTCAGGATAATGGATTCTAGAATCCCAGGCATTGGGTGGGGCAGGGAGGCAGGAGTGGGGCACTGGCACCGCTGTTGGCATCTAGGAAGGGTCATGTGAGACCCGGGTGTGGCTCAGCAGCCCTCTCCTCTGGCTTGTTTTTCCAGTAACTGGTGCCCTTACCAGAAGTCTAGGCTGGTCACCTTTGTAGCTGCTTGCAAAACAGAGAAATTCCTTGTCCACTCGCAGCAGCCATGTCCACAGGAGACTCCGGACTGCCAGAAAGTCAAAGTCATGTGAGTGGGGGCAGGATGGGGCAAGGGGGGCCATCCACCCAAGTCCTACACTGGCTCACTCTGGAGTCACTGAGCTGGCCATCTTTCCCCAGGTACCGCATGATACACAAGCCGGTGTACAAGGTCAAGCAGAAGGTTCTGGCTTCCGTGGCCTGGAAGTGCTGCCCAGGCTTTTCAGGCCCTGACTGCCGACACTACGGTAGGGCTCCCTGTGGCTCCCTCCCCTTCAACCTCTGACCCAGAGGTCAGGCAGCTCCCTTGACCTGTGTCAAGATCTGTTGCCTCCTCTCTGCAGATCCCACGGCAATCCTTGAGCCCGAAGATCCAGGGGATGGCCTCCAGGAGTCTTGGGATGGGCCAGTCGGCTTTGAACCAGGTATGCTGCTTTCCTAGAAGGTACAAGAGGGGCAGGCAGGCGGGCAGGCAGAAAGAACCCACATGCCCAGGCCATTTCAGGAAAACTCTGTGCCCAGAATCAGCAGGGGTCCCTCTGTGGCCCTGTATCACCCTACCCCCCCCCCCCACACCAAGGAGGGCAGAGCCACAGGGCCCTTGGTCACTACCTGTTGGCTAAGCACACACACCCTTTCCCTTGACTGCATTTTCTGGGAAGGATAGCTTCATCCGGCACCTACCTTGCCCCTTGAATGGGACAAGATCCCATGGCCTGGAAGAAACTTTCCCCCATGTCTCCTAACCAGGGCCAGAAAGTCGTGCTAGCCTTGGTGTATAGTCAGCACAGAACCACCAAGAGGCACCAATTAATTGTGAGGCCTTTCAAGGCTGGACCACGGCCGACGTGGCAAATAAATTTCATCGTGCGGTGAACTCCTACCTTTAGACAAGGGCTGCCTAGGATGATTGTTGAGAGGCCATGTCCACACAGGTGAGGACAAAAGTGTGCCATGATTGATCAGGCATGTCTGCTGTGGGTGCCCAGTGAGGGTGAGGGCTCAAGCGCCAAGCATTCCCCCTCTGGAGCTAAAGGCTTCTGAGCTCCCGCTCACAGGACGTCAGCACACAGCTCCCTGATATTTCTATCCGAACCTGGAAATTTCTTTCTCCGTACCTCACGATCTCCCCAGGTCTGGGGAGTGAGACCTCGACACTTACCCCTTGTGTGTCTTCAGGCCACCTGGCTGCAGAGATCAGCGACACCATGGTGCCACAGGAGGATCTCCAGAACGACATTCACCAGGTGGCAGACAGCCTCCCAGGCCTGTGGAAGGCGCTGGAAAGCAACGTCACAGCTGCGACCATGGAGGCAAATCAGACAGAGCCTGGTGAGTGGCAGGCTCCAGGGGTGGAGGAACAGCCTGTTCACATCTGAGGGGAGAGAGGAAGGCGGGGCAGGAAGGCCCAGATCTCAGAAGAGCCCCCTCTGGTCCCTGCCTGGGGAGGGGTGTCTGGTCCTTGCAGGGCTTGTGTACAAACGTGTCTCTGTTGCAGTGTTTCCTGGCAGATCCCTGGAGCAGGTGCTACTGCCCCACATGGACGCCTTCCTGCGTGTGCATTTCAGCCCCATTTGGAGCAGCTTCAACCAAAGCCTGCACAGCCTCTCCCAGGCTGTAAGAAACCTCTCTCTTGATGTGGAGGCCAACCAGCAGGCCATCCGGGGGGTCCAGGAGAGCACGGTGGCCAGAGCTGACTTCCAGGAGCTTGGTGCCAAATTTGAGACCAAGGTGCAGGACAACGCCCAGAGAGTGGGACAGCTGCGGCAGGACGTGGAGGAGCGCATGCACGCCCAGCACCTTTCCCTGCAGCAGTCCGTCTCCGAGGTCCACGCGGATGTGGACGCCAAGTTGAAGAGGTTCCTTAAGGCCCAGGGGTCCGTGGGGGCCAACGGCAGCCTGGTCCCCGCGGCGGCGGGGGCAGCGGCAAGGCCGGAGCCCGAGAGCCTGCAGGCCAGGCTGGGCCAGCTGCAGAGGAACCTCTCAGCGCTGCACGCGGCCGCCGGCCGCAGGGAAGAGGAGTTGCGGGGCATCCTGGCGGACATGCAGGCCACCCTGGCGCAGCACGTGGAGGAGATCAAGGAGCTGTACTCGGAGTCCGATGAGACCTTCGATCAGATCAGCCAGGTGGAGCACAAGCTGTTGGAGCTGCAGGTGAACCACACGGCGCTGCGCGAGCTGCGGGTGATCCTGATGGAGAAGTCGCTGATCATGGAGGAGAACAAGGAGGAGATGGAGCGGCAGCTCCTGGAACTCAACCTCACCATCCAGCACCTGCACGGCACGAACGCCGACCTCATCAAGTACGTCAAGGACTGCGACTGCCAGAAGCTCTACTTGGACCTGAACGCCACGCGGGCCCTGGAGGAGGCGCAGGTGGGCCCGGACGAGCGGCGCCGGCTCGAGGGCTCGTCCCTGCAGGCCCTGAGCGACGCCGTGGCCGCCCTGTCGCGGGCGGTGGACGAGCGGCGGGCGGAGGGCGAGCGGGCGCGGGCCGACGGGGCGCGGCTGCGGAGCCAGCTGCGGGCGCTGGACGGCGAGGCGAGCGCGCTGCGGGCGGCGCACGGGGAGATGCGGCGCGAACTCGGCCAGCTGCATGGCTACTTCAAGGCCCTGCTGGACGACGCGCTGCGGCACGAGGCCGTGCTGGCCGCCCTTTTCGGAGAGGAGGTGATGGAGGAGATGTCCGAGCAGGCGCCCGGCCCGCTGCCGCTGCGCTACGAGCAGATCCGCGTCGGCCTGCAGGACGCCGCCAGCGGGCTGCAGGAGCAGGCGCTCGCCTGGGACGCGCTGGCCGCCCGCGTGGCGGCCCTGGAGGCGGCGGCGGAGGCGGCGGAGGCGGCGGGGGGCCGCGATGCGTCGCCGGGGGAGGCCGGCGGGCGGGTCCCCGCCGGGCTGGCGCGGGAGCTGGAGCGCCTGGACGCCGACCTCCAGAGGGTGGGCCGTTGCTGCGAGGCCTCCGGGGTCTCCTCCTTCAACAGCTCCCTGGAGGGCCTGCAGGAGGCGCTGTCCGCCACCGAGCGCGACTTGGAGCAGCACCAGCGCCTCTTCCACAGCCTCTTCGGAAACTTCCAAGGGCTTTTGGCAGTGAACGTCAGCCTGGACCTGGGGAAGCTGCAGGCCATGCTGAGCAAGAAAGGGAAGAAGCGGCAGAAAGGTCTGGAAGCTTCCAGGAGGAGGGACAGGAAGGAAGCAGAGCCCAGGGCGGATGCACATATCAAAGGGCCCGTGCTTTGGGAAGCAGGTGAGTTCCTGAGCGGGGGAGGGGGAGGGGTGCGGCTGGGTAAGTCGGGGAGGACAGGGCTGGCTGCTGGCAGCTCTTTTGCCTCGGAGAAGACCGGATGAAAGAGAACAGTGTGAGCATCCTTCAGGGGTACTCAGGGCCCGCTTTGCCCAGATCCCCCTTTCATTGACGGCCAGGGGCCTCTTAAGCTACCGGAAGTGTAAGCAGGTAGAAGTCACCAGAACCAACCATCAATGAGCAGGCAGAGGCCCTCCATGTAAACGTTTGAGGCCCGTATATACACCACGGAGCTGTCTGCCGCTCAGCCACTAGAGCAAGGAGGGGGATGCCTCCCTTCCCCGCAGGCCACAGCCTCAAATCTCTCCGTCCCAGCTCTTCCCCTCCACCCTGCTTCACCCCCTGTGTCTTTAATCAGCTCCCCTGTATACAAATATGTGACTAGGGACTGGTGTCACCGGCCATGGGCAGCACTCGGCAAGAGGATAATACAGGGGAAGGCCTTGGACCCTGAAAGGAGCTTGTCCTGCTAACATAGTAGACCCATGTTGCTGCTCTGCGCCAGGCCTTCCGTGGGCTTTGCCACGCGGAGTCATCATAACAGCTCAACAGTCCGTCATCACTGCCATCTTACCTGAAACTGAGGCTCGGTCAGGGCAAGTGTGCTGCTAGTTCGTACAGCTAGTAAGTGGCACAGGGAGCCCTGAACCCTGTCCAGCTGTCTCTAGGATGCTGGTTCTTCTCCTGTGAAAGGCCCTTGACGACGGGTCCCTGCAGGGCCCCGGGACCCTGGGCCTGGGAAGCTGGCTCTGAGGCCGATGTGATGTGCAGCCGGCCATCCTGGCCCCTCCCTGAATGTGGCCTGGGGAAGGAGACCACTAGACTCCGTGCCTCAAGTGACTGCCCCCTGCCAGAGAGGCTGGCCCTGGGGCTATGGCCACATCCTCATCCAGACACAGGACTGAGTACAGGGCTGCCATCTGGGCTGTCTGTATGCTGGTGTAGCCTGGCATGTGGGAGGTCTGAGGATCCCATCCCAAGCTCTTCCTGCTCCTGTCATTCTCCATCACGGCCCTGGAGGCCTTTGTGTGCCTGGGGGCAGTGGACCGCCTCTAGCACCACTTCCTTGTCTCAGTTTCTCCCTCTGTAAAATGGGAGAATCACTTTGTGCCCTGCAGGGAAGCCCACTGTCAGTTTTCCAGCTAGCAAATCAGTGAAGCACAGCCCTTCAGCCTCCTGCGGGACAGGCTGGGCCCCGGGGGTCGGTAAGGCTGAACTCTGGGCGGCAGGCCGGCTGAAACATGTGGAGAGAGTGCCGAGTACCGGCAGAGGGCGCGCCGGGCGGGCATTCCTTCGGCTGGCCGAGCGCCCCACCTCCTGGACGCTGGGGGAACTGCAGAGCCAGCAGCGGGCCTGTGATCTTCCACAAATGGGAAAGCTATTCCAAACTTCCTAATTCTCAGAAAATCTTCCAGAACTAAAGAAGAGCAGAAATTTGACATTCACAAAACTATTGCTGGACCGGGAGCCAAAGAGCTGGGGCTGTAGGTGGGATCAAGTCACTAACCACTATGCCGCTTGCCCCTCCTTTAGGCTTTGGTTTTATCCCCTAAGAAATGGGGAAGTTTGGTCTCCTCTGAGAGACAGAGAGAGAGAGAGAGATACAGAGAGATAGAGAGTTGAGGGAGCACGTGAGGAACATCACCTCATTGGTGCCAAGGCCAGTGTCATGGCCAGAACCCCAGTGGGACTCACCCTTCCCGTCTCCTGGCCCTGTCCTCCCCTGCCTGAGAGTCTTGGCCAGGCAGCCAGGTTGGCTCCTTCCTCACTGTACGCTCACCCCCCTACGCAGAGTGGCTCCTTCTGGCTCCAAGCCTGCACGTGGCCCTGGCAGGCCTCACGCCTATGTTCTCTTTGTCTCGCTTGTCCTCCTATAGTTAGCTAAAATGCTTCTTTCTTTTTTTTTTCTTAAAAACATTTTTTTACATTTATTTATTTTCGATAGAGACAGAGCACAGGTGGGGGAGGGACAGAGAGAGAAGGAGGCACAGCATCCGAAGCAGGCTCCAGGCTGTGAGCTGTCAGCACAGAGCCCGACGCGGGGCTCGCGCTCACAAACCGCGAGATCATGCCCTGAGCCGAAGTCGGACGCTCAACCGACTGAGCCACCCAGGCGCCCCTAAAATGCTTCTTGCAATAGGAAGAGCACCAGAGATCAGGAGATCCAAAGACAGCCGCCAGTGTGGTAATTTATGATCTATGTCACCTGGAGCAAGTGCTCCCTCTCTGGGCCCGTGTCCCCATCTGTAATCCCGGAGCTCTGTGCAACGGTTGGAAAACGTTAAGATGACCAGCTCGAAGAGTTTTCTTTCCCAGCCCTACCTGCTGTCCTGTCTCTAAGGTCTTGTGCCAAACATCCAGGAGGAAGGACCCTTCAGGGTTCTTTCATCCTCTCACCAGCGTTAGCATGATTACCTTGAGGATAGGGGTTATTTTCTTTTGGAGAGATCTCAAGATCCCCAGTAGGTGGCAGTAGTCTGGGAGTCGGAGACCCGGGTCCTGTCCCAGCTTGCCATTGGCAAGCCACGTAGCTTTGGACAACCGGGTAAGCACTCAAGACTCAAAGCTTCCTCAAAGAAGGGTACTTACCTCTCAGGATGCTGGAAGGAAAAGGGAGCAAAGGAGGAAGTGCTTTTTAAAAACGTACACCAGCAGGGGCACCTGGGTGGCGCAGTCGGTTAAGCGTCCGACTTCAGCCAGGTCACGATCTCGCGGTCCGGGAGTTCGAGCCCCGCGTCAGGCTCTGGGCTGATGGCTCAGAGCCTGGAGCCTGTTTCCGATTCTGTGTCTCCCTCTCTCTCTGCCCCTCCCCCGTTCATGCTCTGTCTCTCTCTGTCCCAAAAATAAATAAACGTTGAAAAAAAAATTTTTAAAAACGTACACCAGGAGAGACAACAGACTTGTATTTTCCTTTCTCTCAGTGACATGGTGAGTGCTGGCCCGTTGGCTCCCACTCTCTGAGGTTGCTATTGGGAACACGTAGGGTATCTGGAAATAGTGGCTTATTCCTACTGTTAACAAGGTGAGAAAGGCAGGTCTCAGGGTTTAACTTGTCGTCTAAGGGAGTGAGGGATTGAGTCGCTGAGCGCTTTCGTCCTGCATTCCAGGCTCCCCTGTGGCCTTCTATGCCAGCTTTTCGGAAGGGACGACTGCCCTGCAGACAGTGAAGTTCAACACTACCTACGTCAACATTGGCAGCAGCTACTTCCCCGAACACGGCTACTTCCGAGCCCCCGAGCGCGGGGTCTACCTGTTTGCAGTGAGCATTGAATTTGGCCCCGGGCCAGGTACGGGGCAGCTGGTGTTTGGAGGTCACCAGCAGACCCCTGTCGGTTCCACTGAGGAGCGGAAGGGCGGAAGCACGGCAACAACCTTTGCCATGGCCGAGCTGCAAAAAGGCGAGAGAGTGTGGTTTGAGTTAACCCAGGGATCCGTAGTAAAGAGACACCCGCCAGGCACGACATTCGGGGGATTCCTTGTGTTCAAGACCTGAACACTGGACACGGCCCCGACCAGATGTTGTGGACTCGCCCAGCTCTCCTTGGCCTGGAGCCCTGGCCAGGGGTGGTCTGGAGACCATCCAGCCGGTCCAGTTCTTCCTGGAAAACTTCTGCAAAGACAATGTGGTGTATGTGGCCTCCCTCTAGATGCGCTGGGTTTCGCTATTTCTTACTGACAAGAAGCACCAGAATACTCCTCTCTGGGCAGAACCCGGCCCGGGACGTGTGAACGTTAGCTTGGCGCGCCTTCTGAGGCGGCATGGCTTGGACTCCGGCTCTCTGCCACACCCTGTGTTTTACGGCATCTTTGGTGTGCTGCTCCTCCTGGGGTTGGAAACTTGAAACCTTTCTCCCGCTTCTTCTCCCTGACCTTATGCCAGAAAAGCGTTCTTTCCCGGAAGGAACGTTCCACACGGAGGTGACATTTTGGACAATGTTGGAAACCGGTCTCTACCCACTACAGGGCAGTAGGAGAAAACCAGCCTGTTTGGCCTTTACTAGCAACGGGGACAGAGGCCTCATTGAGTGACCAAAGGAACAAAATTATTATCTTCTCTTCAGTTTTAGTCCTTCTTTGAACTTATCTGTAGCCTTAATTTCACTTCTTTTTCTCCTTGCCGCCAGAAGATAAAGGCCAAGCATGCCAAACATGAACTAAAATGTGTACAGCCTTTACCTTTTTTTTTTTTTTCCCCACTTCCTCCACTAGCTAATGAGTGCCCTCATTCTTATTAGCATCTCTCACCAGGAAGGAGGCTGAGGGAGGAAGTAAAGGAAGATGGTCAAAATCTTCCTCAATAATGATCAGCTCTGGAATAAAGCAATGCCCTTCAAATCTCTGCCTGGTTTACTTGTGGAGAGCAGAAAGATTTGGTAAAGTAAGTAGAAATGGAGGAAATGAAACTCTTTGGGATAAACGTGACTCTCATCATTCCAGGCCGTGTTTGACTACACGACTTCAGTTAAGTTCCACATAAAACACGCAAGAGTCCTCCACGGTAGGCGGTGATGTGAATCTTGGGAGGAGACAGCACAGCCCAGAGTTGCCCCTATTCCCGCAATATCGATATATGGTTTTCAAAACATTACAGAGCCTGGAGCAAACTGGCTTGAGAAAGCCGTCATCGAATTGTCAGGAAATGTTTGTAGGTGTTCAATATTTGGGGTTTTTTAATTAAAAAAAAAACATTTTTTTTTTTTTTAATTTTAGAGAGAGAGTGCACGCAAGCAGGGGAGAGGGCCAGAAGGAGGGGGGAGAGAGAGAAAGAGAGAATCCAAAGCAGGCTCCGTGCTTAGCTCAGAGCCTGACGCCGGGGTTTGATGCCACAACCCTGGGATCACGACCTGAGCCAAAATCAGGAGTCAGACACTTAACCGACTGAGCCACCCAGGAGCCCCTCAAAACTTGTTGAACACACTCTTCCCCATAAGCAAATTGGATTGGACTGGGTAGTGAACAAGGACGGGAGTTGGTTGTCAGGGTTAACGAGGTTCTCAGCCCTTCTCCTTGTTTCCTAAGGGTCATTAATTCAAACAGTTGTCCCTCAGAATTTATTTACCACTAAGCTCTGTGTGCTCAGTGTGCTCAAACATTAACGTTCAAAGAAGTGTGCCAGGCCGTTCTGCCACTGACAGCTTGACCCTGGAGTAAACCACCACCTCTCCTGAACTTTTCCCATTGGTAGTATGAGGTGGCTAGGCTAATAGCTTTCATTAAGTATCTTGGTGTTTCATTATCTCGACCACAGGGCTGACTCTGGCCTTCCTGCCCTTCGCTCTGGCCAGGGCCTCTTGCCCAATGTGGCTCTCAGTTGCCAAGACTAATCCCAACCCAAGGCATGATGCATTTGGGCCATTCCCGACCAAAGATTGGGAAGCCAGTACCAGGCCCCCCTTGCTGCTAGAAAGACCTCACTGTGTCTTCTGCTCAATCTGGCTACTATTGGTCAAGTACTAAGTGGAAATGTTAGGGTAGCGTGGTCTTACCATTTAAGATGTTCATTTGGAATGTATTACAGATAAACAGAGTGAACTGATCTCCATAACGGACATAACGTCCTCTAACCCTCACGTGGCATGGTGCTCTTCAACAGGAAGGTTGTAAATGCAAGTGCTAATTGGTAAATTCTGCCAGCAGCATGGATGAATCGCTCCAGAAGTTTCTGGGATGAGAACTGGAGAAAACAATGGTTTATTTATTTATTTTTATTTATTTATTTATTAAAAAAAAATTTTTTTTTCAACGTTTATTTATTTTTGGGACAGAGAGAGACAGAGCATGAACGGGGGAGGGGCAGAGAGAGAGGGAGACACAGAATCGGAAACAGGCTCCAGGCTCTGAGCCATCAGCCCAGAGCCTGACGCGGGGCTCGAACTCCCGGACCGCGAGATTGTGACCTGGCTGAAGTCGGACGCTTAACCGACTGCGCCACCCAGGCGCCCCTATTTATTTTTAAATTTTATTTTGATTTTTGAGAGAGAGGAGAAAGTGGGGGAAGGGAAGAGGGAGAGAATCTTCAGCAGGCTCCACGCTCAGTGCAGAGCCCAACGCTCAACCAACTGAGCCACCCAGGCACCCCAACAGTGGTTCTTTTAAATAGGATGCTTTCCAGTCAACAAAACCAATTTCACAAAACCTTAATATTATGTTTAAGTACTTCTATAATGAAGACACCAGATTAGCAAGAATTCTAGAGTTCATTTGACAGATTTCTGATCTCCACTATGGCATCTAATATCTCTGGGTACAGACTCTTTTTCCATTGCCCACCAGCCGTAGTGTTCCCCAGGGGTTAAAACATACTTCACTGTGGCATCCAGAACGAGGCAATGGTGGTATCCTACCTCCCCAAATTTGATGGGGAGAAAAAAACCATAAATATATTAAAAAACAATATTGAAAAACAAGAAAGGGTACCATAAGCAGATCAGAAAATTTTCCTAGTTCCTGAAAAATGGGAAGTAGAAGGGATCAAGTATAAAATGAAATAGGAGTAGGAAATCATAACCCAAAACCTTTGAGACTCCTGGAGATGGGAGTGATTTCGAGGGAACCCCAAACTGAAACTCAGCCCCTAAGACAGTTGAGGGGATGAGCAGAGGCGATACAGCTGAGGGGCAGCAGGCCCGGGGTCCCAGCCGTCCCCTGCCTGTGCGAAGCGGCTGGCGGCGGTGGCCTCTGCCCCGACCTAGGCAGTGCGGGGCGATCCTGGGCCTCCTACTGCAGGCTGGCTACTGCCCGTGGAGGCAGGAAGCTCCCAGAAGACATAGATAACCTTACCCGCAGCAGTCCAGACGCATGTTCCCAGACCACAACATACTGTCAAAGTAACGCCTGACCTTTACTTTTATTTCAGAAACAACTTTTTTATTTCAGAAACACTGTGGAGAGGATATATGGTCTGTAAAAGATGTTCCTTTAAAAATTTTTTTTAATGTTTATTTTTGAGAGAGAGAGAGAGAGAGGGAGAGAGTGGGGGAGGGGCAGAGAGACAGGGAGACAGAATCTGAAGCAGGCTCCAAGCTGTCAACACAGAGCCTGACATGGGGCTCGAACCCACCAACTGTGAGATCATGACCTGAGCCGAAGTCGGGGGCTGATCTGACTGTTCTTTTTTTTTTTTTTTTTTTTCTTAATATTTGTTTCTGTGAGAGAGTTTCGATCACAAGTAGGGGAGAGACAGAGAGACCGGGACAGAAGATTCAAAGCGGGTGCTTTGCCAACAGCAGAGAGCCTGATGTGGGGCTCGAATTCACAAACTATGAGATCATGACCTGAGCTGAAGTTGGCGTTTAATCGACTGAGCCACCCAGGAGCCCCTGTAAAAGATGCTTCTTAAAGCTCTCCTTTCCTCTGCCGCTCTGCAGCAACGCTGGCATCCTAGGTTTCTCTTGAAAATACCAAACATCATCAGCTCTGGTCTGAGCAGCGTTTCTCCATCCTGCATCAAGAAAGCCCCCCCAAACCTGGCCTAACAGTGACAAAACTTGCTGAGGGGCGGTGGGGGTGGGGGGCGAGCTAAATGTGGAGTGGGAAAAGCCTGAATCCTCTTGAGTAGGCAAAGAGAAAGTATCACTTCTTTTTTTTTAATTTTATTTTGAGGGGAGGAGGGACAGAGAGAGAGAAAGAGCATGAGTAGGGGAAGGGCAGAGAGAGAGAGGGAGAGAGAGAATCCCAAGCAGGCTCCTCGCTGTCAGTGTAGAGCCCGATGCGGGGCTGAAACCCACAAACCGTGAGATCATGACCTGAGCTGAAATCAAGAGTCAGACACTCAACCGACTGAGCCACCCAGGTGCCCCAGAAAGGATCATTTCTCAATTTTTGCTCTAACAAACAGCTATTACCCCATCACTTCCTGATAAAAACAGGAAGCTGAGGAACACTGAACTGATGGGAGCAGGGGTTCAGTAACGCAAAGATTAGCAACTACACCAAAGTGCTAAATATTTGTGGAAAACTAACATCATGAACAAGAGAATACAAAACTGAAAAAACGTGAAGATTTTGGAATATTCAAGTCTCTAAAACAATACAGGAAACTGGAAATCTTATTTGCCACTCAGATTCTGGTTTCTAAATACCATCCTCTCTAAAAGGAATCAGAGTGCCTGGGAGCATGGCTGACGCAGGTACAGTACCAGATGACCCTGGAACATCTTTTCAGCCCCCCCAAAAGGTAAGAAGTGCTCAAAAAAAGATGGGCATGTGGAAAAAGCCTCAAGAGCCAACTTGAATTTCCAGGGGTCAAGTCTGAATCAACTTGAGCATCAAAACAAATAATGACCTCATAGACTATAACTCATTGTATAAAATAAGAATCCATGAGTCCCTACTGATAATAAAAAAATAAACAGGAAGGGAAGCTAGACCTCTTCCTTACAGAATGCCAATCAATAAATGTAAATGTAATAATGCAAGCAAAAGTCACTATTTTGTAACCACTGATTCACACTGGAATTACCAATGGCTGGAACAGTCTCAAATTATCTCCATAGCATAGTAATTACAAAGGGAAAACAACCAACTGTGCAGTGAAGACAGTAGGCATCGCCTCGAGTAAGGGATCAACAATGACATTACCGATAATGGCCTCCCAATGCGACACAAATATGTCCACAAACCCTCTGGCCTTTTTACTCTAGAAAATGTATCACAGAAGACAGAAACTGGAGAACTGTTTCAGACTGAAGAGTAAGGAGACATGACAACTAAATGCAATGCGACAGATTCTGGGCCCAGAAAGTGTGCTCTCGAGGACTTTATTAGAATAAACTGGCAAAGGTCTGCAAGTTACAGTATTGCTGATGATTATAGTGTCAATGTCAACTTTTATTTTGAAAACTGTACCTAATGGTTATGTAATAGAATATCCCTGAAATATTGAAAGAAACATGAGCTCTGTAATTTAATCCAAACAGTTCAGAAAAGGTGTATGTATGCACGCACGTGTGCATAAACATTCCAAGACAAGCCTTTATGCCTGTACACACACACACACACAGACTGATAAGGCAATTGTGGCAAAACATAGTAGTTTATGAATCTGGGTGAAGGGTAAATGGCATTCTTTATACTATTTTTACAACTTTTCTGGAATTTTGAAGTTATTTCAAAAAAAAGCTAAAATCAAATTTGGTGGAGGGGCACCTGAGTGGCTCAGTGGGTAAAACATCTGACTCCTGATTTCTGCTCGGGTCACGATCTCACAGTTCATTAGATCAAGCCTCGTGTTGGGCTCTGCACCGACAGAGTGGAGCCTGCTTGGGATCTCTCTCCTTCTCTCTCTCAAAATAAAGACATTTAAAAAAAAAACTTTGGTTTAATAAAACAACTTAGTAGATGGGCTGAAAAGAAGAAGGTAGGAGGGAACAAAGGAGAGACAGACTAAGAAATATGGAAGAAACATCCAGGACACCTAATATTTGCCTAATAGGAGTTCTAGAAAGAAAAGTAAAAGAAGGAAAGGGAGGAAATAGTGGAAGTTCTCAGGTTTAAGGAAAGGTTAAAAACATGCAGTTAGTACTAACACAAAGAAATGTATCCAGACATGGCAAGTTTAAACTTCAAAACATCAAAAAAAAAAAAAAAATCCTGCTTCTTGAATGAAATAAATTAAATTACAGTGGAATGAATTAGACACATCAGACTTCTTACTGGCAATAGGGATGCTGGAAGTATCTTCAGTTAGATTCTATCTCCAGCCAAAGTCCTAGCCAAGAAGGAAGACAGAACCAAACAATAAGCTTTGATTTTTAAGTGTTTGATTGAAATGTCTTCCATAACAGTGTTGGTCTTTTATTTTGCCACGGCCTTTCGATCGTCTTTTTAATAGTTTTCAACGCTTACTCGGATTTTAGTCATGCAGCAAGTAGCAGCGAGCAGAGCAGCAGGTGCCCATCACCAACCTCAGTCATCAGCCAATTTTCACTTTGCTTTAAAAACGGCTCCCCTCTCAACGACGAAGGCCTTAGTGCTTTCTTCCTCTAGCTTGAAAACATTTTGAGTATTTCATACTGACCTTTGACTTTCAAATAACGGTAACATTTCAGGTTCCCTGTAGAAGGGATATTTAGAGCACTGAGGTGGAGGTAGGAAGCACTGGGGAAGCTGGAATCACCTTGAACTTCGTTCTGAGCAGACATGTGGACACTCAGTAAAACTAACTGGACAAAGGCCAGGACTATCCGGTTTAGAGGAGTAAGAGGCAGGCCACACATATTCCATCTAAACAGGAGAGTAACAATCTCTACCTCAAAGGGCAATTAGGGATTAACCTTTCAGCCCCAGCCTTGGCTTCGATCTGGAATATTTTTTGGGTGTACCTTTGCACTTGAACTAAGCCTCCTCTTGCTTTCCAGCTTTAGGGGGACTTGTCTCTTTCTGCTCTTAACCTGAGCTCACAGGACTGAACTCCAAGACCAGGGCAGTGCCGCTGCCACTGGGTGGCCTCTGCCTTACACTGCTGGCTGGCTACCTTCGGTGCACCGTGTCTGCTTAGTCACGGCTGGACTGCTCCAAGGGCTGAAGCAAGGATTTGCAGGAACACGCATCTAACTTCATACAGTCTAAAGTGCCAGAAATGGTCCTTGTGCTAGCAACAGGCAGATAACTATTTCTCCAAGTGAGCGAAGATTTAATGACTGAATTAGCGTCTGCTTGAAACTATCTACAAGGATTATTCTGAAAGAATAGTGTCCTCATCCCTTAATGTTTACTCTAATAGTCCTACTACTACTATTAAAGAAACCTTGGAAATAGTCACTATTCCAACTAATCAGTGAGAGTAACAGATTATGCTGGGAAGGAAAAATGAATATACTGATCCAGGTTTTGAGTCAGCCTTTAACAGATGGAAGGAAAGCTAGCAAGTATTTGATAGGCCCAAGAAATGCCTGATTCTTCTTTCCCAGGCTGCAGGAGAGTGTGTGCTATTGTTTCAAGAAAGCATCTTACAGTGAAACTAAATGGGGGTTCCTGTAAGGAATCTAGAATAGGCTATCTCCAACCATGCATCTTTTTTGGCAAGGAGACCATTGACTAGTCCCAAACCTTTTATGATGATTTAACAAGTTCAACTGCCTAAGGCATCATAAGGTACATTGAATTTACACACAACTGCCCACAGCTCTGATTGGTGTTGGGAATATATGCAGGAGGGTAAATGAAACTGCTGCAGAAGAGCTATTGTCCCTCCTTGCATTTCCAGCTTTTAACAAAGCATTTGCTGCAAGCAAGAACACTGTAAAGCCAGATAAATGGATTCCATTACTCTCAATAAAGAAATGAGTTACTGGGGCCACCTAGGTGGCTCAGTCGGTTAAGTGTCTGACTTAGGCTCAGGTCATGATCTCATGGTTTGTGAGTTCAAGCCCCACATTGGGCTCTGTGCTGATAGCTCAGCCTGGAGCCTGCTTTGGATTCTGTGTCTCCCTCTCTCTCTGCCCCTGCCCTGCTCGCACTCTGTTTCGGTGTCTCAAAAAGTGAATAAACGCTAAAAAAAAAAAAAAAAAAAAAAAAAAAAAGAAATGAGTTAAATGGCAACAAACCAGGCACTATGGTAGCAGAGAGAGATGGAAATTGGAAGCAACGTAGCGAGATGAACCCTCTCTTGACATGACTAGTATGAGTGTCCACGAGAAACCCTCCGGGCAGAAATATGGCAATATTTAACCAAGAACCTTTGATTTTTTTCATCTTAAATATTCCTTTAAAAGTTCATATTCACTAGTCTCACTTTTAGGAATGTAATGTAAGAGAATAAATTCATGATTTAAAAGATTTAGGTATACGGATGTGCAATACATTCGTTATATTTTTGAAAACAATGGAAATAACCCAAATATTCAACAGGGAATTACAAAAATAAATTATTCCATCTACTTGTTGAAATATTATGCATTCAACTTTTTTTTTTTTTAAGTTGTTTTGATGGATATTAATGACATTCTATGGTCTTAATTTTGTAGAAAGTATGCAGTAGAAAAGAGTGAAAGGCAACATCCAAAAGTGAATAGGGGTAACGTGGCAGAATTGCGAGTGATTTTATTTGCTTCTTTATGCTTTTCTATGTTTTCCAAAGTTTCTGCAATGAGTGCATAGTTTTAGAATTAGAAAAAAAGTTTTTTAGAGGGAAACAACCCTTCATTGTAATAGGTTTGTAACTTCTCTATCTACATGAAGGAAAGAGTGTGTGGTCACTTACCTGCTGTGTGTCCCACACTGGATTTCCAGTAGCTGAAATGCACATCTCAGAGACACGTGTACATACACTAACTTGCTATAAAATCTCACCAGACATGTGACTTTTGACACACAATACCGTCCGAGCAGAGTATCACAAAACACATCACTAAAGTATACTAAAATAAGGTTATTTACTTAAAAATGATACATTGGATGTAATCTATATATAGAACAAAGCAATTAATGGTAAACTTAATAAGGCACCTTTTAAACCAGATGCTGTACAAAATACATTTAGTGTGTTACATATCAAAGATGAATCTATATTTTTGGTGTTTTACAATTGCATAATAAAACTGCTTGTTTTTAACCCTTCTTTTGATGTCTATGTACAACTTCCCTAATTAAGCTATAATGATATTTTCATTTATACAATATATATACTACATTTTAGTTTTTAAATGGGCAAGGACAATGGTCACTAAAAGAGCTTAAATAATTCCACTGAAAGCATAGTACAGAGCACAAGCTAAAATTACAGTAATAGATTTACTCCTTTGCAAAAGCAGTATTCACATACTTTCCTTACGGGATGATCATCACACGTGGCTTCACGTGCTGCCGGCCGGAGATTTAATTTGGTGTTTATGCACAAGTCAGCTCTGTGCGGTTTTCCACTGTAACTCTCATAACAGCACTGAGGCAATACGATGAACTGCTACCCTATTTTAACACCTGACCCAAGCAAGTAATAAATACCACCCCTTTCGACAGTACAAGAGCTACAACAATCTTTTTTAGAAAATCCATTAGTATTTCTCCTGTTGAGGTTAATTTAGGTATTTGGAACATTTCCAAACAACTTGTATGAAAAGAAACATAAGTGATTTAATTTAAAACATCTTGCCTGGAATAAATAATTCAATATTGAATTTGATCTTGGGCCAGTTTAAGAGATACATGATTTTTTAAAAGTTGTATTACATTTTTGTCCTAAATAGAAGTAAAACGTATGAAAGAAAAAGGTACTGAGTATTTTTAGACTGCATAAATAAAAAATCTGGCACGTTTTGTAAAACATAATTTTCAAAAGCTATAGGCCACTCTCTAAGTTTAGGGACACTTCTAATGTTGACCGAAATATCTTTTGTGAAGACATTTCCAGAGAAACTAGATTCAAGCTAAATTGTAAGTGGGGCCAAATAATGGCTCCTGGGGTTTTACAAATTATTAACTATATAGTACTATGTAATACTTCCTCTTAGTCTTTAAATATTTCACTTACTGGATGAACTTAGAAATTTAACAGTGAGAGTAGGAAGGAGAGAAGAAAATAAGTTTCATGCATATTTTTTGGACTTTAGTATTTCAAATATGGCATCATTTGCTTTCTAAAGAACATGCTATCTTAGAAAATATTTTAACTGAACAAGCCGCTGAAGTTAATTCTTGATACCACTTTTCATAGATCTATTTATTTAAAAAAAAATCATTATAGTGGTCTTCTACTTATATACTATCTGTAATTGTCTGCTCTCACACACTATTTTAACATTACTAAGAATAGAGTTTGCCTTTCTTTACATACTTTGTTATTAAAATGACAAATAATTTCCAAGATCTATAGTTTATCCAATAAAAAATAAAGCAACCTTAGATTACGATCAGAGCTCAGAATTGTTCTTAAATTACATGGCAACATGGATTAGAATCGGTCAGTACAGACACAGGGAGAACATTCTGAAAGAGCACGTTATTGCATACTATCAATATATACATTTACTGATTTTGATGAACACTTCAAACTTTAATTATGTTAGATGAAAACTACTAAGCTTAGTCAAAACTATTCAAGAAAAGCTCAAATTTGTGAAGTTTCATGTATAAATAAGTAAGAGTTTCATCCTTAAACGCCAGTCAGATTTTTGGTAATGGATGGATACGTGCTCTGATTCCTCCCCTTTAAAGGTTTTTAACTATGTTGTGATATAATCACATTTATTTTATGTTACATTCAAAAAAAAACTATTCACTTTATGCACCCATGAGCTGTTTGTTCAGGATAAGACATTAACAGGAAAAAGGCATTACAGAAGTGTAAGTTTAAGTAAATCAGAATTATTCCTTGGGATAACAAGGCATGCATAAAATATGTCGCATTGTACTGAATAGCTCTATGGAATAGACACAGGTAATGGCTACAGACATTTCATAGTCTATAGTCATATATCACTAGATACTGAGCTTTTTTTGCCTGACTCTTCATTGTCATCACAAGTTATGGAACAGAAATCATAAAACCAAAAGTCTCAAATGATTTAAATGCCCAAAATAGTTGTTGGTAAGTTTCTATCAGCCCTGAAATAGAAACTTCTAATTGGAGGGTCCCTTCACAAAGAAAACATGAGATGACAGCATCTTATTGAAAATCTATGCCTGAAATAACAAAGTCCTAGATTTGATATATGCTTTTGAATGCATTAATTCTGAAAATTTATATGTAGTTCTACTTTATAACTTCTTTTTTTTCTGATGATCTCTTAATTTTTTTCCCTTAAGAATGGGATATGAGGTACACAGGAGCTGGTTTCTACAGTATACATGTATGTACATATATAAAATATGGTTGTAAAGGAGGTGTTTTGCAAATAAAGCATATTACACACAAAATATAAATAACTTCCCTTTTAAAAGTTACTGAGAATAAAGAATATAGAACATGGTTATAGGCACTTACATTGCTATCAAATGCAGTAATTAGTAGTTCACTTCAATAAGAAGTGTTTTTCTTTAGAAGGTTCATGGCATTGGAAGTTCCAACTTTGGATAAGATGATTCTCAGGACAAAAGTAAGAATTACCAAAAAGAAAGAAAGAAAAGAAAGAGATGGAAAGAAGGGAGGGAGAGGAGGGGAGGGGAGAGGAAGCAGGTGGGGAGGGAGGGAGGGAGGGAGGAAGAAAAAGATGGTAATGAAAGGAAAACAGACCAAATTTACAGACACTTTAAACTTCTTTTGGCCTTTGTATCAACTTTCATGTTAAAAAATAAAGTTGGCAGAGAAGCTTGCTCACTTGCAAGGTAAATGGCTTTTATGTGATTGGAGAATCTTGGTCAGATAATGCATTTTTAAAGCACAAAACCAACAGCCATCAATATCTTCCTGTGCATCCATAAATTCTTTTCTTCTAATTCGAATGGCAGCAGAAGAATCCTGGTGTGTGTGTGTGTGTGTGTGTGTGTGCGCGCGCGCGCGTGCACGTGTGTACACACCACCATCAAAGCATGACAAACTATCATAAACTAAGGAGTATCCCCAACAGATCATAATCCATAAGCTGTTTACAAAGGTGGGATACAAACAGATTAAACTTCCTCAGGTAGAAGGCAAAGTGTGTATTTCTCCATCTCCGCTGAATTCATTTGTCTTCTTAAGGCTTTCACAGAAAGCACCATTTTATGAACAGGGAATTCAGTACCCAGAGTCTGGAGACTTATTAATCAGGATTGAAGTCTTGATGTAGTTCATAAAAACCCAATTAAAAAAAAGGCATCAAAAACCACATTTAAAACAAAGCCGTCCATATATAAAGAACAAAGTGTTTAGAAGTTCCCAGCTTGTATTCTACAGAGTACTGAAAGGTTTAATATTAGCAGCCAGTGAAGGTGTAGTGAGGAAAGAGTCTGAGAACCAAGTTAGCATCCTTATTCTACTCTAATTCCACCCATTCCTTGGGTGAAAACAGTTCCTGCAGTCTAGAATTTCTCCTCAGGACTGTTTATCAAATCTTTACATCCTGGGATTCAACCATCTTGGCAAGTGTCTTCTTGATTCTCAGAGCTGTAAGTCTGGAGGCTGGATTATGGGCCCAGCATTCTGACATGAGCTTCAAAACTGCTCGTAGACACTGAAAAGTAAAGAGAGTGTGGTGAGCACATGAAGATCTTTGACGACACTTACCAACCACTTCAGGGGACGGAGCTCTGCTTACTTCATCACTGTTCCATCGATTGGACACAATTGGCCGCAAACGTTTGACACACACAACCTCACGCATATCTTCGTATGATGGATCATTGGGTACCATATTGTAATAAGGCAACTGGTACTCTTCTACTATCCCTGTAGGGAGTGAGAAAACACAGTGGGCACAAAAAATGTCAACCTACTCAGCACCTCTTACTCAACTATGGGAGTTAAAACAGATTCCTACATAAAGAAGAAAAGAATTAGAGTAACTGATACACTTTTAACAGTAAATGTATGTTCTTCTCTTTTTCATGCCTAATTATTTTCTCTACCTCCATCTGGGTAGGGTCCTATGAAACTTATGGACTTAGCTATGTATATCCCTTAAAAAAAAGTAAGGTGAAATGCTCATTTACCTTTTTAGTCTAATTATTTACATACATATTTGTTCTTACTAATGAATGCAGTTTTTATTTTTTGTTCTACAGCAGAAAGACAACATGATTTGTGGGGAATAGTGAACATGGCAGGCCTGAGACTGCTGTCCTGAAAAGGCCTGCGTAGAGGGCTGGCGCTGGGCCAGTGTCTGGGAACTTGCCAGGTAAACAGTCCCCTACACGCATATAAAACTTCTCCTAAGTGATAAGGTCGCTCACTGTGCCTAGACGGTTTGTGCAAACAATATGGTTTATGCTGAACACCTGTTCTCGTTCTAGGAGTTTGGAATTCTGGTACTTGCTAGGTGGAGGGTGCCCATGTAACCTGGCTCTAAAAATATCTTTGGGTACTAGGTCTCTCATGAAGTTTCCTAGATGACAATATTTCACAAGTGTCCTAACTCACTGCTGGAGGGATTAAGCACATCCCGTGTGACTCCACTGGGAGAGGGCTTCTGGAGGCTTGTGCCCGATTTCCTCTGAACTTTGCTCCGTGCACTTTTCCCTTGGCTGACTTTATCTGTATTCTTTCACTGTAATAAATCTTAGCTGTGAGGACAACTATATGATGAGTCCTGTGAGTCCTTGTAGTGAAATCACAAAATGTGGCAGTGGCCTTGATCCCCAACATATATGACATCTAAGTTATATAAATGGAGCTGTTGCTTTTTCAATAATGAGGATATAAACATAACTGGAACCACACTAACTAGTCTTACCTCCTGTGATACAACGACGTGCCATTTCCCAAATGATCAGGCCAAAGCTATAGATGTCGGCCATTATGTAGGGTTGGAAATGGTTTTTATTCAAGCTTTCATCCAGCACTTCCGGAGCCATGTAGCGTTTGGTGCCCACCCTGGTATTCAAGGGCACATCAACTTCATTTGTGTCGCTGAAACAGAGACAATGTTCAGGTTGAGGGTCAGGAACAAAACAGTTTATCTACATGTGTACACACACACACACACACACACACACACACACACACACACCCCATAAATATATAAAAAATAAAATTAAAACAAAACCTATCTACCTATCTACCTACCTACTTAATATCTCCACATTCCCTTAACAGAATTCCTTGGGGCCAGATAGACTTTAAAAGTTAGCATTTTCCAGATTTTAGAACAGTAACATACCCTTTAAATATGTTACATATCAAGTCAAGTTTTGTCACCAAACAAGTTTAGTGCCTCTTTAAGAAAAACGATAGTACTGAATATAAGAAAAAGTGGTAGATAATTATATCCCAGAACAAGTGAATATGAAACTAAACTGAGAGGAATCATTTGTTTTTACCATTCCCACATGATAAACTCAGTCTCTGTGACACAGGATTACATTTTCTTCTTCTTTATGGATCCAATCCACTTAGTTCTGTTGTGAGTAATGTTTACATAATCATATTGACAATCAGTAATAAATGATGTTTATTGGTTTTTCAAATCTTGGACTACATTTTAGAGTTGGAAGACATGAATGCTTTGTTGCTCAGGCCCCCAATTCTGGCAGGTTCTGGAAACTACTCTGAAGCTGAGATTAATATAATGTATTTTAGGTTTTCTTTTTTTCTTTTTTTTTTTCTTTTTTTTTTTTTTTACATTTATTTATTTTTGAGAGACAGAATCCGAAGCAAGCTCCAGGCTCCGAGCTGTCGGCACAGAGCCCGATACGGGGCTCAAACTCACAAACCATGAGATCATGACCTGAGCCAAAGTTGGACGCTTAACCGGACTGAGCCACCCATAAGCCCCTATTTTAGGTTTTCTTAAACAGCACCTGATGAATAGTTGAGCCAGTGAACACTACAATGGCAAAGAACAACAGGATCAGAAGACTGTAACCACTAGGGAAGAAGATTTTAATTTTAATATTAATTTATTACAGATGGACAGATGGAGTACTTTTATTTTATAACCTGAAAGGAATTCTGAAATGTAAATTGCCTGCTGTTTCCTAGAGTTATAACAATATAAAAATAGTTTCAATGGTTTCCTAAAAATTTGGTAATTCTATTTAAAAAATACTGACAATTTCAAATGGTGATGGAGAACGGTATACTGTTGTGGGAGTGTAAAGCAATGCATGGCCCCTGAAGGGGCAGCCTCAATCACACTATCCTTTGATAGGCACCTACTCCTTGTTTAGCCTCCTCTCCAGGAATCCACCACAAATACTTGTACAAGTGTTCGAGGATATTATAAATGGGTAAAATACAATGTTTATTAAAGTATTTTTTAAAAAATAATAAAATACAGACAACTTTGATGCCCATCAGTTAGGTCATAGATGAAATAAACTATACTACATCTATATAACGGAAAACTTTGTATCAGCACTGTGAAAAAGAATGAAGCAGGGGTGCCTGCCTGGACGGTTCAGTTGGTTAAGCATCCAACTCTTGGTTTCAGCTCAGGTCATGATCTCACAGTTCATGAGTTAGAGTCCCACACTGGTTCCACGCTGACCGTGTGGAGCCTGCTTTGAATTCTCTCTCCAGCCCCCTGCCCTTCCTCCACAAGTGTGTGCATGCCCTCTCTCAAAATAAATAAATAAACTTAAAAAAAATGAAGCAGAGCTACATAAACTGAAATAGAATGATGTCTAAAACAATAAAAAGCAGGAAATCAAGAATTATGTACGGTAGGATGCAATTTTTGTAAAAAAACAACAGAAAAACAAAACACCAAGACCAAAAAATCCCCACTGTTTCTTTAGAGAAGTAAGTACAAATACGTGTTTGGAACTCCACTATCCTGAATCCAAACAGGCAAATATCTTTTGGAGATTAAAATGACTTCAAAGCAGCAGGCAAAGAACCACTTACCTATTGAATTTAACAGCAAGGCCCAGGTCAGCAATACAGCAACTTCCATTTTTCTTAATGAGGATGTTTTTGCTTTTTAGGTCTCGATGAGCAATTGCAGGCTTTCCTTGGGTGCCATAAATTTCTGTGTGGAGGTGGCACAGACCACAGGCAGCTGAATAAGCCAACTTGAGCAGGGCTCTGGTGTCTAGTGTGGCACATTTCAGGAAATCATAGAGAGATCCGTTTTCATGGTAATCAGTAATCAAATAGAGCTGAGTCCAGGAGCCCGTACCTTTAATGTCTGCTGCTATAAAACCTGTTCAATTGACGAGTTTAAAAGGTTAGTTATCGGAGGTGTGTAGGAAGAATAATGAATGTTCATTCAGGATACAGAGAATAACCTAGGCATCATGTACAGATAAAAATTTAATTTGCCTAACAAAATCTCTTGAATGTGTTACCAACTTTTTCCTGCCATTTATACACACACCTCTACAATTCTGTAATACTTTTAAAATAATCTTAATGATAATCATGAAAACGACAATTATATCACTAAGAAAAAGATCACATATCAGAAAATAACCTGGGGGGATGTTATCCATATACATGATTCTCTAAGCATGAAGAACTACAAGAAGAAGGAATGTGGAAAAGCTCTGAAACTGAAAAGTGGACACATTACAATAATAGAGTTAAAATGTTCAACTAAGAGTCTGCTCCTAATTAAACCAACTCCCAATTGTCCATCAAGCCTCATCGCATCTGCCTTTCCGTCTGGCTCACTGACAAGCAGGTCCATGATACTAGGCTCCTTTCCTTCTTTTTTCTTGTCCTCTTTCCCTTCAGAAAAAGGTCAGTGAGTGCTGGGTTGAACAGCATTGCCCTCCCCCCCATTTCAACTCATGTCCACTTGGTACCTGTAAATGTGACCTTATTTGGAATACGATCTTTGTAGGTGTAATCAAATTCAGATGCGGTCATATGACATCAGGATGCACCCTAACTTAATGACCAGCATCCTTACAAGAGGAGGGAAATTTGGACAGAGACACACAGGGGAGAAGGCCGTATGACAACAAACAGCAAGAGTGTGGTCTCCAAGCCAAGAAATGCCAAAAATTGCTGGCAATCACCAGAAGCTGGGAAGAGACAAGGAAGGGGCCTCTCCCAGAGCCTTCAAAGAACATGGCTCTGCTGACACCCTCGCTTTAAACTTCTGGCTTCTAACTCTGGGAAATAAATTTCTGTTGTTTTAAGCCACCCAGTTTGTGGTAATTTGTTATGACAGCACGAGGAAACTAATAGTTAAGTGTCTGGAATACTTGTGGCAATGCGCTATGCACTCTCGAAATTAAAGGGTAGGGAAATAGTAGCTGAAAAGTCAGGAAAGCTAAAGGAGTCTATGTACCCTACTGATCAGATGATACCTAAATTATTTTTCTACTTTGTAAATGAAGGTGGGGGGGTAGTTTAATTTACAAAAGGCAAAAAGGTACATATAGTTAAAGTTATACTAGAAAACTGCTTAAATTACCTTTCAAAAACTTGGGTTTTGTTACTGTATGAGTAAGTCCAATAAACTAACACTACTTCCAATTTGAAACTCACTCTTGTTTTCTTAGTTGGACAGTAAATAAAGTGGTTGGTGGGCATTCAGGATTGTTTTGTACTTGAACTGTTGTATTCTCCTGGGTCTCCTTCAGCCAAACACACATAAGCGAATTCATGTATATTTTCAAAGCCCATGTAGCAGGGTTCTATCTGCACCCCACTAACCGTGTCAGAGTATAGAATCGACTGAAACCGAACGCGTACCCACCAAGTATGTTTTCATGGCGCATCAGCACTGTCTGATAGATTTCCGTTTCTCGAAACCAGCTAGCTTCTTCAGTGGTGAAAAATACTTTGACTGCCACTTTTTCACCACGCCATTTACCCATCCATACTTCTCCATATCGGCCTTTACCGACTTGCCGGACCATCTGAATCTGTTTGGCAATAGTTCGCTGCACCTTCATAGAAAAAGGTAAAATGTTTGTGGAGTTCCTGATGAAAGGAACCTACTAAGACTGAGAAAGTGGTCTGATGGCCCATCCCAACAAAAAGGATGGGATGTACGACCAGTCAATAGCCCTGTTAGAATTTATAACATATTTAAAAGTAGATGAAACAATGCACAACATATTTTGTGAAATCACACACTAACGGATTGGTCAATGTGGCAGACCGTTTGCAAAAATGGTCAAAATAATTCCACTCCTAGTCCACACCCCCTTGGGTAGTCTCCTCCACAGACTCTGGGCATGGCCATGTGACTTGCTCTTGGCAACAGAACAACGTGATACAAGTGGACACCTGAAAAGTGTCTGTGCTCTGGGGCTCGCCCTTTCTTGCTGAGCTGGGGAACTCTGTGACTGATGAACGATACCACGGGAAGCCCTGGCCATGTCTGGGAGCATCCAGCTCCAGCCGGGCAACTCTAGAGAAGGAACTGTCCAGCAGACCCACAGAATCATGAGGGATAATAAATATTTATTGCTCAAGCCACTAAGCTCGGGGTGCTTTATCATGCAGCAAAATCCAAATGACAGTTACCAATCTTCCACTCAAGTCTGGAAGACCCTACGTGATCTGGCTCCCACCTGACTCTCCAGCCTCATCATCTGCTATAATCACCCACCCACCACCCCTCTTATTTCTCTTATTTCAGCTTTCGGAATTCACTTAAGGGTGTTATTTCTCTGTGGAACACCTTCATAGCATACGTATACCTCACAGCTGCTACACTTCTCACAATTATAATTTTATTATTATGTATACATGTATTTGTTTGAACTCTATTCCCTTCTACTCACAGAATATAGGGATTTGTTTAGGGCAATACCTAAAGTACAAGTATTTTCATTTATTTTCATTGAATCAAAGATGCACACTGATTGCTACCTTTCATTTTCAGAAGCACTAGTGGTCATTCTAAATTAATAAGAACCCTAAGGTCCACGTTGGAAATACAGTTAAAATGGACTAGATTTTGTGCATACCTAAACTGACTTAACTTTATGTATCATTTATTACAGAATCCTTTTATAGTTTTTAAAGAAAGTCAGGACTATTGAGGCATAATTTACATACAACAAAATCTACTCTTTTTGAGGACTGTGTTTTGACAAAGGTATACAGTAATGCAACCACCAACACCCCAATTAAGACATAGAACGTTCCCAGGACCCAAGAAAGTTCCCTCCTGCCTCTTTAAAGTCAACCCCTCTCCGCCCCCCCCCAAGGCGCTGATATCACTGATCTGTTTTCTTTCCCTACAGTTTTGCCTTTTCTAGAATATCACATAAATGAAAACACACAATATGTAGTCTTTTGTCTGGCTTTTTCCACTTAGCATAAAACACTTTGAAATTCATCTGTATTGCTGCTGCCTGTATCACTAGTTTCTTTTTATGGAAGAGTGGTATTCCACTGTATGAATATACTATGATTTGTTTATCCATTTACCAGCTGATGGATTTGGGGGCTGTTTACAACCCTATGTCTTACAAACAAAGCTGCTGTGAACATTCACATTCAGGTTTTTGTGTGGGCACGTCTGCATATCTCTTTGGTAAATACTTAGTGGAAGAACTTTCACTGTACAGAAAGTATAAACTTAACTTTTCAGTCAACTGTCAACCTGTTTCCCAAAGTGGCTGAAATATTTTCATTCTCTTCAGCAATGTATGAGGTATCTAGCTGATCTATATTCTTTTCAGCACTTAATGTTCTCAGCCTTAGCCACACTAGTGGATGTGCAGTGTCTTGCTTTAATGTTTAATTTGCATTTGCCTGATGCTGCTGAGCACCTTTTCATGTGCTTCTTTGCCATTCTTTTATCTTCTTTTGGGAAGTATCTGTTCAAAATTTTGTCCATTTTTAAAAACTGGGTAGCCTTATTACTGAATTATAAATGTTCTTTATACATGCTGCAATAGAAATTCTTTCAGATCTGCATTGTCAGTTTGTGACTTATTTTTTCCTTTGTTTAAGTGTCTTCTGAATAGGAAAAGTTTTAAATTTTGAGAAATCCCAATTCACCGGGGCGCCTGGGTGGCTCAGTAGGTTAAGCATCCAACTCTTGGTTTTGGCTCAGGTCAGGATCTCACGGTTTCGTGAGTTCAAGCCCCACGTTGGGCTCTGCACTGGCAGCACAGAGCCTGCTTGGGATTCCCTCTCCTCCCCTCTCTCTCTGCCTCTCCCCCACTTGCACTGTCTCAGTCTCTCTCAAAATAAATAAACTTAAAAAAAAAAAGTCCAATGTATCATTTAAAAAAATGATTCATGCCTTTTGTGTGCTAAGAAACCCTTGCTTAACCCAAGGTCACAATGATTTTCTAAAACATTTTCTTTGAAGGGTTTTATACTTCAACTTTTACATTTAGGTCTATGAACCATTTCAAAGTAATTTTGTATTTGGAGATACGGGTTGAGATATACTTTTTGGCAAACGTATGCCCAATCTTCCCTGCACTGTTTGTTGAACAGACTGTCTTCTCCCCACTGAATTACTCTGGCACCCAATTCAAGTGATATTTGTATCCATTTCTATACTCTCCATTCTCTTCCACTGATATACATACTTATATGTAAGGATCACACTGTGCTGATTATTGTAGCTTTATAGTAAGTACAGAAATCAGGTAGTGAATCTTTATTCTTTTTCCAAATTGCTTTGACTCTTCTACGAAGTCCTTTGCATTTCCGTATAAATGTTAGAATCAGCTTATCAATTTCTAAAAAGTTTGCTCTGATTTCATATTGAATGCAAACCATAAATCAATTTAGGATCATTGAAATTTTAATACTGCATCTACTGATTCACAGACAGGATAGACATCTCCCTTTATTTAGGGTTTTGTTAATTTTTTGGCAATGTTTTCTAATTTTCAGTGCACAGGTCTTATATACATTTTGTTAAGCTTATTCTAAAATATATGATGTCTTTTAAAGCTATTTTAAATGACACTGCTTTAAAATTTTTAACTCCTGGGATGCCAGGGCAGCTCAGTTGGTTGAGTGCCTGACTTCAGCTCAGGTCATGGTTTCACAATTCGTGAATTTGAGCCCAGTGTCGGGCTCTGGGCTGACGCTCGGAGCCTGGAGCTGGCTTTGGATTCTGTGTCTTCCTCTCTCTCTGCCCCTCCCCTGCTTGCACGCTCTCTCTCTCAAAAATAAACATTAAAATACATTTTTAAAAATAAAACATTAATTCCTAACTACTCGTTGCCAGTGTACCTAAATTCAATGATTTCTGTACAGTGACCATATATTCTGCAACCCTGGTAAACTCACTTTATGGTACCATCCTTGAGATTTTCTATGTAGATATCATGTGGTCTGCATATGAAGATAGTTTTACTTTTACCTTTCCAATTCAATTACAGAATTCAATAAATTTAAAAATCAGAGATCAATGTATTTAAACAAATGCAATTAAATTAAAAATATATCTGGGGCGCCTGGGTGGCTCAGTCGGTTGAGCGTCCGACTTCAGCCCGGGTCACGATCTCGCGGTCTGTGAGTTTGAGCCCCGCGTCAGGCTCCGGGCTGATGGCTCAGAGCCTGGAGCCTGCTTCCGATTCTGTGTCTCCCTCTCTCTCTGCCCCTCCCCCGTTCATGCTCTGTCTCTGTCTCAAGAATAAATAAACGTTAAAAAAAAAAAAAATTAAAAAAAAAAAAAATATCTGGATCTCTAGTACTTATTAATTTGAAATAGTTATACTTCTCCCAGCCAATGAGTTTAACCTTAGATGCAAAGAATTTATATCTGATTCCTCTACAAGTTGGCTGTTAAAAGCAAAACTTGAGAGTTAACTCTAGCATTTATATAGCGCCTCATGATCACATTTTTCCCCCTAATTTTGTTTGAGACTCTATCTTAATTGCCTGTTCTATTTTTCTTGTTTCATACTTCTTGTTTTTAACTGATTTCTCCTTGCATTACGGTAGCTATCTTTCTAAATAAGAAGGGGAAAAAATGTGTGTTTAGTAACGTTCCCTACTCTGTAACAAATATGCTGTGTATGATCATATGAGGACAAATTCTGTATCGATAAACCATTTGTGTTTGTATGACATTTTATCTTACCAATAAGGGTAGTCCAGATCCACTACCAGAACTCTGTGACTGGTCAATAAGGTCTTTTAATGATTCTCCAACCGGAATAAATGCTTCATCTTGTTCCAAATCACGATTGTAACGACGTCTGCTTGAGATGCTCTTGCAATAATGTCTTTTGAAAAAGCAGAAAATAAGCTACATTAAAATTCTAAAACTATAAAATTTTAGGGTTAAGAAAAATGTTGAGGTTGTCGACACCATCTTTCCTTTAGATAGGATCACATCCAAATTAGTCTTACAGGATAATATATTCTCTGTTAAAATAATATCCAGAAATGGAGCTTGTGAAGTAGAGTTCTATATATATGTTAAAATGCAATTTTTTTTCTACTTAAAGAACATCCTTTAACATATTTTGTGGTCCAAATCTGCTGGATATGAATTCTTTCAAGCTTTTGTATGTGTGTCTTTAGTTCACCTTCATTTTTTTGTTGTTTATTTATTTAGAGACAGAGACAGAATCCCAAGCAGGCTCTGCACTGTCAGCACAGAGTCCCACACAGGGCTCGATCTCATGAACCTCGACATCATGACCGGAGCTGAAACCAAGAGTTAGATGCTTAACTGACTGAGCCACCCAGGTACCCCAGTTTACCTTCATTTTTGAAAGTATTTTCTCTGCATATAGAATTCTAGGTTTATGACTTTTTACCCCTTCAGTACTTTAAAGATTCTGCTCTATGCACACTGTTTCCCCTGAAAAGTTGGCTACCATCCTTACCCATCTTCCTCTGCACGTAATCTGTCTTTTCTCTGGCTGCAATTAAGATTTTTTTCCTTTATCACTGGTTTTGAGCTATTTGATAATGATGTGCCTTGGTGTAGATTTCTTTTTGTTGCTTGTACTTTGGCTCTATGGGTTTACAGTTCTAATTAAATTTGAAAAAAATTTGGTCATTATTTTTAAAAATAATTTGCTCTCTCCCCGCTTTTGGGAAGTCCAATTATATATACAGTTGACCACTGAAAAAAACATGGGTTTGAACTGCATGGATCCATTTAAGTGTAGATTTTTTTTTCAATACAGCACAGTACTACATATACGTGTATTTTCTTTTCCTCATGATTTTCTTGACACATTTTCTTTTCTTTAGCTTACTCTAAGAATACAACATATAATACACACAACCTAAAAAATATGTGTTAATCAAGTGTTTATGTTATTGAAAAGGCTTCCAGTCAACAGTAGGCTATTAGTAGTTAAGTTTTGGGGGAGTCAGTTATACACAGATTTTGACTGCACAAGGGTTGGTTCCCCAAACCTCTGCACTATTCAACTGTCAACTGTATATACATTAGGTTGCATGAAGTCCCACAGTTCACTGGTGCTCATTTTTTTTTTCATTTTAGTTTTGTTTTTTTTTTTTTTTTTTTTTTTTTTTTTAGAGAGAGAGAGGACACGTGAGGAAGATGGACAGAGGGAGAGAGAGAGAAAAAACCTTAAGCAGGCCAAGCTCAGCCTGATGCGGGGCTTAATCCCATGACCCTGGGATCATGACCCAAGCAAAACCAAGAGTCAGACACCCAACCGACTGAGCTGCCCAGGCGTCCTATCAATTTATTTTTAAAATATGTATTGATGGTTTAGTTTCTCTTGCAATGTCTTCATGTCTACTCTTATTTTCTTCTACAGTATCTAATCTGTCATTAATCTCATCCAGTGTATATTTCATCTCAGGTATTATAGATTTCATTTTCTAAAGTCTGATATGGGTCTCTTTTAGATCTTCCAAGTCTCTATTTCACTTTTTGAACATATAAAATACAGTTATAATAACTATTTTAATGCCCCTATCCACTAATTCTAAAACTTCGATCAGTTTTTGGTTGGTGTTTTGATTCCTCATTATTGGTTGTATTAGTTGTATACCTGGTAATTGTTGACTAGATGGCAGATACTGTGAATTTTACCTTGTTGGTGTTGGGTGTTTTTATATTCTTCTAAATATTCTTATTTATTATTTATAATTTTAAAGAAAGAGACAGAGAGCATGAACGGGGAAGAGAGACAGAGGAAGACTGAGACAGAATCTCAAGCAGGCTCCACACTCAACAAGGACCCCAACGCTGGCCTTGATCCAATGACCCTGGGATCATGACCTGAACCAAAATCAAGAGTCAGAAGAGTCAGTCAACTGACTGAACTACCCAGGCGTCCCTCTAAATATCCTTGAACTTTGCTCTAGGATGCAGCTATTTGCAAACAGTATACTCCTTTTGAGGTGGGACCAATGTCATGTTTAGTTTAGAGCTAATTATTCCCCAATACTGAAGCAAGACCCTTCTGAGTACTCTAACCAAAGCCCTGGGGATTATGAGGTTTTCAATCTCCCAGGTGATGGAAACAGACACTATTCCCAGACTTGTGTGAGCACTGAACACTGTTTCCTTCGATCTTTTCAGGCATTCTTACCCAGTCTTGGGCAGTTTCCTCACTTGTACATGCTGATAAAGATTCAGCTGAATATTTGATAAGAACCTTCTGCAGATGTCCAGAGTTCTTTCCCTGTGAAGTTCTCTCCTCTTTAGTACTCTGTCATTCATACCCCAGACTCAGCTACATCTCCTTAAGCCAGAGCCTGATGGGCTACACCTGGGTTCCTCCTATGTCCTACAGCTAGAAACTCTCTCCAGGCAGTATGGTGGGCAATCATAAAGCTTACTTCATTTGTCTCCTGTTTTTCAGGGATTAGTGCCCTCACTGCCTCATTGGCAACTACTGATACATGAGTGGAGCTTACTGATTACAGACTTCACTGTGAGATCTGCCTGGGCCATTGCACTGGGCCCATGGAGGTGAGTATATTTAGGTTTTTTCTCTTGGGCTGGATGGATTTCCCCAAGAAGATTCTTCCTATTTCTTGTTTGAATAAGTCTGTCTAACAGAGTTCTGGGAGGGTTGAGAGGCCCACCAATAAGTATATAAATGTTCACTTTACCTCCATGTTTTCACTATAATATCTCACCCTCAATAATGGGATGCCACAACTAAGAATCTTATCTTTGCTCTTTTTTTTTTTTTTTTTTTAAGATTTTTATTTATTTTTGAGAGACAGAGATAGACAGAGCATGAATGGGGGACGGACAGAGAGAGAGGGAGACACAGGATCCGAAGCAGGCTCCAGGCTCTGAGCTGTCAGCACAGGGCCTGATGCAGGGCTCGAACTCAGGAACCTCGAGATCAGGACCTGAGCTGAAGTCAGACGCTTAACTGACTGAGCCACCCAGGCGCCCCTCTTTGTTCTTTACAGAGAAACTTCTAGCTTTCTGTCAGGGAGATAGTAGGGGTGACTATTCTGAACAAGAGTAGGGGTCTCAACATCTGTGGGACTTGTCATCCAAGATGGACCACAACATTCTCACCTCCCGGTATGTAAGTCCCTGTTTCCCTTCCATAATGTTTTACGGCTGACCTGTGTGACCAACACAATGTGGCAGAAGTGATGGTGTAACTTTGGAGTCTAGATCGTAAACAGCATTGCAGCTTCCACCTTGATCTCTTGAATCACTCACCCTAGGAGGAAGAAGCCAGTCTTCATGCTGCAAGGATACTCATACAGCTCTGTTAAGAGGCTCACATCAGAGAAACTAAGCTCCCCTGTCAACCTGTGAGCATCAGAAGTGAGCTACCCTGGAAAGTGATCTATCAGCTCTAGTCAAGCCTTAAGGTGAGCACAGCTCCTGCTGACATCTGACTGGACCTTATCAAAGATTCTGACGTGCAGTCAGTCACTCCTGAATTTCTGACCCACAGTGAGAGATAATAATTGCTGTTTTAAGCCACTATGTTTGGGAGTGATTTCCTAATGCAGTATTGCGTAACACAGCATCTGACTTTCTAAAAATAGACTTTCAAGCAATCCTCTTGGTTTTACTGCCACTCTCAGCTTTACTCCCAGAGGTAACTGGTGCTGCCAATTTTCGAGCTTCTTGGGGAATTCTATAGTATAAACTGGTTGCACCTTTACTTTCTCAAATTCTAGCCTAGGAGTCTGATTTTGTAGGTCCGCAAAGTCACTTACTACTCATCCAAAAGTTTCCCAAGTTCCAGAGGTTTTTTTTTTTTTTTTTTTTTTTTTGTTGTTGTTGTTGTTGTTTTGCTGTTATCTGGTATCCCATTCTCCTTGTCCTAGCTGGACAAAGAAGGTAAAAACTATTGCTTTTTTACTGGAGGCAGCAAAAGGGAGATGCTCAATCTGTCTCTTTATCTAAGAATTTCTGCCAGTATTACAGGTGGAAAACAGTATCTCAGTATGATTTTAATTTCTATTTTTCATATTGTGAATATTCTTGAGTCATCTTTTTATTTTTCTTTTCAGAGCTGTAAGTATTTCCTTTTAGATAAATGTGAGTTCAGTTTGGGGGGAATGTTTTCCCATTGAACTGCTAAGTTTTTTGTTTTTGATTTATAAAAGCTCTCTATATTTGAGAAATCAGCTCTTTGTAATATGAGATACCAATATTTTTCACTCTTTGTCTTCTGTTTATGGTGGTTTCTGCCACACAGTAAAGTTTTATTTTTATGTATTTGACGTAAGTTTTTCTTTTTTAAGGTTTTATTTTCTGTGTATGGGGTGTTTTTCTTTGCTTCTTGGTTTTATGTCAGTCACAGGTCTTCCACACTGAGATTATTTTTTTAAATTCTTCTATGGTCTGTTCCAGTGCTTTAATCAGTTAATGTTACGTATTTAGATCCAAGATGGGTAAAACTTATTACGATGTAGGTTACTGACTGAACTTCATCTTTTTCTTTTTTTTTAAAGAGGGGGTGGAGGGAGAGAGGGAGAGAGAGAGAGAGAGAGAGACAGAGACAGAGACAGAGACAGAGAAAGAAAATTAAGCAGGCTACACACCCAGCCTGGAGCCTGATGTGGGGCTCGATCCCACAACTGTGAGATCATGACCTGAGCCAAAATCAAGAGTCAACCAACTCTCAACTAAACGAGCTAACTATACACCCCTCATGTTTTTCTATATAGCCACCTACTACTAAATCCATTTGTCAAATAATCCATGTTTTCCCCAGTGATCTGGAATGTTACCTTTACCATATACTAAATTTACTTATATACTGGGGTCTATTTATGGGTCTAGGAACCTGTTCCACTGATCTCTCAGTCTATTCATATGCCAATAAGATAATGCTTTATTATTGAAGTTTATCCCCTCCTCTTATTCCTCTTCTCTTTTGGCATCTGTCTTCTGAAATCATGACTAACCACAAACAATTCTGAAGCCCCAAGTAACTAAAGAACGATAACGCAGTTGTCTTCTTGGGACAGATTTTAAACATTCAGATACAAGAAGTTCAATATTCCATAAATAAGAAAAATCCTAAGTACTCATGAACAAGAGGTAGAAAGTTGGGTTCAATTAACTGATTAACAGTAAGGTCCTCTTTTTCCTTAAGAAAAATATAATCTGGTTAGTTAAAGAAGACAGACCCAGAGAATACAAGTTAATGGTGTTTGAACTGCATTCAGTGGTCTATAACTATGCCCATTGCCTTTTAAAGAACTACTTACATCTAATATTCAACAACATATTTTATATAAAAATAATGATCTTACTTGTAACAAAAGCAGCTGGAGAAGATGATCATAGCAACTATGCAGACAGCCATTGAAATGAGCACAACCAGCCAGCGAATGCTGCCATCAAAAAATGGACCTGACAAGGGAAGTGAACAACAAAGCACACATTTGATCTCTTCATCACATACGAAAGGAGAAAAATAACTTGGGAGTGTTAAATTCTAGAAAGCTTGCTTACTGTCAAAATCAGAAAATATTTTACTCAAAATCACAATCACCCTCTTCTAGGCGAACCTACCTATGACAACAGGGGGCAGTGTAGGTTGTAAATACTGGTTACATAAATTGGTCCGACAACATTCTATCGTCCGCCGTAGCTGTGCTTTTGGTGAATCCTAGAGGAAGAGTAAGGACAAAATTAAAAATGGCTTGATATTTTCAGGTGAGAATGAGGGTTTTTTTTTTTAATATTCATGAACACAATTTCTAGCTCTGTTGAGTGAAAAGGACCTGCAAGTTTTATGTGTTAAGAAAAGATTATCAAAAATTTATTTGTGTTGAAATAGTGTTGTAAGGATTGTAAAAGGGTATTTCTTAAGAACATATGTATGTGGATGATGTGTTGGAACACTGGACTATAACTAAATTATAAACAAAAGTTCACAAGTATTTTTCACCAAAACTTTGGCATATCTTAATGTATTACTATTCACCTGTTTGTAGTAGTAAAAATCTAAGTCATGAGATCTTTTCCTAAAAAACATGGGTAATACACTTTATTGCAGTGATGAACTAGTAGGGTGCACAGGATCTCACAGCAGCACCGAGACGACTTAAGTGGAGGGCGTTGTAGTCTAAAGAAAGGAGACGTGAGGAAAAGTAGTCGAGGAGGTAGAAGATACTGCAGAGTCTGCACAGAACAACTATGTTGAGACTAAGGAACCCAATGCAGAAGCAAGTTAAAGCAGATGTGGTGAGGACAAAGGCAAAATGCAGAAACCATACTCCTGAGAGTTTCTTAGAGACCACCGACCAGAGAGGAGATGTGTCCCTGACAGATCAGAAAATGAGCACAAGAAAAGACTTCAGTCAAGAGAGCAGACATCAACAATTATGTGTGAAGTTTTACGTGATTGGTACAGTACTTGACAAGTTATTAACTTGAATGCTGACATTTCAGCACTGCCTGGGAAAACTGCCATTCTGGACCAAAATAGCAACAGAAAGGAATTGCTTGTCATTATAAAAGTAGCAGGAACATAAGCAGAAACTGACCATGTTATTCTTAAGTATCAGATGGCCAAAACAGAAAAACCTCAGTATAATCAAGTATTACTTTAAAAAGGTGAATGAATAGGAGTCCACGACTTGATCCTACCAGGAAAGATGGGTTGAGAATATTGGGAAACTTCCAAAAGCACAAATTTTCCATTTTAACTAAATTTTTAATGTTAAAAAAGTTTTACTTAAAAAAAAAAGTTATTTTTTTAGTGTTTTATTTTTTGAGAGACAGAGACAGAGGGTGACCAGGGGAGGGAGGGGCAGACAGAGGAGACACAGAATCTGAAGCAGACTCCAGGCTCTGAGCTGTCTGCACAGAGCCCGATGCAGGGCTTGAACCCACAAACACGAGATCATGACCTGAGCTGAAGTCAGACACTCAACTGACTGGGCCACCCACATGCCCCCAAACAGTTTTACTTTTAAATGACCAGAAAGAGAAAGAAAAGAGAGAGATGTTAGGAGTTACACAAGTGACTCTGAAATAACCCCAGATCGAGAACATTTACATGAAGGAGGGAATGGAGAGTATATTAACTGAAGGTGAATAAAAGGACTACGAAGCATCTACAAACAGTTGCAGGAAGGCTAATGTTCAAAATGAGCTTAGCCCTGCAGAAGACAAAATGTAAAGAACAACCAAGAAGGGGTTTCTCTAGCAATGCTAGAAGACCGCCAAGCAATGGATGTGTTGCTGAAAACCAGGAGGTGATGGAGGACAAGGAAAAAGCACTGTTACATGGCAGCTGCTTTCCCAGATGCCAGAAGAGACCCTCCAGGGCTTCTGTATTCTTGGTGAGTGGCTGCCCTCATGATCACGCCCTGGCAAGAGAACACTTTGAGAGGGCTGGAAGGCAGGTGTGACAGGAAGAATTTAGAAAGGACAAGTGTTGGAAACTGAAGAGCTAAATGTTAGACTCTTTCTTATGTTAAAAGAACACAGACTGTGACGTTTAACAACTAATTTATATTAGTGAAGTCAATTTGTGATATGCCTCGTTTAGGGGCATGCAAGATACGGGTTATTAGTACTGAGCTCACTGCTCTAACCATAGTTCTTCCTTCAATATTTTTAGTGATTAAAAAAAATGTATAGAATATGTGGTTGATAAACATGCAAATGGCATAAAACTGCAAGAAATAATTAAATTATCATCCCCCCCCCCACAAATCCTGCCAAATTACAGCAAAGGGCTAATTCTTTTTTTGTTTTTTGTTTTTTACATTTATTATTTATTTTTGAGAGACAGAGAGAGACAGAGCACAAGCAGGGGATGGGCAGAGAGAGAAGGAGACCTAGAATCCGAAGCAGGCTCCAGGCTCCGAGCTGTCAGCACAGAGCCCGACGCGGGGCTCAAACCCACAAACTGTGAAATCATGACCTGAGCTGAAGTCAGATGCTCAACCGACTGAGCCACCCAGGAACCCCCAAAGGGCTAATTCTAATATGATAAAATTTAACATAGACAGGTATATAACAACTATTTTCAAAAACTCATTCCATTTCCATCCTCTTATTTGTGGCAAGAAACCAAAGAATCAATACAGAATCTAAGAGATATGGTTCAGCAGTAGCATAAGTGGAAGACGGGGATTTTAGCTGACAGGAAGCTCAGTATGTTTCAAAGTGTGGTGTAACAATCCAACATCCAACATCCAACATGAGATCTGGCTGTATTTAGGAAAAGGAAAGGAGTTACTTATTCTCTGCTTTCCCCCCTCCCACCCCAGGTCGGACCACACTCAATTCTGCATATTACGCTGAGAAATCAGTGTTAACTCTGAAGCTGATCAGACATGGAGCAGTGGAGGGGACTGTGAGCTATCATTTTCACCAGACAAAGACTATAGGAATGGGGAGGAACACAGGACCACACAAACAGACCAAAAAACTTCCTTCACACAGTAAAAGGCTGTCATATGAAAGAGGCTTTAGATTTGATCCAAAGGGGCAGGGAGAGATTTGTAGTCATCAGGAGGAAAAGCTTTGTAAAGATCATGTCAGGTCATTAGTACAGATGAAATAGATGGTCTTGGGAGGTAATGAGCCCTTGTCACTAGAGGTGTCACACCTAGAAAATAGATGGGATGAGGGGTGCCTGGGTGGCTCAGTTGGTTAAGCATCCAATTCTTGATTTCAGCTCAAGTCATGATCTCACAGTTGGTTATGAAATAGAGCCCTGGGGTTGGGGTGGTCTTAAGATCAAGTCCCACATCGGGCTGGCCATGGAGCCTGCTTAAGATAGTCACTCTATCTCTTTCTCTCTCGGAGGAGGAGGAGGGGGAGGGGAAGAAGGAAATAAATTGGCGGGCCGGGAGCGGGTGCCTGATTGGCTCAGTTGGTTAAGCATCTGACTGCAGCTCAGGTCATGATCTCACGGTTCGTGAGTTCGAGTCCCGCATCGGGCTCTCTGCTGTCAGTGCAGAGTCTGCTTGGGATCCTCTGTCTCCCTCTTTCTGCCCCTTCTCTGTGTGCTCTCTCTCTCTCTCTCTCTCTCAAAAATAAACATTAAAATAAAAGAAGTAGATGGGATGCAATATATGTGTGTGGGGGGGAAGGGAGCTGTGCAGAGGGGGCACATGGATCCCAAACTTTTAGCAGAGATTGGAACATATATCAATCCTGAGAGGTCCTTAATAATGTGAATCATTTCCTAAAATAGTTGAAGCTTAAATTTGTGTACAACGGTTCTATCTAAAGCTGGAAGAATCCCTGGGGCAAAATTACTACACAGGATTTTGAAGAGATTAGGTTTATAACCAAGAGCCATGAGGATATTCATAAACTCTTTATTACCAGCCCTTGGATGCCTTTGCTGCTGCTGTTAAAACAACTCCACTGAGATTTCCTTACAAGGACTTAATGTTTCTGCATTGTCTCAGAGTGATACAAAGGTTATTATTGCCCATCACCTTGAAGTCTTTCCAGTCAATTTGATAATCCACAGGTGATACTGTAACACTTTTTTTTTGCAGTCACGACAATTTAGAAATAGGATAGGATTTGAAACGTTTTTTTAAAGTAAAATAGGGGCGCCTGGGTGGCTTAGTTGGTTGAGCGTTCGACTTCGGCTCAGGTCATGATCTCTCAGTCTGTGAGTTCAAGCCCCGCGTCAGTCTCTGTGCTGACAGCTCAGAGCCTGGAGCCTGCTTCGGATTCTGTGTCTCCTTCTCTCTCTGCCCCTCCCCCACTCATGCTCTCTCTCTCTCTCTCTCTCTCTCTCTCTCTGTCAAAAATAAACATAAAAAAATTAAAAAAAATTTAAAAAAAAAATAAAGTAAAATAATCTGGAACTTCAATTACCACAGTCATATTACCTGAAGTAAGAGCTAAGCTTCCTCCAATATACTTGGTTTATAAGAACATAGAGTGACGTGCAGATCAGGCACACTTCTCCTGGGGAAATGAATACTTTTCACACGGCCCCTCCCTTCTTTATTCCACAGGCCCCAAATCAGATCTTACCTTGCACTGAAAGTCAGATCCTTCATATTTCATACACCCTGAAGCTAATGTGGTTTCTCCTTGGTCATCTTCTTCTATGATGGCAAAGCAGTGCCCGTTCGTTCTGAAAGAAAAAAAACCCAAAAACCAAAAAACATAACTTCACATTGAAGACATGATGAACTATCATATAATTTCAGTATTTTACATATATACGTTTTTGCTTTCTATTTGGTGATATTCAAAGAGCATACAGTTATTAGTAAAGTACAAAAACAGGACATTATCACTTTCATAACAGGGAGACAATTAACTGATGACACTCAGTTGTTCAGGGAATTTTTTTGGCTAGTAAGCCAATTCTTCAATGTCCCCAAACAATATGGAATAGAATTACATGATCATATATAAATGTGTTGAATAGTTACCATAAAATAAAGTAGGAAAATTAAAATGGTTATATAAATCAGAATTGGACTGGGAGCTCACTTGTATCAAAATAATATAAAATTAATTAAATATCACAATATCACGCCTATCTTTCTGTAAAATATTTCGACCAATTTAGAATTACAAGATTTTGAGTGAGTTTGGTTTTTTTTTTTTTTTGGTAATCTCTAAATTTTCTACAGTAAGTATCAGTAAACTTTATGATAAAAAGATCATTAAATAAACTCAAAACATTAGACAAATACCAGATTCAAATCCTTCTATCTCCTTTAAAAAGCTGTATTACAACGTTAACTCTGAGAAAAGAAACATCAATCATTTAATAGTACTAAATGTTCCCATACAAAGAAGTTTTTTGGCTCTTTGTAAAAGATATCATATAAAATTAAAGAAAAAAAAAAAAACGAAGACAATGTAAACAATTCTTAAAATAGCACTAAATGCAATCCTATTCTCATAACTTTAAGGACTACATAAAGTACTTACATGCATGTGTTATTAATAGCATCATCCGGGCAGTGTCCTGAGCAATAGCACTTTAAAAAAGGCAAAGTATCCTCTGGTGCTAAGGTTACTCCATTTTCTGATTTTTTCTGGTCAGAGTCTGATTTCATCCCAGTACCATGGAGCATACTGTCCAGATTCTGCCCTGTATTCAAGTATGAAATTTGTGAAAACATCATTTCCGAAAAGCTAATTCTTCCATTTCAATTTTCAATGAGAAATTTCTAAGCTTTCTTAGTGTGTAATTATTATGTAATGGCAGCTTTCTTATGTAATGGCAGCTAATGTGTTTAATTAAAAATACATTTCATTCAGGGATGCCTGGGTGGCTCAGTTGGTTGAGCGTCCAGCTTCGCCTCAGGTCATGAACCCACCACCGTCTGTGGGTTTGAGCCCTGCATCGGGCTCTGTGCTGACAACTTGGAGCCTGGAGCCTGTTTCAGACTCTGTCTCCCTCGCTCTCTGCCCTCTCCCGCTCCTGCTGTCTCTGTCTTTCAAAAATAAATAAACGTTAAAAAAATACATTTCATTCATACATTTAACATTTGTTAATAACCTATGATGCACAGAGTACTGCCCCAGGTATTGTTGGACATATGGAGAAGATTATGTCACAAGTTTTGCACCAGTGGAAGACAAGAGTGGCAGATATACAATATGGTCATAACCTACAAGAAAGGTACAAAATGGGAAATGGTTTCAGGGAAGGCTGAGATTATTTACAATTATTAAAACATACACAAATTATGGGGCACCTGGGTGGCTCAGTTGGTTAAGCGCCTGACTCTTAATTTCAGCTCAGGTCATGATCTCAGGGTTTGTGAGATTGAGCCCTGTGTTGGGCTCTGCACTAGCAGAGAGGAGTCTGTTTGGGATTCTCCCTGTGCCTTTCTGTGCCTCCCCTACTCACATGCTTTCTCTCTCAGAATAACTAAATAAACTTAAAAATATATATATACAAATTATGGTTCTTAAGCTCTTTGTCTCAAAACTTGGGACTAGCTTAAAAACAGTAAGTCCTCTATTTGTGCCTCGATGCGGAAGTGGAGTTACTAAGCATCTCGCTTTGGACTTTAATTGCTTAAGTAAGGGTATTGTGAGAGCATGGGGACTAATCATATTATCTGGTGCCCTTTATCTGAAGGTCACTGGTTCGAATCCAGACTATGCTGCCAGAAACTGAAGGTTACTGTAGGGCAGTAGTTAGCTTATGAAAACAGAACTGTGTTTTTGCATTAGAGTCAAGTAGCCTCAAATGACAGATACTGTCATATTTGGTACTGAATCTTTCAGGCTGAAAGCAGAACAGAGCTTCTTAAAATGTGTGAGTAATTCTTCCCTCCCTCTGAATCAGCTGAAATTGGCTAGCTTATTCCTTGGAGGACTGACCTCCAAGGAATAAAATGTAGAGCCAAACAGGTATAAAATATTAAGAGAACTGCGTATAAGCAACATTTCATTATAACGTTCAAGCATAATGTAGACTTGACTTAAAATGTAGCCATACTGGTGAGATGAAAAGAGAAAAAGTAACACATATGCACACATTTGATAACAGGAAGAGAATGTGCTGCTAATTAAGTTTTAGCGATTCCATGCCCGGAATTTTTTTTTTAATGTTTACTTATTTATCTTGAGAGAGAGCGAGAGTGGACAGGGAAAGGGGCAGAGAGAGGAGGGGAAAGAGAACCTCAAGCAGGATTGTGGGGCTCGATCCAACGAAGTCTTGAGATTATGACCTGAGACGAAATCAAGAATCACTTACCGAATGAGCTACCCAGGCGCCCCTCCATGCCTTGCATTTTAATAATCTTCATTTAATCCTTTAAACTGATAACAAAACTTAAAGACCTCATTTATGCTAGCAATGTCAACTGCAAAAATAAAAAAAGGGAGGGTAGTGGCCAGGAAAGGAAGAAATCCACTAGGTTAAAAACAAGGAGACCTGGATTGTGGTCTACTATTCTCCTACTGTGGTCGTACCACAGTTTAGTTCACTGGGTGATCACGGAGAAGCCACCACTTCTCCAGGCCTCATTTAGCGAATAAGACTCCAGGACTAGAGGACACCTGAAGTCTCTTAACCAGCTTTCAAACCCATCACAATAACAGAAGGAAGCATCCGTTTAACTATGGAGAAAAATCATCAAATAATATACCACATGCAATTAATTTTCCAAAAATCTAATGATACACAGAGAAAGTGGTAGTCTTGTAGAAATGACACTGAAATAACAGTGAGAAGTTAAGGGTTCAACGCCCAAATATGTCCACAGGTGGTACTCTCTGAATCTCATTCTCTAGCTCTAAAAAACAGTAATAATAATTCCTTCCCAATCCACACCAAGAGGCTATATACAGAAGAAATGAATAGACAGTAAAGGGCTTAATTAAATATAAAACAAGGTACAAATGGAAATATTATTTATTTACAAAGATTGTACTGTACTTAAAGATCACGGATACCTAGACTATGCAAAGTTCTATGATGGTTAATACACACAATTTCCCAAACACTATCTGAATTTACGAAATAAAAAATCCTAATTATAATAATTTGCATTTGGGACTTATATTACCTCAGATATTTATTTAACAAAACACTAACTAGAGGCCAGCTATGTGCAGGCAAGTTACTGAATGCTGGAAACTGATGGAGTCCTTGGGAAACTTGGAGGGCAGTGAAGGGGAGGGGCGGTAAGCACGCAGATAAACACAGTGTGAACAGGGATACAATACAAAGGTAAACAAAAGAAGGAGCCTGTAACACAAACTCAGCCTGGGTGTCAAAGGCAAGAAAAACTAAGCTGTATCTTAAAGTTATAAACTTTCCCAAAATAGAGGCCTAGATGCAAAGAAAAATAGGTAGCAACAGCTTCTCTGCACCACCTCCCTAGGTGACATCGCCCATTCCCACAGTTTAAGCAAATCTGTTTATGGTTCCTAGATTTACCCCTCTAGCTTTGAGCTGCTTGTAAGTAATCTCAAAATTAGCTTGTCCAAAATGGAACTCTTGACTTTTCTCCTCAAACCTGTCTCCCCAAGTCTTTTGGCTCACTCTCCAAAATAGATCTCAAGTTTTTCCCATTTTTCTCCAGCTCACCTGCTATTACCTGGGCCCATCATGGCATGCTACTTCTGAGATAGGAATCTCCACACTGACCTCCCTATTTCTGGTCTTGGCCCCTCCAATCTATTTCCCATACAGGAGCCAGAGTTATCTTATAAACATAAATCTGATCCTGTTCACTCCCCTGCTTAAAACCAATTAATGGCTCCATATGCACTTGGAATAAACTCCAACCTCCTTCACCATGCCTACTGCCAGCAGGATTTGGAACCTCTGTACCTCTCCAACATCAACTTCTAGCACCTGTCCTCCACCATGCTCAGGCACGCGGGTCTTCCGTCAACTCCTAGAATTTGCCAATCTCTTTCAAGTCCTGCATTTACAATGGCATAAAACTATGAGGTCTGGGCTGGGCTGAAGCTCTAGGATGTATCTCAAAACAAACACACGCAAAAAATATTTAAAGTTTGCACGCTCTAGTGTAACAGCTCAGAAAAAAAAAAACACACAAATATATACGAATATGGAGACCAATAGCTAAAAGATACAAGTAACTACCTATAGGCACATTTACACCATGTTCCTTTGTCATTAATGGTAATTTTTGGCATCAATGATTTTACTACATTTTTTAAAATGTTTATTCATTTTGTGAGAGAAAGAGACAGAACATGAGTAGGGGAGGGGCAGAGAGAGAGGCAGACACAGAATCTGAAGCAGGCTTCAGGCTTTGAGCTGTTAGCACAGAGCCCGACGCAGGGCTTGAACCCATGAAAGGCAAGATTATGACCTGAGTCGAATTCAGACAGTTAACCAAGTGAGCCACCCAGGCGCCCCTGATTTTACTGCATTTTTATTCCCGCCTAAATAATTTTACTCACTTTCCTAGTAATCTATGGGTTTCCTTTGTACAAAGCACAGAAACACCTCCCCTGTCCTTAAAGCAGAATGTCTAGAATAGGAATAATTAGAAAGCAAAAGGCAGGAGGGCTGCAGAAACCAATGGGACATCAATGCATTGCATGTATGAAGTAATCAGTAACAGTTCTCCTTAATCTATGTGCTACGGCGCATGAGTACTGAAGGCTGCTTTCACGTCGCCCTTCTGAATGGGAGTTTATACAGCACTCATCCTATTTCTTCTTCATCACTAAATACTGGGTGTGTCGGGCACCGACAATTTCTCCCTTAGCCACACACTGCTGGACCGTGAAGAGGCATATATGAATCTGATGGACAAGGCTATATACTACATACATACTATATGAGTGGCTGAGTGCAACATGTGGATAAACCTCTGGGTTATATGTATATACCCCTCTGAGCACGAATTGAGTATTTCTACCAACACCAGCACTTTTAGTATATGCATGTAAGAAGGGTATGTATGATGTTAGGTAGACAAATGTGGTACCCTGCAACAGATGCCATTAGTTGTTTTCTCCCCTCTACCTTGCTGGCAACACACACACACACACACACACACACACACACACACACACACACACCCCACACCCCTTTTTAAGTATTTGCTCCTCCTCCTGTGATTCAGAGAAGCACAGACCTACCCTCAGTAGAGACAATTATTTTGTCTAATCCAACAATTTCAGTTCCCTTCCCCTTGCCACTGTTTATACAAAAGCATAAATTAATTCTGGCCAATAAGGTTAGAAGGAAGTCTGCTGGGGAGGGGAAGGGAGGGGAAGGGGAGAGGTGTCTGAGGAAAGATTTCTTTACCAATTAAAAAGAGCCACGAGGAGGGTGCCTGGGTGGCTCAGTTGGTTAAGTGTCCAACTCTTGATTTCGGCTCAGGTCATGATCTCACGGTTCATGAGATCAAGCCCCGCATTGTACTGTGCGCTGACAGTGTGGAGTCTGCTTGGGATTCTCTCTTTCTCTCTTTTTGCTCCTTCCCTGCTCATGCTCGCTTGCTCTCTCTCAAAATAAATAAATAAACTTCAACAACAACAAAAAAAGAGCCATGAGAGACATCCACTCCTCTTCTACTTAATGTTGTCAACCCAAATTTGCCACATCTGCATGTGACATCTGGCTCCACAGTAGCCACCTGTGGCCATGAAGTAAGTTAACCCAGGACTAAATTAATAGGTGGAGTACAACACTGTTGAAATAGAGAAAGAATGTGATGAGCCACAGAATTAACTTACCGAAGTTGCCCTACCTTCAGACTTCTCGTTTTGTGATACAACATTTTCCTTATTGTTTAAGCTATTTTGAATTGTTTTGTTTGTAACCTAAGACTGAAAACATCTTAAATGACAGAAGAGATAAAATCTGTCCCAGACTCTTTTAGTTGTCCAAAGGATATCTATTTTCCCTGTCTTCTCAGCTGACCAAACTCTGGTCTTGGGAGGCAATGGACTGAGATGAATCTGAGCTGACTATGACAGTCAGTCCTGTCCCTCAGTTTTCTAGTAGCCTTAGCAACTGTCTCAGTTTATCCAACAAAACAAGATAAAATCTGCCAGCAGAAGGTTAGTTTCTGGGGACAGTTTGCTTTCCTGAAGTAATGTCCAGTTGAGGTCAGCACTGAATCTTTCCCCATTTTTCCTTCCTCCAGTGTAGGTACAGAAGCCATTTTGTAACCATTAAGGAGAAGCCAAGAAAATTATAGATGTCAAACTCGACACCACTGAACTACTGAATGAACACCAGGAAATACCTACCATCTACATCAAAAATTATTTGTTCAAGTCACTGTTTGTGGAGTAATCAGTTACTTAAAGCTAAAATCCATTTCTAAAATGTGTGACCAAGCCAAAAACAAGGACTAAATAGCTATTAGATGTTAATATCAAGTGACTCATTCTTCTGTTCCAACTTGAGTAACTTAATCGCAACGTAAAGCACTTTAATCTTAATCATAACATTTAATGTTCAAAAAATTCCTGTTTACATCTAGGATATGTGTTATTGGTTCTATTTTATAACAAGAAAACCAACATATGGAGAAATTTACTTTCCTAAAACACAACTGACGCCCAAGTCAAAAGTAATTTCCACTAATAACCACTCTGCAATCCTTCTTAGAAACAGCATTAGAAATAATCCTCTAAGAAATAACATTTTCTTCTATGTTGGTTTAGTTCTTTTAAGACTGAAGTTTTTTTATGTTTATTTTTGAGAGAGAGAGAAAAAATGTGAGTCGGGGAGGAGCAGAGATGCTGTCATGCTGTCGATGCAGGGCTTGGACTTATGAACCACGAGATCACTACCTGAGCTGAAGTCCGACTCTTAACCAACTGCACCACCAGGCGCCCCAAGACTAATTATTTTTATCTTATCATTTTTTTATACTGAAATTTATTGAACAATTTTTTTTAATGTTTATTTATTCATTTTGAGACAGAGAAAGAAGGATAGTGAGAGGGAGACAGAGAATCCCAAGCAGGCTCGGCACTGTCAGCACAGAGCCCAACACAGGGCTTGATTTCACAAACTGTGAGATGGAGACCTGAGCTGAAATCAAGAGTCCCATGCTTAAATGACCGAGCCACCCAGGCATCCCTTTATCTTATCATTGGAACCAACTATTAAACTAATCTTTTTGAAAGGAAATGTAACAAATTTTGCTCTTCGTCACAGAAATATAATTCTTATTGAGATTTTTTTATTTATGCCTGATAACTAAATATCAATTTATTTCATCTAATGAAAATTTATTATAGAGCAACTTGAATCAGGGTAGGGAAAGAATTTTGTATCATATTGCCTGTGTGATCTATATAGATTTTTAGAAAATTTAACATCAAATATTGATTACCTGGGGGTAAGGTAGGAAATGTTATTATTAATTTAACTCATCTTCAAAACTATGACACTTTGGTTAATGCTGATCAACAAGACATACAACAAGAGCTGTTAAAATAAAGGTGTTTTATTAAATAATTTGGTATTTCACACACAAAAAAGTGGCTTTTGGAAGTTGGCTGTGTTCTGAGCAAGAAAATAATAAAGATATTAATTACACCTATGACAAAATATGGAGAAGCTCTAGATTTTATTTTTATGTTCACTCTTTAAAACGAAAATGTTAAAAAAAAAATTGTGCTCTTAATAGTATCTCTTGTTGGTAGATATTAACCTTTGTCGCTGTGAATGAAGAAACATTATGAAAAAACGATCTGTGAAGACATAAACTTAAATGAAGATGCCTAATAACTTTACTCTAAAATCCTTTTGCAAAGTAGTACTATCTCTTCAGTATGGAATAATGTCCTAATTAAACCATACAGGAAAAAGCCCACATGCAAATATAGCCCATATGACCCACAGAGTCATGACAATAATTTCCTGTTTGGGAGTTACAAGCAGTGAACACAAAATTACAATGTTGTTAGTAAGTAAAACTTCGAGTATTCTATGAAAAAATTTTAGTATTAGCACACACAAGTGCAACTTACCATTCTGAAGATTTTTAATGACAAAATGACTTTTTAAATTATTTACATTTATCCCTTATTGTATTTTAAAGAGGACAGGAATTTGAAAAATTAAGTCTTCAGTTTCTACTACCTGTGTCTTAGTCTTACTAGGTCAGATACTTTATTTTATACTTTATCTCATTTAATCCTCACAAGACTTAATATTGCACATCGTAATACCTATGTTACGGATAAGAGAATAGGTTCTGAGAAGCTAAGATTTTACAAATACTTGAAAATGTTTCTATCACAGTCAAGTTCAAAATTACCTGGCATCTATTTGTTCTGTGCCTCACTCTTTGCCTCTTTATTTAAAAGCTATGCTGGCACATTAGCCTAACTGTTCAAAAAGGGACATCAGTTGAAAGATCAATTGCAAGAATGAGTGTTTCAAATACAGAAATAAATTACTAAAAAAAAAAGATTACTTAAAAAAACACTGATTTACCTTGAACATAAGAAGTGATGAACAGATAGGCTCCCAATAATCTGATGTAAATATACAGCTGAGTCATTGTTCAGTTTTAATGTTTCCTGTATACTGTGACCTCTAATAACTGGTCTTGTTATGTCGCTAATTTTAATTACTCTTATTCAAAGAGATTTTCTTGTAAAAGGTCTCAATCACTTGATAATGACTCCAACTTCCACTGCTTTCTCTTGACTCCTGAAAGATAAAAATTAAAAAAAGGTAATGAATATAACTGAATTCTGGAAAGTTTCAAAACTAAGAGAGAAAAACAAATGCTCAAACATACCTTTAAATTATGAAATACATTTTTAAAGATTAAAGCTATCTTTATTTACAACAACAACAGTAAAAAGGCACTGTAGTTCAGAAACTTAAATAATTCAGTAATAGGTTGCCACCATTCCTGATCTTAGATTAACCACAGGTAAAATAAATACACTAAATAATCCCAATAGTCTTTTCTGGCTGCTCTAAAGTAATTGTTTTACTACTAACAAGAACATTTCTAAATATACTAAGAATAAAGCAGGAAAATTTAACTTTAAAATATGAAGCTATTGGGGCACCTGGGTGGCTTAGTCGGTTAAGCATCTGCCTTTGGCTTAAGTCATGATCTCACAGTTCAGTTCGTGAGTTTGAGCCCCACACATCGGGTTCTCTGCTGTGCATGCAGAGCCCACTTCAGATCCTGTCCCCCCTCTCTCTGCCCCTACCCTTCAGATCCTCTGTCCCCCCTCTCTCTGCCCCTACCCGGCTTGTGGGCTTGTGCACAAGTGCTTGTGCACACATGCTCCTTCCCTCTCCCTCTCCCTCCCTCCCTCCTCCCTCCCTCTCTCTCTCTGTCTCTCAAATAAAAATAAAAACTTTAAAACACGAAGCTATTCATCATAATCTTTCAAATCCTAGTAGATGTGACAAAAACACCTCAAATCTTTATAATAATTCATTCTATAGAGAAAAAGCCTACCAAGATAATCATTCATATTAAAATATGCAGTGTGTGTCATCATTAAAACAGAAATATATCTTAAAATTATTTTCCTAAAATATTGCAAATCTGACTTCACTAGTATAAAACTGAGTTTTTAGGATGGATGATGTGAAACATAACCTCCCCAGTTAAGGTTTGGTTATAATAAAATAGTTAAATAGGTAACAAAAAAAGCCACACTAGTTTGTTTATAGACGAATATAATTCTGTTTTTCCTCCCATCCTATTGGTTCCAGCAATTTGATTTTACTGATTTCAGCCTAAACTATTCCTGAATGAAAAATATTTTATTTATGATGCAATTACTCCTGGCGTGATTTCTACCATAAATAACCTGAACTTTCTATTTTATCAACCTAAGAATTTTCCACTTTAATTGGCTCTCCAAAGACACTGACAGGATTGAGGAAGTAAGGTTTACAGAGTGTCAATTATATTGTGTATTTTACATATGGCTTACTTCCAAAATCTCTGCCATTTCTCACTTCTCTACTATGAAATTAAACTGCTTCCCATCTTCAGAAGTGCTGAGAGTGTAGGGTGTAAAGTGTAAAATAATTACAGAACAACATCTACACTGTGACTTAATTGCATTTCTTGGGAAAACTCCCTTCTTGAAATTATACAATTGTGATTCTAGGGATGCTTGTTTCAGGTTTCAAAGTCAAAAGACGTTTGCAGTGTAACTCCAACCGGGATCTCTCTCCATACTTCCATTTGCCTATTAAGTGTCTCTGCTAGGATTACACACCACGTGTCTAAATCAAATGTATTAACTTTGCTTCCAACCCTCTAGGCCTGCCTCCTCCTCCTCCACTTGTTATCACAGAGGGTGGCGCCATCTCTTCAGTCACCCAGGCCAAAAGCCCTGACATCACTTCTGCCTCTCGCACTAGCTCTCCTGCCTCCATATTTTCACTCACTTATTCACTCACTCCCTCACCTACCCACCCACCAACAGCACTTTCTGAGTGCATATGACAAGTGCAAGGTACTAGAATACAAATACGAATATGACCGACCATCTCTGCTTCAAGGAGCTCACAGTCTTGGACAGGACACTGACTGCTGTGACTGGTTCCATATTTCAGTGCTACTGTTTTTCCTCATCAATTTATTTAAAGATAGTATGTGGTCTAGCCTCACTACAGGGACAACCAAGGCACCTTGCAAAGCAGCCGGTGAGGCTCTAAGCACCTGCCACTTTCAGTCCCTTTCATAGGCAGGGGATTATGTGTGATTTCTTCCACATAAACATCTGTGACTGTTATCCTGGGCACAAGTTCGAATCCTGCTCTGCCGAAAATAAGTAACCTAACCTCTCTGGGTGAGTTTCTTTATCTGTAAAACTAAAATTACATTATTAACTCATAATTATTTTAAGAACTAAATGAGGTAATAGCTAACACACAGTCACCTCTAATTACGTACCAGTGCCATTATAAATGCTTTGAATATATTAATATTAATTTATCAAATCATCACAACCACCTTATCAGGTAGGTGCAAGTATTATTTTAATTTCACAGCTGAGGAAACTGAGGTAAGCAGAGTTTAAGAAATTTATCAAAGATCATACAATTGGTAAGTGGGAGGGCTCCAATTCTAATCAAGGAGATCTGATTCCAGAGTCCATGTGTTACCTACTACCCTAGACTGCCCTGCTGGATATTTTATGTGCATTATACAATGTAAATTATACATCATGAAGCCTGGTATGGAAGAGGTGCTCAATAAGTTTCCTCCCCTCATACAGGTTTATACATGGCACAGGAAGTAACAGGTATGATCTATGCCACTCCCAACTTCAAGAAATTCTGATAGCTTAAAACCCTGCAATAACTTGTATGGAGAACAGCCAACAGCCAAGGGAAGGCTAAAGGTAAAATGGCTTCAATTGCCTCAGCTGTAATTCAACAATCGGAAGCCTTAATCTTTAAAAGTAAACTAATGGGTTTTAGCTGACTACCAGCTCAATATGCATCAGCACTTATGACAACTGCTAAGACATAAAGGCAATATTATCAAGCAGGGCTAGAAGCACACTGCTGTAATCAAAGAGGGTCACCACCTTACTTTATTCCACCTGATCAGGCCCCTTCAACACTTTAGAGAAGAATGACAGGAATGCAAAGGATAGGGAAATAACTACACTTGAGATACAACTCAAAGAAGGCGGGGGTGGGGGGGTGGTCTTTGCTCACAGAATATCAAAGGAACAAAGTGTGAATGCACCTCTGTCAAGGACAGACAAGCTGGAAAGGAGACTACACCAAGTAAGTGATTCATCGGGTTCCTTCTAACTCTGAAGTCTCACAGGAATGGTGTTCTTGTCACTGACTATTAACTTATTTCCTAAATATTTATTAAGTACCTATTACATACCTGATTCTGTATTAGACACTGAGAATATACTGATGAGGGCAAAATGGACCCAGCCTTCATGGAGTTCATAGTCATTAAACAAGACAATTAAGACAGGCACTGAACAAGACAGTACAAAGCATATGTAATCATAACTTGTGGTAAGTGTGAGGAAAGAAAAGTGCCAGGTCCTAGAGAGGAATGGGGTAGGGACTTATTCTCATCTGGAGAGACTAAGGGAAGCCATGCTCAAAAGTGACATTCAAGGTGAGATCTAGAGAATAAAAGAGTTAGCCAGATAAAGAAATGGGGGTGAATTCTAGGCATAAGGAACAGCCTGTGCAAAGATCTTGAGGCAGAAAGGAGCAATGGAACAATGATATTTCTGAAATGGTGAAAATAAGGGATAGTTGGTAGCACGGGGGTCTGAAGAAACAAGAGAGACAAGGCCCAGATCAGGCAAGGGCAGATGAAGGATTTGGGCTTTAAATCCAAGTGGGATGGGAAGGCAATTACCTGGTTTCTATGTAATGGACTGGAGGGGACAAAAGCAGAAGCTAACAGAACAGTAAGGACAGTGTAGTAGTCAGGGGAAAGACAATGGTGGTTAAGATTTGGGTGGTGGTGGTATAGTGGGTGGATACTTCACCAACAGACTTGGTAGGGCTTAGTAATGAATTAGATGTGGGGGTAAGGGAGAGTGAGGGGTCAAAGAAGATCTCTACATTTCCGGCATGAGCAATTACTGAGATGAGGACAAGTGGATTTTGAAAGGAATGAGGGGAAGAGATCAAGGGTTCAATTTTAGACATTGGAGATTACCCAAAGGGAAATGTCTAATGGGCACCTGGTCCTGAAGCTTAAAGGACACACTTGGTATTGAAGATATAAATCTATTACGTCAATAGCACAGAGGTATTTGAAGCTATGGCTCTGTATGAGATGGCCTTCTAAGAATGAAAAGAGAAGAGGGTCCCAGAACACCAATGTTTGTTTAAAAACTGGATTAATAAATGCATTAAAACCACAGGGGCGCCTGGGTGGCTCAGTCGGTTCAGTGTCCGACTTTGGCTCTGGTCATGATCTCAAGATTCATGGGTTTGAGCCCTGCGTCCGGCTCTGTACTGACAGCTCAGAGCCTAGGGCCTGCTTTGGATTCTGTGTCTCCCTCTCTCTCTGCCCCTCCCCTGCTCATACTCTGTCTCTCTCTGTCTCAAAAATGAATATACATTAAAATAAATAAATAAATAAAAGCATTAAAACCATATGCATTTATTTGTCATTCAGTGATAAAATAAGTTCATGGTCCAGGATCTATCCTGTGCAATATTAACATAGTGTAGATTAGCACAGCTGGAATATAAACTACTATTCACAAGTGTTATGTTTTCACAGGTCAAAAAAAAAAAATCTATCAAAAAACCATTGTGGTGACCTAAAATAAATCTACAAATGCTCTGACAGTACCTTCAATAGGTGGAGCCTAATTCCATGCCTAGAATTCCCACTGGTCTTAATGAGTCACTGTTAACAAATAAAATGAGATGGAAACAACAGGGTATGACTTCTGAGGCTGGATCATAAAAGGCATTTCAGATTCCTCCTTGTTCTTTCTTGAAACACCCACTTTGAGGGAAGCTAGCTGCCATGTCATAAGGACACTCAACTCAAGCAGCCTTACAGAGAAGGTCCCGCAGAAAGGAGCCAAGGCCTCCTGCTGACAGCATGTGAGTGAGCTACCTTGCACGTGGACCTGGCAGCTTCACAGGTACAATTCATGAGACCCTACACTAGACCCAGCCGGCTAAGCCCCTGGTGGATTCCAGACCCTCAGAAAATGTAGGAGATGATAAATGGTTGTTTGAAGCTGCTAGGTTTTGGCGTAATTTGTTGAGCAGCAACAGAAAACACTCACTGCTATATAACACAATCATTATGAGAAATTTGCTGAAATAATAAAAAGCCTAATCACTGTAAGTTATTGTGCAGCCAAACAAAAAACAGAAAAGTCTGGAAAGCATAGTCAAATCAGAGCATAACAACGAAAGTATAAGATAGTTACAATGCCCAAAGAACTGGTTAATGTAAGTAACATCCATCTTTCTTTCAAAGGAGTAATCAATATATGTTCTTTGTTTTAAAATTATCTCAACAAGTAAGGTTCATTTTCGTGGGGAGAAAACAGTCCCTGGTTCTACTCTATATACTGTTAAACACGTGCTCTTTTCTTTAGCCACAAAATGGGAATGATATTACTAACCCAAACAAGTTAGCAACGTGTCTCAGTATTAACCATTTGATAAATAACAAATGTCTGTTTTATTGTTGTAATTACTGTTATTCATAATACAAATACTGATGACCTTCCCTTTATTTGTCCCACCATATTAACTGTTTCTGTAATCACGATATAACAAAACAGTAACCATAGTTTGCAACCATTCTTGAAACAGGGTATTTTATAATTCGAACATCTGAAAATAATGTATTTTTTAAATTCCTAGAACAATTTGCTGGAATTTTTATATTAAAATTTAAAATACCTAATCTTGCCAAGCTAAGGATATAAGGAAATGCAGATATTTGAAATGTGACATGATCAAAATTTTTAAATGATGCTGGTGTTTAACAGTTATTTTAAAATATTTAGTCCAAATATGCATCTAGATACATTTACTCTCCTTTGCTATACACAAAGACTGGTGCCGTTTCTTCTTCAGGAAAATAAAACTAAGGCAAATTATTCAATAAAATATAAATAATTTCTTTTTAAATAAAAAGTTATAAAGCTTTGCAAACAGGAAGAACCAACAGTTCAATCAGAATTTAAAAAAAAAACAAAACAGGAAAAGGCTGAAGTCAGCTGAAAAAAACAGACTAAAGTCATTCTTTCCTCTTCCCGTTAAGCCCCCCACCCTTAATTTTTACTTTCTAGTAGTGAGGTTTGGGAATTTTCAACAAGCTGGCCAGCTGCCAATTCCATAAAGTAGTGAGGAGAAAACTCCCCCTTCCAGGGGTCCCTCCCCCTAAGGCAGCTCCAGGCGCCTGGTCTGACAAGCTTTCTGAGAAGGACTAGACTCACTGCAGACTTTCTGGCTCCACAGCCATTGTTTGCATGGCTGCTGTGCTCCTTATCCAGAGCTTGGATTAGCATAAGAATATTGTCTTTTCTCTTAACGAGCAACCCATCCATTCCTTCCCCATTTCTAACCTCTACCCCCATCAATCCCTAAGCTAATATATACACATGCAACCATAGTATCACCATTCACGGTTATTTTTATATCAGTGTAAAAAACAATCTCACCCAAATCTAAACATAAACCCTTAAGAAAATAACATGCTTAAATAAATAGTTATGTAAGTGTATCTGTGGTAATACACAGGAATCTCACCAAAAAGCCTGCCTTGGAGGCTATGCTGTGAGAATTTGTGATGAGTGAGACATTCATAATAAGGTCTTTTGGAAAGTCTTACTAAATTCCAAGCTACAGTGGGGATAGAGAAGTTCCACTTTACAAAGACATTTCTAACTGCCATGTCTTCCAACACCTTGAGGTCACTAATTTCATCATCGCCACTGAAATTACTTCCTAACTAGACTTAACTTTTCCTCAAAGCTCAATTATTTATTCAAAGCAAATTTAACACTTTTAACCTTTGTATTCCTGCTTAATCATCTCCTCTTTATTCAAAACCTTTCACTTTCCTTCTGTGCCAAGAGACCATTCTCCCCAACACAAGTATGAATTCTTCCAGGAACAGAAAGGCAATTCAAACTAGGATGGTATTATACATTGGTGATGCATTTATATGCCTTACACCCTCACCAGGGGCCTCTATAGTAGATGCACAATAAATGCTTCTTGGTTTATGAAGTATTTTCCAAAACAGGAGCTATTCTGTTTTCAACCATTCAACTTTATACTACAAATCCCCTAATTTAATGACTCTAGTTTTTCTGTTGGTTTCATTTTATTAAATGAAAAAGCTCACAAATAATTAGAACTAGATCATGCTATACACCAATCTTTGGCACATCCACACTCAGAAGAGATTCTTACTGCCAGCTGTTAATTGAAATGGTCTGGGTGTTGTTCTGTCTCTCCTCTGGAATAAACACAAATGACAAAAAAACAAAAAAACAAAAAAAAAAAAAACCAAAGTGAATTAGTGGTTACAGAGATGCCCGGGAGGGACAGCGTTTGGTCACCCCGCAGGTGCATTAGAGGTAATGGTGAGCAATACTGTCTGCGTTTTCCGCACAGTATTTTTACACGGACAAAATCAGTATAATGTGGCAGTGAAGAGCTCAGGGTCTCGCATGAGACAGATCTAGGTCTTCTGTGCAGATTAAATGAGAGAAACTCAAATACTATTTAATGGTAACTTTATGTTACCATATCATCATCTTTATAATTTGCAAATTAGTTTTACATGCATTATACCATCTGTATGACCCTAACAGTGAGTAAAATTATTCCTACTTTGACAGAGAAAAGACAGGCTCAGAGAGCCAAAGCAACTTGCTGAATTTCAAATAGCTGGCAACTTGAAGGAACAACTAAAACCTGGGTCTTCGAACCCCAAAGGCTGTGTTTCATCCAGTTAGTACATGAGTAAGTACGAACAGGAAGTTATTTTTTATTGAGCCACGTGAGATTTTATTTCATCTTCACAACTCTACAAGGAAAAGGTGAAGCTCAGCAAAGTTAAGAAACTTGCCCAAGTGCACACAACCAGTAAGAGGCAAGTCTGCTGCTGACAAAGCCCAAATTCCACTTGTTACTGCAAAGTCAGGAGCTGGTAGGTAATGAGAAAAAAAGAGAAACCAGTATGCCTCTTATTACACACCACTGCTTTTCAGAAAGAAAAAAAAAACCTCAGTACTCAGCTCTGTGATACTGAGCTGGGTCTTTCACCAGCTGGCTCCCTGACAGGCTCAGCCGACAAGGAACCAGGGGAACAGAGAAAGCTGGAAGAGGGAGAAGGGACTTCCTTCTTCCCAACTTCGCTGTTCCCACCATCTACTTGACTCACACCCTCCACACAGGCGGCAGAAGTAGGTTCCAGGTTTCAGCTTCCTTCCACACTCCCAGAACCAGCCCCAGGGCCCCCATTCAGACTCACTGGTGCCTGCACTCCAAGATCTGAGTGCCAGCTCCTCAAGATCTATGCTCTGAGCTCCTGAGGTGCCAGCAGCAGCCAGGCTCTTAGCTGCCCCCACAGGGACACACTTTCTCCTCTAGGTTCTGAAACCTCAGTCTCCTAGGGGTGGTATCTGCTTCCCACAATGACCATTTCTGCTTAATCCCAGTGTTCCTTTAGCTTTTTTCAATTCTCTAATACCTGGGTAGTCAATTCCCTATACCAAATTCTTCCTGTGAAAACAGCCAGTATGGTTTCAGGGCTCCTGACTGGGCCCTGAACGATACAAATACTTCCAGAAGACATATCTCAGAGAGTAACTGACTATACACACACTACACACATATTTTCTATGTATTCACTTCATCAAAGAGGAACCAACAACATAGCTAATATTTCCTAAGCTATAAAGTGTGTTTTAATATATATTCAAAGAGATTGAAGATATTTTGACCCTAGGAATGAATTCTTCTAGGCTCATTACATTTCAATTTTTCTCCCACAAATAATTATAACCCATCGAAGTTAGATATTTGTTCAGGATTGGCTAGGCTTTCTATTCTAACCTATGTGACCCCAAATCAAAATGCTTGAAGAATACCAAAATTTTGGTATCAAAACAGATTTTTCTTTTCCTTAAGCAACACTACATGTAATCAAAGACTTTCCTGAGTTAACTCAATCAATCCCTCTGGCCAAAAAATTAATTCAAATGCTAAATCAATCTTTTTTAAAAAAATATTTATTTTGAGAGAGAGAGAGAAAGAGAGAGCGAGTGCAAAAGCTGGGGGAGCAGCAGAGAGATAAGGAGGAAGAGAATCCCAAGCAGGCTCCGTACTGTCAGTGCAGAGCCTATTGTGGGGCTCCAACCCATGAACCATGAGTTCTTGACCTTAGCTGAAATTAAGACTCAGATGCTTAACCGACTGAACCACCAGGTGCCCCTAAATCAATCTTTAAGTGGAATATAACCAACTTCCAGAACAAGGAAAGAAAAAATCAAGCAGAACTTCAAAAATAACAACCAAAAGCCCCCGTCTATATTTCACTCAGGAAACCAAATCATGCCCTCAGTATGAAACAACACCCTTTCAAAAACAGTCACGAGTTTCTGCAAATGTGTCCCTTCCTAAGAAGATCTGGAAATATGCGAGTGACTTTTTGGTTGGTGACAAGGGACCAAAATAGAAAATGCAATTCAATGTGCAGGGACGATCCCTTAAAGAATCGGTTCAACCCAATGTCCGTAGTCCTCCCCTCGTTGAGAAATATGGATTCTTGACTAAATGACCTGACTATCATTTTTCATTATTATCCGAAGGCTCCTCTGAGGTTCTAGATGTTCAAGAAGCAACAGCATTAGACCTCTAAGAAGAAAAATTATCTTGATCAAACTAACCTCTGAATGCAATTTTACTTTTACTGTTTTTTCTTCTCACTTGACCACTTAAAAAAAAAATCATCGTCTTGCTGTATTAACCACAGTGCTTACACAATGTAAAAACAATTGAAAAATCAACCGAAATTTCTTCTCCACTTTATTCTCTACTTACAAATTTTTTTAAAAAAAAATTCAGAGCACACAGGTTCCCCTGAGGCTCAGGAGTACAGGCGTCCCAGGCTCGGCCACTTGGCATATTCTATCCCCCCACGCTACAAGGAGAGCTCGTCTAATACTAGGACTCAGGACTGTGGCTGTGCCTGCAGAGACACAGTCACTCTTTCAGACTGAACATGCATAAGAAAACAGAAGCCCAAGAGGCTTTTGGCAGCTATGCTGGGACTCGGAGGGGAACCAGAAGGCAGAGCCAGGACACGAAAAGAAGCCAGGTCCTTATGGTCAGTTGAGCAGCAACCTTGCCTGAAGCCTGAATTACTCAGGCACTTGTCAGTTTACAGTCAATAAATTCCCTTTATTTTTTTAGGTCAGAGAGAGTCAGTTTTTCCGTTACAACCAAAAACATTCTAGTTGATAGGAAGGCTTAAGGGAAAGGCACACTTGAATATTCTGGGTTAGCATAAAATCAGTAATTCTGAATAAACTCAACAACAACAGAGACTGGTGTGAGAAAGAGTTACTTTAAAGATATCTCAAGCAGTATACAAATTTACTTAAAAACGTGACCAGCAGCTACCTAAAGAGAAACTCTTACTCCCCAAATCTGCTAGCCCCTCAGTCTTTCCCATGTCGGCTAACAGCCTCTCTACTTTCCAAGTTTCCCAGGCCTAAAATCTTGGGACTCATTCTTCACCACTCCTTCCTTCTTTCTCATATTCCATATCCTACCTGTCAGCAAATCCTGCTCGTTCTACCTTCAAAATATACCCAAAACATATGAGCTCCTCACTACCTCTCTCTAGTCCAGGCCACCAACACTGTTTACCTGGATTACTGAGACAGCCTCCTAACTGGTCTCCCTGCTTGAACCCTTGTCCACCTACAGTATATTGTCAACACAGCAGAGTGGTGACAGGAAGCATGTTAGGTCACATCACTCCCCTGTTCACGCACAGTATGGGCTGACGTCTCCAATGGCCCACAGGACCCCAGCTCCTCCACTCCAACTGCACTGCGCGCCCCCCGTCCCAGGACACGCCAGGCCTGGCCCTGCTGCAGGACACCTTGATGTCCGTGGGTCCCTCCACCCAGAGCGTTCCATCCCCTCCCCCCCCCCAGACATCTGTATGAGTTGATACCTTACCTCTTCCAAGGATTTACTCAAATATCTCGTTCTTATTGACAGTGTTGGTGTTCACCCCTGGCACTCATATCCTCCTTCTCAGATTTATATCTGTTTTTTCTCTTCAGCACTTGTCACCCTATAATTTGATATACATTTTACGAATTATCTCGCTTACTGCTTGCTACCTGCTCCAGAATGTACGCCCCATATGGGCAAGGGTGTTAGTCTATTTTTTCACTCTGTATTGCCAGCACCAAGAAGAGTGTCTGGCCAGCACCAAGAAGAGCTGGTACTCAGTATTTGCTGAGGGAATGACTCAAATATAGCAGAAAGAATGAAAACATTATGCCAATTTCTTTTATATACAAATGAAACCTTCTCAAAAGGGCTGTACTCTGGATAAACTATTCCATTTCCTTATCTCAACACAACTGAAATGATACAAAAACCACACCACTTCCTTCTGCTCACTTTGAGCCCTGACGTGTGTCAAGATCCTGTGGGGAAAATTTTCCACTGTTTTCACTGCATATACTCAAGTCTGAGATATAAATTAAAAGGTCTTAAGAAAGTCTTGTATAAGTAAACGTAACTTCTCAGTATCTAAAATATTGCTTAAGGCAAACAATGGCTTGGGTTATACTTCTGACAGTACCACATAGTGTGGAAATAATCACAGAGAAAGAGAAAACACAGCCCTTTCTTTCGTACAATGTGGTCTGACAAAGGGAACTGCAAACCGTCCAAGCTCGAGTGCAATACTTCAGTAAGCAGACACAGTAAGTTTCAAAGGCAATACTTAAAGTAAACTGCAGGTCACCAAAGGCCCTGAGTAAACCAGAAGGCGGTGCAATCAGATCATCCGTAATTCTTCCCTGTATTAAACCACAAACTACAGAAAACTAAACCTTGTGAACCAGTGGGTCTAAGAAAGAGCACCCTCGAGACTATAAATCCCGGTTTATTAACATGAAGCACCTGGAAATCCAGGAAGCGCTTCACCCTGTGGACGAACATTTAGGTTTTATTTTTGTTACTCTGTGTCAGAACATTGCTTCAGGTTAAAACATGCTGGTTCAGAGTAGTTTGCTGAAGAAGTTCTGTGGCGTGGGATGGACTTTTTTTCCCCCCTTTTAGTATCTTTCAGCTGAGATACCTAGTTTAAATACTTATCAACTTATCTTTTATTTTAAAGAAAGTACTATAGGTAAGCACTGTCTTCAGGTCAGGCGGCCTGGCCTCTGAGTTAATTCGAATTCTGCCTTAGGTGCCTAGCTGATCCTGACGAATTCATTTCCCTCTGTGGGCCTTGGTTTCCTTATTTGTAAAATAATGCCATGAAGTCTTCCACATCTCAATTCTGTGAGTCTATGAACTGTGCTCACTCAATACAGTACTTCAAAGATTTAACCTAAGAATTACCTAGATGTTACTGTATATACCTGCAACTAATAGAACACTGTATGTGAACTGCACTGGATTTACCACCATGGCTTTAAAAAAAGATTACCTAGGTGCTGAGTAAAGGAGGGCAAAAACCATGAATTCACATCCCCTCCCTCTGAGGTAACCACTATTCTGAATGTGGTATTTAACACCCATGTCTTCGTAGGCTTTTGCCGTATATAATACATACCCCAAACAATACACAGCATTGCTTTGCCTATTTTTGAATCTTCTATAGCTGTATAAAAAACTGTATCATTCTATATGTATATTTTTATATTTGCTTATTTTTCACTCAACATTGTGAGTGATTTCCACAATATTTTTGAATTTTTCATTCACTGTCATTGTTACATAGAGTGTTCATTCTATGAATACCTTACAGCTGTACTGATCCATTCTCCTGTTGATTGATGATGTAAGTTGTTTCCATATTCTGGTATAAGCAGTGCTTATAATAAGCATAAGCATAGTAAGCAAAGCACTTGAATAGCTGCTTCTGCTGTTGCTGTTTGAGCAAATAAATCTGTAAGGCAGAATCCCAGAAGTAGGACCCTGGGTCCAATGGTAGTGCTGGTAGATATTTTGGTAACTTCCCTGGGACTGTGACATTTTGCACTTCCAAATACAAAACACTGATGTAAGGACAATGTTTAAATACTCCTAAAGGACACAGAATAAATGTTAACACATGGAAAGACATTATATTATGTATAGAAAGCCTCAATATCATGACTGCTCATTTTCCCTACGTTAATTATAAATTTACTGATACTCTTTATCACATTAAAGTTCCATTCTCTTCTTAGTTTGCTAAGAGTTTTCATCATAAATGGGGTCAAATTTTATTGTGTTTTTTTCTCCATCTACTGATATGATCATAGTGTTTTCCTCTTTCCATGTGTTAATGGATAAATTAATTAGTAATGATCCATATTAAAAGCTTTCTTAAAGAATAAATAATCTGTGCTTGTATAAAAAAATTTTTTGTTTTTACATTTATTTATTTTTGAGAAACAGAGTGAGACACGGCATGAGCGGGGGAGGGGCAGAGAGAGAAGGAGACACAGAATCTGAAGCAGGCTCCAGGCTGTCAGCACAGAGCCTGATGCGGGGCTCGAGCCCACGAACTGTGAGATCATGAACGGAGTCGAAGTCAGACGCTCAACTGACTGAGCCTCCCAGGTGCCCCAATGTGCTAGTTTTTAAAGATGTCTACAAATTCTTTCATATTCCTTTTTTCAAGAGGTGGGACCTAATTACTTTGAGTGTGTGCTGGACTGACAAACAGATGAAAGTGAAAGAGACCAAGTATGTGCTGACAGTAGGTCTTAAGAGGCAATGCAGCTTTCTCCTTGCTCTCTTTCTTGGGTCATTCACTCTGGGGTGAAGAACTGAGAGGCCTCCTGCCAACAGCTGTAAGAGTGCACCATCTTGGAAGCAGATTCTCCCCCAGGAGAGCTTTCAGGTGAAGGTAGCCCCTGCTGGCATCCTAACTACAACCTCTTGAAACACTCTGAGCCCAAACCATCCAGTACACTACTTTTAAATTCATTTAAGGGGTGCCTGGGTGGCGCAGTCAGTTAAGCGTCCGACTTCAGCCAGGTCACGATCTCGCGCTCCGTGAGTTCGAGCCCCGCGTCGGGCTCTGGGCTGATGGCTCGGAGCCTGGAGCCTGTTTCCGATTCTGTGTCTCCCTCTCTCTCTGCCCCTCCCCCGTTCATGCTCTGTCTCTCTCTCTGTCCCAAAAAAAATAAATAAACGTTGAAAAAATAAATAAATAAATAAATAAATAAATAAATAAATAAATTCATTTAAGTTTTTGTTGTTTCAAGTCCCTAAGTTTTGGGATAAATTGTTATGCAGCAATAATTTACACACCATCCTTGGATTCCTGGGATAAATTCAATTTTGTCATTATTGAATAGTAAATCGGTCTTTGTCCCTGGTTCCTAGAAGGGAACCTCTAAAGTAAATTTTTGGAATTTCCTGGGTAACAGGAGTGTCTTTGTTATGTATGAACCTCACAAATCATACCTGAGTTTATGACTCAGGATGGGGGCTGGTCACCAAAAAGACCAACCATGTGATTATAGAGGATTGGGGCACTGAATCGGCCCCACCTCTGGGGAGGGGACAGGGCTGAAGACTGAGTTCAATCATGTGGTCAATTGTTCAATCACGCCTACACAATGAAACGCCAATAAAAACACTGTACACCCTAGCTGAGATAAGTTTCCTGTAAACACACCAATGTGCCAGGAAGATGACATACCCTGATTCCAGGGGGACAGGAGGCCTCACCTTTGGAATTCTCATAGGCCTCATCCTATGTGTGTCTTCATTTGGCTGGTCTCAATATGTATCCTTTATAATAAAATGATCATTGTACATGTACCACTTTCTTGAATCCTGTGAGACATTTTAGTGAATCATTAAATAAAGTCTGAGGGGATCAGGGAATCCTCTGGGATTTGCAGTTCGTGAGAAGTCCAAACTTGTTACTGGCATCTCAAGAGAGGGCAGTCTTTTTTTTGTTTGTTTTTTAAATGTTTCTTTATTTTTGAGAGAGAGTGAGCACGAGTGGGGGAGGGGCAGAAAGAGAAGAAGACAAAGAATCTGAAACAGGCTCCAGGCTCTTAGCTGTTAGCACACCACCCGATGTAAGGCTTGAACTCAAACTACGAGATAACCTGAGCCAAAGTCAGATGCTTAACCGACTGAGCCACCCAGGCGTCCCACAAGTGAGGGCAGTCTTGTTGGGGGACTGTGCCCTTATACCTGATGCTGACGTTGGGTAAGTATTATCAGAATGGTACTGCAGTATTGTAGATATAATTATGTTTATTTTTTTTTTTTTAATTTTATTTTTGAGACAGAGAGAGACAGAGCATGAGCAGGGGAGGGGCAGAGAGAGAGGGAGACACAGAATCCGAAGCAGGCTCCAGGCTCTGAGCTATCAGCACAGAGCCTGACGCAGGGCTTGAACTCACAGACTGTGAGATCACGACCTGAGCTGAAGTTGGACACTCAACCGACTGAGCCACCCAGGCGCCCCAATATGATTATGTTTAAATATACTCTCGGATTTGTTTTGCTAGAATTTTGTTATGTTTTACATCTGTATTCATAAGCAAGACTGGCCTATCACATTATCCATGTCTGGTTTCGGTATAAAAGTTATACTAGCCACACAGAATAAGTTGAGGAGCTTGCTTTATTTTGCTGTTCTCTGGATCAATACGTGTAAATTTGGACATATTTACCACTAGAATAGTTTGATAGAATAGTTTGAGTTTGATAGAACTCAGTTTTAAAATCATCTGGGCCAATGTGGCGCCTGGGTGGCTCTGTCAGTTGAGACTCCCAACTCTTGATTTCGGCTCAGGCCATGATCTCACGGGTCCATGGATTTGAGCCCCGCATCTGGCTCTGTGCACACAGTATGGAGCCTGCTTGGGATTCTCTCTTTCCCTCTCTCTGGCCCTCTTCTGCTCACTGCCTTCTCTCTTCCTCTCTCAAAAGAAATAAAAACAAAGAAATAAAAATAAGATAAAATCATCTGGGCCAAGAGGTGCCTGGCTGGCTCAGATAGTATAGCATGTGGCTCTTTTGATTTGGGGGTTGAGTTTGAGACCCACATTGGGTGTAGGGATTGCTTACAAATAAAATCTTTTAAATTTCTTTTAAGTTTATTTATTTATTTTGAGAGAAAGAAAGAGAGAATGAGAACGAGCATCAGAGCTGGGGACAGGTAGAGAGGGAGAGGGAGAGGGAGAGGGAGAGGGAGAGAGAGAGAGAGAGAGAGAGAGAGAGAGAGAATCCCAAGCAGGCCCTATGCCACCAGTGCAAAGCCTGACATCGGGCTCAGTCTCATGAACTTTGAGATCATGACCTGAACTGAAATCAAGAGTCAGACGTTTAACCCACTGAGCCACACAGGTACCGCTATTAAGTTACTTTTTTCTTTTTTTTATTATTTTTTTTAATTTTTTTTTTTAATGTTTATTTATTTTTGAGACAGAGAGAGACAGAGCATGAACGGGGGAGGGGCAGAGAGAGAGGGAGACACAGAATCGGAAGCAGGCTCCAGGCTCTGAGCCATCAGCCCAGAGCCCGACGCGGGGCTCGAACTCACGGACCGCGAGATCGTGACCTGAGCTGAAGTCGGACACTTAACCGACTGAGCCACCCAGGCGCCCCGTTACTTTTTTCTTTTAATGTTTATTTTATTTATCTTGGGAGAGAGAGAGACAGCGAGCGAGCAGGGGAGGGGCAGAGAGAGGGAGAGAGAAAATCCTAAGCAGCCTGTGCTCTGTCAGCACAGAGCCCAATGTGGGGCTCAATCTCATGAATCATGAGATCATGACCTGAGCAGAAATTAAGACTCGGACACTTAACCAACTAAGCCACCCAGGCGCCCCTATTAAGTTACCTTTTAAAAAGAAAACTGTCATTTTATTTAAATTATAAAATTTATTGACATAAAGTATTCTCTTATTTTTAAAAAAATCTCTTCTGTATTTGAAGTCACGTGCCCCCCTGTTTACATACCCAATACTATTTGTGTTTTCTGGGTTTTTCTTGACCATTTAAATGATTTATTTTATCAGCCTTCTCAAGAACCAATTTTTGGCTTTTGTAATCCTTTCCTATATATCTTAAAATATAATTTAAAACCCCAATTCTATCACTTATTACGTAGAAGCTTGCATAAGCTTCTCTCTGTGACTCAGTCTTCTCATCTATAAAGTGGGAATAATAACCGTACTTACCCCACAAGGTTATAAAGATTAAATGAAATAATCCCTGTAAAGCATATGGAACAATACAAGGGCTAAATAGCAAGTGCTGGCTTTTATCTTCATCATCTGTTTACTTCTCTTGAATTTATTCTGTTGTTCTTTTCCTAATTTAGGTTAGATGCTTAGCTTATTAATACTTTTAATTTTTTTAATTTGAGTATTTAAGGCTTCAATGTGTCAGACAAGTATTAACATCCAAGTTTGCTTTATTGTTCAGTTCTAGATGTTTTCTGATTTGTATTGTCATTTTATTTTTGAGCTGTAGGATTTACAGAAGTCTGTTTTAAAATTTCCAAACATGGGTGTGTATATACTGTTTGCTATTCATTTTTAGTTACATGCACTTGTTGGCAAAAACTGTGGCTGATAACGATTACTTGAAATGTTTTAAAACTATCTATTTATTTATATTTTAAAATGTATTACAATTTGCTGTACAGCCTAGTAAATGGTCACATTTAATAAAATGCTAACTTCTAGAACCAAATGACCTTGTCATGCTCTCTGCTTTAAAAATCTATGAATATTCTCATTTTAATAGGGTAGAATTAGCAAGACACCAGAAGTTCATAACCTGGCCTCTGCCAGCCTTTCGAATATCCTCCTCCTCCTCCTCCACACCCTTCCAATGCTCTAACTGTACTGAAATCACAGTAGCGCTCTCTCTATAGGCATTCCCTCCAGACTTCCATTCCTTTGCACAGCCTCTGTGCTTCACCAGGTTGAGTCTAATTTATTCCTCAAGAATTGGTCCACAAGAAATCCTGGCAGGTAACCCCTGATCCTTCCTCAGCAGGCTGAGTGAGGTCCCATCTCTACTTCCAGCGCACCCAGAACATTGACCATAGTTGCTTCACAGCTCTTGGCTAACATTCATTTAAAAACTATTTATTAATCCCTTGGTATGTGCTCTATGCTGATTACACAACAGTAAATGAAACAGACATGATTCCTCCCATTAAAAGACTTATATAGTTGGGTGAGTTTTTGACTTATCTTGAAGCATCTGTAATCTCCATTTTCTGGCACACAACTAAACAAAGCAATAAATGCTCAATAAATGAATAAAAGGAATAAAAAATTATATTAATCTCTTAAGAGAAACATAATTGAGGAGTTAAATTCACTATAAAAACCACATAACATACTCTAATATTCTTTATAAGTATGCTGGCATCTAAAAATGCATTTCCAGGGGCGCCTGGGTGGCGCAGTCGGTTAAGCGTCCGACTTCAGCCAGGTCACGATCTCACGGTCCGTGAGTTCGAGCCCCGTGTCCGGCTCTGGGCTGATGGCTCAGAACCTGGAACCTGTTTCCGATTCTGTGTCTCCCTCTCTCTCTGCCCCTCCCCCGTTCATGCTCTGTCTCTCTCTGTCCCAAAAATAAATAAACGTTGAAAAAAAATAAAAATAAAAATGCATCTCCAAACCTTACAGTTATGCCAGTAACTACCAATCCAGTAATCTCTACCTTACCTCTATCCAAGTACTAGCTAAGAAACTTCACTCCCATAATCACCTCTGGTGATTTCTAGATAATCAGAGAAAAGAAATTTAGATCCAAGTCATGAAATAGGGGAATCTCCATATATTCAAAAGCCCTCTTCCTAAAATATTTCGGGCTTATTTCATGTTTTGAATTATCTTAGCTCTAAGTGTATTAGCTTTTACTTATCACACTTTCCTTTAAGTTTATTTTGAGAGAGACAGACACAGCGCAAGTCCAGGAGGGGCGGGGGGGGGGGGGGGGGATGAGAGAGAGAGAGAGAGAGAGAGAGAGAGAGAGAGAGAGAGAGAAAGAGAATTCCAAGCAGGCTCTGTACTGGGTCCTGATGCAGGACTCAAACCCATGAAGCTGCGAGATCACGACCTGAGCCGAAACCTAGAGTCAGATGCTCGACCGACTGAGCCACCCAGGTGACCCTCTTATCATACTTAAAAAAAAAAAAAAAAAGTTTATTTATTTTGAGAGAGACAGAGTGTGTGTGGGTGAGTGAAGGAGGGGAAGAGAGAGAGGGAGAGCGAGAATCCCAAGCAGGCTCTGTGTTCATGCAGGGCTTGATCCCACAAACTGTGAGATCATGATCTGAGCCGAAATCAAGAGTCAGACACTTAATAGAATGAGCCACTCAGGTGCCCCATCATACATTTTTTTAGTACTATGAAATAAGAAATTTAATATATTCTACATACTCTACATATATTAATTCATTTAATCTTCTTACTAACTTTACGAGGCAAGTATTCTCAGGGTGTCTGGATGGCTTAGTCGGTTAAACGTCCAACGTTGGCTCAGGTCATGATCTCGCGGTTCGGGAGTTCGAGCCTCACATTGGGCTCTGTGCTGACAGCTCAGAGCCTGGAGCCTGCTTTGGATTCTGTGTCTCCCCCTCTGTCTGCCCCTCCCCCACTTGCACTGTCTCTCTCTCTCTCTCTCTCTCTCTGTCTCTGTCTCTCTCAAAAACAAAATAAACATTAAAAAAATAAAAAAATAAAAGCCATACTAATGAGGCAAGTATTCTCATTATGCATAATTTTATAAGAATAAACCTGAAAATGAAGCATGATTTTTTTAAAGAAAGGTATTAAATACTAGAATTAACTCAAGAGGAAATAGAATACCTAAATACACCATAACCTGACTATAAAGTGGTGGTCAACAGGCTGGAAATGGGATGGAGGGGAGGGTGGTAAAGAAGGCAGTGGGGTGGGAGGCAGTGAGGAGGAGCCCAGGCTCTGGTGTACATTGTTCAAGATTTTATATAGTATGAGCTTATCAGACCTCCTTATTAGTCCCTTACAAACAAAGACTGGGTGGGAAGGAGCAAGGAAGGGGTGGAAGAAAGGGAGAAAAGGGAGGAAACTGATGAGCTCGAGTTAAACTGGAATTTCTGAGATACTTAAGATTGGAAATACCTCACAAACAGGTGAAAATATAAGATAGGAGAGCAGGAAGCAAGTATTTCAGATGGAGGGTAAGGATAGGAATTGTCACTACAGAATATGAAAAGATGCTACTGGAAATCTTGTGGCATGCTCTCCCCACAGTATCATATATAGCTGCAATAACATAGACAGCAACCCAAACCCAAAAGTATCCAAAATTGAGAATGACCAAATAAGTTAAGTCAGGAGTGTATCCACCAACTTAAATTAAGAATAATGGTATCTTGGGACACCTGGGTGGCTCAGTCGATTAAGCGTCTGACCTCAGCTCAGGTCACGATCTCACAGTTGTGAGTTCGAGCCCCGTGTCAAGCTCGGTGCTGATAGCTTGGAGCCCGGAGCCTACTTAGGATTCTGTGTCTCCCTCTCTCACTGCCCCTTCCCTGTTCACTCTCTTTCTCTCTCAAAAATAAACATTAAAAAAAAAAAAAAGAAGAAGAATGGTATCTTAGTTATGAGAGGGCAGTCCTAATTTAAGACAATGGGAATAATCGTTCTGCCTCCCTTTGAAGGGGGTGGGTAGCATAATACGCAAAGAGCCTGAGGGCAAGGTCCACAGATTATCTACAGGATGAGTTCTAGATTTCTCTACAGCAGAGAGTAGGAATAAGACTAAATTTTCAGTGGTGTCCAGGGAGATACCAACAGTAAGGGCAGAGCACATCTTTTTTCCAAGCCTGGAGCTGTAACTGCTTTTCTGCAATGCAGGGTTTCAAAAAGCTGCTAGATCTAACAGATCTGCTACCTTGCTAAAGAATCTCCCAGCTGCCGGTGCCTGGAAGCACTGAGGACTCCTCCCAGAGTGCCAAGAAATCACTAACAATTTGTTGACTCCTCTGTTATCAGTCAACAGGACAGAAACAATTCTGCCTTCCCATGCTGCCTGGTTTGTCAATGAACAGATACCTACAGCCAGAACTAAATGAGTGCTTAGGGAACCCAAGACCCCCATAAGTGGGCGCAAAATAAAACGCAGTTTGTTTTAAAAGGAACTCTGCAACCAGAGGAAAGGCTAAGCTCAAAATGAGAACAGGTGGCTTCTACTTAGGCAGAGCTAACAGAAGACAGTGGGTGACAGTGCACACGCGAGACCCCAGGATGGTGTCTGTCCTCTCAGTAAAGAACACTCACGGATGTCCAAGTACCGGAGCTGCCAAAAAGGACACCGATGCAGGACTGCAGCCCCAAAGACACTGTCACAGCAGCTCAAAGAGGATACCACCATTACGACAACAATGTGTCAATGTGAAGAAAGGGGAGCATCCCTGGGTGTCTATAGTGCGGGCAGTTGATGTGCTTATCAGTTACTGCTTTTCTCCTAAGTAACTCAAACATGAACAGCTCCACAACCACTGAAGAGCCACTGAACAGGACCCAATGAGAAGGGTACTTTGCATTCCTTATCATGACCTTTGTCCTGCACCTTCCCTCGAGGAACTCCATCTTTGGTGAATCCTTTTATATCCTAATTGAGAATTAATGCTCAGTGGAAGATGACTGTACATTAACAAACTTTTTTTAAATTTTGGGGTGACATAGAAGGCTGCCAGTTTTGATTAGGATGCAGAGGAGAAGAGGCTCTCAGCAGATCAAGCTCCAATACAAGCTGCCCTGATGCTCAGACTCAAAGGTACAAGAAATAATCTGTGGTAGATTCTCTGACAAGTTCCAATAGGAGTTGGAGCACAGACCCCTAGATTTTCTGAGGCAAGGATACGACTTCATAACACTGTATGAAAACTGTAGCTCCTGGCATGACATTGGGCCCAGTAGAGAACCCAACTATGGAACATCAAGGATTTAGTGACCAGAGCTACCCATCCATGATTCACAAGGTCAGGTGAAGCAGCAAGCTATTATATGATAGAAATGGTATTTCTGTAATAGTACCTAGGCAGTGGTAGAGGGCACTAGTAAATCCAAGTCCAGAACCTCATGTCACCTACTCTTATCACAACAGATGTCTTTACTTATGCTCACACCAACAACTTTATGGTGGGTTCCTGGTAACCAATGACAAAAAAGAAAAACCTGGGTCCTGGCTGACAAAGACAGATAAAAAATGACTACTGCTCTACAGCCCTACTTGGATGACTCTGAAAGACAATGAGGAGGCAGAAATTCTCTCAGTGGGCATGGCAAAGAGAGAAGTGACCAAACAAGAAAAAACATGGACTCCTTAGGAGTGGTGAATGGTATGGCTGATTGGGTAGGGTGACGGAAGGAGCAAAAGTGGAAAATAAAAGAGAAGGAACCTGGAGAAGAAGCATGTTGATGGTTCTAGAAGAGCCCAAAGTGCCAACCTTTATATCGTACGTTAATGCCCACCACAAAACACCAACAATGCTTTGATGCATTTAACAATGAGGTGCATTTAACTACATTCCCAACTATAGATGGAATAACTTGTCACTTGACTGCAGTGAGCTTTTGCTCTGGGCCACCTCAATGCTTGGCCAACAGGGTCATGAATGGAGGAGCCACAGTGACAGACAGGAAGGCTTTACACAGGCCCAACAGCATGGGTTCTTCCTTACTGAAGGTGGCCTAATCACTGCCACTGACACATGTGGGTATAGAACTGACACTCCAGATATGTGTTTGTCTTCCTTGCCCACAGTATATCATCCCGCCAGCACCACTATCCCAAGGTTTATAGATCACCTCATGAGGAGTATCAATTATGGCCTCAGGATCAGCTACAGGATTGGGGATTAAGCTTGGTCCACTAACCCTCTTGTTTTGGAGATTTCTTTTAGCGATTACAACCAGCCTCCAATTTGAAGCAGACAAAGTGGGCTTAATGGAACATGAGGCAATCTGAGAAATAAAAAGAGGCTATAGCAAACACTTGTGGTGCTGGCAACACATCCTCTTACCCTACCGGCCTCATTATAGCTATGGTGGACACTGCCTGACAGCATGCACTGCCTGACAGTATCTGATACCAAGTATAAGCCAAGGCACTGCTGTTTTGCTCCTTAGGGTTTTCTCCAAACTTAAAGTAGACTGCTCAGCAGTATGTAGGCACAGCCATACAAACGCTAGAGTTAAAGCTCCAGGAGCAATCTTCAACTAACAGAAGATGAAAAGTCATTGGGGCACCGGGCTTGCTAGGTCAGAAGAGCATCTGATTCTTGATCTCAGGGTCATAAGTTAGAGCCCCTTGTTGGGTGTAGAGATTCCTCAAATAACAAAAACCTCAAAAAAAAAAAGATGATGAAAGTTAGTGGATAAATGTCCCAAGCTCCCTGTCCTTTGATGGGACAATACTACGGTGCATTCAGAGGGTCCCCACGATTGCCCATAGTGATAACCAGCTCCTTACCACACTTTATGTAACTTCTCTCACCTTTCCCTTTCTCCCATTTCTGCTTCTTTGGATCATCTCGCAAATAAACTACCTAGTCGTAAGTCCTTTTCTCAGGCTCTACTTTCAAAGGAGCCCAAACTAAGAAGTGGTGCAGTCAGGACTCAAACTAAAACAATGTGGCTCCACAGCCTGCACTTTAACAAGAGCGTATTGCCTCTTTAAAGCAGCAGAATAGGGTGCGATACACTATGGGATCCTAAATGTAAATACCAGTGAGCAAGCATATACACAGCAACAAAGAGATTTTAACTTTCTAGTGGTGAAGAAAACTGGAAAAAAAGGGGCAGACTATACATAGCCAAACCTAAGTCAATTAAATACATACATACACACACACCAAAGACATATTCAAAGACATATAGCAAACAAATGAGACTGCTTTCCTATGGCAGGAGGAGACAAAAGGAGAGTGGAGATCAAGAAGAAAGTAAATAAAATAAATCAATTGAGGGACCTTATAAAGAACAAAGTAATTTTACTCCTGTAAATGTAAGATATGATTAACTTGAGTTTCTGAGTCACAGTCCGAACATACTGTCACAATATTAAATGGAAAAGTCAACAGTACTTGTTATGAATCGGAAGTTATCAAAATAAATATAAAACTCTGAAAATATTTTTATTTACTTATTTATTTTTGATGTTTATTTTTGAGAGAGAGAAAGAAAGTGTGTGTGCAGGCATGCATGTGAGCATGGGAGGGTCAGAGAAAGAGACATTACAATCCAAAGCAGGCTCCAGGCTCTGAGCTGTCAGCATAGATCATGACCTGAGCCAAAGTCGGACGCTTAACTGACTGAGCTACCCAGAAACCCCTGAAAATATTTTTAAAAATTCACCTGTGTTAAGACCTAAAATCATTCTGAACAGTACTGGCAGCACACATTCCATACTTTGAGAAACACTGTTGTCACTATTCTGAGATAAGAATGATAGAGGGATCTTCAAAATATATATATTTTTTGGGGCGCCTGGGTGGCTCAGTCAGTTGAGAGTTGGACTTCAGCTCAGGTCATGATCTCACAGTTCATGGGTTCAAGCCCTGCACTGGCTGGCTCCCTGTCAGCGCAGAGCAGGCTCAGGATCCTCTGTACTCCTCTTCTCTGCCCCTCTCCCTCTCATGCTCTTGCTCTCGCTCAAAAATAAATAAACATTAAAAACACCTTTAATATACATTTTAATAGTAAAAATATTAATTTGAGAGCTTAACTAGATTTATGTTAAAGAGAAAACTTGAGGGGTGCCTGGATGGCTCAGTCAGTTAAACAACCAACTTCGGGTCAGGTATCTCTCTCTCTCTCAAAAAAAAACACTAAAAATTTTTTTAAAAAGAGAAAACTTGATAAAAGCTGAATCACAAAGCCTTTTCTTATGTGAATGCTTTCCTTCCTCAATAATGTAATGTTTTCCAGTTACACAATGTATAATCACAAAACAGTGACTACTTAATTTTCAATATAAAATGTTGGAATATTTCTAAATATTGCAAAGTCCTAAATCAGTCATCAACTAAGAGCTGAAAAGAACTTTAATAAAAGCACCAAAACTAGCTAGTTTTATATTATGAGGTAACTTATTACCTCACTGAAAGGTATTTCTCTAAGGACATTACCATACTGATGGTTATTTGTTAACATGAAACCATCAAATTCTGCTTCATAAATTTCTTCATTGATCCCAATTCACTGAGCAGTAACTCCATTAAAATAAGATACCATCCTTCAGTAACAGTGTCAGAATTATACCTGAAGGAATATTTTAAACATTTTTTACTAAATCTTGCTTAGCATTTAAAACTATAGCAAAAGACGTAATATGAACAGAACAGTATTTTTTTCTTTAAAAACTGCTCTTTTAAAAAACGCAATACCTTAAAAAAATTAATTTTTAAAAATAAGAATAGGGATGCCTGGGTCACTCAGTCGGCTGAGCATCCGACTCTTGATTTCAGCTCAGTCATGATCTTGAGGTTCGTGGGATCAAGCCCCTCATCAGGCTCCACACTGAGCACAGAGCCTGCTTGGGATTCTCTCTCATTCTCTGCCCCTATCCCATGCACATGTGCTCTCTCTCTCTCTCTCTCTAAAGAAACAAACAAAAAGAATAAAAAAGGCAATACTTTGCTTTTTTTATGGTATCTCCCTTACAATATGCTAAGACTTGAAACATGATGTACAAAAATATTTGTTGTATGTAAACAAATGACAAAATGAAGAGACCAATAAGACAATAAAACATTAATTTTAATGTTTCCTTAAGCTTAGAAAACTTAGGGTGCCTGGGTGGCTCAGTCAGTTAAATGTCTGACTCTTGATTTCAGCTCAGGTCATAAGCTCACAGTTTGTGAGTTTGAGCCCCACTTGGGGTTCTGTGCTGAGGGCATGGAGCCTGCTTGGGATTCTGTCTCCCTCTCTCTCTGACCCTCCCCCACTTGCTCTCTATCTCTAGCTCAAAATAAATAAAAATAAACTTTAAAAATAAATAAATAAACTCAGGAAACTTTGATTTGAAAAATTACTTATATTTGCTATGGATGCTGCCCAACATTATCCGTACTATCCAGACAGAATGCATGGGCATCATCATCTCTTTCCAACATCCAGTCAGAAATTACTGTTGATACAGAAGGACTATTTTCAACTGTTAAGAAAATGAGAATTTTCATATAATTCTAATTATTTTCTTAAAAGTCTTTTTCTTACCTCAGAGATGTGGCTAGATAAAACTGTACTTCCAATTTTCTCCAAACAGCTTTGACCTATGCTTCCATCTCATGAATTCCAAGACAGTATTAAACTGATGCATATTTTCATAAATCTGTTAAAAAAAAAAAAAGAACTTATTTAGACTAAAAGAAACATGCAGAAGCAATACTAAAACTATGTCCTGTGTAAAACTGTACATTTTCAATGTAAAGTCAATGAAAATTCTAAAGTACTTTAACCTATTGCTTTACCATTTTCCCAACCTCTGCCCAAAGAAGTTTCCCATTTTGCATATTTTCAACTTTGCAAATATAATAGTAGTTCTGTGGAAAAAGTTACTCACGTGTAAAATTTCTGTATCAGCTTAGACTTTTGAAAAAAAAAATCACATCTTAAACTGGAAAAGCAGGAGCAGCTAGAAGCAACACTAAAATCTATAATTCTACAACATTCAAACCCCTACTTCAGCAAAACTATATTTGACCACCCAGCTAATATCCCTATTTTCACTTTTATCACAAAATCTCTGTAAGCAGTTTTCATTTCAGTCAAGCTTTCCCCTAGAATATCAGGAACTGGAGGGGTCAGGAATGAATCGCATCGCTTGGTCTAAGCCCAGGGGATGGGTTACAACTATGTGACCCCTGACATTCAGTTCCTCTGCTGCCTTAAGAGACAAAATTCACAAATCTGGAAGAGGGAAACAATGAAAAATTTAAATCTATTTAAAGAAGTGTGTTGTTTACTTAGAGATCTTGAAAATAATTTTGTTGAATGTATCTTTTAACTGAAACTTCAAATAGCAAGGTATTCTGTTTCATATTGTAAAAGGAAAAATTTTAAGCTGCATGAACACTACCCATGTCCCACTGCAAGGTCAAAATGCCTTTGTCTTCAAGTGCATTTAGAAGTATCATTTGTGTCACACTGAGGTTTAATAGTCTTGGCAATAATGACTGAATTCATGTAAACTGGGCAACCTGAAACTGTCTAGCATATCAGATAGCAGGCTTTCTTAAAGACAAGAGTCTCCACTCAGCAGACAGGCTGCCATAGGACCATGCTAAATCTTTCATGGTCCAACTAAAGACAGACTGACCCTGAAAGCAATTAGCAATGCTTTGTCTGCATTTAAGAGCTTTTACTGTCTTCGCAATGCACTGGTTACCTACAACTTAACTGGTCCCTAACATTTTTCAGGGTACTGACAGGACTATACAACTCTTAGACTATCACTTAGAGAAAAGAGGGCAGGAATGGAGATATACTGTTTAGGATTTTGTTTTTCTGAGATGTTCACAGTCTTAAAAAATTTCCCTTATATAATCAAAAAATAAATGCATTGTATTTCCATTTTAGAAATGACAAATATTTTCCTCGAAAGCCCCTCTTTGCCAACAACTCCATTCTTCCCAAATGGTGTGTGTGGAAGAAAAGAGCGAAGGCAATCACTTATATTAAGCAAAGCTCAGATTAACCTATTCTCCTAAAGGTTAAAACAATCCATCAAAATGACTATGTTTAAAAATACATGGCTTGATTCTAATTCTACCAGGTTATTTCCAATGGATCAAATAAAATTAACATGTGAACCACTTACCAACCATTGTTTATTACAGCACTATTTATTACAACACCATTTCCTTGGTGTGAAAAAAAAGAAGCTTTAGGCTAAGTCTAAAGTTAATAAAAAGAAAAATACATAACTAAAGAATCTGGAAATATGCCACCTTCAAAGTCCAAGATCCTGCCTGAATTTTCTATCCTCCCTCCATCCTCTCAATGCAGAAATAAATGACAAAAAAATATAACTGTCTAAAGATTGAATCTAAGACCAACTGATGAAAACCAAGTAAATGTGACCTTACTACTAAGAGGTAAATAAAAGATTAATCAAAGGACAGGATATGCTTCACAGTACAGGTCTGCAAATCACTTTTTACAAACTGAAACTGTGTGAGTAAACTAAAGCTTTCCCTAACCTTTGCAATATAGTGCTACAGTCCTATAAGCAGAAATCAGTAAACATGTGCAGCTTTAATCACTTAACTTACAAGGTAATATACCACAGGCTTTTAGCACTATGAACTTGGGTTTAGCAACCACAAAGATCCAGTCAAAACTGAATACTAAACAAGTATGATAATACTTTCATCAAAAATTTTGTGTCTGAAATTTTCAAGCCTGTTAGTGCTGGAAAACACATTGAAGAAAAAATAATTCTTTTAAAAACACATCAGAGCTTCTTAATGATAGAATAAGTGAAAAACAAACCTTTCTAGATATATTCTAATGTTTTATGATTGAGCTAATGTTAGAATTTCAAAGTTGGTAAATATGGGCAAACAAATGTGAAAAGTGCATTTTAATCCCACATTATCTTTACAAAATACCTTTATTTGCCACCAGAATGTACACATCCCTCATGGTTCTCAAAATTATTAAAGTTGTTAAACTTTTTTAAAAATTATTTTGAGAGAGACAGAGACAGCATGATTAGGGGAGGAGCAGAAAGAGAAGGAGAAAGAGATTCCCAAGCAGGCTCTACACTGTCAGGGCTGAAACTGATGTGGGACTTGATCTCATGAAACCAGGAGATCATGACCTGAGCTGAAATCTAGTCAGACACTTAACCGACTGAGCCACCTAGGCACCCCAAAAGTTGTTAAACTTTAAACCACTGGGGTACTGGGCACCTGGGTGGCTGAATCGGTTGAGTGGCTGACTCAATTTCAGCTCAGGTCATGATCCCACGGTGGGAGGATCGAGCTCCAAGTCGGACTCTGCACTGACAGCACAGAGCCTGTTTGGGATTCTCTCTTTCTCCCTTATCTTCTGTCTCTCTCCTGCTCACGAGCTCGCTGTCTCTCGCATGCTCTCTCTCTAAAGAGAATTAGATAAATGTTTTAAAAATAAATAAACCACTAGGGTACTTAAAAGATCACTAACCATACATAACCCATCAGTGACAAACACGAACTAAGGATATTATAGTCATCTTTGACTCTGACGTTTCAGGACATCGACCATTCACTCCTATATAAGATTTGCTTTACAGAAATAATAGTGTACATATGCTTTTGATAAATATACTCATAAGACAAAATTTAAGATTACTTTTGAGTTTGTACAAAATGTCAAAAAGTGGTCATTTCCTAGTCTTCACAAAATCAGCAATACTGACAGCATATTTTTTTCTTTCTACCACTCCAAATCCTCTCCTTCTCATCTTCATTTCTCCTCTCCAAGCACCATAAAAAGTACCCCAAATGTTGGACAAATATTGCTGTTAACACTATCACTGCATTCTTACAACCGTTTTAAAAAATCAGAACCAAACTACAAAATAATATTTGACAAAATATTCCAGCTGGGCTCTTAAACTAAATGCATTAATATTACAACCTTTGGTACATTAACTGGAAAATTCCAACATCATGCTTCAGAAAAATACAATACAGTTTTAGCTATAAGTAACTCAAATGAGCAGTGTAATTTAGGTTTATCATGCATTATTATTATTATTATTATTTTTTTTTTTGGAGAGAGAGAGAGAAGAGAGAGATCGTGAGAGCAGGGGAGAGGAAGAGGAAGAGGGAGAGGGGGAGAATCCCAAGCAGTCTCCATTCCCAGCATGGAGCCTGACCATGGCGCTTGATTTCACAACCATGAGATCATGACGTGAGCCAAAATCAAGAGTTGAATGCTTAACTAAGCCACCCAGGCGCCCCTATCAAGCACTTCTATAATAAAGCAGGTTAGTACCACATAACACAGAAAGGAAGGGTCAACTTATGGACGGGTTGTGTTCTAAAACATCACTTACAAATTGAATATAAGCATGATTTTACAACTTAACATGCCTTTCCCATAAAAGCAAAGATTTAAACAGCAGTATTAAACCCACAATACAAATGAACTACAGTGCACGATTCTATGTAGCACTCTTCTGCTTAAGCATATTTCCATACCAAACTCTAAGCTTTTATTCACTGTTGTATTCTAGAATCTAGCACAGTTGATGACACAGAGTAGGATTTCAACAAATACTAGCTGATCTGAAGTACTGAATAGCAACAACTCAATGATATGAAACCAGCCTGTCTAGAAAACCTTACCTATCTTAATTATATCAGATAACCAAAAGGCAAGGGGAGAAAAGCTCCTTCCAAAAGATATGTGAAAAAGATTCTCAACACCAGGCTTGGAAAGCTCTGGTCTAAGCCAATTGTGGCAATTTCCATTCTCCTTGCCAGTAAGACAAGAGACTAAATTGCTGGGGAGCTTCTGGATGATGAAAAAAAGACACTTGGGTGAAAACCCCTTCCATCCCCCAACCTTTTTTTCCAGGCAACTCTGGGTTTGAGTTTGTCAAGCAGAATGAGGCAGCTATCTTAGGACCATAAGGAAAGAGATGGCCTAAGAAGACAACCCAACAAATAATGAAGCTTCTGCACAGCTAAGGAAACAATCAGCAAAAGTAAAAGGCAACGAATGGAATGGGAGAAGATATTTGCAAACAACATTTCAAGTAAAGGGTTAGTATCCAAAATCTAGAAAGAACTTATCAAACTCAACACCCAAAAACAAATAATCCAGTAAAGAAATGGGCAAAAGACATAAATAGACACTTCTCCAAAGAAGACATCCAGATGCCCAACCAACACATGAAAAAATGTTCAACATCACTAATCATCAGGGAAATACAAATCAAAACCATAATGAGATACCACCTCACATCTGTCAGAATGGCTAACATTAACAACTCAGGCAACAACAGATGTTGGCAAAGATGCAGAGAAAGAGGATCTCTTTTGCATCGTTGGTGGGAATGCAAACTGGTGCAGCCACTCTGGAAAACACTATGGAGGTTCCTCAAAAAATTAAAAATAGAACTACCCTACACCCAGCAATTACACTACTAGGTATTTATCCAAGGGATACAAGTATGCTGTTTCGAAGGGGCACATGCACCCCAATGTTTACAGCAGCACTATCAACAATAGCCAAAGTATGGAAAGAGCCCAAATGTCCATCAATGGATGAATGGATAAAGATGATGTGATATATGTATACAATGGAATATTACTCAGCAATCAAAAAGAATGAAATCTTGCCATTTCCAACTGCATGGATGGAACTAGAGGGTATCATGCTAAGTGAAATTAGACAGCCAGAGAGAGACAAATATCATATGACTTCACTCGTAGTAGGACTTTAAGAGACAAAACAGATGAACCTAAGAGAAGGGAAGCAAAAATAATATAAAAATGGGGAGAAGGACAAAACATAAGAGACTCTTAAATATAGAGAAAAAACAGAGGGTTGTTGAAGGGGTTGTGGGAGAGCGGATGGGCTAAATAGGTAAGGGAGCATTAAGGAATCTACTCCTGAAATCATTGGTGCACTATATGCTAACTAACTTGGATGTAAATTAAAAGATAAATTATTAAAAAAAAAAAGAATGGCTGCATCAAAAGACAGAAAGAATCTGGGTCCTTGGTGATGCTATAATGCTTGAATGTTTTAACTAGGTTGGATCTTTTTATTATATTAAATCTTTTTATTGTTTAACCAGTTTTCAATTACCAAAAGTAACCCAGCAAATACAGTGATTTAGAAGCCAGTACGCCATTTACTTTCATGAATTCAACTTTTATTTATACAATGATAACTCATCTAAATTATATCTCAATCCTGGGGCGCCTGGGTGGCTCAGTCGGTTAAGCGGCCGACTTCGGCTCAGGTCATGATCTCGCGGTCCGTGAGTTCGAGCCCCGCGTCGGGCTCTGTGCTGACAGCTCAGAGCCTGGAGCCTGTTTCAGATTCTGTGTCTCCCTCTCTCTGACCCTCCCCTGTTCATGCTCTGTCTCTCTCTGTCTCAAAAATAAATAAACATTAAAAAAAAAAATTAAAAAAAAAATAAATTATATCTCAATCCAGATCCTTCTCTTGAACTAATACAAATTTCCAAAGTACTAAATATTAAATAGTTATTCCAGTGGCACATTAAGAGAACAGAAGTGATATAAAAGCCATCATCTACCAGCACAAAAATTGTTTATGCACTCATATTCACTTGCATGGCTAACAGCAGCACCACCACCTACCCAACTGTCAAAGTTGGAAATCTAGGAAGCACTAATCTCATCTCCCTCTGCTTCATCTATTATATTGAGGTAATTAAGAACTGCTGCCCATTCTGATATATCTTTAAAATCTGTCTCCTTTATATCTATACACACCTAGTACAGGCTCTCATCTTTCACTGCAGCCTGCCTTCATTCTTACCTCCTCCACTGTACCTTTGTTTCTAAAATACAACTGTGCTTCTTGAAAAGATTATAAACACCATAAGTTATCAGGAAAATAAAAATTAAAACTATAATTAGAAACCACTACATACCCACCAGAATGGTCATAATAAAAAAGACAGACAATACCAAGTGTTGGTAAGGACATGGAGAAACTGGAACTCTCACACACTGCTATAAAATGATGCAACCGCTTGGAAGAACCGTTCAGCAATTTCTTGAAAAGTTAAACATAAACTCACTATACGATCCAAAATTCCCTCTATGGAAATACCCAAGAGATATGAAAATGTGTGTCTATACAAAGACTTATACACAAATGTTCTCAGCAGTAATAGCCAAAAGTGAAAACAACCCAAAGGTCCATCAACTGGTGAATGGATAAAGTGTGGCATAATCATACAATGGAATACTATCAGGTAATAAAGTACTGGCACATGTTACAACTTGAATGTACCTCAAACACGTGCTAACTAAATGAAGCCAGTTGCAAAATACCATGTATCATATGATTCCATGCATACGAAATATTTAGAAAAGGCAAATTTAGACAATCAGACCAAAGCAGTGGTTACCTAAAGCAAGGGGTAGAAGTGGGAAATTTGGAGCAGTGATGAAACGTTCTAAAATATTTACAGCACAACTCTAAAATTTTACTATAAATAAAAAAATACAAGTGTGCTTTAAAATTTTTCAACAATTTCCACTTGTGTATAAAATGAAGGCCAAAATCTTTAGAAGGCTATCTATAGACTGCTATAATCTGCTTTCCATCTATTTAACCTGCTTTATCTTCTACTATAATCTCTGCCAAAAAGCCTCCTGCTGGTCATTATTAAACTATTTGCTATTTCCTAAATATGCCCAGTTATTTAAGGCTTCTCCCTTTCTTTGAACTTGCTATTTTAATTCAAAAATCAAAATGTTATCTTTATATTTTGCCAAGTGAACTTCCATTTGTCCTCACAAAGATCCATCTCAAATACCTCCTTTCATTGAATCCTCTCCACTCCCTACGTGTTGCTAACTTGCTGAGTCTGGTAATAACACACTTAGTGCTTAGCACACTGAATTCTGATGATCTATTTAAAGGTATGTCTTACTTATTAAGATAACCCCGGTGTACAGCAACTGCATTTTACTAATACTTGTGTTCCCTGTGTTTTAAGCACAGTCCAGTGACCAGCACAAAGGAGATAATCCATGTATTTTTGAATAAATGATTGATGAAGAATGACAGGAAAAAGAAAAATCCCAAAGTAGGCAAAATGAGCTCTGCACCACAAAGACCCTTGTGTAAGTATGGTTAAAGCTGGTTACATAAGAAAGAAAAACAGAAAACCATCCAATCTCACCTAAGTGTTTATCAGGGTGGGATCAGTTAAATAGCCACAATGAACATTACACAGTCCTTTAAAAGAATGAGAATCATTTATTTGTGCTGATATAGAATGATATCCCAAATATCCTGCAGTTATAAAAATTATAAAAAGAGTCACTTTTTACACACAAACAGCAGTGTGTGTGTGTGTGTGTGTGTGTGTGTGTGTGTGTATGCACACACATGCAACATGTATGAGGAAGGTAGAGATGAAAAGGTACACACCAACTCATCGGAATATAGGCAAAAAAGTGGAAACAACCTAAATGCCTATCAACTCATGAACAGATACACAAAAGGTGGTATATCCATCCAACTAAATATTATTTATCCATAAAAATAAATTAAGCCAGGGGCGCCTGGGTGGCACAGTCGGTTAAGCGTCCGACTTCAGCCAGGTCACGATCTCGCGGTCCGTGAGTTCGAGCCCCGCGTCAGGCTCTGGGCTGATGGCTCAGAGCCTGGAGCCTGTTTCCGATTCTGTGTCTCCCTCTCTCTCTGCCCCTCCCCTGTTCATGCTCTGTCTCTCTCTGTCCCAAAAATAAATAAAGGTTGAAAAAAAAAAAAATAAATAAATAAATAAAATAAATTAAGCCATAAAAAGAATCAATTCCAATACAACATATGAACACTGAAAATATTACGCTAAGTGAAAGAAGCCAGACAAAAGGCCACGTGTTATATGGTTCCATTTATACAAAATACCCAAAATATGCAGTTCCACAGAGACAGAAAACAGATTAATGGTTGTGTGGGATTGGGAGTGGAGGGTGGGAATGGAAAAAGACACCAAAGGGATGATCTATATAAGGAAAAAAAGGATAAATTTGAATTCATCAAAATTAAACTGTTTGCTCTGCAAAAGACCCTGTTAAAAAGATGAAAAGACAAGACACAGAATAGGAAAATATACTTGCAAACCATAGATGTGACAAATGATCCGTATCTAGAATATATCCAGAAATATCAAAACTCAACATTAAAAAAAATTCACCTAGAAACTGGGCAAAGAACATGAAGAGCGATTTCACTGAAGATATTTGGATAGCAAATAAGCACATGAAAAGATATGGTCAACAACAACAGCCATCAGGGAAACGCAAATTAAGACTACACTGAGATCACTAAGCACCCACTGGAATAACTAAAATAAAAAACAGGACAATATCAAGTTCTGGCAAGAATATGAAGAAAATGAATCCTTCCTACGTTGCTGATGAGAATGTAAAATGCAACAGCCACTCTGGAAAATGGTTTAGAAGTTTCTTTAAAAACGAAATACACACTCACAGGTAACCAAATGCACTCCTGGTTACAAAGAAACGAACATGAATGTTAGTAGCAGCTTTATTTTTAATAGCCCCAAACTGGAGAAAATAAAATGTCCTTCAAAAGGTAAATGGTTAAACTATGGTACATCCATACAACAGAATCTTATACTCAGCAATAAAAAGGAATAACTACTGTTACACAAAACAACTTGGGTGAATCTCAAAGGATTAGGCTGAGTGCAAAAAGGTCACATAATGTAGGATTCCATTTACAAAACACTCTCAAAATGATAAAATTATACAGATGGAAAAAAGACTAATGGGGGCAGCTGTGTGGGTGGCATAAGGGAGGTCTTTGCGGTGACAGAATCTGTACCTTGTTGCTGACGTGGTTACCTAAATCTACATGTATACTTAAATGGCACAGCACAATACATATAAAATGAACCAATGTCAATTGCTGGTTTGGTATTGTACATCATGTAGTATTAAGTAACCACTGGAGGAAGGTGAAGGGTACAAGGGACCTCTCATTATTTTTGCAATGTCCTATGAATCTAGAATTACTTCTAAGCAATTAAACATTTTTAAACTCTATTTCCTAAAAATGTTTTACCTCTGCTTTAAATTAGATTTTGAACAAAATAACTGTTCAAAGACTATTCAAGATATATTACTTCTTTCCAATCAGCTAAAAAACTTCAATTCTGCAGTGGTTTCTAGTATCCTATGGAAATGAGGAGTGCCCATAATAGAAGTCTAAAGAAACCAGCAGTTCCTAGACCAAATTCTGGGTCTGGGAAGCAGTGACTGCTATTTCAATGGGTGCCCATCTGTTCTAAGAGTGACACACATAGGAAGCTTGATGCAGCCACCTGCCCCAGGATGAACCCCCAAATAATCATCTATCCATATATTCTTTTCCAATTTATCCTTCCTCACAAAGAAGCATAGAAACCACCTCTATGTTTTCATTTTAATTTTTCTCTATAATTTATTAGCACAATACACACTGTACACATGGGCATTTAAATTGCTTGATATATCTTCTTCCCCTTTCCAAGTAAACCTAACTCAGTCAGTGAAGAAATATGTATCACCCATTTATTTCCATAAAATGATAAGAAATTGCCAACAGAACATTTATTTTATTAGTTGTAAAAGCACCCACGGGGCAAGTTCCTCTGGATAGTTTCACTACATTATATAAACAGGAAAATTTCTATTCTGAGGAATCATCAGGAATTGATTTTAGACTGCTAAGAGTCCATCAATTCTTCTAAAAATGGGTATTGTTTATACTTTTCAATAAAGCATAAACATTATTTAGAATTAACATTATGAACACCAATTACAGCGTTACGCTACAATATAGTGAATCGCCACAGACTATTAGTAATTTACTTCCTCTCCTGATATAATCCAATGGAAAATACACAATGCTATCTATATAGCATTCATCCCCCCAAAATTTAACTTTAATCTAGTCATGAAATACAAAAACACAAGCAGCAAATTGTGGGATATCCTACTTAAAAAAAAAAAAAAAAAACAACCTTGGGGCGCCTGGGTGGCTTAGTTGGCTAAGTGTCCAACTCCGCGCACGTCATGATCTCGTGGTTTGTGGATTCCAGCCCCACATTAGGCTCTCTGCTGTCAGTGTGGAGCCCATTTCGGATCCTCTGTCTCCCTCTCTCTCTCTTGCTCCATCCCCAATTGTGCTCTGTATCTCAAAAATAAATAAACATTTTTTAAAAAATCATTTAAAAAAAAACTAGGTAAGATTTCAGAAAAGACCACTGGGGGGCGGGAGATAAGAGGCAGTAGAATAGTGATAATGGAAACTCTCAATCAAAGAAAACTAAAGATGTATGACAACCAAATGAGAAATATATTCTTTATTTAGTTCCTAGATCAAATATCAAAATGGGGCACCTGGCTCAGTCAGTAGAGCATGCGACTTTTTCTTTTTTAATTTTTTTTTTTTTTTTACCGTTTATTTATTTTTGAGACAGAGAGAGACAGAGCATGAACGGGGGAGGGGCAGAGAGAGAGGGAGACACAGAATCGGAAGCAGTCTCCAGGCTCCGAGCCATCAGCCCAGAGCCCGACGCGGGGCTCGAACTCACAGACCGCGAGATCGTGACCTGAGCTGAAGTCAGATGCTTAACCGACTGAGCCACCCAGGCGCCCCGAGCATGTGACTTTTGATCTAAGGGTGTGACTTCAAGCCCCATGTTTGGTGTGGAGCCTACTTAAAAAACAAATAAATAAAAATAGCTACAAAGAACTCTTTTGAAAAGAAAGTATAAGAAATTTAAGTAAGGGAAGTATATTACACAATATTATATTGGTATTACATCTCTTAGCTATGATAATGTAGCTCTTAAGGAAAACAACCTGTTTCTTAGGATACACTTGCTAAAATATTTAGGGGTAAAGTTTCAAGACATTTGCAGATAACTTTCAAATGGTAAAAAAAAAATGTATATGTGTTTTTATAAACAGAGAAAGTAGATGAAGCAAAAGGTTATTAGCAAGTGAACTGGTAAAATGGGTTTTTACTATTTGTTCAAACTTTATTTTAAAAGTTTTTAAAGTAAAAAAATTGGGGAAAATATATACTTTATCAGTTATGAGGGTTTTTTTTTTAATGTTTATTTTTGAGAGAGAGAGCTGGCAGGGGAGGGGCAGAGAGCAAGGGACAGAAGATCTGAAGTGGGCTCTGCACTGTCAGCGCAGAACCCCAGGAACTAAGAGACCAGGACCTGAGCCAAAGTTGGATGCTTAACCAACTGAACTACCCAGAAGCCCCTTAATTAGGTACGAGTTTTAATTCCACACATGATTTTAGTAAACAATGTCAGTACGACAGAAGTTACTAAAATCAAATACTGACAGATCTATAAGGAAGTCCCAAAGATCCTCCCTCCATCGACAAATTTTAAAGCTTTTTCCTAGAAATTGTAAATTATGAGTTGTTCAACAGGATGAAAAATTACATTTTGTTCAAAAGGTCAAAAATTACAGCTGTGCTTCCAACACAGAGCACTATAACCAGCCTGAAGGCATATGGCTTTAAAAGAACTGCAAATCAATTGTACTATGTAAAATTTACAAAGGTTTTATTTGATCCTGAAGTAGAGATAGCCACACTGATATGTTAGAACATATTTTCAAATGTTCTATTTAGCAAATAGAAGAATGTTTTAAAATTTCTTTCTCCAAACAGATCTGTTTCCTAATGATGGATACCATATTTATCAGGCTGCTAAAGCAAGGTAAAAAGGATAGAATGAATTCCTCTAAAACATGGGTAGTCTCCTAAAACAACTAATTACATCTCATGAAAATAGGTAACACTTATCACCTCAAGGATGTACTGGTTATGTCAGACTTTAATCCAATAATCTGTTATAAAATATTTGACTTAATTATTATTTATTAAAAACAAAAATGCCTTCATTAAATACCCAGCTGTCATTCATCCAAATGTGTGCATCAGGGAGACTGAAGAAATGATATTCCAGAAATTATAGAAAATAATTTTTGATTAACAGCATCCATATAAAATCTATCACTGTACAGGAATATGCAAAGGAATCACATCCAACAGGAGGGGAAATGGACTACAGCTATTTCCTCCAAAGGCTGGGCGTGGGACAGTGTTGCTACATGTCCGTAGGTGGGTAAAAACATAGGGAAGAAAGTTTTAGCTGGGAAGCCTGCATTGAAGTTCTCACCTCTATGTAATGAGAGGCAGGTAGTTAATTACTAAACAGTACTGTCTTTTAAATCAGTGAGTCACATGCCTAAGGGAGGAGCTTATAAGCAGGATGAGCAACAACCAAGGCAATGAAGTAAGATTTCAAACAGAAGCAACAACAGGTTTTGAAAACTTTCAGACAGACAATTAGAAGCACCCATCCCAATATAATGCACATAAACCAACAGCAGGACTATGGACTAACCAACCACCTTCTTGTAAGACATGTCATGCACTTTTGGGACTAAGTTTGTGAAGTTAGATAGGTCTGAATTGCAGAGAATAGATCTATTGTTAACAGGCAAGAGAGACTCAAAGAGAAAGGAAAACAAGATCACTTGATAAGACTTCTGAGGACACGATAGTGTATTTTAAAACATTTAAGCCACAGTTTCCTGCTGGTAAGCAACATTTAATCACCTTGAGTCAGCCATAAATGTATTAAAACTCAAACAATAGTACCAAGATGATAATACAAATAGTGCCATACCACCATACATGATGATTATCTGAGAAGTTTCAAAGACCATTGTTTCACAGGGGGAGAGATCACTGGGGGCTGAATTTAAACTGGCCTGCCAAAGACTGACATGGTTTGACAATATTCAAGGAGGGAGTAGTGTATGTAGGTTAAAATGGGCATTATGCCAGGAGTGGGGCCCAGGGAGGGTACACTGTGCCTGGCCACTGTCCCACCTGAGGCCTGGACTCTAGAGGGGTAGAGCAGGATAATCAATGTATGGTCTGACCCAGATGATACATACAAAACCACCCGTGAAGCTCATGTCTGTAGCAGACATCAATGCTCATTTTAGTTCTCTTTCCAATCAAGCACTGAAGACTTCACAGTCCTCCTAAATACAGAACAGCCAAGATGTCAAAATGTTTGAAATTCACCTACCATTCTTCTAGAAGGAGAAGATAAAGAGAATACAGGGTTAACAGCATGGCCTCTGCAGCCAGCCTGAGTAGCAAGGTTAGAATCCTGGCTCCACCACTATCCATTATGATACTTTGATCCAAAGTTGCTTAACCTCATCTGTACCTAATGTGTAAAATAGGGACAATGACTGCATGTATCTGAAAGACGACGATCGAAGGAGTTACTGTAGGTATGGCACTTAGAACAGTGCCATGGAAACAGAAGTACTTCCTAAGTGTAAGTGACTGTTATTATTTTCTATCAAATAAAAAAATCAACTGTATTCTCAAAGTAATTAGAATTTTAAATGAGGGGTAATAATATAAAATGCATAAAAACGCTGCAAAGTACACAAAACATTTGAATCACTGACAGAAACACCTTTCAATATTCAATAACAATGCCTAATAGCATCAAACACTTGCTAGTTGACTTAAGAACAAAAGTACTGGAACAAAGACATCGTTCTCTAAATTCACTGAACTCCGGTTTATTGAACATCTTCTAGGTGCCAATTACTGTGCTAAAGTCTACACATTTATTATCTAGCTTAATCCTCAAAGTAAACTTATGAGGCAGGTACTTCTACTAATTCCACATTACATATAAGAAACTGACGCTGAGTGGTTAAGTAACCCATCCAAAGTCACACGGGTAATAGATAATAGAGATGGAATTTGAACCCAGGGCAGGCATACTCCAGAGGGTGCACTTCTAATCCTATACCCTGCAGTAGTCCCTTTCTTCTTCTCTGCAGGGAAGGTGTTCCAAGACCCCCAGTAGACGCCTGAAACCACGGGCAGTATCAAACCCACTATATACTATGCTTTTTCTTAGACATGTATTCCTATGATGAAGTCTAACATACACAAGTTAACTAATAATAAAATAGAACAATAATATACTATAAAACAGTTACATGAATATGGTCTCTCTCAAGGTATCTTCCTGTTCTGTCTTACCCTTCCCGTGGTGATGTGAGATGATAAAACGTCTATGTGATGAGATGAAGTGATGTGGATGATGTAGGCGTTGTGACACCATTAGGCTACTACTGACTGGACATCTGCTTCCCAACCCCAGTTAACCACAGGTAACTGAAATCACAAAAAGTAAAACTGTGGCAAACCCTGGACAACTGGTCATGTATAACAATAGGATAAATATAAAATACTATATTAAAATAATAAAGTTATGGAAAGGGAGGTGACAGCTAAAGGGTATGAGCTTTCATTCTGAGGTGATGAAAATGTTCTAAATCAGACTGCAGTGATGGTTGCACACATTTGTGAATATATAAAAAACCACTGAAGTGTACACTTTATTTTTTTTTTAAGTTTACTTATTTTCAGAGAAAGAGAGCGAGCAAGCACGAGCAGAGGAGGGGCGGTGGGCAGAGACAGAATCCCAAGCATGTTCTGCACTGTCAGCACAGAGCCCCATACGAGACTCAATCTCATAAACCATGAGATCATGACCTAAGATGAAATCAAGTGTTGGACGCTTAACTGATTGAGCCACCCAGGGGTCCCTGAAATATACGTTTTAAATGGGTGAACTTCAAGACAAGTGCAATTTAAATTCACTAAGAGAGGGGCGCCTGGGTGGCGCAGTCGGTTGAGCGTCCGACTTCAGCCAGGTCACGATCTCGTGGTCCGTGAGTTCCAGCCCCGCATCAGGCTCTGGGCTGATGGCTCAGAGCCTGGAACCTGTTTCCGATTCTGTGTCTCCCTCTCTCTCTGCCCCTCCCCCGTTCATGCTCTGTCTCTCTCTGTCCCAAAAATAAATAAACGTTGAAAAAAAAAATCAAAAAAAAAAAAATAAATTCACTAAGAGAGATTTTTCTATTTCACCAATAAAAATCTATCAAAAGAATCATGATGTGCATTTAGCTCTATCAATGGTCTTACAACATTCTTGATAGCAAAACAAAACAAAAATAATCTGAATAAAGTTCATATTCTATAGTAATGATAGCTAACGTTTATTAAGCTCCAAGAATTTTTTTTAATGTATTATCTCATTTATTACAACAACCCTAGGTGTGAGAAAAGAATGTTATCTTCATTTTCCAGAGGAGGAAACAGAAACACAGACGAGTATCCTGCTTACGGTCACACAGCTACTGAGTACCTGGAGCCAGGATTCCAACCTGGGCAGTCTCAACACTGCTAGTTTGTGTGAATAGTAATTCATACTGCAGAAGAGTAAGTGCTTGAAAATATACTCACAATATATTAAAATAGAAAAAAAATCAGAGATCAGAGAAACAACAGATAAAGTATGAGCCTGCTTTTGTTTAATACACGTTAAAAAAACAGATGGAACAGACATGGCCCCCAATTTAACATTGGGTATCTCCAGGAGGTAGTATTACAATGGATAATTATCTTCTTTATACTTTTCTGTATTTTCCACATTTTATATTGCAAGGCAATTTTTTTTAAGTGAAGTTCTTTAAAAAAAAAGTAAAAAGATAGTGACAAATTTACATACTACAGAAAGGACAAGTAACAAAACATGGAAGAAGCTGCTAAATTTGCTAAATGGGTCACTGACAAATTCAAGGTAAGTGGTAGAAGGCATAAATGACAATGGCAGGGAAGATGTAAAAAAGGGGGGGAGGGTGCCTGGATGACTCAGTCAGTTGAGTGTCCAACTCTTGACTTTGGCTCAGGTCATGACCCCAGGGTCGTGGGATCAAGCCCTGCTTTGGGACTCCGCACTGAGCGTGGAGCCTGCTTGGGATTCTCTCTCCCCCTTTCCCTCTGCCCCTCTTCCCCACTCGTGCGCTCTCTCTAAAATAAAATTTAAAAAAATTTTTTGTAAGGCACTATTCAGGTACACACTAGCATTCTGAGAGGTTTGGAGGCTATAAAAATGGCACATAGCTTCAGTAATAGCAGTGTCAAGGAAAGGTTTTGCTGGTTTGTTTTTAATCTGAAGGGAATTTGATCAGGGTTATAATTGAACTGGAAATAGTCTGTCAAGGATGGAAAGAGAGACAAGGAAAGGGAGGTCTCAGAATATAAGAACTCCGTCTTAGAAAAAGGGAAACTACTTGTGAAACAGAAGAGAGAAGAAAAAAACTCATAAAAAGAGATCTTTGAGATGGAGAAAAACCAGAACTTCCATCTGGTACCTTCAAACTTTTCTAGAAAATATAAAGTGAAGTCATCTTCCAAAACCGAAAGGGTGGAGATTAGGCACAGGCAGAGAGGTATGGAGTAGTGGCAAAAATGCCGGAAAGCAACTCGATTCACTAACTGGCCAGAACTAGCAGTAGCCACCTAACGATCTCATGACATAACAGAAAGTACTGGAGGAAGCTGGGAAAATCGCTTCTTCCCCACAGTTAGCGTGCACATGAAGCTGCACCACACAAACACAGGAGAATCCATGGGTGCCTGGAGACTATTACTCTATCAGTAATCCCTAGGGTAACAACCACGTAATAGTCTATGAAGCTGATGTTACAAAGTGCTATCATTTTTAGATGACGTGAATCATCTAAGGAAGCACCAGAGTTGAAGCATAAATTTCAAATTTGACAAAAAGAAGATCGTTTTCTAGGAAAAATCAAGTTGCAAAGATCTTAGCATGTATTTTTTATGTATGTATAAACTTTGTATAATTGAAAAGTTTTCCCCAAACAGGTAGATTGTTCTGAAACATGGTGTTTTTAGTACAAATACCTTTCCTTTTTTTTTTTTTTTTTTTTTTTTTTTTTAGTACAAATACCTTTCTAAAGCAGCTCTAAAAAAAACTAAGTAGCAACAGGGTGCTGTTCACATAAGGATAAGGACCCTGACTGGACAACACTATAGGTACAGGACAGGCTTGTTAACGAGGGGGCTTCACCACAGGGTAACTGGGCAGTCACCTGCCGGTGTAGATATGGAGACCCTCAAATGTCCAGTTCTGTTGCTCTCTTCTCTGGAGTCACTGAGTTTCTTAGAAAAAAGAGTCCTCCAAGGGCACCTGTGGCTCAGTCGGTTAAGCATCTGACTTCAGCTCAGGTCATGATCTCATGGTTTGTGGGTTCAAACCCCTCATCGGGCTCTGTGCTGACAGCTCAGAGCCTGGAGCCCACTTCAGATTCTGTGTCTCCCTCTCTCTATGCCCCTCCCCCACTCGCACTTTGTCTCTGTCTCTCGAAAATAAATACAACGTTAAAAAAAAAAAAAAAAGAGTCTCCTAGATGGAGGGTATACACTTCTGACTGCCAGTGTTCTACAAATAGGTGAGGAAAGGGACAAAGAACAGAAAGGACACATCACCTGATGTGTAGTGTACAGACCTCTGCTTAATCCCCATTTACAGTGTATTTTTCTGTATACTCCAAATCTGGAGCCTCACTGGTGTAGTTTCTCTAGACAGTCAAATTCCCAATTTCTGCTGGGATACTGAATTAGACCAGGATGGGTCCAGCACAGTTCAAGATAAATATAATACTACAAGTGCAACCACACATATAACTTTACATTTTCTAGTACCCTCGTGAAAAAAGAAAAAGAACAGAAATTAATTTGAATGTATTTTATTTAACTCAAGAGACCCAAAATAGTACTTCAATGCAAAAAATATAAAAATTATTAAGACATTTTCCACCCTTTTTACATACTTAGACTTCCAAATCTGATGTGTACTTTACATTTATACTTGAGATTTAGCACAACCTCAATTAGGACTAGCCACATGTTAAGTGCTCAACAATTACATGTGGCTGGCTAGCGGCTACCATATTAAATAGTACAGTCTAAGTTATGCTAGGGTAACATAGGAGTCCAAAATGTCAATGGCTCAACATAACAAAAAATTTACTTATGTCTCATGTAAAATGTCCAACATGGGCAGGCAGAGTCCACTTCACAGTCATCCACGGACCCAGGCTGACCATCTTGTTCCTGTACCATATGAAACACATGGCTAGGTACTTCCTAAGTAAAGACCAAAGAATCTTCATGGACCTTTCACCGTGTCAACCCAGAAGCAACATGCACTTCCCCTCAAAGCCCACTGGCCAGATCAGTCACATGATACCTCTTTACCTGAAGGAAACAAAGGGATTAAATGTTCCCATATGGGGGCGCCTGGGTGGCGCAGTCGGTTAAGCGTCCGACTTCAGCCAGGTCACGATCTCGCGGTCCGTGAGTTCAAGCCCCGCGTCGGGCTCTGGGCTGATGGCTCAGAGCCTGGAGCCTGTTTCCGATTCTGTGTCTCCCTCTCTCTCTGCCCCTCCCCCGTTCATGCTCTGTCTCTCTCTGTCCCAAAAATAAATAAACTTTGAAAAAAAAAAACTTTAAAAAAAATAAATAAATAAATGTTCCCATATGCTTGAAATGAAAGAACTGGATGTAAAAGAGCACTAAGAAGTCATTAGCACAGGCACGCACCTGGCTATGTGGACAAGTGTGAGACGAAGATCTAAGCCCTAGGTTCCAGGGTATAACTGTTTCTTATAGATTTTTAAACCAGTTTTTAGCCTGAATTCTTAACCCTGTTCCATAAAACTGATGCCTGCAATTCTGGGACACTTACAGGGGTAAAATCCAGTTTGCTTGTGAGCACATACCTCTAGAAGCTAAACACACTGGAGGGAACAGCAGGCAACTTTGAAAATATAAGTAAAACTAGGGAGGGTGCAAGAGTTGATGAATCTAACTGCAGATAATGTCAAAGAGCCTAATAGCAAATGGTCTGAAGTTGACGTAGTGGTCCAACCTCTGAATTTAGAAAATACCCAACCAGGCCTCCCTTCCAGCACAGAGCCTTTCACTGGAGAATAAACTGTTAGGAATAAAAACAAAATTGAACAGAAAAGGTATAGCTGAGGCAATGGAAAAAGAAAGCTCACGGAGAAGTAAAGGACAGTGATAGAATCAGGGGATCCTTGAAGGTAATCAGCCAACTTCTGAAATGTAATTGAAAACAATTCTGGGGGTGCCTAGGTGGCTCAGTCGGTTAAGTGTCCAACTTCAGCTGAGGTCATGATCTCGTAGTCTGTGAGTTCAAGCCCCACATCAGGCTCTGTGCTGACAGCGCAGAGCCTGGAGCCTGCTTCAGATTCTGTGTCTCCCTGTCTCTCTCTCTGCCCCTCCCCGCTCACACTCTGCTCTCTGTCTCAAAAATAAATATTAAAAAAATTTTTTTAACAAAAAAAAAGAAAAAAACCCCAATTCTGTGAAGTTAAAAATGCTATCCTGAATCACTATATTTCCTTCTAAAAACCCAGGGAAACTAATTTCAAAATGTCCCATGAAGAAGTTTCCAGAATCAAATCTCATACAAGTTACTATAAGGTTAAATAACATCCTTTTATGCAATTAAAGCAAACCGGAAGAGCAGCAACACAAAACTGATAAAAACTGTAACCTACTAAAAAGCTAAAAGTGTTAAGAAAACTATATAAGGCATGGAAAAAACAACATCAGATGGAGAACCTCAGAAATGTGACTCAAAAAAGAATCAGAATTTTAAAAATTTTATTTTAGATACAAAGACTAAAAACAAAAGAGCCTAAGAGTAGATAAACACAACAGGTAATGTGAAAAGGAGTCTATCCCTAAAAATTAAAAATTTTTTTGTATGAAGAAATAAAAAGAATTCTAGATTCTAGGAAAAGTGAAAAATATTGTTCTAACTTTTGTTCAAGATAGTAATCACTGGGGTGCCTGGGTGGCAGGGTGAGCGTCCGACTTCGGCTCAGGTCACGATCTCGCGGTCCGTGAGTTCGAGTCCCACATCAGGCTCTGTGCTGACAGCTCAGAGCCTGGAGCCTGTTTCAGATTCTGTGTCTCCCTCTCTCTCTGACCCACCCCGTTCATGTTCTATCTCTGTCTCAAAAATAAATAAACGTTAAAAAAAAAAAAAAAAAGTAATCACTGAAGAAAACCCAAGAAAGGGAACTAAACACTAAAAGCTAATTCAAGAAAATTTTCCTAAAAGATCTAAAACTACATGTTTATGGCATACAATGCATACACTTGAGAACACCAACACAAAATAAAACCAAAACATATTACAGTAAAATCACAGAACTTTTATAAGAATAAACAAAACCTGGGGCGCCTGGGTGGCGCAGTCGGTTAAGCGTCCGACTTCAGCCAGGTCACGATCTCGCGGTCCTGAGTTCGAGCCCCGCGTCAGGTTCTGCGTTGATGGCTCACAGCCTGGAGCCTGTTTCCGATTCTGTGTCTCCCTCTCTCTCTGACCCTCCCCTGTTCATGCTCTGTCTCTCTCTGTCCCAAAAATAAATAAACATTGAAAAAAAAAATTTTTTTAAAAAAAGAATAAACAAAACCTATGTGAGCATCTAGGCCAAAATGTCAAATAACTAATAAGGAAGAGAGAATTACATTATCGGCAGGTTTTTCCAAAAGCAACAGTTTATGACAGAAAAAAAGTTAAAATACTCAAGAAACAAAATGAGAGCCAACAATTTTATAGCTGGTAAAACTAATTTTCCAATATAAATGATACACATTATCATCATGCAAAAATTCAGGGAATAATGTTCTCACGAGTGTTTCTAGAGAAATCTCCTAGAGAATAAGCTTCAGAGAGCCAATATGATTAAAGGAATACGGACATAAGGACTGGAAGTGAGCATTAAATAGCAACTGGGGTGCCTGGGTGGCTCAGTCGGTTGAGCGTCCGACTTCGGCTCAGGTCATGATCTCACGGTCTGTGAGTTCAAGCCCCTCATTGGGCTCTGTGCTCAAAGCTCAGAGCCTGGAGCCTGCTTCAGATTCTGTGTCTCCATCTCTCTCTCTGCCCCTCCCCTGCTCACATTCTGTCTCTCTCTCTCTCTCAAAAATAAAGATTAAAAGGGGCGCCTGGGTGGCGCAGTCGGTTAAGCGTCCGACTTCAGCCAGGTCATGATCTCGCGGTCTGTGAGTTCAAGCCCCGCGTCAGGCTCTGGGCTGATGGCTCAGAGCCTGGAGCCTGTTTCCGATTCTGTGTCTCCCTCTCTCTCTGCCCCTCCCCCGGTCATGCTCTGTCTCTCTCTGTCCCAAAAATAAATAAACGTTGAAAAAAAAAAATTAAAAAAAAAAAATAATAAAAAAAAAAAAAATAAAGATTAAAAAAAAAAATTATAAATAAATAAATAAATAGCAAGTCACAGACTCACTAAATACAGTGAAAAGGAGGAAAGTTATAGCACATAATGGCTATATGACCTGATAATATAGAGGGTATAACTACCAAGAAATAAAGAGCATATGAAAAAAGTATTAACTCTCTTCAATAATATTGGTGGTTGGATGTATTAGTTCTGTTATTGTGAAACTATAAGATATATAATATGATAAAATAAATGAGGGTAGAATATTCTATTGCCCCTATATCCTTGAAAACCAGGATTCCCAATATGTATTTCCTAGTACTATTCAACTAAAAGACCTACAAACGAAGACAAAACAGTAGCAATGAGCATCCTGAGAGTCCAGATCATGGTTTTGAAATACTACTTCCCAATGAAAGAAACCAGGATTCATAGAAATGTTTCATGTTTGAGGCAGAATTGTTTCAAGATGTTCTTGGAATGTCTTGTTTTATAAGGTAGTGAAGAAGCTAACCAACAACTATTTGAGTGATGTCAAAGGACTCAGGAACCAACCTGAAGAGACTCCTAATGGGCCAAAGATGGGATACTTTGGGCTTTAGCAAGTATATAAGAATTGGAACAGACTGAATCTCATCAAATGTGTTTAAATCCACGATGGATGAAGCGGCAGAGGAGGGAGGTTAACAGAGGAGGGGGAGGAAAAGGTGGGGTGGAAGGAAGGGAGGAAAGCAGGAAAGAAAACCAATCACCTTCAGAGAAGATACGGAGCCATTTCAACATTTTAAAAACTGTTGTGAGGGACCAACCCACTGATAGGGGGACCCCCATGCTTTATGAGTTTAACCTTCGGGAGTTCTACTAGGTCATCACAGTGAATATCAAAGAAAAATCCCCTTGACATTCTGCCAGAAAGAGGGGGGAAAATACCATTTTGAAATACATCACAGCATTCTATCATTCGTAAGGCCTGCCTTTTCAAGAAAAACTATTTTACCAGAGCCTAAATTATGTTTTTTTGTTTGTTATTTGCCAAAGCCTAAAAAGCCTAGGACAAGGGAAACACCCAACTCTAGCCCAGGCTAGCCTTCCATGTGCGGGAGGGAGGAACACAACTAAGAAGCACTTACGAAGTTCAAGGTCCAGAGACACCGGCTCACTAAAAAAATGAGACTTCATCAGCGCACCTGGGTGGCTCTGTCCGCTAAGCGAGTGACTCTTGATTTCAGCTCAGGTCATGATCTTGCAGTTCCTGAGTTCAAGCCCCACGTTGGGTTCTGAGCTGACAGTGCAGAGCCTGCTTGAGATTCTCTCTCTCTCCCCCCCCTCTGCCCCTCCTCCACTCACACACTCTCTCTCAAAATAAATTAAAAACAAAAAAATGAGACCTCATCATAAGACTACAGAACACTTCCTCTCCCCCCAGTACCTTAATACCACATTACTAAAGGCCTATTTACAGCAGTTTCTTTTTACCTTGTACATCATGTACAGCCAGCAAGAAAAAAATCACAAGGCATACTAAAAGGCAAACACCAGTCTGAAGAGACAGAGCAAGCATCAGAACCAGACTCTGATATGGTAGAGAGAACAGAATGATCAGACTGGGAATTTAAAACAACTACAATCACTATGCTGTGGACTCTGCTGGGCAGAGTAGCCAGTATGCAAGAACAGATACATAACAAAAGCAGAGACATGGAATGCATAACAAAAATGGAAGAATGTCTTTGATGGGCTTATTAGTAGACTAGTCATGACTAAGGAAAGAATCTCTGAGCTTGAGGATATCACTGTAAAAAAATCCCCAAAACTTAAAAGCAAACCAAGAGACTGAAAAAGATTTTTTAAAAGAACAGAACATCAAAGAACTGTGGGACAACTACAAAAAGTATAACACATATAATACAAGTATCAAAAGAAGCAGCAGCAGGAAAAGGAAAAGAAAAAGAGAAAGGAACAGAAAAAAATATAGGAACACTAATGACTGAAAAATTTTCCAAATTAATGTCAAACACCAAGCCACAGATCCAGAAAGTTCAGAGAACACCAAGCAGGGTAAATGGCCAAAAAAACTATGCCTATACAGCTCATTTTCAAACTACAGAAAACCAAAGATAAATAACTAGAAAGAAATAAACTTGAAAGAAGAACACACACAAAAAAACACTTTACCTATACAGGAGCAAAGATATGAATTACATCCAACTTCTCAGAAACCATGCAGACAAGAAGAGAATGGAATGAAACATTTAAAGTGTCAAAATAGGGGCACCTGGGTGGCTCAGTCAGTTATGCATCCAACTCTGGCTCAAATCACGATCTCACAGTTCCTGGGTTCAAGCTCCATATCAGGCTCTGCACTGACAATGCGAAGCCTGCTTAGGATCTTTCTACCTCTCTCTCTGCCCCTCCTTGGCTTGTACTTTCTCTCTCTCTCTCAAAATAAATAAATAAACTTAAAAAATAAAATGAAGTGTCAAAACTTTTCAAAAACAAAACAAAGCAAAACAAAACAAAACCACCAAACTTGAATTCCGTACCCTGTAAATTATTCTTCAAAAGTGGAGCAGAAATGGAGATTTTACCAGGTGTACAAAATTGAGGCAATCCGTTGCCAGTAGACCTGCCTTGCAGATAACACTGAAAACAAGTTCTTTAGAGAGAAGGAAAATGATATAGTTCAGAAACACAGATCAAAATAAAGAAAGGAATAACACTGAAAGATATATGTACCCCTATGCTTATTGCAGCATTATTTACAACATCCAAGGGATGGAAGCAAGCCAAGTGTCCATCAATGGATGAATGGATACAGAAGATGTGGTGTATATGTATATACAATGGAATACTACTCAGCCATAAAAAAGAATGAGTTCTTGCCATTTGTGAAAACATGCATGGATCTAGAGGGTATTGTGCTAAGTGTAACAAGTCACAAAAAGAGAAATACTCTGACTTCTCTTAAATGTGGAATCTTAAAAATAAAACAAACAAACAAAAACCAGAAAGAGACTCATAAATACAGAGAACATGGTTGCCAGAAGGTCGGGAGGAGGGGGAACGGGTAAAATAGGTGAAGGGGATTAAGAGGTACAAACTTCCAGTTATAAAATAAGTAAGTCATGGAGATTAGAGGTACGGCATAGGGAAGATAATCAATATTATAATAATGCTGTATGGTGACAAGTGGTGTTTATACTTATCATGGGAAGCAATGAGGAATGTACAGTAGAATGTAGAATTCTTATGTTGTACAACTGAAACGAATATAACACTGTATGCCAACTATACTTCAAAAATTAAAACACACACACACACACACACACACACACACACACAAAAGAAAGAAAAAGAGTGGGACAAAAGGGGGAACAAAAAACATGGGCAATATGGTAAATTACATCAATAATCACTGTAACGTCAAAAGTCTAAATACACAAATTAAAAAGACAGGGACTGTCAGAATAAATCAAAAAACAAGTGGTCTGTGATATATGTGGTCTGTAAGAAACCCACTTTAAATATAAAGACATGTTATTAAATAAAAGTAAATGGATGCAGAAAGATTCACCACACTAACACTAATCAAAGAAAGTGGGAGTAGCTGTATTAATTTCAGACAGAGTAGACTTCAGAGCAAGGAAAGTTATCAGAAATAAACAAAAGAATTACATAATCATAAAGGGGTCAATTCTTCAAGACAATTCTTTTTTCTTTTGATGTTTATTTATTTATATTTGAGAGGGAGAGAGAAGGAATGAATATGGAAGGGGCAGAGAAGGAAAGAATCCCAACCAGGTTTTGTGCTCTCAACACAGAGAACCGTGAGATATACCTGATCTGGAAACAAGAGTCGGACACTTAACCAACTGAGCCACCCAGGCACCTCAAGACACTATTCTTTTTTTTTTTTTTTTTGAAGACACAATCCTTAATGTGTATATATGCACCTAACCAGGAGGCATCAAAATACAAGAGACAAAAGCTGATAGAATTGCAAGGAAAAACAGACGAATCCACTATTACGTTGATGACTTCAACACCCCTCTATCAGAAAGAGACAGATACAGCAGGCAGAAAATAAAAATAAGATTACAGTTGAACTCAACAGCACCATCAACAAGCTGGATATAATTGATATTTATCAACTACTTCATCCAAAAATGGCAGAATATATATGATTCTCAAGCTCATATGGAACATTCACCAATACAGACCACAATTCTGGGCCATATATACCTTAACAAATTTAAAAGATCCAAATTCATCTAATGTCTCTTCTCAGACCACAATGAAATTAAAGTAGAAACAAAACCTGAAAGATAGCTGGAAAATCTCCAATACATGGAGATTAAACAATTTATTTCTAAAATTTAAAAAAGGCCAAAGAAGAAACCTCAAGAGAAATTTAGAAATAATTTGAACTAAATGAAAATGTAAATACAACTTTTCAAAGTTTGTAGGATGCAATGAAAGCAGTGCTTAGAGGGGAAATGAGAGCACTGAATGCATATATTAGAAAAGAAGAAAGATCTAAAATCAATAACATAAGTTGTCACCTAAAAAACTAACAAGAAAAGCAAATTAAATTCAAAGTAAGCAAATGAAAATAAACAATAAAAATTAGAGCAGAAAACAATGAAACTGAAGCAGGAAAAAAAAAAATCAATGAAACCAAAAGCTGGTTCTTTGAAAAGATCAATAAAATTGATAAAAAGAGAAATGATACAAAGTACTAAAACAGCATAAGAAATGAAAGAGGGAATTATCACTACAGATCACACGGTCACTACAAGAATAATCACAGTATACCATGAACCTCATTATGCCCACAGATGAAATGGACCAATTCCTTGAAAGGTACAATGTGCCTGATGAGATGCTTAACATCATTCACCATCAGAGAAACACAAATCAAAATCACAAACACAGGAAACAATAGATGTTATGTTGACAAGGATGTGGAAAAAGGAAACCCTTTAACACTATTGGTAGGAAGGCAAACTGGTGCAGTCACTCTGGAAAACAGTACAGACGTTCCTCAAAAAGTTAAAAATAGAACTAACCTATGACCCATGACCCAGCAATTACACTACTAGGTATTTATCCAAAGGATACAAAAATACAGATTCGAAGGGGTATGTATGTACACCCTGATGTTTTTAGCAGCATTAGCAACAATAGTCAAACTATGGAAAGAGCCCAAATATCCACTGACCAATGAGTGGGTAAAGAAAATGTGGTATATATTTACAACAGAATATTACGCAGCCATCAAAAAGAATGAAATCTTGACATCTGCAACAATGTGGATGAAGCTAGAATATATTATGTTAAGCGAAGTAAGTCAGTCAGAGAAAGACAAATACCGTATGGTTTCACACTCATATGTAAAATTTAAGAAACAAAACAGATGAATATATGGGAAGGAAAAATAATAGAGTGAGAGGGAGAGGAGCAAACCATAAGACTCTTAACTATAAAGAACAAACAGAGTTGAAGGAGGGAGGTGGGTGGGGGATGAGCTACAAGGATAATGAATATTAAGGAGGGCACTTGTTATGATGACTACTGGGTGTTATATATAGTGAATGAATCACTAAATTCTACTTCTCAAACCAATATTACACTGCATATTACCTAGAATTTAAATAAAAATTTGAAACAAATGAAAGTCAATGTGCCAAAACACACAAATGAAAAAATGAAGAAACAGACAATCTAAACAGGCTTGTCTCTACTAGAGAAATTGAATCATAATTAATAAGCTTCCAAGGCAGAAAGCACTAGGTTCTGATGAGTTCTCTAGTGAATTCTAGCAAACATGAAGATATTATATCAATTCTCTACAATCTTATCCAGAAGATAGAAGCTAAAGCAATACCTCCTATTTCATGCTATATACTCCAATACCAAAAAGACAAACACATTACAAGAAAACTACAGATTAACATCTCTCATAAACATATATACAAAAGTCCTGAACAGAATATTATCCAAAATATATATATAAAGAGTTACATACCACAGCCAAGTGGGATTTATCCTATGTATGCAAGGCTGGATCAACATTTGAAAAATCAATTAATGCAACCCATTATATCCACAGACTAAAGAAAAATCACATGATCCTATCATTAGATGCAGAAAAAGTATCTGACAATATTCAACATCCATTCATGATAAAAATTCTCAGAAAACTAGGAATAGAAAGGAACTTTCTCAATTTGATTTAAAAAAAATTTACAAAAACCTACAACTACTTAATATCATACTTAACGGTGAGACACTCAAAGCTTTCCCACTAAAATCAGGAACAAGGGAACAATACTCTCTCTCACCACTCCTTTTCACACTGTAAGTCCTAACCAAGGGAATAAAAGAAAAAGAAATAAAAGGTATACAAATTGGAAAAGAAGAAATACAACTGTCTTTGCTCATAGATGACATGACTATGTAGAAAATTCAGAAGAATCAACAGGAACAACAACAAACTCCTAGAATAGTGACTCCAGCAAGGCTTCAGGATACAGGGTTAAAATATAAAAGTCAACTGCTTTCCTATATACCAGCAATGAACAAGTGGAATCTGAAATGTAAAAGCTATCACTTATATTAGAATCCCCCCAAAATGAAATACTTAGGTTTACACAAATGTAACAAAATATGTACAGGATCTGTTATGAGGAAAACTACAAAACTCTGATTAAAAAAAAAAAATCAAAGAGCTAAATAAATGGAAAGATGACCCATGTTCACGGATAAGAAGACTCAATACCGTCAAGATGCCAGTTCTTCCCTACCTGATCTACAGAGTCAGTAAAATCCCGGTCAAAAGCGCAGCAAATTATTTCGTGGATCTTGACAAACTGATTCTAAAGTTGATACAGAGATTTAAAAAAAAAAAAACAAAAACAAAAAAAAACTAGGCTAATCAACACAGTATCATAGGAGACGAATAAAGTTGGAGGACTGATGGTACCAACTTCAAGATTCACAGTAAAGCTACAGTAATCAAGACAGGGTGGTACTGGCAATAGAACAGACAAATAGATCAATGAAAAAGAATGTAGAGCCCAGAAATAGACCCACATAAATATACTCAACTGACACTTGACAAAGGAGCAATAGCCATAACAACGGGGCAAAGTCTTTTCAGTAAATGGTGCTAAAACAATTGAACATCCACATTTTTTTAAAGCTGGGGCGGGGGGGGGGGGGGGGGGGGAGCGCCTAAACATAGACTTTTCATCCTTCACAAAAATTAACTCAAAATGGTTCACAGACCTAAATGTAAAATGCAAGACTCTTAGGAAACAGTGTAAGAGAGAACTTAGATGAGCTGGGGTTTGGCAATGACTTCTGAGATGTAACACCAAAGGCGTAATCCATTAAAGAAACAACTGATAAGCTGGGCTTCATTAAAATTAAACACTTCTGCTCTATAAAATACAATGCCAAGGGAATGAGAAGACAAGCCACAGACTAAGAAAAAATACTTGCAAAAGATATATCTGAGGACTGTTTTCCAAAATATACAAACAACCGTTACCAGTAAGAAAAGAAACAACCCAATGTAAAAATAAGCAAAAGACTCAAACAGAACTTTACCAATAAAGATGTACAGATGGCATATAAGCATATGAAAAGATGTTCAATATCTTATATCATTAAGGATTTGCAAATCAAAGCAACAATCAGACAGATGTCACTACACACTTAGAGTAGTCAACAAAACACTGACAACACTAAACACTGATAAGGATATGGAATAAGGACTCTCATTTATTACTGGCGGGAATGCAAAATGATACAGCCACATTATAATAGTGTGACACTTTCTTACAAAACTAAAAGTACTAGTAGCAAAAATCTAGAAATCATGCTCTTTGGTACTGCAAGTGAGTTAAAAGCTTACGTCTACACAAGAATATTTATAGCAGCTTTATCCATAATTGCTGAAACGTGGAAGCAACCAAGATGTCCTTCAGTACGTGAATGGATAAATAAGCTGTGGTACATCCAGACAATGGATTATTACTGAGCACTAGAAAGAAATGAGCTATCAAGCCATGAAAAGACATGGAGAAAACTTAAATGAATATTACTAAGTAAATCTGAAAAGGCTATATACCGTATAATTCCAATTATATGATATTCTGGAAAAGGCAACACTATGGTGTCAGTAAAAAGATCAGAGGTTGCCAGGGTTAGGTGGTAGGGAGGGATGCACAGGCAGAACACAGAAGAATCTTAGGGCAGAAAAGCTATTCTGTATACTACTGGGGTGGATTCATGTTATTATACATTTGTCAAAATACATAGAATGTATAACACCAAGAGTGAACCCTAATGTAAACTAAGGACTATGGGTGATGATGTGTCAATGTAGGTTCATGAACTATAACAAATGTACCACCCTGGTGGGGGTTGTTGACAATGGGGGAGGCTATGGAGGTACAGATGGTAGGTATATGGGAAATCTCTTTACATTCTGCTCAATTTTGCTGTGAACGTGAAACTTCTCTAAAAAATAAAATCTATTTACAGTGTGTGTGTGTCTGTCTTTATGGTGTATTTTTCTTACATTTTATTAATATAATGTAATTCATCAATTCTAAGACACACATCTCTTCACATATTAACAAGTGTAAAATCAGGAACATCCTAAAATCAATACAGTATTTAATAGGTGTCATTTTTTTTCTCAATGGTTAGAATAACAGTATTATCAATACCTGCAGATTATACAGATATATGTGCTATAGGGTTGATGAAACACATTCCAGAATATATATAACTTCAGAAAGAATTAGATGAGTTTGCTAGTACTAACCGCCAAATGTTTTTTCATATACAAACCTTGTAAAATGTAATAAATATGAGTTTTCCACTAGCAGCAGACTGATTTCTAATTAATTCATCGGTGGATTAATATGTTCAAAATCCTCAACTTTAGTATTACTTAATATGATTGATCACCTCTATTTATGTATCACTCACGGTGCTACATTTTTCTCCCTAACCTAAATAGAATTTCTTCATTCAGATGCTCAGTCACTCAGATGTAAGAATCATCACATGCACAACCCTTAGATGCATTAAGAGCTGCCCTCATCTCTTATGCTAAGCATGCTTTGGAAACTCATCCATTCTAACACATTCCATCAGATTTGTAAAGTTATTAAAGTTATTTTTTTTAGTATTTAATGAATGGATAGTTTGTTTTTGGAATCCTATAGGAAAAAGGCTGGCTTTTTATTCACTACTGGTCCTTCGACCATAATTATTACATTTTTGCCAATTCTTTCTCCCCACCCACTTCTGGTCATTTCTCCAGCCCTGCAAAATCTTACCCATCTGGCTTTACAGAGTAAGCTGTAAAATTAATTTAAAAACTCAGATAGATTCTCCACTCTAATATACCCTTTTAAAATCAAACTCACTGAAAATTAGTCAACTCTGTCCATTCCTGTTCTACCAGTTTAAAAAAAAAAAAAAGGATGCTATTGAAAGTTATAAATTTCTGTGGACAATGCCACCAACTAATAGGAGGGTTCTAAGAAACACATGGTAAAACTCCAGAAACCACAATGTACTTCACCCACTCATAAGGAAATGCACACTTTGTTTTCTTCACCATCACAATCTGGAATTTAGAAAAATGTAGTGATAACAATCCTTAAAGAAAAGTCAACATTTCTGCAGCCCATTTCTAACAAAATAAAATGCAAATGACAGGTGAGAAATCATTATTTCTGCATGAAGCCACAGAATATGACCCTTTTTTGTCTGTTTTCCTAGAGCAATACCAGTAAAATTACTTATGCCTCTGCCTGTTCAACTTCAGTGCACATGAATTCGTGAATGAGCACATTCAAGAATATCTAAAAGTTAATAAATATTATGCACAATGGAAAACACTCTTTAACAAATTATAGATCATGGGGTGCCTGGGTGGCTCAGTTGGTTAAGCATCTGACTCAATTTCGGCTCAGGTCATATCTCACAAGTTCATGGGATCAAGCCCCACATCGGGCTCTGCATCAACAGCATGGAGCCTGCTTGGGATTCTCTCTCTCCCTCACTCTCTGCCCCTCCCTCGGTCATCCTCTCTCTCTCAAAATAAACAAACATTAAAAAAATCATAGATTGGTATTATGACAGGGGTGTGGGTTCCAGAGATCTGTGCATTTTTCGAAACTAATTGGACTGTACACATAAGCCCTGTGCATTTCACTTTATATATGTGTGTGTATATATATATGAGATATATATCTCATATATATATATATATTGGTTGGATTACAGTTGAAGGTATTTGTACAAACTAAAATTATTTTTGAAAAAATAATAAAAACATCTATTTCCTAAATATGTTCACTGAAAGGGACTAAAAGCAATGACAGCCAGTACCAATAAAAAACACCTATAATGGCCATATCCTGGTTCCTATGTATTGTTTCCATTAACTCTAGGGGTGAGTTAACTAGAGATGACCATTTTCTCCCTGTCTCCCTGGCAAAAATGTAATAATTATGGTCGAAGGACCAGTAGTGAATAAAAAGCCAGCCTTTTTCCTATAGGATTCCAAAAACAAACTATCCATTCATTAAATACTAGGACACAGATCACATTGGATTAGGGCCCACTTTAACAGCATCATTTTAATTTGATGATGTTTGCAAAGACATTATCTCCAAAAAGGTCACATTCTGACATCCTATGGGTATTTTATAAGAGAATATATGGAATTTTATGGAGAAATTTTATGAGAAATAAGAAATCTGCCTGGTCTTCAAGTATCTCCCCATAAATTGCTTATTAGTTGTAAAGGGGAAAGGAGTAACTCTACGATGGAGAAAAAGGAGGACATCTTGACCAGGCAATCAAAATTAATATTAGCAATTCACATTACCAACGTAGGACAAACATATTAAGCCTCTGAATACGATACCCTAAGAAAGGACACATCTCCTCATTTATGTAAAATTCTGGCCAGAGATGCATCATCTAAATCCAATAATGAGAAAATGTCAGATGACTCCAAATGGTGGAATATGGCATAAAATAACTGGCTTATATTCTTCAAAAATGTTAATGTCATGCAAAATAAAAGACAACTAAGGACCTGCTCCAAATTAAAGAAACAGGAGAACTAAATATCATATGTGATGCCATGCTTAATCCTCTCTGGAGGAGAAAAGTCAAAAACCTTTTTTGACTGCTTAGTTGAGACAAGAGACAACACAGGAAGGAGACTGTAGACTAAAGTATTGTCTCAATGTTAAGTTCCCTGAATTTGATAACCTAAGTGGGATTACATATGAGAATATCCTTGTTCTTGGAAAATAGAAACTGAGACATTAAGGGTAAAAGGACATAATATATACAACATTACTCTCTCAAACAGTTCATCAAAAATAAATTGCATGTATGTAGGTGGGTGATGGAAAGAGGGAGAGAAGCAGAGAATGACACAAAAGTGGAAAACTGTCAAAAAGTGATGAATGTAGGTAAAAATATAGGGAGTTCACTGTGCAATTCTTGCATCTTTTCTATATAAATAAAACAAAATAAAACCAAAATAAAACCAAAAATGAATTATGGTCACCTGGGTGGCTCAGTCAGTTTAGCGTCAGACTCTTGATTTCAACTCAGGTCATGATCTCACATTCGTGGGATTGAGCCCCATGTTGGGTTCTGCACTGACAGCGCTTGGGATTCTCTCTCTCCCTCTCTGTCCCTCCCCAACACACACACACAACACACACACACACACACACACACACTCTCTCTCTCTCTCTCTCTCTCTCTCTGAAAATAAATAATAAAATAAATTTTAAAAAAAACACAAAAATGAATTAAGTTCGTATGTTGTAGCCCTAAGCCCCAGTACCTCAGAATGTGACCTTATTTGGAGACCATGTCTTTGCAGAAGTCATCAAATTAAAATGATATCATTAGAGTGGGTCCTAATCCAATGTGATTGGTGTCAAAAGGGGAAATTTGACACAGATGTGTCCAAAAGAGAGAGAGAGCAAACAGCCATCCACAATCCCATGAATGCTTGAAGCTATGAGAAGTGAACGTAAGAGGTCTGGAACAGAACCTTCCCCTGCACCTTCAGAGACAGCACAGCCCAGGCAACAACTTGATTTTGGATGTTAGCCTCCAGAAGTGGGAGAAAATAATTTTCTGCTATTCTAAGCAAAAACAAAAAACAAAAGAATTAGAATAGCAAAAAAACTACCTTTAAGGTATTATGCTAAAATAAAATGCTTTTCACAGATATATGAGATATGCTTTCACCAAATTACAATGTTTAAAAAACACAAATATTTGTATTCACTGTTGTTCACCAAAAATGGAAGAAATCATCAAACACCAACCTTGCAACATAAAACTGTGATGTAAAAAGATTAACCAAATTCAATGCACTATCCCTAAAATAAGCACTTTTAACACAAACTAAATCCCAAACTGAGAATACATTAAAATTGGTTTAGCAAAGTTATCATTATTTAAAGATCATATTATATATATATTTTAAATCCTCACTTCGGATCAATGGAAAAAGTATCAAAACTAAAAAAAAAAAAGTTAAATATGTTGAATGGCTTAAATACACAATTGGTAAGTTGTATATCAACAGTTTATAAAATATAATGGAAAAACAATCTCAAAATGGCACTTAAAAATAATACTACAAAACTTTACTGAATGTCAAAGAAGACTAATAAAAGAAGCTATGCCATTTTAGGAGTTAGAAAAGTACAAACACTGTAAAAATGTCAGTTCTCTCCAAATCTATCAATAAGTGTTAACAGGCTTTTAAATGGAATCAGACAAAAGGAGTCTGAAGACATTTGAAAAAATAAACATTGGAATATCCTACCTTTTTAGAAAAACACCATTTGCCTCACCAATTATTAAAATACAGTGAAAGTTGGGTGCCTGGGTGGCTCACTCGGTTAAGCGCCAGACTTCAGCTCAGGTCATGATCTCACAGTTTGTGAGTTCAAGCCCCGCATTGGGCTCTGTGCTGACAGCTCAGAGCCTGGAGCCTGCTTTGGATTCTGTGTCTCCCCCTTTCTTTGCCCCTTTGCTACTCACACTCTGTCTCTCCATCTCTCAAAAATAAACAAACATTAAATAAATAATAAATAAATAAATAAATAAATACATACATACAGTGAAACCTACGTCAATATAAAGAGTGTGACCCTACTATCACAAGACAGATAGATTACAAGAGAAGATAAAGGGGCACCTGGGTGGCTCAGTTGGTTAAGCACCTGACTCTTGATTTTGGTTCAGGTCACAATCTCAGTCGTGGGATCAAGCCCCATGTCAGGTTCTGCACGGACAGCACGGAGCCTACTTGGGATTCTCTCTCCCCTCCCCTCCCTGTCCTTCCCCTGCCCTAGCTCTCTAAGCAAATAAATATTTAAAAAATATAAGACAAGATCAAGAGTAGACCAAGAAATAGAAGAATATAATAAAAAAACATCTCAAATCAATAAAAGGTGTTGACAGAACTTGCTAACCATTCGGGAAAAAACTTAAGTTGGATCCTTACCTCACGCAACAAAATTAATTCCAGATAAATAAAAGGTTAAAACGTAAAATGTGAAGCTATAAAAGAACTTGAAAATAATACTGCAATGAGGAAGGAATTTCTAAGTTTGACATCAGAGGTAAGGAAAGGCTGATGTAAACTTATTGAAGGTAACACTGAATACAATTTTTTTCTGTTTTATGGATCAGTCTTAATAAGCCTATAACATTATTACAGTGATGTTGTGTTTTCAGAGTAGTGACTAGGGCAGTAAGATCGGAGTACTGTATTCTACCTATTTGACTTCATTTCACAGAGAACAATTTTCCACTTTGATTTGACAACTGGCTTTTCCTGTAATGGTTAGGAGGTTATTGAATAATAAAAAGTATTTAACACCTTTTTTCCCACATTTCTGTGATTGCTATCTTCAGTTGGAATGAAAAATTATCTAAAAATCAGGTAACTTCCTGTAAGTTGGTACTGAGTTATTAGAATAAACATCAAATTTTAAAATTAATATTTTAGGTAGAGAAATAAGAATTACCTACAAAAATGTTTTTTCTCCCTCAAGCTAGTACCACTGGATCCTAGTGTCACTTGCACCGTGACTGGGTTAAATCACTTGCATTATAAGCCAATGTCTGCAGGGAACCTGGGTGGCTCAGTTGGTTGAGCGTCTGCCTTTGGCTCAGGTCATGATCTCACGGCTCATGATCTCACGTCGGGCTCTGTGCTAACAGCTCAGAGCCTGGAGCCTGCTGTCTCCCTCTTTCTCTGCTCCTCCCCCACCCAAGCTCTGTCTCTCTCAAAAATGAATAAACATTAAAAAAAAAAAAAAAAAAGATAATGTTTACTCTTCAGGAAAAGGAAAAGAAAAGCCCTTATTTAAATGTGATATCCCATGTCACATACCTAGATTCTTCTCCCTTTTTCTTCCTTTCCTTTCTGAGACAGTCTGAGTAGGGGAGAGGGGCAGAGGAAGAGAGAAAGAGAATCCCAAGCAGGCTCCATGCTCAGTGTGGAGTCTGACATGGGGGCCCACAACCCTGAGACCATGACCTGAGCCAAAATCAAGGGTCAGACATTCAACCGACTGGAGACACCCAAGCACCCCATTTTTTTTTTAGATTCCCTTTCCCTTCTGCCATAGTCACTCAAGCATTGTGCCTGCAGTAGTATTCCTAGTATTCCAAGAAGTATTCCTAATCTAGTTCAGGCTTAACGTCATTATTTTTAACTTTCCAAATCCTCTTCTGTCCTTTCATAAATTAGCCCAAAATGCAGCATATAAGGCATAAAACCTCAGTGATGATACCGAATGCACACAGGGTTTAAAGGCGTAAGTATAAGGGCTTGAACCAGCAAGAGTCCATCCTCAGCCCCAACTCAGTATGTCCCTCAGTCACCACTTGGACTTAGCTAAAAGATGTGCAAGGCTGTAGAGTCCTAGCACAGCAGGTGAGTTTCATGCAGAGGAGTCAGCTGTGGCAAACACCACTGAGATGCGGAAGATGAGGACAAAAAATGTGGCACCATGGAGTCCATCAGTGATACCGACAAGAATGGGTTCTGAGACACTAATGACTGGAGCGACTTAAATAATCTGTATGTGACTTTTATTCTCACAGCAGCATCATTAACTTTCTTTCGTTTTCTTTTTTTAGAAGAATCTCCGTTGATGTTCGAGTTCTTGTTGTAGGCAAAGCTTTTCATCACACATCTTTTCCACACATCACGCTAATCACAGCTCTTACCAAAACTTGTTTCTTAGATCCTAACCTGTGGTCTTTTGAACATGTAAAAATGTTCTTTATCTTCCATAAAGAATTATACGCTCTCCTATTTTTCCTGAAACACAAACAGCTGAGGTTTCTCTCTTTTGACAGAGACATTGGCACTGTCAGTTCAGTACTAGGGAGACACCAGGGGAGTGCCAGAGATGACGGCATCCTACCCTTAGTTCCGTTGATTGTTGTAACTGGGGAACAAAGGACCTGTGCTGTCCATCACCCAGTTTTTCTTTTTTTAAAAAAAAAAATTTTTTTTAATATTTATTTATTTTTGAGACAGAGAGAGACAGAGCATGAACGGGGGAGGGTCAGAGAGAGAGGGAGACACAGAATCCGAAGCAGGCTCCAGGCTCCGAGCTGTCAGCACAGAGCCCGACACGGGGCTCAAACTCACGGACCGTGAGATTATGACCTGAGCCGAAATCGGACGCTTAACTGACTGAGCCACCCAGGCGCCCCTGTCACCCAGTTTTTCCAGATGAGCCAAAAATCTGGATTTTCTTTTTATGAAATCTCCCAATTTTTAATTGTTTGCAACTAATTAAAAACAAAAATACAGTACAGGCCAAACATAAGATGCCTGCAGGCTAAATCGAGCTGAAAGGCCATTGGTTTCCAACCTCTAGGGAAGGAATCATAGTGGGTCTGCCTATTTCTCTTTCACTTTTTTTCTTGATTTTAGGTAATTCTTCCTTCCAAGCAGGGATTTCACAAGCCTTTAAGGTACTCATTCAGAAATTCAAAGTGAGGTTAAATGACCTACCAACATTACCAAGTGCCATTAAACACTTCTCTCTTTGAAAGTAATATACCATTACTTGCATGTCGATAACTGGTTTGGGATGGGAATGAAATTCACCTTTAAATTTACACTTGTTCTTGAGAAGTTTTCATATATCTACAGAAGTATGACAATTAGCATTTACAGAGCACCTACAGTGTGCCAGGCACATTACGAAGCAGTTTCACACTTTGGTATTTCATTAAAGCCTAAATTACCTTGTAAAGTAGATTTTATTAACTCATTTTACAGACGACTTGCAATAGTTCACAAAGTTCTCAGTTTTGTTTCTCTGCCCTCAGAAGCCAGCAAAGTGGTTGGTTAGGCTTGCTTTTTTGACAGGTATCATCAATCGAGAATAATTACAACCGTCTTAAATCACAATAACAAAAATGCGAAGTAAAAGTATTGAAGGATGATATCCTTTGAAAAAACAACTAAACCTTAATTTCAACTCCTTGAATTCCTTAGTTTTGTTGATCTTCCAATCACTGAAAGAGTCATAGCTATTTTCAAGATAAGTAAAATTGAAGTCAGCTCTTCTTTTTGGTTAATGTTTCTTTTCTAGGGCCTCAAAAAACACTGGCCATTTTACAAAAACCGAAGCTTTTCATTAATTAAAGAGGACCACAAAAAGAACATGGGCTGCTGCCACTAAGGCAGCAGCAGGCAAGTGTGGAGGTGAGGCCGTGTGTTAGGCCCAGTAACACACAACCAAGGAGGATTCCCTACTTACGTGGACCTCACAGTTTGTAGGAATGGAAACAGATCTTAAAGAAATGTTCATACAAATTACAATTTAATTACAGTCATAATAAGTGCCACCAACGAAATTAAAAATGGGGTGCTATGATAGATAGCTTTGATAAAGCTGTGTAAGTTTAAGTAAAAACTGGGCAAAATCTCAATCTAACCAGGGAGGTAAAAAGACAAACTGCTCTGTTCCAGTCAAGTGGCTCCTTTAAGAATATTAGTCTCGGGGCGCCTGGGTGGCGCAGTCGGTTAAGCATCCGACTTCAGCCAGGTCACGATCTCGCGGTCCGTGAGTTCCAGCCCCGCGTCAGGCTCTGGGCTGATGGCTCAGAACCTGGAGCCTGTTTCCGATTCTGTGTCTCCCTCTCTCTCTGCCCCTCCCCCGTTCATGCTCTGTCTCTCTCTGTCCCAAAACTAAATAAATGTTGAAAAAAAAAAAAAAAGAATTAAAGAATATTAGTCTCAAGGATTACATTAAACTTCTATAAATAACCAATTCTACTTATATTTTATATATCCTAGCATAAGTTTAAGTCTTCATTTTAACATCTTCAAAGCTACTCACTTCCCTACAAGACAGAAAGATAGAGCACGAGTGGTGGAGGGGCAGAGAGAGAGGGAGACACAGAATCCGAAGCAGGCTCCAGGCTCTGAGCTGTCAGCACAGAGTCCAATGTGCGGCTTGAACCCACAATACGTAAGATCATGACCTGAGCTGAAGTCAGATGCTTAACTGACTGAGCCACCCAGGCTCCCCAAACCTCAATATTTTATTTATTTTTTCTTTTAATTTTTTTTTTCAACGTTTTTATTTATTTTTGGTACAGAGAGAGACAGAGCATGAACGGGGGAGGGGCAGAGAGAGAGGGAGACACAGAATCGGAAACAGGCTCCAGGCTCTGAGCCATCAGCCCAGAGCCCGACGCGGGGCTCGAACTCACGGACCGCAAGATCGTGACCTGGCCAAAGTCGGACGCTCAACCGACTGCGCCACCCAGGCGCCCCCCCAAACCTCAATATTTTAAAAAGCTGAACACTTATCAGCATTTAAGTCCAAGGCTCAACAAATATTTAAATAATTAAAGCATGTTATATATTTATAAAAACAAAAAAAAAACAAAACCAATAAGATTTATCAAATAATGTTAAAATGCAACTTTTATTGATGCCATGTAGAAAAATTTAATGTTAATTTTTTAAGTATGGAAACTGGGATAAATGGGTCAATTACTTGGCTTTTGCAAAAACATAAAAATAACAAGGGGTCAGGAAGGTACAAAAGCAACAAAGCACTAAAACTGGTCATGGTCTTCGAGTAAAAAAACAGACACTTAACATAAGGAATAAATACAAAAAAAAATTTTTTTTTTTCAACGTTTATTTATTTTTGGGACAGAGAGAGACAGAGCATGAACGGGGGAAGGGCAGAGAGAGAGGGAGACACAGAATCAGAAACAGGCTCCAGGCTCTGAGCCATCAGTCCAGAGCCTGACGCGGGGCTCGAACTCACGGACCGCGAGATCGTGACCTGGCTGAAGTCGGACGCTTAACCGACTGCGCCACCCAGGCACCCCACAAAAAATTTTAAAGTATGCTTAAGAAAACGTGTCCAAGGGGCACATGGGTGGTTCAGGTTAAGTGACTTTCTTAACCCTCTCCCTCTTTGCCCCTCCCCCCACATGTGTGTGCTCTCTCTCCTAAAAATAAACACCAAAAAAAAAAATTTTAAGAAAAACAGAAAATGTGTCCAAAATGTGTCTCAAATCAATTAGTGATTTTATGTCAAAATAACAAATAACAAATGTATAGACTGTTCAAATATAATAAGTACATATAAACATAAATACAATAAAGATCTCTCATGAGATTTATCTCCATTTTCCTATTTTCTCCAAGGTTTACTACATCTAATTTTTAAATATATATATATTTACATTTTACTGGTTTAAATAACATCCTACATCAGCATACTCTACTCTCACTAGTCGCTTTTAAACATTTTCCCTGCTTCATGGAGTCATAGATTTGTTAACAATATAGGGAACCACATGTCAATCTGTTTGGAACAAGGTCCATACCTAGACACATGAAGTTCAGAAAAAAGTCCTAAGTGGTCCTGACAAAGCCCTATGTAACTTAAAGAATGAAAAATTCACAAATCCTAACAAACACAGCTTTTCTTGCCCCTTCCAAAAACCACCTTTAAAAGGACAAGTGAGGGGCGCCTGGGTGGCTCAGTCAGTTGAACGTCCGACTTCGGCTCAGGTCATGATCTCACAGTCTGTGAGTTTGAGCCCCACATCGGGGTCTGTGCTGACAGCTTGGAGCCTGGAGCCTGATTCGGATTCTGTGTTTCCCTTTCCCTCTGCCCCTGCCGAGCTCATGCTCTGTCTGTCTCAAAAGTAAATAAAAACATTAAAAAAAAATTAAAAAGGACAAGTGAACCAAAAAACAGAAGTCATCTTAACATCCCATATTTATTAAAAATCTAATACATTTAAGGTACTCAGTACATGTGATGTGATTGGGGCCAGACAGAAAGACACATAACCAAACTTCCAGCATAGTGTGGCTGCCTTTCACTTTCTTCGTGTGTAAGCTAATACCTACTTTACAGACTATTTTAAAGATCCTCCACAATGGCACTGTATTTGGCATTCTGTAAGTACCCAAGTGGTAGCCAGTATAATTATTTTAAATCAAATTAGAGACAGGAAACAAATAATCAGGAAGAAAATGAACAGTACAAACAGGCATGAGAAGCCCCAAAGAAGCACAGAAAAGGAAGAAATGCCCAGGAGCCCAGCTGAAATTAAAGTTTCACGGAGAAGGTAAGAGACAGGCTCTGCCTGTCAAGAAGTCTGGGACTTAGCAGACAAGAAGGGAAGAAGGATTCACAGAGAAGTGGAGATAAGACTACAGAATTACAGCCGTAAGAGTACAGAATTAGGGCCACAACATAGAAAGCCAAATCCAGTATCGTTATTACTAAGAAAAAAAAAAAGTAAGTAAATCAGAACTAAATCATGAGCTAGAGACAGCAAAACCTATATGAACAGGGCAAAACAGAACATCAAGTCCCAATGCCCAATCACAAATTTTTACCACAGGTGTCTTTTCTCTTTGAGAAAAAGTGGATTAAGACAAGTCTGTTTAGCAAATGCAACACCTACTCTCAAATTACCAAAAAGACTGATACAAATGTGACTACGTATTTCTACAATATGATCTGACTACTGATTATAGTGACCTTCTTTAGAAGACTATTAAGCAAATTGATGAACATTACTAATACTTAAAATGACCTAAAATGAGGGGGAAAACGCAATACTTTTTAATGGGCTGATAATGCTTAACAGAGGTATATAAGCTTCTTAACCCCTCAGAAACGGGGTTACACATAAACATATTTATGAAATGTAAGTATCCCCTGCTCTTTGAAAGTTCAAACTAGGCCACTTTGCTTTTATGAAAGACCTGTATTAGCACCTGTTTTCACTAACCGAAAGAAATCCAAGGAGGATTTTCGCTTTTATGAAAAAGGCAAAAGGCAAAAATTAGCGTTCAGTGTTTGTTTCACAGCGAGCCATTCTAGAAGCAGTACGCACCCCAGCAACTAGAGTGGCGCCACCAGGCTCCTTCTCCAGGAACTACACTCAGCATCTGATCGGCAGCAAGCTGCCGTGCTTGGAACCGGGTCCGTATGCATTTGTGCTGTAGCTCGACTTGTTTTGTGCATGTTAGCAAAATGTGTCTTAAAGTATCAAAAAAAAAAGCCTAAGAGAAGTTATTTTGGGGGTCTTGGAACACTCAAAAAAATGTCCATATAAATTACTGTAACTGCTTCTTCACTTCATGCCATTTTGGTTTTTACCAGGAAAGGTCTCATAGGTAACAATCCACTTTCAGACAGCAGGGGAAACATACATACTTAAGTTTTAATAACCATTTTTTAATGATTCCTTAAAGGTTAAAAAAAAAGTTTATATTCTTACTTAAAACTAAACTGGGAAAAATTACAACATAAGTCCAATTGACATTCAGAATATGGCACTAGGATTTTTAGGAGTTTTTATGTGAAAAATCTTTTTAAAGTCTTCATTTATCTAAGAGAAGCAAGGATATAGAACAAAAGAAATACTGTAACTGCTTTGGGGACTTTTTACCACCATGTTTCAAAAACACACAAACAGTCCAATTCATGCCATTCTGTGCCAAGAAAGCTATTTTTCCCCTCAAAATACAATTTAAAATATGCTAATTTTAACTCAATTTAAGTTGAATTTATGTTTAACTGCAATATTAAAATATATAACTTGTAGGCCTTTCAAAGAAAATATCTTTTTTTAAATACCTCTGAATATACCAAGACATAATCTTCAGGCTTACTTGGACCCTAAACTACATAAAGGTATAGGCTTTAATAGAAAAAATAGTGACTTTTACAAACATTTAAGTTAAAATGACTCTCTTCTAGAGCCGTCTCAGAGAAGGTACCTAAGTCTCTTGCTCCCCAAGTGGGGGCAGGGTTGAAGATATTGTGGCAAAAGCGATTCTAGCCTCACCAGTGTGGCTCTAAACTTGAAGTGCAGTGGTAGGCTCTGGAACAAAGAATGTGTAACTTGATCTCTTTTCCTTCTCTCCTCCTTCACAGCAACATTTAGAAAGTAATTTAACCTCTCAAAATGGCATCTTTGTGCTGCTTAGGGGAAAAACATCTATTCACTATTACAGCATAAGGGAAAAAATGAGAAATCAAATCATTTTTAAAAATGGTTCTTGCTTTATAGTGATATTTTTTATGTCAAAACATTGAGTATATAGACAAGCCAATTATAAATGAAGCCTTTATTTTTGCTATTTGAAGGTCCACAACACAAGATTAAGAAATACAGCTCAGGTTTTAAGAATAATTGGTCTTATTAATACAAGGTGGACTTAGTATTTTGCTTCTATAAAAAAGGGAGTAATTAGCTCCTAAGAAGTTTTCAGAAGAAAAAACAATTAAGAATACAAATAATCTAGATAAATTTGAAATGTCTAAATGAATCATGCAGGTTATAAATACTTTAAATTTTTGTATTATCTTTTCATTTATCCTAATTTAATAAAGAAGACAAGTCAATCTGAAAATCTAGAAAAGAACAATAAAAACCTGAAAAAAAAAATTTGCTAGCCAGGTATCAAACATGTACTGAACATTCTCATCACTGTCAAAAATGTTTAAAGGTATTCTCAATCCACCAAAATTTTATATGACTTTTATACATTTCAAAGCAGTCCTACATTCATGATGTAATCTGATCCTCACAAAAACCTTGTGAGTTAGGTGATCACAAATTTGCTTAGTTGAGAGTCACAAAAAGGTTGGTCGAAGTCTCTTGACTCCAGTCTATAGCCCTAAACTATTTCTATTTCAGTACATACTAGTAAGTATTATTATCCCCTTTTTACCAGAGAAGAAACAGGGTCAGAAGTAAATAACTTGCCTAAAATCACAATGCTGACACATGAACTGTAGTCCTTACACCTATGAAAATAAATATATAAAACCAAAAGTTTAATGCTATGTAACTGACAAAAAAGCCAACTGTGGTAGAATCATGGTGATTCCGCAGATGCGATTAAGGGCATGGACTCTGAGAGAGATTATCCTGTTGGCCTCAGTCTAATCATGAGTCCTTAAAAGCAGAGAACCTTTCCCAGCTGTGGTTAGGGAGAGACAGAGATGACAAAGGGTCAGAAAGACGAGATCGTTTGGCTTAGAAGATGAGGAGGCAGGAGGCCGTGAGCCAAGGGCTGTGGTCGGCCTCTAGAAGCTGGAAAAGCTGCAACGGGCAAAGAATCAGATTCTCCACTAGGAGCCTCCAGAAAGGAACACAGTCCTGTGGACACCTTGATTTTAGCCTGGTAAGACCTGGTGTTGGACTTCTAAGCTGTAGAACTGTAATATAATGAATCTGTCCTCTTTAAAGCACTAAGTTTGTGGTATTACAGCAGCAACAGAAAACTAATATACTAGCTGTACTATCTAACTGACTGCTATAGACTGAATGTTTGTAGCCTCCAAAACACATGTTAAATCCTCATGCCCAAGGTGATGGTATCTGCCGGTGGAGCGTTTAGGAGGTAATTAGGTCCCAAGGGTAGAGAGCTCAAGAAGGGACTGGAGTCCTTATAAAAGGGAACCCAGAGAGCTCCCCTGTTCCTCCTGCCATGTGAGGATGGATACAGAGAAAAGATGGCATCTATGAACCAGGAAGTAGGTTCTCACTAGACACCAAATGCCAGCACCTTGATTGTAGGCCTCTCAGCCTCCAGATGGTAAGAAATAAGTTTCTGTTCTTATAAGCCACTCGGTTTATGGTATCTTGTACTAGTAGGCTGGACAGACTAAGACAATAGACTATTCTGTATTTTTAAATCTTACGATATTAAAAAACAGTCTGTCAGTGAGCACATGTGTAATCAGAAATCCTGCCCTGTGTATGGATGAAATAAAAACATAGGCATCTGTCACTACACAACTGGATATGGTTTTGCTGCTAATGATATTCTGGCCCAATGTTATTTCTATAAAGTCTATTACAAATCATTCAGTCATACATGTCTGCAGTTTAAATGGAAATTTTTAGAAATTTTCCTTTGACCATCAATAAGCCTCTGTTTAAAAATTATTTGGGATTCAATTATCATTACTATTAGCATACACAATGGATTTAAATGACAAGCATATTACAGATTTGATAAGAAATTAACAACATTAAAGGTAAAAATTTTACTGGAAATGTATCTGTTAATGGATGGGGCTTTCTGTTTTCAATTAGATCATTCATCTGCTGACAGTTCAGCATATTGTTATTAATTTTTGTCAAAGAAAGCACTGAGAAATTTTGTTCATATAAATAGGTGAATGGGATGGGAATGAAAGGTATTTTGTCAGCAGTCACATAATTTTCAAAATTCCTTCTGAGTTATTTGTTGAAAAATTCCATACTGATTTACCATCAAAAATATTTTTAATGATTAAGCAGCTGATTATTTCTGAATACTGGAATTGAGAAATCTTTCAATGTCATTGGCAAAAAAAATTGGAAGCCATTAATAGATTTATTCCCCAGAAATTAGAGCTAATTACTTTCTCAATACTAACACCAACATTTGAAATTACCACTTTTAGGGGTCCCTGAGGTTTTGTTTAGTTTTTGGAAATATATTAACATACCATAAAATTCACTCTTCTAAAGTGTTCAATTCAGTGGCTATCAGCATATTCACAAACTTGTACAACCATCACCACTACCTAATTCCAGAACATTTTCATTACCCTAAAAAAGAACCGTACAACCATTAACAATCACACACAACCCCCCCCCCCCACTCCATCTAGTCCACTAAGCCATTTTTTGTCTCTATGAATTTCCCTATTCTGGACATTTCGTATAAACGGAAACACACAATATTTGGTCCTATGTGACTGGCTTCTTTCACCTAGCATAATACTTTCAAGTTAACCCATGTTGTAGCATGAGACAGTATTTTCCTTCATGGGTGAGCATCCATTACATAGATAGAGCACATTTTACCTATTTATCAGCTGATGGACATTGGCTTGAATCCACTTCTTAGCTATTAAAGAATAATGCTGCCAAGAACTTTCATATGCAAGTGTTTGTGTCAACATATATTTCTAATTCTCTATGGCATATACCTAGGAGTGGAACTGCTGGATCACATACCAACTCTATGTCTAACCTTTTGAGAAACAGCTGATCTATTTCCCAAAGCAGCAGCAGCATTTCACAGCCCCACAAACAGTATGAGGGTTCCCATTTATCCGCATCCTTACCAACACTTGTTATTACCTATCTTTTTTTATTCTCCTCATCCTAATGGATGTGAAGTGGTATCTCACTGTGGTTTCTCTGATGACTCTGATGACTAATGATATTAAGCACCTTTCCATCTATCTTACTGGCCACTTGTACATCTTCTTTGGAAAAACAACTGTTCAAATCCTTTCCCCATTTAAAAATTCAGGGTATCTTGGGGGCACCTAGGTGGCTCAGTCGGTTAAGCATCCGACTCGGTCAGTGAGTTCAAGTCCCGCGTCGGGCTCTGTGCTGACAGCTCGGAGCCTGGATCCTGCTTCACATTCTGTGTCTCCCTCTCTCTCTGCTCCTCTGCTCACATGCTGTCTCTCTCTCAAAAATAAAGATTAAAAAAATTTTTTTTTTTTTTAATTTTTTTAAATAAATAAATAAAATAAAATTCAGGGTATTTTTTTGTTTGTTGTAAGTGTTCCTATGTATTCTGGACACAAGTCACTTATCAGACATATGATTTACAAATATTTTCACCTATTCTGTGGGTTGTCTGCTCACTCTCTTGATAGTATCCTGTGATATATGCAGGTTTTTCATTTTGAAGAAGTCCAACTTATCTACATTTTCCTTTTGATTGCTTGTGTTTCTGATGTCCTATCTTAGAAACAACTGCCTAATCCAAGACCACAGAGATTTACATCGAAGTATTCTAAGAGTTTCATAGTTCAGCTCTTAAATTTAGGTCTTTGATTTATTTTGAGTTAACTCCTGCATATGATATGAGGTAGGGATCCAACTTCATTCTTTTGCAATTGTTGTCTCAGAATTATCTTGATATCCTTTTTTTCCACAGAAGTACTTCCACCAGAGGACAAATGCATCATGATAACAGTAAGAACAGGGGAAGTGTTATGTCATAAATGTCATAAAATGAAGAAGGACAACAGTGGAGAGGATTATGGGAAAGAAGGAATTGCTTGAAAGACCAGTTCACAGAAAAGATCAATTTTAAGAAAGAACACATGTAGGGGCCCCGGGGTGGCTCAGTCAGTTAAACATCCAACTCTTGATTTCGACTCAGGTCATGATCTCATAGTTCGTGAGTTCGAGCCCTGGGTCCAGCTCTGCCCTGACAGTGCGGAGCATGCTTGGGATTCTCTCTCTCTCCCCCCCACCTCTCTCTCTCTCTGCCCCTCCACTGCTTGCATTCTCTCTCTCTCTCTCAAAATAAATAAATAAATAAACTTCAAAAAAAAAAAAAAAAGAGCACATGTAGAAGTTTAAGGTCTGGAAACTGATTCACTTAAAACTATCCATGTGCTTGTGTACCACCAGGAGTTTGCGTCTCCACTCAAAGTTCAAGACCAATGTTTGAATGCTGCCCTATACTACTGCCTCAACTCTGGGGGTGGGGATGGGGGATCATTTGTGAACAGTATTTTTATATTTCAATTGTGTAAGTAATAAAATGAGACAGAGCTTAGGATGAATCTAGTGATAAGAGGAAGTCTAGAGGAGTTTCACCCTATATATACCACTCAGCCAAATAGAAAAGTTCACTTCTATTCCCTGTTTTACATGAAATGTATTTGGTTCAATGCATGCATTAAGGGAATGGAATTCTCTTTTAAATCTTATTTTATTGATGCGAGAGTAATAACAACAAAAAAAGCACTAAGAAAGTCTACTTTGAGTCTACTAGTTTACTCACTTTATGCCTAGGCTCCCTTGAAACAAATCCTCCTAGGCTAGGGACATAGTACGGCATCGGTGAATAGAAATTTTTAGGTCAAACCCTTGTCCCCATGATACACCACTTCCCTTTCCTCTAAAATGTATGTTTAGTCGAATTCTTTTCCCCTGAGATCAGTCCAATTTGTGACACTGGCAAAACAGATATGCTATCTATTTCCTCTTATCACGTAACTCTGACAGTTTAATAGGTTTGTAGTGTGACTTTGGGGTTATTTCATTTCCTATGCCTTTAATTGGAATTAAGCACAGACAGCATTTTCACACATGATAATTTACTAAGTATTTCTGCCCATGTCCACTAACTGTTCACCACCCTCTAATCCTAAATACTTATTCAACAAATCTGAATATTTTATTTTGCATTAAAAGCTTCCACCTGTTGGTTATATATCTCATACCCCACTGTTGCCTTCCACTATAATGTTATTGGTTTTACTGTACAAAAGTTACTTATTTTTCAAATTAAAATCCAAGTATCCAAACATTAATTACTGGCCCTTTTCTCCACAAGTGTGTTGTTCCTGGTGCTAAATTTAAAACCTGTTTCTGTACTCTTCTACAATTTATTTAATTAATGCAATTTTTAAATCTATTATCAGTTATTCTACTTCAGATGGTTATGGTCTGAACTGAGACAACATGTTTTAAAAGAATGTGAAATCCATAATGCAAACATTAGGTGGTATTGTTATTTGTAACTTTTAACTCTGACATCACTCACAGAATGATAAAGATGATATGTCAACCAAGTAAAACCTTAATATCCAATAAAGTGTGTTGAGAAACTGGCTGTCTGGCTCAAAATAAATAAATTAAACAAACAAACAAACAAAGCCCTATCTCATTCCTTAAACCAAAAATAAATTGTAGATTAAAAAGATATTTAAAGTAGAAGAAAATAGTTTTGTTCTCATTATTTAATATTCCCCAACAAGGGAAGGCCATTCTAAGCATGACACATTAAGTTACTGAGGGAAAGAATGGTAAGTTCCTTTCAGGAAAAGTGACATTTCAGTTGCCAATTAGACATCCAAGCAAAGTATAAATCCGTATTACTCAGGAGGTATTCAGAACTGGAGATTAAAAGTTGGACATCATCCAGAGAGAGCTGCAAAGCCTTGAGGTCAGATCAGATCAAGGGAAAGAGTACAGAAAGGTGTAAGAACTGGCCCCTTGACGTGCTCCCTGAGAAAAAAAGACTGAGATGGAAACAAAGAAGGGGTACTCATCCTGGAAACCAAGTGAAGAAAGTGTCCTCACGAGGAGAGAGTAAGTGACCACCTGTGTCAAATACTGTTAACGGGACAAATAACTGGAGAATGAGAAAGGAAGAGTCATGGGTAAGGTTTGTAAGAGCGGTTTAGGCAGGGTGCTGGGAGGGAAAACCTAATGAGAGGGGGCAGACTCATAAGATATTGGGAGAAAAAACCCTGAAAACAAAGTACAAACACATCTTTTGGAAAAAAGAGGTGGGAGGGGGGAGCAACAGTTAAAAGGGAAAGTGGAGTTAAGAGAGGTTTTGTCGGAGAACCTGGCTGGCTCAGTCAGTAGAGCATGTGACTCTTCATTTCAGGGTTGTAGATTTGCGCCCCACGTTGGGTGTGGAGATTACTTTAAAAAAAAATAGAATCTTAAAAAAAAGAGAGCGAGAAAGAGAGAGAGAGAGAGAGAGAGGTTTTACTGTTGTTTAAGATGAGAGAAGAGTATGTTGGTGTGCCGATGAGAATGATCCTGCATCACGTAAGAGAGGAGATGGAATGAAGCACAGTGCAGGCTGTGGCCCTTGCTAGAAGCATGGTCAGTTCTTTCCATTACGACAGAAGGAAGGCAGGATACACGGGGTATCTATCTTCTTAAGGCATCTATTTTCTCAGTCAAATGAAAGGCAAAATTGTGTATGGAGAGTAAAGAATACAAAAGGTAATGTCAGAGGTCTGAAGAGGAGGAAGTTTAAATGACCAGCTAGGTCACACCAGGAGAGTAAATGAACTAAGAGCAATTGTTGACCAACACGAAGGGCTCATCTGACCTCAGTAGTCATTAACTGGAAGTAAACCAATCAGCAAAGAAATTCTCCAACCACTTGCAGCAGCAAAAGTGCAAGTGTATAATCAAAGCACCCAAATATAAGCAAGCAATGACAAAACTGAAGACAGAAATAAATAGTAAAACAAAACAGTAGATTTCAATATCCCACTTTTAATAATGGATAGAACCAGACAGAAGACCAATAAGAAAACAGAATTTGAACAACACTTTGGACCCCTGGGCCTACACAGAACATACACAGAACACACAGAGAACACTCCACCCAACAGCAGCCAAACACACATTCTTAAGCACACATGGAACATTCTCTAGGATAGATCACATGTTATACCACAAAACAAGTCTTGACAAAGTTAAGAATACTGAAATCATACCAAGTATCTTTTCCAACCACAATGGAATGAAGCTAGAAATCAAGTGAAGGAAAACTGGAAAATTCACAAAGATGTGAAAATTAAACAACACACTCTTAAACAACTAATGGCTCAAAGAACTAAGGGAAATTAGAAAATATCTTGAGACAAATGAAAACAAAAACACAACATACCAAAACATGGGATGCAGCAGAAGTAGGTCTACAACGAATGTTTGTGGTGGTAAATGCCTACAATTAAAAAAGAGAGGGTCTCAAATCAATAATCTAGCTTCATACCTTTGAGAACTAGAAAAAGAAAAACAAACTAAACTCAAAGTTGTACAGAAGCAACCAATAAAGATTCCACTAGTAATAAAACAGAGGACAGAAGAATAGAAAAAATTAATGAGTTTATTTTTTGAAAAGATCAAAGAAACTGACAAACCTAAGAAGGCCTAAGAAGAGAGAAGGCTCAAATAACTAAAATCAGAAATGAAAGAGGAGACACTACAACTGATGTCACAGAAATAAAGATTTAAGAGACTATGATGATTAATTATACATCACCAATTTGGATTGCCTAGAAGAAATGAATACATTCCTAGAAACATACAACCCACCAAGACTGAATCATGAAGGAAATGAAAACCTAAACAGACCTGTAACCAGTATGGAAATTGAATCACTAATCAAAAATCTTCCAACAAAGAAGCCCCAGACCAAGCGGTTCCACTGGAGAATTCTATATAACACTTAAGGAAGAATTTATGTCAATCCTTTTCAAAGTCTTCCAAAAAACTAAAAAGGAAGGAATACTTGCAAACTCATTTTACAACCTCTGATACCAGAGCCAGACAAAGATAGTATTAGAAAAGAAAACTACAGACCAATATCGCTGATGAATATAGATGCAAAATTCCTCAACAAAATACCAGCAAACCAAGATGAACAGCACATTTAAAGTACTACACACCATGACCAAGTGGGATTTACCCTTGAGGTGCAAGGATAGTTCAGTGTAAAAAAAAAAAAAAAAAAAATCAATAAATGTAATACACCACATTAACACAATGAAGAACAAAAATCACATGATCATCTCAACTGGTGCAGAAAAATCATTTGACAGAATGCAACAACCTTCCATATAAAAAACACTCAACAAACTAGAAATAGAAAGTAATTACTTTAACATAATAAAGGTCATATATGAAAAGCCCAACATCACACTCAATGATGGAAACTGAAAGCTTTTCCTGTAAGATCAGTAACAAGAAAAGGGTGATTGCTCTCACCACTTCTATTCAACATAGTATTGAAAGCCCTAGCCACAGCAATTAAGCAAAGGGGAAAAAAAGGCATTCAGATCAGAAAGGAAGAAATAAAATTATCCCTGTTCACAGCTGACATATTATATGTAGAAATCCATAAAGATTCAACACAGAAAAAAAAACAAACCTGTTAGAATAAATGAATTTAGCAAACTTATAAGATATATGATATATAATCTACATTCAAAAACTAGTGGTGTTTCTGTATACTAACAATAAATAATCCATAAAGGAAATTAAGAAAATAACCCGATTTAAAAAGGGGGAGGGGGGGCTAGAAAACAACCTTGTTTACAATGGGGGGAGGGATGGGCAAAATGGGGGAAGAGGAGTGGGAGATACAGGTTCCCAGTTATGGAATAAGTACATCACAAGAATAAAAGACACAGCATAGGGAACAGTCAATGGTATTGTAGTAACACTGTATGGAGACACATGCTCACTTGTGGTGAGCACAGCATAATATATTAAAACTTGTCAAATCAGTATACCATACCCCTGAAACTAATGTAACTTTGTGTGTTACCTATATTTCAATACAAAAATAAATATTAAAAAATAAATAAAATGGAAGACAAAAAGAAAAATGCTGAAATAATTTTTGTTTTGAAAGAAGTATACTTACAAATTCACCAATATAGAGATTGCCAATATTATTTGTAATAATAAATTGACATGAAGCAGATTATATTAAAACATAATGGCCTATTTTTTTAAAAACTGGAAAGGTGGGGCACCTGGGTGGTTCAGTCAGTTAAGCATCTGACTCTTGATTTCGGCTCAGGTCATGATGTCATGGTTCGTGGGTTTGAGCCCAGCACAGAGCCTGCTTGGCATTCTCTCTGTCTCTCTCTCTGCCCTACCCTGCTCATGCTCTCTCTCAAAATAAATAAATTAAAAAAAAAAAAAAAGGAAAGGGGACACCTGGGTGGCTCAGTGGGTAGAGCATGCAACTCTTAATCTTGGGGCTGTGAGCTCTAGCCCCACACTCATAGAGACTACTTAAAAAAATAAAATCTTTAAGAAAAGAAAGAAAGAAAATACTTAGGAATAATAGTTAACCAAGGAAGTAAATGAACTGTGACACAAATTAAAGATGACACAAATAAACACAATGTCCACACTGCCCAAAGCTATTTACAGATTCAATGCAATCCCTGTGAAAATCCTAATGGCATATTTTGCATAAACAGAAAAAACTATCTTAAAATTCATACAGAATCTCAAACGACCCCAAATAGCCAAAACAATCTCAAGAAAGAACAAAGCCGGAGGTCTCACGCTTCCTGATTTCAAAACATATTAAAAGCTACAGTAATCAAAAAGTATGGTATAGGCATAAATAGAGACATGTAGACCAAGAGAAGAGAAAAGAGCCCCAGAAATAAACCCTCACATATATGGTCAAATTATCTTCAATAAAGGTGCTAAGACTACACAGTGGGGGAAGGCCAGTCTCTCCAACAAGTCGCGCTGGGGAAACTGGATATGCTCATACAACAGAATGAAGACAGGTCCTTCCTTACCTTCCACCATAATTCATTTAATTAATTATACTTAATTCAAAATGGATTAAAGACTTAAGCATAGATCTGAAACTATAAAACTCTTAGAAGAAAATATAGGGAAAAAGCTTCATGACACTGGAATGAACAATGATTTCTTGAATATGACGTCAAAAGCAAAGGCAACAACAACAAAAACAGACAAATGGGACTGCATCAAAACTTAAAAACTTTTGCAGCAAAGGAAGCAATCAACCAGATTAAAAGGCAACCAGCAGCATGGCAGAAATATTTGCAACCATATAATGGATAAGTTATTAATATTCAGAATATACAAAGAATTCCTACAATTTGGTAACAAAAATAATAGTAACCTAATTAAAAAATGTACAAAGGACTCGCTTGAATGGACACTTCTCCAAAGAAGATACACAAATGGCCAACAAGCATATGAAAGATACTTACATCACTGGTCACTGGTGAAATTCAAATCCAAACCACAATGAGATACCACCTAATACCCATTAGAATGGCCCTTATCGGGGCGCCTGGGTGGCGCAGTCGGTTAAGCGTCCGACTTCAGCCAGGTCACGATCTCGCGGTCCGTGAGTTCGAGCCCCGCGTCAGGCTCTGGGCTGATGGCTCAGAGCCTGGAGCCTGTTTCCGATTCTGTGTCTCCCTCTCTCTCTGCCCCTCCCCCGTTCATGCTCTGTCTCTCTCTGTCCCAAAAATAAATAAACGTTGAAAAAAAAAAAATTAAAAAAAAAAAAAAAAAAAAAAAAAAGAATGGCCCTTATCAAAACAATAGAAAATAACAAGTGTTGCAAGATGTGGAGAAATTAGAATCCTTGTGCACTGCTGGTGGCTGTATAAAATGGTGCAGCTGCAGCACCTGGATGGCTCAGTCACTCAAGCATCCGACCTTGGCTTAGATCATGATCTCATGGTTGTGGGTTTGAGCCCTGCATTGGGCTCTGCACTGAGAGCTCAGAGCCTGGAACCTGCTTCAGATTCTGTGTCTCCCTCTTTCTCTGCCCCTCTCCCACTTGAGTGTGCACTCTCTCTGAAAAATAAACAAATATTTAAAAAAGAAAAAGGGTATAATCTATTTAAAAATAAATAGGGGAACCTGGATGGCTTAGTCAGTTAAGTGTCCAACTTTCACTCAGGTCACGATCTCACAGTTCACGCGTTCAAGCCCTGCGTTAGGCTCTGTGCTGACAGCTCAGAGCCTGGAACCTGCTTCGGATTCTGTGGATTCTGTGTCTCCCTCTCTCCCCTCCCCGACTCACGTGCGCACCCGTGTACGCGCTCTCTCTCTCTCTCTCTCTCAAAAATAAACAAACATAAAAAAATTGTTTTAATAAAAATATATAAATAAAATGGTGCAGTCACTATGGAAAAACAGTATGGAAGCTCTTAAAAAATTAAAAATAGAAGTATAGAATCCAGCAATTCCATTTCTGGGTATATATTCAAAAGAATTGAAAACAGGATCTCAAAGACAGATTTGCGCACCTATGTTCATCACAGCATTATTCACAAACCGAGAAGTGAAAGCAATGTAAATGTCCATCAAGAGATGCACAGATAAAGAAAATGTGGTATACACATGCAATGGAGTATTATTCAACCTTAAAAAACAAGGAAATGTTGTCATATGCTACAAACATGGATGAACCTTGAGGACATTATGCTAAGTAAAAAAAGTCAATCACAAAAAGCCATATACTGCATGATTTCACTTACACCTGCAGTACCTAAAGTAATTAAATCCACAGAAACAGAAAGCAGAAGGGCAGCAAACTGCCAGGGGCTAGAGAGAGAGAGAAATGGGAAGATGCTGTTCAATGAGTATAGTTTAGTCAGGCAGATGAAAACAGTTCTAGAGATCTGTTGTATGACAATGTGCACATAATTAACAATACCATACTGAACACTTAAAAATCATTAAGAGGGTAAAATTATAAGTTTCTTACCACAAACTACAAAGTACAGAATAGGCAGATTTGGATTTATCCAATATTGGAGTTTCTCAACTAAGCAATGTAGCAAGCGAGGACAAGGGTGTTGAGAAGATTTGCAGCTGAACATTTATGACTGGCCACAGAATTGAAACTGAGAAAGGAGAAGAGTGAGAACATAAGGGGCAGTGTAATGAGAAATACTAAAAAGGTAATAGGGTCAATGGGTTCTGTAGATCTCAGGGAAAAGGACTGTTTGTTCTAGAAGGCATGGGCTGGAAAGATCAGAAGTGATGGATGATCAGAGAGTAGGGTTCTTGAAACTGAAATTATGGAGGTTACAGTTACTATAATTATGAGTACATTATTATCGTATAACAGATCTGAGGTATGATGAGGTGGCTGAGGTAGAGTGGAAGACACCGGCAGAGGTCAAGAGACAAGAGGCCAGGAAGGTTGTGGAAGAATCACCCACCTGGATGTTGAGATAGATCATCAAGAATTAAAATAAACTGCTATTGGAGACAGTGCGCCATATAAAATAAAACCTTCACAGAATAAAGGAGGCTGGGGAGAGGAGAGAGTAAGCCCAGGTTCCGTGGAAAACTGGGAGGAGCAATAGCAGTAGACAGTATTATCTGATGAGGAGACTGAAAAATCACGTTTTCTGTTTGATGTTAAGTAAAGTGAGAGGGAGAGTGGTGTTAGAGTAGCGAAGAAGGGCAAACAGATTCATGTTTAGGTCCAAAGGAGAGGTGGTCTGAAAGAGAAAAATCACAACTTAAGTGGGCTGCAAAGAATCAGGGTTTTCCAGTGCGACTCAAGTTTTAGGACGTCCATGAACGTGATGTTTAGATGGGAAAAAATTACATCTTCAGTTTCATTAACCTCTAACTTAAATTATTTAAGTAGGAGAGTAGGCAAAACCCATAGTAGTATTAGCAGTACCTACAACTTTGTAACTAAAAAGAAATTGGATATTTTGATCAAATTACATTGTTGCAAATAATTTAAAGTATTATTTATGCCTCACCATTATTTAAAAATTAGGGTAGTTGTAAAAAAAATTAGGGTAGTTGTTAAAACCTGCCATTGGGTTATTTAATAAGTTAATAAAAGAACATCTGTATTAACTACATCTAAAAAAAAGTTTAACTACTTTAATAGCTACATTTCAATATAATTGGTTTCCTTAGTAATCCAGTGTGTTTTATTTTATACATTTACAAACATTAGTCTGAAAAGGGGGACAGACTGCCCCCAAAACTTCAGAATGCCTGAGAGCAAGAAGGTGAATAGAATGGTCAGAAATGCAAACAGAAAGGCTCCAGGGATTGGAGGGCAGTGGAAGAAAAGGGTCTGCTAAAGAGATTAAACACAGCTTTATGTCCCCATAAATTCAATGTGAAGTTAAACAGAATGAGGGAGATGTAGAAAACGTTATGTGAAAAAGGCAAGCTGCGACACATAATGCATGAAGCCATTGGTATAAAACACACACACACACACACACACACACACACACACACACACACAACAGAAATAAACTTTTGTAAAGGAAAATTTGAGGAGGATATATAAAGTGGCAGCCGTGGTTTAGAATGAGAAGAAAACTCAGGAGAGAGCAGCAAGAGAGGAGGAATGGGGAGGGACACCTGGGTGGCTCGGTCGGTTAAGTGTCTGACTCTTGGTTTTGGGTCGGGTCATGAATTCAAGCCCTGCATCAGGCTCGAAGCCTTCTCTTCCTCTCTCTGCTCCTCCCCCGCTCACTCTGTCTCTCTTGAAGTGAATGAATAAACTTAAAAAAATTTTTTTAAAGAGAGGAGGAAAATGGAAAGCTCGCTTTTCTGTGTGGTTTGAACAGTTTGCTGCAAGTATGTATTACATTAAAAAAACAAAAACAAAAAAACAAGGGGCATCTGGGTGGCCCAGTCAGTTAAGCATCCAACTTCAGCTCAGGTCATGACCTCTCAGTTCGTGAGTTCAAGCCCCACATTGGGCTCTGTGCTGACAGCTCAGAGCCTGGAGGCTGCTTCAGATTCTGTGTCTTCCTCTGTCTCTGCCCCTCGCCTGCTTGCATGCTTGCTCTCTCTCTCTCTCTCTCAAAAATAAACATTAAAAAAAATTTTTAAACTTACTTTGTAGAGAAATCTTCTTTTCCTTAGTGTATTTTTCTTTTGTATTCTTGCAGGACACTAAGGGCTAGGCCTCTGGGTTCTCCAGGGAACTCAGTGATGCATTATTTCACAGAAATGTTGTCTAAAAACAATTTTTTTTATATACCAGGGGGAGATGGCCATCATAGAGAATAGTTTTAGCTATGTGGGGCTGTCATGAAGCAATCTGCCTTGCATTAGGCCCTCGAACATTTGACTTCTGTATTAAGACAAGTAGGAAATTGGAAGCTTCATCTCCTGGAGCTTTCTCTTCATGATCAAAACATGTCTGGGACAGAAAACTGCAAAGCAGTCCATGCTTAATAGACACTTATCAAATGTAGCAAACATGATAGTACTTCTCTCAACAGCTACTGCTGATGTATAGGGAACCCAGTTATTTTTTAGTTCACCATGTATATGCCATCTTACTGAACTCATTTATTAGGTTCCCAAGTTTGTCAACGGATTCTCCTGGTTTTTCTAGAGCATATGCAAGGAGTTGAAATTTTGACTTTCCCTTTCAAGTATTTATATGTTTTTTTTTTTCCTTTGTCCTCTCTTACTCCATTGGCTGGGGCCTCTAGTTAAATGCTTAACAGAAGCATTAAAAATGAGCTTAGTAAAGGGGCACCTGGGTGGCTCAGTCGGTTAAGCATCCGACTTCGGCTCAGGTCATGATCTCACGCTCCGTGAGCTCAAGCCCCACATCGGGCTCTGTGCTGACAGCTCAGAGTCTGGAGCCTGTTTCAGATTCTGTGTCTCCCTCTCTCTCTGACCCTCCCCCGTTCATGCTATGTCTCTCTCTGTCTCAAAAACAAATAAACGTTAAAAAAAAAATTTTTTTTAATGAGCTTAGTATTATTCTTTTTTTCATAAAAAAATTTTTACCAGTTGGGTTTACTACATTCTTTAAGTAGTTTTACCCCCTCTCAAATTAAGGAAGTTGCCTTCTTTTCCTAAACCTAGTCTATCAGAAACGGTTACTGAATTTTATCTGGTATCTTTTGTCATCAATTGAAATGATCGTACTGTTTTCCTTCTTTGATTTACTAATATAGTGTAAATGACACTGAAAGATTTCCTAAGGTCAAATCATCCTTGATTCCCAGGGAGAGTTTTTCCCTATATAGTTTTAACACACTGTTAGATTCAGTTTCCTAGTATCTTATTTTGGATCTTACAACTATGTGATAAAGGAAAATAGCCTATTGTTTTCTCTTCCTGTGCTATGCTAGCTTCAAAGGGCATCTTCTCTATTACATTTCTCTTCTTTCCTCTGGAAATCTGTGTAACACAGGGATCATCGATTACTTTAAAGTCCTGTAAAAATATCTGGCCCTTTTAAAGGCTGTATCTTGAACAGTTCCATCTACTTCTTCATCAGCTACTGGACTATCAAGCTTTTCTATTCCTTCTGAAAATTTCAGTAATTTATATTTTCCTAGGAAATAATCGGTTTCATTAATTTCTAGGCTGACTTGCATGAAGTTCTGCAGAGTGTCCCCTTCTGAGGCTCTCATCTCGGCACTTATAGAGGTGTCCACGGCTTGTGGTGTCTGCCTCCAGCTTGTTTTCTTCTTAACCAGACTTGCCAAGAGTCTGCCAGCTCTGATTTTACTGTCAAGAGAGGGTTTATTCTGGGGGCGCCTGGATGGCTCAGTTGGTGAAGAGTGTGACTCTTGATCTCAGGGTTATGAGCTCTAGTGCCACAGTGGGTGTACACATTACTTACAAATCAAATCTTAAAAAAAAAAAAAGTTGTTTTACTTTTCATTAACTTATACTTTTACATTTATTAATTGCTTTGTTTTACATCATTTGGTTTATTTTGTTTTTAATCAGTTTAAACTGAATATCTTGTCCATTCAGCTTTAATCTTTCCTGTTTATTAATTCATATTTAATTGCTATGAATTTTTCAGAAAGTTTCACATTGGCAACATTGATATGTAGTGCTTCTCTCTATAATGTCTAAATTGTGTGACTTCACTTACGATCATCCCTTTAAGCTGTTTAAAAGGTATGTCTCGGGGCACCTGGGTGGCTCAGTCGGTTAAGCGTCCGACTTCAGCTCAGGTCACGATCTCGCGGTCCGTGAGTTCGAGCCCCGCGTCAGGCTCTGGGCTGATGGCTCAGAGCCTGGAGCCTGCTTCCGATTCTGTGTCTCCCTCTCTCTCTGCCCCTCCCCCGTTCATGCTCTGTCTCTCTCTGTTTCAAAAATAAATAAACGTTAAAAAAAAAAAAAATTTAAAAGGTATGTCTCTTCCCTTGCTCCCAAAGAAGGTAGATGGTTTTTGTTTTGGATTTATGTTTTTGTTTGTTCTGTATGATTTTATATGGGGGGGGGGGGGGGGCATCCTATTGCTGTTAATTTCTATTGCACTATGGTCAGAAAATATAAATATAACCTACTTAAGTTTTGCTTTCTGAAAATCTGATTTTCTTTGCAGCACAAAACAGGCTCACTTTTTGTGACTCCCCATGTTGGGAAAGAAAGCATACATATTCTTAAGAAATCTCTGCAGGAACTACAGCCAGTCTTCATTAATGATCTAGAACTGAGAACTGTAAACCCACTGAATACCAGTAGTTATTTCTTTCTCCCCAAAGTTCCACAATACTTTATTTCTGCAATGCATCTGATTCACTGTTCTCTCTAGATCAACTTCTGATCACTCAGCTACTTGAATCCCACCCCTGAATCTGTGTCTAATGACCTGAGCACTCCAGTGCTAAGTCCCATCAGTCTCCAGTACCCAAAGCAAACTCCTAGGCCTAACAATCCAACTGGCCCCACTTGGATCTGGATTCCATCCTCACTCTACCCAACTACAGCCAGGAACAGCAAGGTCATTGTTGTAAAGACCTTATAAAGCTCACCACAGCCAGGCCTCCTCTACTTCCAGGAGCATGGGGAGAACTACACTCCTCCATCACCTTGCTGTTAGGTAAGTCAAATGACTAGTTTTGACTGGAGAAGTTACATAATTGCTGGTTACAAGACCCTCCAATGTTTTCTTCCCTTCCACAGCAACCAAGAAAGCCATGTGTTCCAAAGGTACAGCTGCAAGAGGGTAAAACCTGACAGGCTTTATCTCAACTGCCTACTTCCCTCAAGCTGAACATGGGATGATAAATAAACTTTTTGCTCTGTCCAGCCAATGAAATTTGAGGACTTTGTTCATTAATGAGGCATAATTTAACCTATCCTGATTAATATAGTCCTGTTAACCAATACCTTCCAGAGCTGTGGGGAAGTCAAATTCTCTGATATATTCCCCATTTATAATAAAATTGACATCTCTAGTACAAATGAAATTTGGGAGAGAGGGTCTTTCTCTTCTGTAGTCGCTACAATTTTTTCTAAAAATAATATATATGGTTTTCATAATCATAAGAAAAATACTCTTTAAAGTGCTCATGAAAGTTTCAATGGACTTAGCACTTTGGAACTACACACTTTAGCCATCAGCTAGTCTAGTCCTGACCACTTTCATTCAGAACAGAGACAAGAAGCATGTACTGAGGACTATCCAACTAGTCGGTACTGGAAGAAGGATAATTACTCAGGCCTCTGGATTGCCGAATTTAAGTCAGTCAACATAACACACTTTAAGATTTATTCTCTCAGGGCACCTGAGTGGCTCAGTCAGGTAAGCATACAACTTCGGCTCAGGTCATGATCTCACAGTTCAGGAGTTCAAGCCCCACATTGGGCTCTGTGCTGACAGCTTGGAGCCTGCTTCAGATTGTGTGTCTCCCTCCCTCTCTGCCCCTCTCCCGTGCTCACTCCCCCTCCCCATTCCCCCTCCCCTCGTGCCCTCTTGCTCTCTCTCAAAAATAAATGAACATTAAAAATTCTTTAAATTTTTTTAAATGAAAAAATAAAAATAAAATAAAAAGATGTATTCTCTCATTTTTTAAAAACAGACTTCCTATGAATCTCCATGGGTCTATTTCCCCACTTTATCCTAATCAGTTTTGTACATTATCTCACCACATTCTCAACATAAATAAGTTTAGGTCTCCTATTACCACTCTTCTAGTCCTCTAAACTTGTCTTTCCTAGCAGCAACATTACACTGTAATTGTATACCTGAGTAGGTTTGTGGTTTTATTGATGCTGGTCTCCCCAACTAGAACATAAGCTCCATGAAAGCAGAACTCAGGGCTATTTTATTCACTATTATATAACCAAGTCTGGACAGTTTCTGGTCTATCACAGGTGCTCATTATATACTTACCAAATTGAAGTACACTTTCCAAGTCTTAAAAACTTAGAAATAATTACCAAGACTAAAACTGATCATCTCAGAGTTCTTATGTGTTTCTTCAGAAAGCCTGTTCTCCTTAAAAAGTTAAGGGTTCTATGAAAGGGCCAAAAAAATGGGAGGTTTTCATAAGGGGTATATGTTATAGATACACATGAAAATAACGATCCTATGATAAAATGTTTTCCCTCAAGCAGAGAAAAATTCTACTGCAACAGAGCCCCCCCCCCAAAAAAAAAGGAGGGGCGCCTGGTGGCTCAGTTATTTCAACCATATCTGTCCCCCTTCTTTACAAAAAAAAAAAAAAAAAAAAGGAGGGGCGCCTGGGTGGCTCAGTCAGTTAAACGTCTGACTTCAGCTCAGGTTATAATCTCATGGCTTGTGAGTTCGGGCTCCCACATCGGACTCTGTGCTGATAGCTCAGAGCCTGGAGCCTGTTTCAGATTCTGTGTCCCTCTCTCGATCTGCCCCTCCCCTGTTCATGCTCGCTCTCTCTCTCTCTCTCAAGAATAAAAAAATTTTCGGGGCGCCTGGGTGGCGCAGTCGGTTAAGCGTCCGACTTCAGCCAGGTCACGATCTTGCGGTCCGTGAGTTCGAGCCCCGCGTCGGGCTCTGGGCTGATGGCTCAGAGCCTGGAGCCTGTTTCCGATTCTGTGTCTCCCTCTCTCTCTGCCCCTCCCCTGTTCATGCTCTGTCTCTCTCTGTCCCAAAAATAAATAAACGTTGGAAAAAAAAAAAAAAAAAGAATAAAAAAATTTTCTTTTTAAATTAAAAAAAAAAAAGGAATCTGATGTAAAATTTAAAACTAAAAATTTCCCTCAATCCAATCAAAAATAAGAGGAATTGCCAATCATTTTCATTTCTTGAGATGGACACTTAAATTATTGATCTTTAGCCTTTCTACTTTTCTAATACATATTTTTTAAGCTGTAACATTTCCTCTAAGTATAGAATCAAGTGTATCCCAAATTTTGCTATGAGTCTATTTTTATTATGATTGAATCCTATTGCTTTCTAATTCCTCTGTAACTTTTTATTTAACTCACGGGTTTAGAATTAGAAGTGCACTGCTTAATTTCAAAGATTTTCTCACTATCTTTTGTAATTGATTTCTAACTTAATTCCACTACGGTCAGAGGACACTGTGAATGATTTCAATCTTTTGATATCTGTTGAGGCTTGCTTTAAGACCAACAAATGGGTCATATTCTATCTTCACTGGGTGTTGTGTTCTATATTACATTTTTTTAGTGTTCTCTGGCTTTCAATCTCCTTACTAATTTTCTGTCTGCTAGTTAAATCAGTAGTCAGTGATTGATTATGGGCCCTGATCTAAAATTTCAGGTAACTTATACACTGCTTACTATGGGTCGGGTATGGTTCTAAAATATAAAACATATGTATAGGCTATATATATATATATATATATATATATATATATATATATACACACACCTAAAACCACTCCATGAGGTAAGGAGCATTATTACCAATTTACAGATGAGGAAACCGACACAGAGATGTTTGTCAAATCAATCTGCCAAAATTGCTGGTTGCACAGCTAGAAAGAAGCAGATCTGGGATTTAAACCCAAGAAGAGTTGGGATTTAAACCCAAATGGAGTCCATGCTGTTAACCACTAATTATGTAATATTAAATTATATACACACATACACATACACACACACACACACACACACACAATATAAACACATGTATATAATATGAGCTTTAATATATATATGCATATAGAGTGGTTAAGAGCATGGATATATATCTTTGTATATATATTTTATATATGTTATAGATACACACAAAGATAATGATCCTATGATAAAATGTTTTCCCTCAAGTAGAGAAAAATTCTACTGCAACAGAGCCCCCAAAAATAGTTAAGAACAATTTTTTATCAGAAGTACTTAACTATGTGAATTTGAAAGTACATAATAACTATTGCATCCTCAGTATCAGGGCAAACTATGTAAAAAATAAGAACAGGAAAAGAAACTAAAAAGAATTATATGAAATAAGATCCACAGTTATTATGAGATGTTGACGAGTCTTATGCTCTTTGTTCTCCTATCCCACGACTTCTAAATACTGTGTATCACCCTTAGAATGAAGAACACAAGAGCTTACTACAGTCCCTAACTGAACTGACAATGTTCTGTGTTAATTCTCAAGTGAAAAGAGACAACGTTAGCAAGACCATGAAAATCACAGGAGATAATGGATATAAAAGTGCTCTGTAAACTATGTAATATACAAATGTTAATAATTACAAAGCATCCTAGGACTAAATAAAAGCTTTTTCATGTCTTTCCCCTTTTAAATTTCAGCTGCTAATTTAAAGTGCCTAACTTTGAAAACACAAATATTTTTTTAAACAAATTCAGAAGAGTTGGTTTTTGAAAGGCAGAACATTAAAGTGCCACATATCCTTGAACACTGACAAAAAGGAAAACAATGACAAATTTACAAAAGAATTACACTCTGTCAGTATCACTGAAAATACCCTGATCTGTAATTTAATAAAATGTTGATTCGGTGCTGAAGATACAAATAGGAACTCTAAATTTAACCCCAAAAAGTGATGTTATTTCTAGAAAAGAATTTTTATAACTCATAAAAAAGAGGAATAATTCATTTAAAGATGAATTAAATATACATTATATAACAAAAAATGTACACATCACAATTAGTGATAAGAATACATGCTCAATCCATTGAGGACAGGTTTTCCTTTCAAAGTTTCCTTTGCTATTTCTGCACGGAACCTATGAATAAAGAATGCACAGCTGCCTAGCAGATGTATAATTTCAGTGTTCAGATTCCATTCTTTCTAGTTTCATTCTGCTAGAGGTTTTGGATGTTCTATTTCCATATGGTTTCTGACCTCCCTCAGTTTGGGTTCTACCTCCCCACATCTTATTCTATTTTAGTCCATTATTACAGAAAAACACATCAAATTTGAAACATCTTAACTTTGTTTTAAAGCTTAAAAGTTGCAAAGCTGAAAAAGAAAGGGAGAATATACAGACAAAAAGATAATCAGGTAACTAAAACAAGACAGCCAAATTTCCAAACCTGCACCAAAACCAAGAGTCAGACGCTCAACCAACTGAGCCACCCAGGCACCCCAGAACTTTCTATCTCAATAGCCCTACTCCATGCCACCTTGTTTCTTCTATTTCAGGTTCGGACACTCGGCTTTCACACAAGCAGAGAATTCCAGTTTTACTCACCTGATTTCCTCAAACTCTTTAAGTTATGGGAGAATCGTTAAGCAATAAAGTTTTTGTTTTAACTGATACTGCATATACCAAAAGGTTTACTAGTGTTCTTGCATAATATGAATAAGAGGGATTTTTACTTTTTTTCCTCAGAGCTTCTCTAAGTTTTAAATTTGTTCAGTGAGCATTACTTTTGTAATCAAGATGCAAAAAGACTTTTGAACAAAAACTTGCAAGGAAAGAGATTATGTTTAAATGTCTACATGTCTAACAAATTGTGTTTTAATAATTTCTGTGGAACACAAGCAAATTAGTAATATTCCAGAGGACAATATCGGCATCATTAATGGGTAAAAATCAGGTTTCATTCCTCAGCCTATCTGACTCCCAAAACGGCCCCACAGATGGACTTACTCATTTTCTATTTTCAACTGATGTGGCAGTTATTTTTTATCTTTTTTCCTTCCTGTTCTCTCACAGGGCAGATTTTCAATGTATTCTAAGAAACAATACAAATAACATGATTATGTTAAGCAAAACTCTGCCCAGTTTCAGCTACTTTATGAGTAATAGTCAAGGTAAAGCAGTGAAAAAAAGCCTAGCTGCGTGATTGCTAACAATTAAACGTGTCTATATCTCAGAAATGAGATATATGATACAGCACTAATTTTTAAAAACTGTTTATGGGAAGCATTCTGGATAAATGCTGTAAAAGCAACTGCTCCACTGGACTTTGAATACTGTTTTCTCCACGATGCAAAACATCAGGGAAGCAAAAAAACTTAATTAATTAATTAATTAATTAATTAATTAAAAAATACCTATGAAAAGTTTCTGACAAATTTTAGTATTAAAAAGAGAAGTAGGGGGGTGCCTGGGTGGCTCAGTTGGTTAAGCGTCCGACTTCAGCTCAGGTCATGATCTCAGTCTGTGAGTTCGAGCCCCGCATCAGGCTCTGTGCTGACAGCTCAGAGCCTGGAGCCTGCTTCAGATTCTGTGTCTCCCTCTCTCTCTGCCCCTCCCTTGTTCATGCTCTGTCTCTCTCTGTCTCAAAAATAAATAAAAACATTAAAAATAAAATAAAATTTAAAAAAAAGAGAGAAGTAGGTGTTAATTGTCAAAAGTCAAGTATAACCCATCAAATACGTATATTTAGACCATGAGAGGAGAGAACGTTTTACCAGGTACCTCAGTTAACACACCAGCAAACAGGCAAATCCATCTACTGTATGTGAACAGGACTAGAAGCAGCAGGTGAAAATCAAGTAAAACATGTGCGTGTGTAGAGTACACATCCTCATCTTAAAATTGTCCTACTCCCTTTGAAAATGAACATAATTCTGTGGTTAAGAACACGGTCTCTGCAGTCAGACTACCTGGGTTTGATTCCTTAGCTTTGCCACTTACTAGCTGCACAACCCTTGACAAGTTATTCCACCTCTGTGGCCTCATTCTCCTCTCATAACCGTACCTATCATAGAACAGCACTTAAAATAGGGCTAGGCGAATGTAAGGAAAATAGGTATTATCTAGTCCCTCTTTATTTTATTGCTCTACAGCATTTAAACTAAAACCCACTCACCTTTTCAACATGAACAGCTGAAAGTTAATTTAAAACTTCATGAATTCAAAATCTCCTATACTGAGTAAAATATATTACACTAATGCTTTTTACTGAGTACTTTTTACTTTAACGTTTCTGAGGCTTGATAAACTCTTACAACTCCATAAAAACTAAGGAATACCATATTTTACTTAATGTTGCAATTAAGGTTAACATATACAGTTTATAAATTTGAAATGCACTAGTTAGAATTAAATAAAATATGTTTAATGTTAAAATTATATTGCGCAGAACTGGAATGCACTTGGAAACAGAACCATTAAGATGATCAAAGGATCATGTACAACTCTAAAAGCTTTGTACAGAAAAAAGAATGGGGGCTGGTGTCAGAGGGGCTTTAGTAGGAACTTAAGCTGATACTTCTATGACTTTAATAAGGGATCTGAAATTGGTACAAACATGAGAAAAGGTTTTATTCTTCTCCAGCTTCCACCTCCAACTATGGTTGGTCCAATTTCCTTTCACACACCACCACCCCTTAATGACATCTGGAACAATTCCTACAGCTTTCCAGTAGTTTTCAGTTATAAAAATGTCCAGTCCAGTTGACTGCTGTTTAAAACTTTAATCTTCAAAAAAAATTTTTTTAACATTTATTTATTATTAGAGACAGAGAGAGACAGAGCATAAGCACAGGAGGGGCAGAGAGAGGAAGAAACACAGAATACAAAGCAGGCTCCAGGCTCTGAGCTGTCAGCACAGAACCCGACGCAGGGCTCGAACTCACGGACCGTGAGATCATGACCTGAGCCGAAGTCAGACGCTTAACCAACTGAGTGAGCCACCCACGCGCCCCTAAAACTTTAATCTTCAATCTTGCAATCATCTCTTTCCCTTCCAAACCCAGGCTGGGTCCATGGTCCATGAAAAGTTCAACTGGGGAAGGGGTGTGGTCTGACCTGTTTTGGGAGGAGAGGGGGATGAGGGAGAACAGAATACACGTCTCAACATCTGAGCACTCCTGCAGTCCTCTGGGGTGGCTGCCACCACCCGGCTAATACGGACCATGATACAGGCAGCCAAATGATGGCTTCTCCTCTGGGGACAGGCTGGAGCGCTCTGGTGACCGAGAGGTGAGGGGCTCAAACCCAACTGCACATTTCCCTTCCCAAAGACCTGCTTCAGCTCAACCTCTCCTACTTTTGCTCCCCTCTCCAGGAGAGCCAGCCCTGTCAAGATGCCTAAAGCCTAGTTACCTTCTGCTTTACCCACGTGAACAGAAATTCGAAACAAGTACAGGGTGTTCTACTGCTACCCTCAGTCCACAAGGAGATTTCTCTGCACTTTTTTTTACCCTTTGCTCAAGGAGGCACAGATCATGACTACTGGCTAGGAAATTAGATGTGCTGGTCTACTTTTTGCTAGCACTCCTAACCTCACAAGTGGCTCTCTTAGACCTCCCCGCACTAAGCTTCTAAGGAAAGGCCACCCCAAGGGAAGAGGAACGGAGCAAAAAGTGTACAATGCTCCCCACCTAGGCAAACTAGCCACCGAGGTGACTGCTGTGCACAATTTCCCTCCCCTCCATTCTCTGACAGGTTTCTGTCACACCCTAATTAGCTCTAGAAAGGATTCAGGCCACTAAATGCTTGGGCTTTCTTTAGACTGTAGAATCACTGACTTATCCTTAACCCTAAGGTCCTAGTCCCCGTTCCGAGCTAACTGGGAAAGTCTGATTCTACTTACTTCTTACTCTTACCTCTCTGACCTTGTTGGGGCAATTAACCCTCATTAGCCTCAGATTCTTAACATATACAACCGGAAAAGCCACAAAACTTCCCAGTATCAACTTACCAGTACTGCCAGTACACAAAAGTACTTTGCAAATTCAAGCGTTAATAATGCTAACAAAGTAACACTTTCAGAAGGTATCAGGATTAGATTTCATCTTCAAGGACCCTATATATACAGCCATTCAAATTGCTTTTGAAGACAGAACTGACCTCATCTTCCCCCACACAAATAATTCATCTTCGCTTACACTTACTAAGCATTACTATGTGGCAAAAATAGTGTTTAGTGCTTCACTGCACTCACTCACTCAGTCTTCGCAGTAACTCTGTGAGAAAACGATTATTACCCTCATTTGACATACAAGGAAATAAAGCTTAGATTAACCACTTTGGTGCAAGGTCACGAACCTAGTAAACAGAGTAGTAAGGTATGGAACACAATAAATGTGAAGCTAGATAACATGTCAATAATTCAAGGTTTAATAAACATTTCAAGTTATCTGGAATACAGGTAAACGGGAAGTCACTGTAATCATCTCAAGAGCCCTTTACCGGTTTAAGAAATTAGAGGCTTCTTTGTATATTTTACTTACTTAATCTTAACTGAATGACCTTTTTTGTTGTTTCTTCTGATTGTGACCAGTGGAACCTGTCACAAACCATCTTCTACGCAAATTGATAAGATGCTAAGAAAGAACAGGAAACAGTGAATAACTTTAGAAAGAACAAAGGCTTAGTCAACACAATTAGAGCAATTATGCCACTTGATTAAGAAATAGCATTATAATTGTAGGAATATATTCAGGAAGAGGGGGATGTCTCTCTAATTGTACATTCTACCTCATTTAACAAATTTTTAGTTTTGAAGAATACATTTTGAAAACTGTAGCTTAAAGAAATTTAACTTATGCTCTTTATATTTAAAATACTTAACTTTGTTTTTAGACAGTGAAACTTCACTTGCTTATTATCCCTTGCCCCAGCAGTCAGAAACAACCTGCCACTGCTAAGGAGGAAAAACTTTTCTTCTACCCTCTTAGGTTCTGAATTTGGGGGCCTGCAAATTACACTGACAGAAGTCAGATTAGCAAAAAAAAAAAAAAAAAAAAAAAAAAAAAGCCAGATTTTTATTCATTCACCACCATTTACATACAAGGGTGACTAAAAGAGGCAGTTAGAATTTGGGGCTCCTGTGTTAATATGGGGAGAGGGGAGGAGGACACTTACAGGAAACAAATGACTTTTAAGAAAGATACATGGGCCCCTAGGAAAATGAATATATGATACGATGTGTGACAATGTCAGCTTAGATGTGGTGCCACTTTTTCTCTCTGCTCTCTAGTGATAAAAGTCAATCTTCCCTGGTTTCAAAACTCTGGGGAGCAGCTTTGTGATAACTGTTTTCTCTGCGAGTCTCTGTTTTTAGGCAGATCAGGAAGTTCCCCAGAAAAGCCTATTCTCAAATACCTTCAGCGCAAAATAATTTTTATGCCACAGTGATGTATTCTGTACCCCTTCACCACCAACACAAATATCTGAACGCTTACTGTGTACAAGGCACTGAATTAGTACCGATGGCAAAACAAAATATTTTAAAACAAAATTCACTCACCAAGGAGCTTATAAAATAAATTGAGAGTATGAGACAACTTAAACTTTTTATTTTTTTGTTTCTAAATACTCTTACAACAGCAAAAGAATCTTTATATATTATGAACAAAAATAAAAAACAAATGACAAAAAAAAAAATGCATTATACCAAGAGTTAATATCCATACCCCAAAAAAGAGTTTCTGCAAAATGAGTAAGAAAAAAAGATTAGAAAAACAAAGGAGAGATAAATGCAAAGAACCAACAAACTATAAAATTCTCCTCAACCTTAGTCAATCAAAGAAATACAAATTAAAACTACAATACTGTTTTTTCAGCTGGCAGCCTGGCAAAGATTAAAACAGACTGATACTATGATGTGTTGGTGAGGGGTTAGGGGAAATACTCTCAAACACTGTTGGCTGGAATGTGAATTGTTACAAAGATTGTGCAGAGCAGTTTGGCACTATAGGCATTATACATAGCTTCTCTTACATACAGTAAACACATGTCTAAGAATTCATCCTATAAAATAAAAATAGTCTCAGAGGATATGTACAAGCACCACAGCACTGTTTACAATGCAAAAAAAAAGGAAAAAGAAAAAGAAACAAGAAAAATACCCTGCAACAAATTGGAAACAATCTAGTCATCGATAGGGGGCTGGTAAATGAAATGACGGTATATTCATAAAAGGGAATATTACATGGCTACTAAAAAGAATGAGTAAATCAACACCTAAAGACAAAAAGAGTACTCTATATTCAGTGAAGACAGAGTTAAAGAAAAGGATGCATAGTATCACCTCATTTTTTGGAAATGGGGATAGAAAAAGAAAAAGAAATGAAGACAGTGGAAGAGAAAGATTACATTTACCTCTATACTCTTAACACTGTAATCCAGGGGGGACGTGGGGGCAGGATTACAGAAGACTCACTTTATGCCTGAACTTTCAACCAAATACGTGTAACTTTTGTAAACAGAAGAAGCAAAGGAAGGTGCTATGGCAATACAGTTAGGGAGACTATATTGGGGTTTTACAAGACTAAAAGCTGAGAAGGCTTATAGTAAAGAAATCTAATATGTTAATAGATGGTACAAGAAACACCAAAATACTGCCTTCAAATAATGACACAGAAGGGGTGCCTGGGTGGCTCAGTTAGTTGAGTGTCCAACTTTGGCTCAGGTCATGATTGCATAGCTCGTGAGTTCGAGCCCCCTGTGGGCTCTGTGCTGACAGCTCAGAGCCTAGAGCCTGCTTCAGATTGTGTCTCCCTTTCTCTCTGCCCCTCCTTCTCTCTCTCTCTCTCTCTCTCTCTCTCAAAAATAAACATTTAAAAATTTTTCAAAAAAATAAAAAAAAACAAAAACAAAGTAGAAATCAATGGAAGAGGGGCGCCTGGGTGGCTCAGTTGGTTAGGCGACTGACTTCGGCTCAGGTCATGATCTCACAGTTCATGAGTTCGAGCCCCGCATTGGGCTCTGTGTTGACAGCTCAGAGCCTGGAGCCTGCTTCCAATTCTGAGTCTCCCTCTGTCTCTGCCCCACCCCTGCTCACACTCTGTCTCTGTCTCTCTCTCAAAAATAAATAAACATTAAAAATTTTTTTTTTTTAAATAATGACACAGAAGAGCTCTTTTAAGTGTGGACCACTGAGGAAGGCTTCACAGAAGAAGTAAGATTTTGAAGCATTTTGATAAGCACAGGGGGAAGGAAAGTCGAAAGCAACACCGTACAATTTAATGTATAATTTTAAGTTTTTTCTAGCCATATTTCGAAAGAGAAAATCTGATCCTTTTTCTTTGAAAGTTAATTTTACTATTACTTAACCCAACATATTCAAAACAGTATCATTTCAATATGCAATCAGTATTTTAAAAGCATAATGAGATACTTTACATTCCTTTTTTTGTACTATCTTCAAAATGTGGTACGCAATTCAGACCAGCCACATCTCAAATGTTCAACAGCCACGTGCGGTACTGGCTACTGACGTGGACAGCAGAAGTCTAAGGACTCTGAACGGAAACTCAGAACTGGATATTTCAGTGACTTAAGCTAATAAAATAGTAGTATGAAGTGAATAAGGCAAAAAGGCAGACTAGGCCAGAGCAAGAGGCCAGTCTGAGAGAATTTGAATTTTATATTGTAAGCAAATAAGAAACCAGTGGAAAATATTTATCGAGTAGGAATGATGACTAAGGCACTATTTCAGGAAGATTAACTTCTTTTTCTTTACTCAGATCATACATAAATTCAACATGCAGTTTTTTTCCCCAACATTTTTATTCTGTGAAAGATTACTAAAATGGAGACGTAAAACAGTATCTGTCATCAAGCGACTACATTTTGTTGATTTAAGATGCTTCTGAATAGCTACTGTTGAAATATTTTTATTTCATGGTACCTTTATTTTTTTATTTTTTATTTTTTTTAACGTTTATTTATTTTTGAGACAGAGAGAGACAGAGCATGAACGGGGGAGGGTCAGAGAGAGAGGGAGACACAGAATTGGAAGCAGGCTCCAGGTTCCGAGCCATCAGCCCAGAGCCCAATGCGGGGCTCAAACTCACGAACCGTGAGATCATGACCTGAGCCGAAGTCAGACGCTTAACTGACTGAGCCACCCAGGCGCCCCTATTTCATGGTACCTTTAAACAATTTTTTGAAAAACACGTTGGTAAGAACTTTATCAAAGTTTAATGGCCTTTACTTTAACACTCCCTATCAACAGCTCCCTTTAGTTAGAAATCTAGATTATTCTTAATTAAATGCAAAATTCAGACACTCAAGATGTTAAACTGATGGACTACATCACAAAAAATTGTAACTGCTAGTAGGAAAACTACCCACGAATTTTACCTTACAGAAAACAGTATCACAACCATGCAAGTTTCCTCCAGATTTCTCAACTTCAAAACTGAGAGCCTCTAACATTTCAGATAATCTACCTAAAGGCTAAAGAAAAAAAAAATTTAATGCTCAAGAAATGAGATAAGAAAGCAGGGCATGAAAGAACACCACTGGCCACAGGCCATTCCATTCGTTACTTACAATGACTGCCAAGGCAGGAAGAGGGACTCTGCAGCCAAGAGTCAGAAACCCAGTGATGTCATCATGACCAAAAGCATTACATGACCTGCAATTTCAGCAACTAACTGCTCTGCATTAAAGCCATGGAATTTTCTTTTTTCTTTTCGCCAAGTCCCCTTCAGTTTTTAAGATAAGGAAACAGAGATCCAGACAGGTTTAGTGTAGTATTCAAAACTGCACAGCTAACTTAGTGGTAAAACCAGTACTAGATTTTAACTTATAAAAACTCAGGGGTTCCTGCGTGGCTTGGTCAGTTGAGCGTCTGACTTCAGCTCAGGTCATGATCTCACGGTTCATGAGTTCAAGCCCTGCGCCAGGCTCTGTGCTGACAGCTCAGAGCCGGGAGCCTGCTTTGGATTCTCTGTCTCCCTCTCTTCTCTCTGCCCTTCCCCTGCTCACACTCTACCTCTATCTCAAAAGTAAATAAACATTAAAACAATCTAACAAAAGAAAAACTCAGAAGCCAAAACTTAAGTTTTCTACTGCTGCTTTATAATTTTTCATTATTTCTCAAGTTATTCACATTAGATGCATTCCTTTCAGAACTTTTTTTTATAAATACTTTTTAAAAAAATATTTATTTTTGAGAGAGAGAGCACAAGAGGGAGAGAGGTGTTGGGGGGGGAGGGTTGGGGGGACAGAGGATCTGAAGCAGGCTCTATGCTGACGGCAGAGAACCCAATGCGGGTCTCAAACTCACAAACCATGAGATCATGACCTGATCCAAAGTCGGATGCCTAACCAACTGAGCCACCTAGGTGCCCCTCCTTTCGTAACTTTTAAAAAGCAGAAAAGCGTTTGCTTCAAAAACTACTGAATACTTCCAGAAACATCCTCCCTCTTCTTCCTGATCTACAGTGTCACTCTACAGACCATTTTCTCAGGAAAGCCTTCCCAAGCACCTGTACCCTAAATAGACCCATTCCCTTATTACACACTAATGAGCTCCTGTACGTCCCTTCTGTAGATCTTAAAATAAATACAAGTAGACAATTATTTCTGAAATTATTTAACGTCTATCTTCTCTATTTAGGTCTTAAACTGGTGTTTCTCAGGGCTGTTCTAGGCTCTTTACTGTGTATAGCAAGAGTTCCTGATATGAAATCCATAACATAACCATGAAATTATACACAAAATTGCTACGTTTGTGTATTTTTCTTCAGATACTCAAAAAAAAAAAAAAAAAAGATCTTAAAAAACGTTAACAACCAAAAGACAGTGGATTTGTGTTGTTCACTGCCCAAAGCCATCCTTTCTTTGGGGGAACAACCACTTTCCCATCTCTCATGGTTCTAGGAAGGCTATGAGTGCCAGTGTTTAACTGGCTGACTGCTCCGGGGCATGGAAGCTAGGCCTGGCGGGTGTCGGCACCCCAGACTCCAGACGGTCCCAGTAAGAATCTCTCCTTGGGACAGAATATATGCACCTGGGAAAGAGGTGCCCTTTTTACATCTTGAATCCATATGGGCCACATAAGCCTGGAGTTGACACTGTCCATCCTCTGCCAAATGAAAAGTATCTGTCTGAAAATCAAGCCCAAAGAGTGGAGAGCAGACAGACCCTTGATTACATCATCTGAGCACTTCTATCCAAACATGAGTATTTGCAGTCTTTTTAAAAACATGAAGGGGGGAGAGGGGGTAATGGCCCCTTTTCACCTTTAAGCTAAGAGTTGAATTTGTCACTTTTAAGCAAAAGTCACTTGAGAAAGCCACCCAATTTCCACTGATAGAATTTACAACCTACATGGCAATCGCTCCCAAAGATCTACCTGCAGTCCAAACCTCTATCAAACTCCAGCCCCATACATGCAACTGCTAAGTGGAAATCTCTACTTGGTATTTCAGAACTCTGTATTATCAAAACCAAACTACTGTCCTCCACAAACCTGGTCTCATTTTTCATCTCGACCAACACACGTTTACCCTATCAGGTTTCCGAGCTAGAAACCCGCCATTCATTCAGGCCAATCCCATTCCTTCTCTCATCCATAGCTAACTACCAAGTCCTGTCCATTCTAGACCCTAATTATCTGCCACCATCCTAGCCTGGGCCAAGATGGAACAGGTTTCAGTGTCCCCTACAAGTTTCAGTGTCCTGTGTCTTCCTTCCTTCAAAATGATTCCCCACTAACTCCTCTCCCCAAACTGCAAATCTGATTATTTTATCCCTACTCCTGACATACCCGCATCCTCCTTAAATCAGTAGTAGCCAATTACATATGACTAGACCAATAGTCAAGCTCCACTGTTGCACGTTATTTTTTTTTTTTTATTAAAAAAATTTTTTTTTCAACGTTTATTTATTTTTGGGACAGAGAGAGACAGAGCATGAACGGGGGAGGGGCAGAGACAGAGGGAGACACAGAATCGGAAACAGGCTCCAGGCTCCGAGCCATCAGCCCAGAGCCTGACGCGGGGCTCGAACTCACGGACCGCGAGATCGTGACCTGGCTGAAGTCGGACGCTTAACCAACTGCGCCACCCAGGCGCCCCCACTGTTGCACGTTATTAGTGGTATAACAAATGTATACCATAAAAAAAGTTCATCAGAAACAAAGAAGTATAAAAAAAAAGAACATCCATGGCATCGGAGTAGCTCATATTCACCTGTTTTTAATAAAAGATACTCAAAAATAATGTCCTTAACTAGTCAAGGTCTGTATGAACCTGGCTTGGGAATCCACTGGGCCCACCATCATCTGATCTAAAGCCCTACTCTAACCTAGTGCTGTTTTCAAAAACCACAACACTACTGGGGCTCTCCAGACATATCATTTTGTTTCTATTTTTTAAAAACTGACAGCCTTTAAAATATTAACTATAAAAACTATCAAAGCGCCTCACAATCAGACTGGCATATCGAGTTGTGGGAGACCCCATCCAAAAATAAATATTTCTCTATACCGCCTGAAATGCTTTACTCACTAAAAAGGTTTAACAAACACCCTCCTTTTAAAGAAAACTTTTCATAGTAAACAGCACAACTAATAAGTCTCTCCCACATAAGTCTGGCTTAAATTCTTCTTTCCAATATCTAAACTAAAGGAATGGTAGCTTTGGTTAACGGAAAAAAACCATATTCAATTCTATGGCACATATATTTTTCATATTTCAGTATCTCTGAAATTAGACCTTACAATCAATGGCTTCTTAAAATTAACTAGAAGCATATTTTCTTTATGAACGGCTCAAAAAAGTATGGTGCACCTTGTAAGATCTAACTCCATACAACTCAGCATTTAATCTTGTAAGCATTAAAGAGTTGGACTGACCTGGTCATTTGGACCTAAGATATTTAAAAAGCATTTTAAAAGCATAAACACTAATAAAAGGTGGAAGAGGGAAGAAGGAAAGACTTTCTGGTTTAAACTTTGGCCTAAGAGGAAACCCATTTTCCTTTCTCTCCATGACTCTCTGCTCCCAAAATCCAAAAATGAGAAGGTCTTTCTCCTCCAATTATCCATTTTATATGCAACAAAGTCAGTTACACACCCAGTCTGCAGTTTAGTAGCTGAACCAGTATTTGTATACAAATCGCTATAAAAGACCAAATGACTCACGGAACTGCATACTTAACACGTGCATATCACTGTATAAAAATGACACTTCGATAAAGTTGATTTTTTTTTTAGAGATTTTATTTTTGAATAATCTCTACATCCAACAGGAGGCTTGACCTCACGAGCCCTAGATCAAGAGCCACATGCTCCACTGACTGAGCGCCCCAATAAAAGTTGAATTTTTTTTAAGACAAATCAGTAGGGGTGCCTGGGTGGCTCAGTCAGTTAAGCATCTGACTCTCGATTTGGGCTCAGGTCATGATCTCATGGTCTGTGGGTTCGAACCCTGCATGGAGCCCCACGCGGTGAGTGCAGGGCCTGCTTGCAAATCATATTCATTCTCTCTCTCTCTCTCTCTCTCTCTCTCTCTCTCTCTCTCGGTCTGCCCCTCCCCCCTCATAATAAATAAATAAATTTTTAAAAAGAAAAAGACAAACCAGTAAGTGCAGGAAGAAAATATTAGATACAAATTTTGCCTTTAAAAAAATCCCTTCCTTCAGGAGCATCTGGGTGGCTCAGTCAGTTAAGTGTCCTACTTGCACTCAGGACATGATCTTGCAGTCCATGGGTTCGAGCCCCGTGTCAGGCTCTGTGCTGACAGCTCAGAGCCTGGAGCCTGTTTTGGATTCTGTGTCTCCCCGCCCTTCCCCTGCTCGCACTCTGTCTCTCTCTCTCTCTCTCAAAAATAAACAAACACTAAAAAAAAAATTTTTTTTTAATTAAAAAAAATATCCCTTCCTTCAGAAGGGATTCCACTCAGAAGAAAATGGGAAAGATTTCAGAAAGGGGACAAAGCGTATGTGCAGGAAACAAAAATAATGGGAGACGAGAATGAGGGAAATCTGGGTAAATCCTCATGAAACGACTTCATTTCACAGAAGACACTGGAAACTTGTGAGTAGAGAAGTGACACAAACTGGGCTTCAAGATTAACTTCAGCAGAACTGCATAAGATAACCCATGTAACAGTGGAAGTGAAGAAGAGCACAGCATTAGCCCAAGTGGGATGAGAACCTGATTCAGTAGGCAAGAAAAAAAAAAAAGGAAAAAGGAAAATTATTAACTATACTAATATATATACAATCTGTAACACTGCATACAAATATATATTCAATCAAAGAAATTTAGGGGCCCCTGTGTGACTCAGTCAATTAAGCATCCGACTTGGCTCAGGTCTTGATCTCGTGGTTCATGAGTTCAAGCACCGCATCAGGCTCTGTGCTGACAGCTCAGAGCCCGGAGCCTGCTTCAGAGTCTGTGTGTCCCTCTCTCTCTGCCCCCTCCCCTACTGGTTCTCTGTCTCTCTAAAATGAATAAACATTAAAAAAATTTTTTTCTTTTAAGAAAAAGAATTGTGTTAAAACCAAATAACAGTAGATTTGAAAACTCAACAAATAAATTTCTGGAGAAAATATTAAACACTAAAGTTCACACAAGAAATAGAAAACCTAAACAGACCAACAGTTATTAAATAAACTGAAATGGTATTCAGAGTCCTCTACAGGAAGGAAGGAAGGAAGGAAGGAAGGAAGGAAGGAAGGAAGGAAGGAAAGAAAGAAAGAAAGAAAGAAAGAAAGAAAGAAAGAAAGAAAGAAAGAAAGAAAGAAAAAAGAAAAGAAAAAAGAAAAGAAAATCTAAGCCTGAATGGTGTTACAGGTGAGGTCTGCAGAACCCGCAAGAAAGATCCTTCCGGTCTAAACCACTCCTGAAAAGAGGAAAAGGAAAGGTGCCCAATACATTTTATGAGTCTATTATAACCTTCATACCACCATGTATCAAGAGCTGTACCTAAGTCAGCAGGAATAAAGAGGGACAATACCATGAAAAGCAGAAGCAGTAGACGCTGGCTACAGATACGATGTGACAGAATGGGGAAAGGTCTGGATTTGGTATGACATCAACAGAAATAAGGAACACCAGGGAAACAAGTTTGGTAAGGAAGGAGTTTAGTTTCAACCAGAACAACCAGGCAGAGGTATGCATAAAGCAACTGGGAAAAAACAAGGATTCACGTGCAGAGGAGAAATAAAGAATAGAGGTCTGAGAAGTATTCAGACAGAAGTGTCTGAACAATAATAATGCAAAGGGACTAGTGACATACAGAAAAATGAACTGACCAGTAAAACCTGGAGAACACATATTAAGCCAGAAGAAAAGAAAGGGGCAAAGAGGAACAAAGTCAGTATGTCACCAAAGCCCTCTGTCCATCTAGTTAATTCTCACTCATCCTTCAGAATCATCTTGAGTTACAAAGTGACATTTTTAAGGCCTTCCCCCATTCTCCCAGCACCAGGTCAGGTCTTCTAACACTGGGCACTTTAATTGTAATCACAATACGTTTATAGAATTCATTCTTCAATCTATGTGTCCTCCAATAAACTTGGTGCTCCATGAAGGCAAGGGCATTGTCTGTTGTAGCATCCCATAGCCTTGCACTGGAAGTATTCGTTGAATACAATGGATAAATGAACAAAAGCCAAGGAAAGGCATTTCAAGAATGAGAAGTTGATGTTAAGTATCACAGAAAGCTCAAGGAGTTGATTTAGAACACATTAATAAATGTGCCACTTAGCTTATAGGTGAACCTTGTGAGGGTGAAATCCGGGTAACAAGGAGTTAAGAACTGAATGCCCGGCCAGGAAGTAAATGCAGGAAAAATAAACTACTCTTGACAATCTCCAGAGATGGGATTACGAAGGTATGAATTTTAATTTTACTTCAATTTTGCTCTATTTTACCATTTTTTAATGAACGTGTATTACTTTTACAAGGAAACAACGTTTTTTATTTTTTGGGTTTTTTTTTAAATTTTTTTTTTAGCGTTAATATGATTTGAAAAGGAAAAGCAGCAACACATCTTGAGGGAGTAGCACGCCCAAGGGAAGGTTTTTGTAAACTGAAAAAAAACCTTTAGCACATCTGTACTTCTAACATCTCTAAGACAAAAGGGAGTAACTCCTATTCCATTAAGCAGGAGAGAGGAGAAAAATGAAACAAGGTGTTAAACTGGTAGGAAGGACAAAAAATGTTCCACTGAAATGGAAGGAAAGAAAGCACATGATAGAAGTAACTCAGTACATTCTGGCAGGAGCTCCCTCCCACTGAATGCCTCCAGCTTTTCAGTAAAGGGTGTGAAGAAGTGAAGCAAGCAGAAAAAAGTTTGAAATGAGTTCCACGAATAATATGAATCGGATGGGGAACCCAACAACCGTGAGTGGAATACTGGTTCTCTGAAAAGTGTCTTCTAAATTTCAATCACCCTTTGTAAATTCAACCCCTTTCTAGGTCAGAACTGCCGGTATTTTAACTTTAAGTTTAAATATTTAAATAATTCTGGCCCACACACTTTTCGTTTCAAGAATTGAAAACAGTGATAAGCATTAAAGTTACATCGTAATTCACAGTTTTAATTCAGACGTGAACTCCTAAGTAAATACAATAAAGGAGTTGTTTTCAACTCAAGCAACAAACATCATTTCAAGTATGAGTAATTGAAAATGCTCCTAACCATAAACCTGTTTGCAGAAAGAGGTTTTGCTGTTTTCAAACTCCTAGTACATCTCACTTTGACAGTTCCTGATTAGCAGAGAAAATTCAGAGTTCAAATCCCAGCACACTTAGACAAATTACTTAACCTCTTTGCGTCTCGGTTTCCTCGCCTAAAAAATGAACACCATAACCAGGGTTATCACAAGGATTAAATGACGTCACACAGGTAAATGTGCCAAGTTCGCACTGTGTACTCAAAAGAGTTTGCTAGCCGTTTGAAAGAGAAAAACTGCAGCGCTCTGACCAAATTAAAACATCCGAGAGCATGAAAGAGTATACAAGTCACAAAACGCCAGACTCTAACACATAGCACATTATTTTTCTTTCCTGACTCAAGCTATTTTCTTTTCTTGCCAAATCTTTCCACTAGGAGTCTGGAAAGAAGGGGGGGGGGGGGGGGGGAAGGTTACATTCACTCCGGCAGAAAGTTTTCAGAAACTGAAGCGCAGAATCACAACAGACATGGCAGCGGAGGCCGCGCAGGACAACAGGTGAACCTCCGAGAAACCTGGCACCTTCCCGCGGACAAGTTTTCAGGGAGGGCTTGCAACTCCCCCCGACTCTACCACCCCACGAAACAGACATTTTTTTTCCTCCTTCGCAGCAGCGTAGAGAGACAGAACGCGAACAGCAACCTCGCAGCTCCTGGGAGAGAGAGGTGAGCGCCTTTCCCATTTAAGGATTCAAGAAGCGTCCTTGGAGGCGGCTTTCGCCCACATCGCCTCCCCAAACTCGGCCTGAAACCCAGGGGGTGGGGAACAAAAGAGGGGCCGGGCGGCGGGACCGCAACGGGGAGCTGCAAGGAGCCGACGTCGGGAGTCCGGGGGGCCGGGGTCTCCGGCGGGGTCGGGCCCGGGGTGGGGGCGCCGGACGGCGGGGCCCAACGGGCCGCGGCCTGACAGAGCCGAGGCGGCGGGGACCCCGCGAGGCGGCCGGACCGGGCCGCCCCCAGCTCAGGCCTCCCGCGCGCGCCCCGCTCCCCCCGAAACTTCTCCCGGAGCCCGCGCCGGCCTCCCCGCAGCCGCCGGCCTCTCCCGGCGCACACACGCACTCTCGGACGAGCCAACTCACCCGGACCCCGGGGAACTCATCGTCCAGCCCTCGGCGCGGAGCGGGGTGGGCGCGGCGAGCCGCCGGGGCGCGGCGGGGGCCCGACTCGGCCTCCGCCCTCGGCGTGCAGCGGCCCCGGCCCGGTCGCCCCTCGAGCGGCCGTGCGATCCTCGTCTCGCGCGGACGGACGCGCCGGAGCCCGAGCCTTCCTGCCCTTTCTCCCCGCCCTCCTCCCTCCTCCTTCGCCGAGAGCCAGCAGGCGGATTCCAATCTCGGCAGCCGCCGCCGCCGCCGCCACTGCCGCCGCCGCCGACACTCGCAGGGGTGGGGGGGCGGCGCGGGCGCGGGGGCCTGGGGGAGGGGCGGGCCTCCGCGGGACTCGGCGCCGCGCGCGCGCACTGGGAAGACGCCCGCCCCGCCCCGGACACGAAAGGAGCCGAGCGCGCGGCGGAAGCGCCCGAAGGGTCCCCGAGGTCCGGCGCCCCGCTGCCGGGGAAGAGGGCCCGCAGCCGGCAAGGGGGCGCCGGGCTGCGGTGGGGGAACTTCTCCTCCGCGCGGCCCCACCGGCCCCTCCCCATCAGGCAGCCCTACCGCCGCCGTGGCAGGGCCGGCTGGTCTCCGGGAGCCGCGACCCACCGACTCCGCGTGCGGGACGCACATGACGGAGCGCGGTGGAGGAGCGCGGACATCGCGGACGCGGTCTGGGCCCTCCCGCGTCCCTTCGCGTGGACCCCCTCTGCGACACGCTCTAATGCTCCACGTGGGCGCCAGCACTCACACGCCACGGCGGGGAATTGCCGGGTCGTGGTAGTGGTCGTGGCGACAAAGAAAGGGAGATGTAGCCACACCGCTTCCATTATCCACCCACCGCTCCCCGGCTTCTTGGTCTGGGCTCTCTGCCAAGGTGCCGAGGCCTAGGTAGGCAGGCGCAGGTGGGCGGGCTCCGAGGGAGCGGCTGGGGGAAGAGGCCTCTCCGCGTGGACCCCCGCAGCTCCGAGCCCCGGCTGTCCCGGGCCCTGTGACCTACGAGTCGGTGAACTCCTAAAGCAGAAGAGGAGCGGCGGCGTTACCCCGCGCCAGCTGAAGTCCGCGGACTATAAATACTGCTCCCTCCTCTACTTTGGCTCACTCTTAGGACCTTGCGTGCCCTCCGGAGTCCCGTTCCCTCCTTTTGGAAAATGCAAATAATTGTCACTACTCCTTTTCTTCCATTTCCCTTCATTTGGGGAAAATGCTGGTAAACGTATTCAGTGTCCTGCATGTGAAGAAAGAACATAGGCTCCCTTTTAACAACCAAATGTGACCTTAATCATTTTGATAAGGGTTGCAACAGTGTGTATGGTGTTAAGTATCTACAAAAGATAACTTTTTTTTAACTTGTTTTATTTTTTATTTTTTTAAATTTGCATCCAAATTAGCATATAGTGCAACAATGACTTCAGGAGTAGATTCCTTAGTTCCCCTTACCCATTTAGCCCATCCCCCCTCCCACAACCCCTCCCATCACCCTCAGTTTGTTGTGCATATTTATGAATCTCTAAAAGATAACTCTTTTTAAGGTCCTTTCATAAAATCACTTTTTCAACTAGGTAAAAAGAAAGAGGGAAGAAAAAGAATGTGCCAGGCACTGGCATTTGTTGTTACACACATTCTCCCTAAAGAGATGTTTGGATTCCAGAGTATTCCCTAATAATCTTGTTTAAATGTCTAAATTCTTTTACATTCTTGTTTAAAGAGGTTTTTTTCTCTCCTCCTTTTGATGCCTTATATATCTTCTGTGATTCCAAATTATTTTTCAATTCTGGTTATTCTCTTAAGTTTTTTAATGAACTCTTGAGCTGTCTCAGATTTGAGTCATGGGTGGTTGTATCTTGCTTTACAGGGGGAATGTATGGTATATGAATTTCCTGGCATCAACTATGAGTTTCCTTACATCAACTAAAACTTGCCACTTTTTCAAGTTTTCTACATACTACACGGCTTTAATTTTAGGGGCAAGGGTCGACCTTTTGCTTAAGGAGATTAAGATTCATTGACCAAAGAAATCAATGATGTATGCTGAGTAATGTGTCATGGCAGATAAAATCATGACAGGTGTGTTAATATACCCTCTGAAGCCTAGTCCCATTTTTAGGCATATGAATCAGACCATAAAATAGACAAGAATCTCAGTTTAAAACTTTAGTACATCAAGGTCCTGAAATGTACAACTTGGCATTACCTGGGTTTTGTTATATGCCACTGCAGAAATGGTAGCAAAATAGAGGCAATGACATTTTAAGTCATGATATCTTTACATCTCTACGAAAGGATCTCCTTTTCAAGTCTTTGGGACTTTACTTGACATCCTTTTGCTCTCCTTAGATAAAGCCCGCCTAGTGCCCAAGCTTAAATCCTTAGCCTTTTCATAGCAGGCAACCTACCTACCTACAACAGAGCAGGGCATAGTGTTCTCTTCGGTTTCTGGCATGTGTATGCATGCCAGCCTGTTTCTCCAGTTTGCCCGCTAAATGAACAGAGCAGCCAGGAAGCCCAAGGAAACATCTGGACACGTATTGTCTGGCCCCCAAACTCAGACAATACCTCAAAGTCCAAATTTAACATTCTCTATAATGTGATGGTTTTCCTTTAAGTAGATTAATAGAATGGGCTGGAAGTGAGCTTTTTTTTCTCTGTACAGTTTGAGGTGTAGGCCCCCAAGAGTGGTAGTTGTGTACTCAAATCACATAGCCTTAGTTTGGAAGGTTCTCAGATCCTCAAAGACCTTCCCTGATCATCTGACTTAAATTAGCACCCAACCTAGCCAATTTTGTTTTCTTTATACCACTTTTTACTAATTTAAATTACCTTGTTTGTTCAGTTACTGGTTTATAGTCTGAGTTTCTCTGCGTCACTAGAATGTAAACTCCATGAGAGCAAAGACTTTGTCCATCTTATTTTCAGCTCTTTCCTCGCTGCTTAGCTCCTGCCACACAAGTGCTCATATCTGTTGAACGAATGAGCGAGATAAGGGTAGAATTTCCTCTAGGCATTTCTGAACCTTGGCATCAAGACCTAGTTTTAGAGGGTGGCGTGGACTATGTTGAAAAGGATACGAGCGGGTCAGGAAAACTGGGTTATACCATCTTTAGAGAAGGCAATTGTTCTAGATAGATCCAAGTTAATCCATTCACAGTCATTTTCCTGTTGTAAAGATTTTGTGAGGCAAAGGCAGCATTAAGGCTTTTGGATAGGGAGATAAGTTAGAGCTCAGTAAGGAGGGACTAGTGAAGGAACTCCCTTGGCAGGCTTTAGTTTAGTTTAAGACTCAGTGTTAAACAGACAGAAACATTGTAAAGAGTAGAGGAAACAGCTGTATTTTTCAGCATGGACACTAATACATTATCCTCTTGGTTAATAATACCCTGTCATGGGGGCGCCTGGGTGGCTCAGGTGGTTAAGCATCTGACTCTTGATTTTGGTTTAGGTCATGATCTCGCAGTTTGTGAGTCCGAGCCCCACATCGGGCTCTGCGCTGACCATGTGGAGCCTGCTTGGGATTCTCTCATATATATAAAATTCCCTCTCTTTGCCCCTCCCCCACTTGTGCGCATGCATGCTGTCTCAAAATAAGTAAATAAACTTTAAGAAAAGTAAATAAAAATAATACCCTGTCATGGTTTAGAAGAAACAAGCCGAAACAGAAATTGTGTTTAAGAAAAAGAGCTATCTAGGGGCGCCTGGGTGGCTCAGTCGGTTAAGCGTCTGACTTCAGCCTAGGTTGTAGTCCCGCATTTCGTGGGTTTGGGCCCCGAGTCGGGCTCTGTGCTCATAGCTCGGAGCCTGGAGCCTGCTTCAGATTCTGTGTGTGTGTGTCTCTCTCTGCCCCTCCCCTGCTTGCACTCTGTCTCTCTGTCTCCCCAAAATAAATAAATATTAAAAAAAAAAAAAAAGAGCTATCTATAAATCAGTGCACAAAATAAAGTTTAAAAATCCAAATTTGTTCTTTTCTTTGTAATGGATTTTTTTTTCCTTCTACTTTTGCTTCTCAGTCTCTCCTTTTTCCATTTCCATTTCTTTTTGCATCATATCACTTGTTTACTGTGATTAAAAGATCATTTACAGAGCCACTTGCTGCAAAGTAGCCACCACTTAGTGCTATGGCCCATGGTCACTATAGTCTTCCTCTCCCTGCTATCAACACACCCCTTACCACAGAACCTAATCCTTCCCTGGCCCTGTGGCAGGAAGAATTCTCAGAGCTCCGGTCCCAAGCCAGAACCCAGCCTCCCGCTGCCTTTGCTACTCACTTGGGAAGCCCCAACCTTGGCCCCTAAGGACTGACTCACAGTCCTTTTCTTGTGCTTGAAGCCCTGTCCTGTTAACCTGTGTGGAACTTGATTTTCTCTGCCTGTTTTCTGGACTCTGCTCTCTAGAGTCTGCCCCAGCCCTGCAACAGATAGTTACCCCTGGTGCACTAATAGTTACCCCTAGTGGCAACACTTACTTGACCTCCAGCTCTTTGTTCTAGATTCTCTGTCCATATTCTGTCCCTCTGTCAGTCCTTTTCCCATTACCTCAGGTTGGACATCCTGATGCCTGCTGCTGTCCTGGACTACCACCTGTTGTTTGCTCATGGCTCTGGCTATTAGGTGCTGCCTGGAGGGCTGGGGTTCCTCCCACCGAACACCTGGAGCTGGGGCCTCCCCACCCCAGCCCATGGTAAATCTTGTCCTTCTCCATCTGATAGCAATCCACCACCCTGCCTTTCCCTTTCCTGAGAGCAGTGGGTTTGCGACTTATTATACTTTGATTATCTGTTAACCAGATAAAAACAGAAAACAACTGTATATTTTTATGCATATATGTGTGTATATTTTCTTTCATCTGGTTAACGATTAATCAAAGTATAACAGGTGTGTGTGTGTGTGTGTGTATGTACATATAAATATATATAAACCCATACCTGATTCTACTTAACTACTCCTAAACACTGATTCCCCTCAAGAATTCCTTTGGGACCAGTAGTCCAGAAATCCCGCATCTAGAGCGAAGTATGATTACCTTGTGCATGACTAGTCAAAGGAAGACAAGGTGTCGTGATAAAAATTCAGGTTGAGATAACTGGGGAAAAAAACAATCCTGGATCAGGAATGCTGAGTCATTAACAGCCATATTGTACCTACTGTCCATGGTCTACACGGTAATCCAGATGTATTTCTAGGTGTGGTGTGGTGCCACCAATGCGACCAGGCATACTAGTTTATCCGATACCACATATGTTGGGGGTACCTTTCCTTGTACTCGACACAAAGTTCTAGAGGATAGAAACTATCTTATTTTCATTCCATTATATCCCTGGTACCTAGCATACTGCCAGGCACCCCTGAGGGTGGTCAGTAAATACTTATTGAATGAGTGACTGTATGTACTAGGCAGTATAATGGACTCCTGTCCTCTAAAAGCTTAAAATCTTGTAAGAAAATAAGACATGCAGATAATTCCTTCATTTGATATTTGTTTCCGAGTCATGATTTATTGCCCTTAAGATAGTTGACATTTCATTTCACTCATTTATTTTTATCAACAAAGACGGGGTTGTATCATTGACTTTAAATTCTGACCACTGGTTTTCAACAAATAATGTTTGAGTTCTAGAGTTCTATATGCTCTTTAAAACAACATCCTTACTTCTTTCATGGGGAAGCATAATCACATATATTCAACTAGGAACCAATACCTGTCAGTGTTTTTTAAAAATGTAGATTATTTTAATTTTGTTATTTTTTTAATGTTTATTTTTGAGAGAGAGAGAGAGAGAGAGAGAGAGAGAGAGAGAGAGACAAAGCATGAGCAGGGGAGGGGCGGAGAGAGAGAGGGAAGCACAGACTTTGAAGCAGGCTCCAGTCTCAGAGCTGTCTGCACAGAACCTGACACAGGACTTGAACTCACAAACCATGAGATCATGACCTGAGCCGAAGTCGTATGCTTAACCGACTCAGCCACCTAGGCAAAAATCTAGATTCTTTTACATTTAGTTTGCCCCCCATTTTAACACCTGTCTTCCTCACTGTCTACCTGAATTGGACTAGCTATCCTTCTAATTGGTCATTCCCTCTTTAACTGATCTTGCTCAGTTTTTCCAGATTTCTCTTAACGGAACGCCACTGTGTTCAAAATCTGGGAGCCACTGATGATTGGCAACGTTCTGTTCAACTGGTCTAAGTCCTGCAAAATGGGCCACATTCATTCTTTTGATGCCATTCTCCCTCCCTCAATGCCCAAATACCACCTCTTACAGGAGGTAGTCTCTGCTCCATCCTAAATTCCTTAGGCTTTTCTCTCTATATCATTGACTTCTTCGCATAGTTTCACAGTTCCTATGTCTTTCTCCTGAGTAAGATTTCATACCTTTATTCACTTATATGTGAATAGGGGCTTCCAAGCTTCCCAGCCTAGGGAAGGACAGTTTAGGGAGTATCAAAATACACAAGGATCAAAATAGCAGCCCCAAACTGGGGCCTACCATTGTAATTATCAAAACCTTTGCCTCTGCTAGCCATTTGTTTTCAAGGTCCACCTGGAGTGGGGGGGAGGGGGGTGTCACAAACTCCTCAATGCATCTGCTGTCCCGCTTCATCCCTCAAAGTCAAAGAGGGCACTCCTCCCTCCTTTCTGCCCTCCCCTGCCCGGATTCTTACCACAGTTGGCTGTAGTCACTGCACTGAGCATCACGGTGGTTACACCGCAGGACCATAGGGACGCCGTTTGTGTCCTGCTCTGTGTGAAAGGTGCTCCCTGGAGGTGTGAAGTGTAATACCTGCCCCTGGTCCTCCTGAACACCAAATAAGTACCAGTCCAATTGCAGGCAGGGAGCCTTGTCACTGGCTTGCTTGAAGAACCAGCATTTTTATTGTTCAGCATTATATATCTATATATACAACATTATTATATTATACTTCATGTATAACAATCTATACTTTCAGGGCATTTGGGGGAAATGAAAGTGGCAGGATGCATATTTGTCAGAATTAAGTCAATTAGAATCCCATGTAAGATGTGGGGGTGCCTGAGTGACCCAGTCGGTTGGGTGTCAGACTTTGGCTCAGGTCATGATCTCCCTGCTCATGGATTTGAGCCCCGCACCGGGCTCTGTGCTGACAGCTTGGAGCCTGAAGGCTGCTTCAGATTCTGTGCCTCTGTCTGCCCCTTCCCCACTCTCCCCCCCCTTCGAGAATAAACATTTAAAAAAATTTTTTTTAATCCTGTGTAAGATGTGTAATTAATCAAAAATTTTATTTGATCAAGGTGGATGTTTTCATGACAAATGTTGTTCCACTGTTATATTTACAATAATACACCACTCTAGTCCAATTTTAACCATATGTACACCGTATTTCATCAAAACTAACATGGTATTCATTATAAGAAGCATCATTATTTCATACACAACTAGGGAAGGAAAACACTACCAATTAAACTGTGACACATTATCAATTGTAAGACATCTTCATTTCGAAGATGATAAAATGTCCACAACTGTGCATCTAAGAATTGATGAAATACAATGTGTTTTAATGCATCCTAAAGGAAAAACAACACCATACAGGCCCAATGGATTGAAATGTTGAGTTTCTAGGTTTTTCACATATAATCTTATTTGTTTGTTATGCACAATCCTCAGATAGCCACCCTATGAATGTTAACCACGAAAGCAGAAACAGTACAGTTCAACTGCATATAAACATGTTAAACAAACAAAAGTGAATGAGTTAGGATGCAGTCACTAAGTTTAGAAGAAACACTAGCATCGAGTCACGTGCATGGATTATATTGCAAATAAAAAATTAGCTTTTTCACAGTTGCTGATACTGAAATCATACGATGACCAGAAGAATTGAAACGTGAGTGTTCCACAGGTTTTCGTCTTTGGAAAACTCAAACTAAACAATCAGAAAAATCTCGCCAGCGCAGTAAGAATGACTTTACATCTATCCCGGAAGCTGAACAATAGAGCTTGTTGCTTATGGGGCCATCAGGAAAAGCCAGCTGTGGATTTCTTTCTAGTACAATTAATTGCTTCCGCTGTATATAAAATTGAAAGAATTGGGTGCTTTAGTGCGGAAAAAGGATATCCTGCTACACTGCTTCTATTTCCTCACAAAGGCTATTAGTGAGCCTTTTGCCATTAATTCACATGCATTGGATTATCCTGTGATGAAAGACTGAAAGGCTTTTCATTTTTATAGTCTCTTATCTCCTATTTATTTGGCACCTCTCTGGAGATACCTGCTCTTCTCCCAAGACTGGTTAATTGCTAGGATGTCAGAATGTAGCTAATGACTGACTTCCTTTTCGGAGACTAATTGTGAGCCTGTCTCCATATTTTTTCTTGGAGCCGCCTTTCTCATTGCTGAGAAATATTCTGAGCTACGTCATTATTTGAAATGACAGATGCAGCATTTTAATGCCAACTCTCAATCCCTGGCCCTCGTACTCTTTGAGACCAGCAAGTAACCCATTTATAAATCTTCTGTGTAGACCTGCACTGTCCAACACAATAGTCATTTGCCATCCATGACTATGTAAATTTTAAATTAGTTAAAATAAATAGAATTAAAATTCAGCTTCTCAGTCTAGGGCCACTAGTGCTCAGTAGTCACATGAGGTTAGTGGTGACTGTTTTGGGAGAGCACAGATATAGAACATTTCCATCTGCACAGAAAGTTCTATAGGGCAGGGTTGGTATAGACTGTGACCTGCTCAGTTCAGGTCTTGTGAACAGTATCCGAGCCCATCTGCTGAACTGCTTCTGTTCCTCTGTTTCTGTTTTCACCATTCAGAACAAATGGTAGAGGGGTGCGTGGGTGGCTCAGTCGGTTAAGTATCCAACTCTAGGTTTCAGCTCAGGTCATGATCTCGTGGCTTCATGGGTTCCAGCCCCACATCGGGCTACATGCTAACAGCACAGAGCCTGCTTGGGATTCTCTCTCTCCCTCTCTCTCACCTTCGCCCCCACTCATACTGTGTCTGTCTCTCTCAAAATAAATAAATAAACTTAAAAAAAAAAAAAGGTAGACTACTTCCAGGGATCATTTTTATGGGTTGCAACTAGAGAAATTTTTGTGAACGTGTAAAGACCCAGAAATAGAGGGTTGCTGTTCAACAGCTATAAAATTAGTTATGTAAGAAGTGTTCATACCACAGTAAACTAGTTTTTTTTAAATAGTAGAAAATAAAAATAAAATAGTAGAAAATAGGCCAAAATACTAATAGTGGTTGTCTCCATGTAGTAGGATTATGATTACTTTTTTCTTCCTCCTATTTATTTGTGTTTTTTGGAATTTATTAAGTATATATTGCTTTCTTAATTAAAAAATTACATTTAAGATCCTTAAACCCATTCATTTCTTTTATCACCAATTTCAAACTAGGGTGGCTTTATCCAGTCCCCGTGTCTAACAGAAAAAGTAGTCCTTTTAAGCAACTGTTTCTTTAAAGATGACTCTCAGCCAGCAGCTTTTAGTTGAGAGATCTGTATTCCCTCTGATCCTAGCATGAAAAGCGTCCAAGAACCTGCATTTGGGGTGCTCTAGAGCCCTGCTAAATGGAATCACAGAACATCACTCTGGAAGAAATGGCTCGTGATTACTAGCAATCCCCTCCCCCAAGCGTTTGTCAAGCACTTTGCATTTCTAGACTGTAGAGCAGAGTCTTAGGATCAAGGCCTCACAGGTTAAGGAGACTCGTGGAGCTGAAGAGGGCTCTGATTTTACCACTGAGAAGAGAACCATAAAAAGAAGTCCTCGTTTCCTAAAAGTTCAGGCATGATCATACAGGTTTAATTAGGAACAGCAAGCTGTTTACAGCAAATTATAAACTGTATAAAGCAGACCTCAGTGGACACGCCCAAAGGATGTCCCATGAACCCTTACTTCTCCAAGTCCAGATTCAGCAGATCTGGCTTGGTGAGGTAGGGTGCTGCCATGTCAGCCAGAGGAGCCTCCCAGAAATCCCTTTCCAGAACTTTCCATGACCAAAGGAGATGGCCGAATAGCTCACAGAAAAAGTCTGTTTTTCTTTCCTTTTATCCTTAAAACTTGAAGCCAGTCTGCTATTTGCTTGATTGCTATTGCACCCCCCACCCCAGTAGAGAGACACTGCAGAAACAGGCTAAGCAATACGATATGGTGGGGAGAACATCAACTTTGCAGTCAGAATTCTGGCTGAACTTCCTAATTTTTGACCTTGTGTGAGTTTGTCAACCTCTCTAAATCCCAGTCTCTTCATCTATAAAATAAGGATAAATAATACCAATCTAATGAGACAGATGTGAAAATTAACTGAGAATAGGTGGAAAACGGTTGGCATAGAGTCAACACTCAATTAATTGTCGTTACCTTTCCTTTTCCTTCTAGAAAGTGATTGGTCCATCTGTGTTTATGTTGAAGGGGAAAGAAAACAAACTGTAAAAGTCTTAATGAGCCTTACTTCAAATACAGCCCAGTGCAGTTCAGTAATTAGCATGTTAAGTTCTGCTTCAGCTTGGGCTGGTCTCCAGTTCTTCGTTCCGGCCTTAGCTCAGGAATTTCCTTCTCTAGAAAGCCTTCGCTGCCCACTCCCAGGCTGAATTAGTGTCCCTCCTGATTAGTCTCATGGCACCTCAAGCTTATTTCTGTCCTATCATTTACCTTGCATTCTGCTTCTCAAACCAGAGTACTCAGCATTGGGCATGGAATTCGTGAGGTTATACAGCATCTTTTCCACGGCATCAGTTTTATCATTAGATAAATAATGACTTTAGATAATAAATGACTTAAAGCAAAGGGCACGCTTTTTTTTTTTTTAGCTAAAATATTAAGTTATAAAAGAAATTTCACAATTGCAGAGGGTTCCCTAGAGTGTTGTTTTTTGTGTTTATGATCCTTTGCTTTTAGATCTGCCTTGCAGAAAAGTTGGAGAAACACTTATTGCCATATGACAGTGAAATGACATGGTAACTTGTCAGTTTCTTCCACCAGACTGGAGCTCTGTGAGGGCAGGGGTTGTGCCTCATTCACCTCTGAAACCACAATACATAGGTACTTAGCATGAGGCCAGGCTCCAAGTAGAGGCTTCATGAATGTGGACCTGAACTCAACTCTCTTCTCCAAGTACTTTGAGGAGAATAGAGCATTTCCACTCAAGACAGGAACTTTGAAAGTGTATAACTGATGGGACTTCACACTGAGTGCCTACTGGAAAGAGTACAATTCTATCTGTCCTTTTTGGGAAAGGTATATCTGACCTTTGGCTTCCCAACCTGCCAGGGTTGGGAAAATTCAATGAGAATTTTTCATTAAGTGCCAGGCATTGTGCTTGACACACAGAAGGCACATGAAGGGACATCTGGGTGGCTCAGTTGGTTGAGCATCCGACTCTTGATTTCAGCTCAGGTCATGATCGCAGGGTCGTGGGATGGAGCCCCACGTTGGGCTCTGTGCTGAGTGTGGAGCCTGCTCAAAATTCTCTGTCTCTTCCCTCTGCCCCTCTCCCTCATTCACTCTCTCTCTCTCTGTCTCTCAAAAACAAATAAATAAAAGAAGGTGCATGACTTAACTTTCCTCTAAAGTCATATTCTGGTTATTAATCTACAAGCTAAGAAATGATTCTTACCTTTGTAATAATTCTAAGCAACTCCAAAAGGTCCTGATATCCATGACTCAGGCTGAGCCAGCAGCTGGGGCTTCTTCTGCAACACTTTGGTTCTTCCTCCTAAACCTCTAACCTAATATTACCATACTATCCCACAGCTTATTTACTGTCTCAGTTACCTTCACATGAAACCTGGGCTTGTAAGATGGGAATAATTTAAGAAGAAGGTGGAGAGACACAGCCACCTGTTAGGAGGTCTAGGCTGCAGAGTCAGGGTCCATTTCAACCCTTGCCTCCCTCACTAATCTGGTTTACTCACAACTTTGGGGCATAGCCTGGTCTTGGTTCTGGAGACAGCCCTGGACAAATGTTGCCAATTCCTAACAGAGCCTGCGCTAGGGAATCAGGCTCCCCAAATGGCTTTGTCCTTCATTCTATTGGCCTGAATCCAGGGCAGTTTCATCAGGAAACTAACAAAGCTTAAGCTTCAGGGTCCCTCACTTTCACAGGCCCCTGTGAAAGCTAAGAGTCACTGGAATGTTCTAAATTGAGAGAGGGAAGTCAGATTGCAATCCAGGAGCATTCCTTTGTAACTTTTCTGATACTTACCTGAAGAGATTTCAGAAGAAAGAGACCTAGAGATCCACGATTCCAATCATTTCTTCTGATTCTTTTTCCCTGTTTTAAATGACTGCTTGAGGGCCACCTGGGTGGCTCAGTCAGTTGAGCCTTCAACTTCAGCTCAGGTCACGATCTCAGTTCATGAGTTCCAGCCCCGCATCGGGGTCTGTGCTGACAGCTTAGAGCCTGGAGCCTGCTTTGAGTTCTGTGTCTCCCTCTCTCTTTCTGCTCCTCCCCTGCTCACACTCTGTCTCTATCTCTCAAAAATAAATAAACTTAAAAAAAATTTTAAATAAATAAATGACTGCTTGGTTTTATAATTAATTTGGTGTTTGAAATTTTATTGTATTCTTTTCCTTAAAGATAGCCCCACAAAACCTGGATACCATGCTAGATCAGGTTCTTATCCAATCTTTGCCTACTTTTTCTTCAGTGCTTCCCTGTCCTACTGTTCACCAAAACATCACAAGTACGGAAGGAGACTCTGCAGGGGTCTCTGTAGTGATGACTACATGGAGGACGGAATCACCCTCACTATTTGCTTTCTATCTTGAACCGCAGGCACACATTGGATGCCTTACACCAATTCTACAAATGCTAGGACCCTCTCACGTTGGAAGTGCTTCCTTTGAAGTAAAAGATAAGACCTCTATGAGCTGGCTTCTCCCCCGAATCTGAAAACAATTTTGAAATAGTCTCTTTATGCTTACTTTTTTTCTTTAATATTTATTTATTTTTTGAGAAAGAGAGAGAGAGGGAGCAAGCTGGGGAGGAGTAGAGAGAGAGGAAGAGAGAGATTCTAAGCAGGCTCCATGCTGTCAGCCCAGTGCTTGATGCAGGGCTTGATCTCACAAACTTTGAGATCATGACCTGAGCTGAAATCAAGAGTCGGACGCTTAACCAACTGAGGCGTCCCTCTATGTGCCTACTTTTATGCATCAATGAGACTTTCAGTTAGGTTTAGATAAGGGGATAGCTGATTTGCAAATGGAAATGCAGCCTGAAGAATTTACTTAATGAAATGCCCCGGCTTTTTTTTCTTTACCATATATTTATTTTTGAGAGAGAGACAGAGCACGAGCAGGGGAAGGGCAGAGAAAGAGAGAGGGAGACACAGAATCTGAAGCAGACTACAGACTCTGAGCTGTCAGTACAGAGCCCAACGCAGGGCTGGAACTCACAAACCATGAGATCATGACCTGTGCCTAAGTCAGATGCTTAACTGGCTGAGCCATCCAGGCTCCCCAAATGCTCTGATTTTTCAATAGGATATGTTTGTGAGAAAAGGAACTCAGTTCCCAGCTAACCAATGACAACGTTGGCATCCTTTTGTCATTTAAGTTCTAAGGAATCTCTCCAGTTTACTGTCTAGCTATAGATGGGGAAAAATAACAATCCAGTGCGTGCACTGCTGTGGAAAAGCATTCAGAGTTTTCAGTTTGGCTAAAAACGTGCTCCAAAGAGTCATTGCTTATAGCCACTGCTTGTGTAAACAGGTGAGAAAGATATACATAAATGGTCAGTTATTGAGTAATGGGAAAATGCAAGAGTGTTGTGGAAACACCAAGGAGGGAATGCTGGCCCACAGAGAGGCCAGGATGAGAAGGTAAATCCATGACAGGTTAAGAAGCTAGAAAAATCAACAGGGCTGGGCGTAGGGTCTTGTATGCAGATTAGTTTGGGCTCTATTGAAGGATAATGGGAAGCCATTTATGAGTGTTAAACAGGACCATTCCGTGGCCAAATTTATTTTTGAAGAGATCTCTCTACCTGTGGTGTGAGGGATGGGTTAGTGGTAGATGGGGGACAAAATGGAGACAAGGTCAGGAAGCTGGAAGAGAGACGTTTGGAGGTAGGAAGGGTCCTGAGGATGGAGAGGAGGGAATAGATCCAAGACAGATCAGAAAATAATTTGGAAGTCTGTGGTAATTATTGGTTGTCAGAAGAAGAAGTTGCAAGAGAAGACAGACACAGGGTGACTCCCAGATTTCTAGTTTCGATGACTGGCTGATACCTGCCACTCGCTGAAAGAAAGAATACAAGAGAAGAAGCAGGTTGGATGATAGGGTGGTAAATTCAGCCAGTGTCAGGTCCAGAATTCCTACATAGAAGAGGTGCAGGGCAGCAGGGCTATGGGATTGGTCTCGAATCTATGTTTACAAAAATAAGCACTCTGGGGACACTTGGGTGGCTCCGTTGGTTAAGCTTCCAACTCTTGACTTCAGCTCAGGTCATGAGCTCTCTCCCTCTCTCTCTCTGCCCCTCCGCCACTCCCTCTCTCACACACTCTCTCTCTTAAAATAAATAAATAAAATTAAATAAAACAAAACAAAAATCTGGATATGTCAACCGGAGGATCAGAGGAGAGCAGTACACGGAAGATGTAGATGTCTAATGGTTCAGAAAAGTAGTTGATCACCTTGACAAATTTAATGGCAGTATTTACTCCACACGCTCCATAGATTCACTTGAGATCACTATTATTCAGATAACACTTAATATGTACTTTATAGAGGCTTATTTTATTTTTTAAAGTTTATTTATTTCTTAAAATAGCTTCTATACCCATTTTGGGGCTCAGACTCACAACCGTGAGATCAAGAGCCACAGGCTCTTCTGACTCAGCTAGCCAGGCATCCCTATAGAGGTTTAAATAGGATCAAACATTGAGAGGTGCCTGGGTGGCTCAGTTGGTTAAGTGTCTGACTTCACCTCAGATCATGATTTCATCATGGTTTGTGGGTTCGAGCCCCACATCGGGCTCTGTGCTGACAGCTCAGAGCCTGGAGCCTGCTTTAGATTCTGTGTCTCCCCCTCTCTCTGCCCCTTCCTCTCTCTCTCTCTCAAAAATAAATAAACATTAAAAAAATTTTTTTAATGATCAGTGAAATTCATACTTAAAACATAAATTGTTTTTAAAAGAAAGCAAATCTCAGAACAGTATGTGTATATGATTCCAATTAAGTAAAACATAATGTGTGTGTGCAATTTGTGTGGGCGTGTATACAAGCATGGGTCTGTTCCCCAGATTGCAGAAAACAATGCTGTGCCATATCTACATGGGACTGTCTTCCAGACTTCACACAACTGCATAGAACCAATTTTGCCATATTCATCCAGGACCGCTTGACGAACAGCTTTGAATTTTTTTTTCAAGTGAAAAGTATTATAGGAAAAGTAAAATGTAGTCTTCTATCAAAAGTGAAGTTCCTGGAATCAAATATTTATTTTATCTCCTTTCACCTGGCAGGCATTTGAAGGCGTTATCTGGCGTGTCTTAATGAGGCCTACAAGGTTGTCGGTGCTCCTCAACCCCTTTCCTACTACTCTTTCTTCACTTGTCCTCTCAAGCCCTGTGCCTCATGTGCCAAGATTGGTCCCTTAAGGCCTCCACGTTTATTTTCCCCTCTGTCCGGAACACTCTACCTCATACTTTGGTATGGTTGATTTCTTCTCATCATTCAGACCTCAGCCCAAATGTTTCCTCCTCAGTAAGGTCTTCTCTGACGACCCAACCCAAAGTAGCTTACTCCACCCCCGACACAATGCACCATTTTATTCCGCCATAAGGACTCACTGTCTCAAATTATAGTGATTATGTATTACTTGCTTATTGCCTATCTCTTCCCTTAAAGTGTAAGCTCTGTGAGAGCAGGGACCTTGTCTGAATTGTCATCCCCTGTCCCTACAACAGAGCCTAGCCACTCTCTGAATGTTGTGGAATGAAATGATACACTGATGGAATATCATTCAGCACTAAAAAGGAATGAGCTGTCAAGCCATGAGAAGACATGGAGGGAACTTAAATGCATGTTGCTAAGTGAAAGAAGCCAATCTGGAAAGGCTACCTGCCATATGATTCCAACTATATGACATTCTGGAAAAGACAAAACTATGGAAACAGTGAAAAGATCAGTGGTTGTCAAGGGGCCAAGGGGAAAGGAGGGATGAATAGGTGGAGTACTGAGGATTCTTACTGCAACTCTGTATGATATTGGAATGTCCTAATACATTTGTTCAAACCCATAGAATGTGAATGTATCAAACCCACTAAGAGTGAACCGTGATGTAAACTGTGGACTCTGGGTGATAATGATGCATCAGTATAGGTTCGGCGATTGTAATAAATGTACCACTCTGCCGGAGGACGTTGGTATGAGGAAGGCTATATATGAGCTGGAGCAAGGAATATATGGGAAATTGGTGTCCCTTCTGCTTAATTTTGCTGTGAACCTAAAACTTGAGAAAAGGAACATATTTAAAAAAAAAAAAAAAAAGTACGTGGCCCAAGTTGTTGAAATGGTTTAAGTGTGTGAGTAGAACATTGAGAAAAATTACTTGACATCAGGATTGGCCTGGGAAAGCTTGAATCAGGAAAGCCTAAGCCAAAACGTTAGGCAGTGTTTCCCAAATTGGAGTTCCATATTCTGTGTTTAAATAAAATTAAGCGGGTTTCTTTATTGAGAGACTGCGTACTTACACAGCTCACATGTGTACTGTGACTCTCTAGGGTGAATAGCTTATGTAGTTACTTCCTAAGATTTGATCCAGAACCCATTCTTCATGCCATGTCTTTATCACGAATGAGCCTAAGTCCAGATGAATGCCAGTGGTTACCCTGCAGAGCAGCTTTAAATAGTCAAATATTTCTCCTCAGAACTAATCCAACATAATTTAGTTATCTTATTTTGCTGATTTCAAACCACTAGAATCCAACTTCCATGACAATAGTGGTTTTTGTCTGTTTTATTCTCTATCGTGTTCTCAATGTCCATAGCAGTGCCTGGCATATAGCAGCAGGTGCTCAATAAATATTTGTGGAAAGAACGAATGAATGAGCAAATGAATAAAAACAATTCTTGTTCTGTCTAGAAAGTCCTCTGTGTAAAGAGCAGAAATTTTAGTACAAGGTAATTATACATTCTGATCCATGTGGTTTATATTTCTGGGCTATTTGTGTAATATTTATTCTTGCTGCTGTTTTCCTGAAGCATTTCTTCCTGAATGGACACATTGAAGGAGTTAAAATGAAGGAAGAGTGAGGGCCTTGGGTTCTGACCCCACTCTACTGGTGATGATGGTAACTAACATTTGTGTTGGAATTCTTCCAAAAGTTATTGCATTTGGCTCTCAAAACACCTGGGAGGCACGTGTCATTACCTCCATTTTCAGGTGGACAGGGAGGCTGAGAGACACTCTCCCAATGCCACTCTGGAGGTATTAGATCAGCTTTGATCTAAGCCTTGGTCTCACTTTGTCAAAGTCCATGTTCATTCCATGGCACCGGGCTGTCTCTCCAGCTGACCGTGTGCTGGGAAACCATTGCCCCTTTCTTGGTTCCCACATCTGAAAAATGCCCACGGGATTTCTTAGGTTCCTTCCAACTTTACATTCTATGACTCTGTGACCCTTTTTTTTTTCCCCTCCATCTAAATTGCCAAACATCCTACTCTTGATCCCAGGGTCATGAGTTTAAGCCCCATATTGAGCATGGAGGCTACTTTAAATAATAAATAAATAAATAAATAAATAAAGTGCTATAGCTTTAAAAAGTACTATAATAATATTTTATTTCTACTTGCAATTGCACAGCTCTTTTAAAATCTGATTGAGGTGCTAAAGAAAATTAAAGAAATTATGAAAATTTTCTTTCTTTTTAAGTAATGCCTGCAAACAATACCTTACCAAAGTGAATTGGTTTTGTTAAGTGTAGTATCCTCAGAAAGGTCTTCATTATTAGAAAAGAAAAAAAATGCCATGAGAGGATTTGTCTCTGAGCTTATTTCAAAACAAAAAATATGGAGAAAATATAGCAATGTTTCTAGAAATGAAGCTATTTAGAACAGAATAAAAATAAATAAATATGAAATATTTAATCACCTAGTAGCTAAATAAATAAACCTTTCCAGAAAGAAAAGGCAAAGCCTGGTCCTCACTGTGTTTTTTTACCTGATAAATTCCCTTTGTATGCAAAACATTTGCATTATTCACATATCTTTGTCTGTTTAAGGCAAGGCAATAAAACTACTATTGGGCTACACAGCCAACAGAGCAAGTGAGTTGTTTGTGTTTCTTCTCCACAGGGCATTTTGTTTGGTCTCAAAAAATTTTTTGTGGCCATATAGAGATAATCTACTTTTGGTGTCATGTGAAAAAACTTTACACAGAAAAATCTATACTTATACATTCTTTTTTTGGGATTTTATTGTGCTAAAAAGTAGAATTCACACCGGCCAAAAAAAAAAAAAAAAACAACCCCAAACATGCAAAATATTTTTGTGCACACACCTCGAACATACTACATTCCACCATTGAAGATTTTGAAATCTTAAAATTAAAAAAAAATCCCAAAGCAAGAGTACCTGGGTTGAAAAGTTAACATTATACAAGCTAGATTCCTAACACAAACACTGCAGACACAAGTCACTCCATTGCAAAAAGTTAATGTTTATAAGGCTTAAATAAATGTCAACAATGAAGAGACAAAAACCGTAGATCCAAAGTGTACTCCCCACCAGGAAGTATTAAAAATTGATGTTGTAGTACATCCATGATATTAACTTCAAATAGATACCACCTTAGCCCCAAAGTTACGCCAAACTCGCAAACACCGAGGGAACCATATTCAAAACTACCTTCTTTTTCTGCTACCTTTAAAATGGTTTTATATTTGTTTTGTGTATTTGGTAAATAAGAGTCCCTCAGAATCTACACTAGCTCTGAGATGTAGAAAAACCGATTCGATCAATGACCTCCTCTGAATGATGAAGTTGTCCTCTGAGATTCGTCACTTTTCTGTTTAATGATCATGTACTTTGTAGTGATCACGTGTGTGTGTGTGTGTGTGTGTGTGTGTGTGTGTGTGTCTGTGTCTGTGCGCGCGCACGTGTAAACCCTTTTAAAAAACTCTAAACTCTAGGGAACATTTTTTTTCCTTTCCTCGAGACCAGTCCCTAAAAATGTGTTGTTTTGTTTTTGTTTTTGTTTTTGTTTTTTAAAGAAAACCTGCCTAGAGCTTTTCCGTACAGTCAGCAACCTCCTTATCCCTGTATATTTGAACTTTCCCAAAATAACAGAAAGCTCCAAGGTACTTGTTGGCAACTCCTGAAAAATCTCCAGTCACTCCCAACAGATTTTACTGTCTGGTACGTTTTAGATTCACTTTCTTAAGGCACCACAGAAGAAAAGGAGGGCCCTGTGGTAGAAGCACGTTCACGTCCCTCCTGGTGCTCCCTCGGGGACATGGCTCCACCCTTGGGAAAAAACACGGGCCTCCTGCTAGGGATGCATCCTGCCGTTTCTCTCTCCCTCAGGGAGAAGGGACACACGCTGGTAGAAAGGCAGTCCCCTGGAAGCCTCAGTTCTCAGAAGAAAAAGTGTTCTAATGCATTCTCATAAAACATGCAAAGAGAAAATCCAAAACAGGAGTGAGGAGAAAGTAGCAGTGAGTTGGAAGAGTGCCTAAGGATTGTGTGCAAGTGAGAAACACCCGGTCAAACTGCCTACTTCAACGCCTTGTTCAATGAGCGTAATAACAGTGCATCCTAAAGGGAAAGAGAAGGTACCGTTTCTAACCTCAGAAACTAACAAGCTTCTCTCTTTATCACCCAACAGCTTTAAAATGCTTACTTAACTCAAACTATCACCAACATTTGAAAGAAGTTTGAAGACTCAAGACTATTTCAATAAACATTTCAATAATTGCTAGATCAACTCAGCTCCTACATTTTCAAAACGTCGGCCAAAATGGCAAATGAGTACGTATCGGTCCATCTTTCCCTTCCAGCGGTCAACACAACTGTACACAATCAGTGTGCTGCACTTAAAGGAACATTTGTGAAGGACGGCGCAGCTCAGAGGTGGGAGGTCCTACCAACACTTGCGTTTTTACTGAGGCTGGCAGAGCGCAAGGTTCCTCCTCCCCATCCAGAGTTTGGGCATGTTCTCAGCCCATCCTGCCATCCTGTTTCAGACACTGTCTCTCCCTTCTTGTCCACAGGTCATTAAGCCTGTTGGGGGAAGGGGTGCTGAGGAAGACTTCATAAGTGAGCAGTCATGGGATTGGGAGTGAAATACATGCACAAGACCGAACATTCATGCTCACGAACTTCATGAAGCAAAACAAAGGCTTGACACAACCCGGAGTCGCTTTAAAACCTCCTCTCACACACAGCAGAGCAAAACTGGAAAAACCCAATTACACTTTCCCATCAAAATTCAAAAAAGAGCTAAACCTTCTGGGGACATAGGATGTTTTAGACGGAAAGAAGGTGGCTGAAGGGCCCTTCTTTTCTCAGCTGTGTGCAGCATGAGCCAGAGCCCTTCCTGAAGCCCTGTCAGCTGCCCAGCGGCTCCCAGAAAACACCTCTTAGACGCCTGGACTCCCTCAGCACGCTCGACTCTGCTCAAGGTCTGAAGAAGTCTGATGCTCAGAGGTAGCTCCATGACGCTAGTAATAGAATAACACTTCCTTTTTTGGTGAGGAAAGCCCAATCGGTCTTAGCTAACAAGCCCTCAGCTATGGCTCTAAAAATACCCCGCAGCAAGCACTGCTTGGCACTTCATTCTGTTTGCCAGAGAACTCCACAGAACGTTTCAGATTCTCCATAACTGCTCTGAGCTCTGTCCCTGCTCTAGTGACCTCGGGAAAGTGTATCACTTCAAGAAGATGACTTTTTGTTTTTCACTTTAGAGTTCTTGGAATTCTGTCCCGAACGTCTGAATTACAACTCCAGCCTTGGATTAATTACTAGCTTGGTTTAGGAATCTTCGTTTGGCTTCTAGTCTGAACTATGCAAATACACGATCTGTGTGCAGAAGGAAGGACTAAAATTACACTTCAAAAGGGCTCAGTAGCTTCCTGTCTTCCCCCTTTCCCCCCAAAAAGAAACATCAGCCTCCTTGAATCCTTTGTCGCCAGCAGCAGGAGCAGCTCCCGGCCTGTCCGCGTCAGACGCTCCGGGCTCTCTACACGTTGATGGCGTGTGCGTGCTTCTTGCACAGGGGTTTGTCCTTCTTGGAGTAGAATGGCTGCCCCTCCAGATTCACGTGGCAGACCTGGGGACAGAGAACAGACGGCCATGAGGCAGGCCCTGTCTCTCCTCACTACAGATTCTTAATGACGTAAGCAGCGGAGATGTTCGAATTATGGCATATTTAAGGCTTCCAAAGAGGAACGTGGAACTAAATTCCAATTAAATTAAATGGCAGACACAAAATTTGCAAGATGAAGATGACTGACCAATGCTATCCAAAATTTACAAAAGGGGCACCTGGGTGGCCCAGTTGGTTAAACTTCTGGCTTCAGCTCCGATCATGATCTCATGGTTTGTGAGTTCAAGCCCCATGTCGGGCTCTGTGCTGACAGCTCAGAGCCTGGAGCCTGCTTTGGATTTTGTGTTTCCCCTCTCTCTCTGCCTCTCCCCTGCTCACGCTCTGTGTCTCTCTCTCTCTCTCTCTCTCTCTCTCAAAAATAAATAAATAAATAAAATGTTTTTAATTTACAACCAGTAAATTACAAACCAGTATAGAATCATGAGTCAATATCCACACAGTTGATTAACATCCAAGTAAATAGCATTAGTAAATTAGCAAACACATCAAAGAAGATGATCCTCATCAATAAGTAAAGGAAAAATAAATCAAAATCTCCATGAGAGACCACTAGGTATCTATTAATCTAACGAGATAAAACAAACAAACCAACAAAACCTCCCCAATCACTTGCTACCATTAATCTTACATGACTGTAGCCAAAAAGTAAAAAAAAAAAAGTATCTATCAACAGTCAACAATGCCAAAAGGGAATCAAGCCTACTTGTGCACTGCTAGGGACACAGGTCGGTGAATCAGCTCAGTCTTCTGCAGGGGATGTGGCAGCGGCACTGAAAAGGAGCCATAAAGATGTGCCTGCCTGCCTGGTACCACTGGGGAGGAGTTTATCTTATAGAAACTATTGCACAGAACAACGTGTGCTGAAGCAAAAATTCAAAACCACTAAAACATCTCTCTATAGGGAGGTAACTAAGTAAATTCTTTTGGTACATTTTCCAATGGAATGCCATCATGCAAAAGATAAATCAAATGTGGAAAAGTGTATGCAGGGAGATATTATATGAAAAAAGGCAAAATTATACATCCACATGATGACAACATATGAGGGCAGTTTGAAGATGGAGACATCACAGAAAGAAGAAAGCTAAGTAACATTTGTTGAGGCTACTATGGGCCAAGCAGGAGACCCGACACTCTATATACATCATCTCATTTAATCACAAAATCTTTTGGGAAGGTATAACTTTTTCTCATTCCACAAGTGAAGAACTGTAGCTCAGAGAGCCAAGTGTCTTGCTTAAGTCACAGACCTAGCAAGTTATAGAGTTGGGACTCCATGTCCAGATCTGCAAGACTCCAGTTTCAAGCTCATTTTCCCTACACCTCACAGCAAAGAGGAGTTATACTTACCTGAAATTGTTCTGGGCTTATGGACTTGGGTAGAGGTAGCCCTCCACGTTTGTTGGACTAGTCGTATATACAGGCTGGCCCTGGGTGGGCAATACGCCAGTGTATCAGAGTCAGCTGGGAGGTCACATTGGCTGGGATGGGCCCCAGTGTCATAGAGGTCACTGAACATTTCAGATGGGGAGAAGAATTGGGGACCACATTCAGGACACTGACATCAGAAGGAGAAGTGTAGGTGCAGTTCCCACACAGAATGCATGAGGATTGAGAAATCACCCTCTTGAGATGAGTGTAGGTCAGTGAGCATGTGGCCACTCCAAGACAGTTGGAAAGAAAAGTGGCATCACGGTGGGCCCACGTGCAAGTCCCTAATGACCCAGTTGAGGATGTTATACTTGGGATCACACAGGGCTACCAATGGGCCCCAGAAACCAATGACCTAGAAAAGTGACTGAAAATATCCCAGGTGGGTACAGTGATATTGAGTGTAACCACGCTCTTGTGTGACCTCAAGCTGCTGGTGAAGACAAGCCCAAAATCCAACAGTGAGGTTGGTTTCAGGGAAGACAGAAGGCAGCTCTGGAGTGAGTTCTCACGGAGCTGCCTGTCAACATCTGGGGTTCCTGTTCTAGTCTGGGACAATGCTGGCTACTTGTGAGAACTTTGGTATAAGTTGGAGAGCGTGTTGGGGACTAAAGACCAAGAAGTGAGGAAGGGCCAGAGCTTCAGGGGTGACTCATTGGTAAGAGATGGAGCTGAGGGCAGAAAACATCATAGAGAGGTCATGCTCATTGTCTTGGGCTAGGAGACCCTGTATGGGATACAAGGTGGCTTCGTGGTGGAGATCCCCAGACTACTCAGCAGAGGGGCACAGCAGGGATGGTCCAACCCCCAGGCTCCATGGTCAAGTGGCATCAGGGCCTGACTGGGAAGGAGTGGGGGTCATGGACAGTGCTGGAAGGCAATGAAATGGGCCAGCTACAACAGCTCCTATGAGGGCTTCCTACAAAAGTTACACCACTGTCCCCCCCCTCCTGATACCCACACCAGTGAGGAAGGTCTAGAAACCCAACAAGACTTAGAGGAAAAGAGGGGCCACAGTAAGACACCTTTGTCCCACATCCTTTCCATTGGAACTCAAGTGCCAAAGCCAGACAGGAGCTTAACCTTCATCCTGACCCACACAGCCCTTCTCAGCCATCATTTTATATGCATGGGACTTTAGAGGGGCTGTCTTCTCCTGTTCTTTAATTGCTCATATACGTCCGCTTTGCTTTCCTTTCAAGATTCCAAACTCCTTGGGGCGCCTGGGTGGCGCAGTCGGTTAAGCGTCCGACTTCAGCCAGGTCACGATCTTGCGGTCCGTGAGTTCGAGCCCCGCGTCAGGCTCTGGGCTGATGGCTCAGAGCCTGGAGCCTGTTTCCGATTCTGTGTCTCCCTCTCTCTCTGCCCCTCCCCCGTTCATGCTCTGTTTCTCTCTGTCCCAAAAATAAATAAACGTTGAAAAAAAAAAAAGATTCCAAACTCCTTGAAGGTGGAGACTTGTTCTGGGATACTCTTGTAGTCCCCAAGCTCAAGAAATATTTGGTAAATTGAATTAGTCTAAAGTTATGTGCTCCCCTGAGATCTAACTGATAGGAAAACAGCATATCAGCTGGGAGAGCTAGTTTTTGATCTTCTTTTCTTACTAGGTTTTTTTTAAGTTATAGGAAAATATACGCTCATCAAAGTTGATTTGGAAATATAAAGTGGTGGATAAAGGACCCCCTCCCCACAAAAGACCCTCACAGTTTTCCAATCAAAAGATTGCTTTCCAAAACTTAAAACCAAAACCGTGCTTCACTTCGATATATCTAAACAGGGCAGTGAGCGCCACACAGGACCACTTTGGAGGAAGATGTAATGATTCACCACACTGATTCTCCAAAGAACAGGATGAGCCTGGCTTCTTTGGGTGGATTCTTTGGGCACTGCGATGGGTCTCTCACACCTGACTGGAATTTATTTGCAATCTCAACCTGAACAACCCCATGCTTTACTGCTTCTTCTGGTCTCTCTCTGGGATTTATGCCACTGTGACCCTCAGCCAAACATAGTGGGCTTGAGAGAGGAGACCCATGCTCACCCCTCCATGTGACACAGACCTCTTGTTATCCTGCCCTCAGAGAATAGGCCTTCTGTGCCACTGTCTGCCCTGGACCTTCTCCAAGTCACTTGGATTCTTCTGCAAGTTGGGTAACCAGACTTGCAGGCAGCATCTTAGGATAAGACAAGCCATGGCTTGAATATAAGGGTCAGACAGCCCTATGTGCCTTGCTGAGCCATGGCTCTGTAGGGGACAACCCAAAAGCCAATATATTCACATTCTTACTCCTTTGCAGAGGGGAGGACCTGATGTATTTAAAGGACCCTAAAAGGCAAGGAGAAAATCTATTCCAAAAGCTGGAAAATCAGTGTTTAGATTGAATTGTGTGTTTCCTTCCCCAAATTCATATGCTGAAGTCCTTACTTCCAGTACCTTCAATCTACCCAGCGCAGGGACACAGTGGTGACCTTATTTGGAAGTAGGATCTTTGCAGATGTAATTAAGATGTAAGTTAAATGAGGTCATATTGGAGTAAGGCGGGCCCTTAATCCAATATGACCAGTGTCCTTATAAGAAAACGAGAAGCGTATAGAGAGACACACACGCAGAGGAGAACGCCACGTGAGGACACAGGCACACAGAAGGAAGGCGGCCATGTGACTGTGGAGGCAGAGACAGAAGTTCCGTAGCTGTAATCAAGAAACGTCAGAGATTGCTGGCAACCACCAGAAGCCGGGAGAGAGAACGTGGCCCTTGAATTTGCATTTCTAGCCTCCGGAACTGTGAGGGAATACACTTCAGCTGTTGAAGCCATCAGATTTTGGTATGTTGTTGCAGCTGCCCTAGCAAACGAACACACCGAGTCAATACAGTGCACCCCACGAATGGAGGCGTGGAAACCTGAAGCGCATTGCAGTAAACTTTATGGCGAGGGTTGTCCTATCTCCTCAGTCTATAAAAATTGCTCAAGTTTAAACTGCATGGATATTTCATACATTACCACACTTTACCTTGGCAGCTCTGGTTTTAAAAAAAAAGTAAAGAAAAAAGAAAGTAGTAGCAGCACATTAATTTTCCCAAATAAAGTTCAGGCAATTGCAGACTCACGTGACAGGACTTACTCAGGGCTGAATATTCCCTAAATCTAAGGCAGAGTCTAAATGTCGGTGACTTCTTGCTGTGTCTCCTCCCCAACCCGAAGCCCTTGGAAGGAAAGTGCCAATCTCATGGGAAAAATGACCTGGCTGTTTGGCAGAAATAAATGGCACGTGGTTAATAGTTAATCTAGTGTTTATCTCCTGGCAACTATATATCAAGAACAAGACCATTTAGGAAAATAAAATGATACTCAGCCCCAATTCCTAAAGATTCTCTCAAAAAAAGCCTTATCTCAGCTTTTCATAGGATGAGTCAACAAGCTATAATCTGGTGTTTCACGGTGAAAATTTGGGGGAAAATCCTTAAATCACTTCATCATATCTAACACATCTTATAACCATAGGAAACCATCCATCTCTATTTTAACCCAGGCATCATTCACTGCTCCCAAGTATTTTATTTATTTATTTGTTTGTTTATTTATTTATTTATTTTTCAGGGAGAGAGAGAGACAGAGCATGAGCAGGGGAGGGGCAGAAAGAGAGGGAGACACAGAATCCAGAGCAGGCTCCAGACTCTGAGCTGTTAGCACAGAGCCTGACACGGGGCTCGAACTCACGTCGTTGCTCCCAACTGTTGAGAGCACTGCTGGTGAGGCCAGGTGCTGGTCTGACAGACCCTGGGAGGACACTCTGCTGTCCTTATGAGATGGAGAGTAACAAAGCCACATTGCTTTATACATACTTATTAGTAATAAAACTTTGCCTGACTGTGACATATCAAGGCATCACAGTACTTGCCAGCTTTTAAAAATGACCAGAGTATCAGAAGGCCAGAGTTGAAAGGGGTGTAGAGGGTTGGTCACCTGGCCCCACTAGGTCCCTCCTGCCCCTTCTCAGAAAGTGAGAACCCCAGGCTAAAAACATACCGCACAGATGAAGCAGGTGTCATGCCAGGTGTGGCCCAGGGCTTCAATAAACTTGTCTCCAGCCTCCACAGGGAAATCACAGCCATGACACTTGGTGCTGAACAGATTGACGTAGTCTGAAATGAAAGGCCGAGTGAGGACCTGGCATCCAGGCAGGCTGGGAGAAGCATCCTGGACGCACTGACCCAATGCCAGGAGAACACCCCATATCACTGAACTGGGACAGTGGGTACAACCGAACTGGTTACTTGTCATCCTGCAGACAAATGTTTAGTTACATGATTGGGTTTCTTTCCTTTTCAATACTTTGTCGTGGTGTTGTATGGATTCAGGCTTAGTTGCCACTCTTGGCTGGTTTGATTTGCAAGCACTTTCTGGATCTGTCACTCACTTTCTGCAGGGTGATTTTCTCCTCTGTCTCTGTCAGCTTTTATAGGCTAAACCAACCAATCCCAAAAAAGAAAAAAAATCATATTTCCCAATAGCTATGCTTAGTTTGGAAGAAGGAGAGCCCTTAACATTTTTAGGAATTATAGTATGTTCTTTGTGTGGAAATTCTTCTGTCATTGGGCATTTGTGTTGATAACGAATTTTCACTACTAGAAACAATATTTGAACTACTATGTTAAGACATGACCCCCATCCCCCACCCCAGCCAAAGAGATAATAATACCAAGTGTTATTTGTATAATGCTTTGCAGCCTACCAAGCATTCTCACATAGATAGTATTATTTACTAGTATCTCAATGTCATGGTCTATGTATAAGTTTGTATTAGCTTTCTTTCCACCCTCAACACAGTGCTTGACACACAAATCCATACCCAACACATACGTGTTGAATGAATGCATGAATAGATGAACCAGTGAATCAGTAAGTCAATGAATAAACTTAATCTTCAAAAAACATCCCTCAGAGATGGAACTATAATCATTTTTTGTTTTGTTTTGTTCTGTGGATGAGGAAACTGAGGCTCACCAGAGTCACACAGCTGAGACACAGTGGGCCCATCCTTCTCCAACTCAGGAGCTGCCTGTCTGGGTCCCAGGGGCAGCAGTTCCACTGCACTCACTGTAGAACTCTTCCAGATTCTTTTAGAGAAGTTAGATGCCTTTTACAAAGCCTTCATTCCCCTAGAGGTACACTTGTCTCTCCACAGTTGGCTTTTCATTTTATCATTTTTCTGCTCAGTTCTCCTTGGGGACAGTGAGCCTGTTTGCCATTGTAGGCCACATGCGGAGAGGCAGTGAGCCACGGGGTGTTATGAACTTGGGTTCTTTTTGTTTTGAGAGAGAGAGAGAGAGAGACAGAGTACGAGTGGTAAAGAGGCAGAGAGAGAGGGAGACACAGAATCTGAAGCGGCCTCTAGGCTCTGAGCTGTCAGTACAGAACCCGATGTGGGTCTCAAACTCGTGAACCGCGAGATCATGTCCTAAGCCAAAGTTGGACATTTAACCGACTGAGCCACCCAGGTGCCCCATGAACTTGGGTTCTGAAGAAAGAAAGCACTGAGCCCAAGTCCCAGCTCTATTCAGGAATTGTTCATACCTGGGACAAACCACCCAACTCCTCAGTGTCTCATCTTTCAGTACCTAAGTTGTGGAGTGGTTGTACAGATTAAATAAGATAATGCATGTGAATGTACTTGGCACAAACACTCAGAAATAGTGGCTCTTACTGTGAATGTCTTTATAAATGATAAAAGGAGGGAAGGAAACGTGATCCAAGTGTCTATTATGCACCGGTCCGATATTAGTGCTTTCCTAAGTTTCTTGGTGAATCTTCACAGCAGGTCTGTGAAGAAGTATTATTCCCATTTTAAAGACGAGGAAACTGGCCGTAGAGGTTCCAGCACACAAGCAGTAGGAGCCTGATGGACTCCAAAGTTCATTCTCTTTCCACAACTTTATGCGGTCTTCAGTTATCTATTTGCCATTGAGCTTTGATAAGTTATATCTCTTGCGTATTTTTTCCAATGTATGGTTTTCCCTTTGGGGTTTAATTACAGTTTGTCATGCAAATGTCGTTATAAATATCAACAGTCTGTTAATCCTATCTCTGACAGGATTCTTAATTTGTTTGGTGGGCAGAAATCTATCACCAGAGCAAAGAAAACATTATTTTGCTTCCTTTACAAAGTTACAGTTTACAGTTGACTCTGTGCTCTGTAAGAACTAGTGTGGGTGAGAAACAGGATCATAGGCTACCCCATCTCCACAGGAGGGCCAGCCCTGCACCCCCACTTCTGACTTCTCTCTCATTACTCCCAGCCTCCAGATGCCCTGGGCTCTGTCTCTCTCCTTTACCTCATCATGCCTGTGTATGAACCAGGCCCTGGGCTTGGAAAACCATCCCCACTTTGTCTACCTTGGATCTCTACAATCCTTTGAGCCAGGCCTTCCTCCTGGGAAGGCTTCATCCTCTACCTCAACCAAGAGAGACAAGATGACCTTCCTGGGGGCTTCTCTTGGCTTCCCTGCCTTCTCATTCCATTCATTCATCCATTCAATCATTATCGCTGGACTATCCATTTATGTGATGGCATATCACATGATGATGTATCTGCTTGAGGTTTTTGAGGACAAAGACCCATTCCCAATGCACAGTGTCTTTCATAGGAACTAGCATATACTTGATGGATAAATGATGAATGGAAAAACAAAAGAAATGTTCAGAAAACCTTATTAAATACTGGTTCCTTTTCTCGTTGTGCAACCTAAGATTAAGCTCTTAAAATGGAACGTCTAGTCTTGCCTACTGATCAGTTTTTCTGTTTTATATTTGATTCTGTATGGTCTTAAGAAGTGCCTGCCACTTTGTTTTAAAATTTGGTAGCACAAGTCTTGGCCCTAATACGTTTTTTTGAAGTTAATATATTTCTCATTTATCCTAAAACAATGAGAATATAATTGGAAGTAAGTTTGTGCATGAGTCTTTCCCACCAGGAGCATAATCTAGCTCCTCATTTATTTATTTCTTACTTTATTTCTCCTATTAGGTCTTTATAATTTTCTTTGACTTACTCTCTTATGCCCCAAGTTGAATTCATACCCTGTATTTAATGGATTTTATTGCTATTGTAAAAGGGTTTCCATCCACCAAATCACAGGTGCTCTCTGTTGAAAAAGGGCTTAGCGCTTTCCTAGAGCAGTCGTTCTCAAACAGAATCATCTTGAGTGTTCACTAAAACACAGATTGCTGGGCCCCACCCTTCAGAGTTTCTGATTCAGCAGATCTGGGGTGAGACCCGAAGATCTGCATTTCTCTGATCCTGATACTGCTGGTTGGGATCATACCTCAATTCTCAAACCTAACTGAATATAGGATCATCTGTGTGGGGGGAGAGTGATGAAATTCTGCATCTGTAGGTCTGAGAATTGATCTTTCTAGTACCTTTATTTTTTTAATTTTTAATTTTTTTTAGTGTTTATTTTTGAGAGAAAGAGCATGAGCAGGGGAGGGGAAGGGAAAGAGGGAGACACAGAATCCGAAGCAGGCTCCACACTCTGAGCTGTCAGCACAGAGCCCGACACGGGGCTCGAACCCACGAACCGTGAGATCATGACCTGAGCCACAGTCAGACGCTTGACTGACTGAGCCACCCAGGTGTTCTTTATATCTTTAAAGTTTCCCAGGTGGTTGTGACACCCCACCAGTCTGGGTCACTGCTCCAGGGCAGGCCCCTCCATGAAGGGCTGACCTTCCTACCTCTCTTACTTACGTGCAAGGTATCATATATAAAAGTGTCAGCTCATCATGGCAATTGATGAAATCTTTTTGAGTCTACATCCTATCATTCTGGCATTCTCCCTTCTGTGTCTTCTTCCAAGTTGCTGATAAAAATGATGATAAGAGATACCACCTCACCCTCATTAGGATGGCAGCTACCAAAAAAACACAGCGACATTTGCAAAGATGGAGTGAAATTGGAACTCTGTGCACCGTTGGGATTGTAAAAGGGTGCATCTAGTATGAAAGTTCCTGAAAGCCTCAGAAAATGAAATACCACATGACCCAGCAATCCTACCTCTGGGTATATACCCCCAAAGAATTGAAAACAGGGTCTTTTAGGGGCACCTGGGTGGCTCAGTCCGTTCAGCGTCTGACTCTTGATGTCTCATGGCTTGTGAGTTCAAGCCCCACATCACGCTCTGTATTGACAGCACAGGACCTTCTTGGGATTCTCTCTCTCCTTCTCTCTGCCCCTCACCCACGTTCTCTCTCTCTCTCTCTCTGTCTCAAAATAAATAAAGAAATAAACTTAAAAAACAAGAAAACAGGATCTATGGACACCCGTGTTCATAGCAGCATTATTCACAATAGCCAAAAAATGGAAGCAACCCAAATGTCCATCAGTTTTTTTTTTTTGCCGGGGGGTGGGGGCTGGTTACTATGGAGAGGGACAGTGGTGATAGTGGAAATCTGTTGTTCTTTTGCAAGCCTCAGACACAAATTATGGAAGTTGTAATGCTCTCAGCCAATGAATAATAGCAATTTGTATTGACACAACTGCACGCTTATCCATTATCTACTAATTATCTAACAATTATCACCACACACTCATAAGAAAGGAAATGACATCATTATCTGCTCCCTTTTACAGATATGGAAACTGAGGCACAGAATGACTCAGTAACTAAGTCATTCAATTAATAAGAGCTAGAAAGAGAACTTGCCAGTATACAAGAACCCAAGAAATTTCTTTTCTAACTTATTGTCAGGGGAAAATAGTTTTAGTCTACTTTGCTTTTCCCCTTGAGGAACTGGAATGTTTTCTCCTTTCTGATTTTAAAGTAAACTAACTTACTGTGTTTCTCTTTCTGCCCTCAAATTGGCTGCCCAGTCACTGTTGCTCTGTTATTCTTCACAATCAGCCTGCTTGCTTTTCCCTTTTCTGCTTGGTGCTGATTTTCTAGTTCTGTTGTATTAACCTTCATGTCCACGTTACCTTTGTTGGAACCTGCCTCAAACCCTCTTCTGAAAAAGGCAGGCTATGCATAAATGAGTGAGTGAGTGGCTGATTAGCCAGGACAGCAAATCTCTAGTAGAGTGCTTTGTCTTCAGAATTTACAATACTTTACTCCAAGTTTAAGGTAAAATGTAGCATTTGGGGAAAAGAGAAACTCTGAATTCAGACAGGGAGATCATAGGACTCTGGAAGAACATGAGAGGGGCAGGGAAAGGGGCTTTCACGTGTTTGATGCTTTACACACTTTCTCAGGTTAAATCCTCACTACAACTCATGAGGCAGGTTGTTCATATGCCCCCTTTTTACAGATGGGGAAAGTGAGGCTCAGAGAAGTTTAATAACTTACTCAGGGTTACAAAGCCCGTCCAAGGTGGAGCCGGGGACAGAACCTAATTCAAAGTCCAGAGCCAAAGCCTTTTCAGACTCGACCTTGTGGTCTCCAGATCAAAATCATCTGAAGGGTTCCCAAGTGGTTACAAGATGCCAACTTGTGATCCACATATTTGGTGCAGGGAAGGGAGCAAAGATTGAATGTGGTGGTGGGGGGGGGGGGTGAGGGGAAGAAGCTATAGACCCGACTCCCAGAAAACCATGATTCTGCCATTTGGAGCCTCCTGATGGTCCCATGTGAACAGAAAAAGGCAGGAGTTCCCCGTACCTGCCCCATTCTCCCACACCACCAGGCCTCCCCGCAGCACAGTGGTCCTACCTTTCTCGCAGTAGGGCTCCCCATCTTCCATGTGGAAGAGGCTGTTCCCAAAGGGCTTTTTGCAGGCTGCGCAGACAAAGCAGGTGGTGTGCCATGTCTGTCTCAGGGCATGCATCACTTCCTGGGGGAAAGAGCCTCAGCTCAGGTCAGAAAGCTCCCGGGGAGAGAGGAAGCTGGGCCTGCTCTCCCTCACCAGGCCCCGGCTACTGCTGGAGCATCCCAAAGAGGAGCAGGACTAAGTGGGCCTTGGACGTGCTCAGGAAAGGCCTGGGAGTGGAGGGGTGAGGGCAGTGGCAGAGGAGTTCCTGCTCATGCAGCACTTGCTGGGTACCAGGTTCTGTGCCAGAATCATCTGGAAGGTGGTTACCTAAGCTGTGATTCTTAACCCTCCCATCAAAGCTGGTGGGGAAGTACTGCTTATGGCCGCCATTTTCCCAAAGGAGCATGGGGGGGGGGGGGGGGCGGGCAAGGCCATATGTGGGTGGATGGCAAGGTCAGTCTATGAAGTGATAACTTGTTTTGCAGAAGCTCTGCCAACGCTTCAAGCTGTGTGGCCCGGGGCATGTAACCATCTCTCCCTTCAAGTTCATTTGCACCCCAGTCCCTTGGTGGCAAACCAACTCTCTTGTAGGGATAGAAAGAGAGTTGTTCTCTCTCTGTTAGCAGCCCCTTCTTGGCTTCCTAAGGGGACCCCACAATCCTGGGGATGGGAAGAGACTGGTGGGGAAAATACAGGGTCAGAGGAGAGGGATGCTGCCCACTTACCCCCATGATTTTGGTGTTGCATTTGGCACAGACTGGGGCAAAGAACTGCTCATAACAGCGCTCGCAGTAAACATTGCTCTGCTCCTCCACGAAGCACACGTCCGCCAGGGAGGTCTTGCAGTAGGCACAGTTAAACTCCTCCGGGTGCCAGGAACGGCCCATGGCTACCAGAAAGGGGCCCCTGGAGAAGCAGAGAACAGCACCAAGCTTGAGACCAGATATTTCAGGACCCCCCAACAGTATTCATGCTGTGACCCCATAACCCTGACTTTTGTGACTGTTCTAATGAACTAATGTGAAATTCAGAGAAAGCTCTATGCAAAAAGATATTCGTTGTTGCATCAATTACAATAAAGAGAAAGGGGAAAGCGGCTCAAATATCTGCCAGTAGGGGACCAGGGAAGCATACTGTAGAATATCCATTCAGTTGACGCCTGATAATTATAATACGAAGAGCAAAGATGACCATGTCAATGGTGGAGGTTTATTGAGCGCTGACTCTGTGGCACTACCTAAGAGGAAATGTGCATTTACTGACTTATTTAGTTCTTACAACAATCCTAAGAAGTAGAATTAGAGTACCCATTTTCAGATAAGGAAACTGAGGCACAGAGAGGTGAAGTAAGTTGTTCAAGGCCAGTACAGTAGACCCAGTATATGAGCCTGCGTTGCCTAGTTCCAGATTAGCAGTCGGAGCAGTGGGACTACAAGGAAATGCTTTAAATTTAAATTTTTACTTTTTTGAATTAAAAAAATTTTTTTTATGTTTATTTGTTTTTGACAGAGAGAGAGAGAGAGAGAGACAGAGCATGAGCGGGGGAGGGGCAGAGAGAGAGGAGACACAGAATCTGAAACAGGCTCCAGGCTCTGAGCTGTCAGCACAGAGCCCAATGCGGGGCTCGAACTCACATACCGGGAGATCATGACCTGAGCTGAAGTCAGACGCTCAACCGACTGAGCCACCCGGGCGCCCCCTGAATTTTTTTTTTAATCTTTTAGTTTATTTATTTATTTTGAAAGAGAGACAGCACAAGTTGGGGAGGGGCAGAGAGAGAGAGGGAGAGAGAGAGAATCCCAAGCAGGCCCCGCGGGGTCAGCACAAAGCCTGATGCGAGGCTTGAACTCAAGAATCATGAGATCGTGACCTGGGCCGAAGTTGGATACTTAACCGACAGAGCCATCCACATGGCCCACTTCTCTGAATTTTCGAATTCTTCTCTAGTGAGCAAGTGTACTTTGTTTCTTTCTTTTTCCTTTTTCTGTGTTACTTTATTTTTAAATAAAAATGTATTTATCACATATATAAGCTTACCTCCCAAACACACACGTACTATAAACACACTATGTTCCAACAAGTATCACCTATGGTCCATGAAATGACTTGTTTTCCTTTTAGTGTAGTAGATGCCCACCAAAGCCCTGAGCAGCACAGGCCTGTCTGTGGAAAGACCCAGAAGTAACCCTGAAGGAAAGCTGGGTCAAAACTAGCACTGTCAGCCAGCTTGCAACATGCCCTATAAACCTACTGACAACAAGAGCAACAATTCCCAGAACCCGGCCTTAGCCCAAGGGGGAGGTCCTGGCACCAGGCACTGCGCTGGGAGCTTCACTCACTTACCTCATGGAATTCTCCCGACTCCCCAGGGATGTGGGTGTCACACAGGTATGGAAGCTAAAGCTCAAAGGGGGTCAGACTAGGTGGCAAGCCAGAGGTACCCGAGGCTGCCCCGCAGCCTTCTTCCTATACCTGCCCTCCCTCCCCCTGTCACCCCCCACCCAAGGCTCAGAGAGTGGGCGAGCCTCCCCACTGCCCTTCTAGCACCCCAGCTCACGGCCAAGGCTGGACCATACCTGATGACGTTGTTGCAGTGGCCACAGAGTGGAGTCCGGCTGCTGGCTGGGAAGCGTTCAGCCCGCTGAACGATGCCCCTGGCCAGGGGGGACACCTGGGGCCCTGCTGGGGTGTAAGCAGGGGCCCCTCGGGGCAGGGTCTGCTTGCTGATGGAGGTGGTGCTCCTGCCAGGGGCAAACTTCTGAGAGAAGCTGTCGTCTGTCACCCACGGTGGGCGGCTGCCAGACTCCACAGGGCCCCCGCTGTAGGTCACTGAGGATGCAGGGTTATAGCTTGGGGCTGGCGAGGGGGTATAGGTTGGTGCCGGGGAAGGGGAGTAGGTGGGGGCGGGTGAGGGGGTGTAGGCAGGGGTAGGTGAGGGGGTGTAGGGAGCTGGACTGTAATTGGCCCCTGGGGATGGGCTGTAGGTAGATGTGGGCGCTGCAAGGCAAAAATAGCCAAAGAAAATGTATCAGGAATTCATTTCCCCCAACTTCCCCCGCCCCCACCGCCAGAAAACTGTAAAAGGTGGCTGAATATCAGAGCAGTACAATTCCAATTCCTATGGAAGACACGTTCCTGAACTTCTTGATGCCCCAGATTTGATTTTGCAGCAGGGAGCCAAGGGAGATAGAGAACAGCCAGAGCAGAGCCCTCGGGAGCTGGGACAGGGCTGGGAAAGGGACATAGCTATAAATATCTGCAGCTGTGTGGGGTGGGGCTCGGCCAGGCCTTGGCTGCCAGAGGCCTGCAGAAGACAGGGAAAGGGGGGTGGGGGTGCCAGGCAAGCCTCATATTTGGGTCCTCTGGGCCGGGAAGAGGGTGGGAGCGGGTCGGCTTGGCCTTGCCTGGAAGATGCTTTTGGTTGCGCTCTGACCAGCGATTTGACATCTGACATGCCTCAAATGTGTTTGCTGAACCTGGACCTAGTCCAGCCTTGGGGACAGAGCCGATGACAGGGCAGTTGGGTTTTCAGGTTCAGGTTTCATGTTCAGCTGCAATTGTTTTCTTGAAAAAGAGTTTGGCTTGATTTGTACTGGGGGGACATTTCACCTTGGTTTGATTGGGATGGGGGTTGGGGGTCTTAAGAGAACCGCACAGAGGAAGCCTGGGCAGAGATGTCGGGGGGACAGCTCACCCCAGTCTGTGGCTGCCTCTGGGACACCCATGCTCTCCCACATCACTTTAGTGGAAACCGAGAATGTCTGAGTGGCTGTGCAGAAATTACCATGGAAGTCAGAGTGCAGGTCGAGAATGTACTGCCTCAGTTCTGGAACCCCCTCTTCCTGCTCCCTGAGAGCTGAACACGCTTTTGGGGTGACAATGCCAAAGAGCACTGCAGCTGCTCACCAGAGGCCCTCTGAGGCCTGGACCCTCAAAACCCAGATCTCTCAGGTTTGCTGCTTCTGCTGTGGAGCCTGCACACATATTCCAGCCAGCTTCCTCTTCCAGCCAGGGAGGTTCCAGAAGCCTCACCTCAGCTCACAGTCTGAGCCTCTGGAAAGAGGCCTCATTCCTCTTATCCTGGGAAACATGTTGGGGCAGCCTCCCTCCATTCCTGAGCCTGCCTAGGTGGATGGACTATAGTGAGGGGTGCTGAGGCAGCCCCCATCAGTCGCTAGCCTGGAAAGGAAGGTCTTGCTCAGGGCTAAAGTTCCCCACCTGGCCTCTGATCTCTCCCACCTGGTTCTCCTGGACCACCCTGGGGGCCTGCTGCTCCAACTCTACTTCTGCTCCCAGATGACTGGCCCTTCAGAGCAGGGTAACATGGGAACCCCTGTGCTGTGGGTGGGTAGGGATCAGGCCTACGTTATTGAAAGGTAAAGGGGTAAAATCGTCCACAGCCCTGCCCTGGAACCATCCCGGGAGTGATGCTGGCTTCTAAAGGTAAAACTCTCTCCATGAGGAATCAATCTTCTTCCCACTTATTAAGGGAATAGGCTTGGCACATAGCAAGTCACCTGGGTTAGTTCCCTTGACAGTTGAGGTCACTGAGGCTCAGACAGAGCCAGTAAGTGGCAGAGTGAGTCTCCAAAACCATTCTATTACCCCAAGCTGCCTCTGTAAAGAATAGGAGTCTGATTTCCAGAAAATCTCGGTGTACTGTGTCATTGAGGAGGAACTATCCACCTGGAGGAGGTCCCATGCTCTGACATGTAGCACAACCATCAAGAGCCCTAGGTTCAGGTCCCAGCACTACTGCATCCTGGCTGTGTGTCCTTGGGCAAGTTCCTTAACGTCTCTGGGCCTGAATTTTCTTTTTTTTTTTTTTTTTTTTAATTTTTTTTAATGTTTATTTTTATTTTTGACAGAGAGAGAGACAGAGCATGAGCAGGGGAGGGGCAGAGAGAGAGGGAGACACAGAATCCAAAGCAGGCTCCAGGCTCTGAGCCGTCAGTACAGAGTCCGAGGCGGGGCTCGAACTCACAGACCACGAGATCATGACCTGAGCCAAAGTTGGACGCCACCCAGGTGCCCCCTGAATTTTCTTTTTTTAAAATGGCATTAATAATTCTTAGTACCTTACAGGAGGATTAAAGAAGACAAGAAATATAAAGTGCTTAGCCTAGTGTATGCATCATTTCACATTAGTGAGGATGGTGAGGATGATGCTTCCTGGGTCTCAGGGTCTGGATGAACTGCCTGATGGTCACCTAGGGGAACCTGTCCAGGGAGACCACAGGATGCTGGGGGTGGGGGTGGGAGATGTGACACCCTGTAATCAGATAACCTGGGACTGAGTCTACTCACCTGTGGTGGAATGTATGATGTTCCTACCTGCCTCAATGGGAGTGGTGAGGACCTACTGGAACAACATTTGTGAAGCCCAAATTTGAAATGCTGTCATCCTAACAACCTTGCATAACAGCCAAGTGCTCAGAGCAAGAGGGTCTCAAAGTGCTGGGGGCGGGGGTGATGAGGGGAACACCACCAGGGAGGGGGTGTGGGGAGAGGTGATCTAGAAGAACTTCAGAGCAGAGTCATTCCTCTCTAGTATATATAATGGGGTTCTGTGCAAGATTTTGTCCCCACTCTTCTCTTTTTTTTTGTAAAGTGTGGGATCTCTGCTAAAAGGATTAAAAACAAAGCCCTAATCCTGTGCCACTGCACAGCCCTATGTGGCTACTAATCACTTGAAATGAGGCTAGTCCAAATTGAGAAGTGCCAAGAACATAAAATACACACCAGATTTCAGGGCTTAGTACAAGCGAAGGATATAAAGTACCTCAATAATTTTATATTGAGTATATATTGAAATGATGCTTTGAATATACTGAGTTACATAAAATATGTTAAAACTGATTTCACCTGCTTCCTTTTCCTTTATTAAAAATGTGGCTAACAAGAAGATTTATTTTCATTGGGCAGTGCTGCCCTCAACAGAACAGCGGCTACCAAGTACTGACTGCTTCCACATGCCAGGCCCTTTACCTGCACTACTGCATGTAATACTGCAATCCAAGGAGACAGATATTTTCTAGTCCATTTTACAGATGGGGAATGAAGCTTGGTGAGCCTAAGTGATTACGGCAAAGTTAGGGAGCTAGTGAACTACCTATCTCAAACTGGAGCTTGGGCAGTTGGACTCAACTCCAGATTCCCTGCTTAACCACCCCCTGGGCAGCAAAACAGGCTTTAGCACGCCCCTTCCAAATCGGGCCCTTGCCCACTTTTCCTTCTTCCCTCCGCCTGCCAGACGTTCTCTGCCCCCCCCCCCCCCCCAAGGCCTCCCAGACTCCCAGACTCCCAGATCCAGCCTCCTTTTCTAAACCCCCAAGAAAGTCTCCTCAGGTCAGAGGCACGCCAGAGTCTGGACCCCGGTGGGCCGCTCCCTTGCTCAGATATACGCCCACCCTTCCCCCCCAGGCTCGGGCCGGCAGCTTGCCCCTCCACATCGCGTCCCCCAATTCCAGTGGGGTGAGGGTGAGAGCGCGAGCAGCAGCTGCTTTCACAGTCCCCTTCCCTCTGCGCCCTTCCTCCTGGCTGGTCGCGTCACCCCAGACGTGCCAGGAGAGAGACTTGATATCCCATCTCCGAGCCCGGGGCTGTTGCTATTTCTGCTTGACGGAATTAAGCCCGTCTAAATTAGAAGGTGATATTTCACCTCTAATTGGCAAGTTCAAAAGGCCCCTATCGCACTCGGCGGCCTCGGGAATGTGTAATTAAACAAGGTGATTTCTGACTCATTCCAGGTCGGGCCTGGCTCCCCGCGAGCGCTGGCCCCCGCCCGGCCCGCGGGCCGACATGGCCTCCCCCGGCCCGCGCGGGGCCCCTCCGCCCACGGTGAGGCCCGCCCGGCAGCCTCCTCGGCCCCAGGTGCTCCTGGGGAGCGGCCGCCCAGCCCCGGCGCCAGCTATAAGACCCGGGCTGCGAACGCCACGCTCGGCCCGGAGGAGCCCCGCGAGGAGCTGCGGCCGGACCGAGGTCGGCGAAGGACGGGAGCGGCTCGGGCCCGCTCTCCCCGCTTCTCCCCGGGCCTCCTGCCAGCCGCCCGGCCTCCCCCTTCCCTGCGGGCAGGCATGAGTTAACGTCTGCACGGCCTGGGAACGCCGCGGAGGGAGGCCCGCCGCCCCGGGGCTCCGGCCCGTCTCGCCCGCCTAGGCCCCAGCCCTGGAGCGAAGAGAGGGGCGCCGGGCGCGCCCAGGCAGCGCGCGCCCCCGGAGCCCTGCCGCCCCCTGGCGGGCCTGCGGAGGAGAGCCGGCGGCCGGGGCGGGGGCGCCGAAGCCCGGGGTCCGCCCCGGAAGGTGCTCGGGAGGACCCGCCTGGGAAGGGAGCGCGGACTGGGCCGGGACGGAAATGCGCTTCTTGCGCCGGGACAGAGCCGCGCCTCCACCCGCCGCGGCTTAATCCAAACAACTCTCCACCCTCCCTGCGGTGGTCCCCGTCCCCGCAGGGCACCGCGTCCTCCAGCTCCCTCGGAGATTTTTCACCATTGCAACCAGCTCCGAGTTGCTCTCTAACCCTGTGGATTTTTAACCTCAGAACTGTGTGTCCCTGCCTCTGAAAGGACAGGGAAGGGCACCTCCTGTGGGTCAAGTACCCTTCATTTCTTCCCCAGAACCGGAGGTCTACATAGTTTCGCGTTCGTTTTCAGAGCGAGAAACCCAGGCTGCAGAGATGAAGCGCTTTGACTTCAGAGAACCCCCCCCCCCCCCCCCTCCCGCACAGGAACGTGCCTGATGCCCAAGCTGCTTCTACCACCGCCGCCGTCAGACTGTCAGACTGGGCTTTCTAACCGGAAGGCTGATGAGGGCTCCTCGGCCCTGCGCATCAAGTCAAGCTCCCCAAAGCAGGGCCCTTCCCGCTCACTCTCTGTCTTACCTCCCCAGCTCTCCAGCTTCATTGAGGATCCTCTCTGGAGTCTCTCATTTTCCTTAACAGGATATGCTCCTGAGTCCAGACTTTGCTGTTCCTCTACCTCATGACTGCTGGACCAACTCCCCATCTCTTGCAGGACACACAGAAGCCCCCTCCCTGTTCCCTTAGAGTTAGCTACCTGCTTCCCTAACAGGTCATTGGCTTCCTCACTCCATCGCTTTTACCATATGTGAAGATGGTTGTGTGTGTAACGATTTGGGAGCAGGGCAGAGAACAGTTTGTATACTACTGCAAGTGGAAAATGTCATTGTTGCTGTATTCAAGATGGCTGTACAGAGAAATATGTTGGAAGTACAATGCTTTAAATGAGAAGCGTGTACCCACCTAAAACCCTATCTCACCCACCCACGGAACTTGCACCAGGGTACCACTCTGGGAACCCTTGTGATCCATTACCCCGTGTGTTCAACCACCAGAGTGCACAGTTCACAGCCTCTCTCTGTCCATTTCTCACCCCCAACTGGAGTTCCTCACCAGCGTTCAATCATTCATTCATTTATTCCTTCATTCACTACCTTTGCTGAGCACCTCCTCTGCGTCGGGCCTGAGTCAGGTGCTGGGGATACAGTGAAGAAAATCTGCCACCGCCCTGCCCTCCTGGAGTTCAGAGTCAGAATCCAGTGGGAAGGATGGTGATGTCAGCCCTGGATGGCTGTAGTTGCCCAGAGCCCTCCTGTGGGCACATCCTATAGACCAGGGCACACAGGACCCTCCCCCAACCTGGGAAATTAGCTAAGGAGCCCTCAGGTTCACTCAGCAGGGGCAGGCAGGGGAAAATGAGGTGCGAGCCAGACTGAGAATTGCCCTCGGGCTCTGGGGAGCAGGCCAAACTTTGCCAAGGAAAGAGGGAAGTGGGACTGAGTCCTCATCCCTGTGAAGCGGCCCTGGGCAGTGATGAGAATGGGGACCAGAGCAATGGAACAGACAGTCAAGGGAGCTCAGCCACCAGGAGACCATTTTGTTGCTTATTATGTGAGCTCTCTGAGCCTCCATTGTCCTGCCTCAGCTGAGGAACCCAAAGACCAGACAGAATGAACAGCCTGCCCGGGGTCACTGGCCAAAGCCCATGGCATTTTCGTTATAGCTGCCTGTCTTCCAGCTTGAGCTAGACCCAGACTCTTGGGGAAACAAAACTCCTTCCCTCTAAACCCTCTCATCCTTTACCTTGAGCCTGGAAATCCCCAGCCAGGAACCTTATCTGCCTAAGAGCCGGGAGGCTCCACCCCTGGCTGCTACCGCTCACCTGTCTCCCCAGGGCCAGAGGCAGGCTCCATAGGATGCTGGCCCACATTTGGGGGAAGAAGGGCTGAGCCTCATTAGCAGGACCTCGCTGGCCACCATCCTTCTTGGGATGTGGCCTAGAAGCCACGTCCAGCCTAACAGCTTCCCCTCCAATCTGCCTCTCACCTGGCTGGTAGACAGAAGGCCGGATGCTGGCGGTGGTGACAACTCGGGGCTTGGGCGCAGGGGCAGCTGGGGCCTCACTGTATGTATGAGTGGCAGGTGCCGGAGAGGTCGCCTTGGCGGGACTGTAGGCAGAGGCCTGGGGCCTGGAACCAAGGGGGGAGGAGTTAGCAGCTAGAAGGACAGCCCCACCCAGGCCCTGGGGCCTGCAACCATGGCAGCCTGGTCTTCAGGAGCCTCTGTGAGGAGGAAACCTGACAGAAATGCTGGGGATTTGCCAGGGGCTGTGAAGGAAAGACTGTGGGGGTCTTAGAGGGGAGGAAGCTGCTCCTTGGGGGCTGAGTCTTCGTGAGTCTGGTTAGAGCCATATGGCCCATTGCTGGTGTCACCACCTTAGGAAAGAGGGAGGAAAACCACCAGCCAGACAGGAAGACAGACAGGAAACCCTTCACTTCCTGTGGAGAGACTACCAGGGTGAGGCTGGGGTTGGAGGGGCAGACGCAGGAGAGAGGAGACAGATGGAGGAGGTCAGAACTACCCCTCTCCCTCAACCTTCTGACCTCCTGGGGCACTTCACAGCCTCAGACCACTGGCCTCTTCATTCCCCTTTCTGCTGGTGCTGGAAGGAGCCGCCAAATCTCAGGTTTCTGGATAAGAGTGCTCCAGAGAGGTCTCATGGGAAGCCAGGAGACCAGCCCCCCAGTATGTGCACGCGCACACACACACACACACACACACACACACACACAGGCTTCTCCTTTGCACAGCATTCCTGTTGCCCTCTCCCCACTGAGTAAGCTGCCAAGAGGTCTTAAAGCCTTTTCCCACTTGTGACCCAGGGACCATGGGACCAAAGTGATAGAGTGAAAGTGTCCCAGTTCGTTGCCCTCAGGAAATGCCGTACTTGGCCTTTTCCCTTGGAGAACTAAAGGCTCCAAGAACTGGAGTTAAGGGGCATGTTTGACTTTGTCTTATTCAGTGTTTCCCAATTTCGTTGTCAGTGAACAACTCCCCACCTTTTTTCATTTAAAGCTAAAGACCACCTTATTGAATACACCTTTGGCTTCTCCCTGCATCGTTCAGATCCCGTTGGGGACCACATGTCCACACCCAGGGCAAATGGGTCATTGATGGGGATGCTAGAGAAGTGAGCCTCTGAGAATATACCATCCTCCCCCAGTCCAAGGCTTCCTGCCTTCTTTCCAACTGTTCCCCACGGGCCCAAGTGCTGGGAAGAGTCATAGGATAAGGAAGTAATTTCTTCTCCAGAGCTCTGGGAGGGGGTGGCCCGGAGCTAAGGACCCACTGCCAAGCTCCTTAGTGGATTCAGAAGGGTGTGTAGTGCTGCTCAGACAGTATGGAGGTAGAATGAGCCTCAGACAGCCAGTATCCCAGACCTAGGGGGTGTGCAGACTTACCGGGCCAAGTTATTATGTTTCTGGTTGGGTGAAGCCATTGTCTCCCCTCCCTGGGCCTGTCTGCTTCTCTGATAAACCACAGTGGAGCAGGGGCCTCAATGGAGGAGAAAGAGGCAGTGTCGAAGGGGTGCCCAGCTTCCACTGCGGTGGGAGAGGGCTGAGGGTCAGTGGGGCTTAGCCAGACTCTCCCACCAGTGGAAGAAGATTTCCCAGCAGCCCAGGAGCTACAGGTCCTGTGTCCAGGGTTGGTGTTAGGGGAGGAATCAGAGGCTTATGACATCTAGCAAGGACTCTGAGGCCATGCCAAGAAAGGCTAAGGTGTCCATTTGCCCCCCACTGGCTTCCTCTAGCTCCATCCCAGCCTTGTGTAAGATAGGGAGGTAGCTGGTGTGGTCCCTGGGTTCCTTCTGCTCCAGCCTGATGCTGGGAGCCCTCCAGGTATCTCTCCAACCTCCACCCAGGCCTCATCTCCCTTTGCAAGGCCGAGGAAGGAAGGGTTTGCCCTGTTGAGGGAGTCCTGAGGGCCCCAGGCCACTGAGGACACCGAGGCCTGAAGCATAGTGCTGGAGCTTGTCCTTAAGCAGGGCCCCAGCATCTAGAGCTTCTCCATCCAACTGGGGAGGCATCTTCCCACTTAACAACAGGGACGTTTCTTACCCTTTTCAAAGTTTCTTCTTGGTGCCCTTAGCTGAAGAGGTCCTGGTGTGTAGAGGGGGAGCAACTTGCTAAGTGACCCCAGGAAGCTGGAATAAAACAACCCCTGGAGGCCCAGACTGGGCTTACCCTTGAGGCTTGAGCTGGGCTGGGCAAAGGCTGGGCTTGGCACCACCTAGGTCCTTGTGAAGCCTGGGGGTAGGGGTGCAGCACACAGGTCTGCAGGCCACTGTGCCCACCCTTTATCCTGTCTCAGGCTGTGCCAGGGACTTATGAACCCTGATCCAGAGAAGCATGTCCTTTCCAGCAAAACCCTGGGAGGGGAGCATGGGAAACTGAGAAAGCTGGCTGTGACCTCAAACACCAACTTGACAGCTCCATGAAGCCCAGAAAGAGCTGGGCCTGTCCAGCTATTACACTGCCTGGCCATTCCAGAATGACTCATCCAGCCTGCCCTCTGCACCTCCCCACACCTCCCTACATCCTTTGCAAACTGCAACCCCCACCCACCCACTCCCGCCATCCCCAGCCCTGCCTTTTCTGGGTATCCAGGAGGTCAGGTTGAAATGCAGTAACTCCTAACACTCGAGAGAATGCTAGGTGATTTATGTACACTTTTTCTGTCCCAACCCTAAAAAAATAGATGTTGCATTAAATATCTTAGCAGATGAGAAACCTAGCTTCAGAGAAATTAAGTCACTTTCTGTAGATTACAGACAGTAAGCGGTGGAGCAGAGAGTTACATCCCATGACATCGGGTGCCTCTGGAGTTAGCCTCCATCAAGAGAAGAGAGGGTAAAGGAAGAGGACAAGTTAGTGCTAAATATCTGCCCAAATCTGATCTACCTTACCTACCAAGGTCAATGCTACATCTGCTCCCTCCTCCAGAGAGCCTTTCTTGACTTCCCCGGACCACAAGGACAATTTTCATTCTCTCCCTTATTCTAGTTCCAGGAACAATGGCTGTGCACAAAGTCTCTCTTTGTTATCTAATTGCATGCGTGCATGCATGTGTGTGTGTGTGTGTGTGTGTGTGTGTGTGAGAGAGAGAGAGAGAGAGAGAGAGAGACAGACAGACAGACAGAGAGACAGAGAGAGAGAGAGAGGCACTAGGGGGCCAGGCAGCGCATTCCAGTCTCTGTGCTGCACTGCACACAGTGTGCTCCCCTGCAGTGACTCCCAGTCTCCCCTTCACTCTCAGCACCAGGCAGTGCTAGGTTTGGCTTTCCAAGGACCCCGGGGTCCTAACCACCTTGCACGGACTTTTCAGAGGGCTGGATACAGTTGCCAACAGGTGGACCCATGTTGAGGACTTTCCTGCCTCCCTTCCCTGAGGTCAGGGTCGGCACCTGTGGGCCCGTTACCTTGGACTGTCCGCAGGGCTTGAGGCAGGGGCTACAGCAGAGGCGGTGGCAGCATGGGCAGTGGCTGCGGTCAAGGGTGGCGAGGCCGCACTGGGAGGGGCAGCAGCAGGCAGCTGGGCAGAAGCGGGCAGCAGCGGGGTGGTGGCCTGGCTGGTGCACACTGGAGCATGCTCAATAGGGGTGCTGATGAGGCGGGACCGAAAAAGACAACAGGTCAAGGGGGTCCTCTGTATGGGGATGGTGGCTGCAGCAGAGGCAGGCTGGGTGGAAATCACCATCCATTCTGTAAAACGAGCATGATCTTCCGGTAGGCGTGTTTCCAGCCTCAGGGAAAGAGCCTCCCAGGACCCCAAGAGGGAAGGGCTCAGAGCACTTGGAGGACCACAAGAACATCAAAAATATTCTCAAGCCTGGTGAGTTTCCACACACACCACCATTTTTGTGGACTTCCTAATTTTGCTCTCTCTGTGTATATTATAAAAACACAGTGTGGTGGAAAAGTAGATTGAAGTATCAACCAAATTTCCTCCCCCATCCTGTTTTGCTTTTTCTTTTGCCCTTCCCCATTTAGTTAGAAGCATGCATTGCATTTGAGAAGGAATGATACAAGGCACAAAACAGAGGTAAGATATTTGCATATCAAGGGCCTAGGCTGTGGAGGACCCAGGGCACTGAAAGCATTTGGAAGAGGGATGAAAGCTACCTGCCAGGAAGATCAAGGTCATCTGAACCAGAAAGGAGGCAATGTGGAACGAGGGATTCAAGAATAGAGGTAGCTGTGCCCCTGTTCTGGATAAATCCTGGGGAAGTAGCAGGACCCCAGGGGCCCTCATGCCCATGGTGAAGGGGCAGGCCGACCCCAGACAGGCCAAAGATCCCCAGGCCATCATCGAGGGCTTCCCATACCCCCGGGTGACATGGACATGGTCCTGAGTACCTGCACATCCTAGAAGCCTTGTAACTGGGAACAAGAGAGGTCACAGCTCTTCCAGTGTAGACCAGCGTATCCTCACGGGTTGGGAATATCCCAGCAGATGGCAGCACAGGCAGACCACGACCAAAGACCAAATGCCCACGTGCCCAACCCCCCGCCCCACCCCCACCCCTTGACATCCTGTAAACGCTTCATCCCCAGAAACACTCCAGGAAAAAAGAGCATCAGAGCCTGGGGTGATGGGATTAGATTTCTGCCATCTGCAAAGCAAGGCAGAGACTAAAATTTAAATTATAGGCAAGCAAAGAAATGCACATTCTTTGCTCATTGGACTAAGATTTGTACTTGCTACAACAGCGGCAGGATATGCAGCGCCTGCGAGTGGAAATGACCTTGCCCGTCCTCTGTAATTCATTTATTGAACTCATACTACGTGCCAGGTATATGTCTTTAATTCCTCACAACAACCCTCTGATTATCGACTCTGCTTAATAGACGAGAGAATGGAGACTGAGAGAAATCAATCGCTCAACCTCCTGGAACTTATTGGCAGTGACAGAAGGATCTGAGTGAGGTGCCTTTGGATTTGAAGCCTTACCGGGTACTTCAAGTGGCCCCTGATGGAGGAAGAAAGACATTTCTTCTTGTGACTAGTCAAGTAGAATCTTTCCCCAACAAAACACACTCTTATTTGAAAAGAATTCAAATACTAATCTTCCCTCTGTGAGTGTTTACTGTATGCCAGGCCTTGTGCCAAACAACTGTACAAGCATCACTCCATTTGATCCTTTCAACCTCCCTGAGCGTTTGGTATCATGATCCTCATTTTACCGATGAAGAACCTGAGGTCTAGAGAGATTGAATCTCTGCTGAACATCACACAGCTGCCAAGGGGCAGAGAAGGGTGTGAGCCCTAATCACTACAAGGCTACTCAGTCTTCAGTATGAAGATGAATCGCCTGGGAATCTTGTTAAAATGCAGCTTCTAGTTCAGCAGGTCTGGGGCAGGCTGTGAGTCTACATGTCTAACAAGTTCCCAGGTGATGCTGCTGCTGCTGGTCTGCAGACCACACTTTGAGTAGCAAGGTGCTGCGGAGGTCTGTCCCAGGTAGCCATGCAAGTGGGTCATGAGCGGTTTACCAAAGCATTGCCGAAGTTCTCTCTTCCATCCAGCGAGGCACGGGGGCAGAGAAGGGCATGAAACAGTGTGAAAGGGTTGGGGAAGAGAACCAGAGGCACGGTGAGGCTTTAGGTTGACTGTCCCAAGAAAGGGAGTGCCATTCTTCTCCATCGACTGTGTGGGAAGCATTCAGGGTAGACAGAGCATTGGCCATGTCCTGTCCAGCCCTTTCACAGCTCGGTGGTTCTGACAGAAAGCCTCAGAAAGCCCAGCTCTCAGGCCTGCGGCAATGCCATGAGACCACTCACCCACCCTCCATGAAAGAAGCTGATTTCCGGAAGCCATTGCCTGGGAAGGCTCAGGCCGACACAGGACACCTGGTCTCCTTTATTGGTTCTCCCTGACCCTGTTGCATGCTTCTAGTGGGCTTCTGGGAACTGAGGACACCACTCAGGACAAGAGTGATGAAAATATCTGGGCTAGAGACAATAAATACTCTGCAGGACAAATAGAAAGTCGGCTTTGCCTGTCTCTTTTGCTCCAATTCTCTGTCAGATCAGCTTACCTGGTGCTCTCCCCAGGCATAGCTCCAAATGAACACTGAATTCTGAGTTGGGCGTGGGGGGATGTGTGCCCTAGGAAAATTCATGATCTAGCATCTTATTTAGGGCCACTGTTGACAGACACCAAGCAGCCAGGGCCTAGGGGAAGTAGGAATGCACTGAGGGAATCCTGAGGATCTTGGGTTCTTGTCCAGGTCAGCTCTGGCCTGAAGCTCCACAGGCCCCCCAAAACCCCAAGGAGAGTAGGGAACTTACTTGGCCCTGGCTGCGGTCCCAAAGAGAGTGCCCATGAGATCACTGCAGCCTGGTCTAGGATTCGACAGCTGCTTCCTGACTCGATCATAATCCACTTTAAATATCAAAGCAAAACCAAAACAAACAACAGTACTCAAATGCTCACAGCTGCATGGGAAGTATATGGCCAGAGGGAAAACACAGCCTGGCTACAGACCCCCATCAGCCCACATCTTCCCTCAATCTGGTCGGCATCAAGGAGAGCGTGCCAACCCCGTGCCCCTGCTCTGTTGTGATGGCTCTTGATGGAGAGAATGGCAGGACTTGGTTAATGTTCTTATTGATGGTGACGATATGTATGGCAAGGATGAGGATGGTCTTGGTGATGGTGCCAGGTCTTGGGTTTTACAGTCATGGGCTCTGGTTGGAACTGTGGGTGATGGTGGAGGTGTGATTGATCGTGCTGGGGGGTGGTTGCCATCATTTAGGTGAGGATGCTATTTGTATTAGTTAAGAAAATGGGATATGAACACCTCTGTTGATTGCATGATGGGCAGAACACCAGTCAGGGGGCTGGTCTTGAAATGACTCACGCTGCCACCTACCTAGCTGGCATTCCATCTTGCAACCTAATGGCTAGTGCTCAGGGAAGCCCTGCCCATATCACTCTGCAGTGAGGCCACTGCACCGCACAACTCCAGGGGCCCTGTTGTCATTGGAGTCTATGCTAATGACACCCCTCGAGAACAGTGTATGGCGATCCCCACAGACTGTAGTGTGAATGGGGCCTTACAGCCTTTGCTAGTTCCACGTTGTCTTCAGAATACAAAGTCCCCGAGGCTGGCATCCCAGCTCTGGACCACAAACCATAACATCCTCTGCATTCCTTCCATTCCAGCCAAAATGATTAACTTGGGGTTCTGGGACACCCCTTCTTCTCCTCAGCACCCTTCCTCTCTGCTTAGAGCACCTGTCCAGCCTTCTCTACCTGCCCTTGTCCTAATCCTAACTGCTCATGAAGCTCAAACACGCAAATGCCTTCTTCCAGGAAGCTTTCTCTGACCCTCCACTTGGTCGGAGGGTGGGGGGTGCTCCTTATTTCTGGACCTCACATGACCAACCTTGCATCATGATTAGCTACTGCCCACATTGGTCCTTTCTGATTCCTTTGGCACCCACAGCAGTCAGGCATGGTGCCTTGACTAATGCCCACAGACGTTGAATGCCAGATGAGGAAATCTCTCCTATTTACTCTAGAGGGCTTTACATAGACCCCTGGCCTGGGGCCACCCAATGTGCTTGTGCAGGGACCTGGGGTCATTGGGAAGACACCAGGCAGGCTAGAAAACAAATAAGGACCTTCTAGGGCTTCAAGAGGGCTCCAATGGGCAGGGGCTGAAGACAGGGGTCTGTGAGGCTACCAGATCTGACTAGTTGGCCCAGGTCCTCCACCAGCCTAAGGATAACCAATGCCTGGGACTTCTCTCTGTCTAGCAGCTCATGGCCACACAACCTACCCTTGGGCCTTAGAAGTCCTTAGTAAAAGGTCAGCTAAATATGGGTGTGCTACAGGATGCCTAGATGTAAGCAGGAGTCCACAACAACCCTCCCCTGTTGATCCCCCAGCCAGCCTGCCCTGCCTGGTCCTGGCCTTGGCCCTGGACTCAGACTGCTAGAGGCAGGAAGAGATGGGAGGCCAAAGTGGAACAGGCTGGTGGGGGATTTGGGGGAGCATCTCAGTGTAGTTGACAGGATAGAGCTCTCTCCCTGGTCATCTCTTCCAGGTGGGATTGCCAAGTCCCTAGAGGCAGAAAGAAAGCCTGTGCCCAGGAAGTGGGAGACGGAGCAGGTCTCTGGCTCAGTCTAGCAATGAGGGGTAGGGTGGGGGTGGGCGTGGTTTGAGGAATCCTGAGGGATGGACCTTGGCATCTGCCTTTATTTACCAAGTGCTGCTGGTCTCACACGTTCAGCCTGTGGTTCCCTCAATCAGGGGATAGGCTGATGGGTGGACAAGTGGGTGGGGGGGACATGAGCCTGTCAGCTGGGCCCTTCCTGAATGGTCAGGACTAGAACAAGGCCACAGGTGGCTGGGGCTGACAGCAAGACCATGACAGGTCTTCCACATGCACCTGCCACCTGGGCAAGGCTCTGCCAAACACATCTTCCACCTCCTCTCCTCTCAGCCATGGCCTTGGCCCACCGAGGACTCCCAGCAATCCCCTTGTGAACTGCTCTTTAGTCCAGGCAAGTCCCTTTTCTCACTTCCTGGACCAGGGCTGAGCTTGACAGCGCCTTCCTGGGAGAGGGGCTTGCAGCATGCTAGGGATGGGGATGATTTCTGATCAGTAGGGAGGGCTGGCTCAGCCTGCTGGTGTGGCTGGGTGTGTGGGGGGGAGGCAGGGGGCATTCCAGAACGCCCCCACCCCTACTGCCCTGTGGGAGGCTACAGACTCCCACCCACCATTCGGCCCACCTGAGCTCCACAGCCTGGGTGGGGCCCTCAAGTCAGGAGATGCACAGCAGGCAGAACTGCGCCGGGGTTCCAGCCCCAGCGGGCACTGCCCCTGCCCCTGCCCCTGCCCCTTTCCTGGTGGTGCCTGTCCTCTCCCCATCTTGGAATGCCCCTCTCGAGTGGTACGCACACAGGCACAGCATGACGGGGGCTGGTTTGATTCATTTTCAATCCTCTTTATTTCAGAACAAGCATGCTTATATGTACAGGAGAGAGAACTAGGGATCCAGCGCATACAGCACAGAGAGGAGAGCACATGCCCAATCTCACCACGGCCAGGAGGGGCCTCTGCCTCATCTACCCTGGGGTTTCCACTTACTCTGCACAGAGCCCTGCTCCAGGCTGCCCAGGTTCCAGAGGGCAGCGAGGGAGCGAGTAGGGCCAGGGGTTGGCCTCTTCCCGGGACCCTGATCTATAGGTGGCTTGTTCCAGGACAGCACTAGGCCAGGCTGCCTCTCCTAGCAGCTGAGGGGGGTGGGAAATCAACCAGTGGCATGTTCTGTTTCCCTTGGTTCTGGGGCATGATGCCAGCAAACCCTGCCACGTCCTCTCTGATCTATGGCTAAGGCCCTGGGCAGGGGAGCAGAGGCTGGGGCCACATGGGGTTGGGGAGGGTTGCACTCGGCGGGTGGCCAGGAGGGGGTGCAGTGCTGTGTGGGGCTGGGCCTCGGCCATCAGCTCTGGGGGAGCAGAGAGCAGAACTGCCACAGTTGGCTGTCAAAGGTGCCCCCCAGCACCCCTATACATTCTCAAGCATCACCATGGGGCTCACATGCCAGATCTGTGTGGGGGGGTGGAAGGTGGGGGTCCAGCCTGAGAGGAGTGGGGGGATTCCAGATAGCCTCTTAGCTTTTAACATTAAGGATTTGGGCCGAAAGGCCATGGTGCCAGTTGCGCAATTTGGCAAAACGTGGGCTGTTACGTTCCGTTTCAAACCTTTCCCTGTGGCACAGAGAGAGAGAGAGAGACAGAGACAGAGACAGAAAGAAGAGAGGAGGAGAGAAAGGGGTTAGGGGATGTGTCCCATTCCCCTGTCTGACAGCTCGGGCAGGGGGCACGGGGCGGGCAGGAATTTGGTTTGGAGAGGCTTTGCCACCCATGGAGTACTTTCCAGATAGTCAGGACTGGTTTGGGGCAAGACCAGAGTCCTAAGGGCCAGGACTGAGGGACTGAAGTCCCTGAGCTAAGTGAGTAGGAAGCCATAGAAAAGGGGCCTGGCTAGTGGGCCTGAGGGCAGGCTGGGCCAAGTGGGGGGGGGGTGGTCACTGGTTCTCCCTGGCCCGTGTGGTTAGGGCTGGGCAGGGCTGCTTTGGCTGTAGGCTCTCAGGACTGAACCAAATAGGCAGGTGGGCCTAGCATGGTCTCTGTCCCCAAGCTGGGCATCAAGAAAGAGGAACGCCTGTTCCCATGATGAGGTTTGGTGAGCAGACCGTTCACCTCCCTATGCTTCCCTGGCCTTTACCAAGCCTTCTCTGTCCCCAGAGAGAGGCCTTCAGATACCACCAATTGCCCCCATCTGCCCAGGCCTGAGCACGGCCAGGCAGGCACCTGTGTGCACACACATACTCACGAGACCACTGGCACACAGACAGAGGACCAGGACTTGCCAACACTTCCCATCAATAGGGCCTCTGGGGCCCACCCCACAGTCTGCTAAGTCGAGGGCATAGGACGAAATGGGCAAAGAGCAGCCAGAAACATAGGAATGGAGGAGAGGGCATGCCTGGGCCAGGCCAGTGCCACAGATGCCAGAATCCTACATCTTCCAGGCCGGAGGGGCCGCTAACATCCTCCAGACCAGAGGTGCAAATTGGTGGCTCAGGGGCCGCATCTAGCCACAAACGCAGTGTTTAGCCCAGATAGTATTTAAAACTCCTTTTAAAAATTAATTGCTACATCCAGACCATGGAATACCACTCAGTAATAAAAAGAAATGAATGAACTATGGTACACGTGACAGCTTGGATGAATCCCCAGGGAACTGGCCTGACTGAAGAAAGCTAATCCCACAAGGTCACAGGCTATACAATTCCATATATATAACATTCTTGAAATGATAAAACTATAGAAATGGAGGACAGATAACAGATTAGTTGTCGCCACAGGTTAAGGAGAGGGTGCCCACGGTAGGGAGGTGGGTGTCGCTGTAAATGGGCAACAGGGGGAGATCCTTGGGGTGATGGAAATAGTCTGTGTTTGGCTATACCAGTGTCAACAGCCTGGTTGTGATATTTTACTATAGTTTTGCAAAATGTTACCATTAGGGGATAAAGGGAGCGTAGGATCTCTCTATATCATTTCTCACAACTACGTGCCCAAATCTGCAATTATCTAAAAATAAGTAGCTCAAGAAGTGAATTGCCAGCATATAAAAGCCAGGAAGACCCAGTTTAGGTCTCTAAAAACAGAGATGGGGCAATGCTGGTCTTACGTTTCCCCAGTAGCTCTGCATCCCCACATACACACCTTGCCCCCTTCCCACATCTACATTACGAGGTAGACTCCCTCGCTACACCTCAAGTCCTGATATTGTGTCTCTGTAGAAGATTCTGTTAGACAAAATGGGCCCACTGCCAACATAGTTGAAAACCACTGTTCGGGACCAACCTTTCCTGATACCAAAGAAGAAACCAAGGCCCAGAGACGTCATGTGAATGGCCTCAAACCGCACAGAAACTCAGCCGCAGAACTATGATCCACCTGCCGGGCATCTCCTGCTGCCTGCCTCTCTGAGGCTGGGGAGGGAGGGAGGGAAGGAAGAGAGCAGAAGCGGGGGCCCTGCCGATAGCACTATGCGTGGCAACAATCGGCCATCCCATAGGAATGGGATGGTCTCATCCCATAGAGACCACCCAGGACACGGGTGTGACCAGTTTGCCCAGCCAGGCCCACAGCCTTTGTCATCAGTGCTCAGTGACGGGCTCAGAGACAGTCCTGGAGAGTCAGTGGACCCTAGTGAGCCTGCTCTGCTTGCAGCTGTTTGTAAATTCACAGCCTGCCAAAGAGAGGAGCCGGGAGAGGAAGGAAGAGATGGGGCAGAGAGGGAAGGGAGCTGGCAGAAGAGAATGGACGAGAAGAACTGGGACACCCCACAAGGGCTTCTCAGGGACACCCCAGGGGGGTCCTGGGTTCTCCAGGTGTGGTTTTCAAACTTGCTAGGCAGGACACCCGGAATGAAAAATCCACAAAACTCAGGTAACTTTTGTTATCCTCACAAAGGTTCCATTGGAGGGAGGGCTCTGGGCTGTGCTGGCACCGGGAGACTCAGCCACAGGACTGAGCTGGCTGTGCACAAGGAGGAAAGAGGACACTGAGGTGCCCAGGGAGGCCACAGGGACTACAGGGAGGAGCCAGTGAGCAGTGAGTCCCTGAGCTCCATAGGCAGTAGGGGAGGGAGAAGAAAATGAACCACAGAAGGGTACACGATGGAGAAGGGACTTGGGAAGTTTTTACGCTGTTGGTGGAGGAGTGTGCAAGACAACCCTCGCCTTCAGCTCCTCTGTGAACTTGTCGCTCAAATCAACTGTGTTCCTTGACATCTGGGGTCTCAGAGAGGCACAGAGTTCTTTGCACAGGTGAACACTGGGTAAATGCAGAAACTGCTCTTACAGGCAGTTGAGCTACAAGGTGGGGCCAGAGGATGCCTGGGTTTCACATCAGATTCCTCTGGGATGGTTACACCCAAGCAGTGGGAACCCCATGCCTCAAAGATTCAAGCCCTGCTTAGGACAAAGCGAGGCTTGCCCCCACTCCCATCCTCGTCAGGGCTGCCCAACGTGGAGCCGAACTTCTGAGCCATCCGACCCCTGGAGTGCCTTCCCCAAGTCAGGGGGAAGCTTCTGTGACCTCTCTGAGATTAGAGGCTCGGCTTTTGGATGGAAGCACTGTTTGCGCTACTTCAGATGGAGGCCAGGAACCACAGTATTACCTGCACCCATGCAGGAGCCAGCAGGGGGCTGCAGTCTAAGCCTGCCTGAAGGGTTTGCTGACGTGCTGGGGTCTTTCCTGAGAGGGGAGCCAAGTCCACAGCAGGTGCCTGGGCTATTTAGGGACCTGGCCTGCCTCACCTGTAAGGATACGGTCCTTGGAGATTAGGCTCTGCCTTGGGCTGGCCAGCACGTGGGCACTGGAACCTCAGAGAGAAGCTACCTGCTACCAGGTACTGGAGACACCCTGAGTGTCAAGAGCCAGGACCCCAAGAAGAGGGCAGGGCTCTGAGCTGCTCTGGGACTCTACAGGGTTCAGGGTTGGGGCGGGAAGGCCTGGGAGGTGGAGCAGAGACAGGTGAGGGGAGAGTTTGCAGGGTCCTCGGACACACAGACTGCCACCTGCCCCCGAGGCCACCAGTGCCGCCGCCTGGTACAGAACACCTGACACCATGGCATTCCCGCCTATCTCCCCACCACATGGCGACAGGAAGAAGAAAGCACCTTTGCACACGTACAAGCCTGTAGAGGCTACCTGTCACCTTGGACAGGTTGCCAGGCCCCAGGGTTGGCAAACTCAGGTTCTGTGGGAGTCAGCTACATGGCAGCGGTGTGCAGTGAAGCCCACCCTGAGGAGGCAGCCTTCCTAAGAGACCCTAAGATTCCTTCCTGTCAGTGCTGCTAAATTGGGAGAAAGAGGAGGCCAGCTGCCCTCAGCCAACAAGATGGGTCAGCAGGGTCTCGGAGTGCAGCTTCCGACTTGGCAGTGGGGAAGGCTGGGATTGGGGCTTAGCCCCCTGGGGAGCAAGGACCCTGACCAGCTTGGACCCAGGGTGAGAACAAGCATGATCCCTTCTTCTCAGTGGGCCACTTGGGCAGCCCGGGGCCCTTGCTGTGACCAGTGGCCACAGTCACTACTTCAGACTTTAATCACAAGCAGAATTGAACCACTGTGCCCACTACAAGCCTCACTCTCAGGTCCTCAGGCTGCTTGGAATTCAAATGAAAATGTCCACCCCCTCCTGCGGCCGTGGGGGGAATGGGCTTTTGGGGGAAGGCTTTGAGGACAACTTTCCAGAAATTACAGTCAGGAAAAGGGAGAGGAGCAGAAGGCTTATGCCTGTCCAGTCCTGGGTTGTTGGGTGTCCCCAAAGCCTTCACCGCAGGGCCAGAGATCCCAGGGCAGAGGGCTGACAGCGATTCAGCCTGTGGGAGGAAGGGGAGCTGCTTTGAGCTGGGGGGGGGGGGGTAGAATTGGGGGGGTAGAATTGAGGGAGAAAGCAGGATGGAGCCTCTTGTTAGGCCCTCTTTCCAGATTTCCCTACAGAAACCCCTGCAGTAGCTGAGGGAGAGGCTCTAAAACCTGCAGCAGAGTTCTCAAGACCCCAAGGTCCTGTGCCTTCTGCTGGGGGCTGAGCCATGCTCCTGTGGGGTTAGGCCATGGGGGGAAAGACGAGCCTGCCCTCATATCCACAGGACTGGGCAGAACAGTACCGAGGAGATGCTTCTAAAAGGAGGGAATGGCCCATGAGGACTGGAGACTGCCTTTAATACTGTCTTTTGTGTTCTCACTCAATAACTTTGCAGAGCCTGAAAATACTCCAGGGGAAACACAAAAGACAGAAGTCCCACCTTCTAAATGGTGTCTGGTTAATGAGGTGTGAGCTCAGAGTGGTTGGTCACCAGAAGTGCTCCAGAGGAGACGGTCAGGGCCTGAAAGGCGGGGCTCTGTCTCATGGGAAGGAGAGAAAACACCCTGCTGGCTTCCTGATGGAAGGAACCTAGGGATGCTTAAGCTGTTTGCTGGGGGTGAGGGGTGGGGGGCTGTAAGACCCCTCTATCAGTGAGCTGCATTGCTCCCTGGGTGTATATGGGTGGCTTCAAGGAGGAAGGTGGAAAAAACAGAAACAGCACGCGGGAGCCACAGAGCACAGGAGCAGGACCGCTGAGGGCTCAGTCACACTTAAAATAGCTAGATACTAACTTTTGAGCTAAATCACACATCATCTCAGTTCAGGCTCTGTGTAGACACGTTGCAGGCATTGGAGGGTTAAGAACCGTTACTGGAACTGCATGCCATCGTTAGCAGGCCTGGGGGACCACACTTTAGGCTGGGGTGCCCCAGCCAAAAAGTGGAAGCAGCTTAGATTGGCAAAAATATAGGTTCAAAAATGAAATCTACATCAACTCTGAGCTGACCCCAGAGCTCCACTCTCCACACGATCCTGTGATCACTACATGCTGATTAGCAAGTATGGAAAGCTTGGCCCCAGGTAAAAGAGCACCTCTGAGCCCCAGTCCCGTGCGGAGAGGCCGCCCAAGGACGCTCTGGCCCAAAGCAGACTCTCCCAAGAAGAGCATGCACAACATTTGCCGCCGGAAGTGGAAACACAATCCTCAGGGGCTCCATGCCTCACCATGGAAGGCCCCAGCAGGTTCCAGTGGGTTCCAGGGCAGCGTGCCCCCCTCAGGCCCAGGCTCACGAGCACCTGGCAGGATGCAGGTGGTAGGTTAGCACTTGTGGTCCCAGGCCTGCCACTGGTGGGAGACCAGACCCTGAGACACTTCGCCTTGCAGAAGCCTCTTCTCACGCCCAGGCTTGTCCTTCCTAGCAGAGCTATTGTGCTTTGAGCGATTTATGGAACTACTACATTAGCATAGGTCTGGACAGGTGGATCCCGAGGTCAGATGCCCATGCCCAGCACAGCCCTCCCCGTGCCTGCTTTCCAGTGCCTAGCCTCCAGACTCACAGGGGACAGACCCTGAGATGAGTGGGGCAGGCAAGGCAGCCGGCCCGGTGCCCTCACAGGGAGAGATGCCCTCATTCTCAACAGCCCAGCAAAGGCCAAAGCAGCCCTGCCTCTGCCCAGGGACAGAGCCAGGAGAGCCCAGAATCCTTACTCCTGCAGCCTGGGCCCAGGGGTTAGAGACAGCTCCAGGCACCTACCTCAGTGACCTGGGACGAAGGCCCCAAGCCAGCATCTGCTGGGGCCCTTTAGGGGCCAGGAGCTTCCAAATACATGAACTTGAGAGGTTCCTTCCATGATTCATGTGATCTGGGGGCTGCCTGGGGAGGGATTGGATTAGGAGGGACAAGGCCACTGAGCCTGAGTCCAGGCACTTACCTTGACCTTCGCAAAGCTTCTTCGTCAGGATCTTGCACTGTGGGTAGAAAATTGCTGATCAGGAGGAATCATAGGAAACATAGGAAGAAAACCCTCCAGAGCTATGGACGTTGAGTCCCCTCCAATAACGGAACAATTTACTGCCCCCAGCCTGAAAATGGTGGCAGGGAAATGCTGAGTGCTGGGCAGAGGGCAGGGGGAGAGGGGGACACAGAGGAAAGGGTACAGTTGGGAGGGAGACCTCTGAGGTCCTCTTATCCCAGCTCTGGGCCATCATTTTGCCCACAAGCCACCTGGCACACGTATGGCCTAATGTTGGAGTCAGGGAGCTGGGCAGAAGGCCGGTGTCACTCAGTAACCTGCCCCGAGGGGCCCAGAGGGGCTCAGCACATCACTAGCTCTCTGTGGAAAGCAGCTCATCTTCAAGGGTCAGGGGGCTTGACTCCCTGGCTTCTGTGGGCCTTAGGACTGTGGGACAGGTCCCTCAGGGCCCCTCAGCATCTCTCGTGCTCCACCCCCCGGCCTCACTTACTGTATTCCGTCCCTGTCATCTGCGCCAGGATGCGGAAGGAGCGAGACTGCAGGTTGGAGGAGCGGCGGGCCCACTCATCAGCCTCATCTTCTGGCTTGTTCTGGTTCTTAATCACCGCCTGGTACACGGGAGAGGCGCTGTCTACCGTAAGGTCTTTAATAGGAAGGCTCCTGCAAGGCAGAAAGAGGCCATGAGTGAGGGCTAGGCTGGAACCCTGCTCCTGTCCTCCCACTACCCCCATGGCTCATCTGCTCGCACCCCCACACCCAGCACACCGGTTGGTGGCCCCTACTTGCCTCAACCCCTCTCCCGCATGCCCTTTACCCACTGCCATCTGAAAGCCTGAGACAAGGGCTTGGCCTGGGTCCTCAGTGCTCAGGGTGGCCAAAGCGAGACGGTGATTCCTCTGAGATCCCTTTTGGCAAACCTCTGCCCTACCCCGGGCTAACCCCAGGCACAGGCCTGAAGACCCATCCACATCCCAGGCCCCACCCCCTTGGGATCTCCTTTAAGGAAAGAGGAGGCAGAATAGGTCTTTTGAAATAATTTCAACCTCCCTGAACAGCTCCTGAGTTTGGGGCAGGGTGACAACAGACCATTCGGGGGACTCAGGTTTCTTCAGGGTCAGTTCCTTGTCCTCCTCATACCTTTGGACCCCAACAGCGAGCCCCCAATGCCAAGCCTGCCCTAAAAATGGGCTGGGGACTTCTGCTCAGCAAAAACGGGCAGGCTTGGTGGAGAGGTGGTGTGAAAAACAAGGCAACCAGGCTTGTGTGGTCTGGAACTGCCCGCAGACGGGGGAGGCAGGGTGGTTCTGGCCTGGGGTCCTGGGGGAAGGTCTAAAGGAAGGATCACTCTTCCTCTGCTCCAGGGCAGTGCAGCCTTTGGAGAGGAACCTGGTGACCTTCCTACAGACTCCCAGTGTCTTGCACAGAGCAGGTGCTCAAAACTTACTTAAATGAATGAATCCTACAGCAGAGCCACAAGGGACCACAGAATCTCTTGGGTCCAGCGCCTCCTAGCCTTAACCAGACTGCAAGGCAGGTTGTGGGGTACCCACTCACCCTGGCTGGCAAGAGCTGGAGGGTTCTGGAGCCTCCAACCTACCCTACCAGGAATCAGGGTGGACTTGGGATGAGTTCTCAGCCAGCACAGCCTGGCTCTCTACCCTATGGACCAGTGGCCCAGCACTCTCCTCTTATAGATGCTGAAACTGAGGTCCAGAGCAGCTGACCAGCTAGCTCCAGGTGTAGGGGCCTTGCTGAGTCAGAACTCAAGCTTCCTGGCTCCCCACCCACTGTCCTTTCCATCAAACTGCAGTGATGTGGGCTCAGAAAGGCCACTTCTGCCCACTGGGGCCTTGTGCACCCCAGATGCTCCATGCCTGGAAACATGGCCCAGCTCAGACACTTACTCTGTCCACTGCCTCTGCCTGCCTTCCAGAGGGCCAGCTGGCTAGGAGAGGGACCTCTCCAGTGCCCATGTCTTGTAGCCTCTCTGCAAGGAGCTAAATGCAAGCATTGGCCTGCTTTCCCTGGCTTGGTCCCCAGTGTCTGGCTCAGAGAATGCTCTGAGAACAGAGAGGAGGAAGGTGATGAAAGGTGGCCAAGACTGGGGCAGAGCCCCCACCCCAACTGCCCTGAAGGCTCTGCCTTGCCCTGGAGAGCTACAGGTACTGGCAGCCTGGGATCAGATGGGGAAGACCAGCGGATCCCTCTGGGGTCCAGCAGGGAGGATCCTGGAGCTGCCCACAGAGCAGAGAAGAGAGTGGGGTCTCACTGGGAGAAGCCATTTCTGGCATAAGGAGGAGTCCCAAGGGCTCCCAAAGCAGAGGCAGGATCCGCTACCTCTGGGTGAGAGGTGCAGTAGGAACGCACAACCAGGACTCCTTGGTCTGCCGGAAGGGAAGGAGGAAGTGTGGATTGTGCCATGGGAGAGAGAAAGTATAGACCCAAGCCCAGGTCCTGCCCTTGAGCCTCGCTACACAGCTTTGTGGTCCAGAAAGCAGACGGAAGGTGTTTGCTGCCATTTCTCCAGAACATGCCCTGGAGGCGCTCCCCTGTTCCTTCCACAGCTCCAAGGGCTCGAGAAAGCTCCCAGTAGTGAGTCCTCTGGGACTCACATTATTGGCACCATTTCCCACAATGCTGTGCAAAGACCAGGGACTTGTGTTGCTGCCATGACAGATACTGGGGGTCAGATGAAGGAATTCCCATTCCTTTTGAGACTCCGGGCTTCAGGGAGAATATGTATAGGCCCTATAGTCCTGGGACCCTGGATCTGGGGTTACTCTGGAGCCACTCCCAGTACGGTCTTCTTGCCACCAAAAACATTCCGTGGTCACCACAACATTCAGGTCACCTCTGGACACTTAATTCCACTGTACGCTGCTCCCCGAAACTGACTCATCTTTCACCTCCCACGGGTGGTACTGGCAGGTGCTGGCTCCTCCAGATCCACCTCCCGTGAGGGTCCTAGGAAATGGCTTCCAAGGGCCCCCTCATTGCCCTCTTCCCTGAATAATGGTCCAGTGTGCATTCAGACATTCAGGTCTATGCTGTCCCAGTGCAGACAGGAAAGGCTACCGGGAGCCCCCGCAAAGCACAGCACAGAGATACGCTTCCAGCCTTGGGTGCAAGGGAGGCGGGGTGATGTCATCACTCTGATTTCTGTGTCCACAGTGACATTAGTTGAGGCCAAGCCCCAAAGCACTTGCCTGCATAGGCTGCTGAGCATGTCGTTTGGCTGTGAGGTGGGTGTGAGGAAGAACATGGACAGAACCACTGTCCTCAGGCATATCCCACCAAACCCACACACCATCCCTCAACCAGACAGACGACGATGACGACGACGACGACGGAACAGACACTGTGGGGTCTACTTACGCCAGCGGCGATGCCCTGCCAAGCAGAAGAAAGCCCAGCAGTGAGTGTGTGTCCATCAGGGGATGGCAGAGGGGCGGCGCACACGCAAGGGAGCAGGGTTAGGGTCAGAAATGAGTTATGGGAGTGGGGCGGATAAAGGAGGAAGAGAAAGAGACAAAAAGAAAACTGTCAGTGAGGAAGGAATCGTGGGCATTAACAGCAGAAACGGAGCACCTTATGGCACAGAGGGCTAGCTCTTACCCACCGGTACCATGGTAGCATCAGCCCGGCAGGACCAAGTTAGAAGGAAGGGGAAAGCATGTTGCTTCCCAGGCACACAAGGGAAGGGAAAGGGAGGGAGGGGAGGGGAGAGGAGGAAGGTAGGGGAGGTACTCTGAGAAGCCTGGATTAGATCAATGGTGCATCATGTTAAAATAAATCATGGGTGCCCTAGTGGTAAAACCAAATGAGAGCAGTCGCTTTCCCAAGGTGCAGAAAATATAAACTTAGCGAAGAGCAGTTCTTCCATTATTTTCCACTGAACTTCCCTTTGGTGACGTTTGCGACGTTACCGCTTTTAAGAGCACAGCAAGGACACACATGGCAAACAAATGTTAACAGGAAATCCCTGTTAACTTTTTGGCTTAGTCGAGCAGCCTTGTTTTCCTGGGTACATACGAGCTAATGGTTGTGTTTTTAAAACTTGCGTGGTCATAGTTTCTGCTTTGAATGGTGGGATTAAATAAATCAGCACTGTCCAGAGTTGTGCAAAAGAGCGATAGCTCTGAGCCTGGCTGGTTTCAGACTCATGGCTCCAGGGCAAGGAACCTCTGCCCCCTGGTGGTGGCCCAAAGGAAGCACTGTGTCCCTTTGGGGGGTCCCCAAACCCCCACACAACACTCCATCCCTTTGGCCCCTGGAGCCTGCCCTTATAATGTGTACGTACGTCATGGCCGCAAGGGCTGGATTCTGCCAAGGTCAAACACTATAGGAGTTATCTGGGACTTTTAAACCACTTTACCCCTCTGACAACATCTGTTTTTCCTAGCTTCAGAAAAAAAGTACAACCATCGTTTTAAGATTTCTTGCCTTGAGGTCTGTGAGTTCGAGCCCCACGTCGGGCCCTGTGCTGACAGCTCAGAGCCTGGAGCCTGCTTCAGATTCTGTGTCTCCCTCTCTCTCTCTGCCCCTCACCTGCTCGTACTCTGTCTCTCTCACTCTCAAAAATAAATAAATGTTTATTTTTTTTAATTAAAAATTTTAATTAAAAAAAGATTAAAAATTTTTAATTAAAAAAAGAAAAGATTTCTTGCCTTGAGTTGGTTGAGATCCTGACTTGGGGATAAGATGTTGCCCAAAGAGATAATCAGTCAATTCTGAAAGTCAACAGCAATGATATTCTCAAATAGAAAACAGTGCGCATGTGTGTGTGTGTGTGTGTGTGTGTGTGTGTGTGAGAGAGAGAGAGACAGACAGACAGACAGGGAGCAGATAGAGAGAAAGAAACAGAGACAGAGAGGAAGGCAGAGATAAAGAGATAGAGAGAGACACACACACAGAAAAAGACAGATACAGGGAGAGAGAGACACTAAAAGAGACAGAGAAAGAAAGAGACTTTCTTATTAATGTTTGCACTATTAGCAGTTTTTTCCACAAATGATTTTCAGCCAACTCTTTCCCTATTCAACACTCAAGTTCCTCAACCATTGCTAACAGGCAAATTCCAGGAAACAAGGATGTCCTAAATCCCATTGCCCTGAGACTGGGCTTCCCTGGAACAAACGGGAGGGCCTGGGTGCTTCCCAGGCTCTGCAGTGGGGCTGACTGCCAACAGCACCTTGGATGGTTGGTCCAGAGGCCCCTTCCCAAACAAGAAACCTGGTCACATGTTTGCATTGCTCTCATCATTGGAAGAACGCAGCAACTTCCCCCAAAGAATGGCTTAGTTTGTGAGAAGACTGGTTTATCCAGAATGTGGCCCAGGATTCCAGAAGTCTCTTTCTAAGCTGACCCCCTTGTGGAGCCTGGGAAAATGCAGAGGCTTTGAAAAGCACTCGGAGCAACCACCATATTCTTCAATCCTCCACCCTTCTAAAGCTGACTGTGAGACTGATTCTGAAGAGAGAACACCGTGTTCTGGAAGGGCCCTGGCAAAGGCTGGCTCCCTTCGAACAGCTGTGCCCTGAGAGGCCCAAGGTGAGGGAGGAAAGCTGGTCCCGATGCCTAAAGTCTCTGATGGCGCCCGGCAGCCTGGTACCTTGGCCTCCACTAGTGAGGAGGCCCAGCCAATGGTGTAGGCGGTGAACGATGAGCAACTGTGGAGGAGGGGAGGCGCTTACCCACTGAAGTCACTGCCCTGGGCCTGGGCCTGTCCAGCAATGGCGTCCATGATGGCATCCTGGGAGTACATGCTGATGGGTGTGTTGTACTGCGCGTGGATGATGGTGGCCTTGCCGCCCAGCCCCTTCACCTCGATGGGCTTGTGGGTGGACAGGGCAGAGTCCTTCAAGGCACTGGGGTTGAACCGTTCCTGGTAGTCGGCGCTGGGGGAGGGCAGCAGGGGGAGCAGAGGAAGAAGAGGAAGGAAGGTAGAAGGAGAAAAGGGCAACAGGTGGTGTTACACAGGAGGTCAAGGTGAGGGCTGGTGGTGGAGAGACCTCCCAAGGCCTGATCCCAGGTAAGTTACCCAAGCCCCCTGAACTGCAGACAGCTGGGTCTGGTAGGGAAAATCCTCAGGACCCTCCCCAAAGCCCTTTGCAGAAGGTTTTCCTTGCCCATTTTGGCTTTCCCAGTTCCTGGGAGTTCTCAGCTCAGCCTGAGCCACTTCTCAGGGTCAGCAGGGGGCGCCAGGCATTGAAAGCTCTCTCACCACATCAGCAAGGAAGCAGAGACAAAAGGGGTTGGGGGTAGGCGACAGGAGCTGGGCCACGCGTGAAAGGCAGCGGCAGCCCAAGCAGGGTCCAGAATGCCCCAAAGGCGAAAAGCAGCCCCACTGGGCACCCATGGGGATTCTGAGTAAGGTTCCTCCACGAAGGGGCTCGTCCTGCTGGCTACCCTCTCGGTTGCCCAGGGCTCTGCTCCTCCAGATGCTTCAGTGCAAGTGCTTCTTCCTTGGAACAGGACTCAGTCTGTTCAGTCCCCCTCTAGTCCAACTAGCTGTGTGGCCGCCAGTCTCTGCCAATCGAGGCTTTTCCCTCCAACAGATGAATGCATTCCTGGGGCAAAGAAGGTCAGGCGCAGCCCTTCTGCGAGTCCCGTCAGGACAGAACTGTCTTCAGGTTCACGTGGAACCCAGCATCAGCTCAGCACACGCTCCACCCCCCGCACCCCGTCCCCCTGAGCCGGCCTGCTGGTCTTAAGCAGCTGCAGCAGGAAATGGGGAACGGAAAGGGCACATCAGACAGAGCCCTAGCACCCCTCCCCGAGGCCTCCACTCCACACTTGCAGCTCCACACGCATGCAGGCTCGCTCAGGGACGCGAATGCACCCCCACTCACACATGCACACGCATGTACCCATGCTGACACAGGCGCACGCTGTCCAGGCTAACTGACACGCGGACGCATGCGAGGACAGGCACACAAGCGCACGCACATGCTTTCCTTTGATACTAACTTGGCTGGAGAGTTGGTTACCACCTGAGGAGGAGAGAAAGAGCAAAGAAGACAGGGCTATCAGCATGAGGTCCCACCAGGGGTTCTGAGAGCAGGGACCATCCTCAGACCGGCCATCATGGGGGCCGCGCCAGCCCTGACTGGCATTGGGTGAGGAGAGTGCCAAGGAGAGGTGGCAGAGCTCAGAGTCAAGGTCATGGCCTGTGAGTCTGGGTCAGAGGTGCTGATGGCAGTGTTTCCCCCTCAGTAGGTTCACAGCACCTGAAGCTCCGCCAGGGATGAGTTTTCTAGTCCATCTTCGTGGATGCTTGCGTACCATGTATGTGACTCCGCCACATACAGCCCGGCTGGAGAGCCCAAGAGAGGAAGATGGAGAGGGAGACAGGACCAGCTGTGACTGCTCCAGGCAGAGTCAAGGCCGGACGTGCCTCCCAGCCAGACAGCAGCTCTGGACTTGCCCTTGATTAATGGGGACCAGCTCTGGGAGTTCTGTTCCCTGAGCAGGACTGGCAGTACGGCGGGGTTATCCACAACCAGCTGCCCCAGGATGTACTTTCCCTCCCAGAGGAGGGGCAGGCAGTCCTGGCCCCTAAAGGCCCTGTGCAAGGTCACCGAGGCAGGATGGAGGAACGCGAAGGCTCAGGAGAAGTACGGGTCCAAGGCTAATTGCAGGTAGGGCCCCAGCCAAGGCAGCTTGGACACAAGATGAACCCCACCCTCACTTTTGTCTAGAGCGAGCCTCCTGGAGCATCATCTCCTTGGGGCAGGCATTGCCTGCATTAGGTTTCCTTAAATGCAAATTCCTTGCAGGGCCGACCCTGACAGCACCAATGGCCCCGTCAGAAGAGGGGAAAGAGTGCAGAGAGGGGTGTACCTGCCCCCAAACACTGCCGCCATCCCAGATCTGACCACTCCGGGCTCTGGCTGCCAGAACCTGGGCCCCAACTTGCCTGACCCCGGTCATTCGTTGGCCACCACTGAGGGGAACCAGGTCAAAGCCAGAGGGCCTCTAGCCCCAGGCCCTACACTGTCTCAGAACTGATAAAATTCCCTCTGTCCTCTAGCTTCAAACAGCGGCGAGAGGAGCTATATTAGGAAAGGTCTTCTATCCCTTCTCCATTTCTGGCCAGTGCCGACAGCTGCAGGGTCAGCTCTTGCCCTGGCCAGCCCAGTGCCCCCTGCAGAGGGCAGTGTTGGCCTGGAGGCACAGGGTGGGGGCGGGGGGCAGCACGTGTCAATTAGAATTAGTCTGGGTGTGCTGCCTCTGCCCTTCCCTGTCCCGGCAACTGGTAGCCGGCACCTTCTTTGGCATTGACTCCCGCCCCCTGCTTCGCTTCCTCCTGAAGATTTGGGGGCTGAGAGGCCTGCAGCAGACAGCTCAGAGAGGAGCCAGCACCCAGGCCTTGGGGAGAATAAATCAAAGGTGTAAGACCTGCCCAGGGGCCCTTGCATTTAGTGACTTGGCGGGATACTGCCCTTCAGGGCCAGCTCACAGAGGATGAGAAGGTGGGCGGGGTGGGTGGGCTGGTACTGCAGGGATGCTCCAGCCCAACCTTTGTTCTCTCCACTCCTCCCAAGAGGATTCAAGCTGCCAAGAAATCACATCGCAAGCTGCCCAGAGAGGAGGGGAAGGAGCTTCCTTTTGGAGCCAGGCAGGACAGAGTTCAAATCCTGACCCTGCATCTTCTTAGCACTGTGACTCTGCACTGTTCCCCACCCGCCTCAGCCTCAGTGTCCTCGTTCACAAAATCGAGATGGTGGTGCCCACCGTATGGGCGAGCTGTGCGGATTAAACAGAATCCTGAGTGTAAAGCCCTCAGCATGGGTTTGGGGTGCAACGGATGGATGTGAGGATTAGCATTTGCCAACCCTGTCACTTTCGAGCACTCAGACACTCAGCAAAGGTGGTGGCCTCAGCCCATCAGAGGCTGGCTTGGCTAGCCCAGGTCAGAGGCTCCACCCTTCCAGCCAGCACTGCCCAGAGACCACGGCGTCAGCCTCTACTGTGGATGAAACGCTGCACTCCTTCCCCTAGTCTGTCTACCTTGGAGAAACTGTTGACCTGCTGTTCAAGTAACAATTTAACCCTTGTCAGGTTCTGCACCAACAGGAAAGCACCACTGGAGCCATGGGAAGCAGGGGTGGGACTGGCCTTTGACTTTCCTGGGCAGGTAGTTAGGTCCCTACCACCAGGAGTCATGCTGACCTGGGTACCAGCCCCATCTGCCACTCATGAGCTGTGTGTGACCTTGAGCAGATTACCCACTCTGGCCTTCTATTTTCCAGCTATAAAATGGGGAGGGGTGCCTGGGTGGCTCAGTCGGTTAAGCGTCTGACTTTGGCTCAGGTCATGATCTCACAGTTCGTGAGTTTGAGCCCCGCGTAGGGCTCTGTGCTGACAGCTCAGAGCCTGGAGCCCGTTTCAGATTCTGTGTCTCACTCTCTCTCTGCCCCTCCTTTGCTCATGCTCTGTCTCTCTCTGCCTCAAAAATAAATAAAACATTAAAAAAATTTTTTTAATGGGGAAAGTGATACCCAACTCTGAATTTGCTGGGAGAGTGTGTTACATAAAGCACAAGACTGCCTTAGGGCTCCAAGTCCAGACTGAGGGCTCAGTAAGGGGAGACACTACGGTCACTGACAGTGGGCCTCATGGAGGTCTCAATCTGTCAGAGGCTGACTACCCTGCCAGGAGCCAATCCTAGAGAGGACCAGAGAAAGCTACCAGAAGGACGCCATTTCTACTCTGCCATTCCTTGAGTTTTCTGGCAGAAGCCCCTTGCTGGAAAAAGCCCAGGGGTTTACGGCTTTGCCAGTTTGGTCCAAGGAAGCCTGGATCCGGGTGCCCGGCCTGTGAAACATCCAAGGCCAGCTTCACTCAGGATCCCAGGAAGAGCTGAAGGGTATGGGGAAACTGGGAATTGGAGGGGAGCAGTGAACTGGTGGGGCACAGGTACCTTCTGTAGCAAGAGCAGTGGGAGGGCATGGGCGTGGGTCAGACTGACTCGGGTTCTAATTCTGACTCACGAGGGCAACAGCTGCGTGACTTCAGGTAGCACACGGCAAGTGTTCCAGAACAGAGCTCAGTGCTGCAAATGTGGGGTCTCTTTCCATCCTCCCAGTAACCCTGAGACATGGACAGGCTCATGTCCCTGTACAGAGGAGGAGCCCTGAACCCCTAAGCACTCGGCCCTATCGCCTTGCCTCAGCCTGCTCTGCCTCTAGAGCAGGAGAAGACAATTATACCGAACGCACGGGCAAAGTTAGAATGAGATATAACAAGCATGAAGGGCTTAGAAGCTAGGACGTGCTCAGCTTGGGGGCTCCCTCCCCGCAGCCTCTCCGTGATGCCCACCCCGACTGTAGGTTCTTTTAGCTCCTACACTTGCAGAGTCCATCGGCTAGAGCTCAGGGGGTGGAGATTAGGCTACTATTCTCCTGCACAGCCCCTTTCTCCTCCCGGTCCTGCTTCCTTGCCTTGTTCTATCGAGGGTCAGTCCTACAAGCCCGACACTCATTCCATCACTGAATCTTCTGCACCCAGCTCAAGTGCTCCCTTCTCCAGGCAGCCTGCCCAGACCACTCCCAGCCTTAAAAAACTTGCCTTCCCACCTCTCTAGTTCTTCCCTGCTCCTGCCTCAGGGCTCCTAGAGGCCACCAGCCTGAGGCTTGCTCCAGAGTTCCTAGAGGGAGCAGGCTTCATCCCATCCTGGGAAACGGGCTGGTGTGAACGTTTTGAGAGTCAGTGTCTCACATTCAGGCTCTGCTCAGCCACTTAGAAGCTGGACAGCTGGACTTCGACTTAACCTTCTCTGAGCCTCAGTTCCCCCCTCTGCAGGAGCCAACACGTCACGCCAGGCTGTGTAAAGCAATGACACATCCAGCTCATGGCAAATATACCAACAGCATCATTACTTGTGTCACTCTCAGCTTGTGCCGCCTCATGAGCCGATTGAGGCCAGCTCCTCGCTCTGACCGCCCGGCCAGGCCTCTGTGAGCACTGAGGACCCCGGTGGCCCCAGACCACCAGCAGAGAGCTGCGCACCCGTTACCTACCCTCCTGGGAGTCCAGCACCTGAGGCCTTCCCTCGGAGGCTCATCTGATACATCTGAGCCATCTCCCTCAGGGTCTCTGCCGAGTACAGGCCAATGGGGTTGTTATACTGCCTTGGCTGGCTCGAGCCCTGTGGGACTTTCGGGCTGAGTGAGTCCAGGGCTCCCTCCAGGCTGGCCTTGGCCCGTGGGCTGCCCCATGGAGGGCCGGGGTCAGAGGCCTCTGTGTGTGAGGAGAAGACGGAGGTCTGGGAGAAGGAGGAGCTAAAGGTCTGCCTGAGCTCCGGGGTGCCCGGGGTGCCCGGGCTGGCCCTCGCCTCAGGGTTGGGGCTGAGCGCCGCCAGGCTGCCGTTCGTGTCCCGAGCAGGGTCCTGGCACAGGGCAGCGCCATGCAGGGGAGAGAGAAGAGAGCAGTTAGAGGCCACACGTGTCCCAGTGCATCTGCATGGACCTGAAACAGAGGTGTTAGTGCGAGCTCCCAGCAGCCTACCACCCCGCAGCCTGCAGCCCGCTGCACAGAGCTCAAGAGGGGCCGCCCAGACTCCTGAAAGGGAAGCGTTTGGCCGAGGGGAGGGCGGCGAGGGAGGGAGGGAAGCATACAGTCCCTGGCCCTGAGGCTAACACCCACTTGGACAAAGCTCAAGCCCCACACAGAAGGCCAGGCCAAGCCAGCCTGCTTACAGGGCTGGAGGGAAGGGGGGGTGGGTCTCAGCTGGTTGGGGGCAACTCCCTCCATCCTCTGTCTGCTCCCTATTCCCCTGAGTGGAAGAACCTGGTGGTGCTTCCTGGCCTCCTGGTGGCGGTGGGCACAGCCTGGCCTGCTCCATTGACCCCATGTTGAGATGCCCCCACATGGCCAGTGAGAGGGCCCCCAGGGCTGGCGGTGGACAGGCAGGGTGGAGGTGCAGGAGGGTATCTGGGGGCTGCCATTTGGTTCCCACAGGCCACCTCTGCCACTTTTCCCAAGCAGCCCTCTGCTCACTTCCCCAATCTGTCACCCACCTCAGACTCTGGGTTAGCCTCTTCCTGTCCCCTGCCCCAACCCTGCCTATCGCCCACTCTGCCCCACTGGACAGACAGGGGTCAGTCTGAGGTCATTCAGGGATGGGTGGGGAGTGGGTCCCTGCAGGACGGGTGAGGCGGGCCTCTCATGCTCTGGGCCAAGTCGCTTGGGCCCAAGGGGCTTATCTGCTTACAGGGAGCTGGGAAGGGGTGGCAGGCACGGTGGTGAGGTATGCCCACCTTGTACCCGCTGTTTGGCTACCACTAGCACTTCTGAGTGGGCTAATGGGGCGTGTAGTCAGGAGGGCAAGTGGAAACCAGAAACAGAGATCCTATGTCAGAGGAGAAGCTCTGAGGGGCAGCAGGTCCCTTCAAGCCTGGGGTGGCTGACTCAGACTGGGGCCTCTCGCATCATGCCCCACTCATCCCCCCTCCCAGCACCCTCAGGAAAATGAGGGTCCGAGCCTCCCGGACACTTGTCCCCACCTAGTTGGGAGGATGATCCCTCTCCTGCGAACACCACTTCCTAAGCTGGTTTCCCACCGGCCCAGCCACAAGATCCGGGGTGTTGGCTAGTTCCCCCACACTCGGTAGCTTGGTATTTCATGGGAGCTCGGATGCCTCTCCCTGGAGGCCTGCCCCGCCATGGCAGGGGCAGCCATGGCAGGGGCAGGGGTAGGGCAGGGCTGATCCCACCACCTTGCCCCTGTGGGGCAAGGGTCAGGCAGGCAGATCAGGGGCTCCACCATGGGACCACAGCGGAGACTGGAGCCTGCTGCCGCCAGTCAGCACCTACCTTCTGGTGGGGGATCACCGGCAGAGGGGACTGGACCGGGGGTGCTGTTGTGGAGATGGGGACGGGGCGCTTCGACCTGGAAAAACCAGAAAGGGCACCAAGTGAAGACAATTGCTGCTAGGACCAGGACCAGGAGCTCCTGCCAGGGCAGAGTTGGTGACAGGAGAGGTCAGAGAGCCTGAGGACACGCCATGAACCGGGCGACTCCAGAAAGGCACTGGGCCCGACCGGGTTGGAGAAATCATGGCCCTTAAGCACTTTGCACTCATGAGCCTCTGTTAGGTCCTTGGGAGGCCGTCTGGGGTGAAGAGAAGGCAGGGAAGACCCTGACTTTCAGGCCTGACTGCCCAAATGCTGGCAGCAGTGTGACCACCCCCACCATACCCTCAAACCTCATCTGTGAAGTGAGGCACAGATGTGGCAGGTGTTTGATGGTGACTTGGGCCTGTCCTTCTGGTCCAGAGGCTGTCCTTACTTTCCTGTGCAGTCCTGTAGCACAGGCTGGGCCCATGTGACTGTCTCGAGCCCCTGATGCCCACACCCCAGACTCCACCCCCTGCTCTGGAGAGCTCCCACCTACTTCTGCAGCGTGAGACTCAGGTTGTAGCTGGCAGACTTGATCTTGTTCTGGGCTTCCAGGTGGGTCATGGTGTCTGTGTTGATGCCGTCAATGGCCACCACGAGGTCACCCTGGCTGAGCTGGGACTGGGCGGCCTTGCTGCCCGGTGTGATCTGAGAGAATTGACAGATAGGGGATGAACATACGAAGGGTGGGCCTGAGGATGGGCCAGTCCTCGGGGAAGAGTCGCCTGGGATCATGCAGTTGAGGCCCTCCGTTTCCTCTTTCACTCACTGCGACCAGTACCCACTGCTCACCAAGCCTGATTCCTCTTCCCGGCACATGGCCACCTCATTTCCTAGTGCTCTGTGTCTGAATGCAACCATGATACTAGCTCGGGCTAGGGGAATGTGGGTGGAAGCAACGTATGCCACTTCTAGGCCTGCCCCTAGCAACCATGCTTGCCATCCTGCACTCTCTCTGCTTGTCAATTGATTGGATGCAGAGGACCCAGAAGAGGACAGCTGAGCCACCAACAGAGGGACCTGAATCCTAGAGTCACTGCTGGGAGGAGAGATCGTTAAGAAGTACTCCATCAGATGTTGCATGAGTGAGAAATAAGCTTCTGCTATTCCAAGCCATTGAGATTTGGGGGCTGTTTGTTACACCAGTTAGCCTACTATAACATCTGTATCCTCAAAACCCATGGAGCACTTTGCAGGCTCCAGGAGAGAGGGTATATGAAAGAGCTAAGATTGAGCATCACCACAGAGACTCTGCCAGGCGAGTAGGCAAGACAAATGCACCCTCACAAAAGCATCCCAGGGCAAGTGCCTAGTGCTCCCGTGGCAGGAAGGCAGAGAGCTGGGAAAGCCATCAGCTCAGCCTGGGGAAGCAAGATCAGTTGGGACATGGGGCAGGGTCCAGTGCTCTGTGGTTGGCTTCACACTTCCAGAAAGGTGGGGGGTGGGGAGTGCAGGTATGGGGCCCACATTCCAAATCCTGCACACTCATGACATCACAGAATGTTAGAGTCTGGGGGACCCTACCCCACATGGCATGATCATACAGAATGCGATAGCTGCGACACACCAAGAATACCCAATCTGATGTCAGGAAGGCCACACTCCCAGTGTGGGACATCCTGTGGGATGTCACGATGGCTCAGACTATACTCCAAAAGACATTGTGCACAAAGCCAAATTCTGCCTGCCTGGCCCTCAGTACTAGCATGCTGAATTTGGTCGTGGTCTCCCCTGCAGTGACGTCACTGGAAATGCAAATTCTGGAGGACCTAGGTGTATAACTTGATGGCTGGCCCCTAGGGACATTACATGGAATGTGATCAAGCTCCACTTCTAAAGCTGTATCATAGAAAGTCATGGAGACTGGCTTTACCCCAACCACCCTCCCCCCATGACACCACATGAAATACCATGCAAGCCCTACCCTCTACTGATAACACAAAGAATGACTTTATGACTTGATCCCCATGACATCATGTGGAGGCCCCCCCCCAATGACATCATGTGGAATGCCATAAAGGCCTCACCCCCAGTGACATCATAGGAAAGAGGAGCCTCTGGGAGCCACCCCCTACCAAGTTGTAACTAGAGGATATCCCTTGGCTTTTCTTCCACAACATGCCCACCAGCCAGCTTTCTTTCCTGGCTTCTCTGGGCACACCCCAGTTACTTCCGTGTCTACACCCCAGGGACAAGGCTGGCTTCTAATGCTGGCAGAAGCCACTTTCTGGCCCCGGCCTGGGGGACCATCCTAGAAGGAGTCCAGAAAGGACCTAGGGAAAGTCCCACACCCTGGGTGCCAGGTCTGGGTGGGCCTCTGGCCAGGCCCTGGGCTCCCAGAGATGGAGGAAAGCCTCCTACCAGGCCCTTCACAAGGAACTTTTATCCAAACCAGGGCCACCTGCAGTCACCAGTCTCCAGCCCATTCCCAAGTGGGCTCTACAGGGCAGGCCAGGAAGCGTGTGTGCTAACCTGGTGATAGCAGGGAGAGCAGGTGAGCCCCCACTGTGGACCCGCTCTTTCAGCCCCAGGGATTGTACTACTTTCTTAAACACTGACCACCCTATGCCCAGAGTAGCCTCCCCTCACCCCTAAATCTGCCGAGACGAGGCAAGGATAGTAGAGAAACAACCCATAGACTGCCAGGAAGCCACGTTGTCTGGTTTGCAAAGTCCAGCCTGCCTTCCTGGCTCCCACTGGGGTATCTTGGAACCACTTGGGCTTTCTCAAAATACACATCCCATATCCCGAAATTCGTGGCTGCAGGGAGCCTCTACTGATGACAGGAATACGTTGTTGCCTTTGATTTGGGTTGAACAAAGGGTAAAAAACAACAGAGCAAAAGAAAACACTTTCTAGGCTAAGAGGGGACTCCTGAGAGCAAGCTGAGTTGCCCAGCTGGGCCCATCTGCAGAAAATCACCTTAATGGACACCTTCTGGCTTCACGTTCAGGTCAATGCTATCCCAGACACTTTTTTTTATAGACATCTGAAGAGTTCTACAGTGAGCACCCACATAACCACCACTGAGGTTCTACTAGCATTTGTTCAAGTTGCTGTGTCACATGTCAGTCCCCCTGACCATCCATCAGTCCATCTTAGCTGGGAAGCATTTCAGAGAAAATAACAGTTACCAGTGTGTCTCCATTCAGGGTGAATTGTGCAATGCCTCTGTTGTCCTAGTGGACTGCCCACAGGGATCCCCCACAGCAGGACACCTCCACACCAGGGCTCCCCTACAGTAGAACACCCCACACCAGAGCTCCCCTACAGCAAGACATGCCCACACCAGGGCTCCCCCAGATGCTTCTCACCGTCTACAGAGAAGGGGGCCATTACTCTGCAGCAAGGAACTCCCAGGTTGGGCCACTACAGACCCCGAGACAGAAGGGCAAGCCTCATGCCTGCAGAGATGATGCCTGCCAGGGAAGACCGGAGCTGTGTCCAGAAGCTCATAGAAGCCGGTGTGAGCAAGGACACCAGAATGACATCCAAGAGTTGCTGGGGCCAGATCAGCCAGGACAAGCCGTAGGACTATCTGGAATGCTCTCCCTTCAGAGTTGCCCTCAGGACATCTGTCACCCTCGGGCGTGGGGTAACACCATACCTTCCTACCGTCATCCTCTTGCCTGGTCCTGCCTGACTCCCCCTCGTCCTCAGTTATAGACTGAGGTGATTCTTGTTCCCTGGGAAATGTTCAGTCTCCCCAGAGCCTGGTCAGTAGCCAAACTTCCTGAGGGGAGCGCCGAGCTGGCTCCTGTCTGCCCTGGCGCCTCTCTTCCTGCACCTGTGTCTGCTCATCAGGGCTCAGCTGGCCTGGCTTTTGGCTGCCCTGAGCAGGGCCCATGACCCCTGGGGCTTATGGGGTGGAGGGTGCTGTAATTCTCTGCTAGGTGGGCGATCTTCTGGATCTGCCTGGGTCTCCTGAGAGGAGGCAGGGACCCTAAGGAAGTCACCCCTGCTCTGCCCAAGAGCCATCAGATCCTCATGCCCTTCTCAGGAGCAGCTTGCCCTGCAAAAGGGAGGGGCCACCCTGGGACCCTCGCCTGGAGCCCAGGGCTCGTGAAGCCTGCAGTCCAGGCACGGTGTGCCCCGTGTAGCTCTTGTCTGACTCTGCCCCTCTCTCTTCGATCCTTGTCCTACAAAGGACCCAAAGCCACTACATCCTCGGAGGATTTTTTTTTTCTTTGAAGTCTTTCTATCCTCTTTTGAGCATTTGAAAAACTCTTCATAACCACTGTTTCGTCCCCATTCCACTTTTTCAGTCATCCCCAATCACCAGCTACCTCTCAAGTAAGGGCCCAGCTGTGGGCCGAGCTCCAGGAGCACCGGCCTGTCTCAAAAGCTCCTTAGGACAGGCTTTAGGTGGTTGGGGGCCAAAATTGCCCCCAGGCTCACCTCACGGGAGCCCTTCCTCTTTATTGGGCTATGGTTTAGGGCACCTGACGGGGCACAGGGCTAGCTGGTGCCAGGGAGCAACTGTGGCCTCTGCAACTGTGGGTGCCTTGAGGAGAGGCAGTAAAGCAGAGAGCACAGACTGGTCTGAGCCAGACCTCAGGGTACGGAGCAGCCTCCATGCCCTCTGTGTAAAGACACAAATAATGCCTTTCGCCTAGGATTTCTGTGAGGATTACATTTTTAAATAGGTTATTCTGTAGGGGCACCTGTGTGGCTCAGTTGGTTAGGCATCCAACTTTGGCTTAGGTCATGATCTCACAGCTCATGAGTTCGAGCCCCGCACTGGGCTCTGTGCTGACAGCTCAGAGCCTGGCGCCTGCTTCAGATTCTGTGTCTCCCTCTCTCTCTGCCCCTCCCCCCTGCTCATGTTCTGACTCTGTCTCAAAAATAAATAAACATTAAAAAAAATTAAGCAGGTTATCCTGTAAGGAGGTGCAGAGCTAAGAAAGTTTCAGGGAAGCTCCCAATGGAGCGGGTACAGGGGCTGGCCCCTAACCCCTATCCCCCAAGGGTGCCAGAGGGGTGGAGGCTGGGAAGTTGCCTCCTTGGTCCCCACATGGAAATAAGATCTGGGGCTGGCAGAGAGTGGCATGTAAGGGGCCAGCCCCAACTGACCAGTCCTGAGCCAGTCTGCTGTCCCTAGAGGGGCCTGAGCATCAGCTGGAAGAGTGGAAGTTCTGTCCACAGTCCCAGGGAAGCAAGGCGCTGGCCAGGGCTCAGGCACATACATGTAAGGTTTTTATTTCCCTAGCTCCCTGGCAGCAGAGGGGTAGCTGGGCTCTGCAGAAGTGCTCAGCCATCACTCTCAGTGCTCAAAACCAGACAGGCGCCTGCCTTCTTTCCCTCTAGATACGTACGCTTGCCCCCCGACCAGCCCCTGCCAGTGTAGGTGGGGCAGGGGCTGGAGGGGAGGGCAAGGGTATGTAGTAGGTGCTGTGTACTGTGCAACTTCCAGCATCCCCTCCCAACCAACCCAGGCTGACCACCCCAGGAGATTTCCCATGGAGCTCGAAGTGCATTTAACATTATGTGATCAAATTACTGTCACGCCATGCTCTGCTCCCTTCCCATCTGGCCTCCCCTGGGGCATCGCTCCATCCTTCATCCTCTAGCTGGAAGCTTCTGTCTCCCCATGACCCCGCTCCCCAACTGCACCCTGGCTGATAGACAAGCCAGAGTCTTGTCTATGCTCAAAAAGCCTCTCCTTGCCCAGAGAAGATTTGTAGGGCAGTGAAAATATTTTCTATGATACTACATGGTGGATCCATGTCATTATACCTTGGTCCAAACCCATAGAATGCACAACACCAAGAGTGAACCCAGATGTAGACTATGGACTCCGGGTGATAATGATGTGCCAATATAGGTTTATCGTGTGCAACAAATGTGTCACACAGATGGGGGATATTGATAACAGGGGGAGGCTATGCATGTGTGGGGCTGGGGGTATGTGGGAATACACTGTACCTTCCACTCAATTTTGCTGTGAACCTAAAACTACTCTTAAAAAAGTAAGTCTTGGGGCACCTGGGTGGCTCAGTCAGTTAAGCGTCTGACTTCACCTCAGGTCACAATCTCATGGTTTGTGAGTTCGAGCCCCGCATCAGGCTCTGTGCTGACAGCGCAGAGCCTGGAGCCTGGAGACTGCTTCGGATTCTGTGTCTCCCTCACTCTCTGCCCCTACCCCGCTGGTACTCTGTCTCTCTCTCTCTCAAAAATAATAAATAAACATTAAAAACAATTAATTCTTTTGGGGCACTGGGGGGCTCAGTTGGTTATGCATGTGACTCTTGGTTTCAGCTCAGGTCATGATCTCACAGTTCATGAGTTTGAGCCCCACGTCTGGCTCTATGCTGGCAGCATGGAGCCTCCTTGGGATTCTCTTTCTCCCTCCCTCTCTGCCCCCCACCCCACTTGCATGCTCTCTCTAAATACATACATATATACATACATACATACATACATACATACATATTTTTTAAAGATTAAGTCTTTTAGGGTGCCTGGGTGGCTCAGTCAGTTAAGTGGCCGACTTTGGCTCAGGTCATGATTTCACAGTTCATGGGTTCAAGCCCCCATAGGGCTCTGTGCTGACAGCTCAGAGCCTGGAATCCGCTTCGGATTCTGTGTCTCCCTCTCTCTCTGCCCCACCCCCGCTTACTTTCTGTCTCTCTCTTTTTCTCAAAAATAAACATTAAAATTTTTTTAAAAATTTAGGGGCACCTGGGTGGCTCAGTCAGTTAAGCATCCGACTTCGGCCCAGGTCGTGATCTCGTGGTTATGAATTCGAGCCCCACATCGGGCTCTGTGCTGACAGCTCAGAGCCTGGAACCTGCTTCGGATTCTGTGTCTTCCTGTCTCTCTGCCCCTGCCCTGCTTGCGTTCTCTCTGTCTCTCAAAAAAAAAAAAATTAAAAAGAAGTTAAGTCTTTAAAAAACGGATCACCCTGCCTTCGTTGCTCCAACCAGCTCCTGTCATGTCTCTCCTTTCCTTCACCTTCAGGCTTCTCCAAGAATGACCAGCAGATCCTGCCTCTGACTGTCTCCCATCCCTCTCACACCCAGCCATCTAGCATCAGCCCCCACCACTCCACACATGCAAGTGACCTCCCTGTACCCCAAACCAGGAGTCACTGGTCCCCTCTCTTGCGGATCACACCCTTCCCTGCAGGACCTTCTGAGTCTCTCTCTTCTTCTCCTCTTTTCCCACAGTTCTCTCCTGGATGTCCTAGGTGTCACTCTCAGTGGGCCCCAGACAACACTGGGGCATGGTAAAGTCCACTTCATGCCTCTTAGGATGGTCCCAGCATAGAGGTGTTTCCTGGCTCCAAAGAGGTGGCGAAGCTGTGTTTGGGAATGTGAGGGCCTCCGGTGAGGGGGCCTTTGCAATCATGGACAGTCTCTGGATGATGGGGGACCATGCAGAGAGGGACGGAGACTCAGGGAACTGGGGACACATCTCCCAGGTGGGAGGGCTGCCCCAGAGGGACCTAGCAGGCACTACTCAGGAAGCCCGGCCTTCCTCACACTTGCTGCTGTCCTACAGTGGCTTAAGCCTGAGGAGCCCCGAGGGCTGTCCATGAAGTTGCCCTTGTCCTAGGTCCTGGCCCAAGGCTTTGGAGGGTCTGCTCCTCAGGGCCCAGCCAGCTTCATGCCCACTCCCTTCAGGGCCCTCACAGAGTCAAAGACATCTCTGAGTACCTGGGAGGGAAGCAGGGCCTGGGCACCTCCAAGAATGCATTCCCCAGCCATGGGCCTCTGTCCGGTTATCTTCCCTATTCCTTCATCTGGGAAGGCCCCGGCCAGCCTCCCAGCAGCCCTCCGGAGGCTTGCCTGACCTTCAGGGTGGCTATAAACAGCACAGCCTGTCAGCACTGCTAGGCGCTGCCCAAGAAACAGCAACTACGGCCTCGAAATTCCAGGAATTGCCGGCACAGTTGCCCCAGAATAGTCTCGGCCTGTCCCCCTCCCCCTCCCAGGGGACCCTCCGTCCTCTTCGTCCCCACTGTAGCTAGGAGATCTGACAAATACTGGAACCAAAAACAGCAAAGAAACAAAGGCTTCTGGGCTGGTGCCCCAGGAGAGCCTGCTAGGCCGAGCGAATAAGGCTGTAAGAGATAGAGGCATTGGTGCAGAGAGACGGGCACCCTTCCCCCCTCCCCCCACCGGGGTCCAGGCTCAGCCCCACGGTTCCCCCATCCTCACCACCACCTCAGTGGAACAACAGGTGCACAGAATTTTATAACTGTGAGCAGCAGAACCAGACAAAAACACACACTTCTTCAATAGAGTCAAGGGCTGCACGACGCACCAAGGACAAGGCCCCAGACCACAGCCCCTGCCTCTGCCCCAGCTCTTGGACCGGAATGGGCTGGGCCTTTGGAGCTGCTCCTTAGCGACTGCTCCCACCCCTCCCCCACTTCCTGGAGAATTGGCTGCCGCTGGATGGAGGGGCGGGGGGAGAGGGGAGCTCATGTTGCAGGCCCAGCCGCACCTGTCCAGGATAAATAAAGGCATTTCCCCTCCACCCTCCCATTCTCCCTCCTGAACCCACTTCTCTGTGGATCCTCAGAAGGGAGACTGGGTGAGGGAGGGGGGCTGCTACAGCCCCAAGGTTGATTCTGGTGGGCAGGGTCGGGTGGGGACTGGAGGTACCACCCAGTGTGAGGGTGGCAGCCTTCTTCCAGGAGGAGCAGCCTGTGTCTACAGCTGACAGGGGACAGGCCCCATTCAGTACTTTGTTACTAATCCCCAGCCAAAGGGCTGAGCGGCAGGTCAGGGAGTTAGGGGTTCCTAAGGTCACAAAAGCTCCTGAGCAAATCGAGCCTCGGTTTGCCCCGCTCTGAAGTGAGACGGTAATCGCAGCCCCGCCTGCCCAACCACCTCTCTCAGGACTGCAGTCCAGGTGCCCAGGGCTGTTGGCCCTGCTGAGAATGAGCGGGCCCTGTTGAGAATGAGCGAGCCCTGCCTTTGCTGCCCCCATCCCTACCCCGCTGCAATACGCCACCACTGCCCTGTTGCAAAGGCTCAGGCCAGGACACTGGAGCATCCGCTGGCCCTGCATCCCACTGGGGAAGAAGTTCCTGGTCCAGAAGGGCCTTGAGAGCCCCAGCAGAAAATACCACAGCCTGGTGGGAGTGTCTTGGGCCCTACCTGGCCAGTAGCACTGAGCCTGGGATGCCCAAGCCCAGGATATCAGTGGCCCACCTGAGAAATTTGTGAAGAGGTTCTAAGCCCTGGGGAGGATCCAGCATCCATCCCAGCCTGTTCCCAGCCTTGATGACTTGGGGCATGGCTCTGAAGGAGGCTGAGAGGCCATTGTACCTATCCCCCGATGCCCTGCATGAGCCGCGGGTTCTATTTTTAAAGGTCCCCCTAGTCATTGGTTCCATGACATCCCAATACACCCTTTCCTTGCAGTGAGGACATTCTTCCTGCTGTCTAGCTTAAGGCCTCTGTGCTGCAATATAAGCCCTGGGCTGGCTGAGGCCAGGTGGTGCATAGATCCTGGGTGAGGTCATTGACTATCCTGGGTGCCACTGCGACAGGAGGCTAATTTCCACCCGCAGGGATGGGGCAGGGAGCACCAGCATGAGGCCTGGAGGACTGTAGGGCTGGGGGAGATGTGGGTTCAGTCTGAGGCATGGGAGGCCTGTGGATCCATGACAGTGAGGGTAGACGGCCCCTCCTTGGACATACAGGAAACTTGTAACCATCTGAGAGCAGTGCAGAGTCCAGTGGGGGAGGGGCAGTGTCCACTGGGACTCAAATGCCCATGTATCACCACATCATCAGGCAGGGTGTGCAAGGCTCTGGGTGTCCTTTTGGTACTGCACCCTGTGGTTTCTGGGACAGTGGGTCTGAAGGGGTGGAGACTCAAGTCAGATGAACAAGATCTCCGGCAGGATGGAGAACATGGCCATTTCCTGGGACTAGAGCTGGGCCAGTGCCCCCCGCTGGAGGAGTGTGGCTTTTGTAGCTATTATGAAGTTCCTATGTCACCCCTGAATGGGGCTTCTCCTTCTTCGGATCCCCCCCAAATACCCACACCAAGTTCCACAAACAGGATCGCTCCTCCATGGGGGCACTGGCTCCCTGTCCCCTCTGCCAAGCACTGACTGCCCACCTCAGTGCCTCCCTGCCCGCGCCCACCCTCCACCCCCAGAACCACAGCAGAGCTCTGCTGCCCTGAGAAGACACTGCCTCCCTGTCCCCCGGTGGGTAGCAGTCCCAGCTCCCTGGCCCATCCATCACCTTCCAGTGACAGCCTGGAACCTCAGCCTGCCCCCTCGTGCCCACACCAGCAGCACAGGATCTCAGCCTCAGCCCTACCCCATCAGGCAGGGCTTGCCTTTGCCCTCCCACATCTCACAGTCCACCCTGAGCCTCAGGGCCTTCAGACTCGCTGGAGAGAGGGTCTGAGACTCGCAGCTCAGCCAGACTCGCTGGAGAGTCCTTTGACAAGTGTTGCCTGAATGCTTACTGTGTTCTAGACACTGGTACAGGTGCTGGGAACACAACAGTGGTTAAAACAAAGACAGATTCTCCCAAGCAGATCTAGCTTACCGCCTCTCTGGACTTGAGTGTTCCTGGCTAGGCAGTAGAGCTACTCAGACAATCTCCAGTGATCTGTGACATCCCCAGCAAGTTGTTCCCTGACCACAGACACTCCAGAACATGTGGACCATTTGCCCACGTGAGCATGAGGAATAAAATGTCAAACAGGTAGGCAGAGCCGCTGTGGCTGAATGGGTAGGGGCCCGGCCAGGTGAGGGAGGAAACCAGTAGGAGATCCCCAGCAGGCCCAGGAAAGGGGGTAGAGATGAGGCTGCTACCTGGGGCCTGGGATGAAGGGGGTACTGGAGCCCAGTTACCAGCCTAGCCTAGCCCTGAGCCCCAATGGCAGGGCAGCTGAAGCCACCAGTCTGTCCACCTATCTATGTGCTGGCCTGTCACCTGCCCTCTCCATGCTAGGAGTGCTCTCTCCCCAAAGCAGCTGCCCCCTTCCGTGGAGATGGTCCAGGCTGGGGAGCACCTTGAGCCCACCCTCCCCAGGGAAGGGCTTAGGAAGGCACTATACTCTGTTCACCAGCCTGCCTACCCAGCAAACTTGGCCTTTCCTTCTTGGCTCAAAACACCCACCACTTGCCCATGTTTCACACTCACAACAGGTTGGCGAGCTCAGGTAGACAACAGCTATGGCCAAAACCAAGGGCCTGTGGCCGGCAGTATCCAGTTGGAGCCAGTCCCAGCCCCAAGTCTGCGGATGGGACATGCTCTGCTCTCTGAGAGCCTCAGGGAGGACAGCAGAGGGATGCGCACACCCTCCTCAGAGTGTGCCCCGCCCCTGTGGGTGCCAGGCTGTGTGGGCAGTGCACACTCACCCGGGAGATAGTGAGCGGCATGTTGAAGTCCTTGCCCCCCTGGAGACGGAAGCCCCAGGGCCCAGGCCCGGTCAGGGTCACGCTGTAAGACATGCTGGTGCTGACAGCGGCAGCCTCTGTGAACAAGAGAAGAGAAGAATGAGAGGGCCCTCACGCACCCACCTCCCCAGCCTATACCTGGGCCCCTACCCCCGACCCCCAGCCTTGCCTGCTCCGTCCCTTGCTGCCTGGCCAGGCTGTGTGGAGCTCCTGAGAGGCTCCTAAGAATAGCTGGGAACGAATGCCATCGACACTGATATCTGCCCTCTGCTGCGCCCATAAATGGACTGTAACCCTACACTCTGCCCGCCCGCAGCCTCCCACCGTGACTCACACGGCTAATATTGCCCCTGGGGAGGGGTGTCCAGCACCCAGCACCCCCCAAGGGGCAGGATGGGGGACTGGCCAGGTTAGTGATAATGCTCTCTCCTCCTTGCTCCCTCTGCCCTTTAGAGAGCCCAGATGTGTGTTCTCTCGGCCCAGCTCAACCCACCCGTTTGCCCAGAAGCCTGGGGCTTTGCAATTTGTGTCTTTCTGCCCTGTGCTCCCTGGTGAGGACTCTGAGGTTGAAGCTTACCCAGTAGAAAGCCTGGGACCAAGCTGAGCCTCCAGCTGGTCTGGACAGAGCTTCTGTTCAGGAGACTGGCAATTGGTCCAGGGTTGTCCAGCCGTAAAAATGATCAAATAATAACTGTGTCTATGGTCATGGCTGAGCTCAGCTCCAGGTCCCTCATGCCATTATCCCCTCAGATTCTGAGAGGCTGCCACCTTGGCCTGCAGGAACCAGGGTTCAGAGAGGTTAAGTGCCTTCTCCAAGGTCACACAGGGAGTGGACCCAGGCCATGCTGGAGCACCTGAATGGTGCTCATTTCTATTGAGCTTGTGCCAGATAATGGGTTCCTCGTGGCCGCAGGCACCTTCCGATTCCCAGGCCAGGCATGGGGGCGAAGGGCACAGGGTCTTGGCACAGGGTCTGAAAGCAGGTCTGAGGCAGGCCCACACCCTCCAGACCCTCTAGGGGCCCAGAGGTTATTCCTGGCTCTCCTGTCTCATTTGTGCTCTGGAAAACTTGACAGCAGCATGGAAAGCTCCAGCTGCCAATGTCGCACGCCAGGCCCCCATGCCCTTTGCACTGGAATGGCAGTGGGTAGGGAGGAGGGGAGGAGATGCCATTTGCTCAGCTGCTGGGATGTGGGGCCAGAAGGCATAAGGAGGGGGAAGTGCGTGCGGTGTGTGTCTAGCTTGTAACCCAGAGACAGTGTGTTCTGGGTGGGGACCTGGGGGCCTAGGCCCCTTGGGACTCCAGCCAGTGTGTTCTTTGGGCCAAGATACCTCCAGAAGCCCTTCCTCAGAAGACACTTCAGGCCCTGTGTGGTCTGGAGATAGATCAAGGCCCAAACTGGCTCTGATTGGAGAAACTGAGGCTCAGGGAAGGTGAAGGTGACAGGGCTGGCAGTTCTTTGGCCCTCTGGGAAGGCTCTAGCCTTGGCTAGGCCCTGAAGACTCAGAGTGGGCCTGGGGTGTGACATATTCCCAGTTGCCATCACCCCACCTCATGGCCTGTCACATACAACATGCATGGTAGCATCCCCACATCACAGGGACATTTGGTAACTTGCCCAAGTTCACAAGAATATCAAGTGGAAGACGCCAAAGAAGGACCTGTATTCTTTCCCCCATTACACCACCTCTTCTGCTGGGTATCAGACAGCCCAGGCTGCCCCCCTGCCCAGGCCTGGCCTGGGAAGCCAGGAAGTCCAAGAAGCTCATGGCCAGCACCCCACCCTCCCCATACCATCCCCTACCTCACTCCCAGGCCCCCTCCCATCCATCCCCACCTCCAGGTTTACCCCCTTTCCTAGGAGGGGTCTGTCCTGCCAAGCTGGAAAGGACCCGGCAGCAAGGTATGACCAGTGTGGGGAAAGAAAGAAGCCCACCCTGTAGCGGGAGGGGAAGCCCCGGGCTAGGCAGTACCTGGAGCTGCAGGCTCTTTCTCTGGACTCTGGCACCCACACTGCCTGATGCTGCCTCTGGGGAAAGGGAGGGGTGATGGGAAGCATGCTCTTAAAGGGGAAGGCCAGCCTCCCTCCGTCTGCCTCCCCTGGGAGACCCAGCCAGAGAGGAGCTGGTGCCCACAGGCTGGGCATGAACCCCCTCCTGATAACAGCAGCTCACTGGGGAGTGGGGGTGGGGACAAGCCTGGTCTTTGTCCCTCCTCCATTCTTCCCCTCACAGTTTGAGGTGGAGGCTTCAGGAGTGAGAGTTGCAAGGTGGGGGACAGAGGGAGGGGAGAAAGAGATGCTGCGGGCATCAGAGGCCAGGCCCTGGGTCTCTCTCCCATCGCGACACCAACAGGTGAAGACCATGCTTCTCTGCTTTTTATTTTCCTATACGCTGTCAGAGCGATACAGCCCTGGGATGATCTTAGGTCACTGATTTGAGACACGCCACAGGTGCAGTGTGTGCACACGTGTGTTTGGTGGGCATGCAGACATGTGCAGGTAGAAGAGTGTGCCCGAAAATGTATGTGTGCACAAGAGGGTGGGCCATGGCAGAAATAGCACTGGGGAAGCAGGAAGGGGATAGCGGTGAAGAACAGATTCCGGCGCATGAAAGTCTGTGCTCGGCTTCAACTGCTGGCCGCGGGAGATGCAGTGCTGGCCTGCCCACGTCAGTGAAATGCCCAGCCCGGGTGCAGCGGCAGCTCGCAATTAGCTGGCGTGTCCCACGGAGCCATCGCCATTGTCATCGCCTGGACAATCACAGCACACAGCATTTGAGGAGAGGCAGATGACTCCGGGAAGCAGGAGGGCCTGGGCTGAGCCTGGGGTGCAGGCTGTTGAGATGAGAAGTGGGTGCCGAGCACATGGCAGGGCAGGTGTTTTGGGGTGTGGGGCCCCGAATCCAGCACAGCCTGGGTGACAGGGCCACTTCCAAAGCCTGAAGGCTCATGGGGTGATCTTGGGTCTGTGTGTATGAGGGGGAGGTGAGGGAGCTGGCTGTGTCCCAGAAGAAAAGGTGAGCCAATGGGCACCCTACATCCTGGGGTCCTGGCTGGGGAGCAGCCCTTTGGTCTGAAAGCAAACAGCACACATATGTTTAGCTCCAGGAGTGTCCCACTGGGAGCATTCTCCCAGTGACCCTCCATGTTTAGGGTCACCAAGCAGTGAAGTGCGGTCACATGGAGAAGCCAGGTTGTGTCCTGGCTGGGGGATGGGCCTTCTCCGAGGCCACATTGTGGCCTGGAGGATGGAGCCTGCAATATCTAAGGCCACCAGCAAGACCTCCCCCCCGGGGCCGTCCCCTAGGCTCTCAGACTCCTGCAGTCAGTCAGAACTGAGCTCCCCTCACCCCCACCGTCCAGTTGTCCTCTTCCTCTACTCCCTCTGGGGGGCCTGCGTATCCTCTCGCTCTGCGGCCGCAGTCGCCTCATTTCTTGCCTGTCTTACAGCACCAGCTTCCTCCGGGCTTCTCCCTGCCCTCTCATTACATTCCAGCTGTCCTTCTCCAGCCGCTGCAGGGAACCCAACCACCCCGCAAGGTCAACCGAGCCTACCTCAAAGCCCTAGCTAAGTCCTCCAAGGACTCCCTGCTCCCCCCAGGGTCAAGGCTAGAGACCCCTCAGGTCAGTATCTGATTGGGCCTCCCCACAGTTCCTACCACCTCTTGCCCTTCTTTTCTCCTCTTCTCTCCCCACCACTAGCTCCCGGAGTCCCTCTGGCTGCTCCTGGGTCACAGAGCAACATTCTGTTCCAGGACACGCCAAGCTCCCCAGTGGCCCCACTGTGTTCACACAGGCTCTTTTCTTGGCCTGGACTGCTCAACATCACCCCCATCCTGCCTGGCAACCCTTGCTTCACCTCCACCTTTCCTGGGGAGGCCTCGGGGACTTGCCTCTGCTTTCAGCACCCTGTGTGCTGATACCTCGATGGCAGTGCTTATCACACGTGTTAGGTGATGGCTGATATGCTGTCCCTCCCTGCCCAGTGCCCTAGCCCGGCCCAGTATTCCCTCCAGGACATTCCCTCCACTGCCTTTCCTCACTGCTTGTCTCCGTCCTGGCCTCTGTGGCTGTTCACAGTGCCCAGGGTCAGGGCTGGGGGGTGAGTCGTCCCTGGAGCTGGAGCATCGAGGGAGCTGTGCTCCTGGGAGAGGCAGGGATTCCGCAACTGCAGGGGGCAGCCCAGGGCTCCCCCTCTCTGGGACACCCAGGGGGCAGCCTTGGGGACATAAGGCAGGACATGGTCTTAGGCTTGCTAGGGAAGCCCAAGAGATCCCAAGAGCTGGGGGTGTTGCACCAGTGTGAACAGAGGGGCTGGGTAGAGAGCTGTCAGCTGAGGGGGAAGGGTAGCCTTCGGGGCCTGTGCACACGGCATTTCCAGCGTTCCAGAATATGGCCTTCTCTAATCGCCATCGACATTCCGTTCCATAGGCACTTGGGCTGACAGCTGGCCTTCTTTTAATAGCCACAAGTATTCTGGGTGACATCCTAATCTCAGGGCATTCATAGCGAGCACATAACAGCTTACAACACCCACCCCCCAGGTACATCCAGCCTCCAGTCACGCAGACAGCGTGGTCACACACAGTTTAGAGCAGACAGGTTGGGGCATACTCAGTCCTATGCCCTGTGGTGTCACAGAGACAGAGAATATGTGCTGGGCACATGGTCACACACATGCACAAGTTACACTCCACTGACTCACTGCACACCACATACCACATACTGTCACGGTCACACATACTTACACACACAAGCTATACAATCATCACAGCACTGTAGAGCTACCACCACCTGCCATGCATGTGCATAGTCAGGGTCACGCAATCACAGACACTCTCAGGTACAGTCACAGACCACATTCAGGCATGCTCGGAGCATCTTGGAGTCACAGAGACCCCCAGGCACCCCAGGCAGGCAAGGGAAATCTGGGTGGAGAGGGAGTGATTCCCAGAGGGCATTGGGCCCGCCCACAAGAACAGCTCCCCTTTCCGGGCCACTCCCTGGGCTACTTGCCCCCTGTCCCCACCCCCTTATAGACTGGCAGGTGCCAGGCCCAATCACCTGCCCAGGCGTCTCTGCTTCCCGTCCCTGGGGCCTGACAGGGGCCTTGGCTTCCATGTCCTCCAGGCCCTGACTGCAGGGGAACCGTCCACTCACTTGCTGCGCAGCCCCCCACACAGCTGCCGCCTCCGTGTCCATCCAGCCCTGGGGAAGGTGAGAGAGTCACTCTGAGGTGAGAGGGACATTCCAGAGTCTTGCTCTTGCCCTCTTCCCCAGCCAAGTGTCTCTCCGTCGTCCACACAGATATTCACTGAGGCAGGGTCTGTGATACTATAGGCTTGCTGGTCACCAAATCCCTGCAAATTCTGAGTGCATGTGTTCGTGTGTGTGTGTGTGTGTGTGTGTGCACTTGTGTGCCTTCTTAAGCATGTGGGATGGGTCTGTCTTCACTCTTTGATGTCGTGCACTACAGTGGTTCAAGACAGGGACCGCTGGCAGCTCCTCCCTCAGCCCCTTAACAGAGACCTCCAGGGATGGAAGCAGTGGCAAAAGGTCAGTGGCGATTCTTGGTGAGGCCCATGGTGGGCCCTGTAGTTACAGTGATGGAGAAGCCCAGGTGTGTCTGGGAGACAGGAGCCCACAGCACAGAAGGCTCTCCTGGGGAGAGCTAGCTCCTGCCTGTCTCTTGGGAGGCCCCTCTAGGGCCACAAATGCCTGTCTTTTCAAGCTGTGGCTCTAAGCTCCTGGAATAATGCCAGCATGGAAGAGAGATGGTCTAGAGCTGGAAGATGCATGTTCAGTCCTGGTCCTGCTCCTGGGTGACCTTGGGCCAATGCATTGCCTCACCAGGGTCCCTGCCTGTCAGGGGCGGATGGTGCAAGGGAAAGCCATGGAACAGTTGTGAAGGGCTCTTCCTGACCGCATCCCAGGGTCCTGAGGGTCCCTGAGTCTCAGAGGCAGCCTTGCCCAGAGGCCTGAGGCTGGCCTGGTTGAGGAAAGGAGGGCAAGGTGCTAGCCAGCAAGGGCCCAGCATTCTTACCACCTCGCTCTCTGAGCCTAGGGATGCCTGGCGTCTCCGTCCAGAGATCCAGCTGAGGTCCGAGGCCTGGCTGCTCAGTGTGGAGCGGTGGGTAGAGCGGTAGCTGGCGTAGGGGCCAGTGCGCTGGCCCGACACGCCCAGCAGCACCCCCAGGCAGGGCAGGTGCTGGGCAATGGCCATTCTGCAAGAACAACACATCTGGTTAGGAGATGGGGGTGGACCAACAGACTGATACAGGGCTAATGGGATTGGAGAGAAAGCCACTGGGGAAATGGGGGAGTTTCACACATTGTAGTTATGAGGACAGACAATTGATAGGGTGATGGCGATGGACAAAAAGACACTGGCAGTCAGAGGAGGTGATGAGGAAGGACAGACAGATGCTGGGGTGAAAGAGACTGACAGGCTCATAGTGTTGGGGATGGACAGACACTGAGGCCATGGGCATGGAGGGAGAGGCTTTGGGTAGCAGGTTCAGCAAGGTGCTTGGTTTCAGCTCTCACGTGGCTGGCCCAAGGCACATCTCTTCCAATGGGGACCAGGGACGCTCCTCTGAGCCTGCAGCTGGCCTCAGCAGGGTGGGGAGTTACTGACACCACCAGGCAAAAGAAAGCACTGAAGGCCTCCTCATGCAAGAGGCCAGCTGTGCCGGGATTCCATCAGCAGAGAAGGCTCTGGGCCAGAACCAGTCCCAGGCCTCTGCTAGGGCCCTTGAACTCTCCCAACTGTGGTCTCTCTAGGACATTGCTCTCTGGGGGCTTCTCTTTCTAGCGGGTATCACTGCTTATTGGCCATCTTGGCTGCTTTTGGGCCCTGGCTCCAAAAATTCCATAGTCAGGATTGGACACTGCCCAGGGAGCTCTGATGTCCCTCCAAGCTGAGCCCCCTGGGAAACTGGGGCAGTGGGTGGGGGGGGGGGTGCACAGCAGCTCCAGACCCCACCTAGTGTCACTGGCTGCTCCCAGCTGCTAGAGCTCCCCACATATACGAGAGATAGGAAAGATGGCTGGCCTCTGCCCCCATTCACCGCTTCAGGCCCTCTGTGCCCATGACGGTGGGTCTGGAGACCTGGGGCTGGGTCCCGGAGGAGGGCCGCACCTGTACTTGGGGTGGGTGATGGCATAAATGATGGGGTTGTGGATGGCAGAGGCCTTGGCGATGACAGCTGGCACCGAGTTCATGTAGGGTGTCAGCACATGCGCGTACCTAGGACAGAGAAGCAGTGGTCCCCCTGCCAGCTGGACCTCCTAGAGCCTCCACAGCCCACCTTCCCACTCAGGAACCTTCTTCCTCTAGGCCAGGCCCTGCAGGGCACAGCCCAACCTGGCCCAAACCAGCACAGCCAAGTCAGCCCCCCAGGAGGGACTGCCATGCAGGGAGCGTTCTGACCGGAGGTGAGCGGGAACCAGGGGAGCAGTTGAGGGAGGGCGGCTGAGAGGAAGATGTGCCAGGTTGGGAGGTTCCGCCAGGTCCACTATAGCTTGGAGCCTGTGCTGCTGGCAATAAGCCCTCCCCACCCCCAGTGACTCTGGCCCTCCGCCCATCTCCTCCCCCACCCCACCCAACCCTGAGACCCACTGCTTCCCTGGCTGCCTTAGAGTGATTTCACCAGAGAGCTTTAGGGAGGACCAGGCCATTCCTGCACAAGGAGGTCTCGTACCCAAACAAGTCCCAGGATTAATAAGTATCACTGTCTCAAAGTGCTTCTGCATTCTGGCCTATGTCCATGCTGCTGTGGACATCAAGGTCCCCAGACTCTAGCCACAAAGGACGAGCAGGCAGGGGGTGAGTGGCTCTCCTGGCTGTGTGTCCACAGGTGAAGAGGGAGCCAGAAACTCAGGGAGAGCCAAGTGTTCCCGTGGGATCTGGCAGGACCTGGTAGCCCTTGTAGGCCCTCAGGTCAAATCCACTGTGGTCCAAAGCTCCCCGCACCCCTAACCTGGTATGTGTTCCAGTGCCTCCAGGAGCGGGTGGGCCCATCTCCTGCAGGGAACCTTACAGCCCGGGGAGAATGAACAAAGTTCTGAGGACTGACTTCGGTTGTGGGGATGGCTGGCTTGGGCTTAGACTGAGGAGGGTCCCCTTACCCTCCTCCCTCCCCTCTCCGGCCCCTGCCCCAGCCCCTTGGGCACTGCTCACCCAGCAAAGGCCATCAGGGCCACAATGGAGTAGGGGGCCCAGGAGAGCACGAAGAGAAGGATGACCAGCAGCTCGATCTTGGCCATTTTCCACTCTCTCTGTAGCCGCTGCCGTTGCCGGGGGGACCTACCACCACCCTCGCAGGCCCTGAAGGTCTGGAGAGCCCTAGGACAGGTGCAAAGTCCGAGTCTGACCCCACTCTGGATGCAGTGAGTGCCATGATCATGGCCGCTGTGGGGGAGGCTGCCTGGACCTACCTGGTCATTCCCTCCAATGCAGGAAGCCCTGACTCCCAAAAAGTTCTCCACCACATCCAGCCTAAGCTGACTCCTTGTGGTTCCCCCTGTGATGTCTTCTCTACCCCCACAGACCTCCTGACCAAGCCTAAAGGTCCCCTCCTCAGAAGTCTCCATCTTCTGAGACTCCTCTAAGCACCCAGGTTGCTCTCATCTCTAGACATCCCATCTACTACGCACGTGTGCTCAGCTTGTCCTTGCCCACCTGGAGCTGGGAATGTCCTGGGTGGGTGCACATGTGAGCCTGGGGGCAGGGTAGGGGCACCCTGGAAAGGGGTATGGCTACCCTCCCATCCAGCCCCTCCTCGCACCCAGCTCTTACTGGCCTGTCTCCCGGATGGCCCTGAAGATGAAGATGTAGCAGTAGACGATGACCAGCAGGGGCAAGAAGAACACAAAGCAGAAGAGCAGCATGGTGTAGGCTCGAACTGATGGCGTGAAGCTCATGTAGTCCCAGGAGCAGGAGGTCAGCAGCCCCTCTGGTACGTAGGCGCCTGGAATCCGGGGTGGGGGGCAGGTGCTCAGCCTTCAGGGTAGTGTGATTCAGGCTCCTCCTCCAGCAGGGGCTCTGGAGGTGGGGTCTGGGATCCCTGAACACTGGTCCCAAGCCCCGCCCTTCCCAGTTCAGTACGGAAAGCAGGGCACCTGGAGGGGAGCTTTCCAAGCCAGTTCTAGCAGGCAAAGCCCACTGCTGCCCATTTTTGCCAGTTTGGAACAGAGACCTCACCATAGCCCCAGGGTCTCACTCCACCAGATTTGGCCAGGTGCTCGATCCTGCCACAGAAAGGTGGGTGCCTTCCTGCTAACTCTCCTACCCGCTCAAGCCCCACACCCCAACGCCTGCGTGTCTGACTCTGCAACTCAGCATTGGATACACCTGTCACTTCCCACCACCCAAAAGCCATGTGGTCTTCCCCTGTACTGGGAGAGGGGAATCCAGGTCATGCTCTGATTGCTGATGGCACATCAGTTTTCCCTGCTGCTAGTCGTGTGCCCTGAATATCCATCTGCCTTGAGCCTCAAGCACTCCCTTGGCCCCACCTGCCAGCTGGCCACCCCGAGTCTACCAACCCGCCCCTTGAACATGCCCTTCCCAGCTTATCTTCCCCTCTCCCGATTCCCCCAGTCCACTTACTCCAGCCAAAGAAGGGTGGCAGACTCCAGGCTAGGGCGTAGAGCCAGACGCCCAGCAGGACAAGCGCCGCCCGCCTCTTGGACACCACCCCGATGGTAGCCAGTGGGTGCGTGATCACCAGGTAGCGGTCCAGAGCAATGGCCATCAGGGTGATCATGGAGGTGATGCCAAAGAGAGCCCCACAGAAGGCATAGAACTCGCAGCCTGTGGGCACAGCTCCCTGACCTCAGATCTTGGCAGGAGCCCATGAGGTACCCCAGGGGAGGGAGCGTCTGAGGATGTCGCATACTCAGCTCCTGCCTTCTCTCCAGAAAAGCAGCCCTGAGCCCCTCTCCAGCCTGGCTACTTGCCACATCTGGCCCAGAAGCTGAGTTTTCCCTCTTGCTCACTCATGGGATTGAGGGCAGCCACCCATTCTCTGCCCAGGAAGAGCAGATCACCTCCTTGTCCAAGGCCACCCTCCACTGTGGGCATGGCCTGCCACAACCCTCCTCCTCCCTCCAGCATAAGGGAACCCTGAACGTCTACCTGCCTCCCCGAAGAGCCACCGCTTATGGAGGCTGCTGGCGAAGAAGACAGGGGCCTGGGTGAAGGACATGAAAAAGTCACTGACCGCGAGGTTGATAATGAACATGTTGGCAGGTGTCCTGAGTCCTCTGCTCCTGTGGAGGGTCAGAAGCTGTCAGGAGGTGCCTCTGCTGGGGAACTTCCCTGAACTACATGTGCACACACACATGCGTGCCCACGCACACATGTGCACATGTACAGTCACCAGCCACTGGGCCACAATCCGTCTTGCTGCCTAGCCAGCACCAGCCAGACAGCTCTGGAGCCTGACAGTGTGGACTAAGAAGTGAGGTCCCCTGAAAGACAGCAACTCTTGCCCTGTATGGAGAGCAATACCACTCCCAGAGTGTCGTGCAGCCCAGCAGAAGCAGGAGCTAGCTCTAGGGCTCATCTGTTTCCTCCTCTCTCCCTCTGGAACCCTCTGCATGACCCACACTCTCTCCTTGGACACACCCCTCACTCCTCTGAACCCCTCCAGGCCAAGTTCTCCCAAGTGCTCCTCCCGCGGAGCTTCTCACATCTTCCTCCTCAAGTGCCCCTCCTTGTCCCCCTCATTTCAGTATTTCTGCATTCTTCACCCTCGGGGATGGCTCAGGCTGTGCCCTACAGGTCAGGCACTTTCACAGACTTCTCTCCCATAATTATCCATCTTTGCATCTATCCCCTCCCTCTTTTCCAGATGGGAACACGGAGGTTCCCACCCAGGAAGTGTCTTCCTCCAGATAACAAGGCTCAGTAAGTGGCACTGCCAGGATTCAAACACTTATTTGATGGGCACTGCACAGGCGTAGATTTACTTAACCATCACATTGACTCCGTGAAGTCAATCACAACTCCATTTTGCCAACAAGAAAAACGGACTCCCAGAGGATAAGTGACTTGTTCAAAGTCGGTTCAGCTAATAGGTAGTAGGGTCAGAATTCACTTCTTCACCTCCCGTCTCACCATTCAGCCCAAGAATGGGGCAAGTGGGGAAAGAAGCTGGGGGTGGTTTCCAAGGGTGGCTGCTGAGAGTCTTGAGGATTAAGGGTCCTGTTGCCTGGGCTGCTCTTTGAGGCAGAGGAAGGATACCCACTGGGGCAGGTGACATTGAGGTAAGCTGAGAGCAGGGTAGAATGGACAGAGGCTCGGGTATTGTAGGGACATTTGTCTTACAGAAACTATGCCTGGGGCCCATTAGCATGTTCCACTCAAGTTGCCCTGGACTACTCTTTGGCCCCTTCCCTGAGCTGGAAGATGGAGGCCTGCCCTGAGACCACTGAGGGCTTGGCCGTGGTGTCCCCACCCAGGCTCAACGGAGCCCTGGCAGAACTGGCACTAGAATTCCTGCCCTGTCTTTGCATGGCCAGCTGCCCTCAGTGCCCATGCCCACCAACCACGTACCTGCAGAAGGTATAGATGACCATCAGATTGCCCAGAATCCCCGTGAGCCCCACCAGCAGGATCACTGTGCCCAGGGTGTAGTGGGCATGGTCCGGAACATCAACTGTGGGGAAAGGGATCCAGGCAGCAGCCTGAGCCCTGGCTGCCTGCGGAGAGACAGAGAAATAAGAGCATCACGTTATCCTGTCATCTTCAAATAACCCCAAGAAAGAAGGGTTAGGGTTCCCATAGGGTGGGTAGGGAGACTGAGGCTCAGAGTGGCACAGCCACTTGCCACACTACTAGGAAGCGGCTGAACCAGAGTGGAAATTCAGATCTCTCTGAAGTCAAGCTCAAGCTCCTATACCATGACACAGAGGCACAAGGATTCTAGGATCATCTGTTGGAGGCTGGTCGGACAGACAGACACATGTCCGACAAGGAGGAACATGGCTGGAGTAAGTCTACCTTTCCTTGGGGAGAAGGCAGAGCCATCCCCTGGGTGGCTTTTTCTCCACTATATGGCCCTGACCCAAGCACTCAAGATGGTCCGCAATGGTATTCTAGGCCCTGTAGACTCTGGGGTGGTGGGGTTGGGTAGAGCCCCTCTCCTCAAGACCCCCAGCCTCAAAGACTGCCACAGTATAATGGAATGGGGCTGAGTTTGACGCCTGGCATGGGAGAGAGGAAAGGAATTTCCCTTTAAAAAGAAAGCTTACGGGGCACTTGGCTTGCTCAGTCAGAATAGCATATGACTCTTGATCCCGGAGTCATGAGTTTGATGTTGGGTGTAGAGATTAATTAAATAAATAAACTAAAAAAAAAAAAAAAATAGAACACTTAAGTCTCCCAGGGTCACTGCAGGGAGGTCATGACCCCATAGGCCAGTACAAAGGACTTTAAAGACCCTTCTGCCCTAGCTCCTTTCCTGGGAAGGAGGACAAGTTAGTCTCTGCCTTGCCTCCTATAGCTACAGAGCCTTTCCATCCTATCCAGGATATAGGCCTGCATCCCAGGGTCCTAAGGTCCAGCCCTCTCCAGTTAAAAGTGGGTTTGGGGGCTATGGTCCTGGGGCCCTGGCAGGATCTTGGACGCAACAGAAGGCACCTAACACCTCACTCTGAGCTGGACAAATCCAGAGACCTAGGGTATGCCTTCCTCTCTGGAAGGCTTCATGGGACATCCAACCACCCTCAGAAAAGAATGGATGCAGCCAAGGACAGATCTGGGCCATTCCAGCCCCTTGTCCTTTAGGGCTGGCCTTTCTGTTCCTCGAATGCACTCCACAGGGAAAGACATTCCCCACACTGTCTTCCTTGTCCTCTTTGTGGGATAGACTCAGAGAGGTCCAGTAACATGCCCAAGGTCCCACAGTAGAGCTCAGGCCATTTCTATCTCCCTGTCAAAGCCCCTGTGTGTTCCCAACATGGAGGCCAGGGTGAGGGGAGGGGAGGCTCTGTGTGTGCACACGCTGGCCTCTGGCTTACCGTGGGACTGATGGGTAGAGGTTGGTCCAGGCTGGAAGTGCTGCTCCGGTAGCCGTCCCACCTGCTGGGTGAAGCTGGGGTGGCCACACAGCTGGGCTCCTGGGTTCTGGGCCCTGAAGGAGGGTTCATCCTGAAGTAGGGCCGTCCTTTCTCAAGCCCACAGAGAAATCAAGGGCACAAGGTGCTCAGGATATTAGCTGTGCCCCGTCTCCCAAACTTCCTCCTTCCTTAGCATCCCTGCTTGATCGGTTGGCTGCCTGTTCCTGCATCCAGCATGGACCGAGCCTGGAGCTGCTCTTCGAGCTGATGACTGCTGTGTCCAGTGAAGCACAAAGGAACGAGTGTCACAGCTATGGCGACTCACAGCCACGGGGTCTGTCCCCACCTTTAAGTAGCGGAGCGGGGAGTGCACATGCCCAGTTGCTCAGTCCTGCGGGCTCCCTGAGATACAGGTCCCTGGGTATCTGTCCACAGAAGGTTTGATGATGATAGTATACATGTGTGAAAGTGTGTGTGTGTGTGTGTGTATGTGTGTGTGCGCGCACGTGCATGAGTATGAGAGTGTGTGTCAGTGTGAATGTGTGTGTATATGTGTATTTCAGGGGAGACTGTTGTGCTTGGCCTCCTGGACATTGGACAGGAGCCTTTGTCCTCCCCTCTGACAAGGCTCTCTCTCTTCCCCGAGCTCATCAAGAACAGCGTCCGCTCCCTCAATGATGCCCGGGGTTACCCAGTGGCGCCCAGCTTCACCCTTTCCATGGGGTGCCCTGCCCTCAGGTTCAGCCCGCATGAGTCCATCACATCTTCACATCCACCCCCCTCCCAGAACCAAGGCTGGTCACCCACTCCACAGATGAAGAAGCTGAGGATGTGCCAGGATATCACACAATCAGGGTGAGATCACATCACAAGGCATTTTGTTTATTTCTTGCCTTTGATAATAAATTTTTTAAATTGTTATTCATTTATGTTGGGGGGCATACAGAGAGAGGGAGAGAGAGGATCCCAAGCAGACTCCACGCTGTCAGCACACAGCCTGGTGAGGGGTTCAAACTCACAAACTGTGAGATCATGACCTGAGCCGAAACCAAGCGTTGGATGCTTAACCAACTGAGCTACCCAGGCGTCCTGATAATAAACTTTTTCATTGAAGTATAAAGACTTTAAAAATCCAAAAAGGCAAATCTGGTAGAGACCTGGGGACTCAGGCCTGGCTGAGATGAGTGAGTGTCGGGGTGGAAGGGTCCCCTCTTGGAGGAGGCAGCAGGAGCCAAGTGAAGAGCCCAGAGCTGAGCAATCTACGCAGGGGGCCCACTTGGCTTCCAGGAACATCCTACTTGGGAGTGTGTCCAGAGGCACAGCGCAGAGATTTGTAGAGCCCTGCAGTGGAGACATATGCCATCTCCTCCTCCAGGACTCCCCCCACCCCCAGTCTCTACAAACAGTTTTCCTTAAGCCCCAGATTTGGGTGGGATAGGGGGCAGGGGGGAGCACCTACACTCGGAGAGAAGCTACACTTCCCAACAGGCGCCAGCTCGCGGTTCAGACACACTTCCTCCTGGGACCTTCCATGTCAGTTTTAGGCTCACAGAGGCTCACTTGGGTGGTGGGTGAGGCTGGACCCCGGCTTTGTTTCTCCCTGTAGTGCCCAGCATGGACTTACCAACTGCTGGCCTTTGAATATGGGGTTCTACCTACTGATCTCATCTGGGAGCCACTCTGAACTGACACCAAGTCCCATTCACTGTTCTCCCCAATTTTCTACCCTGATAATTAGGAAAGAATGCAGGTGAAGTACCTAGCACCAGGGGCCCCCAGAAGTGTTTGCCAGTGGACAGATGAGCAGGGGCCATACCCTGGGCACCACAGGCCTCAAAACAACTCCTAAAGTCCTGAGATATTGAATCCCCCACACCTGGGGCCTTCAGAAGCCCATGGCCCATTTTACATCATCCTTCTCCGTGGCTGATGCACAGCTGCCCTTGGAGGTGATGCTGAGATGTCCCACCCTCTCGTCCTGTGCCGCGACTCTTCAGGAAAGGGCCCACCGCAACCCTCCGGCTCCACACCTCTGCGCCCAGCTTCTGCTCAGAGCCTGCTGTCCAGGCTGAGCCAAGAGAGCCACGTGAGCAGCCTCAGCCTCCAAGGATACAGTGTTTAACTGTCCCCCTTGGGCATGCCACTGCCCAAGCTGTCCTAGTTACAAGCCATGGGTCCAAGGTGGGGAAGCCCTTGGCTTGCCATCACTCTCCTCAGACCTCACGGGTGCCCAGCTGCACTCCCACCCCTGAGCCCCACTTCTGCTCCCCACTCTGCCCCCTAGATCTCTCTCCAGGCCTGGCTCAGAGTGGAACCCAGCCTTCCCATGCCCATCCTGGCTTCTCTGTCCACAGTCCCAGGGGCCCCACTCCATCCAGGAGTGAGCACAAGAACAGACAGGGAGAGGTCCTCAAACCCTTCACAGGCCCCACCCTAGTTAGTGCCCATTTCCTCGGAGGTCGGTCAGGCATCTCTTCCTCTCCCAGTCTGGTTGGTCTGATCACTGAGGGCAGGCTGATCTCAGTGCTCAGGGCCAGTTGCTGGCTCTGGGGGCTTCTAGGTCCCAGGCCCCTGGAGCTGATAGCAGGCTGCCATCCCCACATATGGCTCCTCTCTTCATGGCCTTGCCTTTTCTCTTACCTGCCTCCTTACAGCCCATTCTTCATGCTACAGCCCTAAAGTCGTTTAGAACCACAAAGTCAGTCAGATAGCCTCATGCTTCGTCCTTTGGTGGCTTCCGTTGCTCTTGAGACACAGACAAAGCCCCAGTTTGGCAAGGAGGTGAAGGAAAATAACACAGCACCACCCAGCACATGGCAAGAAGAGGCCTGCAGTCCCCCACCGGATGCATGCTCCAGAACAGCCTTGTTTTCAGGAAGGAGCCACCAGGTGTAGGTGCCAGGCAGTCTGGGTGTGGCTGCCTGCAAGCAGGGAAGTATCTGAGAATGCCAGCTTCTGGTACCTGAAGACCCTACTGGGAGTTGGACTTGGGCCGTGTGGGAAGGGGACGCTTGATCGCATGGGGAGTTGAGTTCAGGTGCAAACCCTCCTTCTGGGGGAGGAGGAGCCAGCTTGGTGCCTGGGCCTCCGGGCTCATTCACCAAGGAGTCCTTATTGTGCCCCAGGTGAGCTGGCCTCCTCTTGGTCCACAGACCGCACACAGTCCCTCTGTCACCAGCTTCTGCTCATGCATTTCTCCTGAAACTTTCCTCCACCCCTTCTCTAGGTCTCTGTTCAAACGCCACCTCAAGGACGTGCCTGAGGACCCAACTGTTCACAGCCTCCTGTCCATCCTATGGGGCACTCACTAATTGTGTCATTTATAGTGATTGTCATCTGATTGTGTCCTCTCCCTCCCTGGATCACGAATGGGTCTGTTTGTTTCATCTTTGTGACCTAATGCCCTGCAAAGTGCCTGCACATTGTCTCTTGCTCCATGGTCCTTGCTTCTCAAAGTGCTGTCCAAGGACCGACCATATCATTGTCACCTGGAGCTTGCTAGAAACGCTCCAGACCTACTGAATCAGCTGACCCATCCACATTAAATGGGTGAGGTGCTGATCTAGACTCTTCAGAGGATGTAGGGGTGGTGGAAGCTGCCCTGAGGGCACACCGAGGCCACCCAGGGATTAGCAAGAGCAGTACATGCTGCCATGAAAGCTGGAAGGACAGCAGGAGGAAGGTGGGCCCTGGGACTCCAGGGGTGGGAGCGGTCCAGCAGGGTGCTGTTGATTGTGCTCACGAGTGGGAGCTGGAGCCTAGGCGGGGATGCGGCTGCTGGCAGAGGTGCCATGGTGAGCAGAGTGTGGAGCATGAACTCCCATCCCTCCTTTCTGGTCTCCTGTCTTCTGCACCTGCCTCCTACTGGCCAAACCTGCCTGGAACCCAGAGGTAGGGGGGCTTGACAGGTGTGGCTCCCTGGGAAAGAGAACAGGATAGGGAAGGGCAGTGGGGCACATAGGTTATCGCTCTTCGACCCCACTCCCAACCTCCCACTGTAGCCAGTAGATGGTGTGGGTCCCCCACCCCAGCAGGCAGATCAGCTCTCTCAGCTCACCTATAGGTGCTCTTGCTCCTTGATTTGTTTCACCCCTCTCTAGGGGCTGCTCATGGAGGGGTGGCCTGAGTCTTGGGTGGGCAGAGGTAAGAGCTGTTTGCCTGGCCGGCCTCTGGGTTCCCTGAACCAGCCAGAGCCACCCTTATGTCCAGCATGACCTAGGAGTCTATGCACCATCACACGCATCACCCCCCACCCCACACACACACACACACACACAGAGTGCCAGGAGAAAAAGGGGTTGTGTGTGCACTGTGGTACACAATGGAGCCCTCGCCCACAGCTCACCACTGACATGCTGCTTGCTCCTCATACCTCACTGGCATGGCTGGAAGTGGGAAAAGCTTTCTAGGCCCCTCATCCTCAGGGGAGTTTTAGAAGCACAGGAAGCAGGAAGCCTGAGGGCTGCCCTCGGTGGCTTAGGGGGCCTGGGTGTCTGCACAACCAAGGGGCCAGGGAGGCAGGGGGTATGACGTTTTATGTTAGATCAAGCATGAGTTAGACACAACTCAGTCTTGAGTCATCAGCCAACGCATAACCCACACTTGCCGGGGGACTAGAATCAACCAGCGTCATGGAAACTGTCCACAGGGCCCTGATGCCAACTTTACTTTCTTCTGAGCCCCAGAATTCCTGTCTATTATGGAGAAGTCCTGAAAGGTCTTATAAGAAAAGCCAGGAGGGCAGGCCCCTGGCCCCTGCATTTCTGTCTTTCTGGCCACAGCACCAGCATCCAGGGAGACAGGTCTCTCTGACTGGTCTAGCAGGCAGTCCTGTAGTGCCATTCCCATGTCATTCCCATCCTCTTTACTGCTAGGGATCAGCTTCCTCATCCTGAGGCTGGCAAGGGCTATCTGGTTACCCAGAGACTCCTGGGAAACTCCCAGGAGCTGTTGCCAGGGGAATATTAAATGTCTCAATGAGTATGTTCCTGTAGGCACCTAGCCAGCAGCTCACCTGGGCCGCCCCTCACCTGGAACCGGTGGGGTTACAGACAAACCCTGTCAGGATAGGGTCCTCTTTCCCAAGACCCAGAGTGGGGGTAGAGGGCATAAATTCAGAAATCCAGAAAAGCTTGCTCTTCTGCTAACCTCTGCTGTAGGGCAGGAGGTGTAACTCTGCCCTTTCACCTGCTGTGAGCGCCATCCGTGCCCCTCCACCAGTATAGGCCTGCCCATAGGGAGCCAGCTGAGTGGCCCACTGGTCCTGCTAATGTCCCCAGAGGCATCCCAGAGTCCTTTTGTTCCCTGGGGCCCACCTCTTTGTGGCTCCTCCCGCCCTTACTCCCCATTCTGGGGTTCTACCACTGAGGAGCCTCCTGTGCAGCCTGTGAGAGCCAAAACAGGGACTAGCCTGCGTACAGCCATGGGGCAGAGTTTACACAGCACTGTGGGACCCTTTCCTGTACCTTCTGATGCCCACATTCTTGGCCAGGCACTAAGAGGTATTCCCTATGCCCATCTTGCCAGGTCCATGTGTGATGTTTCAGTAAGTCCAGTCTGGGGGTTCCAATCCCACACCCACCCAAGCACCATGCACTTATCAAACCACAGCAGTGTGCCAGGTTCTGGGCTAGCATCAGTTACAGTGGCTGCCCTAGGCATGCTTGCTGTGTTATTGGGAGGCAAATGATGCAATCCTCCCCCCTAGACACTGGCCACTTTCTCCCCTCAGCTGGAAGTTTCTGTCGAAGGGAGTCAGAGCCGGTTAACAGGTACAAGAGAGGAATTGGGAAACAGAAAGTCAAGGAAAATTGAGTAAAGCCAAAAGAACAAACTTCTAACTTGAAAACTGATTACACACCCTAGAGAGGCATGTACCTCGGGCACGCCCAGCCGCCTGTGTAAAGCAAGAACTTGCTACAGATTTCAACAATGAGATTCATTCCTAAGAGCCTCTGACATTTCCTAGCGGCATGCAGAGCACCCCAACTGGGTCACACAGAGAGAGGCTTGAACCACCCTAGGCACTATACACTTTTTTTTGACCTTTTGGTAACATGCTGGAACAGCAGGAGAAGCAATTTTCTTCCTCTCAGTGTTTTAACTGATCTCGACCAAGTTCCTGAGCTCTTCCCTACAAAGTGGAGCATTTGTCTGGCGGGGGGTGGGGGTTGGGGGGAAGGGGAGATGGGAGGAGGGTATCCACTTTAACTTCTGAGAGCCCAGAGCTATTTCTGACTGCTCAGAGATAACAAGGTATGCGGCAGGATGGAAATCTACACAAGACACAGAGATGTTCTCAGTGAACAGTGATTCTAGCCTATGATGCATGTCTGGGTCCGTTCTCAGTGAGTAAACCCATAAGCCCTCATTTATTTGAGCACTGCATGCGTGGACCTGGAAGATTTTGGATGAAATCCCTGAATTTGAATTGGCTTTGTCTTTTTATGTGACTGTGGACCTGTTACCTTTGCAGGAGGATTCCCAAAGCTGTAAACATTGTAAATTTCCTCTCATGCTGGCCCAGCAGGTCAGGGGACCTTGGCTGGCCTTCCAGCTCTACCCCTATCTGCTGTCAGGATCTGGAAGTCACAAGGAACAGAAATCTCTGAGACTCAGTTTCTTCATCCATAGAATGAAAGTGTTAAAACTTGCTTCATTCATGAGGAAATGTCTAGGGTGCCCTGGCCTGCCTCACACATAATTGGGGCCCCAAATTTACAGGGGCTGCCGAGGCAGAAGAGAGGAAGCCTTGACTTCGATGTTGGCACAGTACAAATTTTGTCACCTGGAGCCCACCCCTGGAGTCTCTGATTTAGTTAGCCTAGGATATGGCCTAAGCACCGGGATTTTTTTTAAACATTTTTTAAGCATAAAGACCTGCATCTTTATGCTATTGCTTTACATTTACACACCTGGACTCACAGGTGAGCCCTGTCCCCAACCCACAATTCATTCCAGTGCCCTCAGCTCTGGCTCCATCTGCTCTGGACAGTGCTGTGGCTGCAAGCAGCCTGCACCCAGGAGCAAACTCTCCCCCCTCCTCTGACATGCACCTTCTCTGGTCAAGGTCTGAATCCATGCTCCAACCCGACCTACCTGAGCCCCTGAAAAGTACAGAAAATCCCTGGTGCTGAGGAATCCAGGTACATGGCAAGGGCTGTGATGAGCAGAGCTATGAAGTATGGAAGGCAGGCAGAAGAGGCAGGGTTCTTAGCCTGGGGTCTGCAGGTAGAGTTCAGGGCATCCATGAACTTGGGTGAGAAAAAAAACCACAAGCGACTCTTAAACACTGAGAACAAAGTGAAGGTTGATGGAGGGTGGGGGAGAGGGGAAAGTGGGTGATGGGCACTGAGCAGGGCACCTGTTGGGATGAGCACTGGGTGTTGTATGGAAACCAGTTTGACAATAAATTATATATTAAAAAAATGATATTGTTTGTACGGACCTCTGGCTGAAATTTAGCATTTTCCTTCATTACAAGTATGGACAAAACCTATGCCTTGGTCACCAGTGGGTATCACTGCTACTTTTACATGATAGTAGGGTTGTTGCATAATGGCACAAGATTGGTTTTACTCAGCACTACTTCTCAATTACGGGCCCTCCTTACACCTGCCACCAGACCTTGTTGACTTGTTAAGAAGCATGCACATTACTCTCTCACACATTTATTGTTTAATCTTTTAGTAACAATATTTCACTGTGATTGGTTTCCTTGGTAATCTTGTGTATTTGATTTTATGCATTTTATGCAACACGCCTGGAAAGGGTTCCATAGGCTCCCCGGGACTCCATAGTGGTCCCTGGCACCACGGTTAAGAACTGTGGAGTAGAAGTTGAGGCAAATGTTCAGAGACCAGGACGTGGAAGCCACGATTGTGAGGGGCTAGAAGGGTCCTCCCCCGACTACCCCACAAAGGCTGCCTGGAGATCTTGGGAACTGGGATACAACTGCCTGTGACAAGCCCCTGGATCCTTCAGGCCTGGTTATCTAGCTTTGTCTGGATCCCCAGATGCAGCCAGAATCTGGCAAGAACTGCCAGGCCTCAGGGCCCCCCATCCAACCCAGTCCCTGAACCCTGGTGCCAGCCTGTAAGTCTTGCCTTCCCCTTTGCCCAGATAAACTTCGCTTCCTTGCAAGCAACAGAGTTCACCAACATCCAGTGGGGACAGAGTCTATAGGAGGCCTTGGCCACCCAGAGGCGAGGGGACCCAGGGTGTGGCAGGGTGGATCCAGGGTGTGCTGCCCCAAGACAGCAAACTTAGAGATGAATGTTCCATCTGCTATCTTGATCCAGCTCACTCTGAGCAAGTGAGCTTAGTGCCTCACTGGAGAACTAGAAGTGGCCTTCACTGCAGGCCAGGTCCAGAAAGCTGCTGGGCCTCCTGGAGAGGGCTGGACAAAGCATGGGGGTGACCTGGAGACTAGGAGATGGGACCCAGGTGGGGCTGACTTGCAGAACCTGGGGGTCCTCCCTTCCCAATACAGAGTAGGTGGAGGCCCAGACTCATGCCCCAAAACACGGACCCTCCAGCTGGGCCTGCCCCTCTGCTCTTCTCATTCCGAGATGCTGTGGTCTCCACCAAGGGACTCGGCCTTTCCCTCATCATCTAAAAGCTTCTCAGAACTCTAGTTCTGAAAGCAAAGACTTCACAGCTTCTCCCCGAGGACCAGAAAGCCTACAATTTCACAGCAGCTGCTCTGGCCAGCCCTGCCCATGTGTTCCCTGCTCGGGACTCTGTGTCCCCAGCAGTGGTGGGGTGAGTAACCATGTGATGGGTTGGAAGAGTGAGGGCCCCCCCTGCCTCACAAAGCCCCGAGAACAGGCCAGGGCAAGAGAATTCTTGGGATTGTTTTGTAGTTTTTATTTGTGTGACCTAACTGATACCAGCACATCCTTTAACAATGAAATCATACAGAAAGGCTTCTATGAAAACTCGTCCCCTGTCCCAACCCTCCTACTTCCCTAGTTCCACCTCCTGGAAGCAACCATTTTCCATCCCTTAGTATCTCTTCTGCCAGCTATCTCCATATTTGTAAACAAAAGGCTTATGTCACTGAATCTTGTTTAGAAGGATGTGGAAAGGGACTTTTCCTGTTGTTGGGTAAAGACCCAAAGCAGAAGCCAAGAGGCTTAAGGGCCCTCACATTCTAGAAAGAACATCACAGAGCTGCTTGACAGCCCTCCAAGGCCACCTCAGAAGAGCCCAAACTGGCCTTTGGACCTCTTCCCCACCCGGCCGCCATGTTGCAGAAGTACACTGGTGTTTTTCCTCCCAAGAAGCTGAAGGCTCAGTGAGTCTCCTCACCCCTACTTCTTCACAGGGATATCTGGCTGGGTTCTTTGTTGGGGGACCCTGATACCAGTTTTCCCAGAGAGGAGCTGAGTAGAGAAGAGGGATGGTGGGAGAGAACGCATCTCAGTATTTACTTAGCCCCTGTTTTGGTTCAGTAGCCCCATGCTCAGTACCTTTGTCTGATGGCCACCACACCCCCCCCCCCGCCAGTGCAGAGATCCCCCAAGTACCTCCCTTGCCCACTCCAAGGATACCCTTAAGTCTTCTACATGATGGGGAGACAGCTGTGCAGAGTGGGGAAGATGCCAAGGGCTCCAAAAAGCATCCTGCGATCCCCCTGTTGGCCTCCTCCCTCCCCCTCACCTCTTCCGAGGTACCTGGTTCTGCTCACAGTGAAGCCTTTGGTGGATCCCACCACATAATCAAGTGATTGTGGGTGATTCATGGTTGTTCCCATTGCTAGTTTTGGTCTTGGCTTTCTCAGGGTTACTGAATCAGTTTCCACTTATCCACCTGCTTCTAGGTTCCAGATGGTTTGTGGTTTCCTCTGCCATTCTCCCCATCTTTGGAGGTTGATGCCTTTCAAATATCCACTGACTGTGATTTTTGTGGAAGTTTTGGAGAGACAACAAACTTAGATATGAGTGTTCCATCTGCCATCTTGATCCAGAAGTCTCCAGTTTGCTTTCTGCTCTGAGGTGCACTGCAAGGCTGGGTCTTTTATGTTCTTCCCCTTCTCTGTAGGTTGAGGGGGCACAGGTAGAGTCAGGAGTTGGCAGGGAGCACCACACTGAGGCACTGCCCATCTTTGTTAGGGCGTCTGTATTCTGCTCTCTCTTCTAAAAATGATTAACTATTCAAAAAGCTGGAGTTTTGTTATTTATTTTGTAGCTCACATTGTTAGTTACCAGGGGACAGTTATGATGGGGAAGTTTTAATTGACTGTTGCGACCCATGACTTGGAACTTTCTCCATAAGCATCTTTGTACATCAGCTTGGTCCTTTTGGAGGCTTATATTCCCAAAGTTCCTGAAACAAGATTCTAGCAGGATCAGGGATCCAGACCCCTGCTCTGAGGGTTGGCATCCCCCATCATCTGTGGCCTCCCCTCCCCAGCGTGATCCCCAGCATGGCCACCCCTACATACAGCACCTGGATGGATTGTGCTGAATGGAAAAGCCCAGATTAGAACAAACTTCCTAAATGTGGAGACTTGACAGAAAAACATTATTTGATTTTACAGAACCCTGAGCCTAAAAACCTGGGAGTTTTTAATACATGCCCTCCCAACCCCAGATCTAATTGGAAAGCATAATAGGAGCTTCAAACTCCTCTCCCCAGAAGCCCAACCCTGAGCTGGAGTGTCCTTGGGTTCAGGTTTCTGATCTTTAGACTTGTTGTACAGAAGTGATGTGTCCCCGTGAGAAAGGATCCAGACCTGGGGATCCCCTGACTATTTTGTTTTCAACCCCATGGCAGACAGCTGATCTGCATTTCTCTCCATTACAGATCTTGCTGTTCCTGCCTCTGGTTAGTGCCCCTGGAAAGGCCAGAATCAAGGAGGCCTAGGTGCGAGGCATTGGGCACCTCAGGCACCTCTGAGCCTCACAATTAGGACAGTGCTCCCTCCCGGCCCTCCTGGGTCTAGTGCCTGTTGAGGACACAAAGACAAAAGTCTGCAGGAGCTGGGAGAAGGGCTGGGCTTTGAAGAGGAAACCCATATCAGGAGTGACAAAACCTTCCCTTAGAGCTGGGCCTTGGGGGCACCCTGAGCAGGGTGGAGGTACTTAGCTGAGCACTTAGTTACCTCCCTGAGGGCCACAGCAGCAGGAATTGTCTGGGAGGTCCATTAAGGAACCACCTACCTCCACATCCCTGTTCCTCCCCCTCTGCCCTGGACTTGGCTCTGGCCTCAGCCATCCTGTGCTCAGAGCTGGCTCCTGATGGGACCATGAAGCAGCACTGTGTTTGGGTATGGCTGACTCAGGTGAGGCTCAGGAAAGGGTCCCTGAGCCTTCCTTCCTGTAACCCTGCAACTTTACAAGAGGAAGGACTGTGGATCCTGTCCCCTACACATTGGCATAGGGTTCTGGGAGCAGGGGCACTCTTGGCCACCTCTTGAGGGCCCACCCAGATGATGCTCCTGCCTCTTTTGATTTGGAATTCCCAGGACTTCAAATGCAAGAACAGTGAAATGTCAGTTTGGGAAGGGTCCAGCTAGACCTGGGAGTAGTATAAGAGGAGGGAACATGAAAGGCAGCCAAAGGTGTCATATCAGGCAAAGTCCCAGTCTCCACCAGATACTACTGGGAACTCTTGAGTGTAAACTATCTACCCTTGGAATTTAATCCAACCTCAGGACAAGGAGGCTGAGTGAGCAATTCTTTGCTGTGGGCTATCCTGCAGGTACCTAAATACCCAAGCATTGAGCTCCCTCCAGGGGTGAAGAACTCCCAAAAGCCAGCCGTTAGAAGCAGGTGGGTGGGTGCACAGGCCCAGTGAATGGTGGCCACAGGACCTGGGCAGAGCACCAAAAAATGTCTGCTGCATTGAACAAGCAACTAGAATGAAATTCTGCCAAAGACTGGTGTTCAGTGAGGCACAGAATCCCAGAGTGGGATGGAAGGTCATCACAAGTGGATTCCCAACTTCTGGTCCACCCTCTGTGGGGATAGGGAGGGTCCCCTCCCCTCAAAGGTTTAACATTCCAAACTTGTCATCCTCTCTCAAGTCCACCAGAACGTCCTGTCCTCCAGCCGGTGTGGTAGAGCTGGCCACAAGGTGCCACAAGAGCCTGGGTCAGTGTCTTCTCAGATGACACTGCTGTGACCCCGGCAATCATTCATCAGCCTGGTGGCCCACCCACTCTTGTAGGCTTTCAGGAAAGAGATTATCTGGCAGACAGAATTTGTTTTAATGTTTATTTATTTATTTATTTTGAGAGAGAGAGAGAGAGAGAGAGAGAGAGAGAGAGAGAGAGAAAGCAGGGAAGGGGCACAGAGAGAGAGGGAAAGAGAGAATCCCAAGGAGGCAACGCACAGGGCTTGAGCCCAACACACAGCTCGAACTTACGAACTGTGAGATCATGACCTGAGCTGAGTCGGCTCTCAAGAGTCAGACCCTCAACAGACTGGGCTGTGCAGGTGCCCCGTGGCAGACAGAATTTCTAATGAATCTAGCCACAGCTCCCTTTCTCCTGCTTACAGGCTCTAGAATTGACCACCAATAGACATAAGTCTTCTAGAATTTGCCCTTCCTATTCTTTCAATTTCTATGGCATAGTAGGCTATCTGTCCCCCTCATCTCCCTTGGTGCGTCCCCCACCCCAAGGGCCCTGGGTGCAAGGACCACACCTGCTGTGTTCGCCACCGTGTCCCCGAGGTCTCTCCTGGTGCCCAGCAAACAGGAGGAGGTGCTAAGTGACTTTGCGTTGATCAGAACTGATGTCACAGGATTTTCGTGAAACCAAGTGTGAGCTTTGTTTTAGCCTGTGTTCCCTGGGAAAGAGTCTAAGGCAAACGCTTAGATGCTAACACTTTCTGAGGAGTGAATCCCAGGGAAGCAGGAGTGAGGCAAGCAAAGTGGGAGGGAAGGCCTGAGGGAGGCCTGAGGAAGCTGGCCACAGCACTATAATAGGGACAGTGACTGCTGCTGAGCTGAGTAAGACATCTGAAGGGGGGCTGTATGAACCACCATGGCATCGAGAATTCTGCCTCAGAGGAAGAAGGGGAAAACAAAGTCCCGTCTCCCAGTTGCTGTGTTTATTGGGTGTCCACACCAGGGGGCTCTCTACCCTTGTGCTTATGCGTGGCGCCCCTCTTGGCCCCAGTAGGCACCAGAATATCTGAATCCCAAGGCCGTGGTGGTGCACCTTTGGCACGAACCACAGCTTAGTGGGATAAGCCAGCCAGCGGGTAGGAGCCAGTGGCCCACCCCATCTGCCGTCTTGCAGCCCACAGCTCTGTAGGCTGGCCCAGCAGGCCCACATGCATGCTGCAGTTGCTTGCATCCCAGTAGGGACAAGCTCCAGCACAGGAGGAAGAGACATGCGGCAAGAATGTGGGGGCAGGGGTGCTACAGGGTCAGGTGGGGGGAGCACACTAGGCAGACATGGCCTGCCCCACAAGGCTGAGCCCAGCTCAGCAAACTCGCTCCAATGAAGATCCATACCTTCCCTGTGCCTTGAGGATTTGGCGGTAGCAGGTAGTCCTCCAGAAGGATCACCTATAACATCGGGCAGACAGTGATGGAGTAAAAACAGGGAGGGGCACGGACTGGATCTAGCACAAGCATTTCTCGGCAGCTGTAGGAGAAAAAGACACCTGTCCATCAGAGCAGGGTGTCTGGCCCCACACCCACTCAGGTTCCGTAACCTGGTTCGCATGGGAAGGTGCCGGGAAGTGCCAGAAGAGGGCCTGAGACCCCAGAAGATTAGGTAGTAGACCAGAAAGGGAGAGGTGAGTGGCCAGGTGGGGCAGCATTAAGGAGTTGGAACCCACTGCCCAGATTCTTCCATGCGCAGAGGGCAAGAGTAAACATTTTGGAGATGAGAAATACGCAGGTTGAGAGTGGGATTCACATGGTTTCAGCTGCCCTGACTCAAAGTGGTGTTCACGGTAAGCATTGCCAATGTGGTAGATTCAACGCATGGCTCCAAATTCTTTGACACTCCTCCCATTGAGATGTGAAATGCCCTCTCCTTGAACTTGGGCAAGTTCTGTGACTGCTTTAACCAGTAGAATATGGTGAGAGTCATGTTGTACCAGACAGGGTCCCAGCCTTGAGACTGGAAGCTTGGGGCGTCTGGGTGGCTCTGACTCTCGGTTTCGGCTCAGGTCATGATCTCACAGTTAGTGAGTTCAAGCATCCGACTCTCGGTTTCGGCTCAGGTCATGATCTCACAGTTAGTGAGTTCAAGCCCCATACCAGGCTTCACGCTGACAGTGCAGAGCCTGCTTGGGATTCTCTCTCTCGCTCTTGCTCTCGCTCTCTCTCTCTGCCCTTTCGCTGCTCATGCTCTCTCTCAAAAATAAGTAGACTTAAAATAATAATAATAATAAAAGAGACTGGAAGCTTCCACTTTCTGTCTCTTGGGACACTCTATGTGGGGAGCCCCGGCTGCCTCGCAAGAAAGTCTGATGACTCAGCCTGCCTTGCCGCAAAAGCCACATGTACCTGCTTCAGTTGATGGCCATCAGAGCTCAGACTTCCAGCCACACCTGCCAGGTGCCAGGCACATGAGGGAAGCCGCCTAGGACCTTGCCATCTGCCAGTTAGATAAGAGTGACCTCAGTTCATGCACAGAAGAATCGTGCAGCAGAGCCCTGCCAAATTCTTGACCCATAGAATTGTGAGATACAAGTAAGTGGTTGCTGGTTTAAGCCTCTAGGCTTTGGGGTAGCTTGTTCCACAGTAACAGACAACCAGAACCAGATGCTGTAGTCTCAGCCCACCAGGGCTCCCAGTCTGCTTTTGTATGGTTTTTCTAACTGTGCTTTCCTCTGCACTGGTTTATCATCTTAAGCTTGTGATAAAATGGTTTCATTTATTGGTGAGTGATCCAAGCTTAAGGGATGGAAACATCATTTTCAGAAATGATACCCCAAGGAAGAAGAGGAATGTCCTCTTATTAGGAAGGTCCCATGTATTTTCCCCTTAAGATAGGGTCAAATGCCCATTCCTAAACAAACTGCTATCAAGGAAAATGGCCTTAGGACCACAATTAGTTTAGATCTACACTGTCTAATATGGTAGCCTCGAACCACATATGGCTATTGAAATTAAAACAGAAATTAAACAAATTAAAAATTCATTCCCTCAGTTGCACTAGTCACATTTCAAGTGCTCAATAGCCACATGTGGCTAGCGGCTACTATAGTGGACAACACATATTATAGAACATTTGCATCACTGAAGAAAGTTCTACTAGACAGCAGTGACTTAGGTGGATCATTAAGGGAATTGGGAGAGTAAATTTGGGGAAACCAAGCACAATGGTTACCACACTGGATGGGGGTTACAGGAGGGGTTGGAGGAGGCAGTGATTTTGTCTGTCGTTCCTTATTTCAGTAGCTAGTTTATAATTCCCTATAAACATCAGGGCTTCCTGCATTCTTCCTAAGCCAGGACTCAGAAAAATACAAGAAAACTAAGGCCTAACAGCACTTACAGATAGCAAAGCAAGAATCCAAATTGAATCTAACAGTACATCAAAAATTAATATACCATGACTAAGTGTGGTTTCTACCAGAATTGCATGGATAGATACATTAGGAAATTGATGAATAGAACAGACACAGTGATTGTTCAAAGGAGAAAAATTATGACCATCTTCATTGACAATTAGAGAACATTTGATAAAATTTGACATTTTAGGGGCACCTGGGTGGCTCAGTCAATTAAGCATCTGACTTCAGTTCAGGTCATGATCTCATGGTTTGTGAGTTCGAGCCCTGCATTGGGCTCTCTGAGATCCGTGGAGCCTGCTTCAGATCCTCTGTCCCCTTCTCTCTCTGCCCTCCCCCACTCATGCTCTCTCTCTCAAAAATAAACAAACATTTTTTAAAATTTGACATTTTCATTGTTTTCTAATATGAGCCATACCCCTGCCTAGAGACTGGTCAGGAGCCTCTCTGCTGTGTATTATATGACAAAGGGAGTATACTGGAGAGAACTGAGATGCTCTCAAAGAACCTAGATATCATAGAAAAAGCATTGCCCCTGGAAAATGAACTCATAGGACTTCACATACTCAGGTGTATGAGTACCCCCCACTAACATAAGCAAGCCTGGACTCATCTGTGGTTGAGTGTGGTTAAAATCTTGGGGAGCCCCCATTACTCCTCCTGGTGACCTCAGATCTCCTTGGCAGGCGGTGCTGGGGTGTGACTATGCTCTATGGAGAGAAAGCTACCCAGGTATCATGTGCCTGACAAGGAAGGGGGTGTGCAGGGGTGGTGTCGTGTGAGCAGAGAGGACTGCCTGCCTGCACCCTTAGCCCTGAGCTTCCCAAAGTGGGCTACAGGGAGCTCAGAAGTTGAGTTCCTCAGCCATCTGGAGCCGGGTATGGCCTGAGGTGGCTGGAGACCCTAGGCTGTCCCCTCTGGCCCACTACAAAGCCTCATCAGTTTAACCTGAGTGTATCTTCTAGAGACTAGCATGTTTTCTGGTGTAGACCCTGACTCAGGAAAACATTCTTCTGGGAGACGGTAAAACCAGGCTGTCGGCTTTCTGACCTCAGTTTCTGGTGAGCTTAATGGAGTAAATCCACTCACCCTTAGGAAGGTCACAGGTGAGTGCTGCTCCATCTGCCGGGCTGTGGCACTCTGGGAGCCGCTCAGCTGGCATGCCCCAGCTCCTCCTGGAGACATTCAGCCCACCCATCCCTGTGCATTGGCACCAACACACCTGTTTCTTGGGACAGCTGTGTGCCCCTTTCTTCCCCTCCTTCTTCCTAGTCCTGATCACTGGCTGTCCCTCATACCCCCACTGTACTTCCCCACACCCAAATTCTACTGAAACATCCTAGAATCTGTCCCTGGCTCCCAACAGCCCCTGCAGACCACCAACTCTGCCCCCATTGTCCTCAGTCTCCCCTTTGTCTGCTCTGGAAGTCAGGGCTGATAGTCAAAGTTGAGCTGAGGAGATAAGACTAACACGGGCCAAACAACCACAGGCCATACCCGCCAGAGAGCTCCAGAGGAGGGTGCCCTTCCTCAAGGAAGTGCAGCTAACACAGATTCTGCCAGCATCTACCATTTAATGGAAAATACAAAGGAACAAAGACTTTCCGGCCACTGATGAATACGAGTACACTGTCAGGCCAGTCTGAAACTCCTGGGATGGACTTCTTCTCACCTCCCTGAGCAGGCCCTGGACCACGCACATGGATCCCTCTCTGGGCAGGTTACAGAACCAGCTCGTACAACAATTGCAGAGACCAAGCCAGGCTCCAGGGGACAGAGAGCCTGGCTGGACCTTCTGGACCCCTCTTCTGGACCCCCTCTTCTGGACCTTCTGGTTCCCACTGAGGGGGGAACTGCAGATGACACAGATAGAACATGGATGGCCAGTCAGCTCTGTCCCCTGCATTGCCTGGCCAGGCCCTTGGATCCCCACTGGATCCCTCAGGGCCCCTCTCTGGTGCTTCTGACATTCAATGTGGAGGTCTGCTCTGGGCTGCCGGTCAGTCAGTCACTGGGGAGCAGCCTCGAGAGCCTCTGAGATGGACCCGCCCTTCCCCAGCCTCAGCAGTGAAGATGCCTGCTCACTCTTCAAACTCGGGTCACACGTCCCTTGCCAGGCAACTGTATCTCCCTCTCCATTTATTTTATACAGGGTTCCATTATACACCTTACCTCCCTGTGCTGCCCCTCTCTCCACATGGGTGAGGCCCTCTGGGGTGGGCTCATTCTTTAGTCATTGCTGCAACTTCAGTGACCAGAAGAGGGCCTGGCAGGCCATTGAGTAAGTATACCTGGACAGCAGTGGTGTCCCACCTCGCTGGTGCAGCCATTCATGCAATGTGGTCCATGGAACTGGAGCTAAAGATGTTCCAGCAGCAAAGGGGGATGATACTTGTTTCTTTTCTTTCAGCTAGCCAGCCACTGTGCCTACACCACTTATTGAATACACCTTTCTGTTTCCACTACAATGAGCTACCAACTGGGTTATATATTCTATTCTCATGGGTGTTGCAATGCATTTCCGGGTTTTCTAATTAACTGTTCCAGTGATCCATTTATCTCTGCCTATGGCAATGTCATACTGATTTGATTATAGGGGTTCTAGAATATGTTCTGATATCTGGTAAGCTAAGTCTTACCTCACTATTCTTGTTTCTTTCTTTCTTTCTTTCTTTCTTTCTTTCTTTCTTTCTTTCTTTCTTTCTCTCTTTCTTTCTTTCTTTCTTTCTTTATTCCTTCCTTCTTCCTTTCCTTTCCTCTTCTCTTCTCTTCTCTTCTCTTCTCTTCTCTTCTCTTCTTTTCTTTTCTTTTCTTTTCTTTTCAAGTAGGCTTCATGCTCAGCATGGAGCCCAACACAGACCTGAACTCCCAACCCTTTAGATCAAGATCCGAGCTGAGATCAAGAGTTAGGTGCCCAACCAACCGAGCCACCCAGGTGCCCCTATTCTTGTGTATTTCTTGACTGCTCTTGGGCATTTACTCTTCCAGATAAACTCTTAGGGTTATTTTATTAAATAGTTCTCCTTCCAAAGACAATAATTATCATTTGAGATGGTTGGAATTGCTTTCAATGGAAAATACTGATTTTTTTAAAATTGACATTTATTTTTTAGTTTCCCATCATTATTATGCTTTTCCATTCGGTCAGCTCTTATTTTCTGTGTTTCACTGAGATCTTATAGTTTGTCTAAAATATAACTTATATAATTTTCTTGTGAAATTAATTTATAAAGATTCTTGTTGCTAGAGGAGACAAAAGCCACAGATTTTGGTATGTCTAGGTTGATTGAACAAACTTCCCAGATTCACCTATTCCAGATTTTTTTTTTTTTTTAACTAGGGTCTCTTCAGTTGTCCAGTTATCTGAGAAATAGGTGATTTCACTTCTTGTTACCAGATGTCATATCAGTTATTTCATTTCCTCATTTTCTCTGCTTGAGTGTCCTAAACAATATTAAGTAATAATGATAACAGTTGGGATCTGTCTCTAGGTCCTGATTTTAATTGCAACCGTGGCACGTGGCATCCACAGCCCTGAGGCCGCTCAGAGCCCCACCTGCTGGCCCCTTCCATCCCCAGAGGAGCAGAAGGCGCCCATCCAGATGCACCGCCAGCACGCGAAGCCGGCCTGGGCATTCCGAGGGGCACCCCGCGAGCAAGGACTACCCGCGCGGACCCAGAGGTCCCACTCCTGTCCATCTCCAGACTTCCCGCCCGCAATCAGAGGCAGCCCTCCGGGGAGGCCGTGCACCGTGGCTTGGGCCTCATCACCACCTCAGGGTGCTGCGGAGGCCCCACTTTAGCCAGACCCACGCCTCTGTCCAACCTTACCGACCCCAGGCCCTCACAGGCTGCCTCTGTGGGTAAACAAGGTGAGCAGGTGCCTTAGAGCAGTGACAATCCTGCTAGAGAGGCTTTGCTGCCTGAACCACCGCAATAGAAACAAATTCACACATAGTTTTTATAACCCAAGGGATTGGCTGTAAAATGTCATCTTCAGGAAGAAACACATGCAAACAGAAATTCTTGGAAAAAGAAGAAGAAGAAAAAAAAAAAAAGAACAAGGAGAGGCCGTGTCTTGCCAGATATAAATAAAATATGTACCAGAAAATTACTGTAATAAAATACTGTGGGACTAGCAGAAGGATAAATAAACAGATGAGTGGAACAGAAAGGAGAACAGAGACCAGAAACAGAACCACACATCTAGTCATTTATATGTGACGGGGCTACACTTTTAAACTCTGGAAAAAGGATAGATTTTTCAATAAACGACATAGTTAAACATTTAAATAGGTGATTTTGGGGCGCCTGGGTGGCGCAGTCGGTTAAGCGTCCGACTTCAGCCAGGTCACGATCTCGCGGTCCGTGAGTTCGAGCCCCACATCGGGCTCTGGGCTGATGGCTCAGAGCCTGGAGCCTGTTTCCGATTCTGTGTCTCCCTCTCTCTCTGCCCCTCCCCCGTTCATGCTGTGTCTCTCTCTGTCCCAAAAATAAATAAACGTTGAAAAAAAAAATTAAATAGGTGATTTTGACCCATTTTAAGAAGAGATGTCCCATGGCGCCTAGGTGGCTCAGTCAGTTAAGCATCCTACTATTGATTTTGGCCCCCGTCATGATCTTATGGTTTGTAAAATTGAGCTTCATATCAGATTCAGTGCTGACAGCTCGGAGCCTGCTTGGGATTCTCTCTGTCTCTCTCTCTCTGTCTCTCTTTGCCCCTCTCCTGCTTGCTCTCTCTCACACAAAATAAATAAATAAACCTAAAAAAAAAAAAAAAGATGTCGCTTTCACAAAAATCTCAGAGCAAATCTTAGAGCAAAGATTTAATGGTTTTAAAAAGTCAGCCATGGAGTACCTGGCTGGCTCAGTTGGTGGAGCATATAACTCTTGATCTCAGGATTGTGGGTTCAAGCCCTATGTTGGGTGTAGAGATTACTTAAAAATAAAATCTTAAAATGAAATCAGCCATAACAAAACAGCAAAACTAAACAGCCAAGAAAATATGCAAGAATATATATTTCTTTTTTTTAAAAATTTTTTTTTTTTCAACGTTTATTTATCTTTGGGACAGAGACAGAGCATGAACGGGGGAGGGGCAGAGAGAGAGGGAGACACAGAATCGGAAGCAGGCTCCAGGCTCCGAGCCGTCAGCCCAGAGCCCGACGCGGGGCTCGAACTCCCGGACCGCGAGATCGTGACCTGGCTGAAGTCGGACGCTCAACCGACTGCGCCACCCAGGCGCCCCAAGAATATATATTTCTTAAGATTTTTTTTTTTTAAGTAATCTCTACACCCAACAGGTGGCTTGAACTCACCACAGAGATGAAGTCATATCTATCAACTGAGCCAGCCAGGTGCCCCAATGTGAGTATATTTTCATAATCTTATAGACCTTTCCCAGACATTTCAGGAAAAATAAAGACACATAGGAAAATATTGACATATTTGTCTACATAAAAATGTAAATTTTATCGGGGCGCTTTGGTGGCTCAATTGGTTAAGCTTCCAGCTCTTGGTTTTGGCTCAGGTCACGATCTCAAGGTTTGATTTGATTCATGTGTTAGAGCTCTGCCTCAGGCTCTGCACTGACAGGGTGGAGCCTGCTTGGAATTCTCTCTCTCTCCCTCTTTCCCAATCTCCTGCTCATGCTCTCTCTTTCAAAATAAATAAATAAATAAATTTTAATGTAAATATTATCTATGGAAAAATGCAATAAACCAAGTTAAAAGGCAAATAAAAAGCCAGTAAAGGGGTGCCTGAGTGGCTCAGTCGGTCAAGCGTCCAACTTCCGCTCAGGTCATGATCTCACGGTTTGGTTCCTGAGTTCGAGCCCTGACATGGTCTCTGTGCTGACAGCTCAGAGCCAGGAGCCTGCTTGGATTCCCTCTCTCTGCCCTTCCCCCACTCACACTCTGTCTCTCTCTCTCTCTCTCAAAAATAAATAAACATTAAAATTTTTTTAATTAAAAAAAAAGCCAGGAGAAAGCATTTATGACATGTATGAGAGAAAAGGAGTTGATGTTACTAATATTTAAGTCCTAACAAAAATAAATGAACATCCCAATAGATATCTGGACAAAACACATAATATGGCCAATTTGTAAAAGAAATATACATGGCCAATAAGGAAACAAAAAGCACTACACCTCACTAATAAAGAAATGAGCATTAAAAAAGCAATGAGCAGACTTACAAGTCTTCAGGAGCTTTCCACTTCTAGTTAGTAATGGTGGCTTCTATTAGACTAATTGTCCACTGATAACAATTATGAATTCTGGACAAATAACGGTTTACAAACCAACTGTTTGAAAGAATTCAAAAGCAACCAAAAGTGGGCAGAAACTGAAGGGCATATGATCCTTGAAAAAAAGGGAGGAACGTGGAGTGAGATCCCCATTTATACAACTTTTCTCCCAGGTCACTCAGTCTCTGCAGTGTAGGACTCAGCCGGGTGGGGGTGGGGGGGTCGGTGTGGGTGGAGTGGGGGTGGGGATAGATCTCAAGCAAAAAGAGGCCAGCATACCCAGCTGAGGAATCAGAGGTCAGGGCTTCAGAGCATCTAAAATTGAGGAGAGAATCCCAGAAACAAAGATGTACCTAGAGGGAGAACCCCAAGATCTGTGTACAAACTCCTCTGAAATCTTGGCTGACTCCTACTACACATGTATAGAGCAAGACTCCAAGGAATCCAGAGGAAGGCGAAAGTTGAATGGAAATTTCAACTGCTGTCCAATGCTAGAGAAACAAAAGTTTGGAGCTCAAATTCTGTCAAGTTAGAGAAGGCTGGTAAACATTCTCGCTTTCCGTTGAAACCCCGGAAGGGCCACACCTTAAAAGTAAGGACCACTTCCTGGAATTAAGGACTACATCCTAGGACTAAGGGCAAAATTGAAATAGACCCACTCTAAAAAAGTCTAAAACCAAGCCTTCAGGATCAAAATGATCTGCCTGTGGTTTAAGTTCCTCCAAGAATAACACTTGACATTTGTAAGTGGAAGATCATGAAATTTAGAGTCTTTAAATTGTATGATCCAAAATATTCAGAAGCCATTAAGAATTTGCTGGCCATGCTGAAAAGCAGGAAAATGTGACTCATAATATAGAGGGAAATGGTCACTGGGAGCAGACCAACAGATGATAAAGGTATTGACAGTAGCAGACAAGGATTTAAAAATAAGTATTCCAGGGGCACCTAGGTGGCTCAGTCGGTTAGGCATCCAACTATGATTTCAGTTCAGGTCATGGTCTCATGGTCTGTGGGTTCGAGCCCCACACTGAGCTCTGAGCTGACAGTGGGAAGCCTGCTTGGGATTGTATCTCCCTCTCTCTTTGCCCCTCCCCCCACTAAATAAATAAACTTTAAAGGAAAGTACATTGAAGAATGTATAAAAAAGATAAACATAAAAAGTAAAGAAGTGGGAATTTCAGGAGAGATGTGGAAATTCCACAAAAGAAACCAAGTGTAAATTCTAAAACTAAGCATAAACAATATCTGAAATACTTTATTGCAGAATTTCAGTGACTTGATAAATTAAGTTTGCATAATTTTTAAAGCAATCACTAAAATACAATGCAAAGAGCTGTAGGTAAAATGCCATAAAAGAGATGAAATACAATACTAAAAAAATGCTTGCAATGCTTACAATACTAAAAAATCCTCAGCTGACCCAAAAGAACCCAAGAGAAGTGACACAAAGAACATATAGGACAAATAATAAACAATAAGATGGAATATTTAAACTCAACCATATAAAAATTACACTAAATAAATATTATTAAATACAATTAATTTAAAAGGCAAAGGGTGAAAGGTGGGGGTAGTGAAGGTAGTCAAAATGTACCAACTCATCCACTTGCAAGATGAATGAGTAAGTTCTCTGGATGTAATATACAACATGGTGACTGGTTAACACTACTGTATTATATATTTGCAAGTTGCTAAGAGAGTACATCTTAAAAGTTCTCACTACAATAAAAAAATGTATAACTGTATGAGGTGATGGATGTTAACTAAACTTATTGTGCTGATCATTTCACAATATATACACAGATCAAATCGTGATGTTGCACACCTTAAACTAATACAATGTTATATGTCAATTATTTCTCAATAGAACTGGGAAAACATTAAAAGGCAGAGAGTTCATCTTGGACAATAAAGCAAAACACAACTATCTGTTGTTTATACATAAACTGAAAACAAAATGGAAGCACTGTATCTAAAACACTAATCATTAAAAAAAAAAAAAAAAACAACACCTGATAAGGCTCTACTATGATCAAATGAGATTTAAGGCAAGGAGTACTACCATAGATATGGAGTGACATTTCATTATCATTCTTTTTTTTTTTTTTTTTTTTTTGAGAGAGAGAACATTTGAGGTGGGGGGGGGAGAGAATCTCAAGCAGGCTCCACACTATCAAAGCAGAGTCAGGCATGGGGCTCAATCCCATGAACAATGAAATCATGACCTAAGCCAAAATCATGAGTCTGACGCTCAACCCACTGAGACACCCAGGCGCCCCAGACATTTCATTATCATTCTAAACAATTTGATTCTAATCAGCTTTATTTGCAGTAGCATAACCACAGTTCTTTCTTCTCATTTCCATCTATTTAATTCCAGGTACCTTAAACCCATCAAGCTTGGTGGGAGAGTCTTGTGGGCTGAATTGTGCCATCCCCCACCCAAATTCATATGTTCAAGTCCTAACCCTCAGAACCTCAGAATATTTGGAAATAAGGTCTTTTTTTAAAGTTCTATTTATTTAAGAAATCTCTACACCAGCATGAGCCTCGAACTTATGACCCTGAGATCAAGGATCACATGCTCCTCTGACTGAGTGAGCCAGGCATCCCAGAGATAGGGTCTTTAAAGAGATAGTTAAGGATAAATGAGGTCATTGGGGTGGACTCTACTCCAGTATGGCTAGTGTCTTTATAAGAAGAGACAATTAGAGGGGGCCTGGGTAGCCCAGTTGGATAAGAGGCTGACTCTTGATTTTGGCTCAGGTCATGATCTATGGTTCATGGGGTTGAGCCCTGCACTATTCTCCTACTGAGTGTAGAGTTGGCTTGGGATTCTCTTTCTCTCTCAAAATAAATAAATAAACATTAAAAAGAAGAAGAGGCAATTAGGACATAGACACAGGCAAAGACCTCATGAAGACAAAGGGGAGAAGATGGTCCCTCTACAAGCCAAAGGAGGAGGCCTCAGGATGGAACTAAGACTGCCAAAGCTCTCTCTGTTCCCTTCCATTCCTGCTTACAATAAATTAGTTCATTATTTCCCGAGCATGTCATTTTCTTGAAGTATCTTGTAATACGCAGTCAACACCAACCAACACAAGCTACTAACATATTTTTTTTTAGACTCTTCTGGAGCTACAAGCTACAAGCTTATCAGGTCACAAGCTTACTAGGTTCATTATCTACCTTCCGAGTAATTGCAGGTGATGGTTTTGTCAACTGTATCAATATGAAACAGCTTCCAAAGTCAGCTTTCTTGCTCCATGAGTTGATCCCTAAGTCAAAGCCACGAGAGTCAGGTTTTTGTTGAGGCACGCTTCATCTCCCAGCATCAGTTTCTGGGTCGATCATAGTATGCTAACTCTCTTCTGGGGGCAGCATCCATAGGCATTCAGAATGGTGGCGCATTTGACACATCATCGTAGGCTGTCCTACAATACAACCTCTAACAAAACTAGCCTGTCCTAAACCCCTGGTAATAGAGCCATTTACCTTTATACCAGGTAGGTTGGGAAAGCACCAAAATCTACGTGTGGCACGCACCCAGGCTGACTTGGAGGAGTTTGTGTTGTGAGGTCTACAGTTCTTATGAACTTATGAGGTTGCCTAGAACTAAAAAAACATGTCGGCAGGGCCTAGGGTGACTCCTTGTGTGCTGAGTATGTTTGTGACAGGATCAAGTGTGCTTTCTTTATTGAGGATGTTGTGAAAGTGTTGAAGGCACAAGCTCAGAGTCAGAAAGCTAAATAAAAAAAAGAAGCTTTGTTGAGTAATGAAAAAAAAGGCAACAAAAACAAAAGTACGCTAGATTATGTCAAAATCTTTTTTTAAATTTCTTTAATGTTTTATTCATTTTTGTTCATTCAAAACATTTGAATAAATGTTTTTATTCATCTTATTCATTGGTGGCATGCACGAGAGAGAGACAGAGAGAGAGAGAGAGAGAGTGCCTGACTTTCTTTCTGAGAGGGGCAGAGAGAGAGGGAGACAGAGGATCCAAAGTGGGCTTCATGCTGACAGCAGAGAGCCCAGATGCAGGGCTCGAACTCACAAACCAGAGATCATGACCTGAGTTGAAGTCAAACATTTAACCAGCTGAGCCAGCCAGGTGCCCCGATTATGTCAAAATCTTAATGATATAAGATAACAAAAGTTTATTTCTTGTTCATGTTGTGTATCTATTGCTAGTTGTAAGATCCCTTTCACTTGACTTCCTCACTCTAGGATCTAGGCTGATGGGACCGTCACGATCTTGAACATTGCCAGACTCACAAGCAGAGGAATTGTTCTGAAAGGTGACAAATTGGCGACCAGACGCTTTGGTCCTGAAGTGGCACATGTCATCTGATCATAACTGATTGGCCAGAACTAGTCATGTGTTCCCCACTAAAGCACAAGGGGGTAAGAAGTGCAAACAGGCAGGTGCCCTGAAGGTAGAGAGTAGGAAATATTTGGTCAACAGCATCATCCAACTGCATATAAACTGTATAATCAAATGTACTTTAGGTCTGGTGAATAGAGGCCCAACTTTACTAGAGTTGCAGCCCCTGGTAAGCCTATTTGCAGACTTAAGAGGCCCCTGATGAACTTCAACAGCACAAGTGCATACTATGCACCTTCTTCCTAGTCTTTCACCAAAAACCTGTGGTGATTTTGCCAGGTAACTGTGCCAGGTAGAGAGGATTCCCCCCAAACTTTCAGTTACAATTGACCCTCACTCTGAGATAGAACTGATTCCTTGATACTCAGACCACCAACTTGGTCCACTAATCATGGCCTTAATAGCACCAGGTGACAATTGAAGATTTGACCAGTGTCAACGGCAGGTCCTATGAGGCAGCAGACATTAGGGTCATTTCCCCATGGCCTGACTGCCATGGAGCTGCTCCAGGATTTAAAGAGTGTTTATTGTAATAGGAAACTCCAAGTAGAAACCACTGGAGTATCCCTCCAGGCTAAGGAGGTAATGAAAAAGGAAATTGACTCCCTGACTCCTAATGTTTGAGGTCGTTGGAGTTGGGTTTGCCTTGTCTCCTGCACTTGAGCAATTGTTCCCATGTATCATGAAGGATGTATAAAACTAGGGGAAGAGAATCAGTGAGAAGCCAGCAGAACCTCAGATAAAAGGGGAGCAGAGCCAGTGGTACCTGAGGATGGTCAACGACCGGAGACCAAATCCAGAGCATATTCCAGAAAACTCTTTGTGTGGAAAAAGTGGGAAAACTAATCAAGAGCAATAGAAAGAGGAGTGACTGGGGCACCTGGGTGGCTCAGTCAGTTGAGCGTCTGACTTCGGCTCAGGTCACGATCTCGCGGTTTGTGAGTTGGAGCCCCGCGTCGGGCTCTGTGCTGACAGCTCAGAGCCTGGAGCCTGCTTCAGATTCTGTGTCTCTGTCTCTCTCTGTCCCTCCCCCACTCATGCTCTGTCTCTCAAATAAATAAACATTAAAAAATTAAAAAAAAAAAAAAAGAAAGAAAGAGGAGTGACTTCACAAAGTTAAAAAATAAAATAAAATGTTTAAAAAAATAAAATAAAATGTGGAAGGACCAGGGGAGTCAGAGTCTTCTCAGGAAATGAGTCTCCTTCTGTAACTGAAAAACCACCTTATATAACCCAATGCATGACAACTCCTTACCAAAATATCTCAATTTTCCCAACTTTTATTCATCATGAATATGTAAAACTTTTGAGACATAGAAGAAATAGTTATGTCTGTGTTCATCTAGTTTATTAATTTAACTACTCATATTTGAAACCATGTATTCTACAAAGTAATATTTCCATCTATAAGTGTTTGGGTTTTTTTATTCCACATTTTGTGAAACAATCCCGGTGTTTTTGTGTCCCTTATAGCCTCTTGTTGAGTCACCCAACAGGTTTCTTGAAAAACTCATTTCTCGAGAACAAGCAAAAGCCTTGAGAATTCCAATTCCCTACTTGCCATCAAAAACGTCTCAAGGAAATAAGTTTTCATATGGTACATTTATCATAGGTGGAAATGGGGACCTGCTTGACCCCTCTGTGGAGGTGTGAGGCTGGTGTAACACCCAGGGAACCTTCAAAGCACTGTCTACTAAAGGGTGGGAAAAACAAATGTCCCTGGGACTTGTGACATGGTCACAACAGATTAGGTTATGGACAAAGGATCCATATTGGTTGCTTAGGTTAAAAATAAGGAGGAGGTTTGGGGGGAGGGAGCCAAGATGGCAGAACAGCATGGAAGTTTTTGTGTGTCTCGCGTCCATGAAATACAGCCAGACCAACACTAAACCATCCTACACACCTAGAAAAATGATTGGAGGATTAACACAACAATCTGCACAACCTGAACCACAGAATTCAGCAGGTACATGGCGCAGAGAGGTGAACTTGGGGAGAGAGAAGCTGCCGGTGGGCAGGGAGCCACTTTTGCAGGCGGAGAGAGGACTGGGGGAAGGGAGGAGAATACAGGAAAAGCACCCCTCTTGAAAAGCAGCTGGAGAGAAAGTGGAAAATTGGAAACAGCCGCAGGGACTAAACTGAAAAGGGAGAAAGGAGAAGGTTTAAATTCCATTAAGACTGTAAACAAGGGGAGCGCAAAGGATGCAACTCCACAGCTCAATACCTGGCAGTGCTCTGGTGGGAAGGGTGAATCCCCAGGAACAGAGTGGGGTCTGGGAGGTTCTCAGGCCACACAGGGAAAAGCGGTTCCACTGCTGGAAGGACGTTTGGTAGAGACTGTTGAAGCCCCTAGTCCCAGCAGACCCCGAAAATGGCCACATTCACTGGAGCTGAACAAGGTCGTTAAGGGTCCTGGTGCCAGATGTGTGTTGTGATTTCCCATAATCCCTGAAACACTGCTGCTACACTGTCTTGCGAACTTTTTCTGGGACGGGCTGACACCTGGCCGCAGTCTCTGGGCACCGGCAACAGCAGGGTCCAGCGGGCGTTCCTGGGTGCAGCTGACATTCGGCCATTGCTCATTCGGCCATTGCTCATTTGGCCATTGTTCGGTGAGACCCTCCCTCAGAGGGGAGGAACGGGTCAAAGCCGCAGTCCTTTGGAAGTAAGGGGCTAGGGAAAACAGCCGCATCTGAGACAAAACTCGGGAGAGAGGTATCTGCCTGGGGCCTGGTCACGGAGAGTGGAAAGGCGGGGAGTGGACGAGAGCTGAAGACGGAGGACCGGTGCACCATTGCCGATCTGGAAAAACAGACTGGGTGGCTGGGTAACTCCATTTTCACCACTCCTGCGCATGCGCATACACACCTACAAGCGCTGCAACAATTCACCCCAGTAGGCTAGCAGCACCATCTAGTGGAGAGCAGAGCCGTTACACTGAGCCCCGCCCAACTGGGCCAAATTCGCTCTTCAAGAGCTCCTGTCTCACCGCCGGCTTAATTTATGGACTATAAAGAGCTAGGTAGACTGACTTCTAGGGGAAAACAAAGCAATTTCAGTCCTACTTCAATCTGTTAGCAGGTTCATCTATTCAATTTTCTTTCTTTCTTTCTTTTTTCTTTTTCTCTTTTACAATTCTTTTCTTTTTCTTGAATAAAGAGAAAAAATTCGTTTTAATTTTCAATTTTTATTAAGAATATCTTTCTTTAATTGTTATTACTATGTTTTTTACTTTTATGTAAAGTTTTTCAAATTCTATTTTACTTCCATCAATTTATTTTAGTCTATGACAATGTATTCACTTTTCCAAATTTTCAAACAATTTCTTTTTTTTCCCCTTTTTAATCTTTTTTTCTCTTTTTCATTTATTTTTTCTTAAATACAGAAAAATGAAAAAATTGATATTTATTTTTAATTTTTATTAAAAATATTTTTATTTAAGTTTTTTCTACTATATTCTTTACTTTTGTGTATATTTTTTCAAATTCTATTTTACCCCATCATCTCACTTTAGTCTACTTCAGTGTATTCATTTTTTCAAATTCTCAAATGATTTCCTTCCCTCCCCTTTTTTTTTCTCTAATCTGTCAAACCACTTTCAACACCCAGACCAAAACACACCTAGGACCTAGCATCATTTGATTTGTGTGTGTGTGTGTTTAATTTTTAATTTTAATATTTTTTTAATTTTAATTTTTCTACCTCATTAATTCCTTTTCTCCCTTCAAAATGACAAAACGAAGGAATTCACCCCAAAAGAAAGAGCACGAAGAAACGACAGCCAGGGATTTAACCAACACAGATACAAGCAAGATGTCTGAACCAGAATTTAGAATCACGATAATAAGAATACTAGCTGGGGTCGAAAATAGATTAGAATCCCTTTCTGCTGAGATAAAAGAAGTAAAAAATAGCCAGAATGAAATTAAAAATGCTATAACTGAGCTGCAATCACGGATGGATGCAGCGGCAGCAAGGATGGACGAGGCAGAACAGAGACTCAGCAATATAGAGGACAAACTTATAGAGAATAACGAAGCAGAAAGAAAGAGGGAGATTAAGGCAAAAGAGCATGATTTAAGAATTAGAGAAATCAGTGACTCATTAAAAAGGAACAACATCAGAATCATAGGGGTCCCATAAAAGGAAGAGAGAGAAATAGGGGTAGAAGGGTTATGTGAGCAAATCATAGCGGAAAACTTTCCTAACCTGGGGAAAGACACACATCAAAATCCAGGAAGCACAGAGGACCCCCATTAGACTCAACAAAAACCGACCATCAACAAAGCATATTATAGTCAAATTCACAAAATACTCAGTCAAGGAGAGAATCATGAAAGCAGCAAGGGAAAAAAAGTCCCTAACATACAAGGGAAGACAGATCAGGTTTGCAGCAGACTATCCACAGAAACTTGGCAGGCCAGAAAGGAGTGGCAGGATATATTCAATGTGCTGAATCAGAAAAATATTCAGCCAAGAATTCTTTATCCAGCAAAGCTGTCATTCAAAATAGAAGGAGAGATAAAAAGTTTCCCAGACATACAAAAATTAAAGGAGTTTGTGACCACTAAACCAGCCCTGCAAGAAATTTTAAGGGGGACTTTCTGAGGGGAGAAAAGATGGAAAAAAAAAAAAAAAAAAAAAAAAAAAATATATATATATATATATATATATATATATATATATATATATATATATATCTCCAAAGCAACAAAAGATTAGAAAGGACCAGAGAACACTACCAGAAACTCCAACTCTATAAGAAACATAATGACAATAAATTCATATCTTTCAGTACTCACTCTAAATGTCAATGGACTCAATGCTCCAATCAAAAGACATAGGGTAACAGAATGGATAAGAAAATAAGATCCACCTATGTGCTGTTTACAAGAGACCCACTTTAGACCTAAAGACACCTTCAGATTGAAAATAAGGGGATGGAGAACCATCTATCATGCTAATAGTCAACAAAAGAAAGCCAGAGTAGCCATACTTATATCAGACAATCTAGACTTTAAAATAAAGACTGTATCAAGAGATGCAGAAGGGCATTATATCATAATCAAGGGGTCTATCCACCAAGAAGACCTAACAATTGTAAACATTTATGTGCCAAATGTGAGAGCACCCAAATATATAAATCAATTAATCATAAACATAGAGAAACTCATTGATAGTAATACCACAATAATAGGAGACTTCAACACCCCACTCACAGCAATGAACGGATCATCTAATAAAAAAAATCAACAAGGAAACAATGGCTTTGAATGACACACTGGACCTGATGGACTTAACAGATGCATTCAGAACATTTCATCCTAAAGCAGCAGAATATACATTCTTCTCCAGTGCATATGGAACGTTCTCCAGAATAGACCATATACTGGGACACAAATCAGCCCTAAGTAAGTACAAAAAGATCAAGATCATACCATGCATATTTTCAGACCACAACGCTATGAAACTCGAAATGAACCACAAGAAAAAAAATGGAAAGGTAATAAATACTTGGAGACTGAAGAACATCCTACTAAAGAATGAATGGGCTAACCAAGCAGTTAAAGAGGAAATTAAAAAGTATATGGAAGTCAATGAAAATGATAACACCACAACCCAAAACCTCTGGGACGCAGCAAAGGCGGTCATAAGAGGAAAGTATATAGCAATCCAGGCCTTCCTAAAGAAGGAAGAAAGATCTCAGATACACAATCTAACCTTACGCCTTAAGGAGCTGGGAAAAGAACAGCAAATAAAACCCCAAACCAGCAGAAGACAGGAAATAATAAAGATTAGAGCAGAAAGTAATGCCATCAAAACCAAAAAAAAACAAAAACAAAAACAAAAAAAAAAACAAACCAGTAGAACAGATCAATGAAACCAGAAGCTGGTTCTTTGAAAGAATTAATAAAATTGATAAACCACTAGACAGTTTGATCAAAAAGAAAAAGGAAAGGACCCAAATAAATAAAATCAAGAATGAAAGAGGAGAGATCACAACCAACACAACAGAAATAAAAACAATAAGAGAATATTATGAGCAATTATATGCCAATAAAATGGGTAATCTGGAAGAAATGGACAAATTCCTAGAAACATATACACTACCAAAACTGAAACAGGAAGAAATAGAAAATTTGAACAGACCCATAACCAGTAAGGAAATCGACTTAGTAATAAAAAATCTGCCAAAAAACAAGAGTCCAGGGCCAGATGGCTTTCCAGGGGAATTCTGCCAAACATTTAAGGAAGAGTTAACACCTATTCTCGTGAAACTGTTCCAAAAAATAGAAACAGAAGGAGAACTTCCAAACTCTTTCTATGAAGCCAGCATTACCTTGATTCCAAAACCAGACAGAGACCACACTAAAAAAGGAGAACTATAGACCAATTTCCCTGATGAACATGGATGCAGAAATCCTCAACAAGATATTAGCCAACCGGATCCAACAATACATTAAAAAAATTATTCACCATGACCAAGCGGGATGTATACCTGGGATGCAGGGCTGGTTCAATATCCGCAAAACAACGTGATTCATCACATCAATAAAAGAAATGACAAGAACCATAGGATCCTCTCAATAGATGCAGAGAAAGCATTTGACAAAATACAGCATCCTTTCTTGATAAAAACCCTCAAGAAAGTAGGGATAGAAGGGCATATCTCAAGATCATAAAAGCCATATATGAATGACCCAAGGCTAATATCATCCTCAATGGGGAAAAACTGAGAGCTTTCCCCCTAAGGTCGGGAACAAGACAGGGACGTCCACTCTCACCACTGTTATTCGACATAGTATTGGAAGTCTTAGCCTCTGCAGACAACACAAAGAAATAAAAGGCATCCAAATAGGCCAGGAGGAAGTCAAACTTTCACTCTTTGCAGATGACATGATACTCTAAATGGAAAACCCTAAAGATTCCACCAAAAAACTGCTAGAGCTGATTCATGAATTCAGCAAAGTTGCAGCATATAAAACCAACACACAGAAATCGGTTGCATTCCTATACACCAACAATGAAGCAATAGAAAGAGAAATCAAGGAATCGATCCCATTTACAGTTGCACAAAAAACCATAAAATACCTAGGAATAAATCTAAACAAAGAGGTGAAAAATCTATACACTGAAAACTATAGAAAGCTTATGAAAGAAATTGAGGAAGACACAAAAAAATGGAAAAAGATTCCATGCTCCTGGATAGGAAGAACAAATATTGTTAAAATGTCGATACTACCCAAAGCAACCTACATATTCAATGCAATGCCTATCAAAATAACACCAGCATTCTTCACAGAGCTAGAACAAATAATCCCAAAATTTGTATGGCACCAGAAAAGACCCCAAATAGCCAAAGCAATCTGGAAAAAGAAAACCAAAGCAGGAAGCATCACAATCCCAGACTTCAAGCTATATTACAAAGCTGTAATCAAGACAGTATGGTACTGGCACAAGAACAGACACTCAGATCAATGGAACAGAATAGAGAACCCAGAAATGGACCCACAAACATATGGCCAACTAATCTTTGACAAAGCAGGAAAAAATAGCCAATGGAATAAAGACAGTCTCTTCAGCAAGTGGTGCTGGGAAAACTGGACTGCGACATGCAGAAGAATGAACCTGGACCACTTTCTTACACCATACACAAAAATAAACTCAAAATGGATGAAAGACGTAAACATAAGACAGGAAGCCATCAAAATCCTCAAGGAGAAAGCAGGCAAAAACCTCTTTGATCTTGGCCGCGGCAACTTCTTACTCAACATGTCTCTGGAGACAAGGGAAAGAAAAGCAAAAATGAACTACTGGGACCTCATCAAAATAAAAAGCTTCTGCACAGCAAAGGAAACAATCAGCAAAACTAAAAGGCAACCAACGGAATGGGAGAAGATATTTGCAAATGACATGTCAGATAAAGGGTTAGTATCCAAAATCTGTAAAGAACTTATCAAACTCAACACCCAAAAAACAAATAATCCAGTGAAGAAATGGGCAAAAGACATGAATAGACACTTCTCCAAAGAAGACATCCAGATGACCAACTGGATATATGCCATCTGGCACATGAAAAAAATGCCCATCACTCATCATCAGGGAAATACAAATCAAAACCACAAGGAGATACAACCTTACATCTGTCAGAATGGCTAACATTAACAACTCAGGCAACAACAATGTTGGTGAGGATGCGGAGAAAGAGGATCTCTTTTGTATCGTTGGTGGCAATGCAAGTTGGTGCAGCCACTCTGGAAAACAGTATGGAGGTTCCTCACAAAACTAAAAATAGAACTACCCTACGACCCAGCAATTGCACTACTAGGCATTTATCCACAGGATATAGGTGTGCTGTTTCGAAGGGACACATGCACCCCCGTGTTTATAGCAGCACTATCAACAATAGCCAAAGTATGGAAATAGCCCAAATGTCCATCGATGGATGAATGGATAAAGAAGATGTGGTATATATATACAATGGAGTATTACTCAGCAATCAAAAAGAATGAAATCTTGCCATTTGCAACTACGTGGATGGAACTGGAGGGTATTATGCTAAGTGAAATTAGTCAGTCAGAGAAAGACAAAAATCATATGACTTCACTCATATGAGGACTTTAAGAGACAAAACAGATGAACATAAGGGAAGGGAAACAAAAATAATATAAAAACAGGGAGGGAGACAAAACAGAAGAGATTCATAAATATGGAGAACAAACTGAGGCTTGCTGGAGGGGTTGTGGGAGGGGGGATGGGCTAAATGGGTAAGGGGCATTAAGGAATCTACTCCTGAAATCATTGTTTCACTGTGCGCTAATTTGCATGTAAATTTTAAAAAATAAAAAAAATAAATAAAAAAACTACCTGTCACCCCTTACTAACATGATCTACCTTTAAAAATTGTAAATAAAAATTTAACCCTACTCATAATATAATTTCTTTATACATTTTTTTGTAACTAGATTGAAATTTTAGCTCTAGAATTTTCTAGAGCTTCAAAAGTCTTCAAATCACTTTTTATTTAACAAAAGTTCTTCCAGTAGGAAAGAAGACCTGTCATAGGGATAAAGAGGAATTCCTCTGACTCCTGGGCCAGTTATCTTGAAAATTCCCCCAGCTTCAGGTTGCTGCAGAAGACCCATGCATGGGGCCATTCCATCCTGGGCACAGGTCATAAACATTTCAGAGAAGTCCTGCCCTCAGAAGGAGCATGAAGTTGTTTCATCAACAGGCTCCTTCACAGTTTGGAGTCTTTTCCCTGTCTCAGGATCTAAGTGCATCACTCTTTCTCCATTGTGACAGGCCACCCAGAGCTTCCTCTCAGTATCAATACACATTCCACCTGGGAATTGTTCTTTTTCCAGCTTGTGAACACATCTGCAGTAGGAGATCTTTCCTATCTGCAGGTCATAGTCAAAGGCTTCCACGGAGCAGGACAAGCTGTCAATGTAATAGATTTTTTGGCCCAGGGACCATCCAAACTACTGGTCACAGTACTTTTCCAGGCAGTGGTCAGGAAAGAGGGAGTACAGGGACCCCTGGTGCGACTCCAGAACTGCGGGGGCCATTTCCTCAGCCATGGTGCCAGCAAAGTATCTCTCAGCAGATCAGTTTTCTTGTCTTTATCTACTGTGGCCAGGACAACTGCTGACTGATCTTTCCAGTTCATAGCACAGAACTTTGTTCCAATGGTGGTGACATAGCCTCCTGATTGACAAAGGGCCACAGAGCTGACAGAGGCATCCATGGTCACATGCTGCACTTGCTGAGAGAATCCCACTGACAAGCCTTTTTTTTTATAGGAATATGTATGAAGAGCAGAAAGCTGGATGCCTCCTCCCACACTGGAGATTCACCACGCCTGCAATTCTCCAGCAAAATGCACTCAATTCTAATGGAAGATATTGTCATTGTGGGGAGATCTTGATGCTAATGACCCTTGGAGAGCCAGCTCAGGACTAGATTATTATTTACCATTCTCTGAAAGAGTCCTTGAAAATGAGTAGCTCTCAATATTGGTGTCTGTGTTAGTAATTTGACCAAGGTCACATATTTACCACATGGTAAAGTTGAAATTTGGTTTTTGGCAGCTTCCCTCCAGAGCTCTCTCTCTTAACACTGAGTCACAGCCAACCACCTCAGAACCTCAAACTAGTTTATATGACAGCCCTCGCATCTATCTTGATTTGGGTCACTTTGTTGGCTAGTCAGGCAGACTTGAACACTCATAATGGAAAGTAGCCTACCAGCTTTGGATATTCAATGCCATGGGCATTGTTAGTGTGTGTGTGTGTGTGTGTGTGTGTGTGTGTGTGTGTGTGTGAATATGTTTTAAAGAAGGAAAAGAGAACACTTGTCAATCTGGAAAGTCAGTTAAGTACAGTTCAGTTAAGGTGTATCTGGCTGGTTCAGTCAGCAGAGCATGCAACTCTTGATCTCTGGATCATAGTTCAAGCCCCACATTGGGCATACAGATTACCTAAAAAAAAAAAAAAAAAAAAAAAAAAACAAAAACAGGGGCACAAGGTTGGCTCAGTCAGTGGAGCATATAACTCTTGATTTCAGGGTTTTAAGTTTGAGCCTCACAGTGGGTGTAGAGATTACTTAAAAATAAATTTTGGGGGGACACCTGGGTGGCTCAGTCAGTAAAGCCTCTGACTTCGGCTCAGGCCATGATCTTGCAGTTTGTGAGTTCAAGCCCCACGTCAGGCTCTGTGCTGACAGCTCAGAGCCTGGAACCTGCTTCAGATTCGGTGTCTCCCTCTCTCTCTGCCCCTCCCCTGCTCACTCTCTGTCTCTCAATAATAAATACATGTTAAAAAATTTTTTTTAATAATTTTTTTTAAAAAGTACAATTCAGTGTAAGAGAGTTGCTACTGTATTTGTGAGGAAATAATGTATTAGTTAGCTTTGGTGTGGTAACAAACATCCCCCCACACTAATCTCATTGACTTACAATAATACACATTTCTCGTTCGCAATGCATGTTGGTATGTATGAATTAGTGGTGGTGGCTCTGCTTCATGTTTCTTCTCATTCTGAGACCAACCTGAAGGATCGGTCCCTGTGTAGGAAATGACATTTTTATGGCCAAGGGAAACAAGCAAGAGACGAGACTGAACTATCTAATGGTTCTTAAAGTTTCTGCTTGACTGTGGTATATATTACTCCTGCTCACATTTCATTGGCCAAAGCAAGTCATATTGACAACGGAGTAGGAAAGTACACTCTACCTTTGGGAAGGCACTGCAGATTACACATATAATCCTCTTATAGGGAAGGGAGCAGGTGGTTGGAATTGATAATCCAACTGCCTGCATATCTTAATATGTTAACTGTTGCTGCAGCAGAGTATAGGAATATTACTGTTATTTTCCCATTCTCATATCATCTATTTTTGCAGTATTTGTGTAATTTTTATAATTCAACATCTGTTTTACTAGGGTAAATTATAGTATCCATCACTTGGCCTTTAATATGTTGGAGATATTTTCTGACTATGAAAATCATACCGTTTATCTTGCATCAATCAATCTGTTCACTTGATTTCTTTTCTTTTTTTCTTTTTTTTTTTCATGTTTATTTGTTTTTGAGAGAGAGAGAGAGAGAGAGCAAGCACAAGCAGGGGAGGGGCAAAGAAAGGCAGAGACACAGAATCCAAAGCAGGCTCCAGGCTCCAAGCTGTTAGCACAAAGCCCGATGCAGGGCTTGAACTCACAAACCTTGAGATCATGACCTGAGCCGAAGTCAGACACTCAACTGACTGAGGCACCCAGGTGCCCCATCCTTGATTTCTTTTTGAAAGGAGCTCAGACTGCTTTGTCCCTACTTTCACTGCATTTGTGATTGAACCTTAAACACTTACAAGCATTAATGAAAATATATGTCTGAAAGAAGCTGACATATACTAGATATTCATAAAAACATCTTAAATCTGAATGGTGTATTATTTATGTAGATAAAAATTTCAATGCAACATAATAAGAGCAGCCAATTTTATTTCATAAGTCAACTTTTGTTACAAAAGTAATAAATGTTCATTTTAGGAAATTATAAAAATATAAAGATCCAAAAACCAGTGGGTAAAAATCACTAGCTATCTCACCATGCCAACATAACCAATATAACCATAACATAGCATTTTAGTGAATATATTTTCAGTGATATTTCTAATATATGTAAATATATAAAGAGGGATCATATTGTGATTGACTAGTTTCACTTCTCAATATGATGTGACTAGTTGTCTAAAGCATTAGATATCATCCTACATTATTAATGGCTGCACAATATCCCATCCTATGGAAGCAGTTTAACTAGTTCTCTATTAATTATCAATAATTCTGTTATAGGGACAGACAGCCTGGCTGGCTCAATCAACTGATTGACTCACCTTTCTCTCAAGTCATGATCTCACAGTTTGTGAGTTCAAGCCCCACATCAGGCTCTCTGCTGTCAGCACAGAGCCTGCTTGGGATCCTCTGTCCCCCACTCCCTCCACCCCTCTTCTGCTCATTTTCTCTCTCACTTTTTCTCAACATAAAGAAATAAACTTTAAAAATTCTATTATAAATTTCCTTGTAACATTCACAATTAAAAACATTCACAATTAAACATTCACAATTTCACAATTAAAATTAAAAAACATTCAAACATTCACAATTAAAATTTCCAAAGACCAGGGGCGTCTGGGTGGCTCAGTCAGCTAAGCATCTGACTTCGGCTCAGGTCATGATCTCATGGTTCGTGAGTTCGAGTCCCGCATCAGGCTCTGTGCTGACAGCTCAGAGCCTGGAGCCTGCTTTGGATTCTGTGTCTCCCTCTGTCTGTGTCCCTTCCTAGCTTGCGATCTCTCTCTCTCTGTCTCTCTCAAAAAAATAAATAAAACATTTTAAAAAAAATTTCCAAAACCCAGCTTTCTAAGATCAGAAATCCTGGAGCAAATAGTTACATATAATTTTCAGTGCCTCAGTATTGAATTATAAGAAAAATACTCAAAATCATTGTACTTTGACAAACGAAAAGAGGAAAAAGGAGACAAACTAAAAAAACCGACTCTTAACTATAGAGAAGAAACTGATGGCTACCAGAGGGGAGGTCGGTGGGGCTATGGGTGAAGTAGGTGAAGGGGATTAAGAGGACACTTACTGTGACAAGCACTGAGTAATGTTCAGAATTGCTGAATCACTATATTGTACACCTGAAGCTAATATAACACTGTCTGTTAATTACACTGGAATTAAAATAAAATTTTTAAAAATCATTGTATTTGGGTATCTCATATATGATTTCAGATCATCAGTGCTATCAGCCTTCCTGCATTCCACAATCTTCTAGAGAGATACCAAGCCATTAAACAATTTTAAACCAAGTAAAGAACCCTCACTTTCAGAAATAGTGAGCTAAATAATTCAGAACTACCCTCCTACTGAAGACAACTAAAATAATTCATATGAAATATAAAAAGCTTTTTCCTGTAACAGAAAAAAAAGCTAACAAGTAGCAAGGAATCACCTTGCCAATTATTGGCAAGAGACAATAGCTCAGAAAAGGTGAAATTCCAGAGAGGAGAGCTCAGTATTTGGGCCACTTTTGCAATCAGAAGAGGTGGCTAAAAAGCTGAGGGAGCTAAGGTCATGTAAGTTGGAATCTAGGGCTTTGCAAGGCAGGAGCAATTTTGGAAAACTACCCCATGCTTAGGACTGTAATCCTGAGTGGCTGCACCCTGGAATGAAGAGTAAACTGAAGGAAGGAAGGAAGAGTAAGCTTTCTCCCATATTTCAGCTCAGTTTCAAGTACTCTGGGTGATTCAGAAAAATCTCAGGCACTAAAAATGCTTAAGGTGCTTCTGGATTGCTAATGCCCCTACACATCTGCAAAAGTCCATGAAAATCCTTTCCGTAGGAAGATGATACTATCCTACTCTGAAAATTACCCCACTAGGGGCTCCTGGGTGACTCAGTCGCTTAAGTACCCAACTCTTGATTTCAACTCGGGTCATGATTTCATAGTTGGTTGTGGGATCAAGCCTCAAGTTGTGCTCTGCCCTGACAGCACAGAGTCTGATTGGGATTCTCTTTCACTCTTTCTCTCTGCCCCTCCCCTACTCTCTCTTTCAAAATAAATAAATATACTTAAAAAAAAAAAAAAAAGACTAGGGGTGCCTGGGTGGCTCAGTCAGTTAAGCGTCCAACTTCAGCTCAGGTCATGATCTCATGGTCTGTGAATTTGAGCCCCACATTGGGCTCTGGGCTGACAGCTCGGAGCCTGGAGCCTGCTTCGGATTCTGTGTCTCCCTCTCTCTGTTCCTCCCCTGCTCACACTCTTGTGTGTGTGTCTCTCTCTCAAAAAAAAGAAATAAACATTTAAAAAAAAATTTTTTAAAGACTTAAAAAAATTACCCCAATAAAATTTTCAATTACAATTTTCAGCACACAAAGACAATTAGACACAGAAGGAGATAAAGAACAAGAACCAACATAAACAATAGATGATAGAGTTTCCACAGACTGTCCAGACAGGGGAATTATTAGACATAAATGAGAAAAAAAGCTATCTTAGTATGATCATTAGGATAAAAATTGAATTAAAAAAAATTTTTTAACATTTATTATTGAGAGACAGAGGGACACAGAGCGTGAGCAGGGGAGGGGTAGAAAGAGGGGGAGACACAGAATCTGAAGCAGGCTCCAGGCTCTGAGCTGTCAGCACAGAGCCTGACACAGGGCTCGAACCCACAAACTGTGAGATCATGACCTAAGCCGAAGTCAGTTGCCTAACCAACTGAGCCACCCAGGTGCCCCTAAAAATTGAATTTTTGATACAAAGTTGGAAACTAAATAAAAAAACCAGAAATTGGGGTGCCTGGCTGACTCAGTCAGTAGAGCATACAATTCCTGATCTTGGAGTTCTAAGTCTGAGCCCCATGTTGGCTGGAGAAATTACCTAAAAATAAAATCTAAAAAAAAAAAAACACCAGAAATTGAAGACTCAGAAGGTGAAAAATATAATAGCACAAATTAAAAATTCAAGATATGGGTCTAAAAACAGATAAGGTGAAGAAAATAGCTTTGAAGAATCCATTCAGAATTAGAAAATTCACACGTGTTTAGACCTTTACTTTTCTTTTTAAAAAAGTTTTTCAATGTTTATTTATTCATTTTTGAGAGAGAGGGATAGAGCACAAGTAGGGGGAGGGGCAGAGAGGGAGGGAGACACAGAATTGGAAGCAGGCTCCAGGCTCTGAGTTGTCAGCACAGAGCCCAACGCGGGGCTCCAGCCCCCAAACTGTAGGATCATGACCTGAGCTGAAGTTGGATGCTTAACTGACTGAGCCACCCGGGCACCACTAGACCTTTACTTTCTGTAGGTTATATTACAAATCATAGATTTGTTTAACATAATTCTTCAGCTGCTCGTGGCCCCTACTTCCCCCAAGATCTTGGCACCTTTCATCAGAGAGGACTTTCCTCCTTGCCTGCAGGGTTAGTATCCACCATATTTGTTAGAGTGTTTCTTAATCAGTTCCTACCAGTCTGGAGAGCCCGTACCCAGGCTCAGAAACTGCATACACCAGGGTAAACCCATCCTCTCCTAGACCCAGCTGTGGTGGTCACCCCTTTACTCCTTTACTCCTCCATCTGAACCCAGACCTATGGTGTTTCTTTTTTTTTTTTTCTTTTAATTTTTTAATGTTTATGTATCATTTTGAGAGACAGAGACAGAGCATGAGCAGGGGAGGGGCAGAGAGAGGGAGACACAGAATCCAAAGCAGGCTCCAGGCTCCAAGCTGTCAACATAGAGCCCGACGCGGGGCTGGAACCCACGAATCGCGAGATCATGACCTGAGCTGAAGTTAGATGCTTAACTGACTGAGCTACCCAGGTGCCCCCAGACCTACAGTGTTTCTGCTCCTGGCTTCACCTTATAATAGATACATCCTTCCTAAGAAAGGAATATATCCCTTCCCTTTGTCCCAGAGCTGCTCCTCTCTCTCTCAAAGCCAAAATCACTCCTTCTTCTCTGGAGTACAGCTCTCATCTATTTACCTGGTCAGGGAAGCCTTATCCTGTAACTAAGAGTCTTGCCAATCAAACAAACAAACAAACAAACAAAGGCTTGCGGGTAAGGGAGGTTCAGGGAGGGAAAACGTATCAGGAGGCCTGGGCCCCCAAGAGGGTCAGAAAGGACTTGGAACAGTATAGCCCAACCCCCTCCACTTGCTCATGAGGAAACTGAGGCCCAGAGATGGTGTGACACATCCACGGCCACACAGTGAGAAAGTATCACAGCCAGGACCAGGATGAGGGACCTCCTCTGCCACCTACTGCTCACTAAGACCCAAATCAAAGGCTGCCTGTTGCCCTGCATCTGGCAGATGTAGCACCTTTTGAGTTCCTGGCAGATGCTAGCGCAGTGAAGGTAAAATGGATCTGACACAGTCCTTGCCCTCAAGTGGTACACGTGACTGAGGAACAAAAGTACAAATTAAACCGGCACTACACTTACATGTACCTTACCAGGCTGGGTTCATTTATCCCTCACAACCCCATGGGGCATGTAGTATTATTATTATTATTCCCGTTTTATAGATAAACTGAGGCCAGTGAAGTTAAGTAACTCGCCTGTAGTCTCACAACGGATAATGTGCGAAGCCGGGATTTGAATCTAGGCTGCATAAGCTAGAGATCTGTGGGGGCATGCATGGGAGCAGGGTGGGAAGAAGGCGGTGACTGAGCTGAGCCTTCGAAGTGTATTTTAATAGCCTGGGAAGGGAGAAAGGACAGCAAGACAGGGAGAACCACACGCGCCTCCAGCAGCTACAGCAACATGCAGTCAAGTCTCTGTGCCCAAGGATCCCAAAGGCAGTGGGCATGCTTCTCTGCCGTTCCACTTCCATTTTGCCCTAAGTGGTGGGGTGCCGGAAAGCCCTGCGGGGAAGGTGATCCACCAGTCAACTCGGGCAGTAAGTGGCCCCCACCAGCAGGGGGTGGGGCGGAAGGGCCCTCGGCGAACACCCTCAGTACAGCCAGCCTGCCGCTGGGTGGCACTGTGGCTCCTCGGAGAGGGAACAGCGCCCACAGGGAGACTGGTCACAAAAAAGAGAGGGAGCACCATTCCGGCCCTCCTGCGCTGGGAACTGGGGTTACAAAGAAGTACAAGAAACAGTTCCTGCCTTCGCAGACCCGTGGTGGGACTGACAGACACCTGGGTAACTAATTAATTACTCCAATAATAGACATAATGAATTGCTCCAACAGCCGGTTCCAGTTGCAGAGCCCAGGGAAGGAGAAGGCATTTGAGCCTTGATACAGGATTGGCCGTTCGAGGACAGGACGGCTGTGATGGTGCTGGCTCCCAGGGCACAGGCACAGATGTGGGGAAGGGGGGTTCCCAGAGTCCCAGCTGGGGCCGGGGGCCTCCATCAGCCACGTGCCTGCTGCAGGTGGGAAAGGGTGGGCATCTGTGCACAGGGCTTCAGCACCACTACACTAAGGTGCTTTTTGTCTCCATGAAGCACTTAGCTCAGGCACCTGGTGAGGCCCCTGGTGCTAGGATGACTAGAAAATGCTGGAACCCCCTGGCAGGCACAGAAGACTGCTTGCATCTTGTCCTCTTTCTGTGCATTTCTGAACTCAGCCTCCAGTCCCAGCACTGGTCCCAACTTGCTGCGGGATCTGGGGCCAGACACCACAGGTCTTGGGGCTCAGTGACTGCATCTGTAAAAGTGATCTTTCATGTGCACAAATATGTTGAAAAATGAAAAAAGTTAATCAGAAGCTACAGAGTTGGGGGGGGGCGGGGCAGAACACCTCAGTGGCTCGGTCAGTTAAGTATCTAGCTTCCACTCAGGTCATCATCTCCCGGTTGGCAGGACATGATCTCGCAGTTTGTGGGTTTGAGCCCTGCCTCTGGCTCTGTGCTGACAGCTCAGAGCCTAGAGCCTGCTTCAGATTCAGTGTCTCCCTCTCTCTCTGCCCCTCCCCCCTCTCAAAAAAAAAAAATATATATATATATATATGACACAGAGGGGGAAAAAATAAGTCAAACAGCAATAAGAACTGTCCATGATGTTTCCTGCTGGCCTAAAGGCATGCCCTGGTCTTCTTTTTAGAAGTGGGGCAGTTGGGGAGGAGGACTCCCTTAGCTCCCCTTCAGGCCTGGGCAGGACCCAATACAAAACCAGAATATATCTATTTGTCCTTGGAGAACAATTCATCTCCAAATTCAATAAGCAGAACTTTGCAGCAGGGAAACAATTTAATATCTAGTAGATACATTTTCATTAAATTTTTCAAGATGGAACAAAGACTGTATTTTCAAATTTCCTATTCAGAAGTTAACTCATCATGGTGTTGAAACCCACATCCAAGCAACTGAACTGAAATCAGCTTCCTAAAACAAAACACAAGCAGAGATGGACTGGCTGAAGTTTCAGACAAGACTTCAAACCCTCCCTGGATGATGCGCCCAGGCTTCCTCCCACTCTGGTCCACATGCACCCATCACCAGAAGGGGGCACCCATTGTATCCACTATACCCCCTTCACAGAAACCAGGGGTGGGGCAAGGGCGCTCAGGGTTGCAGGCCAGGGCCCACAGTATCATTTCAAGCAGATACTCCCCACCTTCTTTTGTCATTTAGTAGTGAAGCTGTTGAGAGGTGATAAGGCACTTGGAGGCACCCAGGGTTTGCCAGGGAAGGGGTTTCTCCTCACACTGTTCTCCACCGGTTGTCCAGCCCCAGAGCCAGACTTGCCCAACCCAACTGGGGAGCCCAGATCACCTTTTAGAGAGATGATTCCCTCCACCCAATGGCGATTCCAGAAGAGGCACAGCCACTTTGCATAGCAACGGCATGTAAATCCTTTTCACTTAAATAGTGTATTACTGGGGCACCTGCGTGACTCAAATGGTTGAATGTTTCTTAATTCCAGCTCAGGTCATAATCCCAGGACTGTGGGATCCAGCCCAGAGTTGGGATCTGCAATGATCATGGAACCTGCTTAAGATTCTCTCTCTCTCTCCCTCTGCCCCTCTGCCCCACTCTCATGTGCTCTTTCTCTCTAAAAAAAATTTAAAAATAAATAAATAGGGTGCCTGGGTGACTCAGTTGGTTAAGCATCTGACTTCGGCTCAGGTCACGATCTCACAGTTTGTGAGTTGGAGTCCCGCATCAGGTGAGCTCGAGCCCAGCATCAAGTTAAGCACGAGTCCCAGTTTGGGTACACACGAGCCCCGCTTCCTGTGAGCTCCGCTTCTCTCTCTCTCTCTCTCTCTCTCTCTCTCTCTCTGCTCCTCGCTCACTTGCACCCTAAATAAATAAATAAACAGATAATGTATGACCAGTTCAGTTAAATTGCAGTCTTCCAAAGATGCTTTCATCTACACATTTTACTACAAACAATATACATTTTATGTAATTATTTGAATAATGATGAGAGGACACCTAAGGAGAGCTGATGGGGATTAAGGGAGATAGAGCCCTTTCAGTCCCACTCTCCCCTCTGTCTTGGTCCGTTTGCTCCTAATCAATTACTTTTTTAACATATAAAGAGTCATGCAGCAATAAATCAAGAAATCCTTTTGGCCCAGGCTTTGGGGTACCACACTGTAGGCAGACTGCGCAATTGCATCCCCAAATTGCAAGATGTCAGCTCAGACTAGACTAGGTGCAGAAATGCTTCAGTTTTATGCACAGAAAACTGGCCTTGGAGGAGGGGCAACTGAGTTTCCAGAGGGTATGATATGACCCGCCCCCCCCCCACACAGATTTATTATATGCAACTGTGTCCCAGGAGAGGCTTTTGGGGGACATGGGAATTTATATTATATATCCCTCATCTGTTCTGCAGAATGCTTCTAATCTCTTTTCAGGGTATCCTGGCACCCCTGAGTTCCCTTTATACATTTTAGATATGTAATTTTAAGCAAGTGATTTGTGTCTGGTCTTCCCATCAATCAGAGCTTACTGTTGACTTTGTCAATATCTTGGTGGTGTATTATCTTTAATACACAAAGAACACATATAAGCCAAAAAAGAAGACAAGCACCCTAATTGAAAAATGGACAAAGACATGAAAAAATATAATTCAGGGTTGCCTGGGTAGCTCAGTCAGTTAAGTGGCTGACTCTTGATTTCTGCTCAGATCACCATCTCACCTGTTCGGGAGGTGGACTCCAACCTCGGGCTCTGTACAGAGCCTGCTTGGGATTCTCTCTCTCCCCTCTCTCTGCTCCTTCCCTGCTTGTTCTCTCTCTCTCTCTCTCTGTCAAAATAAATAAATAAGCATTAAAAAGAAAAAGAAAAATACAATTCATAAAAAGTTAAGAAATGCCCAGTGTTAGTGAAACTATCCCTCATCTTCTAGGACTATGCATATAATTTTATACGACTAAGAATAATTTCAGGGGCACCTGGGTGGCTCCCACCGTTAAGGGTCTGACTCTTGGTTTCTGCACAGGTCATGATCTCGCAGATTGTGAGTGTGAGCCCTGCTTAGGGCTCTGTGCTGACAGCTCAGAGCCTGAAGCCTGCTTTGGATTCTGCGTCCCCACCCCCTTACCCTCCCCTGCTGGCACTTTGTCTCTCTCTCTCTCTTTCAAAAATAAACATTTTAATGTTTTTAATGTTAAATTAATAATTTAATAATTTAATTTAATTAATTAAATTTAAATTTTAATAATTTAAAAATGTTTCAAATCTGTATACTCTTCGATCAAGCAATTCCACTTCTCCAAATGTATCCTATGGAAACATCTGCCCAACTAAAATGGACGTACAAGGATTTTCGTTGTAGCATTATTTACTACTGGAAATTTATTATAGGAAAACTGGGGGAAAGTCCAGCAAGAGAGTAGATTGGGACTCCTCCAAGCCTCCGCCCGACGCGCGTTGCTGAGCCAGCCCGACCGAGCGACGAGTGCCCTTCTCCCTCCGGCGGAGCCCCAGCTCAGACCCTTTCCGCGACCGGGACTCGGCCCACAACCGCCTCTCCCACCAGGCCTGCGGGCGGCCGGGGCTGCCCGGGGAATGAGCGCAGCGGTTCGGCCACAGCGGGTGGCCGTTCTACGTGCGCTCGCTGCCCGTGGCCGCGGTCTAGGGCCCCGCCGCGGGGGCCGCGCCCGCCGGCGGCCCCGGGCTCGGCCGGTTAGCTCAGCGGCGGCGTCTGGAAGATCCCGCAGCCGCAGACCGCTGGCGCGTGTCCCTGGAAGTCAACCGCTCCGCCTCCGAGGAGCCGACGGTCGAGAGCGAGGAATGCGTAGTGGATGGAAGATCACTGGCAAGCTCGAAGAGAGGTAGGACGGCCATGGCTGCTTCTCCCCCGGCTTCGCTCAAAAACACACGCTGCCCCCTGGTGTGGACCCCACCCTGGTCTCCTCTCTGTCCCCTGAGGGCAGGCTCGCCGTGGGGGCCTAGATGACCAGCCAGCTTGAGGCCCCAGAAGCTGGGAAGCCGGGAAGCCTGGAGCCAAGTGAAGGCCTTAGCCTTGCTGTACACCCTCCCCCTCAGTAGCCACCTCTGACCATCCCCACCTGCCAACCCGTAAGCTCTTTTCATACTTTACCTTCTGTTTTTGTCAAAGTTCGAAGCAACTCCCCACCCCCACCACACCCTCAAAAAAGAGCACATTGGTTCAACTTTTGGTTAACCATACAATAGCCCACGAAGCTATGAAAAAAAGGATAAGGTAGATCCTTACCTCTTGATGTAGCCAATATGTCCTCCAAGTATTGTCAAGTTAAAAAAAAAAAAAAAAAAGATTAAAAACTAGTATGTTCCCAATGAATCCTTCTATATAAAAATGGAAATCTATATATACATTGAAACCCTGGAAAATTATACAGCTCATTAAACTTTTATGATGGGCTAGCTTTGGGATGGATTTAAATTTTCCCATTCTTGGGGTGCCTGGGTCACTCAGTGGGGTAAGCATCTGACTCTTGGTTTGGGCTCAAGTTGACGTCACAGTTGGTGAGTTCAAGCCTGCATGGGGCTCCATACTTACAGTGTGGAACCTGCTTGGGATTCTCTCTCCCTCTCTCTGCCCCTCCCCTGCTCTCTCTCTCTCTCTCTCAAAATAAATAAATAAACTTTAAAAAAAAGTTGTCATCACACACACAGAATTTGTAACTGGTTGGTGACAGATGTTAACTGAAACTGTATGTCAACTATGTCAATTATACCTCAATTTTTAAAAATGAAAAAGAAAAGGCAGAAACAGAATAGTGTAAATAGCATGCTACCTGTTTTTGTAAGAAAGAGAGAGAAATAAGAAAAAATATGTTTTTAAGCCACTTTATTGAGGTATAATTGACATTAAAAAAGCTGTACAAATTTGATGTATACAACTTCATGAATAATAGAAACTTATCTATATTCACTTTTTTATCGAGGTATAATTGACATATTAGTTTCAGGTGTACAACATAACGACTCAATATTTGTACATATTGCAAAATGATCACCACAGTAAGTCTAGTTAACATCCATCACCACACATAGTTATAAAACAGGTTTTTTATGATAGGAACTTCTAAAATCTACTCTCTGAACAACTTCTGAATATGCAATACAGTATTTTTAAAATTTTTTTTTTTTTTTAAAGAGAGAGAGAATGCATGAACAGAGGAGAGGGGCACAAGGAGAGAGGGAAGGATCTTTTTTTTTTTTTTTTTTGAGAGAGAGATAGCACAAGGAGCGGACAGAGAGAAGGAGAGACAGAATCCCAAGCAGGCTCCGTGCACCATCAGTGCAGAGCCTGATGCAGGGCTTGAACTCACCAACTGCAAGATCATAGCTTGAGCAGAGATCAAGAGTCAGACACTTAACTGACTGAACCACCCAGGCACCCTGAGAGGCAAGAATCTTAAGCAGGCTCCACATTCAGCATGGAGCCCAACGCAGGGCTTGATCCCACAACCGTGACATCATGACCTGAGCCGAAATCAAGAGTTGGACATCGGGGCGTCTGGGTGGTGCAGTCGGTTAAGCGGCCGACTTCAGCTCAGGTCATGATCTTGCGGTCCGTGAGTTCGAGCCCCGCATCAGGCTCTGTGCTGACAGCTCAGAGCCTGGAGCCTGTTTCAGATTCTGTGTCTCCCTCTCTCTGATCCTTCCCCGTTCATGCTCTGTCTCTCTCTGTCTCAAAAATAAATAAACGTTAAAAAAAAAAAATTAGAAAAAAGAGTTGGACATCTAACCAACTGAGCCACCCAGACACCCCTGCAAAACAGTATTATTAATTATAGTCATCATGCTATACATGACATCTTATATGTACTTCTATTTACATAAATAAAAACTGGAAGGATTCACAATATGTGAATAAAAGTGGTTCTCTATAGATGGCAGGTGGGGAGGTAATGAGCTGGCTGGAGGTATAAGTGCAACCAAGACTTCTAAGCACAGACCTTTTAATATTGTTTTGACATTTGAAGCAAGTATTACCTTTATGAAAAAATGAATTATGAAAAACCCAGCAACAATGGCATCATCAAATCTAGTGAGGATGTGATAAACTTATTTTACTCACACACACAGTCATCTCCATTCAAGCAACCATCATTCATTGCCAATGTCAGAGGTCATCCTCCAGTTGATTTTTAAAAATTTTTTTCTTTAGGGGCGCCTGGGTGGCGCAGTCGGTTAAGCGTCCGACTTCAGCCAGGTCACGATCTCGCAGTCCGGGAGTTCGAGCCCCGCGTCAGGCTCTGGGCTGATGGCTCAAAGCCTGGAGCCTGTTTCTGATTCTGTGTCTCCCTCTCTCTCTGCCCCTCCCCCGTTCATGCTCTGTCTCTCTCTGTCCCAAAAATAAATAAACGTTGAAAAAAAAAAATTAAAAAAAAAATTTTTTTTTTCTTTAAATCTTCTGGAATTCTGTGGTACACTGCAAGGAAATGTGATGCCGGGGCAGTGACTAGCCCAGTATCACAGAGGCTGCAAAAAAATCTAGGTGAAGATGGGTAAAATGGAGCTTTCTTTCTTTTAAGGATGCCAAGCATATGAACTTGCCTATGGCTCTTGGTGGAAGGCAGAGATGATCATTTTCCACTACGGAAGCCATAATGGCCAAATACTCGCTTTTCCCTCTGCCTTTGCACATAGGGCATAGGCTCCTAGGACACAGGGTCAGAGCTGATCAGCTGCATCCTCCCCAGAACCTGAAATAAGAGCTAATGGTATGAAGAATCCTTTCTAAGTCATCACCAATAGCAAAGCCACCATCTGTGTCCTGGGACAGTGACAGTATCCTGAAACCAATGTTAGTAGCGTCCAGGGTTAACAGTAGGTCCAATGGTGATATCCTTTGTCCCATGCTGACAGACCAAACAGATTCGTCAGTGGCCTCACTTTACATCTCTGGTTTCATTTTACAGCATAAAATTTTGCTGCATCTCTGACTGCATAGCCTCCCTTGGACCTGCCTATATTCCAGGTCAGTGTCTCCAAATCTCCCTAGTTTCATTCTATACATTCCATTTTCCTTAAATCTGTCAGAATTGGTTTCTGTTGCTTGAAGAATCTGATTCTGGATTGCATTAGAGGTTCTCTAGCTGGAAACCAGAGGAAATAAGGGAACTGACAACCTAGCCAGGATCTCAAGCCTATACCTCTGATGGAAAAGAAATAGAGAAGAGGGTAAAACAGTCCCATAAATCTTAGAATTGTGTGTGTGTGTGTGTGTGTGTGTGTGTGTGTGTGTGTGTGTGTTACAGGGCAGCAGTGGGGGTGGGGGTGGGTGGCTTTCCTGAGAAGACGCTGCTGGGCCTGGGTCCTGGGTTAGGCTGGATCTGAAGCTTGCTGGGAGCGTTGACTGGTACACACATGATGGTATTAGCCAATTAGCGATTGGAGGTAAAAACTTGAGGGTAAGGTAGCATAGAGAAACTGTGAGAGTGAACATTCTGGCACATGGTTACAATTTGAAGTTGTATGATTTTTTTAAAATAATGATCATGAGTTCGTATGGTGCTTCTGAATTCAAAAGACAGATGGATGGGACAAAGGCCTTCGGGGGTGAAGGTATGTGTGATTGCTCCTCTGGGTCTATCCAAAGAAACTTCTTTTAGATGTGACTCATTTATTCATTTAACACATGTTCACTGAGCAGATAGAGAAGTGAATTAAAAACGTGCATCTAATTTCACTCCTCTAAAAACCCCAATAAAATTTCAATAAAGCGATTTATAACTGCTTTTTTTCTTTCATTTGGATCTATACATCTTTTTTATTGTGGTAAAAGACACGGTACAAATGTGTTATCATTTTAAACATTTTTGTGTATACACTTAAGTGACATTAAGTGCAGTCATAATGTTGTTCAGCCATCTCCATTTCCAGAACTTTTTCATCATTCCAAACAACCCACGGTGCACTAACTCCACATTCTTCCCTCCCTCCAAACCTGGTACCTCTGTTCTATTTTCTGTCTCTTATAATTTTGCTTATTCTACAGCCCTCATATAAGTGGAGTCATGTTTCGGTTTTTAAAATCTGGCTTATTTCACTTGGCATAATGTTTTCAAAGCTTCATCCATGTTATAGCATGTATCAGAATCTCTTCTTTAAGGCTGAATAATATTTCATTGTACATCCATCACTACTGGTTAACCTGTTCGTCTGTTGATGGACACTTGGGTTGGTCCCACTTTTTGGCTGTTGTGAAGAATGCTGCTGTGCGTGTTGGGGTACAGATATCTGTTCGAGTTCCTGCTTTCAGTTCTTTTGGGTACATGCCCAGAAGTGGGATTGCCGGATCATATGGTAATTCTATATTTAACTTTTGGAGGAACCACGTACTGTTTTCCACAGCAACTGCATCTTTTTTTGTATTCCTACCAGTAACATACAAGTGTTCCACATTCTCCACATCCCCACCAGTACTTATCTTTCATTTTTTTAATAATAGCCGTCCCAAAGGGTATGAAGTGGTATCTCGTTGTGGTATAATGACTTTTCTTTCTTTTTTGAAAAGTTTATTTGTTTTGAGACAGAAAGAACCAGTGGGGGAGGGCGGAGATTGAGGGAGAGAGAGAATCCCATGCAGGCTTCACACTGTCAGCAGAGGGCCTGATGCGGGGCTCAAACTCATGAACCGTGAGATCATGACCTGAGCCCAAATCAAGAGTCAGAAGCTTTGCTGACTGAGCTACCCAGGTGCCCTCGTTGTGGCCTAATTACTTTTAATGCATAACCTCACTAAACAAGGGATGCATGGCCACGCCTGTCTGATCTGACTTTTTTACTCCACATTCTGACCCTTCTGAGACCCAAGCACATTTGTTTTAACAAAGCAGAATATGGGGCTCCTGGGAGACTCAATTAAGCCTCTGACTCTGGATTTCAGCTCAGGTCATGATCTCAGTTCATGACTTTGAGGCCCACGTCGGGCTCTGCACTTACAGTGCACAGACTGCTTGGGATTCTCTCTCTCCCTCTCTCTCTGCCCCTTCCCCGCTTGTGTGCACATGCACTCACCTCTCTCTCTTAGAAAATGTCTTTTAAATTTAAAAAAAATTTTTTTAAGAAAGGAGCTGAGGATGGAGAATGGGAGAGATATTGCTTACGGGTACATGCTTGCAATAGTAGGTAAGTGTTTCCTGGAGGTCTAAGACACAGTACAGTGATTACAGACAATGAAACTGTATCACATATCGTAAACATTAAACTTGCTAAGAGGTTAGATCCTAATTGTTCCCATCAGTAGAAGAAATGATAATTGTGTGGCATGACAGAGATGCTAACACTACAGTGACAGTCATGTTGCAATATAAATGCATCAAATCAATATGTTGTACAGCTTAAACTTACACCACGTTACATGTCAATTATATCTCAATTAAAAAAATGAGAATTAGGCAAACCATAAGAGACTCTTAATTACAGAGAACAAACTAAGGGTTGCTGGAGGGGCAGTGGGTGGGGCAATGAGCTAAATGGAATTTAGTGCAGAACCCAACATGGGGCTCGATCCCACGACCCTGGGATGATGACCTGAGCCTAAACCAAGGGTCAACAGACTGAGCCACCCAGGTAACTCAGCCCCTGTCTTTTTGAGTTTGTTTGTTTTAGATTCTACATATGAGAGATCTCATACAAGATTTGTCTTCCTCTGTCTGACTTATCTTACATGGTATACTGTTGCCAAGTTTCATCCATATCATCACAAATGGCCGGATTTCCTTCTTTCTTCTGCCAGAAAAATATTCCGTCATATGATCTACCATATCTTCTTTATCCATTCTCCCATTCAGCGATGCTTAGGTTTCCATAACTTGGCTGTTGTGCAATGAACATGGGAGTGGAGAGATCTCTTCTCCATCAGTTTTTATTTATTTATTCTTTGTTTATTTTTAATGTTTATTTATTTTTTGAGAGAGAGAGAGAGAGAGAGAGAGAGGGTGGGGGAGGGTCAGAGAGAGAGGGAGACACAGAATCTGAAGCAGGCTCCAGGCTCTGAGCTGTCAACACAGAGCCCAATGCAGGGCTCCAACTCATGAACCATGAGATCCTGACCTGAGCCAAACAGTCCTGAGTCAGACGCTTAACCAACTGAGCCACCCAGGAGCCCCCATCAGTTTTTATTTTTGTCAGGCAGCACATCTCACTATGATTATGAAATTTATTCTGAATCTTCTGCCAGTGCTTTTCGCCTGGTTGCATCTTTAGATGGGTTCCAAGGAAGTTTTCATTTAAACTGTGGTGTCCAAATTCTGGGAAGCCTGGATAATTCATGAAATTTGGATGGAAACTATTATTGAGGTTTGTAATGGCTTGATAGGGATATCCTGAATATCCTACATTTTTCCATGCATTAAACCACCACTAGATGCTGCTAAAGGCTGTGATATGCCTCAAGCAGGCTATGTTTGCCTTTCCTCCTTCTTATGGGGAAACAACCAACATTCATTTATTTAAATGCTTTGTGTTAGGACACACTCATATGGATTTTTAATTTTTTTTTTAATTAGAGAGAGAGAGGGGCGCCTGGATGGCACAGTCGGTTAAGTGTCCGACTTCAGCCAGGTCACGATCTCGCGGTCCGTGAGTTCGAGCCCCGCGTCGGGCTCTGGGCTGATGGCTCAGAGCCTGGAGCCTGTTTCCGATTCTGTGTCTCCCTCTCTCTCTGCCCCTCCCCCGTTCATGCTCTGTCTCTCTCTGTCCCAAAAATAAATAAACGTTGAAAAAAAAAAATTAGAGAGAGAGAGAGAGAGTGCGCTTGTGAGCTCAAGCAGGGAAGAGGCAGAGAGAGAATTCCAAGCAGGCTCGGTGCGCAGAGCCTGATTAAGGGCCTTGAACTCACAAACCGTGAGATCACGACCTGAGCCTAAATCAAGAGTCGGACACTCAACCGACTGAGCCACCCAGGCGCCCCAGCACTAATGCATTTTAACGCAAGGTAGAGCCCAGTGAATTGGAAACGCCACCTTTTCTACATCTTTTGAACAGAGTATTGGAACTTAGGGCTACAGAGTGTCTTCTCTGGGCCAGTTTTCATTCATTTTTCCATTTAATCTCTGTGACTGGCATCTTCTGTTTGCCCCTCCAGATCAGCTTCCCACCCCTCTCCAACCATTGTGTGCCCCAGAGGCTGAGCTGTTGAGACAGAATTAGCCAGCACACTCCTCCTGGGACTTCCCCTGGGGTTTGGCCAGTTGGGTGCACCTGCAGGAGGCACTACACAGGAGAATGAGCACGTGACAAGTTTGTTCCCAGTTCCCACTGCAGAACTCCCACTGGCTGGCTTTGTCCTGCCACCCATGGTTCCACTGCCTGTAGGGTAGCCCTCCACACAGCCTCTCTGTCTCCAGGTTTTGTCCTTCAGGCCCAGGGGAGGTGACAGACAGCCCTATTGTTCCTAGTCCCTAGTCCCTAGTCGGAGTACTGCACAATCCCCCAGTGGTTACTCTACACCTTATTCACACCTTTGTAAACAGTCTTTTTATTAAACTCTCCTCAGATTACTCAGTTGAGTGTGTCATCTGTTCTCTGCTACGACTCTGGCTGATATAACCACTAGAGATAGGGGGTAGCTTATCCAAGTTTGAGAGATAGTAGCAGCATAACTGGGCTGGGAAACAGGTCTGTCTGAGTCCTTTGCCAGGTCAGACTTCACTGCCCAGGAAGGGGCCTACTTGAACAATGGGCAAATCAGGCATCCGGGATGAGGTCCAGTGCTGGGCACAGCAGATGGACTCTTCTGCTCTGTGCCCTACACCACTGCATGTCCAGGGCCCATCACCACTTCTGTGTCTCCTGAAGTTGGTGTGTGCCCTCCCCATCATTCAGCTGTCGTTGTGTTTGCCCAGGAAGCCTTTGCTTGCAGAGCCCAGAGCAGTCTCCTTTAATGACTCTTGTGGTGGTTTTTAAAATATGTCCACAAATTCTTGAAGATTCTCTCCATCAGGAATGGAGTCTAATTCCCCTTCCCATGAATATAGGTTGCCCCTAGTAATTTGCTTTCAACCAGTAGAATAGAGAAGTGATGTGCCATGAGTTTCAAGACTGGGTCATAAAAGCAGATCAGCTTCTGTCTGCCTCTCTCCTCTTAGGACATTCATGAGACGAAATCCAGATGCCAGGCAACAGACAGGTGAGCCAGCTGAAACCCTCGCTGAGGTTCCAGCCATGAGAAGGACTCAGGCCCCAGCCATGGTTTGACTACAACTACACGAGAGATGCCATTGGGAATTGCCTGCTGAGCCCCGTCAACAGGCACAGGGAGAGATAATAATAAAATTGTTGCCATCATTTTAAGTCACTAAGTTTTGAGATAATGTGTGACATAGCAGAGAAAACCAATAAAGTTCCTTCTGCATAGAAGGGGTAGAACCCTCAATACTGATTCTCTTTGGGCTGTCCAATGTGATCTGGGATATTACTTTAATTCTCTTTAAAAATTTTCCAAGTTTGGAGCCCCTGGCTGGCTCAGTTGGTAAAGCATTCAACTCTTGATCTCAGGGTTATGAGTTTTTGAACTCATATAAAAAAACAAACAAACAAAAAACCCCAAAACTCCAAATTTGAAGTGCCTGGCTGGCTCAGTTGCTGGAGCAAGATCTCAGGGTCATGATTCAAGCACCACGTTGGGTGTGGAGTCTACTTTATTATTATTATTATTATCATTTTTTATTTTGGAGAGAGAGAGCAAGCACAAGCAGGGCAGAGGGGCAGAGGTCAAGAGGGAGAGAATCTTAAGCAGGCTCCATGCTCAGCGCTGAGCCCTGTGTGGGGCTCAATTCCATGACTCTGATCCTGGGATCATGACCTGAGCAGAAATCAAGGGTCAGTGGCTTGGTCAACTGAGCTACCCAGATGCCCCTGTGAAGCCTACTTTAAAAATAAAATAAAATAAAAATGTCCAAATTTCATAAATAAATAACTCTGAAGTTTTATTTTTTCCCCATTATGGTCTTGTGCTGGATTTTGTTCCTGAATACTTGAAAAGTTGATAACTTCTTGGAATTAAATGTAACTGAATTTTTGTTCAGAACAGGTTCATGTTCTAGAATTTGCTTTTCTCACTTAGTAATATATTGTTGACAATTTTCCAAATGAGCAAATACAGATATCCTGCTTTTCAAACAATGGCTTCATAGTATTAAGCTCCAGTTTTTAGGAGCACCTGGGTGGCTCAGTCAATTAAGTCCCACTTCAGCTCAGGTTATGATCTCACGGTTCGTGGATTGGAGCCCTGCATTGGGTTCTGTGCTGACAGCTCAGAGCCTGGAGCCTGCTTCAGATTCTGTGTTTCCCTCTCCCTCTGCCCCTCCTCTACTCACACTCTGTCTCTGTCTCTCAAAAATAAACATAAATAAAAAACTTTAAGATGGTTCCCAAAGCTCCTCCCCTCCTGTATTTAAGCTAGTGTGTGATCCAGATCTAGTGACTTGCTTCTAACAAATAGAATATGCAAAAGTGATGGGATGATTAAGTTACAAAAGACTGTGACAGTGATGTCCATCTTGCCCCATGACCTTCTATTTTTGCATGCTTTAATGAAGCAAGCTGTCATGTTAGAGAGGTCCAAATGGCAAGGAACTAATCAACAGTTCATAAGGAACTGAATCCTGTCTGCAACCAGGTAAGAGACCTTGAACATAGATCCTTCTTAAGTCAACTTTCAGATAATCCCACAGCCTTGACTGATACCTTGATTGCCACCTTGAGAGAGACACTGACATAGAAGATACAGATAAACTGTGCCCAGATGCTGACCCACAGACACTGTGAGATAATAAGTATGTGTTGTTTCGATACCTTAAATTGTAGAGTAATTTGTTATGCACCAATAGATAACTAACAGTAATTATTTAGGGATGGGAACTTGCAGGTTCTGTCATGTGGTGATGAAATCACTGACTTAACTATTGCATAGGGTTACCTGTAATGAAATATCCACTGAGGCAAGGCTCTGGGGCTCCTAGTGACTGACATCAGAAAACATCATAGAGGAAAGAAGGAATTCAAGGACTGCGGGTGATGCCATTGGTTTGGACTCTGCTGGACAATTGAAGGAGGGTGATTGAGAAGCACAAGGTCATAACCTTTTATACCTCTTCTACTTCTGTTTATTTTTATTCTTCTCATCTCATCTCATCTCATCTCATCACATCCCATCTCATCTCATCTCTTCCCTTACATTCCTGGAAAATTCAATCCTAAAGGCATGAGGTAGGACAGAGGAAGGAAGACATTTGTACCTGGAGTGGAAGGAGTGTTGGTGGCACAGAGTGGGGTACTGGTGACTGAATGGATAAGGAGAGCATTTGTGGAGGAGGGTGGCCTGGCATAGGTGTCAGAGACTGAGAAGGGTGAGAAGGACAGCACTGCAGATGGGTAGCTCAGTGAGGATGTCACAACCTGAGCAGGGTAATGAAGTGTACTCTCTCCTGCTGCATTGGAAATTACCCTCAAACCTAGTAGGTTAGAACAAGCACCATTTACTATCTCACAGGTTCTGTAAGTTGAGAATTCAGACTTGAATTCTCTGGCTCGTCTCTGTTCCGCAACGTCTAGGGCCTAGCCTGGCAGAATTGACAGCTGAGGGCTAAAATAATCTGAAGTCCTGGCTGAGGCTTGAGGATCTGCTTCTACGGTGGCTCACTTCATGCCTGAAAATCAACGCTAACAAGCTGATTTCTTTCTATGTGGCCTATCCACACATGACTCCCTCCGCAGGACTGTTGAGTAGCTTTACGAAATGGCAACCGGCTTCCCTGAGAGCCAGTGATCCCAGAGAGTGAGCCAGGAAGAAGAGATCTTTTAAAAAATGAACTAGCTTAGACAGTCATATGGCATCAGTTAAGCATTTGACTCTTTAAAAAAATTTTTTTTAATGTATATTTATTTTTGAGAGTGGGGGGAAGGGCAAAGAGAGAGGGAGACAAAGAATCTGAAGCAGGCTCCAGGCTCTGAGCTATCAGCACAGAGCCTGACACAGGGAACTTCGAGATAATGACTTGAACCAAAGTCGGACACTCAACCAGTTGAACCACCCAGGTGCCCGAGCATCTGACTCTTGATTTGGCTCAGGTCATGATCTCACGTCTCCTGGGTTCGAGCCCCACATTGGGCTCCATGCTGACAGTGGTGTGGAGCTTGCTTGGGATTCTCTCCCTCTCTATCTGCCCCTCCCCACATGTGCTCTCTTTCTCCCTCCTTCTGTCTATCAATAAATAAATAAACATTCAAAAAAAAAAATGAGTTGCTAAATCCAACCCATAGTCAAGGAGGGGGTAAATAGGTTACACCTTCTGAAGGGAGAATATCAAAGAATTTGCAGATCTATTTTAAATTTACAAAAGATATGGAGGGACAGCTCGGTTGTGGTGTTCCAGACCCTGAGCAGAGTGAGGAGGGCATGTACGTACAAGGGAAGAGTGGCATGGGTTTTCAGAGCCTGAGCAGGATGAAGAAGGCATCCATGTGGGAAAGACAGACTGGCGTGGGGGAGTTGGAGTCCAAGTGTATTTGAGGAAGGCATCTGTGCTCATGTGGGGGTGGGAGTAGTGCTGGAAGATGGTTTGCATACAGGGGATTGATCACATAAGTAAATATATTAAGGATAACTGGAGCCAGGCTTCTCACTGTCAGAAGAGTGAGTTACAAATATGGAAAGAAAAAAATAACATAAATCCTGTGACGTTGGATTGGGAACTGTAGGTATGAGTGTGAACTCACAGCTCTCAAGATGAAAAGATGGGGGTGCCTGGGTGACTCAGTTGGTTAACCGACCGGCTCTTGATTTAGGTTCAGGTCATTATCTCACGGTTCGTGGGTGTCTGCTTCCCCACTGTAAAGCACTGTTTTCCCTTTGAAATTAGTAAGTATTTGGTGGATATTTTGAAATTCTGTAAGTACCCCGTTCCTCATCAATTTACTCATTTATCAATGCATATCATATAGACTTGTGCTTTCCTATTTTATTTCAATGGGATATATTTTCTTAATGTGATTTTTATTTTGACTGGCTCAAATTGTCCCAGATTTGATCAGTGGAGCCCCTTCATACTGGCTCATAGGTCTGTTTGACATGTTCCCAACATTCTTGAGCAAGTCTTTGCTTTCTGGTTTACAAAAATGTTTTGGGAGGTGCCTGAGAGGCTGTTGGTTAAGTGTCCGACTTTGGCTCAGGTCATGATCTCACAGTTCGTGGGTTTAAGCCCCGCATCAGGCTCTGTTCAGAGCCTGGAGCCCACTACAGATTCCGTGTCTCCCTCTCTTTGCCTTTCCCCCACTTTCTCTCTCTTTCTCTCAAAAATAAATAAACATTAAAAAATTAAAAAATATGTTTTGGGCTCATCTTGTATGTTTCCTGCTCTAAGCCTGGAATCTGCCATTTCTCTATAGAACACTGGATCCTTTTAGGGGAAATGGTATTTCTGGGTGCTATGTGTGCTCATTGCTATTAGGACTCTGCTCTTCCAGGCTCCTTGGATAGCAGTAGGAAACACACACACACACACACACACACACACACACACACACACACACACCCTGTCTCTCTGTATGTCTATCTATCTACCCATCTTTCCATCATTTTTTTTTTCTTCCAAAGTTTATTTCGAGAGAGAGCGAGAGAGTGGGGGAGGGGCAGAGAGGGAATCTGAAGCAGGCTCTGTGGGTCAGCACAGAGGCCAATGTGGGACTCGAACTCACGAACTGTGAGATTGGAGCCAAAATCAAGAGTCACACGCTTAACTGAGTGAGCCATCCAAGCGCTCCCACATTTAATTTTCTATGAAAGAAGTAAGCCCTAGTATCTGAAGGCATTCCAAATATAATATGCATTAACTCTCTCCTTAGCATAATGCTGCTAATCGTATAACATCCGTGGGAGAACTGGAATAGTCACTCAAATCATTTTCTCCTCTTCTGTCATCCAGCTGACGAACCCTGGTTGAGAGAGCCTGAATTCTAGTATTATAGGATGATCATGTCAGCAACTTATTCTCAAATGGTTCTGGAAAAGAAACAAACAAAAAAGGAAGTCTGAGATTGTGTCAAGGTTAAAAAGAAAGAGAAAGAAGGAAAATGCTGTAAATTCTTAATCTAAGGAACAGCCCAGGGACTTTCTATGATTGTGCTAAAATAATCACTAACCTCTTGTAGTCACAAGATGAGGGAGCCAAAAAGCAGACCCAATGTTTGAACAGTAATTTGATAAAATTACAGTATCAGTTGAATTCATAGGCTTACCATTTCTTGGGTGCAAGTTAAGGCAGTGATGAGAGAACAGGATTCTAACAAGTTCAGTGAGGTTTACAGTACTCCTAACCACACTCAGCCTGGTATGTCTGAGGAGTCACCTCATGCCTGAAGACCCCTTAGAGACCCTGGAGTCAGTCACCTGCAAAAGGAGGCCAATCTCACTGGTACTGGCTCCAGGCCTACCCCTGGAACTGTGGCTGTCAACCTTGGTTGCACATTGGAAATTGGAACCACCTGGGGAATCTTAAAACCTACTGGATCTCTGGATTGCAGGCCCAGATTTTTTTTTAATTTTAATTTTAATTTAAAAAAAATTTTTTTTTAACGTTTATTTATTTTTGAGACAGAGAGAGACAGAGCATGAACGGGGGAGGGTCAGAGAGAGGGAGACACAGAATCCGAAACAGGCTCCAGGCTCTGAGCTGTCAGCAAGAGCCTGACGCGGGGCTCGAACTCACGGACCATGAGATCATGACCTGAGCCAAAGTCGGCCGCTTAACCGACTGAGCCACCCAGGCGCCCCTAATTTTAATTTTTTTAAATAACTTATTCATTTTTTAATTTGCATCCAAGTTAGTTAGCATATAGTGCAACAATGATTTCAGGAGTAAATTCCTTAATGCCCCTTGCCCATTTAGCCCATCCCCCCTCCTTCAACACATCCAGCAACCCTCTGTTTGTTCTCCATATTTAAGAGTCTTTTCTGTTTTGTGCCCTTCCCTGTTTTTATATTATTTTTGCTTCCCTTCCCTTATGTTCATCTGTTTTGTATCTTAAATTTCTCATATGAATGAAGTCATATATTTGTCTTTCTCTGACTGGCTAATTTCGCTTAGTATGATACCCTCTAGTTCCATCCACGTAGTTGCAAATGGCAAGATTTCAATCTTTTTCATGGCCGAGTAATACTTCATCATATATATATATATATATATATATATATATATATATATATATACCACATCTTCTTTATCCATTCATCCATCGATGGACATTTGGCCATGCCCAGAATTTTTTATTTAATTGGTCTGTGGTGCAATTTAATTTGGGTCTTAGCAACTCCCAAAGAGGTTCTAGCTTGCAGCCAAGACTGAGAACTACACACCGAACTAGAGATAAAACCCAGCGTGTCCAAAGGTCAGATTACAGCTGAAACCCAGGAGCAGCATTGCACAGAAAAATAATTGCAAGATTTATCCTACTCATACCAGCAACATACATTATTTGGAATTCTTCTGCATGGAAGATTTGTCTCTTCTTTTCCATGTATTTATTTTTTCAATCGTTTATATCAGCATGACTCATGGATATTTATTTTATATTTTGGGTTATATATAATCCAGCGCTATTCATATCACTCAGGTTCCTCCAGTTTTAGTCATCAGGAGCTCTTTCAGTTGGCGTCTGTGTCCCTCGGACACGTCCAGCATTGGTGGGGTTTTGTTCATTTTTCAGTACTTCCTTTCTGGCACTGGGGGATACTCCAGGCTTACTGTCACCAGCTAGACCCCAAGACCTGACCTGCACTGTCCACCTGCTTGTCCTCACTGACCTTTGTCCCACATTTTCCCTTAAACTCTTCTTCCTGGCTTTCCTCTTAACTCAGGCAAATGGAAAGCAAACTGTCCTCTGAGCCACAGCAACTGCCCTGACAAGACCTCCAGCCAGCCCAAACCACCCAGACCAATTTGAACTTAACCCTTGGCTCATACCTGTGTAGATGGACCATAGAGTGACCTGCAAAATGACTGACAATTACCTTTATCTCATTATAATGCTAAAATCTCTGCCCAAAGAGGAACATTTACATAACATACAATGTGTATAGGCAAGTTTCCTTAAGGCGCATGTGCAACCCCTATGCCTGCCTCTACCCTATGACAAGGCTTCCCTGTCTATTCATCCTAACCCTAAATAAAAGGAACTTACCCACCCTTGCTCAAGCAGTCTCAGCTTTGGAAGCCATTCCCTGTGATCTTAATTGCTGCAAATAAAAGTTTTCTGGGGCACCAGCGTGCCTCAGTCAGTTGAGTGTCCAACTTCAGCTCAAGTCATGATCTTGCGGTTTGGGAGTTACAGCTACGTGTTGGGCCCTCTGGTGTCAGAGCGGAGCCTGTGTCGGATCTTCTGTTCCCCTCTTTCTCTGCCCCCCTCCTCAAAAATAAACATTTAAAAAAAGTTTTCTTTGTGCAACAACTCAACCTGGTGCAATTTCAGACTCACCCAGGAATGAACTCACATTGGTTCAGTTACACAGTCTTACACATTTCTTGCCCCAGTCCTGCAATCAGCCATTTCTCTAGGAGTCTCTGCTTCCTTTTATTGCAGAATGGTATTTGAAACCAAGGTCTGAGAGCTAGGTATAATTTTTATATCCTGCTACACCAAAAACAAACAAACAAACAGACAAACAAACAAACAAAACCAAATAAAAAAACACATGTTAGAGTCCCCAGGGCCAACCACCTCAGATCAGCCAGTGCCTAGCTTTGGAATCCTGTCCCTTTCCTTGATGTCTTTTGAGAGTCAGGGTGGGAAGCTATCCTGACCATCACCTGTTTGGTGGCCTTCCGTTAGGTGGGTACCAGTCTGGCTCTTGTGAGTCCTGATAAAACTAACAAATGATGGGAATGCAAGCTGGTGCAGCCACTCTGGAAAACAGTATGGAGGTTCCTCAGAAAACTAAAAATAGAACTACCCTACAACCCAGCAATTGCACTACCGGGCATTTATCCAAGGGATACAGGTGTGCTGTTTCAAAGGGACATATGCACCCCCATGTTTATAGCAGCACTATCAACAACAGCCAAAGTATGGAAAGAGCCCAAACGTCCATCAATGGATGAATGCATAAAGAAGATGTGGTATATATATATATATACACACACAATGGAGTATTACTCGGCAATCAAAAAGAATGAAATCTTGCCATTTGCAACTATGTGTATGGAACTGGAGGGTATTATGCGAAGTGAAATTAGTCAGAGAAAGACAAATATATGACTTCATTCATATGAGGACTTGAAGAGACAAAACAGATGAATGTAAGGGAAGGGAAACAAAAATCATATAAAAACAGGGAGGGGAAAAAACAGAAGAGACTCATAAATATGGAGAACAAACTGAGGGTTACTGGAGGGGTTGTGGGAGGGGGGATGGGCTAAATGGGGAAGGGGCATTAAGGAATCTACTCCTGAAATCATTGCTGCACTATATGCTAATTTGGATGTAAATTTTAAAAAATTAAAATTAAAATTAAAAAAAATTTTTAAAGAAAAAAAAAGTGTGCTAGGGGCTAGGAATACCAAATTGAAGAACTCAGATCAATATCAACCAGAATAAAAAGAAACACACATAGAACATAAGAAAAAAAAAAAAAAAACTAACAGATGATAGTGGAGTAAGTGCCCCAAGAGAGGAAAGTAAAGGTTCATAGAGGAAGGAGAAACTAATTCAGTGGGGAGAGAAGCTCAAGAACTGCTGCTTGAGAGCAGACAGTATGGCTGACATCTTCTAGACCACAGGCTTTTTATACCTCTATCACTCCACCTGTTGCCTGGCCCGCAGTAGTCCTCCATCAACACCTATTGGTGGTTTTACTCCACTGAGCTCAGAGCAGCCCACAGAATATTAGCAGAGACCTCAATTTGGGACACCCCAAATAGTTCTCCAGCCCTGCTGCTTGTTGTAGGCAAAAGAATCCTGCAGAGTTTCTGGTGCTTAAGAATTTATTCTGGGTGGCTCAGGTCACGATGTCACGGCTTATGAATTTGAGCTCCACATCAGGCTCTGTGCTGACAGTGCAGTGACTGCTTGGTATTCTGTCTCCCTCTCTCTCTGCCCCCCTCCCCACCGTGTGTGTGTGTGTGTGTGTGTGTGCGTGTGTGCACGCGCGCGCACGCGCGCACGTGCACATGAGCAAACGCTTCTCTCTCTCTCTCTCTCAAAATAAATAAAAATAAACTTAAAACAATGGGGGGAGGTACCTGGGTGGTTCAGGTGGTTAAGCGTCTGACTTTTGATTTTGGCTCAGGTCATGATCTCATGGTTCTTGAGTTCGAGCCCCCCATCAGGCTCTGAGCTGACAGCGCAGAGCCTGCTTGGGATTCTCTCTCCCTCTCTCTCTGCCCCTCCCACCCTTTCTCTCCCTCCCTCGAATGAATAAACTTAAAAAAAAAAAAAAAGGATTTATTCTGTGTGCTTTCTGGAGATTTCTGAACCATCCTTGGTGGCACCAAAGCAGCATTAGGGAGATTATCTTGGAGGTGAAGTCATCAAATGGGTCCTAGACCCTTCAGATGTGTTATCAGTGGGCCATATGCTTGGAGTATAATTGCCAACATACATCTTGCCAGATAGAGATAAAGGAAGCTTCCAAAGGAATTTTTATATGTTTAAAGTAGACTCATAGGATTCTGGGGGGTCAGGCTAAGATTGCCCTTTGCCCTTAGCAAAGTGTCAACATGGAGGCAGCTGATTTCTTGGAGGAAGGTCACTCTGCTTATTTCAAGGACTTGTCAATGGGCTGTAAGTAATAAGGAAATTTATTTTCCTTTTGCCTTTGTTCCCCATATCACAGATTACTAAAAAAAAAATAAACTTAAAAAAAAAAAGAACTTATTCTGTGTGTCTTCTGGCAAGTTCTGAACCATCCTTGGCACTTGGGAGATTATCTTGAAGGTCAAGTCATCAAATGGGTCCAGAAGTCACCAGTGCAACCTGATAAACTCTGAGAGTGGGCTGGACTAAAGGGGTGGAGAGGGGACACAGAAGAGGGAAGTCAAGGCCCTGTCCCAAGTGGTGTCAGTCATGGGGACTGAGACAAACTCAATGAAGACAAAGGCTAGGAGGCAGTAGGCTGCAGATAGAAGGTTCAACCAGTCCTGTAGCAGTTGAGGGGTGATGACCCCTGGCTGCAGGGGGGAGTGTGGGGAAAGAACTTCAAGTGGGGGCATTCCTGTAGGCAGCTGACTGCTATACAAAAACATGGAAGCTGCATGGCCCAGACACCTGCTGGAGAATAACAGGTAAGCCAGCTTGGCAGGAGAAAGGAGGATTAATAAGTGGAGCCTGGGAAGGTTCTGAACAGGATTCTTAAACCTGGACCTGGACAAATTTCATGGCCTGGAGCCTGAAGCCAGGTGCAAAATTGGGAGACCACGTGTATTTTTCAGGGCACCGAGTTAACAGAGCACATCCTTTCCTCAAAGTTTGAGACTACTGTGGAGTCTCTGCAATGTCAGGAGACCCACTGCAGTTTCTGGGCAGAGCGAAATAAAACTCAAAAGCCGGCTGGGATAGGACCTTGCAATTTATCAACAGAGCCTGAAGTCGGTGGCCACTAACTCAGAGCTACCTCCTAAAACCCTTGGCGGGGGGTAAGGGGGGACTGGTATAAATTGCCCTCATTTTACCAAAACTGGCACCTCATTCCCTTTCCATAATCCCAGGGGAACTCTGGGAAGTATCTCTGTGATTCTGGAGGAGAGGATGCACAGCCTGAGGTGAGTAGGGGAGACCCCGCATGCAAACATTCATTCTCTGGAGGAGACCCCGGACCCTGTCGCGAGGGAAGCCAAAGCCTGGGGAGGCCAAGGGCGCACAGCTAATTACAAATGTAACCACAATTTCAAGGAGCTCTCTGTTAGGGGTCGCTAAGGGTTTTGAGGGCGGAGAAGACTCCGGGCCCCGAGGCATCCGGTTTGTTGTGTACATCAGCTTCAGCGGGACGGAGGAAGCAACGCAGAAGTGACCGCTGGAGACCTGAGTGCGGCAAAGATGTTCAGGAATCATGTACCTGGATGTAAAGGCCCGGGTGGCGCGAAGCGTGGCTGGATGGGCATGGCAGCTCGTGACGCGCCGCCAGGCGGCCTTGGGCGCCCAGGGCCAGCTCCCGACCGCGGGTTCGCACCCACGCTTCCTTCCTGGAGCGTCATAGGCCGCACCGCGATGGGACTCAGTGGGCAGGAGGAACGGCGTTGCCGGGTGACAGGAGCAGTTCTAGCTAAGCCAGAAACCTCGGGTGAAGAGATCAAAGCCCAGGTGGAGGTGGACGGGCCAATCCCGCCGCCGCTAGGTAGTCCCCCAACCGCTCCCAAGCACCGCGCGGGACAGCAAAGCCGGTGCGCTCGGGCGAAAGCATCCCCGACGCGGTCTCCGGCCCCGTGCAGCTCCTGGATGGGCTTTTGCTCATCACACCACATCCGCTCCCCGGGCCGCGGCCGGACAGCCCCGCTTAGCCCCCCAGGCCATCGATCAGTCTTGGAAGTGCCCGCGAGGTCATCCGCACAACAAAGGCGGCCCCAAGCGGCGCCTTCTGTCTTGTAAATATAGGGTCCCGCCCCCAGGCAAAGTGGAGCCCCTGGTACCAGCAGCCGAGGCACCAGCCCCCACTCCGCACCCCTCCCCCACAACTCCGGAGCGCTTTCATTTGAAATGTTAATGTTTTGAAGCTTCCTTCTAGGACCGGATCTGTGTCTTTGAAAACCGGCTGAAACCTCTGGGATTAATAAACAAACCGGCATTCGGCCTGGGTGGGAACAGGGTAAACATTTGTAGGTCTAAAAGAGAGAGGCAGGAGTGCGTAGACAAACGCGGTAAATTATTACACAGCCCTGGCCACTTGCTTTAAAAAGACTGCTTTGTGCACCGATACCAGGATTTGGAGTTTTCCCAATCAAGAGACCCTTATTTGCACGCTCCAGGCTGAGGACCCCGGCGGCGCTGCCTTCCACCCCCTCCTGGCACTGAGGAATCCAGGTCACAGGTGGAGCACCGGCTGGGCCGCGCTCGGGCGGAGCCAAGCCCAGGCCCCGCCCAGATCCTCCTAGGCTGGAACCCGGCCCGCAGCTCCTTAGCCAGGCGGCCGCTAGGGCTCAGGTGTCCTCGGGTAGCCCTGACCACCGCGAGGCTGGGTTTCTCTGGCCGGGCGGCCTTAGCGTAACTCGCTCGGCTACTGCGCCTGCGGAGGACACAAAAGGGTGTCACAGCGGGTGCTTTTCAAAAGCCTTGGCGTGAGTTTCCCTGTACACATTCGATAGTTGGTCAGGGTTAGTGCCAAAATCTTATCAAGTCGGGTTCCTTGCCCAGCCCAGCTGCTAATGATGATAATGGTGCCCGCGGTCACTTTGGGAGGAGGGCTGACATTCTGCCATGCACTGTTCGAAGCCCTGCGCATGGAGTAACCTGTGATGAGATGACACAAGCCATCAACTTGCTTCTTTCTAGAATGGGAACATCATGTACTCTCCACTCATCCTTGCAGGGAGAGAGCAAATTGGGGCATGTGCCCCCCGCTGGATATGGGGTCCCAATTGTGCAGGTATGACTCCACGTGCCCGGGGAATCATGTGTGCTGGGGAGGGGCTGTGGAGGTGACCAGGGCACCACTGTGGTCCTGGAACGCAGCCAGGTCCCCACAATTCCCCAACTTCAGAATTCTTTAATCCACTAAATCCTCCCAGGCACAGCCTGGCCTTCCAAAAGCTTTTGCCTGGAGCTGGGAAAACCCAATAAAGGAGTGATCATTTTTCAACCATGGGAGTCAGTAACACTCATATAATGAAGCAAGTCACACAAAGGAAAGAATTCTTTCCCATTCTCCTGGGAGAGGCCCCTCAGCCCAGGCAATCTTCAGAGCTGCCCAACTGCCCAGACTATGGGCTCGGGGGGCGGGGGAGTATACAGAGGGGTGAGGGTTCACTGAGGAGATCTCCTACCCACCCAAACGCTGGAGTTGTCACTTGAAGAAATGCCAGCCCAGGTTATTCATAAGCATTTCTTACAGATCCCAATTCCTGCGTTTTCTCTGCCCCAAGTGTCAGTTGTGGATTCCCTGGATCAGCTGAGTGACAGAGAGAAGGGAGGACAAACAGCTTATGGTAGAGGACCCCCCACCTCCATCCTAGTAATAACATCTGGATGTTGTCAGAGGACCTGATGGACGGGGTGGAAAGAGATTGTATATCACCTGGTTAAGACAAAGTGCTTTTGGCCTCCTATTGGTAAATTAGCCTGGCCTTGTAGACACTCATCTGCCCCTCTACCCTCAGTGGTCACAGATACATTATCTCCCAGGTTTGTTAAACCTTCCCGCAGGCACAAGACCATTCTGACTCCAACCTGGTCTCTTCCTCTAAACACCCCTGAGGTCTTAACCAGATCCTTACTCCTCCAGGGGGCATGGACCTCTGGCTGGAAAGGACAGCAAAAGAATAGGGTTCCTCTACCCGGTGTGATGTTAACAACCTAGGGTAGCATATGCTTTATGTCCATGACCTTTGGAGAAAAACAGACACCTGTCAAGTAGCTGAGTGATCTTGGGTAAGTCATTTATCCTTGCTCGGTATTCCTTAAGTTTCCCACTGGCAAAGTGGTCAGAAATTAGAACATTCCTGAAAAGGAGGAGAGGTGGGGAAATCTGCATTGTAAACAGCACCTGGAAGCCTGCTCACTTCCTGCACACTTCACGCACGTTCTCACGCGTTCTCCTGAGGCCCCACTATATGGTGGTAGAAAGGGAAATGCCACTGCCACACTGTCATCTGCTCTGGAAGTGAAATACCTGAAACTCAATCGCCCTGGTATCCTGGCTTGGGTGAGCAGCAGTCAGAGACAGATTGGCTTTCAGAGCAGGTGACAGCCCAGTGGCTTGTCTCCTATCACGGGAGGCGGGCGGTCAGCTAACACCACCTCACTGCTGGGATGGATTTTGCTCCCAGCACAGTATCCCACTGACTCCTTCCTGGGAGATGAGCCCCAGCAGATCTTCACTGACATTAAATAGCCTTGTTCTGCTTCCACTGTTTCCATCTCAAGGATATTAATCCCTAGCCTGCCTGTGGCTATCAGACTTCTTTTTCAACATTTCCATATCCATTTTCCAAACTTACTTAGAAAGAGGCACAAAGCTCCAATATGACCAAACTTCATATGCACATTTTTCTGTACCTACTTTTCATTTAGAATTTATAGAAACAAGGAATAGAGTATGTTCGATTTATATGGGTGGGTGTATGACTCATTGGGTTCCACAAGTAGAGAGGAAGAAGGACTTTCCAGGTCATGGGGGCTGCAAGGGTCAGGCAGTGGGTGGGTGAACTTATTCTAGTAGACAATGGGGAGTCACCAAACTTGTTCTAAAAGAGGGAAGTGGTTAAATTTATGTTTTATTTGGTAGCTGTGCAAGGGTGAAATTTTTTTTTTTTTTTTTTTTTTTTTTTTAGTTTATTTGAGAGAGATCAAAAGCATGGGAGGGGCAGAGAGAGAGGTGGAGAGAGAGAGAGAATCCCAAGCAGGCAGAGCCCGATGTGGGGCCAGAACTCACAAACCGTGACATCATGACCTGTGCTGAAATCAAGTCTTGTACGGTTAACCAACTGAGCCACCCAGATGCCCTAGGTGAATTCATTTTTTGAAAGCTTTAAAAAAATTTTTTACAGTAGTTTTAGGTTCACAGAAAAATTGAGGGTATATTAGAGCTCCCACATACTTCCATCCCTGCCCTCATAGTTTATTTTTATTATCTTGAATTAGTGTGGTATATTTGCTACAATCAATGAACCAATATGATGCATTAACTAGAGTCCATAGTTTACATGAGGTTCAGTCTTTGTCTTGTACACTTCTATGGGTTTTGACAAATGCATAATAGCATGTACCTACCATTCCAGTATCATACAAAAATTTTCATCGCTCTAAAAACTCCCCCACACGTCACCTATTCATTATTCCCAGCTTCCTCCTTGTAAACCCTTGGCAACCACCAACTGCTACAGTGTTGTCTTTTCCCGAACATCATATGCTACATGGACTTTTCAGACTGGTTCCTGTCTGTTAGTAATATGTATTTAAGGTTTTTATGTCTTTTTGTGGCTTAATTTCTCATTTCTTTCAGTAAGCCTTTAACAAATATTTTTCTTCCATAAACATTTACTGAACTTCTGTATCAGTACGGTCCAATAGAAATATAATACAGGTCACAAATTTGTTTTTTCTAGTAGTCACTTTAACAAAGGTAAAAAGAGGGGCACCTGGGTGGTTCAGTTGGTTAAGTGCCCAACTTTGGCTTGGGTCATGATCTCGCTGCTCATGGGTTTGAGCCCAGTGTAGGGCTCTCTGCTATGGGTGCGGAGCCTGCTTTGGATCCTCTGTTCCCCTCTCTCTTTGCCCCTCCCCCCCTCAAAAATAAACAAACATTTAAAAAAAAGGTAAAAAGAAACAGATGAGAGTAATTTTTAGTAAGACATTCTACTTTATATATTTAAAATATTATCATTTAAACATTTAATCACTGTAGAAATTATTTGGATACTTTATATCCTTTTGTTTTGGGCCCTAAGCTTTTGGAATCCAGTGTGTATTTTAGATTTTCAGCACATCTTAACTTGGACTAGCCACATTTCCAGCGTCCGGTGGGCACATGCAGCAGGACAGAGCAGTACCACGCGGGGTGCAGAGGACAGAGCAGGGAACAAAACGGACAAGGTCTCTGTCCTCACATAGGTGACAGTCTAGTATGGGAGACAGAGAAAAACGAAGTAAACAAATCATTTTGGAGAGTGAGGTGTTACTGAGAAAATAATACAGTGGTATTATAGACTGGGAGGCTGATTTAGTTTGGGTAGTCAGGAAAGCCTTTCTGAGGCTGAGAACCAAATGAGGAGGCATTAACCATCAATTCTCTGTTGCCACGATAATGCTGTGTAACAAACCACTCCAAAATGCAGACGCTTAACATAGAATTATTTGTTATTGTTCATGAGCCTAAAGTCAGCTGGGCAGTTCACCTGGCCCCAGGTGGGCTCACAGACACATCTGTGGGCAGCTGCAGGTCAGGTAGGTGGCCATGCTAATCCTGGCTTGGCTTGCGTGTTTGGGGTCTGCTGGCTGTTGACTGGCATGGATGACCTCAGCTTTTTTCCATGTGGCGTCTCAGCCTTCAGCAGGCTAGCCCAGGCCTGTTCTTATGGCAGAGGCGGAGGTCCACGAAAGAATGTGGGCGCGTTCAAGTTTCCTTAAGACTCAAGCTCAGAACTCTATCACTTCTGCCATGTTCTTTGGGCCAACCCAAGTTACAAGGCCAGCCCAGATTCTGGGAGGAGCTGCAAAGTCACATTACAAAAGGTGTGCATACAGGGAAGGATGGAAAATTCAGGCGATTTTTGTGATTAATCTCCCAAAGCACTTAAAAGGCTTTCAATTCCACCAGGATGTTATAAAAAAAATTCTAAGTTTGCACGTGCCCAATAAAATATCCTCAAGGTATAAAAACAAAAATAGAACCCCAGGGAGAAATTGACACAATTACTCTTATACTGGGAGGTTTCAGTGTACCTTTTACTCTTATTGATAGGTCAAGTACACACAAAAAACTAGTGGAGATATAGAAAAGTTGAACACAATTTATGAGCTATTCAGTCAACATTTATAGCCTACTTTCTGTGTGTGAGGTCCTATTCTAAGTGTGCTAGGTGCATGGCAGTGAACAAGTCAACAATCCCTGTCCTCATAGAGTTTATAGTCTAGCGGAAGGAAACAAATAATAAATAATAAGTAAAGCAAACATGAAGTCTGCCACGAAGAAAAATGACAGGGAAAGGAGAGAGAGAGTGCTGGGCTGGCAGGGTGAGGGATTTAACTTAAATAGCACCTCAGGGTAGGCACTACTGAGGAGACACCTGAGCAGAAGCCTAAAAGAGGTGAGGGAGTGAGTCATGTGCTTATCTCCAGGACTAGTGGAGGGAACAGCAGCAGAGAGGCCTGAAGCAGGAGCAGGTTTGGCAGGTTCTAGTAGACAGAGGCAGGATTGGTAAGATGGAGAGGGATAAGGAGTAGTCAGGGGCCAGATCACCCATGGCTTTACAGGCCACAAGATGGGTTTTGGATTTTAGTCTTGGCGATGGGAAGCCCCAGGAGGGTTTTTGTTGGGGAGGAGGAATATCATAGAACATTAGGGGTGAGGACACTGGGGAATAGATGGCTGTTTGGAGACAAGGGTCAGGTAGCCAGACAGACCTTTAGAGGTTGCTGGGTACCAATCCTTGTCAGGCAACATGTCCCCAGGGAATTTTCCTTGCTTTGCTTTTCAACTACCAAGACAGCAGTTTATTCCCCAAAGGATGTCACCATCTCAGGAGAACATATTCCAATTATACTGGAAAACAAGACAATTGTGATTATAGTAGTATTCATCTTCTCAATTCTCAGGATGAAAACCTATCCAAAGCAAGAACAGGTTAGTCCAGAAAGCACTCCTCTCTCCCTTGGGAAAACCCAGTCAACTACTACTGACAGTTTCAAGTCACTTTCAAGACACAATCTAACATGAAAGGAAGCAAATGGGGGGCAGGCAATTAAATATTTATTGAGCACCTACTATTGCTACACACTCTTTCATGAGGTAGGGATATACAAGAGGAGACAAAGATCCCTTCCCTCATAGGGAAGATACGTATGTAACATAAACACAAAAAAACATGAGATATGTTAGATGAGATAAATGCCCTGAGGAAAAATAAAGTAGAAATAGCATTTGGGAGTGGGGTGTTACAATTTAAAATAGGTTGGGGCACCTGGGTGGCTCAGTTGGTCAAGTGTCTGACTCTTGATTTTGGCTTAGGTCATGATCTCATGGTTTGGGAGTCTGAGCCCCGCCTTGGGCTCTGTGCCAACGGCACGGAGCCTGCTTGGGATTCTCTGTCAAAAATAAACAAACATTAAAAAATAAATAAATAGGGCGCCTGGGTGGCGCAGTCGGTTGGGCGTCCGACTTCGGCCAGGTCACGATCTCGCGGTCCGTGGGTTCGAGCCCCGCGTCGGGCTCTGGGCTGATGGCTCAGAGCCTGGAGCCTGTTTCCGATTCTGTGTCTCCCTCTCTCTCTGCCCCTCCCCCGTTCATGCTCTGTCTCTCTCTGTCCCCAAAAAGATAAACGTTGAAAAAAAAATTAAAAAAAAAAAAATAAATAAATAAATAAAACAGGCTGGTCCATGGAAGATTGATTGAAAAGTTCCCTTTCCATACTGGGCAGAACAGAAAGGTTTGGGGAGTGTCAGGGAGGTAAGGGCAGGGCCTGGCCCTCATTTTGTAGGGCACTGTAATACAATCACCACAACGTGCAAGTGTATGATTTATAATTTTTATTATAAATTCTGATTCCCCATCCTAAAACAAGGAAACATTTCCTGTAACCAGTGTGGACATTTCTGACTTCAAGCTCTCTGAAGTGAATTTTGAAAGTTGTGATACATTGTACTACACATTATCAGAAAAAGATTACACAGTTCTACTTAGCAATTCCAGTTCTGACAGTTCTCATGTCCTGGCTGCAACAGAGACCCAACAATGGCACAACAGATTCTTCTATTAGTTTTCCTGGCAGGATTTTCTTTCTTCCACTGAAGCAAAGGATGAGTCCACCTGAGTGGATGGAGCTCAAGGTAGTGGAGATTCTACCCTCCTCCAGGCAGCACCAAGGAGGGCAGCCTGTAGCATCAAAGGGTACAAGTGTGGTTCAGATCTATGATTTTAGTCTCTGCCATAAACATAATTTAATGGGGGAGAAAAATCAGACATCAGACACGGAGGCATTCTAGCAAACAAAAAAGCCCTTATTTGCTACCTAATATGTGCGTGAAGCAGATTTGAATGAAGTGAAGTGAACCAATGGGGGGGGGGGTGCAGGGAGAGAGGGTGGGGGATGGGGATAGGCAGGTGGCAGAGTATAAGTTGAGGGAACTAAGAAAACCAAAGGAAAACCACCACCAACATCCAAAAAGCTGCTTTCCCACGTGTTATCCATACTGGAGTCCACATTGCTCACTCTGGTGTGGGACTCAGGGCCACGGCACTGGAATGGAGTGGGGCTTTCAGGGTATTCACTTGCCTCACTGGAATCAGGGAGGTAAAAGGTAAAGGGAGTGGTATGGCCTGAAGGCCCAGAGACCGAACTGCCTCCAGAAGGGGCCCTGGCGTAGGCAGTCTTTAGTGTGAGGCACAGGAGAGCAGAGAGCCGCAGCACAGCTCTCTTCAGTATTAATATACTAAGCTTCCACAGACTAAACACACACACACACACACACACACACACACACACACACACACACTTTCCTACTCTTCAAATCACGTACCATTTTCTACCAGATTCAACAATGTCTACAATAATGGATATCCAATGTTCAAGAAAAAGTTTGATTTCTTTATTAGTTACCATACGTTGAGCAAATGCCAACCTCTCAATTTCCTCATCTGTAAAACAGGGATAACAGGCAGGGATGCAAATGAAGAGGCTGGCATCGTACCTGATGTATAATAGGTTCTTAATGTTTTCTCTTCCTCCTTTCCCCCATCTTAACAAAAAAGATTAGACTTCTGTCAAAGGCTATAGGTGTACTTCAAAAATCAGGGCCCGTTGACCTTTAACATGTGGGCCAGTTACCTGGTGAATCATGTTAAAAATGCAGATTCTGATTCAGTGGAGTTGGGGACAGGGATTCCACATTTCCACTAAGCTTCCAGGGTATGCCATGCTGCTGACTAGGGATCACTTTTTGAGCAGCAAGAATTTAATTCTACTAAGCTCCAATAACACAACTACTGCACAAGAAGCCCCTAAATGGGCTCCACGGATTATCTCTTTCTATAAAAAATTAACTCTTCTATTTAAGCTTCATGTGGAGTCACTGACCCAGCCAAGTAACCAGGCTAGGTCATAAAAAATGCATCCTTTGGTCCAGGAGGGTTCACAGCACTCTTCCACAGGAAGATCTTGCAATGGTCTCATCTCTGCACCACTTTCGGCTTTTTGATCTTAGCCTTTGCCTCTGATGATAATGACCCCTTAATTAGCACCCAGTACTCTGTCATCTAAATAATTATAGTAAGTGCAGCTTGCACCTCTGCTTACAATCTCTGAAGAAACTGATAAAATAAGATCCTATGCTGTTTTTTTTAAGAAGACAAAAGTGGGGGGCGCCTGGGAGGCTCAGTTGGTTAAGCGTCTGACTTTGGCTTTTGCTGTTCATGGGTTCAAGCGCCACATAGGGCTTCTGTGCTGACAGCTCAGAGACTGGAGCCTGCTTCAGATTCTGTCTCCCTCTTTCTCTCAAAAATAAACAAGCAAAAAAAAAAAAAAAAAAAAAAGACAAAACTGAGATGCCTAGGTGGCTCAGCTGGTTAAGTGTCCACCTCTTGGTTTCCGCTCAGGTCATCATCTCATGGTTGGTGAGTTCCAACCCCCTAGTCAGGCTCTGAACAGATAGGTCAGAGCCTGCTTGGGATACTCTCTCTGTCCCTCTATCCCTCCCCCACTCACGCTTGCTGGCTCTCTCAAAATAAATCCTTTAAAAAAATAAAAAAAATGAAAAGACAAAACTGACCCAAATACAAGCCATGCACATACTGCCCACAGTGGAATGCACAGACCTGTTATAACTTCCAGTCACATAAGCTATCAAAAGTTGATTTATCAAGAAAAAGTACTGTTACAATATTTGGGAAACTTTAAATGTCAGAATATACATTTTGTAAACAGTAGGGCAAAAGTAAAACAGTTCAGCCATGCTAAAATCCACCTTAAATTTCTAGTGCGAAGGGCTGCAGGATATCTTAACTATTTTTTCTTGACTCAGAGTTTCCTGAATATACTTGGAGGAACCCGGTTAACTTCTGGGTGCATTCAAGGCAAATCATCCATTTGCGGAAGAAGGGGAGGGTTTTTCACTAGAAGCAATTAGTTTCCTAATTTCCCAGGTGTATCTCCATTAACCACCCACCAAACAGCTGGGCTGTCCAAGCCAGATGAATCATGCACCTCTCAGCACGAAACGATTGTGCTACTTTTTAGAACGCTGTTTTCCCACGGCAGCCTTTAAAAAAAAAAAAAAAAAAAAAACCCATCCAAATTTCCAACTTTGATAATCAATACATTGACCCGAAAAAAACAAAACCAAACCCCAAAGACCACAAAGGAGCGTAGTGTAAAATTAACTCTTTTCTCCCATCAATCTCCCACCTCCCTGTCCTCCCCAGAGGCAATCACTGGTTCAATTCTCGAAATTTTTCATTTATGGAAAATTTCAGAAACGTTAGTGAGACTGGAATAATCAGCCCTTGTGTACGCATCACACAACAATGGAAAAACACCCCACTGGCTTTATTCTCCCTCGGTCGGTTATTTTCAAGTAAATCCCAGAGTCATAATCCTTTTACCCGTCAAAACTTCAGACTTTTTTAAAAAATTCTTACATAACCACGTTAGCGTTATTACACACAACAAAGTTAACGATAATACTATCCAGTATTCTTGGGGTCTCTCTTAACGCGTGCAGGGCAGACCCGAGAACTATGAAAGTATGAGCGGAGGGGTCGCGGGAGCATTCAAGCGCCGGAGCCGACATCACTCGCGGCGTTAGGTGCCCAGTGCCCCGGGCTTCCCAGTTCCCGCAGTCGTTACCTGCGTCGGGCCAGCACTCGCCAGGCCGGGTAGAGGGCGGTTCCCAGCCGCGAACTCCGCGCCTCCGCGCTCCCAGGCCGCGGCCCCAGCAGGCCTGGCGCAGCTGCACAACCCACCGTCCCTAGACACGGGCGAGTCCCTGGAGGGGAAACGATTGACACAGCTGCCTGCACTGCGCCCCCGGCCCTCCCTGGCGGCACCTGCGTCTCCCGGCGTGGTCAGGAGCTGCAACGGGCTCCCGAGCCCGGGCGGGCAAAGCCCGCCACGACCGCTCCTCCCGCCGCCGGCTCCCGCGCCTAGCCGCGAGTATAGCGCCCTCGCGGACCCGGACTACAACTCCCGTCGGGCGCTGCGGCCGGGCCAATGGCGGGCGCCGGAGCATGCGGGGAGCAGCGCCTGCGCGGCGGTTTGAGTAAGCGGCCGCGCGATTGGCTGCGGGGTCGGACGGCCGCGCGGGGCCTGTGGGAAGCGGAGTGACGGAGCGAGCGGCTGTTGGAGGAAGGAGGTGGGGGCCGGGAGCGCAAATGGCGTTGAGATGGTTCAGGGCCCTGTTCAAACTCCAGCGCTGACCATTCACCGGCGGAAGCGGCGGCGCAGGAGGCGGCGGCGGCCTAGCGGGGGCACGTAGCGGGCTCCGGTACCTGCTCTGGCGGCGGCGGCCAGGGAGGCCTAGGCCCGGGCCCGGCCGGCGGCGCTCAAGGCGGGGAGGGAAGTTGCGGTGCCGCCGCTCCCCCCCCCTCCCTCCACCGGGTTTCCTATTTACCCAGAGCGGAGTCGCGGATTCTGACGGTGGCGGAGCCCCTTGCCTCTCTTCGCGCACAAGCCGGCCCTGTTCTCTCGCGCGGGGCTCCCGCGCCCGTCCGTGGGCCGTTGGGAGCAGGAGAGGCGGAGGCGGCCCGAGGCCAAAGCACCCGCCAGGCGCCGAGGGTAAGTGAGGTCTCGGGCGGCTGCCTAGGCCCGGAGGGAGCCAGGGAGGGTGGGGAGGCAGGGGTCTGGAAGTCTCGCTATTTCACCCACACAGCCTCTGAGGAAGTTGGGCAGGGGAACGACCTGGAGAACTCTCTTTTCCCTCTTTTATTTTTCCTTTTTCTGAGTTCCTTTCGGGCGGCCACTGATTTGCCTCCCTCCCCAAGCGCGGTCAAGTGCGTTGGTTTCAGACCTGAATCCTTTGCCGTCTTTCCTCCGCCCCTGGCCGCCACTAAGGCCTTACACTGCCCTGGGGATTCAGTGGCAGAGGCTTCCGGGGCGTCGGAAGCTACATCCCGTTCCTGGCGGTGGGGGTGGGGAGAAGAAAAGTTGCGTGAGCTTCCAGCGGGAGGGGACCGCGTCCCCCCCCAGCCCACCCCGGTGCACCGACCGCCCCCAGGTGAGAATCTCTAGGTGGTTAGCTTCATCCTTTCCGGCTTTCACTCCTGGGTGGAAGCCCCTAAGCTACCCTGGGGGTCCTAAAGAAGCTACACTTGGTTGAGGGTTAAGTGTGAGGACTTTTTAATCCCAGCGCACGTTCCTGAAAATTCGACCTGGTTTTGGGCAGAGAGGCAAGGGCCCAACGACTGTAAAGACTTAGTTGTGAATCATTCTTTCCTTTTTAGTTAGGAAAGTCTTTGGAGTTTGAAGCCTGACTGAGCAAGATAGCTTGTGTACTTGAGATATACTTAAAGTGTGTCAACTGTGTCCGCACTCTTACACTAATTTGTACGTACTTTACACTCTAGGCATTAATAATGTTATTGCGATAGTATGTCTAGTGACTTTACAAAACAGACATGGAAAACTATAAAATAAATCAAAAGTAGGGGATATTACATAATGAATTCCCATGTATTTGCCGCTTAGATACAACAGTTCTTAATTCTTAACCGAGTGTTTTTCATCTACACACTTTCCATTCCACATCCTTTAAAGCTAGAGAGTTGCTGACATTATTTCATCAGTATTTTAGTACATAATTGTAAAAGACATGGACACTTAAAAAACAAGCATGATTTTCTTATCGCTTAAAATAGTTAACTCTTTCATATCAAGTGTTCATCTGCAGACTTTCAACTTGCAACAGTGAATGCTTTGTGGTTCCAAGACCATTTTACTGCAAGACCACCAGTTTTTCTCCTGCGGGCCCAAAGGAGCTCAAGTCTAAATTTTTGGTGTGTCATTTAGACAGCATTTTTAGGTGGTTACCTTGTGAGTGTATACAAAATGTTCCAGCTTTGTTGGTGTACATGTAAATGTAGGTCTGTAGATGAGGGCTTTAAATTTTTGAAGGAATGAAATGACTTTTTTCTTTTGTTCTTGCAGCTGCCAAATATACTTAGTTTTGTTTAGACTGGACCTAACAGGAAAGCCAAAGATTCTTTAGTGTCAATCTACAGTAGATCTCAGGAAAAAGTTTTGTGACATTTTAAAAGGTCTTCACACTATTTTTTCTTAATGCAGATCTGTATGATGACTAAATTATTACTTTGTCAAATTAGAATTGGTTTCTAGCCAAACACGAGAGAGGAAAATCATTATTGAATATACATAAAACTAAGTTTATAGTGGCATAAGTTGTAAGAGTTTAAGTTAGTAAAGGAAAAATATGTTTAAAGTATAGACCAAAACATATTCAAGAGTAGAAGTCAAATATTATTCTACTTGTCATATTTTAAATTTCAAATTATGAAGCTTTTTTCCCCCAAATCTAGACAGTGATCTTTTTTGGGTATATTTAATAAATTGACATTTAAACTTTAGGAGGTCAAAGTGTAGGAAATGATAAGAATTGATAGTGTTTAAGAAGTACTGTTACTTTAAAAAGTGTTTTATTCTTTTGACTTACTATTTTGAATTTTTTTTGTTATAGTATTTGTTATTATGTAGATACAACAGATGAGTCCACTTATCCTTTATAAAGCAAAGAGGAAAATTTACAGGTTTCTGTTGCTTCATTTAATAATCAGCAGACTGGTGTAATATGCTGGAATTCACCAGCTTCAGAAAACGTAACTCTGCAGATGAAGACAAAGAAGATAGAATACGTTTTTTTGTGATTAGGGAGATGACCGACTAGAGAATATTTTTCAAGTCACAGTTTAAACTACATTAGACCAAGGATCAGGATCTTTAAGATTGTATTAAAGGCTGCAGGTTCTAATACATAAGAAAGTAGCACCATTTTCCCGACTTTTTCCCTCTCCTATGAATAAATGCTTTGACATTTCAAGACCTAATTGAGTCAATTATTTGATAATTCTGAGATACTGAAAAAAATTAATATTTTGTGCATAAGATTTTATAGGAGTAATGACCCTATTCAGATTATTTTCTTAAGGTAAAAGTGATATTTATGAGAATAGTACATAGATTCATTTTGAAACTTAAAAAAAATGGATATTCCACTCATAAGTTGGTTTTGTGGATAAGTTGATTAATCCTTATGCTTGCTTACTTTGTAAGTGTATGACTATGTACTCATTATAAAAAAAAATTAGATACGGAAGTATGTAGAATAAAAAAATGAGCTCCTCTCTTTATACACCTTCCCTGTATGTATTCAGCCATTTTTAAAGTTTGTATCTTGACTGTTGAAAAGCCCCCATGGGGGAGAATCCCTGGGTTATTTTTATATTCAGTGTTAACGCTTGTTAAGTGTTTGGTGATTGTATATTTTCTTTTTTTTTTCCCCCCCACAGAGAATATGAAACAGGTGTCAAAATGACATCCAGATTTGGGAAAACCTACAGTAGGAAAGGAGGAAATGGCAGTTCAAAATTTGATGAAGTCTTTTCCAACAAACGGACCACCCTTAGCACAAAATGGGGAGAGACAACATTTATGGCTAAATTAGGGCAGAAGAGGCCCAATTTCAAACCAGATATCCAAGAAATTCCGAAGAAACCCAAGGTGGAAGAAGAAAATACTGGAGATCCTTTTGGATTTGATAGCGATGATGAGTCTCTACCAGTTTCTTCAAAGAATTTAGCCCAGGGTAAGGGTTCCTCTCATTCAGAATCTAGTGAAGCTGCTCAGCTGGAAGATGTCACTTCTGTACTTGAAGCTAATAGCAAAATTAGTCATGCAGTTGGTGAAGACAGTGTTGGGTCTGATAAATGCTTACATTTGGAAGAAACTTTGGTTGGGAAAGAAAAGAGCACAAACCGAATCTTAGAAGATGATGCAAGCAAAAGTAGCTGTGCTAAATTAATGACTTCAGGTAAGTTTTTAATTCCTTCCTTTCTTTCTTTCTCTCTCTCTCTCTCTCTCTCTCTTTTTTTTTTTTTTTTTTTTTTTTTTTTTTTAGTTAAGTGATCTCTATACCCAACTTGACTCATGGGGCTTGAACTCATGACCCTGAGATCAAGAGTTGGATGCTCTTCTGACAGAGCCAGCCAGGCACCCCTTGAATTTCTTTATTCTGAGCCAGGAGACCTTTGTGTATGCCATCTAGTTATTAAATGCTTTAAATTCTAAAATATCCTGCTGCTTGGGTTTTCTTCCTGCATTTGTGATTAATGGGGGCTTTAGATAATTTGTAGAAGAGACTTAAAAACTTTAAAGAAACCAATTGGGGATTGAAATTTTACTTAAGCAGCTTGGATATTAATGTTTCCAGACTGTTACTTGTGGTGCATTTTGGGAACAGTTTTTCCTTCGTCCCCAACTCCATTTCTAGTAAGAAACATGTCTTTTTGTTGTGTTAGGATGACACAGTATCTTACATTAGTGGGGAAGATTTGTATTGTTACTGATAATGAAAATGAGATGAGCATTTACAATGAGGATTAGGTTTAGGAGTGTTAGACTTTTTTTCAAAACTAGTTTAGAAAGATTAAGGAGGTATTGTGGAAACATTGAGGAATTGAACTTCATTGCAATTTGAGATTTGTGGAGTCTGGTGCCAGTAGCAACTTGTATTACTAGATTTTAAACCACAAAACCAGTTGTATTTTTAAAGTGTTAATTTGTAAATCTGGCATCTAGGGTTCATTCGAAAAATAACATATTTTATCCGTTTTACCTCTACTCCCTTCGTAAAGGATTTGAGACTTCGGGTAAACGGTAAAAATGCAATTAACTGAAACACTAAAGAACTAAGCTTGGAGGTAGAAGGAGAGACAGTGTGCTTGCTTTATTAGCAATAGGACAAGGATGGCACTGTATTTGAAAACAGACCTTAGTTTCCGACTTCTTGGCAAAGTTTGGTGATACGAAAGGTTATATAGATGTCATATTTTGAAAGGAAGTAAAGACAAAACTTTCCTAGTACTGAATTCTCAAGAGGAGTTTGTCTTCGAGGCTTAATATAAGTGCCTCAAACAATATAATAAAAGACTTTGCCTTGCATAGTTTTACTAAAAATGCTGGACAGGGGCGCCTGGGTGGCGCAGTCGGTTAAGCGTCCGGCTTCAGCCAGGTCACGATCTCGCGGTCCGTGAGTTCGAGCCCCGTGTCAGGCTCTGGGCTGATGGCTCAGAGCCTGGAGCCTGTTTCCGATTCTGTGTCTCCCTCTCTCTCTGCCCCTCCCCCGTTCATGCTCTGTCTCTCTCTGTCCCAAAAATAAATAAACGTTGAAAAAAAAAAATGCTGGACATTTTTCACTCTTTCTCACCCTTGGATGAGAGGATGGGCCAGCTGTTATTGTCATTCCCTTGATCCTCTTGGTTAATTCTGATTTGGCTGTCCTTATGCTTTGCCCACATTTCTCTTGACACATTGTTCAAAACTTAAGGTTAGGTTAATCTTTCACTAAAGAAAAAACCAGCTTAGGGGCTCCTGGGTGGCTCAGTCGGTTAAACGTCTGACTTCAGCTCAGGTCATGATCTCTCAGTTTGTGAGTTCAAGCCCCACATCAGACTCTGCTGACAGCTTGGATCCTGTGGCCTGATTCAGATTCTGTGTCTCCCTCTGTCTCTGCCCCTCCCTTGCTTGCGCTTACTCTCTCTGTCAAAAATAAATAAACATTAAAACCAATAAAAACAGCTTAAAAACTTTCCCAATTCAGCTTCTAAGCATGTATTACAAGTCACAGGACTGTTGAACCAAAATAAACTAACTCAGTTCTCCTTACTGTACAGATGAGGCTCAAAGAGGTCAAGTGACTGTCCAAGGTTGGCTAGTGGCAGATTTGGAATGATACTCATTTATTGATTTTCAACATATTGAGCACATACTACATTACCTCCACTGTGATAGGCTATGAGAGTGCTGTTCCACTTGCGTTATCCAGTATTCTTACTGCTGTCTTGTCCTCTGATAGTTAATCCACAGTGGGGGCAGATAGGCTGGAGGAAGGAACGTGAGGCTGAGGAAGTGGCGAAACTGGTCAAGAAGGCAGACACAGCTTCCCCAAGTGCTAACTTTTGGAGAACTGGGTATCACTAGCAGGCAAAGTGTTTAGGTAGAGGGACAATAGAAACATGGAAATTAAATCTACATAGATAGAAGTTGCTTATATTGCATATACATCTGTGTATGTCCAAACTGCCATTTGAAGTTGTTTGGTGGGAATTGGAAACAGTTTTCTGTAGAAATGAGATATTAGCTTCCCAGTCTGATAAAGCTAAATTGTAGTTCTAATGCTGATACTGTGGACTTAAGGAATCCAAACTCCATGGTAATGGTTTTATGAGTAGAAAACGGGTACTAAAATACAGATAGATGTTCAAGAACATCTTATCCCTCTTCCTCCTTCACAGGTCATCCTTAGTGTAAAGGGAATGGGGTAGCACTATGAACATTTTTTTCTCCTTTCCCTTGGCCACCTAGAGCTGCAGCAACCCTAGCAGCCCCCTGTAGGATAAGAAGGGAACTTTGAAGGAATGCTTTTAGTTCTCATGGTAGTTGTAGTTCTGAGGTCTTAAAAACCATTTATAGGTTTTTATAAGTTGGTTATAGTTTTGGAGATATTTTTACATGGTATGACCTTGCTTTTCATTCCCCCTCCCCTCTAACATTTGGGCGTTTCCCTGTATCTAGACTCTTGCATTACTGTCTGTCATATTGTTACTGCCGTTACTCTCATTCAGAAAGAAGCCTTCTGGTTGTAATTGAAGTTTAGAAACCCAAACTTAAATTTGTGGAAAAAAAATTGTGTTTAATGTTTATTTGGTGGGGAGGGGGGGGGGAACAGAGAGAGAGAGAATCCCAAGCACATTCCACGCTGTGAGCACAGAGCCCAATGAGCACAGAGCCCAACGCGGGCCTCCATCACACAAGTCGTGAGATTGTGACCTGAGCCAAAAGGATACTTAAGCGACTTGAGCCACCCAGGCACCCTACTAAACTTAAATTTTGATAAAGGGGGTCTTTTTGGATTAAAGATTCTTCGAGAATGATAATGTTTTGGACTTAAGATGAAACTGCTTGTACATGTAATGTCTCAGAAAACCCTTGCAGGTCGTTTTTACACACTTTAAATTTTTTTTTTTCAACGTTTATTTATTTTTGGGACAGAGAGAGACAGAGCATGAACGGGGGAGGGGCAGAGAGAGAGGGAGACACAGAACTGGAAACAGGCTCCAGGCTCTGAGCCATCAGCCCAGAGCCTGACGCGGGACTCGAACTCACGGACCGCAAGATCGTGACCTGGCTGAAGTCGGACGCTTAACCGACTGTGCCACCCAGGCGCCCCTTACACACTTTATTCAAGAAAGAGCCTTTGAGAAATTTTATTGTAGTTCATAGTGTAGTAGCTAAGTTCCATTGTATCCTTCCTGTGGGAAGTGCCTGCTCCTTCAGATCATTTTCACTGTAAAATTATATTATTTTGGTGAAAAGGGCTTATCCAAGCTCAAATTTACTGTAAAAATTTCTCCTGGCATCAAGTTTTAAAGTGCATCTCTTTCTCTACAGGGGAATATGTGGTTAATTTTTAGCTACTTTTAAAATTATAGGTAAAATATTTTATACCAGGTATTACTTTTAAAAACTGTGGCTCATTTGAAGAGGAAACACAGAATAAGGTTATGATAAAATGTATTATGGTTGCCATTTTCCAGATAGATTTTTGATGGGTATGAGAACCAGAATCTAGATTGTAAACTGTGAATGAGAACTGCAGAGAAGGATTGAGTTGCTAAAATGTCCTAACTCTTGGGGCGCCTGGGTGGCTCAGTCAGTTGGTTAAGCATCTGACTTTGGCCCAGGTCATGATCTCACAGTTCGTGAGTCCGAGCCCCGCATCAGGCTCTGTGCTGACAGCTTGGAGCCTGGAGCCTGCTTTGGATTCTGTGTCACCCTCTCTCTGTTCCTCCTTGCTGACACTCTGTCTCTCCCCACCCCCTGCAAAAATAGAGTTTAAAAAAATTTTTTTTAATGTCCTAACTCTTGATTTAAAAAACAAAAAAACTTATATCAGCTTCAATAGTTGTCAATATGTGGCAAACCTTATTTTATCTACTCTACACACTACTCTTTCCACTTCCTATCCTCTAATCCCTGGATTATTTTAATGCAGATTCAGGACTTCTTATTTTATGTGCAAATACTTTAGTTGTAATTGCTTTTAAGTTGAGTTCTCAAACAGCTTTACCACTTAAAAATGACTGTTAGCAGTACCTAAAGTTTTGTCCTTTTTAAGAGATCTTGGAATATTCTGTAAAGTGTATCCAGGGCTGTGTGCATTAAGGTTGAAAGGTTTCTCTTGCCTTTTATATGAGGCTACTTCCATTTTCCATCTTTGTGCTTTCTGCTACAGGTTTTTAATCTGGACTCTAGAATAAAGTATGCAAAGACTTATATTTCCACTTGGCACACTTTCCTTGCCAGCCAGCTGGGATTCAGTCTACACATCTTGCCAAATATTGAGATAACTACTGCATAGGCTCTTAATTTGCATGACTGGTTTTGTAGCCAATGCATTTTTTCCATTTGCTTAAAGCTGTACTAAGTGTTTGTGTGTTAGGGATATTATTGTCAGGAATTTAAGAACTTTGATTTGGAACTGAAGATGATTATTATTTTTTGAATGTTTATTTTTGAGAGAGGGAGAGGGGGAGAGAGAGAGAGAGAGAGAGAGAGAGAGAGAGAGAGAGAGAACGAGCGGGGGAGGGGCAGGGAGAGGGAGACACAGAATCCGAGGCAGTCTCCAGGCTCTGAGCTGTCAGAGCCTGTCACAAGGCTCGAACTCACAAATCGTGAGATCATGGCCTAGCCTAAGTCAGACCCTTAACTGACTGAGCCACCCCTGAAGATGATTTTAGGAAAGGGAAATAAATTGTTCTATTCCTGAAAACTTAAAGTAGCCCAGGAACTTGTGAGGTGAGATGAGATTTTCATCTGCGCATTGGATAAAGTACCGATGATTAATGAGGGTTTTTTTTTTTTTTTTAAATTTTTAATGTCTATTTATTTTTGAGAGAGAGATCGAGTGAGCGAGCAGGGAAGGGGCAGCGAGAGAGGGAGACACAGAATCTGAAGCAGGCTGCAGACTCTGAGCTGTCAGCACAAAGCCCGACACGGGGCTCAAACTCATTAACTGTGAGATCATGACCTGAACCAAAGTCAGACACTGAACCGACTGAGCCACTCAGGTACCACTAATGAGAATTAGTAAAGAATTCTGAAAGTGTAGCATCACCAAGAGCTCCTAACCCTCATTTAGGTATTGGACATATTTGTTGTTTAGAATGTATATGTCAGACCTAAAATTCTTTTAAGGGAAGTAATGAGACCGATTATTTATGTAGTTCCTACTTTTGTGTTGAGCTCTTATATCTTATATATCAATTGATTCTTAATCAGAACTATGTAAGTCAGGCTTTGTTTCCATTTTATAGAGGGTAAATCACAGTTCAGTGAATAGCTTAGATTACTAGTAGAAGATTCAAGAAACAAAGTGTTCTCTTCTGTATTCTGATGTGAATGAACTTAATTTTATCATATTTAGAGGCTTACATTTAAAATAACAGTGTCACCCTGTTGGTGGGAATGCAAACTGGTGCAGCCACTCTGGAAAACAGTGTGGAGGTTCCTCGAAAAATTAAAAATAGACCTACCCTATGACCCAGCAGTAGCACTGCTAGGAATTTACCCAAGGGATACAGGAGTACTGATGCATAGGGGCACTTGTACCCCAATGTTTATAGTAGCACTCTCAGCAATAGCCAAATTGTGGAAAGAGCCTAAATGTCTATCAACTGATGAATGGATAAAGAAATTGTGGTTTATATACACAATGGAATACTACGTGGCAATGAGAAAGAATGAAATATGGCCCTTTGTAGCAACGTGGATGGAACTGGAGAGTGTGATGCTAAGTGAAATAAGCCATACAGAGAAAGACAGATACCATATGGTTTCACTCTTATGTGGATCCTGAGAAACTTAACAGAAACCCATGGAGGAAGGGAAGGGAAAAAAAAAAAAAAAAAAACAAAGAGGTTAGAGTGGGAGAGAGCCAAAGCATAAGAGACTCTTAAAAACTGAGAACAAACTGAGGACTGATAGGGGGTGGGAGGGAGGGGAGGGTAGGTGATGGGTATTGAAGAGGGCATCTTTTGGGATGAGCACTGGGTGTTGTATGGAAACCAATTTGACAATAAATTTCGTATATTAAAAAAAAAAACAGTGTCACTGTACAGTTTTAGTTTTATCTTGGCGTTGGAGATAATTGATAGGAACACATTCTAGATTCCCTTTTGCCTCTATTTAAATAATTTTCTTTTTTAAAAAAATATTTTTTTATCTTGAGAGGAGAGCACACTTATGAGCAAGCAGGGGAGGGGAAAGAGAATCCCAAGCACCTTTTGACCTAAGCCGAAATCAAGAGTCAGTCGTTCAGCCAACTGAACCACCAGGTGATCCTGAATAATTTTCTTTTCAATAAAAATTGTGGCCTGGGGTGCCTGGGTGGCTCAGTCCTTTAAGTGTCCGACTCTTGATTTCGGCTCAAGTCATGATCTCATAGTTTATGAGATTGAGCCCTGTGTGGGGCTGTATGCTGACAGCTCAGATTCTGCTTGAGAGTCTCCCTCCCTCCCTCTCTGCCCCTCCCCTGCTTTTGCTCTTTCTAAATAAATAAATAAACTTAAAAGAAATGTGGCCTAAGTAATTATAATACTTAGCAAATAAAACTGACCTTATTTTTACAAGTAATAAGTATTTTCTACTTTTTTCATTTTTTGCGATATATATTATACAAATGGAAATTTAGTATGCAAATTCTGAAAGACACTGTAATTTTAAATTTTGTTTATGAGTGGAATTTTAATTTCTTTTAAAGTTTATTTTTTTTAGTAATCTCTACACCCATCATAGGACTTGAACTCACAACCCTGAGATTGAGGCACATGCTTTTCTGACTGAGCCAGCCATGTGCCCCAGAACTTTAATTTCTTGTAAAATATTTTCTTAGTAAAAGGATTATTTTCTTTTTAGGAAATTTTTTTTTTTTTTTTTTTTAACATTTACTTATTTTTGAGAGACAAAGTATGAGCAAGGGAGGGGCAGAGAGAGAGAGGGAGACACAGAATCGGAAGCAGACTTCAGGCTCCGAGCTGTCAGCACGGAGCCTGACGTGGGGCTTGAACTCACGAACCACGAGATCATGACCTGATCATGAACTGAGCCACCCAGGCGCCCAAAAGGAGGATTATTTTCAAGGTCTGAGCAATAACAAAAGTGCACGTGACCACCGACAAGTTTCTTCTCGGATCCAGGTTGAATACCAGCCATAGGAGGTAGTATGTAGAAACTGGAAGCATAGTCCATGCCCTCTAGGAATGGAGTTACTGATTTCTGCTGGTAATAACTGCTTTTTTTTTTTTTTTTTTTTTAACGTTTTATTTATTTTTGAGACAGAGACAGAGCATGAACGGGGGAGGGGCAGAGAGAGAGGGAGACACAGAATTGGAAGCAGGCTCCAGGCTCTGAGCCATCAGCCCAGAGCCCGACGCAGGGCTCGAACTCACGGACCGTGAGATTGTGACCTGAGCTGAAGTTGGACGCCTAACCGACTGAGCCACCCAGGCGCCCCAATAACTGCTTTTAAAACAGTGACAACACATTTGTACAACACTTGATGCTTTTCAGAGATTTTCCATATGCATTCCATATTTTTAGAATTTAGAGCCAGGTGGGGCGCCTGGGTGGCGCAGTCGGTTGAGCGTCCGACTTCAGCCAGGTCACGATCTCGCAGTCTGTGAGTTCGAGCCCCGCGTCGGGCTCTGGGCTGATGGCTCAGAGCCTGGAGCCTGTTTCCGATTCTGTGTCTCCCTCTCTCTCTGCCCTCCCCCGTTCATGCTCTGTCTCTCTCTGTACCAAAAATAAATAAAAACGTTGAAAAAAAAAAGAAAAAAAAATTAAAAAAAAAAAAAAAAGAATTTAGAGCCAGGTGATTCACACATTTTTCTTGCCCAATCTTTGACTCCAGGAAACAGTCCTCAACTTTTCCAGAGTGCTGATGGTAGAGGAGGATGAATTTGTTCATAGGAAAGTCTGGGGGTTGCTTTCCTTCCAGCCATTCAGCTATTATTTTAGTGTCCTGTGTATGCTGAATGCTCATGTATGTCAGTGAACAAGATTTTGCCTTATTCACATTCTAGTGAGCAAGACAGAGATTGAATAGAGAAGAAGTGTGCTGAAAATTACAGAAAAATATAGGATCTGGGGTGCCTGGCTGGTCCAGTCGGAAGAGCATGGGACTCTTGATCTCTGGGCTGTGAGTTTAATCCCCAAATTGGGTGTAGAGATTACATAAATAAACTTTAAAAAAAAGAAAAGAAAAATGTGGGGTCCTTTAAGAGTGTATGGTCTGAGTGAGGGATAGGGGCAAAGCTGACTTCTTGAAAATTTTGTAACAGTGTTTCAACTTTTTTTTTTTCAAGTTTACTCGTTTTTTTTGAGAGAGAGTGAGAGTGGGTGAGGAGCAGAGAGAGGGAAAGAGAATTTCAAGCAGGCTCTATGCTGTCGGCGCAGAGCCTGACATGGGGCTCGATCTTATTAACCGTGAGACCTGACCTGAGCCAAGATCAAGAGTCAGATGCTTAACCAACTGAGCCCCCCAGGTCCCCCAAAGCTGACCCTTAAGTTGGGACCTACTGCTACACTGAGCAAGCATGAAAGTAGCAGAGCTTAGTGGTGTGGACAGTGAGGAAGAAGGAGACATTAAGAATGTCTCTCAGTTATCTGATGTGAACATGTGAGCAGATGGTGGTATTGAGATAAGGGGACTTACTTTTTTAATGTTTATTATTTTTGAGAGAGAGAGAGAGAGAGAGAGTGCGAATGGGGGAGGGGCGGGGGGGGTGGGAAACAGAATCTGAAGCAGGTTCCAGGCTCCGAGCTGTCAGCACGGAACCAGACATGGGGCTCAGACTCACCAACTGTGAGATCATGACTGGAGCCGAAGTCAGACCTTAACTGACTGAGCCACCCAGGTGCCCAAAGATAAGGGGATGTTTTGAGGGCAAGGTTCATCAGTGTAGGTTTGGGCACATTGGATTTGAGACATTTGTGAGGCATAGGGTATGCCGGTATGAACGTAGATAAGACTTGGTTGGAGATGATAAATTTGAGATTCAGCATGTAAATGTTACTTGAAATTATAGGATTAGATGAAGTCATTAAGGAGAATGTAAGAGGAGAAAGCACTGAACTATGAAGAACTTGTTATACTTAATTGACGGAGAGAAGAAGAAAAAAAAACTAGATTAGAAAATTGAATAGAGGCAGCTAGAGCACCAGTAGGAAAATTGAGCCAGTGGTATTTTATAGAAGCCAGTAGAAAGGTGTTCATGAAGGATCAACTGAATTGGAATGCTACTTGCAAAATCAACAAGAATGAGGACTGCAGAATTGGCATTGGAGTGTGCAGCTTGGGTTGGAACAGTCTGAGTAGTCAGTACACAGGATATGGGAGTAGCAAGTGTACACAACTTATTAAAGATATTTGAAGGGGAGAAGAGAGGTTCTGAAAAGTTATGAGGTGATGAGGGTTTCTGGAAGGTTTGATTGCAAAGTAGAGCCTTAGAGCATAGGATTCAAAGCACAAGGTGGGGAGATTGGTCTTGGAAGAAGGGAACCATGTTTCCTGGGTAGGAGGAAAGATGGATGAGAATGTGAGCTTAGTGAAAGGATGGAAGATAGAGTGGTTTTATGGATGAAGACCTTTTTTTCCCCCATGAAATGATAGATTATCCCTGAAAGGAAGATAAGGGCAAGGAAATGTGGGGGCTAGAGTGGAGGGATAAAGGGTTCAAACAGGTGTTGCAGAAAATGGAAGCAGGAGCTGTATAGAGAGAATTTCTGGACGTCAGTGAAGCCTTAGTGAAGTCTGTATCATTAAAAACTTATGGTCACTTAACCTCATTGTGAGTACAAACACCCCCCCCCCCCCCCCCCCGCTTTAGTAGGCCCTGTTAGCCAGAACCTGCACAGAACGTAGAATATTAGATAGGAAAATTAGAATTATCCTGGATGGTCATTTTTGTCTGACAAGATGTGGTGTGAACAGGTAGAGAAGAAAGAATTTAGGGTATTGTCCAGAGTGAGTGAAATGATTGTGAAATTTAAAACGTTTAGGAGTTGGACAAGGCTGGTGGATAGGAGAAAGGAAAGAAGAGAGGTCAGTATACTGAGTCTTATTTATTTTTTTTTTTTTTAATTCTTTTCAACATTTATTTATTTTTGAGAGAGACAGAGCACAAGCAGGGGAGGAGCAGAGAGACAGGGAGACACAGAATCCAAAGCAGGCTCCAGGCTCCCGGCTTCCAGCTGCCAGCACAGAGCCCGACGCAGGGCTCGAACTCATGGACCGTGAGATCATGACCTGAGCTGAAGTTGGCCACTCAACCAACTGAGCCACCCAGGCGCCCCCTGAGAGTCTTGTTAAATAAAAGTCAGGAATGGGGTTACTGGAACAGGTTGGATAGTTGGTAGGTTGTGATTGAGAAGTGAGTTACTAGATTTTAATATTTAAGAGGTGAAGCCTTCTAGGACATGACAAGTTTCTGGGTGAAACTGAGAACTGATGGCTGAGCTGGAATGTAGAAGACTGTCTTTGGGAGAAGCTTAAAGAACTGTGAGGTCAGGGGATTGGGATTTGATGGAATTCAGGATGCTAGCAAGACTGGCATGAGGAATAGGTTATAAATCTTATGTAAAACCCTTAAATGAAGAATAAGAGGTGGTTAAATGATGAGTTTGGGGAAGATTAGAGGGTAACTAGCTAAGTGACACAAGCCTCAAAAGGATGGGCTTTTATAAGAGGGTGGAGTAGGAATAGTTTTATAAAAAGTCTCTGGAGAGTCAGCATACTAGTGACCCCAAAGCATCCTACTCTCAGATACTGAAAGGGGCTGCAGGGTAAGAGGCATATGTATGTAGTCAGGGTTCAGCTAGGGCCCAGAAGTGGTAGAGGGAATGAACCCCCAGGTATATGTGAGTGTGCTGATCACTGAGTCCTGCGTGATTTAGACTTAAGCGTTTGGGTGGTGATGGCAGTTGGTTGTTGCATTTTGAGATTGGAAAGAAGTACGGATACGTTTTGAGTATTAAAGTGTTTGGGAGAAGGTAGATGACAAGATGAGTTTACATTTTGGATCATGACCCAGAGAAACAGATGAGAAGCATGGTGTCTTTAGAACCAAATTTTCTTTTTTTTTTTCTTTTTTTTTTTTTTTTCAACGTTTATTTATTTTTGGGACAGAGAGAGACAGAGTATGAACGGGGGAGGGGCAGAGAGAGAGGGAGACACAGAATCGGAAACAGGCTCCAGGCTCTGAGCCATCAGCCCAGAGCCCGACGCGGGGCTCGAACTCACGGACTGCGAGATCGTGACCTGGCTGAAGTCGGACGCTTAACCGACTGCGCCACCCAGGCGCCCCAGAACCAGATTTTCTGATGGCAGTTTTCAAACCTTCTTTGTTCGTTCACTCATTGTCCGAAAAGTGTTTGAAAACTGTCCCTGCTTCATATATCCCCTATATATTTTTTTAAGTTTGAGTCTTATCAGTCAAGATCCCAGCTGGAAATAGGCGGCATGCCCCAATTAGGCTAATACCAAGAAAGTGTATTTATAAAGGGACTATTTACAAAGTTGTGGGGAAAATGTTAAGGAAATCACAAGGTGCCCTAGCCTTGGTTAGCAAGCAGCGAAGCTATTATCACCCATTTTCACAGGGACAGGGGGATTATCTGAGCTGTATAGAGGAAGCCACCTTAAGGGAGCAGTATCCTTTTGTTGAGAGGCCTAATAAGGAAAGTGCTGGTGGGAGGGAGGGGGGATGGGGGTGGAGAGGTGGGGGGGTGGGGCGGGGTGGTATACCTGAACCTAAAGTTCCTCCATTCATCCTGCTGGGGCTCCTTATGGGTAAAACCCAGTGGAAGAAGGAAGGAAACTTTTTGATATAGATCAGCCTCCTGGGGCTGAGATTAGGATGGTGAGTGGATCTGGAAGAACAAGTGGAATATACCTGGTGTAGTATTTTAAAAACAAACCCATATAGTTCTATGAAAATGTGTATAATTAATTACTATCAAGATATAGAATATTTCTGTTATCTCAGAAGTTCCTTCATGCTCCTTTTTGGTCAGTCTCTTGTCTCACTTCCAACCCCTGGCATCCACTGATCTCTTTTCTGTCCCTGTAGTTTTTATCTTTTCCAAAATGTCATACACCTGGGATCATGTAGTATGTAGTCTAATCAGTCTGGCTTCTTTCATTTAGCATAATGCTTTTAAGAGTATTCCACGTAACAGTAGTTCATTCCTTTTTAATTGCTGAGTAATACTCCATTCTATATATGCCCAAATTCTTTCTTTAGTTGAAGGACATTTGGATTGTTTTTCAGTTTTGGGCAATTATGAATGAAGCTGCCATAAACATTCACATTTAGATTTTTGTTAGACATATTTCCTCATTTCTCTTGGGTAAGTACCTAGGTTATGAAAATATTGATCTCAAATTTAAATGCTTGCAAGAGATATAATTTCCTGTAAAAAAAAAAAAAAGAATTTCCTATGAATATTGATGTTTTAAAATAAAACATTTAATTTAAGTATCTGTGATTTTTTGGCCGTTTTATTATAAAAACACAGATACAGAAAACCATACAATACAATGTATAGAAATACCTGTTTGGTTTAATGAATTATTTATAAGAGCAACATGCTTATAACCACCACCCACATTAAGAAATAGAATTTTGGCAACCACTCTAGAATCTCTTCCATCTGTCCCTTCCTTCACCCCCAGAATGACTGCTCTCCTGTCTTTTATCATAATCGCCTTCTTACTTGGAAATGTTGTAATTATTTGCTGTTCACTTTCAAATATTAAAAAACAAACAAGTTCTTTCACAGCCAGAAGATTTACAGTGCCCCTTTATCTTTTTGAAATTGTATTTTTTTTTTTAACTTTATTTACTTATTTTGAGAGAGCATCCACGTGGCAGGGGCTGGTGAGGGGAACAGAGGGAGAGAGAATCCTAAGTAGGCTCCATACTGTCAGCATAGAGCCTGACGCGGGGCTTGATCCTATGAACCCTGAGATTATGACCTGAGCTGAAATCAGGAGTCGGATGCTTGTATTTCTATTCCACTTTGCCTTCAGAATTTTATCCTAATGCACGTATTTATGTTTATTTAATAATTCATCCTTTTCATAATTCTTTGTACAGGAATATGTATATATGTTTAAATTTAAAAATTCTTCTAGATTGTTATGAGCACAGTTATTAGTGTATAGTTGGTCAACTATGAATACTATACATTTTAAAGGCAAAATTTATTGAAATTTTGGAATTTATTGGAAATGTACATCTTGATGGGCAGGACTTTTTCCAATTAGTGCATGTGTATGAATGTCATTGCTTAGATAATAAAAAGCTTTGGTATCAATCTATTCTTGTTTCTTAATACATGTAAATACTGAGAAAGCATAGTGACAAAAGTAAGGGGAAGAGTTGTTACAGCAGTTTCTATTTGAAAGCAATAATTGGAAACTGCCTGAAATGCAAAGGATGTTACCCATACATTAGAGTTACTCACGTAGTAAGCACAGAAGCCGGTAATCTATCATATTATTTTTTTATAGGTTATGCCAGAATTGGAGCAATATATCACAGTAAGATTAGGAATGGGTGAGCAATATGCCATTATTTATAATGTGGGAGAATGATTAAATCCCAGGTGGGTTGGCACTTCAGATTTTGGACCAGAGTACATGTGGAATTGAGGATTTAGAAATGAATTTTCTTTCTTTTTTTTTTTAAACGTTTATTTTTGAGAGAGAGAGGGAGAGAGAGAGTGTGTGTGTGTGTGTGTGTGTGTGTATGTATGTATTTGTGTGTGTGTGTGTGTGCGTGCACGGGAAGGGTGGGGAAGTGGCAGAGGGAAACAGAGGATCCAAAGCAGGCTTATGCTGTCAGCAGAGAGCTGGATATGGGGCTTGAACCCATGAATATCAAGATCATGACCTGAGCTGAAGTTGGATGCTCAACCAACTGACCTACCCAGGCGCCCCAGAAATGAATATCTTTAAACCTCAATTGTGCCTATATATGTTTTGAAAGGTTTTAGCTTAGTTCTGGGTGTCTCTGTATTAATTTGAAGAGTTAATTGCCACTTGGAAGGTAGGTGCACTGGTTGAGGAGTGACTGGGGTATGTTTCCTGTCTCCTGGTAGGTAGGCAGAGATGGGCATCTTGAGCAGGAGCCATGGGAGCAGGGCATCTGGTTGGCTCAGTCAGTTAAGCGTCAGACTTCAGCTCAGGTCATGATCTCACTGCTTGTGGGTTTGATTTCCGCAGTCAGACTCTGTGCTGACAGCACAGAGCCTGGAGCCTGCTTCAGATTCTCTCTCCCCCTCCCTCTCCCCCTCCCTCTCCCCCTCCCTCTCCCCCTCCCTCTCCCCCTCCCTCTCCCCCTCCCTCTCCCCCTCTCTCTCCCCCTTTCTGTCTCTCTCTGTCTGTCTCTCTCTGTCTCTCTATGTCTCTCTCTCTCTCTGTTGCTCCCCCGCTGGAGCTCTGTCTCCGTCTCTCTGAAAAATAAACAAACATGTAAAAAAAAAAAAAAAAGCCACTGGAGTGAACAAGCTCCTTACTTGCTGGTAGGTTGTCATAGTTAAGGCTTTTCATAGGTAATGTTGATGGGGCATGTGGGAAGGTTAAATTGACCAGTACTGCTCCGTGATTTGGACTATCTGTGTAGTGGGCCCAGCTGAGTAGCACTTTTGAAAGCTGTTTGATATTTACTGTTTTATCTTTTTTTTTTATGGCTTTATCTTTTAAATTACATGTAACTTTGGTGTTTTGGTATACTTTATAAAATATAAAGATGTCTTTTTCTTGTTTTTTTAAAAACTATTTTTATTATTTTTAAATTTATTTATTTTTTAATTTACATCCAAGTTAGCATATAGTGCTATAATGATTTCAGGAGTAGATTCCAGTGATTCATCCCCTATGTACAACACCCAGTGCTCATCCCAACAAGTGTCCTCCCCAGTGCCCCTTACCCATTTAGCCCATTCCCCACCCGTAACCCCTCCAGCAAGCCTCAGTTCTCTGTATTTAAGAGTCTCTTATGTTTTGCCCCCCTCCTTGTTTTAATATTACTTCTGCTTCCCTTCCCTTATGTTCATCTGTTTTGTATCTTAAATTCCTCATATGAGTGAAGTCATATGATATTTGTCTTTCTCTGGCTAATTTCGCTTAGTATGATACCCTCTAGTTCCATCCACGTAGTTGCAAATGGCAAGATTTCATTCTTTTTGGTTGTTGAGTAATACTCCATTGTAGATATATACCATATCTTCTTTATCCGTTCATCCGTTGGTGGATGTTTGGGCTCTTTCCATACTTTGGCTGTTGTCAGCTGCTATGAACATTGGGGTGCATGTGCTCCTTTGAAACAGCACACCTGTATTCCTTGGATAAATACCTAGTAGTGTAATTGCTGGGTCGTAGGGTAGTTCTATTTTTAATTTTTTGAGGGATCTCTATACTGTTTTCCAGAGTGGCTGCACCAGTTTGTGTTTCCACCAGCAGTGCAAAAGAGATCTTTCTCTGCATCCTCACCAACATCTGTTGTTGCCTGTGTTGTTTATTTTAGCCATTCTGACTGGTGTGAAGTGGTATCTCATTGTGGTTTTAATTTGTATTTCCCTGATGATGAGTGATGTTGAGCGTTTTTTCATGTGTTGGTTGGCCATGTCTTTGGAGAAGTGTCTATTCATGTCTTTTGCCCATGTCTTCACTGAATTGTTTTTTGGATATTGAGTTTGATTTTTTCTATAGATTTTGTATACTAACCCTTTATCTGATATGTCATTTGCAAATACCTTATCCCATTCTGTTGGTTGCCTTTTAGTTTTGCTGATTGTTCCCTTTGTTGTGCAGAAGCTTTTTATTTTGATGAGGTGCCCCAGTAGTTCATTTTTGGTTGTTTCCCTTCCCCAAATATAAAGATGTCTTAAATTACCAGTTAAAGCGCTTTTTTTTTTTTTTTTAAATGCCTTTTACCATTCAAATCTTTAAGTAAAATTGATCCACTGAAGATGTGCCATTTTTCCTTTGGCTTTTTAGATACCTCTGATAAATAGCCACATATTTTTATTGACTGATGGTGAAAAAAATACATTCCCTTCCACAGAAGCAAATGCTGTTGACAATTTCTTATATAGCGTTTCACAGTCTTCAGTATGCTTAGCATATGAATCAATGTTTATTAAACATGCAGGCACACACAAATGGGAGCATGATACATATATATAAATGTATACATATTATACGTATATATACATATATATATGGAGAGTGTGTATGTGTATACACACTCTCTATATATAGTGTATTGTGCCTTGCAGAACACTTAAGGGAAAATCTCTCAGATGTACACTTATCAATACTTACAGATTTACTTGTTTTTTTGTAGCAGTTCCATGTTTTCCATTGTATGAGTGTACTTTACTTTAAAATTAGCCTGTTAGGGACACTTTGACTATTTCTAGTTCTTTGCTATTACAAATAATTGCTATATTGAACATCTCCCTACTTGTGTTTTTGAGCATAATGTCTCAGTATAGTGGTAGAAGGTGTTGTATACATTAAAAGAAATTTTTTTAATGTTTATTTTTGAAAGAGACCATGAATTGGTGAGGGGCAGAGAGAGAGGGAGACAGAATCTGAAGCAGGCTCTGCACTGTCAGCACAAAGCCCAGGGTGGGGCTTGAACCCATGAACTGTGAGATCATGACCTGTGCTGAAGTCAGACATTCAACTGACTGAGCTACCCAGGTGCCCCAGGGTGTATACATTCAGATTTTCAGTTGATGTTGTCAAATTTCCAAGTAGATGTGTGGCGCCTTTTTTTTTTTTTTTTTTTTTTTTTTTTGCCTTATCTTTCTATAAAACTTTGGGCTTTCTGCCTAGCTGAACGAATGCCGTTTATTTGGAGAGTTTAATTTTTTTCATTTTAGAATTTGTACATCTTTTTAAAAATTTCAAATCAAAATTTATTTGTGCATGGTAATGGTTGAAAGGTTCCCAGCCCTTTTCCCCAGTCACCCCAGTTCTCCCTGGAGTGACCATTTATTTTTTGTTTCAATCCTTCTGACAAATACTGTGCACATAGAATCAATAAAAGTAGTTATGGGCATGTGTATTTAAATTCACAAATGTTAACATGACATTTTGTACCTTGCTCTTTCTCTTAATATATTTTGGGGATAATTCTATGGCAGTATATAAAAATGTTCTTTCTGGCCTCCCTCCCTTTTTATTTTATTTTTTTAAGTTTATTTATTTTGAAAGAGAGAAAGCATGCACACATGCAGGGGATAGGTGCAGAGAGAAGGAGAGAGAGAGAATCCCAAGCAGGCTCCACACTTAGTGCAGAGACTGATGTGGGGCTTGAACATGCAAACCACAGGACCATGACCTGAGTGGAAACCAAGTCGGATGCTTAACCAACTGAGCCACCCAGGTGCCCCCCCTTTTTAATTTAAAATGCTGCTGCATGGTCATGTCCATTTCTGTATGTGCTATAAATTCCTTAAATGGTTTTTGTTGATGTGAGACTTTTGGGTTGCTTCCGGTATTTTTGTTTTCTTTTTAAGTTGCTTTATTTTTCAAATACCACTTAATAGCTGTGTGACTGTCAGACAGTAACTTATGTCTGTTATCCTTTATCTGCAGAATGGGATGCAGGTTCACATTTCTTTATCTGAAACCTTTGGGACCAGATTTGTTTTGGAATTCAGGATTAATTTGGCAAACAGAAAGTGTGTATATTTTACATCAATACCCCATCAGAGTCTGAGGCAGCATTCTAATCAGTGTTTGTTCAGAAAAAGAAAATACATTTCTAAGTAGGATACTCTAAATAGCCTCACTTAGGTGAGGTCGGGTTTTGCTTCAGAATGTATTATGAAAAAATTTAGTTTTCAGAGCTTTCTGGGTGTTGAAATTGTGATAAAAGCATATGAACTGGTAGTAGTACCTACCTCAGAAGGTTACTGTGAAATCAAATGAATTAAGATGCAGAAAGTATTTATAACAGTCCCAGGCACATACTGAGGGCTAAGTAAGTATAGGTATAGTTCAGCCTGGTTTTATTTCGTCCCCCCCCCCCCCCCATCAGCTTTATTGAGAAATAATGAACATATAACATTGGGTACTTTTTTAGTTTTTGATTTTTCAAAATTTATTATTTTTTAAGTAATCCATACATCCAATGTGGGGTTCGAACTCACAACCCTGAGATTGAGTTGTATGCTCCACTGACTGAGCCAGCCAGGCACCCCTGTACTTTGATTTTTTTTTGTACTTTGATTATTTATGTGTGTGTATGTATATATATATATATATATATATATATATATATATATATATATATATATATATATATTTTGGGGGGGAGTGCAGGCAGGGAAGGAACGGGGCGGGGGGAGGGGACAGAGAATCCAGAGGCAGGCTCTGCACTGACAACCTGACAGAGAGCCCAGTGTGGGGCTGGAACTCATGAACTGGGAGATCATGACCTGAGCTGAAGTCAGATGGTCAACTGACTGAACCACCCATGTGCCCCTTTTTTGTACTTCGATTTTTAATTGTGTATGAAATAAAGTATCTTTTCATAAGTTATTAATTCATTTCTGTTTCTTTTTCTATAAATTGTCTATGTCTCCAGCTTTTTTGTGTTTGTGTGAGATGTTGGACTTTCTAATGTATACGAATTTATTTTAATTAAAGAAAAATTTTAAAGTTTACTTTGAGAGAGAGCGCGTGAGCGTGGTGGAGGCAGAGAGAGAGGGGAGAGAGAATCCCAAGCGGGGCCCAATGTGGGGCTTGAACTCATGAACCGAGGTCATGCATCATGACCTGGGCTGAAATCAAGAGTCAGGCACTTAACCAACTGAGAGCCACTCAGGCACCCAAGAATTTTTAATATATTAAGGAAATTATTAGCTTTTTGCATTTCCCTAATGACTAATGATGAGCATTTTTCATGTGCTTATTTGATGTCAGTATAGTTTCTTGGCGGATACCTGTTCACATTTTTTTGCTCATTTTTAATTGGATTGCTTATTTTCTCATTGAACTTTAAGAGTTCTTTATATATTTTATATAAAGGTCTTTTATCAAGTATATTTATTGCAGACGTTTTCTCTTGAGTCTGTGGCTTGTCTTTGCATTGTTTTAACAGTGTCTTCTGCAGAGCAGAAGTTAACTGATTTTAATCAAGTCCCATTTTATCAAATACTTCTTTTATGGCAAGGGAGTACACTCTCCTCTTCCTAGATATTCCTTTGTTGGACAGTTCTAATTGATCTTTAGTATTTTTGCTCATTAGTCCTTATAGTTTCAGTGAATTGAATGATTTTTACGTCTTGAATACGTTTGTTCCCTCTTCTCATGACAACCACTCTGGTATTTAAAGGCAGCTTGCATATGATGGAGGTACCCCTTACTGCCCAAATTAACTTTTCTAGTTACCTCACCTGTATTTAGTCAGTAATCGTCTCCAAAGCCTCTTTATCTGTACAGTCGTCTTTGTCAAAAGTCAAAGGTTTTGTTTAAATTTAACCTTCAGCAAATCATGTGATACACATTTGTCCAAAACATTAGATGTTTAACTTCTTTATCTGGATCTCTTCTATTAATGTGGATTATGATGGTTTATCTGCTTTAGTATTTCAGTTTTTAGCTGCTACCAAAGGTAGTAAAATGTAATAGAACTCAGGGTGGATCTTTTTATGGGGTGTTTTGGCCATTTGTTTAATTGGTAACTGTTCATGTCATGAGCCTCGCTGGGCCTGTTTTTCCTCATCTGTGTTGATGGCTTTGGTGAAAGTGAAAGGAAATATATTCACTTTCTTACAAGGGTGAAAGAAGTATGTATGTTGTTAGTATGTATATACATACTAGCATACAGTTACACAGATGTGTATATCTGTATGTATCTAGCTTCAGTAAACATTAATTCATGGTCAGTCTTGTTTCATTTTTATTCTTATATACTCTTTTTTTTTTTTTTAATGTTTATTTATTTTTGAAAGAGACAGAGTGCCAGGAGGGGAGGGCCAGAGAGAGAGGGAGACACAGAATCTGAAGCAGGCTCCAGCCTCTGAGTTGTCAGCAGAGCCTGATGAGGGACTCGAACTCATGAACCAAAGACCATGACTTGAGCCAAAGTTGGATGCTTAACCGCTGAGCCACTCTTGCACTCCTATCTACTCTCCTTTTTAAAGTCTCCCTTATTTTGAAGCAAATTCCAGACATTGTATTTCATACATAGATAGAATTCTTTAAAAGATAAGGATTCCAAAAAAGGTAACTGCAATACCATTGTTACTCTTTAAGGTACTTAATATGTATCTTTGGCAGTTTTTATTATGTTTTAAGCATGTGAACAGACTATTCTCAGACTGTAGGCAATTCAAGAGATAGGAAAGTCTTGTCCCTCATCCCATCCTTAACAATGACCTTATCTCTACATAACACAGATCTGCCTCATTCTTTCTAAATAGCTACATAGTATTTAGATATGTGGCTGTATGATACTTTAAGTTGTTCTTTATTGGTAGGTGTTCATATTGTGTATGAAAGCAAAAACCAGGAAACAAAGTTGTGAGTTTCCTTGTTACTTACGTTAATTTCATACTTATTTTAGAGTAAATGCGTGTAAATAAAACTGCTTGCTTCAAGGGTAAGTCTATTTGACATGTACATTTTTGAAAACATTTATTTTTAGAGAGAGCTTGTGTGCACAAGCTGGGGAGGGGCAGAGAGAGAGAGAGAGAGAGAGAGAGAATCCCATGCAGGCTCTGTGTTGTCAGCACAGAGCCTGATGCAGGGCTCGATCTCACAAACCCTGAGATCATGACCTGAGCTGAAATCAAGAGTCAGAGGGTTAACTAACTGAGCCACCCAGTTGCCCTAGAAATGTAGTTTGGTTTTTACTACTCTGTAGAATTTCTTTGTATGAGCAGACCACTTTATTGACTGTCCTGTTAATGAATATTTAGATCTCATTGTTTTAGAATGATGTTGCTATGGGCATAGTTCTGTTATGCTGAACCATGTGGAATTGCTATTAGTTGATTATTTTTAAAATGGAGATTTCATGTGGTTCAGCTGAATACATCTTTTGGTGTATGTTTGCACGAGTATCTATTTAGTAAGTACTTTGAAATGAAATTGTTGTGTCATAAGTGTTCTGTTTAGTTTTTATAGATAATGCCAAAGTTCAGTTTCCTCTACCACCAGTTGAAGCTGCTTTACCTTCCCCACAATACTTGATATTGTGAATTTTAGCTCTTTTGATGGTTGTGTTGTGGTATCTTATTATGGTTTTAATTTGCTAATGAATTAGGCATCTTTTAATGTATTTTATATGTTTATTGAATATCCTTTCTTTTTGAGTGAGTTGTCAAGTCTCTTGATCATGTTTTAATTAGGCATCTTTTTATTCGTTATATGCATTCTTTATATAGTCTCAATACCCTCCACTCTAGTTTGGTAGTTCTTAAATAGTATTGTTTTATGGACAGATTTAATTTTGGTGAAATTTCTTTCTTTTCCTTTATGGTTAGTGCTTTTTGTATCTGGTTTAAAAAAACTTAACCCACCTGAGGTCCTAAAGATACACTCCTGTATTCTAAAAACTTTGCATTTACCCCCATATGTACGTCTCTAATGCATCTGGATAGGTAAGAACTCTTGTTAAGTGAAGGATTTACCTCTTTTTTGGTAATACTAGTTGCAGTTAGGTTTTTCACATTTTATTGTTTCTTTTAACTTTAACATGCTGAAATTTTAGATTTTGTGTAAATTAATATGGATTATAGGCTTTGTATCTGAGAATTTCCCCATTCCAGTGTAATGTATTTTTTAAAATTCTCTTTTATAATATATGTATAGTTTCATTTTCTGTATGTAAGTCTTTGATTAATCCAGGATATATTTTAATACTTGAGGTAAAAATCCAACTTTATTTCCCTCAGATATTCCAGTACCTTTATTGAATAATCCATCTTTCCCATAGAGATTTGAAATTCCACAATCAAAATACACTGATGTCCTGCATATATTTTGCTCCTTCTCTCTTTTAAGCCAGTAAAAATATTTTTTAGTTTGAAAATTTGCTGAAACTATGCATACTCTCCCTGAGAAATGTGGCACATTTTCATACAGTTTCACAAAATGTGAAGAAACTGTGAAACCCATTCATAAATCTCTGATCAAACTTGTCAATTTTTTAAATACTTCAAGGAGTATCCTTCATTCACAGAAGACTTGTTACCCCACCTATTTATTTTTCTTTACAAAACTATGTATACTCCTAGTATTTTAAGGACTGGTAATGTTTGTGTTTCTGTTGCTAAGGGAATCATCCATTTCCTTTCAAAATTAAGAATCCTCAAGGGAATAGTGGGCATTTAATTAATCTTTTATGTGCCATTGCTTTCTGTGTTTTAGATAAGCAGATGAGGCCTAGAGAGATAATACAGCTTGCCAAACTTTTGCACATCTAGTTACTGGCTTAGCTATGTTTAACATCATGCTTGTCATGTGTTTCCTTCATTACGATAAATTCCCTCCTTTATATGTTAGCTAACGTACTAAAGATTGAGTAACTAGTGATGCTAGAATCTAGTGATGTTGGGGCATCTGGCTGGCTCAGTCAGAAGAGTGTACAACTTTTGATCTTGGGTTTGTGAGTTCGAGCCCCATGGTGGGTGTAGAGATTACTTAAATAAGAAAATGTTAAAATCAAGTGATGTTAAAAGACATTTATTAAGTATCTGATAGCGGATAGTGCTGGGCTAAGTTTTAAATTAAGAACTTTCTATACATCCAGTCTTCACACTTAGCTTGAGGAACAGTAGGACTTAGAATGTAGTTTTGGATTCCTTGCATGAAGCTGGTAGACACAGGGCGCATAAAGGAGAATTGATGAACTTACAGGTTAGAGCCCACTAAGAAAAATCTTGCTAAAAGATTATTAAAAATACGTCCTGTATTATGGCAGAGTGGTAATAGCTATGTTAATTTGCATCTATGTGATGTTGTATAACCTGTAAAATATACTTATCTGTTCAACCTGCCCTTCAGAAATATTTTGTTAATTTTTTGCTGAAGAAATAGCCTGAACTTCTTAAGGCCTCGTTTTAGCCAGAAAGTGGCAGGATTGGCACACATTCATTGAACTCCTAAACCTGTCTTAGCTAGGAACATGTTTCTGTTTATATAGTCAATTTAGATTAAAACAGAGTAATGCATAGCTTCTCTGGAAGAAAATAACTGATATTTATTTACTTTTTTTTTTTTTTTTACCACTTGATGTGTTAAGATACCAAATGAGTTTATGTGACAGAGAAGCTGGGATATTTGAGGGAGGAAAGCAGTTGAAAGTAATTGTTCTGCATTTTAGGATAAGATAGCCTTGCTCTCTCTTCTAAAGATATAGTTGTAAATACTTGTTGCAGAGCTAAATGATGAAGGGAAGGTGTTTATTTTATATATTAGAATACTCTTGTGGAGAACTTGGACAGCATTTATTATGCAGAACTCTGTTGGTAATGTATGTTTAGAAATTTAAAAATAGATAATGTAGGGGCGCCTGGGTGGCGCAGTCGGTTAAGTGTCCGACTTCAGCCAGGTCACGATCTCGCGGTCCGTGAGTTCGAGCCCCGCGTCCGGCTCTGGGCTGATGGCTCAGAGCCTGGAGCCTGTTTCCGATTCTGTGTCTCCCTCTCTCTCTGCCCCTCCCCCGTTCATGCTCGCTCTCTGTCCCAAAAATAAATAAACGTTGAAAAAAAAAAATTTTTTTTTAAAATAGATAATGTATTTTAATAATTCATCTGTAGGGTTGTTTTTGCTATACAGTTGAATAGATGAGTTGATTATACTTGCTAATGTAACTTTTAGTTACAACTTTTAATGAGAATATTTTCTGTAGGGCTCTTTATTACTTTGTACTTAAAGTAGATTTATATAATAAGCACACAACAAAGTTAGACATAGGAAAGATGGCTTATTTATAAGAATAGTAACACAACATGACAACATGTATTTTCTCTGATTTTAGGAGAAATGGGAGTAATAAAAGTGAAACTTGAAGTAGTTTGTTTTTTAATTTTTAATGTTTTGATTATTTTTGAGAGAGAGAGACAGAGCATGAGCAGAGGAGGGGCAGAGAGAGAGGGAGACACATAAGCAGGCTCCAGGCTCTGAGCTGTCAGCACAGAGACCAACATAGGGCTCAAACTCGAGATCATGACCTGAGCCGAAGTTGGATGCTTAACCTTAACTGACTGAACCACCCAGGTGCCCTGAAGTAGTAGTTTTCTTTCTTTCTTTCTTTTTTAATTTGTTTTATTTTATTTGTTTTAATGTTTGTTTATTTTGGGGGAGGGAGGGGCAGAGAGAGAGAGGGAGACAGAGGCTCGGAAGCAGGTTCTGTGCTGTCAGTACAGAGCCTGATGTGGGACTTAAACTTAGAAACTGTGAGATCATGACCTGAGCCAAAGTCGTATGCTTAACTGACTGAGCCACCCAGGTGCTTCCCGAAGTAGTAGTTTTTACAAACAGGGATACTGACATTTATTGTTCATGTAAATGCTGTTCTTTGTTTTTTAGTCAGAAAGATATTTATTACATAAAACAATTAGAAACAGCCTACATAAAATTTGGCATTAAGATGGTAGAATGCTATGCAGTGGCAAAAGTGATGTGATAATACATTTAATGACATCTCACAGACCTTTGTGAAGCTAAACATACTAAGCACTCCCATAATGTATTCATTAGGAAATAATTCCTTTGGTAAGGCTGTAAAGTAGCCTAGGTCAGTGACTTCCCTTCTGAACAGATGAGGAAATTGAAGCCCTCAGGAAAACTCCTGAAGTTAGGGATCTTGCCTGAGCTCTGAAGAGCTCGTTTAACCAGGGCAACGTAAGTCTCCAGACTCAGCTACCCCTACTCTTTCCACTTGTTAGTAAAAGCTGTGGTGGTATTTCTTCTGGTTTGATTCAGACTTGACTTTGCTTGACTCAGATGTCAGAGTCACCTTTTAATTTTCAACTTTTCAGTATCTTAGGCTTAGTGATTGGTACTTCTGAGATTATGAAAACTGTAGTTCCTTGCTTTCTGCTGGAAAATATCTAAGAATAAAACAGGTATTAGGTCCCTTCTAAAGGTAAGTAAATATTAATCTAACAAGTTAAATTAGATTTAAAGCCATTGGGTAGTATTAAAAATTGTGCATTGAATTCATGTAATCATCCCTTTGCCTATATTTGATGGTTTGTTAATTGGGATCTGTAATTTGGCTTTTCTTAAATGTAAGTGTACTTTTTAAGTATAAACAATAAGTTTGGCATAAACATTTTGCCGTTTTTCTACTGCTAAGTTCTGGGAGAATTAATCATAATACCAGTTTGAGTCATATTTTCATCTTGTTTAGAAAGGCTAACAAAAAATGTTTATGATGATAGAAATTAAAGATAGTAAAAATGAATTGCCCAAGTACAAAATGAATAGTAACTGTAAGATTTACTACTTGCGGATATGCATAGATAGCCACTGTAGTCACTTAGGCACCAGAGCAGCTGTTAAGAAAAAAAATCTTTGAAGTTATATGGCTTTTAGGGTTAGGAGAAAGAATGGAAACAGAATTAGAGAAAGAAACCTGACCCTGAGATGGGTTTCTAGACAGAGCTGGCATACCTTATGGGCAGCCCTACACCAGAGAAATAAACTGCTGGAATGTTTTCATTTATTGTGTTACACTGTTTAGATTCTACTAAATAAATTTTAGTTTAAGCATTTTTATTTGAAAAACCCATAATAATCTCCAAGAAGGTTTGCTGAGTCCTTTAATTCTGAATCGATCTAGTTGCTTAACGCTGTCGAAATCTCTTGAATTAAGGATAACAATTTTAAGGGACTTGAATGACTAGGGAGAGGTCACTAAAAGGCATAAGAGCTCTATACTAAAAGGTGGAAGGGGAAATGTCAAATATGTAAACATTCATTAATTTCTTTACAGTTTAACCTTATTGCAGTTATTTCAAGACTGATTCTGTGCTCTTAGCCAGATATCATTATTTGTTAAATTTTACATTGATGTCACTTAAATTTTTATCCTTGACTTATTTTTAATTTTTATAGATAAAGTGGAGAATTTTAGTGAAGAATATGAAAAGAATAGTCACCATATTTACAAAAATGCTGAAGACAGTACTAAGAAATCCAATGCAGAAACAACAGTAGCTTCTGGATACAAAGCTGATGAAATCAAGGAAACAAATGATACTTGGAACTCCCAACTTGGAAAAAGGTCAGAATCTCCATCAGAAATATCTTCCATCAAGGGATCTGTAAGAACTGGTTTGTATGAATGGGATAATGATTTTGAAGATATCAGATCAGAAGATTGTATTTTAGGTTTGGATAGTGATCCTCTTTTGGAGATGAAGGATGAAGATTTTAAAAACCGGTTGGAAAATCTAAATGAAGCCATTGAAGAAGACATCGTGCAAAGTGTTCTTAGGCCAAGCAACTGTAGGACGTACTGTAGGGCGAATAAAGCAAAATCCTCACAAGGAGCATCAAATTTTGATAAGCTAATGGACGGCACCAGTCAGGCCTTAGCCAAAGCAAACAGTGAATCAAGTAAAGATGGCCTGAATCAGGCAAAGAAAGGCAGTGTAAGTTCTGGGACCAGTTTTAGAGGGACGGTTGGACGGACTAGAGATTACACTGTTTTACATCCATCTTGCTTGTCAGTTTGTAATGTTACCATACAGGATACTATGGAACGTAGCATGGATGAGTTCACTGCATCAACCCCTGCAGATTTGGGAGAAGCTGGCCGTCTAAGAAAAAAGGCAGATATTGCGACTTCTAAGACCACTACTAGATTTCGACCTAGTAATACTAAATCCAAAAAGGATGTTAAACTTGAATTTTTTGGTTTTGAAGATCATGATGAGACAGGAGGTGATGAAGGAGGTTCTGGGAGTTCTAATTACAAAATTAAGTATTTTGGCTTTGATGATCTCAGTGAAAGTGAAGATGATGATGAAGATGACTGTCAAGTGGAAAGAAAGACAAGCAAAAAAAGAACTAAAACAGCTCCATCACCCTCCTTGCAGCCTCCTCCTGAAAACAGTGATAATTCCCAGGACAGTCAGTCTAGTACTAATAATGCAGGTAAGACTTAAAAAAATTATTACAAGTAAATGCATTTTAAGTTTAAGTCAACAGCTACTGAGTTTCTGCTTAGGTACTTAATTTTAATTTGTTATGTTTAATTTTAATAGAAGTATTATTTAGAACCACAGATTGTACCTTATCCAGAGGTACAGTGTTTTAAATGTTCATAATCAAGTTCCACATTGTAAGGATCAATTTATAGATTGGGTCTTTTAATTTTGTGTTTTATTTCTGCCTTTAGCACTTGAGAATTTTAAAGTGTGTGTGTGTACAGGGATATTAGACATCTTGATGTTTCAACTTTGAAAATCCAAATGCAGTTGGGGACTTGGTAGATTTTGGACATTTAGAACTACATAGATAATAGATGGTTTGTAATGAGGGAAATATTAGAAAATTAAAATTGATTAAAAGCATTTGTAGTTGGCTCAAAATTAAACTAATGTTTTAAAACATTGTCAAGAAATCTTAAGTTTAAAGTTAAAAAGTAAATGTTAATCTTAAAAATCATCCTCTTGAGTTGATTTAATAAAATTGAAAAGTGCTAGTTAAGTATTTATTCACTCTTACCAGTGAAAATTTAATTTGTCTCTTAAGATAGTAGGGCCAGTAATGACTGGAGGCTCTCAAGGAGTTGATAGTTTCTACTGTGAGAGACCAACACAAGTAGGTTAGCTTCGCTATAATTAAGTCACTACCTGACAAGGGCTTAGTGAAGTGGATTGATTGTTGAGTGAGGAAGAGTAAGCAAAAGCCTCTGGGATCCAGGGGCTATATTTATATATATTTAACCAAATACATAGTTTCTCTGTATCGCTTTACTTGTTAAATAACGTTTTTGTCTGTTAAGTCATATAAGAAGTGTCATTATGGTGAATTAGAATTCTAATAGTATTCTTACATATAGATTCTTGTGTACATTATAAGTCATACTTGAGACTACCTACTGTTTTGCTTTATTTGGCCTAAAAATAGTTCCGTTAGATTAGAGTCACTCTTCAAAACTAGAGGCATATAAGAATAGTCCCTAAGGGCTCACTCCTTACTCCTCTAACTGTAAAAATTAATAAATAAATAAGGGGGTTATCAATTCAGCCAGTGTTGTCTTGAATCTTTTCTGGAGAATTGAAGTTTGCAGCATCCTTGCTAGTCACATGAGATGACTGGGCAGACAGCTTAGGGTTGCTTTGTCAGGAGGATGATAAGTAATCATGCACAAAACCTGAGCTCCTTTCTTCCTGCAATTTACTTAGCTCTTTCTTCTAACTTTGGTAGCAAGTTATTTTGATCAGCAATTGAAAAATCTCTGGCTGAAATTTACATTTTGGGGTAATGTAACTTTTTAAGCTTTGAAATGTGAGATCATCAGGCTCTCTTTCAAAAACTTCTTTCATATTGCTACCAAATTAAAAAATTAGAGACCATTTGATACATCCAGGGTCTTCAACTGATGTATGAAATAGCAAACATTTTTAAAAAATTTTTTTAATGTTTGTTTATTTTTGGAAGAGAAAGACAGAGCATGAGCAGGGAAGGGGCAGAGAGAGGGGTACACAGAATCTGAAGCAGACGCCAGGCTCTGAGCTGCCAGCACAGAACCCAATGCGGCGCTCGAACTTATAAACGGTTGAGAGCGTGTCCTGAGCCGAAGTCGGATACTTACCTGACTGAGCCACCCAGGTGCCCCATGAAATAGCGAACATTTTTAATGGTTGGGCTAGTGATAGTGAAAAGTCTTCCTATTTTACTTTTTTGTTTAGGCTAGAAGAAATTTAACGGCTTAGGAATTTATCTAATTATTTGGTTATTTTTGTATGAAGACCCACAAATCATTGAGCAACATTGTACTAGGTCGTTTTATATCTTTTGCCAAAAATAGCTGTCTTTTTTTTTTTAATGTGACTTTTGTAGGTGCAAGCAGACATTCTTTGAAGGCCAGCATGATTCAGTATACTTAAGCTCTAGAAAAATGTTAAAGGTAGATAACTGTGTGTATATTTAAACTAGAATGCCCAATGTCAGTGTCCCTAGATACCCAGCAGTTATTTTAGAAAAGAATCGGTTTTGCCATTTACAGAAAATAAAACTGAAGCACATACATACTAACTTGGTTTCTGATTTTCTTCTAAAGTTGGGGTCGGCAGGCAGGAGGGTGAGAATGGCAAAATGAGACTTAATATCGTTAGGGATATTTTGTCAACTGAATGGTGCTTTTATTCCTGTATTCTTTTACCCTGCAAAATGCCACTCCCCAAATGTTCATAGGTTGTTTGGTAGATAATTTGAAATATTGGAAAGCTAGCTAGTTTTGATTACCATTTCAGAAAACTTGGATTTTACAGAGGATTTGCCTGGTGTGCCTGAAAGTGTGAAGAAGCCCCCAAATAAACAAGGAGATAAATCAAAAGAAAACACCAGAAAGATTTTTAGTGGTCCCAAACGGGTAAGTAAAGCATTATCAGTGATTTGTATTATTTATATATTTTTGGAGGACTCAGTTCTGGATTTTTTAATCTGAAAATTACTAACAAATTTTGGGTTCAAAGGATGTAAGTCAATTTTTAAAAAAATTGTAAGCATTTTTTTGAAGTGTGGTAAAATATACTTAGCATAATTTTTATTATATGTACAATTCAGTAACGTTAAATACATTCACAGTGTTTTGTAACCATCCCATTATCTATATCCAAAACATTTCATCATAGCAGAAACTCTACCCATTAAACAATAACTCCCCCTTTGTCCTCCCAGCCTGTGGTAAACACTATTCTACTTTTTGTCTGTATGAATTTGCCTATTCTAGTTATCTTGTATAAGTGGAATCTTACAATTGTTACCTATCTGTGTCTGGCTTATTTCACTAAGCATAATGTTGTTAGGGTCCATCCATATTGTAGCACATATCAGAATTTCAGTCCTTTTTTATGGTGGAAGAACTTTCCATTGTATGTATATACTACATTTGTTGTTGTTTTTCAAGGGTATTTTATTGAAGAGAAGACCAGACTCTGCCATCCACTGGTACAACTCCTCTATTATGTGATATAAATATATTGAAGGTTACTGTTTGTATTAGTTTAAGCCATAAACTGGCTGGCTTAAAACATGTTTATTCTGTCACAGTTCTGCATGCTAGAAATCCAAAATTAAGATGTTGGGAGGGTCTTGCTTTCTAAAAGACACTAAGGGGGTTATTTGTCCTTGCCTCTTCCAGCTTCTGGTGGCTCCAGGTGTTCTTGGCTTGTGCTGCATAACTCCATTGTCTGTCTCCGTCACATGGCCTTCTCCCTCTTTCCCTGTCTTCTTTCTCTTAGAGGAACATTTCGTATTTATCACATTTTGTTTATTCATCTGTTGGTGGACACTAGGGTTGTTTTCACCTTTTGGCCATTTTGAGTCCCTGCTTTCAATACTTTTGGATAAACAGGAGTAGAATTTTTGAGTGAGTAGGTGTGTGTTTAGCTCACTGTTTTATACCTTGACTAAACCACTTTACATTCCCACCAGCAGAGGGTTCCATTTCCTCCATGTCTTCACCAACACTTATTTTCTGGGTTGTGTTGTGTTGTTTCATTTTGTTTTGAAGTAGGCTTCACGCCCAGCGCAGAGCCCAGTGCGGGGCTTGAACTCACACCCTGAGATCAAGACCTGAGCTGAAATCAAGAGTCAGATGCCCAACCACCTGAGCCACCCATGTGCTCCCCCCTTTTTTCTGATAATAGCTATTTTTTCTTTCTTTCTTTTTTTTTTTTTATAATAGTTATTCTAATGGGTGAGAAATGGTATCTAATGGTTTGATTTGCATTTCCCTGACTAGTGATGTTGAGCATCTTTTTGTGGTACTGAGTGGTCATTTGTATATCTTTTTTGGAGAAATATCTTTTCAAGCCCTTTGTGCATGTTTGATTTTTTTTTTAATCTTACAAAATTGTTCATTAATATTTTTTAATGTTTTTATTTATTTTTGAGACAGAGACAGAGCATGAGCAGGGGAGGGGCAGAGAGAGGGGGAGACACAGAATCTGAAGCAGGCTCCAGGCTCTGAGCTGTCTGCACAGAGCCTGACGTGGGGCTCGAACTCACGGAGTGTGAGATAATGACCTGAGCTGAAGTCAGACGCTTAACCAACTGAGGCACCCAGGAGCCCCTGGGTTTAAATTTTTAAAATTTAAATCGAAATTAGTTAACATACAGTGCAGTAATAATTTCAGGAATAGAATTTAGTGATTCGTCACTTACATATAATAATACCCAGTGCTCATCCCAAGTATCCTCCTTAATGCCTCTCACCCCTGATTTTTTTCCTTAAATTTTTTTTTAATTAAAAAATTTTTTTAAGTTTATTCTGAGAGAGAGAGAGAGAAAGAGAAAGGGAGCATGTAGGGTAGGGGCAGAGAGAGAGAGGGAGAGAGACTTCCAAGCAGGCTCTGCGGTGACACATCAGAACTCACGAACCGTGAGATCATGACCTGAGCTGAAATCAAGAGTTGGGTGCTTAACTGACTGAGCCACCCAGATGCTCCTTTGTGCATGTTTGAATTGAGTTTTTTGTTGTTGTTGTTGTTAATAGTTCTTTATGTAGTCTAGATATTAATCTCAGATAAATAATTTGCACATAGATCCTTCATTCTGTGACTTGTCCCTTCATTCTCTTGATAGTGTGCTTTGATGCACAAGTTTTTAATTTCAGTAAAGTCCCAATTTGCTTTTTCTTTTGCTGCCAGAATGTCATTGCCAAATCAGATGCATGACTTTTCCTTTATGTTTTCTCCTAAGAATTTTATAGTTTTAGGTCTTTGATCCATTGTGAGTTAATTTTTGTATATGGTGTAAGTTAAGGGTCCAACTTCATTCTTTGGGTGTGGGGGGGTGTCCAACTTCATTCTTATGCATTATGTAAGTCATTTAATATGGTCCAGCATGGGTATTCAGAATAATTTGCTTGACTTTACCTGTACAATAAAAAATTCCTTATATAACTTGTTCTTTGTTTTGTTGTTGAAAGTTGCAAGTTGTCAACATCTTTTGCAGATTGAACTGCTTTTGAGCAGCTCAAGAATGAGTAGAGCCAAGTCTTAAGGCCTCATTTTATTTTTATTCTTTTACCTCTGTAAAGAGCTAATTGGGAATCTTTTCAAAGTAATTATGCTATACTTTTGTACCCCTTCATGTGACCAACCCCTCACCAGAAAAAAAAAAAGTGCTTGATGCTAATTTTTTTTAATTTTTTTTTGAACTCGAGTTATTTCTTTAATCTTTTTTAATGTTTATCTTTATTTTTGAGACATTAAGAGACAGAGCACGAGTCGGGGAGGGGCAGAGAGAGAGGGAGACACAGAATCGGAAACAGGCTCCAGGCTCTGAGCTCTTAGCACAGAGCCCGACGCGGGGCTCGAACTCACAGACTGTAAGATCATGACCTGAACCCAAGTCAGACGCTTAACCGACTGAGCCACCCAGGTGCCCCGGTGCTAATATCAATAAACTTAAAACTTCAGAGCTTTGCTCTGGGGCGAGAGCCCAGGGGCCAGGGCAGTGTGGAATATAGTCTGTATGGAATATATAGACTATGGTCATTAATGCTTAGGTGCTGCTTTTGGTTTGTATGAAATTGTGGATGGCATGTGTTAATTCCAGAGCAATAGTTATCAACTTCTTTGGTCTCAGGATTACTTTATAATCTTAAAAAATTTACTGAGAATCACAAAGAACTTTTTTTTTTTTTTTAATTTTTTTTTTTTTAACGTTTATTTATTCTTGAGACAGAGAGAGACAGAGCATGAACGGGGGAGGGGCAGAGAGAGAGGGAGACACAGAATCGGAAGCAGGCTCCAGGCTCTGAGCCATCAGCCCAGAGCCCGATGTGGAGCTCGAACTCAGACCGCGAGATCGTGACCCGGGCTGAAGTCGGATGCTCAACCGACTGAGCCACCCAGGTGCCCCAAGAACTTTTTTTTTTTTTTTTAAAGACCTTTTGATTATATGTGCAGATCAGTATCAAATTATAAGTGAAAACATTTCAAAAGTACATATTAATAATTCACTTAAAATGACAACCCATTACATGTTAGTATAACATTTTATGAAAATTACTTTCTCAAAGTAAGAAAAATAACATTGTTTTACATTTTTTTGCAAATCTTTTTTAAAGTTTGGCTTAATGAAAGACAGCTGGATTCTCATAGCCCCTGCATTCAATATATTTCATTAATGCTGTTTTGGTTGAAATATATGAAGAAAATCCAGCCTCACACAGATAAGTATTTTTAATAGCCTTTTCAGGTAATTGTGAATGTTGTTCTTCCATAAGATACCAAGACTCAACAAATAGGAGTTTCTTAAAGATTAGTTGCAGTTTAGAATTTAAAAGCATGCCAATGAACCTTTCATATTGTTACATTGAAATCTGTCGGTCTTTCACTTTTTTTTTTTTTTTTTCAACGTTTATTTATTTTTGGGACAGAGAGAGACAGAGCATGAACGGGGGAGGGGCAGAGAGAGAGGGAGACACAGAATCGGAAACAGGCTCCAGGCTCTGAGCCATCAGCCCAGAGCCCGACGCGGGGCTCGAACTCACGGACCGCGAGATCGTGACCTGGCTGAAGTCGGACGCTTAACCGACTGCGCCACCCAGGCGCCCCATCACTTTTTTTTTTTGTCTTCACTTTGAATGGAATTTTTACACGTACATACTTTGTAACATCATCCATTGGTCATTTGGAAAATACTGGTTACACTGATTTATGTGCAGATCTTTCAAATGGTGACACATCTCATTATATGGTATCAAAATCACAGTATCACTGCCAAAGTCATCAGAAGTCTTAAGTATTGGGGAGCTATCAGTTTCATAGTGGTAGGTAAAAGGTCTAAAATTTTAGTTGCTTAAAAGTTGAAATTTTTTCATTGGCAGAAAATACTTCAGGGTGAATGACAGTGATAGGTCCACTTTGTTCATATTTGAGAAAATGTGTGCCTAATACCAAGTCTGTATTACAGACCTGTAAGCATAGTTTGTCCATTAGTTTTTCAGATAGAGAATGGTGATCCAGAGGTGCCTGGGTGGCTCAGTTGGTTAAGTGTCCAACTCTTGATTTTGGCTCTGGTCATGATCTCAGGATTGTGAGATTGAGCCCATTATCGGGCTCAGCACTGAGTGTGGAGCCTGCTTGGCATTCTCTCTCTCCCTCACTTTATGCCCCTCCCCAACTCTAAAAAAGAATGGTTTTCCAGGCAAAATGTGAGTAGTTCATCTTGCAGCTTGAGCAGTTACATGTTCTTCTTCGACAAAACCACTGTACTTTGTATGTAGCAGAAGTGGTTTTTTTTTTCTTAAGTTTATTTTGAGAGAGAGAATGAGCAGGGGAGGGGCAGAGAGAGCGGGGGAGAGACAGAATCCCAAGTGGGCTCTGCACTGTCAGCGTGGAATGGGGCTCAAACTCACGAACCTGTGAGATTATGACCTGAACTGAAATCAGGAGTCGGTCACTTAACCAACTTAACCGACTGAGCCACCTGGGTGCCCCTGTATGCAGCAAGAGTGGTTTATGCATACTTTTTAAAAAAATTTTTTTTTTTTCAACGTTTATTTATTTTTGGGACAGAGAGAGACAGAGCATGAACGGGGGAGGGGCAGAGAGAGAGGGAGACACAGAATCGGAAGCAGGCTCCAGGCTCTGAGCCATCAGCCCAGAGCCTGACGCGGGGCTCGAACTCACGGACCGCGAGATCGTGACCTGGCTGAAGTCGGACGCTTAATCGACTGCGCCACCCAGGCGCCCCTGCATACTTTTTTTGTCGCACAGAATATTAGTGTATTTGATAGTTGTGATTTAATAAAATGAATAATTTTTACTCCTTCATCAGAGGCTTTTTCTTATATGAAACTGCATTTTATTTTTAAACTACGAAGTATCTGGCAGTAAAGAATATGACTGCTTACACAGTTTGGAGCCCCTATCTAGATTCATGCTAAGACTCCAACAGCTTTACCTGTTGTTTACTGTTGTTTTCGCACTGTCCTTATGAATGACTAGACAGTGAAAAAGGCAAATAACATCTTATTATTGTTATGAAAATGGTTGAGTTTCGTGGATGCCTAGCACATGTTTTGAGAACTGCTGACTTATAGCATTCTGCTTTATTTTCCTCCCTCTAGACTTTTTATTATGAAAAGTCAAAATATTTAGAAAATGTGAAAGCAGTATGATGAATACCCACATCCTCTATCTAGATTGATTCCCAGTTAATATCTTGACTCAGTTGCATATACATGATCTCCTCCCCTACCGTATATAAATGTATGTGTAACTTTTTTCTGTCTTATTTGAAAGTTGTGGAGTTATAGATGGCATACATTTTTAAAGAAAAAGGACAATCTCATATTCAACTGTGGTGATATGATTACAGTACTTAAAAAAATTAGCAATTCTTTGCATTGCCTGGGTGGCTCAGTCTTTTAAGCATCCGACTCTCGATTTCAGCTGAGATCCTGATACTGTGGTTTGTGAATTCAAGGCCTGCTCTGCACGCTGACTGTGCAGAGCCTGGTTGGGATTGTCTCTCCCTCTCTCTCTCTCTGCTTACACTTGCGTGTTCTCTCTCTAATGAACTTTTTAAAAATTAGAAATTCTTTGATATTATCTGATATCTAGCCTGTATTTCATTTTCTCCAGCTATCTCCTGATTGTCTTTTAGTTTTCTTTTTCCCTCAAACCATAATCTTTTAGGTGTTAATATTTCTTGAGTCTTAAACAGTCCCATCATCTTTTAAAAATTCTTGTGGCACTGATTTTATTTTAACGAATTCATGTTATTTTTCTTACAGAATGTTCCACATTCAGAATTTATATAATTTTTCCTCTGGTGATGTCTTTTAAGTCATTACTCCACTATATTAAAGTAGCATAGTTGCATAGATCACTGGAATTCTTAAGTTTGATTAGGTTTGGGTTAAACATTTTGACAAGAATAAGTCAAAGTGATAATTGTGTATGCTGCTTTACGTCAGAAGCTACATAACACCTGGTTATTCTACTCTTAATATTGTTTGACCACCAAATGAAGGTTGTGATCACCAGCTCTCCAATAAAGGCATATTTTTCCTTTTATAATTTAGTAATAATTTAGAAGTAAGCTTCTAGGTGCCACCTTGGCACCATGCGAATATCCTGTTCCCCATTATGTTTCACTTCATCATTTTAGCATCCACTGTTGCTTGCATCCTTTATTACACTGATAGTTGCAGAATGGTGAGATTTCTAATTGCCGTTTCTTCCGCATTTAAAAACTGGAATTCTATAAAGAATGTTCTTCCTCCTCTCCCTACTCCTTTGCTCTCATTCTCTTCTACCCTATAGGCTCAATACTTTTTTTAAATGTTTGTTTATTTTTGAGAGAGAGCGCGTGTGCATGCATGGTGGGGGAGGGCAGAGAGAGAGGGAGACTGAGGATCCAAAGTCGACTCTTCACTGAAAGCAGAGAGCCAGATGCAGGGCTTGAACTCACATTCTGCGAGATCGTGACCTGAGCCGAAGTTGGACGCTTAACTGATTGAACTGCCCACATGCCTCAAGACTCAGTAATTTAAAAAAAAAATTTTTTTTTTAACATTTATTTATTATTGAGAGACAGACTGTGAGCAGGGGAGGGCCAGAGAGAGAGGGAGACACAGAATCTGAAGCAGGCTCTAGGCTCTCAGCTGTCAGCACAGAGCCCGACGTGGGGCTTGAACTCATGAACTGCGAGATCATGACCTGAGCCGAAGTCGCCCTTAACCGACTGAGCCACTCAGGCGCCCCTCAATTTTTTAAAAGAATTTTATTTATTTTTTTAATTGTTTATTTGTTTTTGAGAGTGAGTGAGCAAGCAGGGGAGGGGCAGAGAGAGAGGAAGACAGAGGATCCAAAGTGGGCTCTGTGCTGACAGCAGAGAAGACTCAATAACTTTTACTTATTAAATGTATTTACAATAGATTTGGCCAGTGTGAACCATTTCAAGGTATCTCTTGTGTCCTTTTGCTATAACCCCATCATCTTTTTATTTTATTTTATTTTTACGATTTTATTTAATTTTTTTTTTTTTTAATTTTTTTTTTCAACGTTTATTTATTTTTGGGACAGAGAGAGACAGAGCATGAACGGGGGAGGGGCAGAGAGAGAGGGAGACACAGAATCGGAAACAGGCTCCAGGCTCTGAGCCATCAGCCCAGAGCCTGACGCGGGGCTCGAACTCCCGGACTGCGAGATCGTGACCTGGCTGAAGTCGGACGCTTAACCGACTGCGCCACCCAGGCGCCCCAATTTTTATTTTATTTTTAAAAGTAACCTCTACACCTAATGTGAGGCTCAGTCTCACAACCTCAGCATCAAGAGTCGCATGCTCCACTGACTGAGCCAGCCAGGAGTCCCAACCCCATCATCTTTGAGTACTTCCCTTGCTTTCTGCACAAGAGACGACTTGAGATTCATCTTGTTTTTTTGTTTTTTTTTTAAAGTTTATGTATTTATTTTGCGAGAGTGCCGGAGGGGCAGAGAGAGAGAGAATCCCAAGCATCTGCACTAGAGGCACAGAGCCCAACACAGGCCTCAAATTCCTGAATCATGAAATTATGACCTGAGCCAAAGCCATGAGTTGGACACTCAACTGACTAAGCCACCCAGGCGCCCCTGAGACTCCTCTTATATTTTACCTGTTTTAGTCACAGAATCATCCATTTATGCAAGGATCCTTGGTTCTTTTTGTATGGGTATAGTATTTAGAAACCCAGATCTGAATGCTGGCTGTATTTGTTTCTTATAGTTTCTTTTGTTGAATGGAGCTATGAAACATGTAGAAAAAATAAACTATGAGTTCGTGTTGATAGTTTTCATTTCAAATGTAAGATTATGAAAGTTTGTACTTAGTTTACGTGCTTTATTCTTACAGTATATGTTATTTTTAAAATGGCGATACTAGTATTATTATGAAAAATGAGTACATTGAGTGAAGTTTAAGATTTTTCCAGTTCTTGTGGTCTTTAGATTATTTCACTAAGGATGAAATCATAGTAATGTGTTCCCAAATTTTGAAGTAATTTTATCTTGTGTGCTTTTGTTAATTTGATATTCATTTGCAATCGTTTTTACTCATTTGTGTTCAGGTTTTTAACTTAGTTTTAATTTTAATATTGGAGTCATTTCTTTGCTACTAATGTGGCTTAGAAGGCAGCAGTGTATACGTACTTGACCCGATTATGAAGGAATCTGTCTGGCCTAAAGTAAATCGGGTCATATAACCTAGTAGGCTGAAGACCTATTTACTGTTGATGGATAGTATCTGAGAAAAATTCAGAAAGTGTTTGTTAATTTATAAAACCAAAAGAACTTATGAAATTGAACTCATTTGAAAAATGTAATATGGGTGAAGCACACCTAAAAACAATAGTCCTAAATAACATTTTATTCCCTGAAGAGGCTTAACTTCAGTAAGTGTTTTGATTTCCTTTTTTAACAGCCTACTGAAATATTTGCTGAAACCTTCTTTATTTTAAGTGGGATTGTGTCAGAATTTCTTCACATATATTAGTACTATTTAGGTGGAGCAGCAGTTTTCAAAAAGAAACTTTGATCATTACTGTACCTTAATAAAAATAATAAAAATGTTTTAGATCCCATGGAAGTTACGTACTCTTATGAAAATATCTAGGTAAAGGATTTAGAAGCTTACTTCAGGAAGAGAGCAACAAGAAGTTAAATGGTATAAAATAGCTCATAGGAAATAGGTCATCCATTTACCTTCAGGACACTAAAAGACTACTTCAGAGTTGTTAAAAAGGAGAGAGCCATTGAGAAACAGAAATAAGGGAAATTTTACCTATAGAGTTTTGATGAGTATAAAGGAATAGAGGAAATAAGTGGATCAAAATTTTAAGCATTTAGTTAAAACACATGTGTAAATTAATACAGTGGAAATGATAGGTGTTTTATATATAAAAATTAGGATTCATGTTATCTGTGCAAAAAAAAATAGATAAGCTCAATTCTCAAAGGAATTTTTATGTAGGTTACCCCAAATCTCCAGAGGAGAAGGAAGGGGGGGGGGCGGTAAGTAGCTGGGTGTAGAAAATGTTCTCAGCCGTTGTTCCCGTTTTCCAGTTCTCCATTATAATAGAAACACCTTCATGTAGCTGATAGGTCACTGGGAGTATCTGGGTCTTCTCTAATCTGATTAGATTTAAAGACGCTAATGACCTCATTTCCAAGTGAAGAGGTGGCTTGTGGTGGCAAGCCTTCCTACCTATTGGGCTTTTCTTAGGCTTGGTACTGTGGATGTTTTGGACTCAATAAATCTTACTTGTGGTGTTGGCCCTAGTAAATTGGAGGATATTTAGTAACTGGCCTCTATCCATTAGATGCTAGTAGAACCTGCTTCCCACTCCAACCCTTCTCCCCACTGCCCAACCCACCACCAGTTGTTTCAACCAAAAATGTCTGCAGATATTGCTAAATGTCTTGTGGGGATCAAAGTGGGCTTCCCTCCCATTGGAGTGTGTGTGTGTGTCTTGAGAATAAGTTGCAGACTTGATGCCCATTATTCCTAAATCCCTTAGTCTGTACTTTTAAAACACAAGAGCACTCTCCTCTGTAGCTACAGCATTCCCATCAAAACCAGGAAGTTGGTTTGACATTGATACTGTAATACAGTCTAAGTCACAGATCCCATTCAGATTTTACCAATTGCCTCAATAATGGCTTTATGGCAAAATAAATGCCCTGCATTTCTCCCAAAGAGCCCGTAATCCAGTCCAGAATCACATGTTGTGTTTTGTTGTGACAAGTCTCTAGTCTCCTTCAATCTGGAACATTTTTCTTTCTTGGTCTTTCTATGGCTTTGACATCTTTGAAGGGTTAAGATCAGTTATTTGTAGAATGACCCTCAATTTGTGTTGTGATTTAGGTTATATGTATTTGGTAGAAATACCACAGAAGAGATGTTCTGTTCTCATTGCATCATATCAGGTGGCACACAGGTGTGTTTGTACCATTACTATTGATATTAACTGATCCCTTGGTGTTGGTCAGGTTCCTCAGCTTTCCTCATTAAACTTTGATCCACTAGTTTTAGCACTCATTCTTGCCCAGATCAGTTTTTTACTGTGATGGTTGTTGAGTGATTTTTCCTAATTACATCATTCCTTCTACAGTTATTAGCAGTTGGCCTTTTCCTCTAAGGTAGATCTTTTCCTCACATCCATGTATGTAAGAATATGTGTATGTATATATTTATATATTCATTTCTTTATGTCAGTATGAACATGGATTCCTGTTTTATTTAATCATTTGTTACTGTTATTAAAAAAAAATTTTTTTTAACATTTTATTTATTTTTGAGACAGGAAGAGACAGAGCATGAACAGGGGAGGGTCAGAGAGAGGGAGACACAGAATCTGAAACAGGCTCCAGGCTCTGAGCTGTCAGCACAGAGCCCGACGCAGGGCTCGAACTCACGGACCACGAGATCATGACCTGAGCCAAAGTCGGCCACTTAACCGACTGAGCCACCCAGGCGCCCCTGTTACTGTTATTTAAATGATACTATCATTATTTCAACACTCAGATTGTTGTGGATTTGGCAGGTGGATGTTTCTTCAAACTGACTTGTGATGTGTCCAACTATTTTGCATTTCTTACTGACCTGCTGAGATGTTCAAAACTCATCATACACATTCCTAGCCCTGACATCACCCATTTATCTAAAGGCCCCTGTTTTGTTTCAGTGGAAAATGGTATTTAGAAATAAAAGTCTGGTCATTAGGTATGGTTGTTTCTTCTGTGTTGTCATTCTAGGCCGCCTTTGAGTTGACAGAGCTGGGAAGCATGTAAATATATGCATCTCTTTCTCTCTCTCTCTCTCCACATGTAAATATATGCATCTCTTCCTTCCTTTCTCTCTCTCTCTCTCTTTCTCTCTCTCTGTCTCTCTCTCTCTCACACACACACACACACACACACACACACACTTTGTATCTGTATTTAGAACCATGAGTTCACACTGATAACTCAAATTCGAGTGTAACACCATGTTTTATTCTAGCCTTTCCACATTTTACTTCACTTTGCTGACAGAAATCTGGTTTCCATTATTGTCAACATATTTATATGTTTTCTCAATCTTCATGTAGTAACCAGTTTCCTGACAACACAGGCCATCTCCTCAGCTTTAGTGCCACTAGTCAAGAGGAGGTCCCTCTTCCCTCTCCCCATCTGCTCATGTTAGAAAACATTAACTTTTTTTAATTTTAACATTTGTTTATTTTTGAGAGAGAGAGCATGAGCAGGGGAGGGGCAGAGAGAGAGGGAGACACAGAATCCGAAGCAAGCTCCACGCCCTTAGCTGTCAGCTTAGAGCTGGATGTGGGGCTCGAACTCACGAGCGGTGAGATCATGACCTGAGCCGAAGTCGGATGCTTAACTGACTGAGCCACCCAGGCACCCTGAAAACATTTATGTTTTAAGTATGCTGCTGTGATGATCTTTCCCAGCACTTAACCAGGGATACAGAGAAGTGTTGTTCACAGGATTGAGGGCTGGGTAGGGGAACACATGTGGCAGAATGAAGATGAGCAGGGTGAGGAAAACTTCTGGTAAGAGTATAGTTGAGGGGCAACCTGGGTGGCTCAGTTGGTTAAGCGTCTGACTCTCGATTTTGGCTCAGGTCGTCATCTCACGGTTGTGGTGCCCCGAGTAAGACTCTGTGCTGACAGTGTGGAGCCTGCTTGGGATTCTCCCTCCTTCTCTCTCTGTCTCTCAAAATAAATAAATAAAGGGCGCCTGGGTGGCTCCGTCAGTTAAGCATCCAACTTCGTCTCAGGTCATGATCTCACGTTCATGAGTTCAAGCCCCACGTCGGGCTCTGTGCTGACAGCTCAGAGCCTGGAACCTGCTTTGGATTCCATGTCTTTCTGTCTGTCCCTGCCCCGCTCACGCTCTGTCTCTTTCTCAAAAATAAACAGACATACATAAACAAACTTTACCAAAAAAAAAAAAAAGAATAGTTGAAATGATTACCCAGAAAAGTTGTCACTTGCTAGGGAGGGAAAAAATGAGAGTTTGAGGAATTAGGTTGGAATGTATCTGTATTTAAGTGCCTGTTTTTCTATATATGGTTTTATTGGTCATTTGTCAATTTTGATGCCTTTTTTTTGTTTTTAAAGTGCCATCCTGGGGCACCTGGGTGGCTCAGTTGGTTAAGTGTCAGACTTAGGCTCAGGTCATGATATCATGGTTTGTGTGTTTAAGCTCGGCATTGGGCTCTCTGCTGCCAGCATAGAGGCCACTTCATATTCTCTGTCTCCCTCTTTCTCTGCCCCTCCCATGCTTGTACTCTTTCTCTCTCTCTCTCTCTCTCAGAAATAAATAAACATTAAAAAAAAAATGTGCCATCCTATTTCTGATTGTTGGATATCGTTTTCCTGCATTCTGTTATTTGCAGTTGTCATATATGTGCTAATATACTTAATTTCTTTTGCTTTCCCTGCTTTTTGTTTGATTTCTAGCTTTCCATTCATTTGCTGCCTTTCTGCCCTCTTTTCTTTCTGCCCCATTATCTGTGTGATCATCCTAACTGATCTTCAGTGCTTGGAGGGTTATATTTTACCTGGGAGTTTGGCCATCTTATTTTGCTAGTAAAGACTGCTGCTGGGTCACTGATGAAACTAATTGTATTTGTCAGTCTCTGTTTCAGTTCTCAAATACCCAGTATCTTCATTTTTATCATTTTCCTATAGTTTAGTGTTGGGCCCATCTGGTAGCATCTTTTATCTGACTCTCAAAGGAACTTTGTGGACTTTATTTTTTTCTTCCTTTCTGTCATTCAGTATGATACTGAATAGTGGGCTTCTGAGTAATTGAATTAAAATTTGATTATCTGGGGCTCCTGGGTTGAGGCAGTTGAGCATCTGACTTTAGCTCAGGTCATGATCTCATGGTTCATGGGTTTGAGCCCCATATTGGGCTCTCTGCTGTCAGTGAGGAGCCCACTTCAGATCCTCTTGCCCGCCCCCCCCCCCCCCCCGTGCTCTCTCACTTTCTTTCAAAAATAAACATTAAAAAAAAATAAAATAAAATTTGATTATCAGTGTAAATTGTGGCTATATATTATACTTGTTAAGATTACATAAAGCTGCAGTTTTAAAGTTAAGTGTAACTTTATAATTTTATAAGCCCATTTTTTTGTTTCATAAAATGAATTTATATAGGTTGTCAACTCTTACAACAGAAGAGATTTTTAAAGGACAAGTAGTTCCACCTCCCACCCAAGAGCAGATGTTCCTTCACAGTATCCTCCTTCAGCAGTTAAAATTCACTCTCATGAAGTAGCTTATTTTTCTATCAAATTGTTTTACCCGTGATTACCTTTGTTCTGTGCCTGGGGATTCACTGATCATCCTGGGATCCAGTCATCAAGGTGGTAGTGTGAAATTTACTATATTCTCGTGGACTAGAAACCTGAGATATAAATGGGTGTGGTGCCTGGAAAAAAAAAAAAAGAGACTCTAGCCATCAGCTTGCTAATGGGGGTACTGGCCAAAGTGTACAAGTAAAAAGCCACAACTACCCATTTATAGCTCCTAGGTGGCTGATCCAAAGAGTTGTTGAAGCTGAGCATGTTCTGGCTGATCCAGGGTGTGAAAGAAGATCAGTTTTAGTTGGCTTTTCTTTGTGATTGTTTTTATTATTAAACATATAATACTTGCTTTCACTGTGTTAGGTGCTGAGGATACAAAAAAGAATAAGTCTGTAAAAGGCTGTCTGAGGTAGAATGTTTTTCTCTCTATGAGAACTTTTGGTTAGTCTTAATATTTCATCATTGTGTTTGTTTAAAAGCAGAAGCAACTGTCACCTTTTTATATAGGTAGAATTTAGCTTAAATAGTAAATCAGATACTTAAATTGTTGATCTGATTTACATAAAGACTTAGGAAAATACAAATTATTTTCTTGATTAATTCTTGTGGTTTTTTTTCTTGTAATATTTTAATCTGGAAGGATTTTAATAAAGAATAAAAGTACTATTAATCTTTTCATTTTCTATAGTTCAAGTGCCTTTAAAGTTTGAAAGTTCAGAATATTTTTCTGTAACTTATTTCCCGGAAAATGAAGTTTGAAATGAAAAAATAATAGCTGTAGGTTATCAAGAACCTGATAGCTTTGACATACATTTGACACTTAGCCAAAGAGTGTGTACATGTGTATTAGGGTGCTTATTTTTTGGAATTTGTCTTTCCAGTTTGTAATATATTTTATTTAGAGTTCATCGGATTCAGACATCCAGAAAACTCTTAGCTAGACTTTATTTTCTTGATGCTCTGATGACTTCATGCTAATGGTGATCACAAGTTAACAAAAGATGTGTAATTTTTTGAGGATGGTGACCATATTTTTTTACCTTCACATTCTCAGTGTCTGAGCTACAGAACGAGTTCATAAATGTTTATTGCTGGGATTCATGGAAGTATCTTTCAGCAAGGAATATTTAGTACTAAATATATATATATATGTGTGTATATATATATATATATATGTATTTATTATTTCAAGATTGGTAAGCCTATCAGATTTGGAAAAATTTCAGCCAATATCCTTCAAATACTTTTTTCTTTATCCCCCTTTCAGAACTTGAGTTACACTAGTCCTACCTCAGTCAGCCAAAAATCAGCTGCTAAAACCTGTAGTCTGACAGAATGTTACTGACTTATGGCAATAAAGCATACTGCACACCAGAAGAATGATGGAGCATCTTACCAAAGAATAGTTTTTGTAGAATTTGGGGGGAATTGGGGAGTTTGGGTGAAACTTAAATGAAATGGTGTCTGAGAGGCTTACAGCAAAGTGGTGCTGTTTGTGAAAAGATCAATTTGAGGTTTGGGCTGCAAAGTGGACCCAGGGGTCCAGTTTACTTGGAAATTATGAAGTTAAAGTAATTGTGGGATGTTGTGTCCAGAAACTCTTTATTTAAAGCTGTGCGTCTCTTCAAAGTAACTTAGATCCTCCAAGCTAGAATGGGATATTTTCACCTTTTTCTTTTTTTTTAATGAATCAAAAATCTGTATTACTGTATTTTTAATTACCTGTATAGCTAACAATACAGTGTTCTATTAGTTCCCAGTAGTATAGGGATTCAGCAGTTCTGAACATTACTCAGTGCTCATTGTGATAAGTGTATCATTAATCCCCATCACCTATTTCACACATCCCCACCCACCCACCTCCGCATTGGTAGCCATCAGTTCTCTGTAGTTAAGAGTCTGTCTGTTTTCTGTTGTATTTTTGATTGTTTCTGCTATTGCATTTTGATGTTCTGTAGTGTGTAGCAGGTGTTAATCCCAACCATTACAATTTTCATCTCTGAAAGTTTAGATCTGTTTTGTATTTTTATTGTCTACTTCACATATTCAGTATTTTCTTTATCTTAAATATCTGGAATACAGTTATAATTATTTTTTAATGTTCTTGTCTACTGATTCTATCATCTGTATTGTTTCTGGGTTTGTTTCTGTGGATTGATTTTTTGTATTGTGGGTCGTATTTTCCTACTTCTTTGCATGCCTGATAATCTTTGATTGAATCCTACTCATTTAGGCTTTTACTTTGTTGGGCATTGGATATTTCCTTATATGATTTGACTTATTCTGAGATACATTTAAGTTATGTTTCATCCTTACAAGGCATTTAAATTTTAGATGGGTGAGCAGCTTTTAGGGTTCACCCTCCCCCCCCCCCCAAAAAAAAATATATCACCTGATTCCCCTGAATTACAAGGCTTTTCACTGTGGCTAGTGGGGACATGAACTTGCCCCAGCTCTGAGAAAGAACAGCCTAGGAATTGTTTCCTTGCTTTTCTGAGGGAAGTTCTTTCCCTTAAGTATTTTCTTCACATATTTGCTCATCATTACTCAGCTACATATTCGGTGGGGCCCCTTTGTATATCCAGAGTTCTTTGAACAGCTCTCTTCTCTGGTACTGTGCTGTACAAACTAGCCACCTTCATCTCCCTGGGCTCCTGGTTCCATCTCCATAAGAGAGACTGCTACTGGTTGGACTGTGAATTCTTCCTTCCTGTGTCACTCCCTGGGAACTCAGGCAATTATAGGGCTTACCTTATATATTTGCCTTCTTAGGGATCATTGTGCTATATGCTATTTGATGTCCGTTGTCTGAAAACTGTTTCATAGATTTTGTTCAGTTTGTTATTTTCATGTGGCAAAGTGAATTTGGTCCCTGTTACAACATTGTGTCCAGAAATGTAAACTCTAGATTCATGTATGTGTTATTATGATAGTCATTATGTTCTATATCCTTGAAGTCTAAAAAATAAGGTTTTTTTCTCTTCATGAAGACTTAATAAAAGAATTGGGGCACCTGGTGGCTCAGTCAGTTAAGCATTTCTCTCTCTCTCTCTTTAACTTTTTTTAAATGCTTATTTATTTTAGAGAAAGAGAGAGCCAGAGTGGGAGTGGGGGAGGGGCAGAGAGAGAGGCAGGCATAGAATCTGAAGCAGGCTCCAGGCTCTGAGCTGTCAGCACAGAGCCCAGTGTCGGGCTCGAACCCACAAACCATGAGATCGTGACCCGAGCTGAAGCCTGACACTTAACTGACTGAGCCACCCAGGTTCCCCAAGCATCTGACTCTTGGTTCAGCTCAGGTCAAGATTCCATGGTTCCTGGGATCGAGCCTTGCATCAGGCTCCAGGTTCCAGAGCCTGCTTGGGATTCTCTCTCGCTCTCTCGCTCTCTCAAAATAAGCATCAAAAAAAAAAAAAATAAATAAATAAGGATTACCTCCAAAACTAATGGTCCATTCTTGTTTCTGTCTCTTGTTTTTTCTGTTTTAGCCTTTTAATTTGACTTGATTTGAAATTTTATATTAAATTGAAATACAGTTGTATCTATTTATGCTTAATTATGATTTATATGTTGCCTATATAAAAAACATTGGAGAAAATATACAGATAGAAGTTTGGTAGGACCAGGTTGAAAATAAATGAGGAAATTATATTAAGAAACAGTAAGGAATAGAATGAGGTAAAGACAAAATTCAAGCCTTTTGTCTGGATAGATTTCCTAGGGCCTACCACAAATACAACTTCAAGCTTAGAAGCCGGGGCAGAGATGGTTGTTAGTGGCCCCTTTACTTTTTAGGAAGGACTATTAAAAATAGAAAACCCTTACCACCCTTGGGCCAAGTATGGGTTATATTTTGATTTTTTTCTGTATCTCAACCAAGTAAGGTATTGCTATTAAACTTTCATTTGTTGGGGCACTTGGCTGGCTCAGTCGGAAGAGCATGAGACTCTCGATCTTGGGGTCATGAATTTGAGCCCCACATTGGGTGTAGAAATTATTGGAAAAAAAAAATAAGCCTAAAAAAACTTTCATTTGTTATTGGTAGGTTACTTAATTAACAGTATTTAATTTCAGCTTATTAGTGAAGGATATCTTTATCCCTTCCCACTTGTAAGATTGCCTGTTCTAAGGTTGTATTCATTTTTTTATTACTCTTTGACTTCCTACTTTCTTTAATTTATCTGCATTTGATATAATTGCTTCATGGAAATTAAAATATTAACTGATACAATGGTAAAAGATTTCTACCTTGTTTTATTTTTAAAGTTAAAAATTTCTTTTAATTTAGTAAGAGAGAGAGAGAGAGAGAGCATGGGCAGGAGAGGGGCAGAGAGGGAGAGAGAACCCCACACAGGCTCCATGCTGTCAGTGTGAGATCATGACCTGAGCTGAAAATGAAGAGTTGGGCGCTTAACCAGCTTAACCAGGTGCTCTAATTTCTACTTTCTCTATTTTACAGGTTTTCTAAGTTTATTTATTTTGAGAGAGAGAGAGAGTGCATGTTAGTGGAGGCATGTGTGTGAGCAAGCAGGATCTGGGGAGGGGCAGAGAGAGAGGGAGAGAGAGAGAATCCCAGCATTCATATTGCAGTCGGTGCAGAGCCTGATGAAGGGCTCAAACTCAAGAAGCACGACATCATGACCTGAGCTGAAATCAAGAGTTGACAATCAACCAGCTGAGCTACTCAGGTGTCCCTAAGAGAACTTACATTTTTTTTAATTTGGAAAATAATTTAAATTAAAAATTTTTATTTGGAAATACTTCCCCTCCCCTTTTTTTAATGTGTTTATTTTTGAGAGAAAGAGATAGAATGTGAGTGGAGAAGGGGCAGAGATAGAGGGAGACACAGAATCTGAAGCAGGTTTCAGGCTCTGAGCTGTTAGCACAGAGCCTGATGTGGGGCTCGAACCCACGAACTGCAAGATCATGCCCTGAGTGGAAGTCAGATGCTTAACAGACTGAGCCACCCACGTGCCCCAGAAATATTTTCAAAAATACAGAAGAGTTGGAAAAATAAAATAGTACAAAGAACACTCCTTATCCTGACTAACTTAACATGTATTTTTTTCATTTGTTCTTTGTGTATATTTGTCTGTATACATCCATATACTTGCATACTTTTTTTTTTTTTTTTTTTTTTTTGGATATTTAGGTCACATATATCCTGGCCTTTTACCCTTAAATACAGTGTGCATTTCCTACTCAGTGCTAGGTCCACATCATAGTACTCAAACTAGTAAATTTAACATTGTTCCAATATTTTTACCTAAACTGTTGTTTCAATTTAGTTAGTTGACACAATAACGTCCTTTGTAGCATTTTCTTCTCTTCTGGTACAGGATCCAGTCTAGGGTGAGGTATTTCATTTAGCTGTTAAATCTCTTTAGTCTCTTCTAAAACTGGAGTATTTCCATAATCTTTATCTTTTATGACTCTGACACACCTGATCCCTTAAAGAAAAGGTATCTCATTTTGGTTTAGTCTCAAGCTTTATCTTGATTGGATTCAGGTTATTCATTCTAGATCCAGATACTACATAAGTGATGGTGTATTCTTTTCAGTGTATCACATCTGGAGGACGTTCATTATGATCACCCACACAAGGGGTTGTCTATTCCTCTACTGTGTATAACTATTTTTTTTTCCCTTGAAACTAAAAAGCAGTCTTTGAGGAGATACTTTAAGACTATTCAAATACCCTATCTTTCATTAGACTATACTCTTAGATTTAGTATACATGATGATTCTTTGATGATCCAGTGTTTATTACTATGCTGGTTACAAAATAATCCCCATCTTTCACACTCCCTCCACATTCTTCAGCACTCTGCATGAGCCCATCTCCCTTTTTTTTTCTTTTATCAGTATAGACTTATGAATCTCTCTCTCTCTTTTAATGGTTTATAATTCATTACTTATTTTGGAGCTAAATTTGTCCTCTTTTGGCCTCTTAAAGCTGACTCTTTTGTGCCTGTAACATACCATCTTCTGTATGAGCACTTCTGTACTTTTTTGGCAGAACACAATATTCCAGGTTCATCTTGTACCTCTGCTCTAGCCCTGGAATCAGTTTCATTCTCTAATGAGTCCCTCTTCCCTATGGGCAGTGGTATTAGAGACTAGGATCTGGGTACTAGATGTGCTCATTGCTTCTTGGCCCTTTTAGCAGATGACAGTAGAAAACATGCATGTATATGTTCACCTGCATACATGTTTCTGCATATGCATATATCTGTTCTAAAAATCATGAATGCATACTATCTCCAATATTAATCTATCCCCATAGGGTTCTTTCTTGCCTTCTCTCTTAACCTTGACTCCCAGCAACATCAACACATTGACTCAATGCACCTACAATACAATATCTACACTACACCTAAAATAGAGAATTGCTTTGTCCATGTATTACAATAAGTCTAATGTACTCAGGATTTTTTTTTTATTTTAATTTTTGCAGTCCTGTATTTGCCCCACCCAATGCTGCTACCCACTGAGGGTATTAAGTGAAATAGTATGTTTGTAAGTTGCTTTGATTAGTTCTGTCTGCCTGCCTCTTAGTCTGTCTTTCTGTTTTTTCTTCAGTGTATTTGGTATTCATTTGAATTATGAATACGTTTTTTTTTTTTTTTTCTGGCTTGCTTCCAGCTTTAGTTTTTTTTTTCCCCTTCCATTCTTATTGATTTGTTTTTTGAATATTTACAGTGGTAACATGCTTCCAAAAGTCACAAATACACAAAAAGGTAAGTTCAGTTAAGAGTCACGTCATTGAGATATGTTTCAGCTCATCACCTACCTTGTGTAGAGAACCAACTTCATTATTTTCTACTTTATCCTTTCTGTGTTTCCTATCTTATTCATTATTTAAAAGAAGGCTTCATGCCCAATATGGGGCTTGAACTCACAACCCCGAGATCAAGAGTTGCATGCTCTACCTACTGAGCCAGCCAGGCACCCCTGTGTTTCCTTTTTAAAAAATAAGCACAAATTATCTCATTTTTCTTCCTTCTTATATAAAAGGTAGCATCTTTATGTGCTCTTTTGTGCTTTTTTAAATTTAATAACTCTTGGAAATCACTCTGGGTTTATCCTCAGAGTATATATAGTTCTAATTTTTTTTATGTTGGGTTTAGATTGCATTTTTTCCTGTTTTTTTTTTTTTGTTTGTTTGTCCATTCTCTTACATGTTTACATCTCTTATTTATTTATTTTTTAACGTTTGTTTATTTTTGAGATAGAGAGTGAATGTGTGAGCAGGGGAGGGGCAGGGAAAGAGGAAGACAGAATCCCAAGCAAGCTCTGCACTGTTAATGCAGAGCCTGATGTGGGGTTGAACCCATGAGCTGTGAGATCATTACCTGAGCTGAAATCAAGAGTCAGACAGTTAACCAACTGAGCCACCCAGGCAGCAGGCGCCCCTGTTTACATCTGTTAAATTGTAGTTACACATGTATAGGTAATGTAGATACACAAATACAGTGTTGGTAAAATTTTGTATATTCAGTACATCACTATAATTACTTGGTCCTAATTTCAGCTGAAGATTTTTCAGGTGTTTTAGGATTTAGCTTTGCTTACTATAAAAGACACCCCAAATAAATTTTTAAGTAGGTAGCTTACTTTTCTCGGTCCTTGGCTGTTTACCTCTGGACTATTTTCCAGTTGCTGTATTGTCAGAGTCGAGTTTCCTCTGTGATAGTGTTCTGTCATCTCTATACTATTAAAGCATATAGAAGGAATGGGAAGGTGTGAGCAGTGATCCATTCCTAGACCAGGACCCACAAGGTGTACTGTACTTCTGTTCACTCATCATTGACTTGGACTTAGTCATGTGCCACACAAGCAGCAAGAGAGGTTGGAAAATCAGGACAAGCATGTGTGCAGCTACCTATTCTTTTTTTTTTTTTTTAAGACAGTTTTAAATGTGTATTTATTTTTGAGAGAGTGAGCGCATGCATGCTTGAGCAGGGGAGGGGCAGAGAGAGAGTGGGACAGAGGATCCAAAGTGGACTCTGCTGCCAGCAGTGAGCCCAATACAGGGCTCAAACTCACAGTGAGATCATGACCTGAGCCAAAAGTTGGACACTTAACTGACTGAGCCACCCAGGTGTTCCTCTAACTACATATTGTGAAAGAAAAAGAAGAGGAAATGAATGTTTTCTAGCCATAGGTGTCTCAGGATATTTATGGCTTCTTTTTTCATATTTCTAAATTTGGTAATCCTCAGCTTAATACAACTTGTCCATTATATACTTAATGACATTTTTAGTTATAAAACATGATGCCCCTAATTCAGCTGATAATTTTATCATGGCTCATTGTAGTATTTTTTATAGTTGTTGAATTGTAGGCTAAGTTGTAATAGTTTTCATAAAGTGCCAAGGATTGAATTTATGCTTTGTTATCTGGATATTTTGCAGTTTATGCACAAATTATGATATTTTAAATTCTAACATGACAATAGCCTACCTTTTTTTTAACTTTTTTTTTCTTTTACATTTTAAAATTTATTTTTGAGAGAGAGGGAGAGAGAGAGGGAGAGAGAGACAGGGCACAAGTGAGGGAGGCCAGAGAGAGAGGGAGACACAGAATCCAAAGTAGGCTCCAGGCTCTGAGCTGTCAGCACAGAGCCTGACCTGGGGCCCAGACTCACAAGCCGCAAGATCATGACCTGAGCCGACGTCAGATGCTTAACCCACTGAGCCACCCAGGCACCCCTACAACAGCCTCTTTTTAAAAAGATTTTGTTGTTGTTATTATTATTATTATTATTAATTATTATTATTATTTTAATGTTTATTTTTGAGAGCGAGCACACAAGCAGGGGAGGGGCAGGGAGAGAGGGAGACAGGATCCAAAGTGGGCTCTGTGCTGACAGCAGAGTCCGATGAGGGGCTCAAACTTCATGAACCCTGAGATCCTGACCTGAGCTGAAGTGGATGCTTAACTGATTGAGCCACCGAAGTGTCCCCCCTGCCCCCACCTGTTTTTTAGTTTAGAGGGAGAGGGGGAGAGAGGGAGGGAGGGAGGGAGAATCCTAAGCAGGTTCCACGTTCAGTGCAGAGTCTGA